>NC_079493.1:79131674-80508338 GCF_030052815.1 Hevea brasiliensis | reverse complement strand
TTCATGGTAATCAAAACACAACTAACTCCATTGTCTTCAACAAATGAGAGACGGTAATAAACTAGTCAAGCATTTATAGTGAGATATAAAACAATAGCACAATCCTTTTAGTGAGCATAATTCACAATATAATTCGATTCAAATTCAATTTCAATATCCAATACTTTTTATGCTCATCACAATTCAAATCATAAATTTGCATTTTTCCATGAAAATTACCATCACAATTCAAAACATGTTCCATCACAATTTTCCAAAAACATAATTTGTTCAATCCATAACAATGCTTAATACTTGTGGAAATACCATTTCACAAAGTCAATTCATACATACTATAATAATTTTCAATAATCATTGAATTAAATCCAATGCTTGTTAAACATAATACATAAGAAAAATATGTCATTTAATCATAAGAAATATTCAAAACAAAATCGCTTAAAAACTAGTTGTGCACAAACCTCTGGAGAATCGCCTTTATCTAGACTCTTTCCTTCCCTTTTCTCGAAGTCTTTGGTAACCGAGAAACACAATTTGAAGTGTTTCAGATTTTAAATTAAATTGTCTCTAACGATAATGTTCGATAAACAATTCATCAATACCTTTATTTGCTTAATCACCTAATATACCACCCTCTATGTTTTCTAGGTAAATTAGGTTTTAGTGTCCTTTATATGTCACATTCGATAGGGTTTTAGGGTTGGTACGTGTTACCAAACTCAATTCTATGTATATTATGCTTTTCTTGCATTTCATTGCAAATTGTCGGATTTCGGATACTAGTTTGACTTAATCGACACCTAGTTCCCTCTTTTCGGTTTCGGTCAAAACTACAAACTTGTAGATCTATGTCTTATTGCACGCGGGCAAAATTTTAGGTCAATCTGAGTTAATTAGACCAAGTTATGGTCATTATATTATTGTTGGTCAAATGGCATCAAATTATTAGGTCAATTTGGTCAACTTTGGTTCGGCAAGTTTTGGACCCGAGCTTGTGCAAGCTTTTGACTTGCTTCTGGTCATTTCTGGGTTTTGTGTCTTCATAAGACTTGTAGGTATGGGTCTTAACTATTCATGGTTAAAATTTCAGGTCAATTGGACCTGTTGGAGTGAGTTATGGCCTAAACACTCACCGCTGCCCAATTGGTCATTTTTCAGGTCCTAATTGCACCTAATCCGAATTGGTCATTTTCTTAGGTCACCTTGCAAGCAGAATTTTGGTATGTTTTCAATGAAAGTTGGCACATTTGTGCCTAGTTCCACCTCCAATTGGTCTCATACCAATTGAGGTTACACATTTAAACTTATTGGCTAAAATGTACACTGCCTCTTGGTTACTTTGCTTAACACACATCAATTACACACATTTACCTTGCAATATGTTTACTTCCTATTTTCAAATCTGTTTTGGTACATTACCAAACTATATATTACTTACATTAACATCACTTTGGGCAGATTACAATTATCTTCAATACACCAAATATAACTCTAATTCCCAAAGTCCAAACACAATTATACATACACATAACATTACTAGTTTTACATACTCTTTACACAACAAGTTCATATACATATCCATCAATCCTTCTATGTCAATATTCTGCCAACACTTCCATGAATACATACATTTATTCAAGTGTCCTCAAGCTGCCAAAATCTTCTTCAACACCAAATTGTCCTACAATTCATCAATTCCATCCAAGTGCCAAAAATCACCATATAAATATGAAGTAATTCACTAGGTTATTAAATCATCACAACCAACATAATTCTCATCAATTATATGTACAAATACTTCATCAATACATGATTACATGGCTGCCCAAAAAGGGATAACTCAAAACTCTTCAAACTTAAAATTTACTTCACAAAACCAACACACATAAAATGTATACAAAGTTTATCAAAGAAATCTTCAAAAATGCTAACTTAACTTATGGTTGTAGCTTGTTAAACCTTGCTTAAACTTCTCAAATTTGGTATCAAACTCTTCCTTGTGATAAGTAGACAAACTTTCATGAAGCCACTTAAGGGATTGGAGTTGAAATGGAGGGAGTTAAGAGAGCTTGAGTGAAATGGCCATGGTTGTTTTCTCTCACCTTCAATTCGGCATGTTTAATGGAAATGGAGAAGATGAACTATCTGATGGGTATAGTGGACTTACACCTGCCCCACTTAGTATATATTAATCCCATAGTGCCCCACTCACACCATTTAAATCATATTATATGTTAATTGTTCATTTATCCCACATTAACCCATGATTTTAGCTATTTACTTTAGGTACCACTAAACTAATTTTTCATTTTATTTTCCAAGTGTAATATTATTTATTTTTAGTGGACATTTAGGTCAAAAGACACTTCGGGATGTCAATTAACCATAATGCCCCTGCTCGTTGCATTCCCGATTTTTCAGAACACCGGTTTTGTCTGTTTTTCGATTTCTCACTTTTCTTTGTACTAATTATTTAATTTTTCTTTTATCTTTCTAATGATATTTATTCTTCAATAAGGGTCTATTTAAGTCCCAAAAATGTTTTCCAGGGTTCCCCGCAGTCCAGGGCCAGTCAACGGTCCACGCCGTGACTTCCCGATGCGGTCACCCATCGCTAGGATTCCCGGCTCGCTTAACTTGGCTACATTTCTTTGCTATTATTTTTCCTTTGTTTTTCTTGTATTTTCTTTTCTTGTATTTCATTATTTTATGTCTCCCCACTCATATTGAAGTGTAGTTCTAGGCATCCTAGTCACCGATAACACTGTCACCGGAGCAGAGAACGCACTACCGAACTTAGGTGTTACAATTCTCCTCTTAAATAAATTTCTGCCTCAAATTTTACTCGTATTAGTCTCTCAACACTGTGGGTGCCGCTCTCATATCCTCTTCATGTTCCCAAGTAGCTTCTCGCCCGAATGATGGTTCCACAAAGACTTTAACTGTGTGTATCTTTATTCCTCACCGCTTCACCATAAGCTTAATTTTTACTGGTTCTTCTCATATGAGAGGTCCGATTTACCTCAATCTCTTTCAATCATAATACATGAGATGGGTCTCATCTGCACCTCCTTAACATAGACACATGGAAGACACTGTATCCTTGCTAGCTCGAGGTAATGCCAATCGATATGCCAAAGGACCCACTCTTTCCGCACTTCATATGGTCCGATGAAACGAGGACTCGCTTCCCTTTCTCGCTAAATCTCATAATCCTCTTCCAAAGGGAAACTTTGAGGAATACCTTATCACCCATCAGATTCAATATCTCTTCTTTTCATATCAACATAGGACTTCGACGGTCCGATGCAGCCTTGAGTCTATCTCTAATCAACTGATCTTTCCTCTGTCACGAACAATTTCTCACCCAATCATATTCCTTTCACCTACCTCATCCCAACATAGGGGAGTTCTCGCACTTTCTACCATACAAAGCTTCATATGGAGGCATCCCAATGCTTGATTGGTAGCCGTGTTATAAGAAAGCTCAATCAAAGGCAAGTGTGTATCCCAACTACCTTCAAATTCAATCACACAAGCCCGTAGCATATCCTCCAATATCCAATAACCCTCTTAGACTGCCATCCGTCTCAGGTGGAATGTCAGGTCGGGTTCAATCTAGTTCCTAGGGCTCAAGACTACCCTAATCTAGAAGTGAACCTAGGATCCTCGCCGATACAATTGATACCGCACTCCATGCAATTTTGCAATCTCATATATGTACAACTGCCAATCTTTCTGTGCTATAGTCCATCCGATCGCAAAAGTGAGCAGATTTGGTTAAATTGTCACAATTATAACCTATACTACATCATGACTATTCTGTGTCCTCGTAAATCTCATCACAAAATCCATAGTTATCTGCTCCTCACAATGTTTCATAGGGTGCCACTTGTATGCTAGCTGACACTTATTAATGTATACAAATTCGTTAGTGGGATGTATCTGTCCCATCTCCTCTCGATTCAATGACACAAGTTCTCGATATATTCTTGAGGGCTTATCACATTTTACAGTGTTATTTTTATCATTTCATTTCATTATTTATAGGAACTCAATGAGTTTCTCAATTTACCTAAATTACTTGTTTCACCGCCCATCCGCTTCGAGGATGATAAGTCGATCGATATCCTTAAGCTTATAGCAATTATCGTGGTACGTAATTCACATTAATATAATCGAGTCACCGACTCTAGCTACCTTACAAGTGTAATCATTTGATAGGCTAGTTCAAGTTTTAAATTTCACTAAAATTTTCACATTTATTTCCAAGATTAGTACCTCATTCGTGCAATCAGATCAATTTATAGATTACTTACAAATATTCTTAATTTATTGTACCATTTAGGAAGCACGTAGTTTCTACACAATAATCTCAGACGGTATTGTAATCTGCAGCTTACAATACTAACATCGAGAACATTATATAGTCACTACGTTATAACCTCATAGACTAGGTTTTCTAACATCTTATCTTTCTAATCCACTAATATCCCAAACCGATTCTGATTTCAATTTCCTTTGACAATTACTAAAGAATATCTTTGCCCTCATCTAGAGCAATTCTATTATCAGAATTTACTTTTAGGTCCTCTTGCCTTACATTAAGTATGCTCGCCATTTAACTTTATAATTTATGGTATGTTAGAAAATACTTTAGCTAACAATTCTTCCAAAAGTAATGTCAATCATACTTGTTATTATAGTTATTATCCTAAAGGACTAGTCACTAATACATCAAAATTGCTCCCATGTAAAGGAATGACAACAACATATAGTTCGACACTAACACACAACTAAGTAGTGCCGATCAAATAATAACTAAAATTAAGAACTTACCAGCAGCCTACATCCAAGTTTCGCTTCCTTTTACTTGGCGACATAGTGGAAACCCCAACTGCAAAGCGCTACTATATTCAAGTTGATTCACTGTGGTTATAGTGGTGAGGAGTACCAACTCTATTTCTATCTTGACTCGATCGACGGTCTGTGGAACTCCTGAGAGCGACGAGGTGGTTTAGCATAATCTTTAGCAAAGTGTCCAAGTTTTCCACAATTGTAACAGTTCCAGAGGCCTTACGACAAATACCTCCATGATATCTTCTACAAGTTTCACATTGGCGGGAAGGGTAGGAACTTCTAGTTGTTCGACGACTAGATCTTAGTGGTCTCGCCCGATGATCCGCCTCTATCATATTTCTCGAGTTCGAGGTTCCTCAAATTCTTTTCTCTTCCCTAAATTATCGTCAACTCACCCATAGGTTCCTCCTCTTTCCATTTCACACGCCTTGTGGGGTTGGGTCTCAGATTTGGGCTTGGGCCGATAGATTATCAGCCATTTGTTGAAAGAAAGTGGCCATTTGTTGGGCCATTTGTGCAAGAATTTGTACCAGAAATCGTACACTGCCTTCGACACTTTGTGGAGTCAGCCTCAACTTGTTCTTCCGCCATCAAAGACCGTTCTATTATCTCATTCTTCTCTTCCATTTTTCTCATTGCACTTTCTATTCGTGTACAACCAACACAAGGAGATTCCTCTCCATTAGTTCACATTTATGATGTAAATGTACTATATGTATCAAACATTAGAGCAGTTGTAGATACATACAAAAAGATTTCAAATTCACAATAAATTCACTTTAAAACCATTGCTCGATACCACTAAAACATGTCACACCCTATCCTCTGTAAGGCATAACATGATCCCGTAGTATACCTAATGAAGTACCAACTCCGTCTATTGATAACCCATTAAACACACTACAAGGGATTTTCAAAACTTTTCTTACTTCTTTTACAATGGTGAGCACTATTTACAGGTGTTAAGACCTTTTTGAACTGAAGTGATAGAATTGACACATTTGAATTATTTGAATTTCAGAAAATTTTGGCAGAGTGCCCTCAGATTTTGGATAAAACAGCTTCTTCGATAACCTGTAAAGCACTTCAATATGTATTTGCAAATCTCAACTCCAACGTATTTCTCAACACAACATTTTTCTCAACTCAAATCCGCAGTGATTTTTCAAAGACTGAGATACAAGAATTATAATACAAAACTATTCAAGTAAATGAAATCTCAATTTTACATTTACAATAATTTACATTTAATTACATACCAAAATATTTTACAAGAGTTTCTATACAATCGCCAAATAATTTACATACATATTATTACATGCATACATCAAAACCTATGTACATGGGTATACTCTATGATATACCCGAGCCGATCTCGAATATATCTTCAAGGAAATTTACTTTCATCGCTTCTATGCTCTTCTTACTGTGATAAAGATACAAAGCTATCGAGTGGTGAACTCTGGTGCACAACTATAATTTAAAACATAGTACAATATACATTGACAAAATTTACAAGAAATAAATTGGGAATCAATACTCATCAAATTTCAAAACTCAAAATATTCATACAATAATGTAAATCATTTGTATAAATGACTTTGATCACAAAATTCAATTTATCAAATCATGACTAACTATTTAAGTAATTCCAACAAAAGCAATTATACATAAACCATAATTGAAATTGTCGGATTTCGATACTAGTTTGACCTAACCGACGACCTAGTTCCTCGGTTTTCGTTTCGCCAAAACTAAAAACTTGTAGATCTATGTCTTATTGCACGAGGGCAAAATTTTAGGTCAATCCGAGTTAAGTAGACCAAGTTATGGTCATTATATTATTGCTGGTCAAATGGCATCAAATTAGATCAATTTTAGGTCAATTTGGTCAACTTTGGTTCGCCAGTTTTTGACCTGAGCTTGTGCAAGCTTTTGACTTGCTTCTGGTCATTTCTTGGTTTTGTGTCTTCATGAGACTTGTAGGTATGGGTCTTAACTATTCATGGTTAAAATTTCAGGTCAATTGGACCTGTTTTGAGTGAGTTATGGCCTAAACACTCACTGCTGCCCAATTGGTCATTTTTCAGGTCCTAATTGCACCTAATCCGAATTGGTCATTTTCTTAGGTCACCTTGCAAGCAGAATTTTGGTATGTTTTCTCAATGAAAGTTGGCACATTTTGTGCCTAGTTCCACCTCCAATTGGTCTCATACCAATTGAGGTTACACATTTAAACTTATTGGCTAAAATGTACACTGCCCTTGGTTACTTTGCTTAACACACATCAATTACACACATTTACCTTGCAATATGTTTACTTCACTACCAAATTTGTTTTGGTACATTACCAAAACTATATATTACTTTACATTAACATCACTTTGGGCAGATTACAATTATCTTCAATACACCAAATATAACTCTAATTCCCAAAGTCCAAACACAATTACACATACACATAACATTACTAGTTTTTACATACTCATTACACAACAAGTTCATATACATATCCATCAATCCTTCTATGTCAATATTCTGCCAACACTTCCATGAATACATACATTTATTCAAGTGTCCCCAAGCTGCCGAAAATCTTCTTCAACACCAAATTGTCCTACAATTCATCAATTCCCATCCAAGTGCAAAAATCACCTTATACATGTGAAGTAATTCACTAGGTTATTAAATCATCACAACCAACATAATTCTCATCAATTATATGTACAAATACTTCATCAATACATGATTACATGGCTGCCCAAAAATGGATATCTCAATACTCTTCAAACTTAAAAATTTCCTTCACAAAACCAACACCCATAACATGTTACAAAGTTTATCAAAGAAATCTTCAAAAATGCTAACTTACCTTATGGTTGGAGCTTGTTAAACCTTGCTTAAACTTCTCAAATTTGGTATCAAACTCTTCCTTGTGATGAGTAGACAAACTTTCATGAAGCCACTTAAGGGATTGGAGTTGAAATGGAGGGAGTTAAGAGAGCTTGAGTGAAATGGCCATGGTTGTTTTCTCTCACCTTCAATTCGGCATGTTTAATGGAAATGGAGAAGATGAACTATCTGATGGGTATAGTGGACTTACACCTGCCCCACTTAGTATATATTAATCCCATAGTGCCCCACTCACACCATTTAAATCATATTATATGTTAATTGTTCATTTATCCCACATTAACCCATGATTTTAGCTATTTACTTTAGGTACCACTAAACTAATTTTTCATTTTATTTTCTAAGTGTAATATTATTTATTTTTAGTGGAAATTTAGGTCAAAAGACACTTCGATGTCAATTAACCACAATGCCTGCTCGGTTGCATTCTCGATTTTTCGGTAACACCGGGTTTTGTCTTTTTTTCGATTTCTCACTTTTCTTTGTACTAATTATTTAATTTTTCTTTTATCTTTCTAATGATATTTATTATTCAATAAGGGTCTATTTAAGTCCCAAAAATGTTTTCCTGGTTCCTCAGCCCAAATACAACAACGGTCCACGCCGTGACTTCCCGGTGCGGTCACCCATCGCTAGGATTCCCGGCTCGCTTAACTTGGCTAAATTTCTTTGCTATTATTTTTCCTTTGTTTTTCTTGTATTTTCTTTTCTTGTATTTCATTATTTTATGTCTCCCCACTCATATTGAAGTGTAGCTCTAGGCATCCTAGTCTGCATAACATCTGTCACCGGAGCAGTAATGCACTACCGAACTTAGGGGTGTTACACTAACTTACCTAAAATGGTCATTAATTGACCATTAAAATGTTCTCTAACAATTTCCTAAGCCAAGTCAATTTTTCACTTCTCAAAACCCTAATTCCCATATGAGTTTTCACAAATTCCTTATTCAACTCTTTCATTCTTTGTATATGTATATGTATACACTTTAAATATAAGCTCTAGTTCACTCTAAGTCCATCAAAACAATCAAAATAATTCCTTCACAAGGGCTGCCGAAAATTCATAGTATGTATACACATAATTCTTGTTCATTTTAGTTACAATTTTACTCAATTCAAGTTACAAATCATAAAAATAAAGAGTTTTAAGTATCTAATGCACTAACCTTGAATAGGGCAGATTTTTCCCAACTCAAAACTTCACTTTCTTTCCTCTTCTTGGCTGCCAAAAGCTTCCCCTAGAGACATGGTCAAGTTTTAATGAAAGGAGTTAGGGTTTAGTGGTGTAACAAAGGAAGGAATTAAGCTTGCTTGATTGAACATCAATGGAGGGAGGAAAGGAAGAGGTTTCGGCTGGTTGGGGTCCAAAGGAAGAAGATGACATTTTTCTTTATTTTCAGCCTCTTTAGTTTGTTTTAAGTGTCTTTGTTATATGGTGATTGGTGGACCATTTTAAATGACATAATTATGATGTCATAATTCCCATTTACTTACTTTTCTTCTTACTTTTGTTTTCTTATTTTCATTTCTCATTTTAATAAATTTTTCATCAATATTAATTCATATTTTATGTCACAATATTTATTTACTCAATTGGACAAGTCGCCCAAAAATCACCTCTCAAGGCTAAATGACCAAAATGCCCTCCGCTTGGCTTAACGGTCAAAATTGTCTGTAATTATTGAAAAATTTTTCTAGGTATTTTCTTGGCATTCTAATGCCATAGGAACCTCAGTAATCCTTCTTCGAGTCCCAAAAATTATTTTATAATTTTTCCCCGGTCTAGGGCTCTCGCTAGAACCGCAACTTCCTCTCGTTACCCATCGCTTGGGCACCGCCATTTAACTCTGTTGTATTTTATTTCTAAAATTTTTACCAAATTTTTCTTATTAATATTTGAGTTAATTATGGTCCTCACTTTAGTTTAAATATTTTTCCGATTTTCTAGCTGTCCGACCGACACCGTCACCGAACAAGAGAATGTACTGAGTTGCTACCGAGGGTGTTGCAACTCTTCCTCTAATTTAAATTTCGTCCTCGAAATTTACTTGATGCAAACAATGAGGGAACTGTTGCTTCATCGCTCTTCACTTTCCCAAGTTGCCTCCTCTGTTGTGATGCCTCCAAAGCACTTTCACCATGGAATCCGCTTGTTCCTCAACTCTTTCACTTCCCGAGCCAAGATCCATAGAGGTTCTTCTTCATATGTCAAATCCGGTTGTATTTCAATTTCTTCTCTGGAGATGACATGTGAAGGATCTGAGCGGTATCTTCTGAGCATGGATACGTGGAACACATTGTGGATCTTGTCCAGTTCTGGTGGTAAAGCTAGCCTATAGGCCACTGGACCCACACGTTCAATGACTTCATATGGGCCAATGAACCTAGGGCTTAACTTACCTTTTCTTCCAAACCTCAATACCTTCTTCCACGGTGACACCTTGAGGAACACTTTGTTGCCAACTGTGTATTCTATTTCTTTTCTCTTCAAGTCGGCATAGGATTTCTATCTGTCTGAGGCAACCTTCAGATTAGCTTTGATTAGCTTCACTTTCTCCTCAGTCTGTTTCACCAGGTCTGGCCCTACCAGCTTATCTTTGCCCAATTCAGTCCAGCACACTGGAGTTCTACATTTCCTCCCATACAGTGCTTCATATGGGGCCATTTGTATGCTAGCTTGGTAGCTATTGTTGTATGCAAATTCTGCCAGTGGGAGGTATCTATCCCAACTTCCCTCAAACTCAATGACACAACTCCTCAGCATATCCTCAAGGACCTGACATATATTTCACGTTATTGTTATCTTTTTAATTCAATATTTGTATCAATTTCATTGGTTTCAATTGTTTACCTGGATTAATCTTTCTGATTGCCCATCCGTCTGAGGATGGAAAGCTGTGCTGAAATGGAGTTGTGTACCCAAGGATTCATGCAACTTCCTCCAAAATCTCGATGTAAACCTTGGGTCTCGATCAGATATGATGGAAAATGGAATTCCATGCAGTCTAACTATCTCACTGATATATAATTCTGCTAACTTCTCCAGTGAGTAGTCACCCCATTGGCGTAAAGTGTGCCGACTTTGTCAATCTATCCACTATTACCCATGTCGCATCATGTTTCTTCCAGTGAGAGGTAGACCACTTACAAAATCCATGGTGACCCGATCCCATTTCCATTCTGTATGCGATAGGTCAGAGCAATCTCGATGGAACTTGATGTTCGCTTTGACTTGCCGACATGTCAAGCATTTAGTCACATAGTCGCCTATGTCCTTCTTCATACTGTGCCACCAACATCAAGCTTCAGATCATGATACATCTTTGTACTTCCCGGTGCATAGCATATACACCGTGTGTGCCTCTTTAGAATATCGCCTTCAATTCCCATTATCCGTACACACGCCTTCCTGTGTAGTACAGACCCCCATCTGCCTGCGTCTCATAGTTAGTTGCTTTTCCTTCTGAGATTTTGCTCATAATAGTCATTAACTTTTCATCCGCTTTGCCCATCAAAATCGTCAGAGGTGTTTGGCCTCATTTGCAACTCACCAAAATAGCTCCATCTCGAATCAAAGTGAGACGGCATTCAATGATCTAAAAGTCGTGATGGACTTTTCGCCAAAGCATCAAGAACTACATTTGCCTTCCCAGATGGTAGTCAATTACACAATCATAGTCCTTCAAGAATTCAATCCATCGCTCGCTCTAAGGTTGAGCTCCTTCGGTTGGCAAATATTTTAGACTCTTGTGGTCTGTAAATGTAGCACTTTTCACCATACAAGTAATGCCTCCATATCTTCAAGGCGAAGATAATTGCTGCAGCTCTAGATCATGGGTAGGGTAGTTCTGCTCATGTGGCCTTAGCCGTCCGAAGCATGCGACCACCTTCCCTCTTGCATCAAGACACACCCTAACCCATTATGAGAAGCATCACTATAGACCACAAAGTCCTTTCCTCGACATCGGCCGTGTTAACACCGGTGCCTCTCACAACATAGCCTTCAATCTTCTCAAACCGGTCCGACACTTGTCATTCCAACCAAATCCGACATTCTTGTGTAACAACTTGGTCATTGGAGCAATTAAGGAAAATCCTTCACAAATCTCCGTAATACCCAAATAACCCTAAGAAGCTTCGACTCATTGTATTCTCGGAGGCTTCCATTCCATCATCGCTTCTATTTTCTTGGGATCCACTTATCCCATCACCGACACTATGTGTCCAAGGAATGCAATCTCATTCACCTAAAAGTCACACTTGGACAACTTAGCATACACTTCTTTTCCTTTAGGGTTTGCGTAACAATCCTCAAATGGTCATCATATTCTTCATCGGGTCTTGGAATACACCAAAATATCACAATAAAGACCACTACGAACCAATCTAGGTATGGATGGAAGATACGGTTCATAAGGTCCATAAATGCCGCTAGTACATTTGTTAGCCAAAGGGCATCACCAGAACTCATAATGCTGCATCGGTCCCGAATGCGCCTTGGGCACATCTACATCCTTCACCTCACCGATGATACCGACCGAGATCAATCTTAGAAAATACTCGCTTCCTTCAACCGATCAAACAGATCATCAATTCTAGGCAACGGATATTTGTTCTTCATACCACTTTATTCAATCACAGAATCGATGCATAGCCTCAAAGTCCCATCCTTCTTTTTCACAAACAAGACTCGAGCTCCCATGGTGACACACCGGGCGTATGAACCCCTTATCAAGCAACTCTTGCAACCGAAGTTTTCAACTCCTCAATTCAGGGTGCCATCCTATAAGGAGCAATGGAAATGGGTGCTATACCCCAGTTGTCTCAATAGCAAATTCAACTTCCTTCTCGTGGCAAACCGGCAATTCTTCAGAAACACCTGGAAGTCTCTATCAGGTATATCACTGTGTTTGGCTTAGCTCGCCTAGTATCCACCACATGTGCTAGGTAGGCTTCACAATGCTTTCTCATCATTCTTCTTACAATCGTGGTCGAGATAACATTGACAGAAAATCCGCCCTTTCCCCACAACCGTGATCTCATTACCCTCGTAAGTTTTCAGAAATTCTCTTCAATTTGCAATCAACTATTGCTCGATGATGTGACAACCACCCATTCCCAAAATCATGTCAAACTCATGGAAGGGCAACTCAATTAGGTCCGCCAAGAATTCATACCCCAATTCTTAACGCAACCCTTGTATACTTTGTTCACCACTACATCAGGCTCAATGGATTAGTGACCGTAATGTCTTGGTCACTCTCCCTACTAGTATCCCCTTTCTACGTAGGTTGATGCAGATGTAGGAATGAGTAGATCCTGGATCTACCAATGTATGCACAGTGTAGTGTAGAGGAAGAACGCACTCTAATGACGCCCGGCATCTTGCTCCTCCCGAGCTCTAATAGCATAATTTTTGGCGGTGGTCCGTTATCCGCCTCTCACGCTCGATGCAGTGCTCGTGATGGTCCCATCAAGGCCGACTTACCGTTTTCTACCTCTCTCGTGATGCGAGAGCAGTCCGCTCGCTTGTGTTGGAGTACTGTAGTAGTTCTACGGGCGCTCTCAACCGATGCTCACGACCCACATCTTAAGCGAGCACCGCCATCTCCAACATTCCCCTTGTGCCATTTCAAGCAATGCGGACATGCAGAAAATGTTGGGGCTGGTCCCCTGAACCCCACCCTTGGAGAGCTGCCCACAGATGGTGTGGACTGACCTCTCCTAGGGGTGAACTATGGCTCGGCCTCGAGATCGACTCGACTATGTGGCTGACCTGAACTCTGTGCAGGTGGACCTTTGAACCTCTTCCCAGATGCAGGAGCTGAACTAGACTGACCTGGGCCCTCTTCTACTGTCTATCCCTTCTGGTCTGCTCACTGATTCTCACTTTTTCAACCCTTATTGCAGCTTCCACTAACTTGCTAAATTCTGTGATTCCCAAGGCGGAGCTGGATCTTGATGTTATCATTTAGTCCTCTTCAAATCTCTTACACCTTTCAACTTCATTAGGGACTATCTCCTTCCGTAGCGCTTAATCTGACAAATTCCTTCTCATACTCGCCACCGATAAATGCCTCGCTCAAAGTTAATGAACTCTCTTCTTCTCTCTTCCAGGTATACAGTACCCACATATTTCTTCTTGAAATCTGAGAGAAAGAAGTCCCAAGTTACAGCTTCAGTCTGCACTTCACCGACACAATGTCCCACCATTCGTAGGCATCGCCTTGCAACAAGGATACTGCAGCCTTCTAGATTTTGCTCGAGGTGCAAGGAGTTGTTTTAAGACTCGCCTGCCTGCTCAACCAATTCCCTACCGCAATGCAGCCATCTTCTCTTACCAAAAGTCCACTCCTCCAAACTTCCTTAGCCTTTCCTGTGTAATTTCGTGGAGCTGGTGGTGGTGGTGGTGGTGCCGCATTACTCCAGCCATTTGTCTAAAGAAGTCGGCCATTTGTTGGAACATGGCTCGTGGAGGCCGAAAGGTGCTCGGCTTGAGTCGGAGTGTTCTCCCATGCCCCCGCCTCCGCCGCAGTTGAGCATGACTCTCCACTTCCTCCTCGACTGCTCTTTGAGATGAAGGGTCTATATCCTATTCAAAATAAGAAAGACAAACAGATCTACATTAGTGTCACCTCGACTCTTACAAATGCAATGCATGGTATGGACTCAATCTAGGCCCAGAACGCCCAAATCATGCTCGATACCACTAAATGTGACACCCTTACCCGTACAAGATACTCCGAGAAAGTAATGCCACACTGTACCGCACATTCTAATATACCTTAATTAATTTATATCATGCTTGTGAATATAATTTATAAAATATAATTTATTTTAGCCATATATCAAAAGTATTATTTATTTGAGGTTCCAAAAATTTTAAAGAAAATCCGGCGGAGTACCAGCTAAAAATGGAGAAAATAGTTCTTCTAACTCATAAAAACACTTCCAATATTCTTATTCCATCATTCACAAACTCCATTATCAAAATCCCAACATTTTTCAACAATTTCTCAAATCAATTCACATCTCAAAATTCACATTTATCTCATATCACACCCAATTCAATGAGAAATACTCATATTTATTTCAACACAATTTCATGGGTAATTACAAACAAAATATGATTACATGAGTTTATAATATACATAACAAAAGTTTACAAATATAAAAGACTTAGGTAGCCTAATGTCCTACCAATGCAGCAATTGTGAGGTGACTTTGAACTCTAAGTGCAGATCCAAAACTCACCTCAGATGAGGTCTACCGACTCACTATGTCTCCGACTGCGCGTGGCAAAAGCGACGCTCTAAGCAATTCTGCTTAGTGGTGACAATATAAAATAAAATAAAATAAAATAAAATAATAATAATAATAAAAATAATAATGCAGAATGTATGTTTACATTTCTGGGTAGACTTAATTTTAGATATTTATTGCAGTATTATTCGATTTAAGTTTGGTAAGATTTATAAACATTGCCCGAGTAACCTATACTAGTCGACTGGACTGGATAAATGGGTAACCGTATTGGGTACTAAGTACCTCGAGCATCACACCATCGGTCACATTGTGTCTCCTGTGCAAATGTAATAGTTAATAAGTCGTAATAATTATCGTGATTAAACCCAAGTATAACAACTCAATATCATAGCCAAAAGCTATTATGTCACGTAATGGCATGGAAAGCCATAAAATACAGAATGGCATGAAGCCATATGCGATCGCTAATGTAACCCTATTGGCATGCCAACCTATCCAAACCAATCACATTAGGCCTACTAAGGCATTTAACACTTTTCATTTATGTAATTCTTTGAAATTGAATTTTTATGATTACTATTCATTTCATTGGTCAACCAAAATGTTGACTTTTGCATTGGCAATAGGTAAATTATTTTAAATAACATCAACATACCACATTTTGCATTTTAAACTTGTTGGTATTGGTTGCCAATACCATCTCTAAGCTTAATGTGAATTGGACAGAATTTTCAATTTTTAAGCTTTGGGTTTACTATTCCATTAGTCATTTTTGTAATGGGAATTGGGCAAAATGATCAATATGAAAGTTGGTCCTTATTTTGTCTAGTTGAATTTCCTTTTTTGAATCACTCCATTTGGAGTTTTTTAGCTCAAGTTATGGTCCAAAAACCACAACTGGCCGGATTAGACAGAATACAAAATTCTGGCAAACTGGTTCTGCCAGATTTGGTAACCTAAGTTTGGTTGGCAATTTGGCTAGGTTATGGTCATAATTTGGGTCAGGTTTCTTCATGAAAGTTGTTGGCCTATATCTCATCTTGTTGCTGGTAAAAGTTCAGGTCAATTGACCTTTCTACATTGAGTTATGGCCAAATGACCAAACACTGTCATTTGGTCATTTTGCCTGTGCAGACTACAGTCACCCGGATTAGGGCAAGCTTTTGGTCCACTTGGTTTGGTTTTATGGGCATGGTTTCTTCACCAAAGTTGTGCCATTATGTGTCTAGTTTCATTTCCAATTGTCCTTGCACCAATTGAACCTCTACAAATCAAGTTATGGCTGCCCAAACCTGCTGGACTCATGTCTAATTCTGTAGGTCACCTAGGGCAGCCACACCAAACCCAAATCCCATCACTCAACACACTTCATTTTTGGTTTAAACAGAACTAAATGGTCACTAATTGACCATTAATACCCATTTTCATCATGACATGGTCATTGTCCCATTTCTCCACCCCAAACCCTAACTCAAACATTACCATTCATGCATTTTCATTGCATTTCTTCAATCCACTTACAAAATGCACATTAAGGGCAGCCATAATAACCTTTTATCTTCATTAAAATCATCACAAACAAACCCTAACCATGGCTGCCAAAAATTTAGGATTTACATACAATTGGTTTTCAATAATTTTTCTTTGTAATTTACACTCATTTATACTTACTCAACATAAATTTGAAGAGAAATATAAGTTTAAGTCACTTACCTCTTAGTGAGCTAATCCAAAGCTTATAAGAAGTCTATCTTTTGATTCCTTTTGCTCCCAAAAGAATCTCCAAGATGCAAGAACACTTTTTGTGTTGGGAGTTTAGGGTTTAGTTGGGTAGAAGTTGGTGAAATCAAGCTTGAAAAAGCTTAAAAATGGTGGCTATGGTGGAGGCTTACGGCAAGGAAGAAAGGAGAAATGAGAAATCTGGTTTTTCTCTCATTTTTTAGCCCATTTGTCTCTTTTAAATAAAGTTATGCCATGTGTCAACATTGGGTTGGGTGGGAGAACTTTAATGACATCATTATGATGTCATAAGTCCATTTTCCTTTTATTTTCTTTTCATTTCTTGTCTATTTAATTGCAATTAAATTTTTAACAACATTTATTCATATTTTATGTTATATAAATTATTTATTTAACTGGGCAAGTTGGTGAAAAATCATTTCTGAAGACGAAATGATCAAAATGCCCTCCGTTTGGCTTAACGGGCCAAAATTGTCTGTACCAATTGAAAATTTTTTCTAAGTATTTTCTTGGTATTCTAATGCCATAAGAATCTCAATAACCCTTCTCTGGAGTCCCAAAAATTATTTTATAATTTTTCCCCTGGGTCTAGGGCTCCCAGTTACAAGAACCGCAACTTCTCACTAGGTTACCCATCGCTAGGGCAACGGCTCATTTAACTTGGTTGTATCTTATTTCTAAAATTTTTGCTAAATTTTTCTTATTAATATTTGAGTTAATTATGGTTCCTCACTGTCACAAGGGATTTTGCGGTCGCCTGGACGAACACTCACCGAAGTGGGAAAAGTGAGGAGTCGCCACTTTAATTTTGAGGGAAATTAAAGAAAACCATTTGTGAAAGTAAGTTAAAATAAAACCACTTCAAAAACAAAGATTCTAGGTTCCAGGTCCGTAAACGGGTGGGGAAGGTGTTAGGCACCCCACCTCGTCCCTCAACGAGGGTAAGCAGATTTAACTTCACGTTCTTCATAGTTAGGAGGGTTTGAATGGAAATGTTAATCCTTTTGACTGAAAGGAATGTTTAATTTTTCACTAATCCGGATTACCCAGATACATAAGTAAATGAGACGACCTTAGTGAGTTGCTATTGCGTATTAATTTTATTTCAGGGGGAATCATCTTACATATTCGTTAGAATTTAATTTGGGAATCGGATAAGAACTCTCCTCCGATCTCCTTTAAATATTTATTAAAATTTTTAAGCTTGAGAATCGGATAAGAACTCTCCTCCGATCTCTTTTTGAATATTTGATAAAATTTTTAAGTTTGAGAATCGGATAAGAACTCTCCTCCGATCTCTTTTTTTTAAATATTTATTAAAATTTTTAAGCTTGAGAATCGGATAAGAACTCTCCTCCGATCTCTTTTTTTTTTAATATTTATTAAAATTTTTAAGCTTGAGAATCGGATAAGAAATCTCCTCCGATCTCCTTTTGAATATTTGATAAAATTTTTAAGTTCGAGAATCGGATAAGAACTCTCCTCCAATCTCTTTTTTTAAATATTTATTAAAATTTTTAAGTGAGAACCAGATAAGAACTCTCCTCCGATCTCTTTTATTTTAATAGGGATCGGATAAGGACTTTTCTGATCCCTCGAAACTTGATTACAGCTACCCGTCACGAAATCCTAGAACTAAGGGTTTTGTCATTTAAAGATGCAGGGGCTCGGAATAAGGCTTCTTTTAACTCATTGGTATCTTGTAACTAGTCGGGAGATACCAAACCGAATTTTTCGACCTTCCTATGTGGTCGCCTTACCAGTACTTTTGATACCCGATCTATCCCATTTATCTATCTTAAAGTTCGATTTTACTCTGCCTTGTGTTGTCTTACTCAATTGTCTTTTGCATTATTCTAGTGATTCGGCCGTACTATTTTCCCGACTTATTGTTTAGACTTTTTATTATTTTTAAAGAGACCTTGAAGATACGGTTACCTACATTTTACCCAACCCCTTATACATTACTCGAGACTAGAAGACTTGCATTCAGAAATGACAAAGATTAACAAAAAGAATGGACTGATAAACAAAGAAGTAAACCCAAGAGTAACCTTTTGGTATTCTTTAGCGCAATATAAACTTAGAAAAAAAAAAACTACATACATAAAAGAACAAAGGAAATGGGTAAAATGAAAACGAGCACTTAATAAAATGGCAATACGAGCACTCACCTGTAGGGAGCCAAATCTACTAAACTAAGTATGGAATCACAAAGCATAATAGAATCGCAGTTGGTAACCTAAGGTTAAGGTCTGCCTTGAAACAAAGGATGCTTCGCTAAAATGCAATCAGGTCAAAATAATACCCGAGTTTAAATGAGGTTGAGCCTGGACAATGGGAGTGGAACTAAAGAAAACAAAGAGCTGAAAATGAGAGTACCACAGGATAATGAACGAACTGAAAATAGAGAGTTTCAGTATTCAAGAATCCCTTTTGCAAGAAAACACTTTAGAAAAATGGTTTTAAAAGTTTTTCTTAAGAACGTTAAAAAAATAACAAAGTAATAAACTGAATTAAGTTTCAGAGTTCTTCCACTATAGTCACTGCCCTCTTTTTTTGTCCTCCCTTGAACAGTTTTTCATGCAAGTATTTATAGGAACCATGTGCTCCCCATGAAGGGTCAGGATCTGTTTTGGGGGAGATGGAGGGTTAAGATTTTGAAGGACATGATCTAAGGGCTCGGGAATTAAAGAGAATCAGAACGGACGACCTCCCCTCTTTTCCGGTCTTTTCAACGTGATCCTTTTCCGATCTCTCATACAGGGTTCCTCTCTTCCAATCTCTCCTGACAAGCTCTCTTCCGATCTTTCATGCTGGTCTCCCTTCTACCGATCTTTACCACACCAGTCTTCCTTTTATCGGTTCGGTCACCAAAGCATTTATTTCCCTCAATTCTCGAGGCGTCCGCTGCTTTCTCGCTTGCAATAAATGCTCAAATTTTCCTATATATACCTTCAACCGAAGCCCTACCTCATTTGACTTTCTCCCTATTCTCCTCATTTTCCTTGTTCTAGCCGCCCGCAACAATCCTGCATAAAATGACCGCTTTTAATCTTTTTTCGGTTGTCCTCTTTGTTCCTTGCCTGAAAATTTACAATCTCGGTGACCGAAAAGTCATGATGACCTTATCTGATGACAGTGAGAGAACTGGACTAATTAACTGATCTGGATCGAAGACCTCGATCGTGCCGATCTCGAATCGTTTGCCCGATATAATCGCGAATCGTTTCGCGAAGATCGCTAATATTCCTCAACACCTGGATCGCTTTTGGCGCTCATCCGCTCCTCTCCACGAGACTAGGCTTTGACATAGGCTTTTTAGATAGGATGTTCCACCGGTCTCTAAAGATCGCTCTTATGATGTAATCAGACCTTTAATGTAATCCGATCTTTAGAGATCGCCCAAATGACGTAATTAGACCTTTAATGTAATCTGATCTCCAGAGATCGCCCAAATGATGTAATCAGATCTTTTCGAAAATAAAATTTATTTTGACAACTGTCGTTTTATTATTATTGCATTGATTATTTTCCGATCTCTGAAGTATTTATCCGATCCGACTCTTAATTTGAATGACACTTATCCGATCTGTAATTCAAAACACCTTAATCTGTTGTTCTATAGTTAACCGACCTCTTTATGGAATCTCTGGAATATTCGTGAGACGTGTCAGAACAGCTGGCGAGTCCCGCTATCCGATGCATTACCTGGAAGATCGTGAGCATTAAATGCTCGGACGAGTATAAATAGGGGTGGGGTTAGCCAGTTGCTCCTTTATGTCATTTTCAGTCTCTCGCGAACAACTTCCAAATTCTCTCATTTTCTCAAGTTCCTCCGACACCGATCAAGCTCCGGTAAGGGTTTTGATCTTTTCTTTTAGTTTAAATTCTCTGTTTCCTTTGAAAATGAGTAGTGCCGAGGGTCAGAGAGTAGTAAGCCCCCCTTCCATTCAGTTCTCGTGGTCGTCCGATGAGGTGGAGGTGGTCGGACCAAGCGCGCGGCCTGAACTTCCTAGGGTCTCCGTTCCAGCTTGGGGACAACCAGCACCATCAAGGCATGTGCCTTCTTTGGGGAGGGAAAATCTTTCCATGGACGAGCTGCCATCAATCTTGCAAGAAACTGACCTGCAGTCGTTCAGCCAGGAGTACAACATCCGGCCTAATTCGTATGAACTTATCCGGTGTCATGGTGACCTTCGAGCAGATCACTTCTTTGAGAGGAATGATATGATCATGGTGTATGAAGAACAGTTAAAAGCCGGGCTGCGGTTCCCTCTTGACGACTTCTTTAAAGAAGTTTTAAAATATCACCAAGTGTGCATCGCCCAAGTTCACCCGAACTCGTGGCGGATCTTAGTAGCCTTTCGAGGCCTATGCCGAGCTAAGGGGCTCCGACTTACAGCTAAGGTGTTCGCTGAACTGCATAGGCTAACTCGTCGAAAGGACGACGAGTATTGGTTCTTCCAGGCGAAACCCCATTGTGGGCTTTTTACCGACCTGCCTTCCTCCTTGAAGAATTAGAAGAACCGCTTCTTCATCTTGAGGAGTAAAATTCCGAACGGTTTTGAGGGCTTCCCTCAGAGCTGGCTGCATCAGGGTCCCTTGCTTACGAAGCACATCACCCTGAATAGGGAAGAGGGTGCAATGGTGATGGAGTTGAAGGAACAGGCGTCTAGAGAGAAGTTCTCTTGTTTGGATGCAGTGACGGCCGAGCTACACCATTGGACTATGCAGCTGGTCACCGGTCAAGATCGCGGGCTTCAGCTCTCTGATCCCGGCATCGGTATTTTCCATATCTCAGATCTTTAAACCTTAGCGATCTCACTGACCTCTTCTTTGTGCAGGTATGGCAAGCGACGAAGCTTCCAAGGAGAGCCGAAAGCGAAAGATGGAGATCTCCCGGAAGGTACGGGAGATGAAGCTGGCTGAGGAGATGCAGACACCCAGTCATGAGCCTGGGGAGATTCAGGGAGGCTCATCTCAACCTTCTGGACCGCCGATCATAGAAGTGGTTCGGTCTCCTCCTCGTCAAGAAGAGCCACCTCCGCCCCCTCCAGTCGCTTCGAGTGCGGAAGGGGGTCCTTCCCAGCCTGCCCCAAGGACTCTCTCCCACGGTGCCCAAGTGCTAATCCACTCATTGGAGAAGAACCACACGATTCGAGAGAACTTGGGTTTTGCTAAGGTCCTAGGGTCCTCTATCTGCCTTCGGGAAGATCGAGATAGGCTGTCCCCTGACAATCTGGATGACATCCTGACCCGATCTATGAGCCTGAACGTGGAGTGCTTGGTGAACCAGCACATTGTTCGGGAGAAGGCTCACCGCCTGGGTAAGGAAGTCGAGAAAATGGGTCATGAGGTGACTTCTCTCTGATCCCAACTGTCGTCCGCTCAGAACTACATATCACAAATTGAGGGGCGAATGAAGTTCTATGAGGATAAGCTGGCCGAACATGCTCAAGTTCTGGCCGAGCGAGATCATGTTCTTGAAGAAGTGCAAGCGCTTCCGGCCGATGAAGCTGCTCAACTCGCCCATCTTGCTGAGGAGCTTAAGGCGAAAGAAGAAGAAATGGTGACCGGAGTGGCCGGTGCTTACGTGAATGCTCACAGAGATCTCCTGGCCGAGCTCAAGAAGCGTTATCCCGAGGAGGACTTCTCCTAGATGGCCAACCTAGCTCTCGAGGACGAAGGTGAGGATAGCGAGGAGGAGGCTGAAGGTGAGAGAGAAAATGAACAACATGTAGATCACCCCCAGCCGAATGACTTGTATAAATTTTGAAATGAAATGAAAGTTCCCCTTTTGTTCAATGATTGATTGTGATCGGAAAGTTTCTAAATTGCATAAGCACTTGATTGTTTGAACATATTAGAACGACAACTGAAAGTGATTATTAATCTAAGTATAAGAGATCGGAAAGCACAATATGCATGAGATCAGTTACGAAACGGGACTTAATTAAAATTAGAAATTTGGCTTTGAACACTTAAAATCGGGATCATCTTTAAACCGAGTCGAAACCTTTATCATTCTCAAATTTTTTAAATGAGAGACCGCCATAAGACCGTGGTACGAAGGCCTAATGTTGGTTCAATCTTATTTGACAAGAAAGATCGGAAATATAATTAAATGATCAGGGGACTCGAGAATTGGTTTGAGGGATCGGTGAGGCTTTAAATGACCTGGAGACTTGGTATTAATTAAATTCCTTTTGAGGGGAGATCGGAAGTGTGGTCGGTTGGCAAAGGGGACTGTGTTGGGGATCGGCTTCAAAGTTTATTAATTTCGGGGGATCGGCCAAAATATGGTGTCGACAGCTGCCCCTCTTTACATAATTTCTATTGAAGGGAAAATTTTTCCTGTGTAGGAATTATGTAAAGATTCAGACCCATATTTTGGATGATTTAAATTTTGAAATTTGAAATTAAAGTCCGGAGGCTAAAACCCACTTGGGTCAAAACCTTGAGGTTGGTCACAGGAAATTAAAATGCTAGAAAATTAAAATCAACTTAGATCAAGGAACCAGAGGTTGATTGCAGAAAATTTAAATGCAGGAAAAATTAAAATCAACTTAGATCAAGGAACCAGAGGTTGATAATAGGAAATTTAAATGCAGAAAATTAAAATCAACTTAGATCAAGGAACCAGAGGTTGATAACAGGAAATTTAAATGCAGAAAATTAAAATCAACTTAGATCAAGGAACCAGAGATTGATAACAGGAAATTTAAATGCAGAAAATTAAAATCAACTTAGAACAAGGAACCAGAGGTTGATCGACAAGAAATTTAAATGCAGGAAATTAAAATCAACTTAGATCAAGGAACCAGAGGTTGATAACAGGAAATTTAAAATGATGGAAAATTAAAATCAACTTAGATCAAGGAACCAGAGGTTGATAACGGGAAATTTAAAATGCTGGAAAATTAAAATCAACTTAGATCAAGGAACCAGAGGTTGATTGACAGGAAATTTAAATGCAGGAAATTAAAATCAATTTAGATCAAGGAACCAGAGGTTGATTGACAGGAAATTTAAAATGCTGGAAAATTAAAATCAACTTAGATCAAAGAACCAGAGGTTGATTGACAGGAAATTTAAATGCAGGAAATTAAAATCAACTTAGATCAAGGAACCAGAGGTTGATTGATAGGAAATTTAAAATGCTGGAAAATTAAAATCAATTTAGATCAAGGAACCAGAGGTTGATAACAGGAAATTTAAATGCAGGAAATTAAAATCAACTTAGATCAAGGAACCAGAGGTTGATTGACAGGAAATTTAAAATGCTGGAAAATTAAAATCAACTTAGATCAAGGAACTAGAGATTGATTGACAGGAAATTTAAATGCAGGAAATTAAAATCAACTTAGATCAAGGAACCAGAGGTTGATTGACAGGAAATTTAAAATGCTGGAAAATTAAAATCAACTTAGATCAAGGAACCAGAGGTTGATAACAGGAAATTTAAATGCAGGAAATTAAAATCAACTTAGATCAAGGAACCAGAGGTTGATAACAAGAAATTTAAATGCAGGAAATTAAAATCAACTTAGATCAAGGAACCAGAGGTTGATAGCAAGAAATTTAAATGTAGGAAATTAAAATCAACTTAGATCAAGGAACCAGAGGTTGATAGCAAGAAATTTAAATGCAGGAAATTAAAATCAACTTAGATCAAGGAACTAGAGGTTGATAGCAAGAAATTTAAATGTAGGAAATTAAAATCAACTTAGATCAAGGAACTAGAGGTTGATAACAGGAAATTTAAATGCACTTACAAAGCAAGCCTAATCCGGACACAAGAATTTCTTTCCCGATGAAGTGTACTTAGCAGGATCCTGAGGGCAAATGATTGATGGAGGACGAGTTACAAGACTTGACCTACGACTTCATTTCTTCGGATGCCCCTTTTCTGTTCTTGACTTTCTTCTTACTTTTCGAAAAGCGCCCTTGCGGGTTTTCACTTTCCATCCATTTAACTAGAAGCGCCCTTCCAGGTTTTCACCTCTAGTTTTTTTTTTTTTTTTTTGGCCATTCCCTGCAAATCTCATAGTAAAGTACGTGAGATTATCAATTTCAAATCCAAATCTTATAGCAAAATTTTAAATGATTAATAGCGCATTAGATAAAAGATAAAAAAAAGACAATGTTAAAGAAGAAAAGATAGAAGCAAAGAGATAGGAAAATATGACTTTATTATGGTTTTAGAAACAAAGGTACAGTGTCAAAGGAGAAAGGTACAAGGACAGATCTCACATATTCCTTGTAGTTAGCTTTGAAGTCTTTTAACTGCCATCATTTCAAGTACTCTGAAGCCTCATGCCACGACGGTTTATTTCCATCCTCGGTTTCATGCCCCGTTCCTTATTTCTCCCTTTTGGTTCTTGGGATGCCCTTTCGGGTTTTCACCCCTAGATTTTTATTTTTTTCCCTTTTTTTTTTTTTTAGCTCGCTTTTTCAGGACGCCCTTTCGGGTTTTCATCCTTCACTCATTTTACAGAAAGCGCCCTTCGAGGGTTTTCGCCTTCTTTCACACATTTTGCCAGGAGCGCCCTTTCGGGTTTTCACCCCTACTCTTTTTTTTTTTTTTTTAGGCATAGTATCTCTTGACGGTGTCAGCATTCACAGGTCTTGGAAATTCTTTGCCGTCCATGTGGGTCAAGATCAAGGCCCCACCAGAAAATGCCTTTTTAACCACATAGGGTCCCTCATAGGTTAGTGACCATTTGCCCCGGGGATCGTTTTGAGTTGGCAGCACTTTCTTCAGAACTAGGTCCCCAGGTTGAAATTCGCGTAGGCGAACACCTTTGTTAAATGCCCTGGCCATTCTTCTTTGGTACAGTTGCCCGTGACATACCGCCGCTAGCCTCTTCTCATCTAGCAAATTTAATTGGTCCAACCTTGACTGGATCCATTCTGACTCATCAATCCCCGATTCTTTTAGAATTCTTTGAGACGGAATTTCTACCTCAATGGGTAATACAGCTTCCATCCCGTAAACTAGTGAGTATGGAGTTGCCCCAGTTGATGTCCTTACCGAAGTCCAGTACGCATGAAGAGCATAGGGCAGCATATCATGCCAATCTTTATATGTGACTGTCATTTTTCGGATTATTCTCTTGAGATTTTTGTTTGCGTCTTCTACTGCTCCATTCATCTGGGGACGGTATGGCGAGGAATTGAGATGTCGGATTTTGTATTGATCGTATAACTTCTGAATCTTTGGACCATTCAAGTTCTTGGCGTTGTCAGTGACGATTTCATTGGGGAGACCGTGCCGGCAAATAATATAATTTCTGAGGAATTTGAGAAATGTGTTCTGCGTAATGTGAGCATATGATGTCGCTTTGACCCATTTAGAAAAATAATCGATAGCCACCAGGATAAATCTGTGCCCATTAGACGCCTTAGGGTTGATGGGACCAATCACATCGATGCCCCACATTGCGAAAGGCCATGGTGAGACGAGGTTGAACAATTTGTGAGGGGGCACATTAATCGGATCTGCATAGATCTGACACTTATGGCATTTTCGGAAATACTCGATGCAATCCTTTTCCATTGTAGTCCAAAAATATCCCCGTCGCATGATTTGCTTAGCCATCATATGCCCATTGGCATGGGTTGCACAGTTTCCCTCGTGAGTCTCGAAAAGGATTTTCTTCGCCTCTTTTGCATCCACACATCTCAGCAATTCTCCGTTAAAGCTCCTTTTGTATAAGGTTTCCCCACTGGGGAAGTATCCCAATGCTAATCTCCGAATCATCCTCTTTTTGTTTTTGCTCGCCCCTGGAGGGAATTCTCTGGTTTTGATGTAGAGCAAGATGTTATGGTACCAAGGTTTACCATCAGGTTCTTCTTTGATCATGAAGCAATAAGCCTGCTCACTTCTTGCTTTAATCTTTAACACCTGAGTCGTTTGCCCTTCTTCCATTTGAGCCATAACAGCCAGGGTGGCTAAGGCATCTGCAAATTGATTTTTGTCTCCACTAAGGTGAGTGAAAGAGATTTCTTCGAATTTCTTAATCAGCTCCAGTAAGTACTTCTGATATGGGATTAGCTTCGGATCCTTAGTTTGCCATTCTCCCTTGACTTGATAAATGATCAGAGCTGAGTCTCCATACACCTCTAACTTTCTGATTTTCATTTCGATAGCAGCTTGTAGACCCATTACACAAGCTTCATATTCTGCGATGTTGTTGGTGCAATCAAATCTCAACTTGATAGCTATCGGAAAGTGTTTCCCATCCGGAGATACCAATACGGCTTCAATTCCATTACCGGACAAATTGACAGCTCCGTCGAAATACATTTCCCAAACATTAGCTGGCTCTTCTTCTCCGCAGTCTACTTCATTAATATGCTCATCAGGGAACTCAAAATCTAGAGCTTCATAATCCTGGATAGGGTTTTCTGCTAAGAGATCAGCGATCACGCTACCTTTCACCGCTTTCCGGGTCATATAGACAATGTCATACTGGGAGAGTATGACCTGCCACTTGGCTATCCTTCGTGGCACGAATGGGCTTTCGAATACATACTTGATAGGATCCATTCAGGAAATGAGCCATGTCTTGTGATTCAACATGTAGTGCTTGAGGCGATTCGCTGTCCAAGCTAGTGCGCAGCAAGTTTTCTCTAGGAAAGAATACCTTGACTCACAATCATTAAACTTTTTGCTCAGGTAATAAATAGCTCTTTCCTTCCGACCGGTATCATCATTTTGCCCCAAAACAAATCCCATTGAGCTTTGTTGGACTGCCATATACAGAATCAGAGGCCTTCCGGCTACTGGTGGAACCAACACTGGCGGGTTTGACAGGTAATGCTTGATTTTCTCGAAAGCCTCTTGACAAATTGAATCCCATTGAGTAGTGTTGTTCTTTCAGAGTAGTCTAAAAATAGGCTCAGCCTTAGCGGTGAGATTGGAAATAAACCTTGATATGTAGTTCAATTTTCCCAAGAAACTGCGCACTTCCCTTTCTGTTTTTGGGGATGGCATTTCTTGAATGGCTCGGACTTTATCTGGATCAACTTCTATTCCTTTCTCGCTTACTATGAATCCCAACAATTTCCCAGATCTAGCTTCGAATATGCACTTGGCAGGGTTCAGTTTCAGCTGATATTTCCTGAGTCTCTCGAATACTTTCCTCATCACCTGCACATGACTCTCTTCTCCCCTATATTTGATGATCAAATCATCCACGTAGACCTCCACTTCTTTATGCATCATATCATGGAATAATGTGATCATGGCGCGTTGGTAGGTGGCTCCAGCATTCTTTAACCCGAAAGGCATGACCCGATAGCAAAATACCCCCCATTGAGTGATAAAGACAGTTTTCTCCTTGTCTCCCTCATCCATTGGGATTTGATTATACCCTGATGCCCCATCTATACATGAACACCTGCCCAATCGCGCAGCATTGTCTACTAACACATCAATGTGAGGGAGAGGGAAATCATCTTTCAAGCTTGCTTTATTAAGATCCCTGTAGTCAACACATACCCTAACTCTTCCGTCCTTCTTCATTACCGGGACAACGTTAGCTATCAGTTGGGGATATTTGACTACTTCCAGGAATCCAAAGATCATATCGCTTTCTTGACCTCATCCCTAACTTTGAGCAAGGTGTCGATTCATTCTTCTTAGCTTCTCGCTTTACGGATCGCCCTGCATTAGGGCAATTTTATGCGTCACTATCTGGGGGTCCAAACCAACCATATCATCATAGCTCCATGAAAATACGTCTAGGAATTCCCTGAGCAAACTGATCATATCTCCCAATTCTTCACTTTCC
This sequence comes from Hevea brasiliensis, assembly GCF_030052815.1. Taxonomy (NCBI): domain Eukaryota; kingdom Viridiplantae; phylum Streptophyta; class Magnoliopsida; order Malpighiales; family Euphorbiaceae; genus Hevea; species Hevea brasiliensis. The sequence goes on along the minus strand of NC_079493.1, from coordinate 80,479,756 downwards.
ACTACCTTAAGTTCCCTTTTTACTTCTTCGGTGCCTAAGTTTATGGTGAGCGCTTGCCTCCACAAGGCACTAGGGAAGGTTCATCCCTTTCATCCCTTTCTTCTGTGAGCTCCAACTCAGAATCACTTGAAGTAATGGCAGTTATGGGGGTTTCAAAATTAACCAGAGGAATTTCTGAGTCTATTGAATTATTAGGTGTTAATTGATGAATGGTCCTGAATGAACGAAAATATAATATATTATAAGGATGGAATTCAAATGGAAAGAAAAAGAGAATTGGATATAAATGCGCTATTAATTCATTAAGATTTACGACATAAGAAAAGGGTCCATTTACAATGTTATACTTGCCATCATGGACAAAATGATCAAGTGTAGATAACCAAAGGTACTTTACTCGAAATTAAGTACAGGGATGTCCTCTGCTGTCCAGTTGTCCAGTTTTTGCCCCTCAGCTATTGGCGAGACCAGAGCCTCATACAAGGAATCCAAGTGGATGACGTCAATAGATGGTTCATAGGGTGATTCTTCGACCTCTGCCGGATTTTCAATGACCGGTTTAGTGAAGACCTCTGTGATTCTTGGGACTACTTTCATTTTCCTGATTTTCTGGTCAAATCTCTGATCCCGAAGTCTATTCCTCATCCAGAATTGTCCATCCATGAGGGCATCTTCCTCATATCCCAAACCGCAACGGCCCACCTTTTGGATAGCCGATATAGGTTCAACAATTCCTTGTAATGTGGCGCCTAGGCCTTTGCCTTCTTCATACCCATTCCTCGACATTATCTTAGCTACCATAGCCATAGCCCCTTCATTTCTGGTTTCTTATTGTTCAAGGGCCTGAAAGGAACTTTCCAACGACTCCTTAGCCGCTTCCACATAAGGAAGTGATTGTGGCTTGGTGACCAAAATGGCTTCTTCCCCTCTTACAGTGATGATTTTGCCGTCCATGATGTACTTTATCTTCTGATGCAAGGTTGAAGGAACGGCATTCGCTGAATGGATCCATGGCCTCCCCAGCAACATAGTGTAGGCCGGTTCAATGTTCATCACCTGGAATGTGACGTTGAAGGTGCATGCGCCAATTTGGAGTGGCAAGTCGATGTCTCCCAACACTTCTCTTCTTGTACCGTCAAAGGCTCTTACCACCATAGCACTTTGACGTATATCTAATCGGTCAACTGGCAGCCTAGCCAAGGTAGCACTAGGCAGTACATTGAGGGCTGATCCGTTATCAATAAGGACCTTGGCCACTATACAACCTTTGCATTTCACTGTCACATGGAGGGCTTTAGTGTGTGCCAAGCCTACGGGATCTATCTCTTCTTCAGAAAAGGTAACAAAACTGGATGCCTGGATTTGTCCCACTATTTTCTCAAACTGCCCCAGTGTGATTTCGGGGTTCACAAAGGCCTGATCCAGGATTTTCTGCAAGGCATGATGGTGTACCTCAGAGCTCAAAATCAGCGATAACAGTGAAATTTGGGCAGGTGTCTTTCTCAACTGTTCCACCACATCATATTCACTCTGCTTCATTATTTGGAGCAACAGCTCTTCCTCTTCTTTAGGCTCTGGCTCTCTACTTCCCTGCTTTCTCAATCTCCTCTTCTCAGATTCTTATACTATTCTCCGAGTTTTACTTTCCCCTTTTTCTTTTCTTTCTCTTCGCTCCCGTAACATCTCCCGCTTCGAGTTATAAACTCGACTTCTTGCTCAGTTGGGGAGGGTTTTGTGGCGATAACGAGCTGAGGATGGGTTTGGGGAGTAGTACTGCTGGTAGGTCCGGCGTAAGTCATTCTGAAGTACTCATAGGGAGTGAAGCATGGTTTTGGAGGTGCCGGAGGTGAAGCAAGATTAGAGCCAGATACCGCTTCGATGCTCCTTGGGTGAAAACTTGGAAATTGTAGTTCCAAGGGACAGCATGAGTATTTGTGACTAGGAGCTGAGGCGGGGTTCGGATAATCGTTACTGGTGGTGAGGGCATTGGAGCATTAGGGATAGAGAAGGTTAATCTAGGAATAGGGGTAGAGGTATTCTGGCCAAACCTGGCGGTATTTACTTCGCCCTCCACTTTCGATCTCCTTTGGCATCTTAAAATTTTGAGGGATAGCAAGTTCGACCTCTGCCTAATCCTCACGCCTCGCACTCATGATCGCTGTTCTCCATGGTAAGGACATCCCGTACCTTTTTTCTGATTCCGATACCTGAGGACAAAGGTAACCTTCCCTCATCGCCATGGCAAAAATTTCCTCAAAGTGAGGAGTTAGCTAGTCTACCTCTGGTGCCAACCTCTCTCCATCCGATTCTATCATATTTACTCCATTGCCCGCATTATGATTGGGCAACGGGTTTAAGGTAACATTGGGGAGGGAACCATTTCCCTCAATCTTCAACCACCCGTTCCGGATTAAAGCGTGCACTCTCCCTCTGAGTGCCCCGCAGTTGTCAGTTGAATGCCCTTGTGCCCCTCCATGATATTCACAACGGGCAGTGGCATCATACCACCTGGGGTATGGTGGCTGAATTGGGTCGAGGGGAACTGGTACTATCTGGTTTATACCGACGAGGTATCAGTATATTTCACTGAGTGGGAGGGGAAGGGGTGGATCAGGATTTCTTGGTGGTCTGGGGTTATTCTGAGGTGGTCTGGGTTGGGTAGGTGAAGGAGGAGGTCTAGGTTGATAATTTGTTAGTGGTGAGTATTGTGGGCGTGTGTGTGGATAATTTGGGAAATGAGGTGGAATGTTTGCAACTATTTGGCCATGAGGGGGAGGATATGGCCGGTAGTTATTTTGAGGAAGTGGGGAGTAATTATTTTGCCGGGTGACAGAATGCACATCACCCTCCTTCTTTTTGCCAAATCGCGCTTTCTTCAGAGGATTCTCAACAATTCCTGCACTGGCCCCATTCTGAAATTAGCCTCTATTCTTTTACCGGCTTGGATGATGTCCAAGAAGCTGTTGGAAGTGTTTCCAATCATCAAATTGAAGTAGGAAGCCTTCAATGTTTCAATGAATAGGGAGCATAGTTCGTTATCAGTTACTGGAGGATATACTTCTGTAGCCTTTTCCCTCTATCATTGGGCATACTCCTTGAAGCTTTCCCTGTCTCTTTGCACCAGGTTTTGAAGGTCCCTCCTTGTGGGGGCTACATCACAGTTAAATTTATACTGCTTTAAGAATGCCTCTGCTAAATCCTTCTAGGAGCGCAGTTTGCTCCTATCCAACTGAATACACCACCTCAGGGCTGCTCCGGAGAGGCTCTTGTGAAAGAAATGAATGAGAAGTCTGTCATCTTCTGTCAAGGTAGACATTTTGGCAATGTAGGTTGCCAGGTGAATGCGGGGATCTGAGTTCCTGTACTTGTCGAAATCCGACTTTGAATTTGGGTGGCACCACCACATCCGCACCAATCTAAGTGAAGCCACATCGATCGAACCATACATGTTCACCTCTATTGCTCTCAATCTTTCCTCCGCACTGCATAATTTTTCATTTTCCCTGGTCTTATTTTCTCCTACTGCAAAAGATACTCCCCCAGCTGGGAAATGAGGGGTGGAGTGAACCGGAGGGATCACTATTGAAGGATATGGGTCAGCATTTGAGACGAAGGGTTAATGGGAGAAAGGTAGGTCATTATTTATGGTAGCCGGGTTGACAGTGACTGTCGGGTCCGGGATAGGTGACTGAAAGGTAAAGGAGGTTGAAGCCTGATGAGGATCCATTGTCGTGGGTGGTGGAGGAGGTAGTGGTAGGTTAGGTTCTGAAGCTGATTTATTTTGGGACATCTCCCTCATTAGCCTCATGAGTTCTAAGACCTGGTCTTTCAGCTCGGATACTTGCCCTTGTAAGTTCTGTACTTGTTCCTGATCTTCCATTATCTTCTTTGTTCGGGATCTTGTTAAGTACACTCACTTGGGTTGAACCGTGTGCTTGGTCAGACTTGCCTTGTTTGAAGCAATGTTTGATTTTCTGTAGGGAAATAAATAAAAGCTTTTAGTGAATTTTGAATTTTGTAAAAAAAAAATAAAGGTCCTGGTTCGGACGAAGGATACGGTGGCATTTGAAAGCCAAAATGAAATCTGCAGAAGGATGGTTGCATCAATTTTATCATGGCATCATTCGATAGTCTGACTGTGAATGACTGGATTAAATGCGCGTTTATGATACCTGTTCATAAGGCATATCCAATTTTTCGCATAACCCTAGCGAGGGGGTTCCTACGGAGTTATACTATTCATTCACAATTTTGCTAAACAATGATCCAAAAGTTTTCCATTAACTGAATATTTATACACAGCATTCTTTACATCGGCCTAGGCTCAGGGAGGCTCTTTATAATGAGATGACATTTTCGGAGATACTCGTATAACCTTTCTGAGATACTCGTCAAATGCTTTCAGAGCATACTCAGATTTAGGAAGGAGTTCCTGTTTTCCCTGTGCTATCGTTCTCTCCAGCTGGTCAACATTCTCTTTCAGCTCTTGATAGAGAGCAGCTTGTCTTTCTTTCTCTTTCCTTTCCTTAGCACATTCTTTCAGAATATCATTGATGAGTAATGCCTGTTCCTTCAATTCGAGCTTCTTCTTTTTGTTCTCTTGTTTATACTCTTCTACGAGTATCTCTTGGTATTTCTTTTTTTCCTGAAGCTTACTATTATGCACTTCTACTTCTTTTACCAGAGCTTGAAGAGAGCTTTTTTCCTTTCCCCACCGCGCTTCTTGCTCTTCAAACCCCATCTTTTCAGTTCTTGCCTCTTCCCTGAGTTTTCTCACTTTTCTTTTAAGGTTCTGCTATTGGTCCTCTAACTGCTTTATTTGTTCTTGCAGTTGCGAGTTTTCGGTGTTTGCCTTCTGTAGTGAGTCAGTTAAATGATCATTAGCTTCTTCTGATAGGATGTTTCGGTGAGGGTTGCTGCCTTCGAATTCTGTAGTTAAGTGTTCTTGGTCCCTGTCAGCCCTCCATTTAAGATAATCGCCCATGGCGCTCGGACCTTTAGGCGACCTCTCCATCAGAGTGATGTTTTCCCAAGATTTGCGAGCTATTTTCAACCCCTCCTCTTCCTTGAGTTCATGGTAGAAATGACCTTGGTGGTATTTCTCAATGTTGATTCTGAATTGTGTTGAGCCGAACTGTCTCATTACTAATGCCGGAGTGTAACTTGTGTATCCAGTCACTCTGATTAGGGATACTGATTGATTGTTCCCCGTGCTGATCAAAATGGATTGACTTGACATCCACAATTTCTTCCAACAATAGTTATGGCTATTGAAGCTCAAAATCCGTTCTTGCCACTGCGGCTTATCCTTCGGGCTGATTACCAATCGGGTCATTTTCTCGATGAGAGGCTGGTCAAGATACCAAGTTAATCCCTTCGTCTCCACAGGACACATATGACTAATGATCTAGAGGTGTAACAACTGAGAACAACACTTAATGGATCCCTTGCCTTGCTGTCTGCATTAAGTGAGGGTTAAGAAAGTCTCGGCAAGTATTGCCGGTACTGGATTGACTTTCTGTTTTTCTACTGCCCAGAACATTTCCACAACATCGTAGGTTATGATTCCGGAAGGTCCAGGAAACAAGATCAAGCCGTAAATTGCTAAAGCGAGCATCAATGAAGCTTAATCCCACTGTTGATCTTGGATGCATTGATCCAACCCTTTCTTGAGGTAAGTCCAATACCATCCATGCGTGTTTCCTTTGACGGCTTCTCTCGCCTTTGCTTCTCTCGCCTTTGCTTCTTCTAGTGGGATCCCCAGCATATGTGCGAGCCGTTTCCAGGTCTACCTATGTTCGAGGTGTAGGTAAATCTGATTCTGCGCCGTATAAGGGATTTCTAGTAATGCTTGATATTCTTCCATAGTGGGAGCAGTATCGATGTCATTGAAAGAGAACACTCCAAACTTAAGGTTCCAAACTGACAACATGGCCTTTAGTGCTGGGATCTGAACCTTAACTCGCATCAAGGTTGCAATCCTCCCATATTTCTTCTCAAATTGTGCTTTGACCTGATCGGGAAATGACTTCCAACCATTGACCAGACCTTCGAGACTGTTCATTCTGACTTCAATTTTGATTAGGTCCAGTAGAGGAAATGAGCTGGTGTATCTTTGTAGGGGTACTGAACAATTTTTGGGCCATGGTTTAGCATTTTGTTCTGATTGAAGAACTTTTTCGGCCGACTGACTCGAGGATGCCATGTTAAAAATGATGCTTATCCTTTTACAGACCTTATTTCGGTGACGCTTGCAAAAAAAAAACTTGTTAGCAGGATAAATTCAGGTATTCTTGAATTATACTATTGGCAGAGTGACACCTGCACATTTATCAAAGTAGGAAAATGTGTAGGTTTTCTTAACAGTATGATTCAAGATTACCCTTAAAAATAAGAACAAAATAAAATAAACATAATAGGGTAAGAGTAAGTATGCCGCTTTTGTCCTAAAGTAAAGGAAAGTCCTAATACCGGCTGGGTGCTACCTAATCGGGCAGTTCTATCTTACAAGGTAGCTTGCTACGGCTTCCAGCTATCGTGATAGTTTAGCTCAAGGTCTAATTTTCTAAAAGCCACAGGTTCCCAAATTGCCCCCACTGTAAACAGCAGAGCCCCATTCTATCCCCCATGATACTGTCGGGAAAATTCCACGGCTATCACAGTGAATAGAACGAGTTTTAATTTGAGCAGAAGCCTTCACGAATACTAACGGGGTAAAACCCACGGGTAACGCTACATGACTCCCTCCTACTTTCCTAAAAGGGTAAGAAAGCCCGGGTATAGGGCTGAAGTATGTGAGGACATCATGTGAGTGTTCAGTGTGTGAAGGGACACCTTTACCTCTTCCCAATTCAGGGGGATTTTTATTTTTCCTTTTTTTCTTTTAAATGAAGAGCGCTGTAGAAAGTAAAACAAGCAAGACAGGAAAAATGGTTAGCAGGAATAACAATAATTAACATATAGAATATTTGCGGGGTGAGCCCACCTAACTATGATTTGATCGCAACATTAAGTCTACTTTTGGACCTTTAGACCGGGGTTAAGTTTTATGTGATTTCTCCCCAGTGGAGTCGCTAAGCTGTCGCAAGGGATTTTGCGGTCGCCTGGACGAACACTCACCGAAGTGGGAAAAGTGAGGAGTCGCCACTTTAATTTTGAGGGAAATTAAAGAAAACCATTTGTGAAAGTAAGTTAAAATAAAACCACTTCAAAAACAGAGATTCTAGGTTCGGGGTCCGTAAACGGGTGGGGAAGGTGTTAGGCACCCCACCTCGTCCCTCAATGAGGGTAAGCAGATTTAACTTCACGTTCTTCATAGTTAGGAGGGTTTGAATGGAAATGTTAATCCTTTTGACTGAAAGGAATGTTTAATTTTTCACTAATCCGGATTACCCAGATACATAAGTAAATGAGACGACCTTAGTGAGTTGCTGTTGCGTATTAATTTTATTTCAGGGGGAATCATCTTACATATTCGTTAGAATTTAATTTGGAAATCGGATAAGAACTGTGACACCCCTTACCCGTGTACAGTATACCCGAGTAAGTAATGCCACACGGCGTACCGGCACATTCTAATATACCTTAATTAATTTATATCATGCTTGTGAATATAATTTATAAAATATAATTTATTTTAGTCATATATCAAAAGTATTATTTATTTGTGGTTCCAAAAATTTTAAAGAAAATCCGGCGGAGTACCGGCTAAAAATGGAGAAAATAGTTCTTCGGAACCTGTTAAAAACACTTCCAATATTCTTATTCCATCATTCATAAACTCCAATATCAAAATCTCAACAATTTCCAATTTCAGTTCTCAATCATCCATCACATGTTATAATTAAGTATAAATCACAAATAAACATTCCCTTTTCCATTCACAAATACAATTTTCATAATTTACATGAACATCAATATACATTATACAAGTTTAATTACATATGAGAAAATCAAAATTTGCTACAAAATATCAAAATGACACCTAGTGTCCTACCAATGCACTGCAGAAGTTGAGGTGACACGGACATCGTGCGTAATCAGAGGATGGACTCACCCACCGTGGTCTACTGGGCTCACGATCTATATCTCAGCATTTCACGCGTGGCAAAAGCAACGCGCTAAGCAATAATGCTTAGTGGTGCAATAATATAATAAAAGAAAATAGCAGAAAGTAAGTATGTATAGAATGTGTATGATTTCTTTATTTGGTATTGGTATATCTATTATTTCATTTACTTTGCCCACTTTTATTCATTTGGTTGCCCAAGTAACCTACACTAGACGACTAGACTGGATAAATGGGTAAACTGGCACTAGGTATCGAGTACCTCGGGCCGTCATACCATCGGTCACATATGCATCTCCCAGTGTGCAACAGAACAGCTAACAAGCTATAAATAATATCAGGCACAAGGCCAAGTCTCAATGCAAGGTCAGAATGGCTAAAAGCCATAAAATCACAGAATGGCATATTGCCATGTGCAGCACTGCTAACTGAACCCTATTGGCATGCCAAACTATCCAAATCAATCTTGTTAGGTATAATAGGGCATTTGAAACTTTTAAATTCTTCAATTTGTGAATTTCATGTTTTTGTGTTACTATTCACCTCATTAGTCAACAAAAATGTTGACTTTTGGATAGAAAATATGTTCATTGACTTTGGCACTCCCAACATACCACATTTCATGTTTAAAACTTGTTAGAATTGGCCACCATTACTATTTCTAACTTAAAACCAAGAGGGCAGAAAATTTCAGTTTTTGTAGCATAAGTTTGCTGTTCCATTAAGCACTGTTGCAGTGGGAATTTGAAGAAATGACAAACATTAAAGTTGTTCATTATTTTGTCTAGTTGAATTTTCTTTTTTGAATCACTCCATTTGGAGTTTTGTAGCTCCAGATATGGCTCAAAAACCACAGCTGGCCGGATTGCCAATCTGCAGAATTGACCATATCTACAGTAACATGAACAGTGACTGTGATTGCATTTTTGAATTGGTTCTGGCCATAATTTGGGGTAGGTTTCTTCATGAACATTGTTTGTCTATGTCTTAACTTGTTGCTGTAAAAATTGCAGGTCAATTGACCAAATCTACAGTGAGTTATGGCCAAATGAACAGTTACTGTTCATTTGGTTATTCTGCAGAATCAGTTGCAGGGTGTCCGGATTGGGGCCAACTTTTGGTCCTCTTGCTTTGGTCTTTTGGGCATGGTTTCTTCAGAAAAAATGTGCCATTATAAGCCTAGTTTCATGTCCAATTGGCCAAACACCAATTGGACCAACACAGCCCAAGTTATGGCAGTCCAAGTGGACTGAAATTTCAGTCACCCTGCTGCTGTCCTAGGGCAGCCTACACATTCACTTTGCCATACTATTTTTCAGTCCAAATTGTGGTCAATGTCACACCCTACCCCTCTGTAACGCATAACATGATCCCGTAGTATACCTAATGAATTACCAACTCCGTCTACTGATAACCCATTAAATACACTACAAGGGATTTTCAAAACTTTTCTTACTTCTTTTACAGTGGTGAGCACTATTTACAGGTGTTAAGACCTTTTTGAACTGAAGTGATAGAATTGACACATTTGAATTATTTGGAATTTCTGTAAAAATTTTGGCAGAGTGCCCTCTGTATTTTGGATAAAACAGTTCTTCAGAAAACCTGTAAAAAGCACTTCAATATGTATTTGCAAATCTCAACTCCAACGTATTTCTCAACACAACATTTTTCTCAACTCAAATCCGCAGTGATTTTTCAAAGACTGAGATACAAGAATTATAATACAAAACTATTCAAGTAAATGAAATCTCAATTTTACATTTACAATAATTTACATTTAATTACATACCAAAATATTTTACAAGAGTTTCTATACAATCTTTCAAATAATTTACATACATATTATTACATGCATACATCAAAACCTATGTACATGGGTATACCTATGATATACCCGAGCTGATCTGAATATATCTTCAAGGAAATTTACTTATCATCTATGCTCTTCTTACTGCGATAAAGATACAAAGCTATCGCTGAGTGGTGAACTCAGTGGTGCACAACTATAATTTAAAACATAGTACAATATACATTGACAAAATTTACAGTAAATAAATTGGGAATCTGAATACTCATCAAATTTCAAAACTCAAAATATTCGTTGCCAATAATGTAAATCATTTGTATAAATGACTTTGATCACAAAATTCAATTTATCAAATCATGACTAACCATTTAAGTAATTCCAACAAAAGCAATTATACATAAACCATAATTGAAATCACAATTTCTTACCATTCAAAAGCCATTCTGTATCTCAAAAATTAATCTTTATCTCAAAACCATGTTGTATCTCAAAAATCATTCTTTATCTCACTAACTATGCAAGACTAATCTGATAGGGCCATCTTCGATGTGATTCTAACTCCCTATGGTCGGGGAGGTCGAATCATATTCTAACTCCCTATGGCCGGGGAGGTCGAATCATCGTGCACAGTACCATCACAGTAATGAATCTTCCGCAAGGGCCATAACGATAAAATAAACTTAGATCTAACCTCAAATCAGAGGAAAATCTAAGCCTGTGCACGTACCATGGTAATCAAAACACAACTAACTCCATTGTCTTCTCAACAAATGAGAGAGACGGGTAATAAACTAGTCAAGCATTTATAGTGAGATATAAAACAATAGCACAATCCTTTTAGTGAGCATAATTCACAATATAATTCGATTCAAATTCAATTTCAATATCCAATACTTTTTTATGCTCATCACAATTCAAATCATAAATTTGCATTTTTCCATGAAAATTACCATCACAATTCAAAACATGTTCCATCACAATTTTCCAAAACATAATTTGTTCAATCCATAACAATGCTTAATACTTGTGGAAATACCATTTCACAAAGCTGAATTCATACATACTATAACAATTTTCAATAATCATTGAATTAAATCCAATGCTTGTTAAACATAATACATAAGAAAAATATGTCATTTAATCATATGAAATATTCAAAACAAAATCAGTTAAAAACTAGTTGTGCACAAACCTCTGATAACTGTCTCTTTATCTAGACTCAGTGTTTCCTTCCCTTTTCCTGAGTCTTTGGTAACTGAGAAACACAATTTGAAGTGTTTCAGTACTAAATTAAATTGTCTCTAACGATAATGTTCGATAAACAATTCACTGAATACCTTTATTTGCTTAATCACCTAATATACCGACCCTCGATGTTTTCTAGGTAAATTAGGTTTTAGTGTCCTTTATATGTCACATTCGATAGGGTTTTAGGGTTGGTACGTGTTACCAAACTCAATTCTATGTATATTGCGTTTTCTTGCATTTCATTGCAAATTGCTGGATTTCGGGATACTAGTTTGACCTAACTGGACGACCTAGTTCCCTCGGTTTTCGGGTTTCGGTCAAAACTACAAACTTGTAGATCTATGTCTTATTGCACGCGGGGCAAAATTTTAGGTCAATCCGAGTTAATTAGACCAAGTTATGGTCATTATATTATTGCTGGTCAAATGGCATCAAATTAGGTCAATTTGGTCAACTTTGGTTCGGCAAGTTTTTGGACCCGAGCTTGTGCAAGCTTTTTGACTTGCTTCTGGTCATTTCTGGGTTTTGTGTCTTCATAAGACTTGTAGGTATGGGTCTTAACTATTCATGGTTAAAATTTCAGGTCAATTGGACCTGTTTTGAGTGAGTTATGGCCTAAACACTCACTGCTGCCCAATTGGTCATTTTTCAGGTCCTAATTGCACCTAATCCGAATTGGTCATTTTCTTAGGTCACCTTGCAAGCAGAATTTTGGTATGTTTTCTCAATGAAAGTTGGCACATTTTGTGCCTAGTTCCACCTCCAATTGGTCTCATACCAATTGAGGTTACACATTTAAACTTATTGGCTAAAATGTACACTGCCCTTGGTTACTTTGCTTAACACACATCAATTACACACATTTACCTTGCAATATGTTTACTTCCCTACCAAATCTGTTTTGGTACATTACCAAAACTATATATTACTTTACATTAACATCACTTTGGGCAGATTACAATTATCTTCAATACACCAATTATAACTCTAATTCCCAAAGTCCAAACACAATTATACATACACATAACATTACTAGTTTTTACATACTCTTTACACAACAAGTTCATATACATATCCATCAATCCTTCTATGTCAATATTCTGCCAACACTTCCATGAATACATACATTTATTCAAGTGTCCCCAAGCTGCCGAAAATCTTCTTCAACACCAAATTGTCCTACAATTCATCAATTCCCATCCAAGTGCCAAAAATCACCATATAAATATGAAGTAATTCACTAGGTTATTAAATCATCACAACCAACATAATTCTCATCAATTATATGTACAAATACTTCATCAATACATGATTACATGGCTGCCCAAAAATGGATATCTCAATACTCTTCAAACTTAAAAATTTCCTTCACAAAACCAACACCCATAACATGTATACAAAGTTTATCAAAGAAATCTTCAAAAATGCTAACTTACCTTATGGTTGGAGCTTGTTAAACCTTGCTTAAACTTCTCAAATTTGGTATCAAACTCTTCCTTGTGATAAGTAGACAAACTTTCATGAAGCCACTTAAGGGATTGGAGTTGAAATGGAGGGAGTTAAGAGAGCTTGAGTGAAATGGCCATGGTTGTTTTCTCTCACCTTCAATTCGGCATGTTTAATGGAAATGGAGAAGATGAACTATCTGATGGGTATAGTGGACTTACACCTGCCCCACTTAGTATATATTAATCCCATAGTGCCCCACTCACACCATTTAAATCATATTATATGTTAATTGTTCATTTATCCCACATTAACCCATGATTTTAGCTATTTACTTTAGGTACCACTAAACTAATTTTTCATTTTATTTTCCAAGTGTAATATTATTTATTTTTAGTGGACATTTAGGTCAAAAGATACTTCGGGATGTCAATTAACCATAATGCCCCTGTTCGGGTTGCATTCCCGATTTTTCGGTAACACCGGGTTTTGTCTGTTTTTCGATTTCTCACTTTTCTTTGTACTAATTATTTAATTTTTCTTTTATCTTTCTAATGATATTTATTCTTCAATAAGGGTCTATTTAAGTCCCAAAAATGTTTTCCAGGGTTCCCCGCAGTCCAGGGCCAGTCAACGGTCCACGCCGTGACTTCCCGGTGCGGTCACCCATCGCTAGGATTCCCGGCTCGCTTAACTTGGCTACATTTCTTTGCTATTATTTTTCCTTTGTTTTTCTTGTATTTTCTTTTCTTGTATTTCATTATTTTATGTCTCCCCACTCATATTGAAGTGTAGTTCTAGGCATCCTAGCTGTCCGGACAACACTGGTCACCGGAGCAGCAGAACGCACTACCGAACTTAGGGGTGTTACAATTCTCCCCCCCTTAAATAAATTTCGTCTCGAAATTTTACAGTATTAGTCTCTCAACAATTGTGGGTGCTGTCTCCTCATATCCTCTTCATGTTCCCAAGTAGCTTCTGGCTGAATGATGGTTCCACAAAGACTTTAACGTGTGTATCTGTTTATTCCTCAGCTGCTTCACCTCATAAGCCAGAATTTTTACGGGTTCTTCCTCATATGAGAGGTCTGGATTTACCTCAATCTCTTCAACTGATAATACATGAGATGGGTCTGATCTGTACCTCCTTAACATAGACACATGGAAAACACTGTGTATCCTTGCTAGCTCTGGAGGTAATGCCAACTGATATGCCAAAGGACCCACTCTTTCCAGAATTTCATATGGTCCGATGAAACGAGGACTCAGTTTCCCCTTTCTGCCAAATCTCATAATCCTCTTCCAAAGGGAAACTTTGAGGAATACCTTATCACCCACTGCGTATTCAATATCTCTTCTTTTCATATCAACATAGGACTTCTGACGGTCTGATGCAGCCTTGAGTCTATCTCTAATCAATCTGATCTTTTCCTCTGTCTGCTGAACAATTTCTGACCCAATCATATTCCTTTCACCTACCTCATCCCAACATAGGGGAGTTCTGCACTTTCTACCATACAAAGCTTCATATGGAGGCATCCCAATGCTTGATTGGTAGCTGTTGTTATAAGAAAGCTCAATCAAAGGCAAGTGTGTATCCCAACTACCTTCAAATTCAATCACACAAGCCCGTAGCATATCCTCCAATATCTGAATAACCCTCTTAGACTGGCCATCTGTCTGTGGGTGGAATGCTGTGCTGAAGTTCAATCTAGTTCCTAGGGCTCTCTGAAGACTACCCCAATCTAGAACTGAACCTAGGATCCTCGCTGATACAATTGATACTGCACTCCATGCAATTTTGCAATCTCATATATGTACAATCCGCCAATCTTTCTGTGCTATAGTCCATCCGATCGGCAAAAGTGAGCAGACTTGGTTAGTCTGTCAATTATAACCTATACTACATCATGACTATTCTGTGTCCTCAGAAATCTCATCACAAAATCCATAGTTATCTGTTCCCTTACAATGTTTCATAGGGTGCCACTTGTATGCTAGCTTGACACTTATTAATGTATACAAATTCTGTTAGTGGGATGTATCTGTCCCATCTCCTCTCGGATTCAATGACACAAGTTCTCGATATATTCTTGAGGGCTTATCACATTTTACAGGTTATTTTTATCATTTCATTTCATTATTTATAGGAACTCAATGAGTTTCTGAATTTACCTAAATTACTTGTTTCGACTGTCCATCCGTTTGAGGATGATAAGTCGTACTGATATCCTTAAGCTTATAGCAATTACTGTGGTACAGGTAATTCACATTAATATAACTGAGTCACTGACTCTAGCTACCTTACAAGTGTAATCATTTGATAGGCTAGTTCTGAAGTTTTAAATTTCTGACTAAAATTTTCACATTTATTTCCAGTACTAGTACTCTATTCGGGTGCAACTGTATCAATTTATAGATTACTTACAAATATTCTTAATTTATTGTACCACGAGGAAGCACGTAGCTCTACACAATAATCCCGTATCGGTATTGTAATCTGCAGCTTACAATACGAACATCGAGAACATTATATAGTCACTACGTTATAACCTCATAGACTAGGTTTTCTAACATCTTATCTTTCTCGAATCCACTAATATCCCAAACCGATTCTGATTTCAATTTCCTTTGACAATTACTAACAGTAACATCTTTGCCCTCATCTAGAGCAATTCTATTACTGTAACTTACTTTTAGGTCCTCTTGCCTTACATTAAGTATGCTCGCCATTTAACTTTATAATTTATGGTATGTTAGAAAATACTTTTAGCTAACAATTCTTCCAAAAGTAATGTCAATCATACTTGTTATTATAGTTATTATCCTAAAGGACTAGTCACTAATACATCAAAATTCGTTCCCATGTAAAGGAATGACAACAGAACATATAGTTCTGACACTAACACACAACTAAGTAGTGCTGGGATCAAATAATAACTAAAATTAAGAACTTACCAGCAGCTACATCTGAAGTTTCTGCTCCTTTTACTTGGCGCATAGTGGAAACCCCAACTGGTGCGCTACTATATTCGGGTTGATTCACTGTGTTATAGTGGTGAGGAGTACCAACTCTATTTCTATCTTGACTCTGACTGACGGTCTGTGAACTCCGGAGAGCAGATCGAGGTGGTTTAGCATAATCTTTAGCAAAGTGTCCAAGTTTTCCACAATTGTAACAGGCTCCAGAGGCCTTACGACAAATACCTCCATGATATCTTCTACAAGTTTCACATTGGCGGGAAGGGTAGGAACTTCTAGTTGTTCGACGACTAGATCTTAGTGGTCTCTGCCCTGATGATCCGCCTCTATCATATTTCTGAGTTCGAGGTTCCTCAAATTCTTTTCTCTTCCCTAAATTACTGTTCGAACTCTGACCCATAGGTTCCTCCCTCTTTTCCATTTCACACTGCCCTTGTGGGGTTGGAGTGCAGATTTGGGCTTGGGCTGACAGATTATCAGCCATTTGTTGAAAGAAAGTGGCCATTTGTTGGGCCATTTGTGCAGTAATTTGTACCGGTAAAACTGGTACAGTCGGGCCTTCGACACTTTGTGGAGCTGGGGCCTCAACTTGTTCTTCTGCCATCAAAGACCGTTCTATTATCTCATTCTTCTCTTCCATTTTTCTCACAGAATTTTCTATTCGTGTACAACCAACACAAGGAGATTCCTCTCCATTAGTTCACATTTATGATGTAAATGTACTATATGTATCAAACATTTGAGCAGTTGTAGTTACCGACAAAAAGATTTCAAATTCACAGTTCGAAATTCACTTTAAAACCATTGCTCTGATACCACTAAAACATGTCACACCCTATCCCTCTGTAAGGCATAACATGATCCCGTAGTATACCTAATGAATTACCAACTCCGTCTATTGATAACCCATTAAACACACTACAAGGGATTTTCAAAACTTTTCTTACTTCTTTTACAATGGTGAGCACTATTTACAGGTGTTAAGACCTTTTTGAACTGAAGTGATAGAATTGACACATTTGAATTATTTGGAATTTCTGTAAAAATTTTGGCAGAGTGCCCTCTGTATTTTGGATAAAACAGTTCTTCAGATAACCTGTAAAAAGCACTTCAATATGTATTTGCAAATCTCAACTCCAACGTATTTCTCAACACAACATTTTTCTCAACTCAAATCCGCAGTGATTTTTCAAAGACTGAGATACAAGAATTATAATACAAAACTATTCAAGTAAATGAAATCTCAATTTTACATTTACAATAATTTACATTTAATTACATACCAAAATATTTTACAAGAGTTTCTATACAACTGCTCAAATAATTTACATACATATTATTACATGCATACATCAAAACCTATGTACATGGGTATACCTATGATATACCCGAGTGATCTGAATATATCTTCAAGGAAATTTACTTATCGCTCTATGCTCTTCTTACTGCGATAAAGATACAAAGCTATCATTGAGTGGTGAACTCGATGGTGCACAACTATAATTTAAAACATAGTACAATATACATTGACAAAATTTACAGTAAATAAATTGGGAATCTGAATACTCATCAAATTTCAAAACTCAAAATATTCGTTGCCAATAATGTAAATCATTTGTATAAATGACTTTGATCACAAAATTCAATTTATCAAATCATGACTAACCATTTAAGTAATTCCAACAAAAGCAATTATACATAAACCATAATTGAAATTGCTGGATTTCGGGATACTAGTTTGACCTAACTGGACGACCTAGTTCCCTCGGTTTTCGGGTTTCGGTCAAAACTAAAAACTTGTAGATCTATGTCTTATTGCACGCGGGGCAAAATTTTAGGTCAATCCGAGTTAAGTAGACCAAGTTATGGTCATTATATTATTGCTGGTCAAATGGCATCAAATTAGATCAATTTTAGGTCAATTTGGTCAACTTTGGTTCGGCCAGTTTTTGGACCCGAGCTTGTGCAAGCTTTTTGACTTGCTTCTGGTCATTTCTTGGTTTTGGTGTCTTCATGAGACTTGTAGGTATGGGTCTTAACTATTCATGGTTAAAATTTCAGGTCAATTGGACCTGTTTTGAGTGAGTTATGGCCTAAACACTCACTGCTGCCCAATTGGTCATTTTTCAGGTCCTAATTGCACCTAATCCGAATTGGTCATTTTCTTAGGTCACCTTGCAAGCAGAATTTTGGTATGTTTTCTCAATGAAAGTTGGCACATTTTGTGCCTAGTTCCACCTCCAATTGGTCTCATACCAATTGAGGTTACACATTTAAACTTATTGGCTAAAATGTACACTGCCCTTGGTTACTTTGCTTAACACACATCAATTACACACATTTACCTTGCAATATGTTTACTTCCCTACCAAATCTGTTTTGGTACATTACCAAAACTATATATTACTTTACATTAACATCACTTTGGGCAGATTACAATTATCTTCAATACACCAAATATAACTCTAATTCCCAAAGTCCAAACACAATTACACATACACATAACATTACTAGTTTTTACATACTCATTACACAACAAGTTCATATACATATCCATCAATCCTTCTATGTCAATATTCTGCCAACACTTCCATGAATACATACATTTATTCAAGTGTCCCCAAGCTGCCGAAAATCTTCTTCAACACCAAATTGTCCTACAATTCATCAATTCCCATCCAAGTGCCAAAAATCACCATATAAATATGAAGTAATTCACTAGGTTATTAAATCATCACAACCAACATAATTCTCATCAATTATATGTACAAATACTTCATCAATACATGATTACATGGCTGCCCAAAAATGGATATCTCAATACTCTTCAAACTTAAAAATTTCCTTCACAAAACCAACACCCATAACATGTATACAAAGTTTATCAAAGAAATCTTCAAAAATGCTAACTTACCTTATGGTTGGAGCTTGTTAAACCTTGCTTAAACTTCTCAAATTTGGTATCAAACTCTTCCTTGTGATGAGTAGACAAACTTTCATGAAGCCACTTAAGGGATTGGAGTTGAAATGGAGGGAGTTAAGAGAGCTTGAGTGAAATGGCCATGGTTGTTTTCTCTCACCTTCAATTCGGCATGTTTAATGGAAATGGAGAAGATGAACTATCTGATGGGTATAGTGGACTTACACCTGCCCCACTTAGTATATATTAATCCCATAGTGCCCCACTCACACCATTTAAATCATATTATATGTTAATTGTTCATTTATCCCACATTAACCCATGATTTTAGCTATTTACTTTAGGTACCACTAAACTAATTTTTCATTTTATTTTCTAAGTGTAATATTATTTATTTTTAGTGGAAATTTAGGTCAAAAGACACTTCGGGATGTCAATTAACCACAATGCCCCTGTTCGGGTTGCATTCCCGATTTTTCGGTAACACCGGGTTTTGTCTTTTTTTCGATTTCTCACTTTTCTTTGTACTAATTATTTAATTTTTCTTTTATCTTTCTAATGATATTTATTCTTCAATAAGGGTCTATTTAAGTCCCAAAAATGTTTTCCAGGGTTCCCCGCAGTCCAGCGCCAGTCAACGGTCCACGCCGTGACTTCCCGATGCGGTCACCCATCGCTAGGATTCCCGGCTCGCTTAACTTGGCTACATTTCTTTGCTATTATTTTTCCTTTGTTTTTCTTGTATTTTCTTTTCTTGTATTTCATTATTTTATGTCTCCCCACTCATATTGAAGTGTAGTTCTAGGCATCCTAGCTGTCCAGACAACACTGGTCACCGGAGCAGCAGAATGCACTACCGAACTTAGGGGTGTTACAGTCAACTTACCTAAAATGGTCATTAATTGACCATTAAAATGTTCTCTAACAATTTCCTAAGCCAAGTCAATTTTTCACTTCTCAAAACCCTAATTCCCATATGAGTTTTCACAAATTCCTTATTCAACTCTTTCATTCTTTGTATATGTATATGTATACACTTTAAATATAAGCTCTAGTTCACTCTAAGTCCATCAAAACAATCAAAATAATTCCTTCACAAGGGCTGCCGAAAATTCATAGTATGTATACACATAATTCTTGTTCATTTTAGTTACAATTCTTACTCAATTCAAGTTACAAATCATAAAAATAAAGAGTTTTAAGTATCTAATGCACTAACCTTGAATAGGGCAGATTTTTCCCAACTCAAAACTTCACTTTCTTTCCTCTTCTTGGCTGCCAAAAGCTTCCCCTAGAGACATGGTCAAGTTTTAATGAAAGGAGTTAGGGTTTAGTGGTGTAACAAAGGAAGGAATTAAGCTTGCTTGATTGAACATCAATGGAGGGAGGAAAGGAAGAGGTTTCGGCTGGTTGGGGTCCAAAGGAAGAAGATGACATTTTTCTTTTATTTTCAGCCTCTTTAGTTTGTTTTAAGTGTCTTTGTTATATGGTGATTGGTGGACCATTTTTAAATGACATAATTATGATGTCATAATTCCCATTTACTTACTTTTCTTCTTACTTTTGTTTTCTTATTTTCATTTCTCATTTTTAATAAATTTTTCATCAATATTAATTCATATTTTATGTCACAATATTTATTTACTCAATTGGACAAGTCGTCCAAAAATCACCTCTGAAGGCGAAATGACCAAAATGCCCTCCGTTTGGCTTAACGGGTCAAAATTGTCTGTACCGATTGAAAAATTTTTCTAGGTATTTTCTTGGCATTCTAATGCCATAGGAACCTCAGTAATCCTTCTCTGGAGTCCCAAAAATTATTTTATAATTTTTCCCCCGGGTCTAGGGCTCCTCGTTGCGAGAACCGCAACTTCCCTCTGGTTACCCATCGCTTGGGCACCGGCTCATTTAACTCGGTTGTATTTTATTTCTAAAATTTTTACCAAATTTTTCTTATTAATATTTGAGTTAATTATGGTCCCTCACTTTAGTTTAAATATTTTTCCGGACTTTCTAGCTGTCCGGACCGACACCGGTCACCGGAACAGTAGAATGTACGGAGTTGCTACCGAGAGGGTGTTGCAACTCTTCCCCTCTAATTTAAATTTCGTCCTCGAAATTTACTTGATGCAAACAGTTGAGGGAACTGTTGCTTCATCGTCTCTTCACTTTCCCAAGTTGCCTCCTCGGTGTTGTGATGCCTCCAAAGCACTTTCACCAGTGGAATCTGTTTGTTCCTCAACTCTTTCACTTCCCGAGCCAAGATCCATAGAGGTTCTTCTTCATATGTCAAATCCGGTTGTATTTCAATTTCTTCTCTGGAGATGACATGTGAAGGATCTGAGCGGTATCTTCTGAGCATGGATACGTGGAACACATTGTGGATCTTGTCCAGTTCTGGTGGTAAAGCTAGCCTATAGGCCACTGGACCCACACGTTCAATGACTTCATATGGGCCAATGAACCTAGGGCTTAACTTACCTTTTCTTCCAAACCTCAATACCTTCTTCCACGGTGACACCTTGAGGAACACTTTGTTGCCAACTGTGTATTCTATTTCTTTTCTCTTCAAGTCGGCATAGGATTTCTATCTGTCTGAGGCAACCTTCAGATTAGCTTTGATTAGTTTCACTTTCTCCTCAGTCTGTTTCACCAGGTCTGGCCCTACCAGCTTATCTTTGCCCAATTCAGTCCAGACTGCTGAGTTCTACATTTCCTCCCATACGATTACTTCATATGGGGCCATTTGTATGCTAGCTTGGTAGCTATTGTTGTATGCAATTCCGCGATGGGAGGTATCTATCCCAACTTCCTCAAACTCAATGACACAACTCCTCGGATATCCTCAAGGACGACATATATTTCACGTTATTGTTATCTTTTAATTCAATATTTGTATCAATTTCATTGGTTTCAATTGTTTACAGATTAATCTTTACGATTGCCCATCCGTCGAGGATGGAAAGGCATCTTTGAAATGGAGTTGTGTACCCAAGGATTCATGCAACTTCCTCCAAAATCTCGATGTAAACCTTGGGTCTCGATCAGATATGATGGAAAATGGAATTCCATGCAGTCTAACTATCTCACTGATATATAATTCTGCTAACTTCTCCAGTGAGTAGTCAGTCCTAATTGGCAGAAAGTGTGCTGACTTTGTCAATCTATCCACTATTACCCATGCTGCATCATGTTTCTTCCAGGTGAGAGGTAGACCACTTACAAAATCCATGGTGACCCGATCCCATTTCCATTCAGGTATGCGTATAGGTCGTAGCAATCGATGGAACTTGATGTTCGCCTTGACTTTGCGACATGTCAAGCATTTAGTCACATAGTCGGCTATGTCCTTCTTCATACTGTGCCACCAATCACGAAGCTTGGATCATGATACATCTTTGTACTTCCTGGGTGCATAGCATATACACTGGTGTGTGCCTCTTTTAGAATACTGGCCTTCAATTCCCCATTATCTGGTACACACAGTCTTCCTTTGTAGTACAGACACCCATCTGCCTTCGTCTCATAGTTAGTTGCTTTTCCTTCTGAGATTTTGCTCATAATAGTCATTAACTTTTCATCTGCCTTTTGCCCATCAAAAATCTGCTGTAGCAGGTTTGGCCTCATTTGCAACTCAGCCAAAATAGCTCCATCTCGAATCAAAGTGAGACGGGCATTCAATGATCTAAAAGCTGTGATGGACTTTCTGCTCAAAGCATCAGCAACTACATTTGCCTTCCCAGGATGGTAGTCAATTACACAATCATAGTCCTTCAAGAATTCAATCCATCGCCTCTGTCTAAGGTTGAGCTCCTTCTGGGTTGGCAAATATTTTAGACTCTTGTGGTCTGTGTAAATGTAGCACTTTTCACCATACAAGTAATGCCTCCATATCTTCTTGATCACGAAGATAATTGCTGCAAGCTCTAGATCATGGGTAGGGTAGTTACGCTCATGTGGCCTTAGGTATGCGGAAGCATAGCGACCACCTTCCCCTCTTGCATCGATACACACCTAACCCATTATGAGAAGCATCACTATAGACCACAAAGTCCTTTCACGACCTTTGGTGTGTGCTGCTGGTGCCTCTGTCAACATAGCCTTCAACTTCTCAAAACTGGTCTGACACTTGTCATTCCAGTCAAATCTGACATTCTTGTGTAACAACTTGGTCATTGGAGCAGCTATTAAGGAAAATCCCTTCACAAATCTCCTGTAATACCCAGCTAACCCCAAGAAGCTTCTGACCTCAGTTGTATTCTCGAGAGGCTTCCATTCCATCACTGCTTCTATTTTCTTGGGATCCACCCTAATCCCATCAGCTGACACTATGTGTCCAAGGAATGCAATCTCATTCAGCCAAAAGTCACACTTGGACAACTTAGCATACAGCTTCTTTTCCTTTAGGGTTTGCAGAACAATCCTCAAATGGTCATCATATTCTTCACTGGTCTTGGAATACACCAAAATATCGTCAATAAAGACCACTACGAACCAATCTAGGTATGGATGGAAGATACGGTTCATAAGGTCCATAAATGCTGCTAGTACATTTGTTAGGCCAAAGGGCATCACCAGAAACTCATAATGCCCGTACCGGGTCCTGAATGCAGTCTTGGGCACATCTACATCCTTCACCCTCAGCTGATGATACCCTGATCTGAGATCAATCTTAGAAAATACTCCTGCTCCCTTCAACTGATCAAACAGATCATCAATTCTAGGCAACGGATATTTGTTCTTCACAGTCACTTTATTCAATCTGCCGTGTCGATGCATAGCCTCAAAGTCCCATCCTTCTTTTTCACAAGCGACCTGGAGCTCCCCATGGTGACACCTTTGGGCGTATGAACCCCTTATCAAGCAACTCTTGCAATCGAGTTTTCAACTCCCTCAATTCAGTGGGTGCCATCCTATAAGGAGCAATGGAAATGGGTGCTATACCCGGCAGTGTCTCAATAGCAAATTCAACTTCCCTTTCTGGTGGCAAACCGGGCAATTCTTCAGGAAACACCTCTGGGAAGTCTCTTACTGTGGGTATATCACTCAGGTTTGGCTTAGCCTGCCTAGTATCCACCACATGTGCTAGGTAGGCTTCACAGCCTTTTCTCATCATTCTTCTTACAACTGTGGCTGAGATAACATTGGACAGAAAATCCGTCCTTTCCCCCACAACTGTGATCTCATTACCCTCAGAAGTTTTCAGAGAAATTCTCTTCAATTTGCAATCAACTATTGCCTGATGATGTGACAACCAGTCCATTCCCAAAATCATGTCAAACTCATGGAAGGGCAACTCAATTAGGTCTGCCAAGAATTCATACCCCTGAATTCTTAACGGGCAACCCTTGTATACTTTGTTCACCACTACACTGTGGCCCAATGGATTAGTGACCAGAATGTCTTGGTCACTCTCCCCTACTAGTATCCCCCTTTCTACGGGTAGGTTGATGCAGATGTAGGAATGAGTAGATCCTGGATCTACCAATGTATGCACAGGTGTAGTGTAGAGGAAGAACGTACCCCTAATGACGTCCGGGGCATCTTGCTCCTCCTGAGCTCTAATAGCATAATTTTTGGCAGGTGGTCTGTTATCTGGCCTCTCTGCTGGCTCAGATGCAGGCCTCTGTGATGGTCCCACTGCGTCAGACTTACCAGATTTTCTACCTCTCTGTGATGCAGGAGCAGGTCTGTCTGCTTGTGTTGGAGTAGCTGTAGTAGTTCTACGTGGGCAGTTCCTCAACTGATGCTCTGTCGACCCACATCTTAAGCAGGCACCAGTTACTCTCCAACATTCCCCCTTGTGCCATTTCAAGCAATGCGGACATGCAGAAAATGTTGGGGCTGGTCCCCTGAACCCCACCCTTGGAGAGCTGCCCACAGATGGTGTGGACTGACCTCTCCTAGGGGTGAACTATGGCCTGGGCCCCTGAGACTGACCCTGACCATGTGGCTGACCTGAACTCTGTGCAGGTGGACCTTTGAACCTCTTCCCAGATGCAGGAGCTGAACTAGACTGACCTGGGCCCCTCTTCTGCTGTCTATCCCTTCAGTGCGCTCCTTGATTCTCACTTTTTCAACCCTTATTGCAGCTTCCACTAACTTGCTAAATTCTGTGATTCCCAAGGCAGTGAGCTGGATCTTGATGTTATCATTTAGTCCCTCTTCAAATCTCTTACACCTTTCAACTTCATTAGGGACTATCTCCCTTCCGTAGCGGCTTAATCGGACAAATTCCTTCTCATACTCGGCCACTGATAGCTGTCTCTGCCTCAGGTTAATGAACTCTCTTCTTCTCTCTTCCAGGTATACAGTACCCACATATTTCTTCTTGAACTCGGAGAGAAAGAAGTCCCAAGTTACAGCTTCTGGCTGCACTTCACTGGACACAATGTCCCACCATTCGTAGGCATCGTCTTGCAACAAGGATACTGCAGCTTCTAGATTTTGCTCTGAGGTGCAGTGGAGTTGTTTTAAGACTCTGCCCGTTCTGTTCAACCAATTCTCGGCTGCAACAGAGTCATCTTCTCTCTTACCGAAAAAGTCCACTGCTCCAAACTTCCTTAGCCTTTCCAGGTGTGATTTCTGCTGTGGAGCTGGTGGTGGTGGTGGTGGTGCTGGCATTACTCCAGCCATTTGTCTAAAGAAGTCGGCCATTTGTTGGAACATGGCCTGTGGAGGTGGCGAGCTCGGCTTGAGTCGTGAGCGAGTTCTCCCATGCCCCCAGTCTCCGCTGCTGCAGGTTGAGCATGACTCTCCACTTCCTCCTCGACTGCTCTTTGAGATGAAGGGTCTATATCCTATTCAAAATAAGAAAGACAAACAGATCTACATTAGTGTCACCTCGACTCTTACAAATGCAATGCATGGTATGGACTCAATCTAGGCCCAGAAACGCCCAAATCATGCTCTGATACCACTAAATGTGACACCCCTTACCCGTGTACAGTATACCCGAGAAAGTAATGCCACACGGTGTACCGGCACATTCTAATATACCTTAATTAATTTATATCATGCTTGTGAATATAATTTATAAAATATAATTTATTTTAGCCATATATCAAAAGTATTATTTATTTGAGGTTCCAAAAATTTTAAAGAAAATCCGGCGGAGTACCAGCTAAAAATGGAGAAAATAGTTCTTCGGAACCTGTTAAAAACACTTCCAATATTCTTATTCCATCATTCACAAACTCCATTATCAAAATCTCAACAATTTCCAATTTCAGTTCTCAATCATCCATCACATGTCATAATTAAGTATAAATCACAAATAAACATTCCCTTTTCCATTCACAAATACAATTTTCATAATTTACATGAACATCAATATACATTATACAAGTTTAATTACATATGAGAAAATCAAAATTTGCTACAAAATATCAAAATGACACCTAGTGTCCTACCAATGCACTGCAGAAGTTGAGGTGACACGGACACTGTGCAGAACTGTAGGATGGACTCACCCAGTCTGTGGTCTACTGGGCTTACGATCTGTATCTCCAGTACCTACGCGTGGCAAAAGCAACGCGCTAAGCAATAATGCTTAGTGGTACAATAATATAATAAAAGAAAATTGCAGAAAGTAAGTATGTATAGAATGTGTATGATTTCTTTATTTGGTATTGGTATATCTATTATTTCATTTACTTTGCCCACTTTTATTCATTTGGTTGCCCAAGTAACCTACACTAGGCATCGGATGGATAAATGGGTAAACCGCACTGGTATTGAGTACCTCGGGCGATCACACCATCGGTCACATATGCATCTCCGGTGTGCAGCGGCTAACAAGCTGTAAATAATATCGAGCACAAGGCCAAGTCTCAATGCAAGGTCGAATGGCTAAAAGCCATAAAATCACTGAATGGCATATTGCCATGTGCGATCGCTAATCGAACCCTATTGGCATGCCAAACTATCCAAACCAATCTTGTTAGGTATACTAGGGCATTTGAAACTTTTAAATTCTTCAATTTGTGAATTTCATGTTTTGGTGTTACTATTCACCTCATTGGTCAACAAAAATGTTGACTTTTGGATAGAAAATATGTACATTGACTTTGGCACTCCCAACATACCACATTTCATGTTTAAAACTTGTTAGAATTGGTCACCATTACTATTTCTAACTTAAAACCAAGAGGGCATAAAATTTCAATTTTTGTAGCATAAGTTTGCTGTTCCATTAAGCACTGTTGCAGTGGGAATTTGAAGAAATGACAAACATGAAAGTTGTTCCTTATTTTGTTTAGTTGAATTTCCTTTTTGAATCAATCCATTTGGAGTTTTGTAGCTCCAGATATGGCTCAAAAACCACAGCTGGCCGGATTGCCAATCTGCAGAATTGACCATATCTACAGTAACATGAACAGTGACTGTGATTGCATTTTTTAATTGGTTCTGGCTATAATTTGGGGTAGGTTTCTTCATGAACATTGTTTGTCTATGTCTTAACTTGTTGCTGTAAAAATTTCAGGTCAATTGACCAAATCTACAGTGAGTTATGGCCAAATGAACAGTTACTATTCATTTGGTCATTCTGCAGAATCAGTTGCAGGGTGTCCGGATTGGGGCCAACTTTTGGTCCTCTTGCTTTGGTCTTTTGGGCATGGTTTCTTCAGAAAAAATGTGCCATTATAAGCCTAGTTTCATGTCCAATTGGCCAAACACCAATTGGACCAACACAGCCCAAGTAATGGCAGTCCAAGTGGACAGAAATTTGATCACCTATCTTTGTCCTAGGGCAGCCTACACATTCACTTTGCCATACTATTTTTCAGTCCAAATTGTGGTCAACTTACCTAAAATGGTCACTAATTGACCACTAAAATGTTCTCTAACAATTTCCTAAGCCAAGTCAATTTTTCACTTCTCAAAACCCTAATTCCCATATGAGTTTTCACAAATTCCTTATTCAACTCTTTCATTCTTTGTATATGTATATGTATACACTTTAAATATAAGCTCTAGTTCACTCTAAGTCCATCAAAACAATCAAAATAATTCCTTCACAAGGGCTTCCAAAAATTCATAGTATGTATACACATAATTCTTGTTCATTTTAGTTACAATTCTTACTCAATTCAAGTTACAAATCATAAAAATAAAGAGTTTTAAGTATCTAATGCACTAACCTTGAATAGGGCAGATTTTTCCCAACTCAAAACTTCACTTTCTTTCCTCTTCTTGGCTGCCAAAAGCTTCCCCTAGAGACATGGTCAATTTTTAATGAAAGGAGTTAGGGTTTAGTGGTATAACAAAGGAAGGAATTAAGCTTGCTTGATTGAACATCAATGGAGGGAGGAAAGGAAGAGGTTTCGGCTGGTTGGGGTCCAAAGGAAGAAGATGACATTTTTCTTTTATTTTCAGCCTCTTTAGTTTTTTTTAAGTGTCTTTGTTATATGGTGATTGGTGGACCATTTTTAAATGACATAATTATGATGTCACAATTCCCATTTACTTACTTTTCTTCTTACTTTTGTTTTCTTATTTTCATTTCTCATTTTTAATAAATTTTTCATCAATATTAATTCATATTTTATGTCACAATATTTATTTACTCAATTGGACAAGTCGTCCAAAAATCACCTCTGAAGGTGAAATGACCAAAATGCCCTCCGTTTGGCTTAACGGGTCAAAATTGTCTGTACCGATTGAAAAATTTTTCTAGGTATTTTCTTGGCATTCTAATGCCATAGGAACCTCAGTAATCCTTCTCTGGAGTCCCAAAAATTATTTTATAATTTTTCCCCCGGGTCTAGGGCTCCTCGTTGCGAGAACCGCAACTTCCCTCTGGTTACCCATCGCTTGGGCACCGGCTCGTTTAACTCGGTTGTATTTTATTTCTAAAATTTTTACCAAATTTTTCTTATTAATATTTGAGTTAATTATGGTCCCTCACTTTAGTTTAAATATTTTTCCGGACGTTCTAGCTGTCCGGACCGACACCGGTCACCGGAACAGTAGAATGTACGGAGTTGTTACCGGAAGGGTGTTACAAGAACTCTCCTCCGATCTCCTTTAAATATTTCTTAAAATTTTTAAGCTTGAGAATCGGATAAGAACTCTCCTCCGATCTCTTTTTGAATATTTGATAAAATTTTTAAGTTTGAGAATCGGATAAGAACTCTCCTCTGATCTCTTTTTTTTAAATATTTATTAAAATTTTTAAGCTTGAGAATCGGATAAGAACTCTCCTCCGATCTCTTTTTTTAAAATATTTATTAAAATTTTTAAGCTTGAGAATCGGATAAGAACTCTCCTCCGATCTCCTTTTCAATATTTGATAAAATTTTTAAGTTTGAGAATCGGATAAGAACTCTCCTCCGATCTCTTTTTTTAAATATTTATTAAAATTTTTAAGTGAGAACCGGATAAGAACTCTCCTCCGATCTCTTTTATTTTAATAGGGATCGGATAAGGACTTTTTCGATCTCTCGAAACTTGATTACAGCTACCCGTCACGAAATCCTAGAACTAAGGGTTTTGTCATTTAAAGATGCAAGGGCTTGGAATAAGGCTTCTTTTAACTCATTGGTATCTTGTAACTAGTCGGGAGATACCAAACCGAATTTTCTGACCTTCCTATGTGGTCGCCTTACCAGTACTTTTGATACCCGATCTATCCCATCTATCTATCTTAAAGTTCGGTTTTACTCTGCCTTGTGTTGTCTTACTCAATTGTCTTTTGCATTATTCTAGTGATTCGACCTTACTATTTTCCTGACTTATTGTTTAGACTTTTTATTATTTTTAAAGAGACCTTGAAGATACGGTTACCTACATTTTACCCGACCCCTTATACATTACTCGAGACTAGAAGACTTGCATTCAGAAATGACAAAGATTAACAAAAAGAATGGACTGATCAACAAAGAAGTAAACCCGAGAGTAACCTTTTGGTATTCTTTAGCGCAATATAAACTTAGAAAAAAAAAAAACTACGTACATAAAAGAACAAAGGAAATGCGTAAAATGAAAACGAGCACTTAATAAAATGGAAATACGAGCACTCACCTGTAGGGAGCCAAATCTACTAAACTACGTATGGAATCACAAAGCTTAATAGAACTGCAGGTTGGTAACCGGAAGGTTAAGGTCTGCCTTGAAACAAAGGATGCTTCGCTAAAATGCAATCGGGTCGAAATAATACCCGAGTTTAAATGAGGTTGAGCCTGGACAATGGGAGTGGAACTAAAGAAAACAAAGAGCTGAAAATGAGAGCACCACAGGATAATGAACGAACTGAAAATAGAGAGTTTCAGTATTCAAGAATCCCTTTTGCAAGAAAACACTTTAGAAAACTGGTTTCAAAAGTTTTTCTTAAGAACGTTAAAAAAATAGCAAAGTAATAAACTGAATTAAGTTTCAGAGTTCTTCCACTATAGTCACTGCCCTCTTTTTTTCGTCCTCCCTTGAACAGTTTTTCATGTAGGTATTTATAGGAACCGGGTGCTCCCCATGAAGGATCAGGATCTGTTTTAAGGGAGATGGAGGGTTAAGATTTTGAAGGACATGATCTAAGGGCTCGGGAATTAAAGAGAATCAGAATGGACGACTGGGATCCCTTTCGGAGTATTTGTCCTTTTCTTTCTTCTAATCTTACGGCCCAAAATTTCTTGTCAAGAGCGATCCAAGGGCTAGGAGTGAAAGGCGCTGATCTTGTCGTTTTCTTCTTCGATCCGAGGGCTTCGAGCTCGTCCTTACAAGTAAGATCAATGGTGGAGATTAGGATGTACAGCGCTGTCCTGACGTACTCTGGCACATGTCAGTAATGCGGGTGATTCTAGGGCGTGCGATTGGGATTTCATCTGCAATGCTTTAACTACCTCGGCTCTGATTATGACGATAATCGGCAGGAGCTGTCTTATTCTCTTGTCTTCCGACCTCCCCTCCTTTCCGACCTTTTCAACGTGATCCTTTTTTGATCTCTCATACAGGGTTCCTCTCTTCCAATCTCTCCTGACCCGCTCTCTTCCGATCTTTCATGCCGGTCTCCCTTTTACCGATCTTTACCACACCAGTCTTCCTTTTTATCGGGTTCGGTCCAGTCAAAGCATTTATTTCCCTCAATTCTCAAGGCGTCCGCTTCGTTTTCTGCTTGCAATAAATGCTCAAATTTTCCTATATATATACCTTCAATCGGGAAGCCCTACCTCATTTGACTTTCTCCCCTATTCTCCTCATTTTCCTTGTTCTAGCTGCTCCGGCAACAATCCCGGACAAAATGACCGCTTTTAATCTTTTTCCGGTTGTCCTCTTTGTTCCTTGCTTGAAAATTTACGATCCTGGTGATCGAAAAATCATGATAACCTTATCTGATGACAGTGAGAGAACTGGACTAATTAACCGATTTGGATCAAGGACCTCGATTGTGCCGATCTCGAATTGTTCGCCCGATATAATCGGCGAACTAGTTTCGGGCGAGAAGACTGCTAATATTCCCCTCAACACCGGTGACTGCTCTTTGGCGTTCATCTGGCTCCTCTCCACTGCTGGTATTCGACAGGCGCTCGATTTGACGCTAACTTTGATGATGACCTCTCTCATTCTCATGAGAGTCATAGTCCCCCCAGCCGGTCTCCTGGTCAAACACATCTTTTGACTCAGCCACGAGACTAGGCTTTGACATAGGCCTTTCAGATAGGATGTTCCACCGGTCTCTAAAGATCGCTCTTATGATGTAATTAGACCTTTAATGAAATACGATCTTTAGAGATCGCCCAAATGACATAATTAGACCTTTAATGTAATCCGATCTCCAGAGATCGCCCAAATGATGTAATCAGATCTTTTCGGAAATAAAATTTATTTTGACAACTGT
Source organism: Hevea brasiliensis (assembly GCF_030052815.1). Lineage (NCBI taxonomy): Eukaryota > Viridiplantae > Streptophyta > Magnoliopsida > Malpighiales > Euphorbiaceae > Hevea > Hevea brasiliensis. The sequence continues at coordinate 80,448,451 of NC_079493.1, read as the reverse complement.
CGTTTTATTATTATTGCATTGATTATTTTCCGATCTCTGAAGTATTTATCCGATCCGACTCTTAATTTGAATGACACTTTTCCGATCCGTAATTCAAAACACCTTAATCTGTCGTTCTATAGTTAACCGACCTCTTTATGGAATCTCCGGAATATTCGTGAGACGTGTCAGAACAGCTGGCGAGTCCCGCTATCTGATGCATTACCTGGAACATCGTGAGCATTAAATGCTCGGACGAGTATAAATAGGGGTGGGGTTAGCCAGTTGCTCCTTTATGTCATTTTCAGTCTCTCGCGAACAATTTCCAAATTCTCTCATTTTCTCAAGTTCCTCCGACACCGATCAAGCTCCGGTAAGGGTTTTGATCTTTTCTTTTAGTTTAAATTCTTTGTTTCCTTTGAAAATGAGCAGTGCCGAGGGTCAGAGAGCAGTAAGCCCCCCTTCCATTCAGTTCTCGTGGTCGTCCGATGAGGTGGAGGTGGTCGGACCAAGCGCATGGCCTGAACTTCCTAGGGTCTCCGTTCCAGCTCGGGGACAAGCAGCACCATCAAGGCATGTGCCTTCTTCGGGGAGGGAAAATCTTCCCATGGACGAGCTGCCATCAATCTTGCAAGAAACTGACCTACAGTCGTTCAGCCAGGAGTACAACATCCGGCCTGATTCGTATGAACTTATCCGGTGTCATGGCGACCTTCGAGCAGATCACTTCTTTAAAAGGAACGATATGATCATGGTGTATGAAGAACAGTTAAAAGTCGGGCTGCGGTTGCCTCTTGACGACTTCTTTAAAGAAGTTTTAAAATATCACCAAGTGTGCATCGCCCAAGTTCACCCGAACTCATGGCGGATCTTAGTAGCCTTCTGAGGCCTATGCCGAGCTAAGGGGCTCCGACCTACAGCTAAGGTGTTCATTTGAATCGCAGGCTAACTCGTCGAAAGGATGACGAGTATTGGTTCTTCCAGGCGAAACCCCATTATGGGCTTTTTACCGACCTGCCTTCCTCCTTGAAGAATTGGAAGAACCGCTTCTTCATCTTGAGGAGTAAAATTCCGAACGGTTTTGAGGGCTTCCCTCGGAGCTGGCTGCATCAGGGTCCCTTGCTTACGAAGCACATTGCCCTGAATAGGGAAGAGGGTGCAATGGTGATGGAGTTGAAGGAACAGGCGTCCAGAGAGAAGTACTCTTGTTTGGATGCAGTGACGACCGAGCTACACCATTGGACTATGCAGCTGGTCACCGGTCAAGATCGTGGGCTTCAGCTCTCTGATCTCGGCATCGGTATTTTCCATATCTCAGATCTTTGGACCTTAGCGATCTCACTGACCTCTTCTTTGTGCAGGTATGGCAAGCGGCGAAGCTTCCAAGGAGAGCCGAAAGCGAAAGAGGGAGATCTCCCGGAAGGTACGGGAGATGAAGCGGGCTGAGGAGATGCAGACACCTAGTCATGAGCCCGGGGAGATTCAGGGAGGCTCGTCTCAACCTTCTGGACGGCCGATCATAGAAGTGGTTCGGTCTCCTCCTCATCAAGAAGAGCCACCTCCGCCCCCTCCAGTCGCTTCGAGTGCGGAAGGGGGTCCTTTCCAGCCTGCTCCAAGGACTCTCTCCCGCGGTGCCCAAGTGCTGATCCACTCATTGGAGAAGAACCGCAAGGTTCGAGAGAACCCGGGTTTCGCTAAGGTCCTAGGGTCTTCTATCTTCCTTCAGGAAGATCGGGATAGGCTGTCCCTGGACAATCTGGATGACATCCTGACCCGATCTATGAGCCTAAACGTGGAGTGCTTGGTGAACCAGCACATTGTTCGGGAGAAGGCTCACCGCCTGGGTAATGAAGTCGAGAAAATGGGTCATGAGGTGACTTCTCTCCGATCCCAACTGTCGTCCGCTCAGAACTACATATCACAAATTGAGGGGCGAATGAAGTTCTATGAGGATAAGCTGGCCGAACAGGCTCAAGTTCTGGCCGAGCGAGATCATGTTCTTGAAGAAGTGCAAGCGCTCCGGGCCGATGAAGCTGCTCAACTCGCCCATCTTGCTGAGGAGCTCAAGGCGAAAGAAGAAGAAATGGTGACTGGAGTGGCCGGTGCTTACGTGAATGCTCACAGAGATCTCCTGGCCGAGCTCAAGAAGCGTTATCCCGAGGAGGACTTCTCCTGGATGGCCAACCTGGCTCCTGAGGATGAAGGTGAGGATAGCGAGGAGGAGGCTGAAGGTGAGAGAGAAAATGAACAACATGTAGATCAGGCTGGGGGTGATCCCCCAGCCGAATGACTTGTATAAATTTTGAAATGAAATGAAAGTTCCCATTTTGTTCAATGATTGATTGTGATCGGAAAGTTTCTAAATTGCATAAGCACTTGATTGTTTGAACATATTAGAATGACAACTGAAAGTGATTATTAATCTAAGTATAAGAGATCGGAAAACACAATATGCATGAGATCAGTTACGAAACGGGACTTAATTAAAATTAGAAATTTGGCTTTGAACACTTAAAATCAGGATCATCTTTAAACCGAGTCGAAACCTTTATCATTCTCAAATTTTTTAAATGAGAGACCGGCCATAAGACTGTTGGTACGAAGGCCTAATGTTGGTTTTATCTTATTTGACAAAAAAGATCAGAAATATAATTAAATGATCAGGGGACTCGTGAATTGGTTTGAGGGATCGGTGAGGCTTTAAATAACTTGGAGACTTGGTATTAATTAAATTCATTTTGAGGGGAGATCGGAAGTGTGGTCGGTTGGCAAAGGGGACTATGTTGGGGATCGGCTTCAAAGTTTATTAATTTCGGGGGATCGGCCAAAATATGGTGTCGACACTCACTTTAGTTTAAATATTTTTCTGGACATTCTAGCTGTCCGGACCGACATTGGTCACTAGAATAGTAAACTGTATGGACTAGCTAAAGTGAGGATGTCACAACTCTTCCCCTCTAATAAAAATTTCGTCCTCGAAATTTACCAGATGCAAATAGTTGAGGGAACTGTTGCCTCATTATCTCTTCACTTTCCCAAGTTGCCTCTTCAGTGTTATGATGCTTCCAAAGCACTTTCACCAGTGGAATTTGTTTATTTCTTAGTTCCTTCACTTCTCGAGCTAGGATCCGTATAGGTTCTTCTGTATATGTCAAGTCCGGTTGGATTTCAATCTCTTCCATGGAAATGACATGTGAAGGGTCTGAGCGATATCTCCTCAGCATAGAAATATGGAATACATTGTGAATTTTATCAAGTTCTGGTGGTAAAGCTAGCCGATAGGCCACTGGTCCCACACGTTCAATAACTTCATATGGGCCGATGAACCTAGGGCTTAACTTACCCTTTCTCCCAAACCTCAGTACTTTCTTCCACGGTGAGACTTTGAGAAACACTTTATCGCCAATTGCATACTCTATCTCTTTTCTCTTTAAGTCGGCATATGATTTTTGTCTATGTGAGGCAACCTCCAGGTTAGCTTTGATTATCTTCACTTTCTCCTCAGTCCGTTTCACCAGGTTTGGTCCTACCAGCTTATCTTCACCCAATTTAGTCTAACATATTGGGGTTCTACATTTCCTCCCATACAGTGCTTCATACGAAGCCATTTGAATGCTAGCTTGGTAGCTATTGTTGTATGCGAATTCTACTAGTGGGAGGTATCTATCCCAACTCCCCTCAAACTCAATGACACAACTCCTTAGCATATCCTCCAGGATCTATCACATAATTCACAGTGTTACTATCATTTTAATTTATTAATTGCAAAAATTCAATTAGGTCTTAGGTTTACTTGGATTACTCGTTCTGATTGTCCACCGTCTGGGGATGAAAAGTCGTGCTAAAACGGAGTTGTGTGCCCAAGGCTTCTTACAACTTTTTCCAGAATCTCGATGTAAACCTTGGGTCTCGATCAGATATGATGGAAAGTGGGATTCCATGCAGTCTAACTATCTCACTGATATACAATTATGCTAGCTTCTCCAGTGAGTAGTCAGTCCTAACTGGCAGAAAATGTGCTGACTTCGTCAATCTATCCACTATCACCCACACTGCATCATGCTTCCTTTGGGTGAGAGGTAGACCACTAACAAAATCCATAGTGACCCAGTCCCATTTCCATTCATGTATGCTTATAGGCTATAACAATCCTGATGGAACTTGATGTTCTGCTTTAACTTGTTGACATGTCAAACACTTAGTCACATAGTCAGCTATATCCCTCTTCATACCAGGCCACCAATAATGAGGCTTCAAATCATTGTACATTTTCGTGCTCCCTGGGTGCATAACATAAACACTAGTATGTGCTTCTTTCAGAATATTAGTCTTCAGTTTCCCATCATCTGGTACACACACTCTTCCTCTGTAGTACAGACACCCATCTGCTTTCACCTCATATTCAATTTCCTTCCCCTCAGGAATTTTTCCCACAATGGCCATTAGTTTTTCATCTGCCTTCTGCCCATCTTGTATTTACTGTAGTAGGGTTGGCCTCACTTGTAACTCAGCCAAAATAGCTCCATCTTGAGCGAAGGAGAAACAAGCATTTAGTGATCTTAAAGCTGTGATGGACTTCCTGCTCAAAGCATCAGCCACTACATTTACCTTCCCAAGATGATAATCTATCACACAATCATAGTCCTTCAGGAACTCAATCCATCGCCTTTGTCTAAGGTTGAGCTCCTTCTGAGTTGGCAAATATTTTAGACTTTTGTGGTCTGTGTAAATGTAGCACTTTTCACCATGTAAGTAGTGCCTCCATATTTTCAACGCTAAGATAATTGCTACAAGCTCTAGATCATGGGTAGGGTAATTATGTTCATGTGGCCTTAGCTGCCTGGAAGCATAAGCAACCACCTTCCCTTCTTGCATCAATACACACCCTAACCCATTATGAGAGGCATCACTGTAGACCACAAAGTCCTTTCCCGACACTAGCTGTGTTAACACTAGTGTCTCTGTCAACATAGCCTTTAACTTCTCAAAGCTAGCCTGACACTTGTCATTCCAGTTAAATTTCACATTCTTGTGCAACAACTTGGTCATTGGAGCAGCTATTAAGGAAAATCCCTTCACAAATCTTCTGTAATACCCAGCTAGCCCTAAGAAACTTCTGACCTCAGTTGTATTTCTGGGAGGCTTCCATTCCATCACTGCTTCTATCTTTTTGGGATCTACTCTAATCCCCTCAGCCGATACTATGTATCCAAGGAAGGAGATTTCACTCATCCAGAAGTCACATTTGGACAGCTTAGCATACAGCTTCTTTTCTCGCAGGGTTTGCAGAACAATCCTCAAATGTTCATCATGTTCTTTTCTGGTCTTAGAATACACCAGAATATCATCAATAAAGACCACTACAAACCGATCTAAGTATGGATGGAAGATACGGTTTATAAGGTCCATAAATGCTGCTGGTGCATTTGTTAACCCAAACGGCATCACTAGAAATTCATAATGCCCATACCGGGTTCTGAATGCAGTTTTTGACATATCTACATCCTTTACCCTTAACTAATGATACCCTGATCTGAGATCAATTTTGGAAAATACACTGGCTCCCTTCAACTGATCAAACAGATCGTCAATTCTGGGCAATGGATATTTATTCTTCATAGTTACTTTGTTCAACTGCCGGTAATCAATACAAAATCTCAAGGTTCCATCCTTCTTCTTCACAAATAGCACCGGAGCTCCCCATGGTGACACACTGGGGCGTATGAACCCCTTATCAAGCAACTCTTGCAACTAAGTTTTCAACTCCCTCAATTTAGTGGGTGCCATCCTATAAGGAGCAATGGAAATGGGTGCTATACCCGGTATTACCTCAATAGCAAACTCGACTTCCCTTTCTGGTGGTAAACCAGGCAACTCTTCAGGAAATACATCTGGGAAGTCTCTTACTGTGGGTATGTCACCCAAGTTTGGCTTAGCCTGCCTAGTATCAACCACGTGTGCTAGGTAAGCTTCACAGCCTTTTGTCATCAATCTTCTTACAACTGTGGCTGAGATAACATTGGATAGGAAATCTGTCCTTTCACCCACAACAGTGATCTCATTACCCTCAGAAGTTTTCAGAGAAATTCTCTTCAATTTACAATCAACTATTGCCTGATGACGTGACACCAGTCCATTCCCAAAATCACGTCAAACTCATGGAAGGGCAACTCAATTAGATCTGCCAAGAATTCATACCCTTGAATCCTCAACGGGCAACCCTTATACACTTTATTCACTATGACACTGTGGCCTAGTGGATTTGTGACCAAAATGTCTTGATCACTCTCCTCTACTGGAACTCCCCTCTCTATGGGTAGTTTGATGCAAATGTAGGAATGAGAAGATCCTAGATCCACTAATGCATGTACAGAAGTGTTGTAGAGGGAAAGCGTACCCCTGATGACATCCAGGGCATCTTGCTCCTCCTGAGCTCTAATGGCATAGGCCCTGGCAAGTATCCTAGTGTCTGGCCTCTCAGCTGACTCGGATGCAAGCCTCAGTGATGGACCAGTTGCCTCAGGTTTACTGGGCTTCCTACCCCTTTGTGGTACAGGAACAGGTCTGTCAGTTTGTGTTGGAGCAACTGTAGTAGTCCTCTTCGGAGAATTCTTGATCTGATGTTCTGTTGATCCAGACCGTAAGCATGCACTGGTCACTCGCCAACATTCCCCCTTATGCCACTTCTGACAGTACTGACAAGCAGAAGATGTAGGGGCTAGTCCCCTAAACACCGTCCCTGGAGAGCTGCCTATTGATGGTGTGGACTGGCCTCTCCTAGGTGTGAACTAAGACTGACCCTGACCCTGTGGTGGTCCTTAACTCTAAGCAGGAAGACCCTTACTCTTCTTACTGGGAGTAGAAAATGCACTGGACTGACCCGGACCCCTCTTCTGTTGTCTTTCCCTTCTATTTTGTTCATTAATTCTGACCCTTTCCACTTTTGATGCTGCATCTACCAGTTTAGAAAAATACGTGATATCCAGTGCTGTGATCATGACTTTGATGTTGTCATTGAGCCCTTCTTCAAACCGTCTGCACCTCTCTGCCTCTGTTGGGACTATCTCCCTCCCATACCTACTCAGTCTGACAAACTCATGCTCATACTCAACCACTGACAACTGTCTCTGTCTCAGACTGATAAATTCCCTTCTTCGCTCTTCTAAATACACCTTGCTAACATATTTCTTCCTAAACTCTGTGAGGAAGAATTCCCAGGTGATCCTTTCAGGTTGCACCTCACTGGTTACTGTGTCCCACCATTGATATGCATCATCCTGAAGTAGGGACACAGCACCCGCTCGGTTCTGCTCAGGGGTGTAGTTTAGCTGTTTTAGCACTCTGATGGTTCTATCCAGCCAATTTTCTGCGGCCATGGGATCATCCTCCCTCTTCCCAAAGAAATTTACAGCCCCATGCTTCCTCAATTTCTCCAAATGAGATTTTTGTGGTGCTGGTAGTGGTTATGGCTGTGGTTGTGGTGGTGGAATTGTCCCCATCATTTGCTGGTAGAATTCAGTCATTTGCTGAAATAGAGCAAACTGAGGTTGGGCAGGTGCCTCAGCTGCTGGTGGAGCAGATTCTCCCCTGCTTCCAGACTTAGCCCTTGGTGGAGCATGACTTTCCACCTCTTCATCAACTGCTCTTTGCGAAGCAGGATCCATATCCTATTCAAAATAAGAAAACAAACAGATCTGCATCTGTGTCACCTCAACACTTACAAATGCAATGCAATGGTATGTACTCTATCTAGGCCCAGAAACGCCTAAACCGATGCTCTGATACCACTAAATGTGACACCCCTTACCCGTCTATAATGCAGCCGAGCAAGTTATGCCACTTAGTGTGTCGGAACACCAATTCAGGTTTCAATTTCAATTAATCCCTTTTTATTCATTTATTTATAATTTTTGATAAATCTAAATTTTTTCGCAAATTTTATAGAAAATCCGACAGAGTGCCGACTATAAATTGGAAAACAGTTCTTCTGAACCTATTTAAAAATACTTCCAATATAATTATAATCTCAATCTCAGTCAACCACTAACATTTTTCAACAATTTCTCAAATCAATTCAGTATCTCAAAATTCACATTTATCTCATATCACACCCAATTCAATGAGAAATACTCATATTTATTTCTAAACACAGCTCATGGGTAATTATAGCAAAAATATGATTACATGAGTTTATAATATACATAACAAAAGTTTACAAATACAAAAGACTTAGGTAGCACAATGTCCTACCAATGCACTGCAATTGTGAGGTGACTTTGAACTCTGAGTGCAGATCTGAAAACTCACCCTGTATGAGGTCGGCTGGACTCCCCAGCTATGTCTCCAGTACCTGCGCATGGCAAAAGCGACGCGCTAAGAAATTCTGCTTAGTGGTGACAATATAAAATAAAATAAAATAAAATAAAATAAAATAAAATAAAATAAAAACATGTATGCAGAATGTATGTTTACATTTTTGGGTAGACTTAATTTCAAATATTTATTGCAATATTATTCGATTAAAGTTTGGTAAGATTTATTAACATTGCCCGAGTAACCTATACTAGTTGACTGGACTGGATAAATGGTAAACTAGTACTGGGTACTAAGTAGCTCAGAGCATCACACCATCGGTCACATTGTGTCTCCCGGTGTGCAACAGAACAGTTAATAAGCTGTAATTATCGGGGATTAAACCCGAGTATAACAACTCAATATCATAGCCAAAAGCTATTATGTCACAGAATGGCATGGAAAGCCAAGAAATACAGAATGGCATGAAGCCATATGCAGTGCTGCTAACAGAACCCTATTGGCATGCCAACCTATCCAAACCAATCACATTAGGCCTACTAGGGCATTTAACACTTTTCATTTATGTAATTCTTTGAAATTGAATTTTTATGATTACTATTCATTTCATTGGTCAACCAAAATGTTGACTTTTGCATTGGTAATACGTAAATTAGTTTAAATATCATCAACATACCACATTTTGCATTTTAAACTTGTTGGTATTGGTTGCCAATACCATCTCTAAGCTTAATGTGAATTGGACAGAATTTTCAGTTTTCAAGCTTTGGGTTTATTGTTCCATTAGTCATTTTGACAGTGGGAATTTGGCAAAATGATCAACATGAAAGTTGTTCCTTATTTTGTCTAGTTGAATTTTCTTTTTTGAATCACTCCATTTGGAGTTTTTTAGCTCAAGTTATGGTCCAAAAACCACAACTGGCCGGATTGGACAGAATCCAAAATTCTGGGCAAAACTGGTTCTGCCAGATTTGGTAACCTAAGTTTGGTTGGCAATTTTACTAGGTTATGATCATAATTTGGGTCAGGTTTCTTCATAAAAGTTGTTGGTCTATATCTCAGCTTGTTTCTGGTAAAATTTTAGGTCAATTGGACCTTTCTACATTAAGTTATGGCCAAATGACCAAACACTGTTCTTTTGGTAATTTTGCCCAGGCAGACTGCAGGTCACTCGGATTATGGTAAGCTTTTTTTCCAATTGGTTTGGTTTTATGGGCATGGTTTCTTCACCAAAGTTGTGCCATTATGTGTCTAGTTTCATGTTCAATTGTCCTTGCACCAATTGAACCTCTACAATTCAAGTTATGGCTGCCCAAACCTGCTGGACTCATGTCCAATTCTACAGGTCACCTAGGGCAGCCACACCAAACCCAAATCCCATCACTCAACACACTTCATTTTTGGTTTAAACAGAACTAAATGGTCACTAATTGACCATTAATACCCATTTTCATCATCACATGGTCAAAGTCCCATTTCTCCACCACAAACCCTAACTCAAACATTACCATTCATGCATTTTCATTGCATTTCTTCAATCCACTTACAAAATGCACATTAAGGGCAGCCATAATAACCTTTTAACTTCATTAAAATCATCACAAACAAACCCTAACCATGGCTGCCAAAAATTTAGGGTTTACATGCAATTGGTATTCAACAATTTTTCTTTGTAATTTACACTCATTTATACTTACTCAACATAAATTTGAAGAGAAATATAAGTTTAAGTCACTTACCTCTTAGGGAGCTAATCCAAAGCTTATAAGAAGTCTTTCTTTTTAATTCTTTTTGCTCCCAAAAGAATCTCCAAGATGCAAGAACACTTTTTTGTGTTGGGAGTTTAGGGTTTAGTTGGGTAGAAGTTGGTGAAATCAAGCTTGAAAAAGCTTGAAAATGGTGGCTATGGTGGAGGCTTATGGTAAGGAAGAAAGGAGAAATGAGAAATCTGGTTTTTCTCTCATTTTTCAGCCCATTTGTCTCTTTTAAATAAAGTTATTCCATGTATCAACATTTGGTTGGGTGGAAGAACTTTAATGACATCATTATGATGTCATAAGTCCATTTTCCTTTATTTTCTTTTCATTTCTTGTCTATTTAATTGCAATTAAATTTTTAACAACATTTATTCATATTTTATGTTATATAAATTATTTATTTAACTGGGCAAGTTGGTAAAAAATCATCTCTGAAGACGAAATGACCAAAATGCCCTCCGTTTGGCTTAACGGGCCAAAATTGTTTGTACCGATTGAAAATTTTTTCTAAGTATTTTCTTGGCATTCTAATGCCATAAGAATCTCATTAACCCTTCTCTGGAGTCCCAAAAATTATATTATAATTTTTCCCCCGGGTCTAGGGCTCCTAGTTGCGAGAACCGCAACTTCTCACAAGGTTACCCATCGCTAGGGCACCGGCTCATTTAACTTGGTTGTATCTTATTTCTAAAATTTTTGCTAAATTTTTCTTATTAATATTTGAGTTAATTATGGTTCCTCACTTTAGTTTAAATATTTTTCCGGACATTCTAGCTATTCGGACTGACACTGGTCACTAGAACAGTAAACTGTACGGACTAGCTAAAGTGAGGATGTTACAGTCTAGGCTTTTGCAATAGATCCATAGCTCATTTTGTCAACCTTGAAGACTGATTTGGGCTTTGGTCCCTCTTTATCATTTGTAGTGCTTCTATCTTAGCTTTTCAATGGACTAAACAGCACTCAATTTGAAGAACCACAACTTTAGAAACACCTAAAAAATACAGTAAAGGTCAAATGCTGAAAATTTCTCCATTTAACATAATTATTCCAATAACTATCTAAAAATATGCCTAAATGAAAAATATACTTTAATCAACTGAATTATGCATAAAAATACACTAGAAACACTAAATGTGATGGGAGTAAAATTAATAAATTATGCACTTATCATAGGGTAACCGAGTCACTTACTATAGTTACTGCCTAACTGGGATCTTTCGACATTCTAGCCCAAGGGTTTTAGACCCTTAACTAGCATTTTCCAACTACTTTGCAGAAATAGAACTCTGTTCTGGTGTAACTATACTAAAATAGAGATTGTCTGCAAACACCCTCATTATGTAGCACCACAGGAAAGCATGCAATTCTACAAAATAATCCCATATCAGTATCGTAATCTACAGCTTACAGTACAAACATCGAAAATATTGCATAGTTACTACAGTACGTCCCAAAAGACCAGGTTTTCTAATATCTTATCTCTCTTAAATCCATTGATATTATAAACTTACTCTGACTGAGCTATCCATTAACGACTAATAGCATGATACCCTTACCCTTATCTAGGGCGACTACACTGTTATGACTCACCATTATGTACTCATATCTTATGCTAGATAAGCACGCCACCTAGCCTCATACTGATAAAAATATAAAACTTCTTGGAGTATGTATCCCCATGGTAGACCTCAACACATCTGCTAGCTGTAGTTCACATCATCATGTACTCCACAAAAATCTAGACATTAAACTGAAATACTTTTATACTGCCCAATGAATAATGCAGAATCTAAAAATAAGGAATTACAGAAGAAGACAAAACACGATCCTATACTCCACATGTGACCTCCTAATAAGACTCCTTTTACACTCCCAATTATACTCTTTCCCATGAATATGGAGCCTAAGCTATGATACCAACTTTATCAAGACCTAAATTTTAGGCTGGACCGGTACTAGGTCCTGGGCCAGCATAAAGCTCCTAAGGCCTGTAGTAAGCCTTACTATTCCCAAATCCATAACCAAGGAAAAAACTGAGGCCTAACATGTGAACAAAATAAAATAGAATATTACATTTTTATTCAGGTTAACCCAACCCGATAACCATAAAAAACTAAAGTCAGGGGAGCCTAGCTCAACCCTAATGCCATCATTTGTAAATATTTTAAATATCATAAAAATTTTGCATTTATTGAAACCCCAAAACTTAAAATTACATAGTACTTGATAAGATTATCACTAGTGCTAACACATGCGGAGTTCTAGATTACCATTTTGACAAATAATAATATAAATAAATAACTATTAATGAACTTACGAGGAAGGGAGCACGTTATTCTAAAAAAGAACTCCTCCTGTAGCCTGAAAAAATAAGGTGAATAGGAGTGAGCATTTAACTTATAGAATAAGATATTGATTTTAAATACAATTTCTATAACTATCTAAAGCTAATGCATCCCTAAGGATGAAATGCAATACATATCATCATATTCAGCTAAATTCAAACAACACTCGTACAAAGAATAATTTAGAGCACTCACACACCCATATATTACATCAAATATATATACATATGGGAGCTGATCCCCTATATAGCTCTCTTAATCCAATGCCTGCCAAAGATATCAACTCGAGCTAAACTTTCGCTTAATAATCCAAATGTGAGGGTCAGTGAGATCAACTCAAAGTTGTACTCACCCTGACTTTCATAAAAAGGATCGCGCCCCAAGTGAGACTAGCTAAAGCCGATTTGCCTGTCCTGCCTATATCCATTATACCACACCGCACGCACGCTGACACATGCACACAACTCCAAATTACCCTAAGGTGAAACCAACAGTAATTTCATCAATTTAAAATTCAATACAAGGTATACCTAATATTTAGCTATATACATATATTTATATGTGATGCATAAGCATGCTTTGAATATATAATAATATTTAAATTATAAATAAAATCAATATCTACTCACTAATCACCGGAGACTACTGTGGCGGCTGGGTAAAGAAGGATGGCTGGCCCCGATCACCTAAACATTTATATTATAATTTTTATCAGTACTAATTCAAAACAAAACTTTAAAGTGGTAAAAGACATCCTAATTTATGCCAGAAATTCGACAGTCTCCCTTGTACTTAGGACCTACCCAACCTGCAAAGTGGTTTAAATAACACTTCTAAATCACAAATCCCATATCCATATCTTATTCACATCATGTGGCCCCTCTTGAGCCCTCCAAACCAGGCAATAATCACAAAATTAAAAAATTACATTTTAGTCCTTAAAACTAACATTCTGCAAAAATTACTCAAATGAGCTCTAAAAATTTTAAAATTTTACCCCACGGTCCTTAACAAGATTATAAAACTATTGCAAAAAAGAATTATAATTTTCTAATCACCCATGAATATTTTATGAATTTTTATTCTAAACCAGATACCAGGTAATTAAGGAAACTTAGAGTTCAGGTTTACCTATGCCGATTCCAATGCTTGGAGGGCCATGATATAATTACTTTAATTATACTATTTCCAACTTAATCATTTGTTTGGAAGATCTAGTGGTCGGCTTAATTACTATTATGGTCTCACTTTGCACATTATCCAATTAGCATGCATATATCATATACTTGCATACATTCCCATACTTTTCATGCATGCATGTATAAACAAATAATATGGTATGATCATGGACTTTATAAGAGATTCAATTCTGAGCCACCAACAATTGAATCAGGGCATTCCTAGGTGCATTTCATTCATTCATTTCACAAGAGTTGCTGAAGGAGTACATAATCAACACTTGATCTTGATTCCTCCCACTAGTCCCGCCAATGCTCTTGACCTCCTTGATCTTCCTGCAATCCAATTACATTGTAATCCTTGGCATACCAAGGCAAAGTTATAAGAATATGGACTTTAAAGTCCTCAAATAAATGAAATTACAATCCAAATTATTACAACATTTACAATACATGCAACTAAAATAAAATTAATTATTTTACAACCTAAAGAAAGTTAAAAGAAATAAATCCAATCATAATGGTCTTTTATTGTCCATGATCATCCATCTTGCATATTAAAATTTAATAATTAAATAAAATATGCATACTAAAAAATTAAATTGAATATCACATATTCAACCAAAAAATTCAGATTTGAATCTCATTCAAACAAATTTAAATTTAGAAACCCTTTTCAAATTTAATACCTTGAAAAATATTTTTTAAAAATTAATTGTGTGATTAAAATTTCTAATTAAATAATTTAATTAGGTATGGGCCTAATTATGAGCCTTAAAATATACAACAATTGCATAAAGGGCCCATAAACCATGCGCATACATCAAACACACCCTTAGAGTGTGATTCACTTTCATGTCGCCACCAAGGTGAGATCCAAACAGCTTTAAATCAATCCAAATTTGATCCAATCACATAATTAAACCTCATATTAAATCCTAACGGAAAATATAATGGCTCTGATACCAATTGAAAGAGCAGAAGCATGGTGATTGGTGAATTGGAGCATTGAATTTCAAAATTTTTCTTCTAGGGTTTCATGCATCATGCCACATCTCTTATGTGCCTAATTAATTTCAATGCTCAATTGCATATTAAAACACTTTTAATATGTATTAGGATCTTCATTTTCCATTTAAGATTGTGAAATAACAAATTAATTCAATTAAACCCTAATTTGAAAGAGGAATTTGTGCACTAACCTCTTTGATGCAATATGGATGCAATTGACACCATTAAGAAGTATGGCCTAAAGCATATCATTTAGTATGTATCTTGTACATATTTTATTAATAAAAGGCATTTTCACCTTTCCGTTTACATAATATATTTATGTGTAATAGAAAAGGTCCATTGATATTTTGTTAGAAATTCTATTCTTAAGTTGTTAAGAATATGAGTGACAATAGTTCTAGCACAAAGTATCATGAATTGGTTCATAATCGAGGATACTTCACAATAAGGACATGACTTATCCAGAAAGATTGTATTCATGTTTGTTCCTAATGTATTTATATGAGATATAAATAAGATGGAATGGTGAGTCTCATGCCATATAACAAACATGATAGGCACTTATGCATGATAAGTAGGCCGAACCAGTGACATTTATGATAAGCACATGGAGTTTACTCTTGTCAATGCATTGTCATAAATCATATCAGTGCATATAATCTTTAGACCTGAGATAGCATAGTTATCTTGTATATAGTGGTTTGAGTTTTATACTGCTTTCATACTTGTATTGTGTATGGGTATATGGGCATCTGTTGGCTCCTACTAATTATATATGGAGGTAGGTGTTGATCAAGATGGAATCTGTTACCCTAAGTAAATAGGGATAAAATCCTATGTTCATTTAATTGTTCTTGATGTTTCAAGTTCTTGGCCATGACAAATAGATTTAATCAGAAAAGAGTTTTTGATGAGAAAATCTTTTTAATCAAGAATTGGAATTAAAAGAGAACATAATATGAAGGACCGGAAGCATAAAAAACACAAGTTTATATCATTGAATTCAAAAATTTTCACCTAGGGTCACGTGCATCATGCTATATTTATTTTTATCTATTTGAATTCAATGATAAACAACATATTAAAACTCTTTTAATATGTTTTTGGATCTGTATTTGCCATGTAAGATTTTAGAATTAATCAGATTAATTTTAAAACCCTAGATTAGATCAAGAACAAGTGCACTAACCTCTTGATGCACTGCAGTGTGTTTGGCACCTTTGGGATGTGTTTTTAGGACACTAGATGTTGTCCCTCTAGCTTGTCCACACCAAGATCACCTATGGTAGCCCTTGAATAGCTTTTAAAGCTTTTTATATGAATTAGAAAATCATGTTTTTCCTTTTGAGAGATTACAGATGTAAACAGGACACTAGAAACAATTTCTAGTATTTTTAATTCAAGAGATTGTTTGCTAATCTCATGGAATTGATGAGAGATGAGAAAGAAGAGAGAATGGGAGCCTCAAGGGTGGCGGCACAAAGGGAGGTAGCACTTGATATTATTTTTCTTTTCATAACAACATTTATATAGCTAGGTTACTACTTAAAACCCTTGCCACATTTCACCTTCTGATTGGCTCTAAGTTTAATTGACTCGATCACATTGTGCCAAGTGTCAAACCTATATTTAATCTTAATTTTAATCATCTTACAAGATTAAAAGACATTTGGCAAGCTTATGAATAATTCCATGTGTCACCATCTCATGGTGCCACATGTCACCTTGTGAAATGACCAAAATGCCCCTGTGTCTTAATTTTGAGTTCTCAATCCAAAATAATTATTTTTCTTCTTCTAATCAATTTATATCAAATATAAATTAATTAATTAATCTCTATTAATTAATTTCTCATTAATTAAATTCATATTTAAACACTTTAAATATAAATTCAACTTATACTATACATCCAATAACCTAGATTTGGTTTCAAGCCATGCTAGAGACTTTGCAATCTAATTACAAACCAAACCTATTTAATTAATCAATTAAACTCTTTAATTAATTAATTAATTAATTCATATTTAATTTGGTGATTACTTGTGTATGTGTGTGACTTACTAGGCTCATCACTGATTGGCAATGAGACATTATAGCAACTCTTAATATCATCAGAACTTTTTCTTATCATAAATGATTTATCTAAATCATTTTATGCACCTCATAGACTGTAACACCCCCGTTGTATAGCCTGGTATATTTCACTGTTCCGGTGACCGGTGTCGGTCCGGACAAATAAAGAGATTAGAGCCACACTTAAGACAACATGAGAAGCCATAAACACAAATAATTAGTAATGTTTAATTAGTTAACTATAAATAAGAAAAACAGAACATAAGAGGTTAAACGAGCCGAGAGTCACAGCGATGAGTGACCTCCTCGGGAACGATCGCTAAGTCGCTTTAAACTCAAATTTCGAACCGTAAAAGTGACGCGCTGCGGTCCTTAGGGCCCTTGTGAACACAGTGGAAAAGAGAAAATCACGAAAAAGAACTGTTAAGTCAGTCAAATAATTAGGTCAGGGAGCCGGAAGAAATATTGGATTATTTGCAAACCGGGATGAACTCGCGAGGGCAATTTGGTCAATTGACCCAGAGTGACTCGACATATAATCACAAATAAAATCGGAGAAAAGAAAATTTGAATCGATAATAGAATTAAAGAACTAATAGAAAAATAAATAGAAAAAAAAAAGAAAGGAAAGAAGTTAGAAAAGTCAAAGGTGATGTCATAAAAGAATTAATAAATTGAATTAATTAATTTGGATTTAAGGGTCTTCCATAAGCAAAATAGATAAAAGAAAAGAAAAAAATTTTTGATTACTTCATTCCGTCACTCTTTCTCCTCATTTCTCTCATTTCCCTTTCCACCATTAACACCCATTTCAAGCTTTCAAAAGCTTGATTTTATTTTATAAACTCCTAACTCCTTTAAGTAAGTCTTGTTCTTGGACTTTGACAAGCATCTTGACAACAAAAAGAGGAGGAAAGAAAGAAGATTTGAAGAGGAGAAATTCAACAAAAGAGGTTAGTGGTTAGTTTTTAATATTATGTTTAAATTCATAATTAAGTAGTTGAATTACACTAGAAATTGTGGAAAAATACAATGAAATAAATTGTTGAAGGACCAAACCTAAATTTTAGTCAACTAGGGTTTGAGGATGTGTATGCATGAACTTGGTGAATTTAAAGGTGTATGTGAGCTTATTGGTGTTGAATGATTAGCATTAAAACAATTAAGTGTGATTAATTACAATAATTAGATGAATTAGGGTTTGGAGGCCTAGGGTTTGAGGCAAATTTTGGAGAAATACATAAATGGCATGTTTGACCTATTGTGAAGTGAAATAGTGGTCAATTATGACCAAATGAATTGTGTGGGAATGGTAGGAAATTAAACCAAATTCGTAGGTCAATGGTCATGCTGCCAGAGACCAAACCCACTTTGAAGGACCAAAACTCAAATTTTACAAGTCCAATTGATATGCCACCAATTGGAGATGAAAATAGACATAAAAGAGCACAATTTTCATTAAGGAACCATTGCCAAAAACTGACCAAAACTTGGTGAAACAATTGACCAAAGTGAGTTGATAGCAGGCTGCCACTGCACTAAACTGACCAAATGGTCATAACTCGAGCTAGGTAGGTCAAATTGACCTGAAATTTTACCAGCAATTAGATATGATATAGACCTAAAACTTTCATGAAGAACACTAACCCAAATTAGGCCATTAACTCATTCAAATCATTGAGCAAAGTTAAATTTACTGTACTGAAATTCTGCAGAATTTTCATTGAGCAGCAATGTTTGGAGGGCTATAACTCTCTCTAGAAAACTCGGATTTAGGCGATTCTTAAACCGATGGAAACCTAAGACATAGTACAACATTTCATATGAAGAAAGTGAGACCGAATTATGAACTTAACTTGATCAAACAATTGACCAAAGTTGGACCAAAAATCTGCCAGCACCTAAATTGCAGTATGAATAGTGCACGTGAACAGTAAACTTATTTTGGCCATAACTTGAGCTACAAAACTCCGATTGAGGTGATCCAAAAATGAGAATACACTTAAGACAATAAGGAACATTTTCTATGAAGGAAGTTTTGTCAAATTCCAACAGTAGATCGACCAATGGAATAGTGCAACTTCGGAAAACCAAAACCGAAAATTGGCAATTTTGCCAAAATGACCTAAGCTTTAAACAAATGACCAAAACCAACAAGTTTGGTGACCAAAATGTGGTATGTGGGTGAAGTTGAAGTTCCCATACCTATTAAGCCTTAGAAAGTCAATAATTTGACTTGAATAGTGCAGTGAATAGTAACCCGAAACACAAAATTTCGAGAACGTCGAATTTAACACGTTAGAGCTAGCTAAATGTGAAGTTAAGTTTATTTTGGATTTCTTTTAAGTTCTAGTACTGAAACATTGTAAAATTGTGTGTTTCAGTTGAAAAGAATATCGGGAAGGAACCCGAGGAACCGAGTCGAGGCTAAAGGACGACTCGTTTGAGGTTTGTGCACAACGTATACTTTTATAATCATCTTTTGCATATTGTTTTGAATAATATGAAATGTTGGATTATGGTATTCTTATGATGTTTGATCTAAATTGTTGAAAATTATTGTGTATATTTGAAATGATAATGTTTAGCAAATTGTTAAGATAAGTTTTGAAACCACAGTGTCATGACCATATATTTGAACACCTCACTAGCACGACTAGTGGGGGTAATTAGTTTCGAATTTTGATTCCTTCTCTGGAGAAGTGTTGAGGTGTGCCAGTAGAAGAGGATGTGAATGGATATCCATATATTTGAGCTAGCTAGCCTTGTGACATGATTTCTCTTTAGCCTCTGGCTATCGAGATTCATGTGATTTCTCTTAGCCTCTGGCTATTGAGATTCTATTTGTTTCGAATGGCATGATTTAACTGTGGGTTTTATGAAATGTGTTTTGATACTTTGAAATAAACTTGGTTTACATGTAAAATCTTACAATGCATGATTGTATTTAATTTTCATGTTTAGTCAAATTTTTGAATGAATGTGCTTTAAGTTTTGCATAAAGATTATTTTAGTATATTGTGCACCACTGAGTCTTAGTACTCAGCGATAGCTTTTATTGCTGTCGCAGATACAGAGATTAGAGGAGCAGCAGACTGAGCTGCTGAGGTGTGTGAAGTCATCAGCTTGAAGTCTTCGGGTATAATTTATACCCTAACTATAAATATTTCTTTTGATGTATATATTGCACATAAATGTATGGACATGTACATGGGTCTTGAGCAGCTTGTACAAAGTTTGTAATAAAGTTTAGTTTGTGTTTCTTTTGATATAAATTTGTAAGGTTATGTATAAATTATTTTGTTTTTAATGAAATATGAATGATATTGATTGACAGTATTTTGAGAATTATTGAACTTGTGAATTTTGAGAAATTGATTGAGTTTTATTGTGAAACCGAAGTAGTGGTTGAGAAAATCTTTTAGAAGTGCTTTTTACAGGTATTCGAAGAACGGTTTTCTCAAAATACAGAGGAAACTCTGTCAAAATTTTTATAAAATTTGCGGAAAACTAAAATGGCCAAAAATATTAATTAGTTTTAATTTCAACTAAATGTTTTAAATACTCATTAGAAATGCTCACCACTTGTCAAAGATAAGAAAATTGTTTTAAAATCCCTTGTAGGGTACTTAATGAGTTATCGGTAGGTGAAGTTCGGTAGTTCATTAGGTATTCTACGGGATCATGTTATGCCTTACAGAGGGGTAAGGTGTGACATAGACCATGGTTAACACCTAGCATAGCATGTTATGCCCACCCAATTAGTAATAAGGTTTACCTTAAATGAATCTATAATCATATGTTACCATGCAGTAGAATCTCTCTGTTATAAAATCCCAACTCAAGCTGGAGTCATGGTTTATGTCAAACCCCAATTGCTATGAATATTATGTTCTCTTTTAATTCCAATTCTTGATTAAAAGATTTTCTCATCAGAAACTCTTTTCTGATTAAATCTATCTGTCTTGGCCAGGAACTTGAAACATCAAGAATAATTAAATGGACATTGGATTTTATCCCTATTTACTTAGAGGAACAGATTCCATCTTGATCAACACCTACCTCCATATATAACTAGTAGGTGCCAACACATGCCCATATACCCATACACAGTACAAATATGAAAGCAGTACCAAACTCAAACCACCTATATACAAGATAACTGTGCTTGTAACACCCCTAAGTTCGGTAGTGCGTTCTACTGCTCCAGTGACCAGTGTTGTCCGGACAGCTAGGATGCCTAGAACCGTACCTTGATATGAGAGAGGAGACATAAATATTGAAATACAAGAAAAGAAAATACAAGAAAAACAAAGGAAAAATCATAGCAAAGAAATGTAACCGAGTAAGTGAGCCAGGAAACCTAGCGATGGGTGACCGCACCGGGAAGTCACGGCGTGGACCGTTGACTGCCCTCGATCATGGGAACCTCGAAAACATTTTTAGGACATAAATAGAACCTTATTGAAGAATAAATATCATTAGATAGATCAAAGAAAAATTAAATAATTAGTACAAAGAAAAGTGAGACATCGAAATACAGACAAAACCCTGAATACCGAAAATCTGAATGCCACCCGAACAGGGGCATTATGGTCATTTGACATCCCGAAGTGTCTTTTGACCTAAATTTCCATTAAAAATAAATAATATTACACTTAGAAAATGAAATGAAAAATTTGTTTAGTGGTACCTAAAATAAATAGCCAAAAATGGAGTGGAAATGGTGTAAATAAAACATTAAACTTATAATATGGTTAAATAATGTGAGTGGGCCACTAAGGGAATAAACTAAAGACATAATGGGGCAGGTGTACATCCATTATCCAAGGCAGAAACTTCATCTTCTCCATTGTACCAAAGTTGCCGTGAATGAAGGGAGAGGAAACTCCATGGACATTTTCATGCAAGCTTGATCCATCCCTCCATTCCACCTCTAAACACTTAGGTTCTTTTATGAAAAATGGTCTACACATCACAAGGAAGATATTGATACCAATTTTGAGAAGTTTGGTGAAGGTTTAGCAAGTTACAATTAAAGGTAAGTTTGCATTTTTGAGAATTTCTTTGTTAAAGTTTATGTTCATGTTATGGGTGTTGGTTTGGTGAAGGAAAATTTTGAGTTTAAAGGGTTATTGTTGTTTTCATTTTGGACAGCCATGAGTCACGTTTTTTATGAGATATTTGTGCATATAATTGATGAGAAATGGTGTTGATCATGATGAATTAGTAACCTAGTGAATTATTTCATGTTTATATGGTGATTTATGCACTTGGATGGGAATTGGTAAATTGGATGGCACTTTAATGTTGAAGAATGGTTTATGCAGCTTGGGGACACTTGAGTAATGGTATATATTGAAGGAAGTGTGGGCAGAATATTGACCTAGAAGGTTGATGAGATGTATGTAGATTGATATTGTAAAGTGTATGTAAAATTTGTAATGGTTAGGTGTATTTGTAATGGTAATTAGAAATTGTAATTGTGAATGATATTTGGTGTGTTGAGGGTAATGGTAATCTGCCCAAAATAATGTTAATGTAAAGTAGATAATGCTTTTGGTAATGTACCAAAACAGATTGATAGGGTATGGAAGTAAACTTTGCAAGTTAAATGTGTGTTTGAAGTGGGGTGTGAAAGGCATAGTGAGGGCAGTGTACATTTTAGCCTATAACCTTAAATGTGTAATCTCAATTGGTATGAGACCAATTTGAGGTGAAACTAGGCACAAAATGTGCCAACTTTCATTGAGAAACCATACCAAAATTCTGCTTGCAAGGTGACCTAAGAAAATGACCAATTCGGATTAGGTGCAATTAGAACCTGAAAAATGACCAATTGGGCAGCAGTGAGTGTTTAGGCCATAACTCACTCAAACCAGGTCCAATTGACCTGAAATTTTAACCAAGAATAGTTAAGACCCATACCTACAAGTCTTGTGAAGACACCAAAGCCCAGAAATGACCATAAGCAAGTCAAACAACTTGCACAAGTTCGGGTCCAAAAACTGGCCGAACCAGAGTTGACCAAATTGACCTAAAATTGACCTAAAATGGTACCATTTGACCAGCAGTAGTATAATGACCATAACTTGGTCTACTTAACTCGGATTGACCTAAAATTTTGCACCGCGGTCCATAAGACATAGATCTACAAGTTTGTAGTTTTGACCGAGACCCGAAAACCGAGGGAACTAGATCGTCCAGCTAGGTCAAACCAGTGTCCCGGAATCCAGCAATTTGCATTAAAATGCACTAAACAAGGAAATGACTTTGGTAAAACGTACCAAACCTAAAACCCTATCGAATGTGACATATTAACGACACTAAAACCTAATTTACCTAAAACGCAACGAGGGTCGGTATATTAGGTGATTAAGTGAATAATTGAGTTCAGTGCATTATTTACCAAACACCATCGATAGAGACAGTTTAATTTAGTACTGAAACACTTCAAATTGTGTTTCTCAGTTAACAAGGACTCAAAGAAAAGGGAAAGAAATCGAGTCAGGACCAGGAGACAAATATCAGAGGTTTGTGCACAACGGCTATTTCTTTTGGAATTTTCAATTGAAATAAATATTGACTATTTGTATATTATTGTTTTAAATTGTGTTTGTGCACAACAACTATTTCTCTTGAATTTTTCAATTGAAATAAATATTGACTATTTGTATATTATTGTTTTAAATTGTGGAAATGTGTTTGATGAACACTTATTGATTGAAAAACATGGTGAATGGTTTGAAATCGTGAAAATTGTTTGAATGATATTGATGGATACTTATTGATTGAAAATAATTGAAAATGGTTTTTGTGGAAATTAAAGTGAATTACGAATTGTGTTGCCATTTTGTGAATGAAATTATAACTTTGGAAATTTATTGGATTCTTACGGATCATTTGAATAAAATGTTTGGAATTGTTTTGACTCACAATTGGCATGACACTGATACTATGTTCCTCCTCCATTAATGGGGTGAGTGTTATGATTCATCCCTCTATGACTTATCAGTCTGGGGTGAGTATGATTATGTTCCTCCCTCTTTGACTTGTCAGTCAGAGGTGAGTGTGGATGAGTACTCATTATATAACTAGCTTCCTCCCTCATTGATTTCGATTATTGGGGTGAGTATGTCTTGTCGTGGTGTACAACACGGCATATATGGAAAAATTGTGTCATGACTTAAATTGTGATATTGATTGGCAACACTGTATTATTCAGTTATTTGATCAATTGTGTTATTGATTTGCAAAAAGGTATTATTCAGTTATTTGATCAAATTGTGTCATTGATTGGAAAAACTGTGTTATTCAATAATTTGATCAAATTGTGTATGAATTGGCAATACGGTATTCTTAAGCTATTTGACTAAATTGTGTTATTATGAATTTTGATAATTTGTGAATTGGAGTTTAAATTCCTTATGACATTCATTGTCTTGAAATCAACTATGGTTTTAAGTATCCACTAATGATATGATTTATGAATTGTGATTTAAAATTGTATTTGGTTAATGTTGTGCACCACTGAGACATTGTCTCAGCGATAGCTTTTTATTGCTGTCGCAGGTAGAGAGATAGACAGGGCAGCAGACTAGGCTGCTAGTACCGCCAGCGAGAGATTTTGGGTATAGTGAGTATACCATATGTGGCATTTTGTATCAGAATGTATATTCACTGTATGTATATTTTATTCTTGGTTTTGAGCAGTTGTAAATTTAAGTTGTACAGTAAAGTTGTAAGATAATTATGAGTTATTTGGCTTGTAAAAATTGTGTTATATTTTTGTATCTTAGTCTTTGAAAATCACTGTGGATTTGAAGTGCTTTTTACAGGTTTTCTGAAGAACTGTTTTGTCCAAAATACAAATGGCACCTTGCCAAAAATTTTACAGATATTCCAAATAAATCAAATGAGTTAGTTGTTTCACTTGATTCACCAAAGTCTTTCACACTGTAAATAGTGCTCACCATCGTAAAAGAAGTAAGAAATGTTTTTAAAATCCCTTGTAGTGTATTTAATGGGTTATCGAGACGGAGTTGGTAATTCATTAGGTATACTACGGATCATGTTATGCCTACAGAGGGGTAGGGTGTGACATGTTTTAGTGGTATCGAGCAATGGTTTTAAAGTGAATTTCGAATCGTGAATTTGAAATCTTTTGTCGGTAACTACAATCGCTCAAATGTTTGATACATACAAGACATTACATTATAAATATGCACTAACGGGAGGAAATCTCCTTGTATTATTGTACAGAGGTCGTGGAAATAAATTTTGATGCATTAGTGACTAGTCCTTTAGGATAAGGATTGTGATAACAAGTGAAATTAGTTTTGGAAGAGTTTATCGCGAAAAGTATTTGACACACCATAAAATTATAAGCTAATTGGCGAGCCTACTTAATGTAAGGCAAGAGGACGTAAAGTAAGATGCAAGAATGGAATTGCTCTAGATGAGGGCAAGGAGGTTATCATAGAAATTGCTAATGGATATTGTAATCGAATAAGATTCGAATATCGTGAATTCAAAAGAATAAAAGATAACAAAGTTTGATCTATTGGGATGTATCGTAGTAACTATGCAATGTTCTTGATGTTTATATCGTAGTTTGCAGATTACAAGATCGACTTGAGATTATTGTGTAGAGCTACGCATCACCCGATAGTACACCTAGATAAGAATAGTTGCCAACGGCATCCTGCTTTGGTATAGTTATGCCATGACAGAATTTAATTGTTAGAAATAAGTTTGAAAATCCTACTTAGGATCTAAAACTCAAAAGTTAGAATATCGAAAGGTTCTGATTCAGATAAAAGGAAGTAAGTTATAGAATATTGACAGATAAAAAGAGTTACTAATTAGAGATTTGAATAGTTGATTCATATGTAACAAAGAAATATTACGAATGTGAGGAAGACTATGGATTAGAATGGTCGAGGACCAATGATCGATGAATGATTCTAACATGACCTCAAGGGTCATTCAAGAAGCAACGTGAACCGAAATATTAGACAACATAATAGTAAGAGGAGATTGGTGTTATCCAAACAAATCAAACATTGTATTAGATTGTTAAAAGACTTATACAAATTTGAGGAAAAGAAGATTATACGATCATATAGAAAGGAGAAAATAAACGTATGACTATTGTAAGATGACTACTGGGTAAAATTTCGTGGACGAAATTTATTTAAGGGGGGGAGAATTGTAACACCCTAAGTTCAGAGTGCGTTCTCGCTCCAAAGGACTGTGTTGTCCTGGACACTAGGATGCCTAGAACTGCACCTTGATATGAGAGAGGAGACATAAATATTGAAATACAAGAAAAGAAAATACAAGAAAAACAAAGGAAAAATCATAGCAAAGAAATGTAACTGAGTAAGTGAGCCAGAACCTAGCGATGGGTGACGAAGTCACGCGTGGACCGTTGATCTGATCATGGGAACCCTGGAAAACATTTTTAGGACATAAATAGAACCTTATTGAAGAATAAATATCATTAGAAAGATCAAAGAAAAATTAAATAATTAGTACAAAGAAAAGTGAGAAATCGAAAAACAGACAAAACCCGGTAATACCGAAAAATCGGGAATGCCACCCGAACAGGGGCATTATGGTCATTTGACATCCCGAAGTGTCTTTTGACCTAAATTTCCATTAAAAATAAATAATATTACACTTAGAAAATGAAATGAAAAATTTGTTTAGTGGTACCTAAAATAAATAGCCAAAAATGGAGTGGAAATGGTGTAAATAAAACATTAAACTTATAATATGGTTAAATAATGTGAGTGGGCCACTAAGGGAATAAACTAAAGACATAATGGGGCAGGTGTACATCCATTATCCAAGGCAGAAACTTCATCTTCTCCATTGTACCAAAGTTGCCGTGAATGAAGGGAGAGGAAACTCCATGGACATTTTCATGCAAGCTTGATCCATCCCTCCATTCCACCTCTAAACACTTAGGTTCTTTTATGAAAAATGGTCTACACATCACAAGGAAGATATTGATACCAATTTTGAGAAGTTTGGTGAAGGTTTAGCAAGTTACAATTAAAGGTAAGTTTGCATTTTTGAGAATTTCTTTGTTAAAGTTTATGTTCATGTTATGGGTGTTGGTTTGGTGAAGGAAAATTTTGAGTTTAAAGGGTTATTGTTGTTTTCATTTTGGACAGCCATGAGTCACGTTTTTTATGAGATATTTGTGCATATAATTGATGAGAAATGGTGTTGATCATGATGAATTAGTAACCTAGTGAATTATTTCATGTTTATATGGTGATTTATGCACTTGGATGGGAATTGGTAAATTGGATGGCACTTTAATGTTGAAGAATGGTTTATGCAGCTTGGGGACACTTGAGTAATGGTATATATTGAAGGAAGTGTGGGCAGAATATTGACCTAGAAGGTTGATGAGATGTATGTAGATTGATATTGTAAAGTGTATGTAAAATTTGTAATGGTTAGGTGTATTTGTAATGGTAATTAGAAATTGTAATTGTGAATGATATTTGGTGTGTTGAGGGTAATGGTAATCTGCCCAAAATAATGTTAATGTAAAGTAGATAATGCTTTTGGTAATGTACCAAAACAGATTGATAGGGTATGGAAGTAAACTTTGCAAGTTAAATGTGTGTTTGAAGTGGGGTGTGAAAGGCATAGTGAGGGCAGTGTACATTTTAGCCTATAACCTTAAATGTGTAATCTCAATTGGTATGAGACCAATTTGAGGTGAAACTAGGCACAAAATGTGCCAACTTTCATTGAGAAACCATACCAAAATTCTGCTTGCAAGGTGACCTAAGAAAATGACCAATTCGGATTAGGTGCAATTAGAACCTGAAAAATGACCAATTGGGCAGCAGTGAGTGTTTAGGCCATAACTCACTCAAACCAGGTCCAATTGACCTGAAATTTTAACCAAGAATAGTTAAGACCCATACCTACAAGTCTTGTGAAGACACCAAAGCCCATAAATGACCATAAGCAAGTCAAACAACTTGCACAAGTTCGGGTCCAAAAACTGGCCGAACCAGAGTTGACCAAATTGACCTAAAATTGACCTAAAATGGTACCATTTGACCAGCAGTAGTATAATGACCATAACTTGGTCTACTTAACTCGGATTGACCTAAAATTTTGCACCGCGGTCCATAAGACATAGATCTACAAGTTTGTAGTTTTGACCGAGACCCGAAAACCGAGAAAACTAGATCGTCCAGCTAGGTCAAACCAGTGTCCCGGAATCCAGCAATTTGCATTAAAATGCACTAAACAAGGAAATGACTTTGGTAAAACGTACCAAACCTAAAACCCTATCGAATGTGACATATTAACGACACTAAAACCTAATTTACCTAAAACGCAACGAGGGTCGGTATATTAGGTGATTAAGTGAATAATTGAGTTCAGTGCATTATTTACCAAACACCATCGATAGAGACAGTTTAATTTGGTCTCAAACACTTCAAATTGTGTTTCTCGATTAACAAGGACTCAAAGAAAAGGGAAAGAAATACGAGTCGGGACCAGAGACAAATATCGAGGTTTGTACTGTGGCTATTTCTTTTGAATTTTTCAATGAAAAATATATATTATATTTATATTATATATTTATTTTGTTTGTGCACAACAACTATTTCTCTTGAATTTTTCAATTGAAATAAATATTGACTATTTGTATATTATTGTTTTAAATTGTGGAAATGTGTTTGATGAACACTTATTGATTGAAAAACATGGTGAATGGTTTGAAACTGTGAAAAATTGTTTGAATGATATTGATGGATACTTATTGATTGAAAAGCATTGTAAATGGTTTTTGTGGAAATTAAAGTGAATTACGAATTGTGTTGCCATTTTGTGAATGAAATTATAACTTTGGAAATTTATTGGATTCTTACGGATCATTTGAATAAAATGTTTGGAATTGTTTTGACTCACAATTGGCATGACACTGATACTATGTTCCTCCTCCATTAATGGGGTGAGTGTGATGATTCCTCCCTCTTTGACTTATCAGTCTGGGGTGAGTATGATTATGTTCCTCCCTCTTTGACTTGTCAGTCAGAGGTGAGTGTGGATGAGTACTCATTATATAGCTAGCTTCCTCCCTCATTGATTTCGATTATTGGGGTGAGTATGTCTTGTCGTGGTGTACAACACGGCATATATGGAAAAATTGTGTCATGACTTAAATTGTGATATTGATTGGCAACACTGTATTCTTCAGTTATTTGATCAATTGTGTTATTGATTTGCAAAAAGGTATTATTCAGTTATTTGATCAAATTGTGTCATTGATTGGAAATACTGTTTTATTAAATAATTTGATCAAATTGTGTATGAATTGGCAATACGGTATTCTTAAGCTATTTGACTAAATTGTGTTATTATGAATTTTGATAATTTGTGAATTGGAGTTTAAATTCCTTATGACATTCATTGTCTTGAAATCAACTATGGTTTTAAGTATCCACTAATGATATGATTTATGAATTGTGATTTAAAATTGTATTTGGTTAATGTTGTGCACCACTGAGACATTGTCTCAGCGATAGCTTTATTCTTTATCGCAGTAGAGAGATAGACAGGCAGACTAGGTCGCTAGTACCGCCAATGAGAGATTTTGGGTATAGTGAGTATACCATATGTGGCATTTGTATCAGTAATGTATATTCACTGTATGTATATTTTGTTCTTGGTTTTGAGCAGTTGTAAATTTAAGTTGTACAGTAAAGTTGTAAGATAATTATGAGTTATTTGGCTTGTAAAAATTGTGTTATATTTTTGTATCTTAGTCTTTGAAAATCACTGTGGATTTGAAGTGCTTTTTACAGGTTTTCTGAAGAACTGTTTTGTCCAAAATACAAATGGCACCTTGCCAAAAATTTTACAGATATTCCAAATAAATCAAATGAGTTAGTTGTTTCACTTGATTCACCAAAGTCTTTCACACTGTAAATAGTGCTCACCATCAGAAAAGAAGTAAGAAATGTTTTTAAAATCCCTTGTAGTGTATTTAATGGGTTATCAGTAGACGGAGTTGGTAATTCATTAGGTATACTACGGGATCATGTTATGCCTTACAGAGGGGTAGGGTGTGACAGTGCTATCTCAGGTCTAAAGATTATATGCACTGATATGATTTATGACAATACATTGACAAGAGTAAACTCCATGTGCTTGTCATAAGTGTCACTGCTTCGGCCTACTTATCATGTATAAGTGCCTATCATGTTTGTTATATGGCATGAGACTCATCATTCCATCTTATTTATATGTCATATAAATAACTTGGGGACAAACATGATTACAATCTTTCTAGATAAGTCATGTTCTTATTGTGAAGTATCCTCGATTGTGAACCTATTTATGATACTTTTTGCTCGAGATACTGTCACTCATATTCTTAACAACTTAAGAATAGAATTTCTAACAAAATATCAATGGACCTTTTCTATTACACATAAATATATTATGTAAACGAAAAAGTGAAAATGCCTTTTATTAATAAAAACATGTATAAGATACATACTAAAATGATATGAACCTGCCTAACTCCGCCTCAAAAGCTAGCTCACAAGGGGAGGTTTGCAAACTCATATATATAACACCCAAGACCTCCCTGCAGAATCGATGTGGGATGCATCATTCCTGACCCCTTTAGACTAAACGTCCTCGTGAAGTAACCGGGGTCATGACTCGTTCACCCTGACCTCTCCTGAATAACGTCAGGGAACCTTTGTACATGGCCCACCGACCCATACAGAGTGAGGCTCTGATACCAAATGATATGAACCTGCCTAACTCTGCCTCAAAAGCTAGCTCACAAGGGGAGGTTTGCAAACTCATATATATAACACCCAAGACCTCCCTGCAGAATCGATGTGGGACGCATCATTAATGATATGAACCTGCCTAACTCCGCCTCAAAAGCTAGCTCACAAGGGGAGGTTTGCAAACTCATATATATAATACCCAAGACCTCCCTGCAGAATCGATGTGGGACGCATCATTCCCGACCCCTTTAGACTGAACGTCCTCGTGAAGTAACCGGGGTCATGACTCGTTCACCTTGACCTCTCCTGAATAACGTCAGGGAACCTTTGACATGGCCCACCGACCCATACAGAGTGAGGCTCTGATACCAAATGATATGAACCTGCCTAACTCCGCCTCAAAAGCTAGCTCACAAGGGGAGGTTTGCAAACTCATATATATAACACCCAAGACCTCCCTGCAGAATCGATGTGGGACGCATCATTAAATGATATGCTCTAGGGCATACTACTAACAATCTCCCACTAGCACTAGAGCCATTCATTACAATATCTTAGACCCATCTTCTCAAGATGTCGGTCTAATTGTGCTTGTGACAAAGGCTTAGTGAATGGATCAACTGGATTTTCAGCTGATGCTATTTTTTACATGGCTACATGGCCTTGCCCAACTATTTATCTGATAATGTAGTAGCGCCTTTCTATATGTTTGGATTTCTAATGAGACTGGGGGTTTCTTATATCCAAATAGCTTATTTTGCAGCAAAATACTCAGCCTCGGTAGTGGAATCTGCAGTCATACTCTGTTTGGAACTCTTCCAACTGACTGTACCTCCATTACAAATGAACACATACCCAGAGGTAGACTTTCTATCATCGATATCTGATTGAAAATCAGAATCAGTATAACCATGCAATTGCAAGTCTCCACCTCCATATATCAAGAGTAAATCCTTAGTTCTTCTCAAGACTTAAGGATATTCTTGACAGCTATCCAGCGTTCCAAACCTGGATTGGATTGGTACCTGCTAGTCAAACTAACAGCATAGGTGATATTCGGCCTAGTACACAATATTGCATACATTAAACTTCCAATAGCCGAAGCATATGGAATCCTAGCCATTTTATTGAAAGAGCAGAAGCATGAAAAACACAAGTTTATACCATTGAATTCAAAAATTTTCACTTAGGGTCACATGCATCATGCAAGATTTATTTTTATCTATTTGATTTCAATAATAAACAACATATTAAAACTCTTTTAATATGTTTTTGGATCTGCATTTGCCATTTAAGATTTTATAATTAATCAGATTAATTTTAGAACTCAAGATTAAATCAAGAACAAACACACTAAACTCTTGATGCACTGCAATGTATTTGCGCCTTTAAGATTCGTCTTCAGGACACCAGATGTTGTCCCTCTAGCTTGTCCACACCAAGAACACCTATGGCAGCCCTTGAACAGCTTCTAAAGCTTTTTCTCTTATTTAGAAAATCAAGTTCTGCCTTTTAAGAGATTAAAAATGTAAACAGGACACTAGAAACGATTTCTAGTATTTTTAATTCAAGAGATTGTTTGCTAATCTCTTGGAATAGATGAGAGATGAAGAGCAAGAGAGAATATGAGTCTCAAGGGTGGCGGCACACAATGGTAGGCAGTAGCTTGTATTTTTATTTTTTCATAACAACACTTATATAGCTAGGTCACCACTTAAACCCTTGCCACATGTCACCCTTTGATTGGTTCTAGGTTTAATTGACCCAATCACATTGTGCCAAGTGTTAAACCTGTATTTAATCTTAATTTTAATCATCTTATAGGATTAAAAGACATTTGGCAAGCTTATGTGTAATTCCATGTGTCACCATCTCATGGTGCCACATGTCACTCTGTGAAATGACCAAAATGCCCCTGTGTCTTAATTTTGAGTTTTTAACCAAAAATAATTATTTCTCTTCTTCTAATCAATTTATATCAAATATAAATTTATTAATTAATCTCTATTGATTAATTTCACATTAATTAAATTCTTATGTAAACACTTTGAATATAAATTGAACTTATACTATACATCCAATAATCTAGATTTGGTTTCAAGTCATGCTATGGACTTTGCAATCTAATTGCAAACTAAACCTATTTAATTAATCAATTAAACTCTTTAATTAATTAATTAAATCATATTTAATTAGGTGATAACTTGTGTATGTGTGTGACTTACTAGGCTCATCACTAATTGGCAATGAGATATGATATCAACTCTTAATATCATCAGAACTCTTTCTTACCATAAATGATCTCTTTAAATCATTTTATACACCTCATAGACCATGGTTAACACCTAGTATAGCATGCCATGGCCACCCAATTAGTAATAAGGTTTACCTTAAATGAACCTATAATCATATATTACCATGCACTGGAATGTCTCTGTTACAAAATCTCAACTCAAGCTGGAGTCATGGTTTATGTCAAACTCCATTTGCTATGAATATTATGTTCTTTTTTAATTCCAGTTCTTGATTCAAAAGATTTTCTCATTAGAAACACTTTTCTGATTAAATCTATATGTCCTGGCCAGGAACTTGAAACATCAAGAACAATTAAATGAACATAGGATTTTATCTCTATTTACTTAGAGGAACAGATTCCATCTTGATCAACACCTACCTCCATATATAACTAGTAGGAGCTAACACATGCCCATATGCCCATACACAGTATAAGTATGAAAGCAGTATCAAACTCAAACTACCTATATGATGGAACGGAAGCGTGAAAAACACAAGTTTATACCATTGAATTCAAAAAATTTTCACCTAGGGTCAAATGCATCATGCAAGATTTATTTTTAACTATTTGATTTCAATGATAAACAACATATTAAAACTCTTTTAATATGTTCTTGGATCTGTATTTGCCATTTAAGATTTTAAAATTAATCAGATTAATTTTAAAACCTTAGATTAAATCAAGAATGATTACACTAACCTCTTGATGCATTGCAGCGTATTTGCGCCTTTGAGATTCGTCTTCAGGGCACCAAATGTTGTCCCTCTAGCTTGTCCACACCAAGAACACCTATGGCAGCCCTTGAACAGCTTCTAAAGCTTTTTCTATTAATTAGAAATTCAAGTTCTGTCTTTTAAGAGACTAGAGATGTAAACAGGACACTAGAAACAATTTCTAGTATTTTTAATTCAAGAGATTGATGGCTAATCTCCTTGAATTGGTGAGAGATGAAGAGGAAGAGAGGGAGAGCTTCAAAATGGTGTAACAAAGGAGTGTGGCTGCTGGTTGTATTTTATTTTCTCATAACAACACTTATATAGCTAGGTTAACACATTAAACCCACATGTCACCCTTTGATTAGCTCTAGGTTTAAGTGACCCAATCACATTGTGCCAAGTGTCAAACCTATATTTAATCTTAATTTTAATAATCTTACATGATTAAAAGACATTTGGAAAGCTTATGTGTAATTCCATGTGTCACCATCTCATGGTGCCATGTGTCACACTGCGAAATGACCAAAATACCCCTGTGTCATAATTGTGAGTTCTTAACCCAAAATAATTATTTCTTCTAATTAATTTATATCAAATATAAATTAATTAATTAATCTCTATTAATTAATTTCTAATTAATTAAATTCATATTTAAACACTTTAAATATAAATTTAACTTATACTATACATCCAATAATCTAGATTTAGTTTCAAGTCATGCTAGGGACTTTGCAATCTAATTGCAAACCAAACCAATTTAATTAATCAATTATACTCTTTAATTAATTAATTAAATCATATTTAATTAGGTGACTACTTGTGTATGTGTGTGACTTACTATGCTCATCACTAATTGGCAATGAGACATGATATCAACTCTTAATATCATCAGAACTCTTTCTTACCATAAATGATTTCTCTAAATCATTTTATGCACCTTATAGACCATGGTTAACACCAAGCATAGCATGCCATGGACACCCACTTAGTAATAAGGTTTACCTTAAATGGACTATAATCATATGTTACCATGTACTAGAATCTCTCTGTTACAAAATCCCAACTCAAGCTGGAGTCATGGTTTATGTCAAACTCCATTTGCTATGAATATTATGTTTTCTTTTAATTCCAATTCTTGATTAAAAAGATTTTCTCATTAGAAACTTTTTTCTGATTAAATCTATCTGTCCTGGCTAGGAACTTGAAACATCAAGAACAATTAAATGAACATAGGATTTTATCTCTATTTACTTAGAGGAACAGATTTCATCTTGATCAACACCTACCTCCATATATAACTAGTAGGAGCCAACACATGCCCATATACCCATACACAGTACAAGTTTGAAAGCAGTATCAAACTCAAACTACCTATATATAAGATAACTGTGACACCCCTTACCCGACTACAGTGTAGCCGAGCAAGTTATGCCACTCAGTGTGCCGAAGCACTCTATTTTATCTGATTTCATTACAGTCCTTGATTTATTTATTCAAAAACTTTATTGAAGATTTAGGCTATTTTTACTTTTATCAAAATTTAACTAAATTGGAAATTTCAAAAATTTTAATGATAATCCGACAAAGTGTCGGCTGTAATTTGGACTAACAGTTCTTCTGAACCTGCCAAAGACAATTTCAATATATACTCAATTTTTCAAACTTAATAGTCTCAAAAAATTTCAAACATAATGTATCTCAATACAGTATCCAGATTTCTCAGAAATCTCATTAGATTTTCAATATCTCAATATTCACAAGTATAATCTCATTATAACTCAAATTCAATTCACATACTAAAATACTTACTTTGAATAGCTTCCATAATTCATAGGTTAATTATATGAGTTTATTTTGTACAAGATATACAAATAATTTACAATGTGCTAGGAATGAACAATATACATAACATGTATAAAATGAGCCCTATCTACATGCATTCTTGAGGAGGTGACAATCTTGAACTCTTCGACACTTCGCAGATCGACTCCAAAAATCTCGATCGACCATCTCTGGTTTTACCTTGATACTGCGCGAGGAAGCAATTCCATCGCGCTAAGCATTTCTCGCTTAGTGGTGCAATAATATAACCGAAATAATATATACAATTAAAGAAAGAAATAAATGATAATTCTGATTCTCAAGAATCAATTTAATTTGGTATGATATTTCTAGTTTCAACGATCTTATATACTAGTTTGTTCCTCTTTGGAAGTGCTTAGTTTATAACTTTTCAGAATACTAGCGGTATATAATTTATTCTATCGTATTGTATTTCAAGTGCATTTGCTCGCAATTTATATTTTTGTTATGTTTCTTTTGCTAATCTCTTTTGCTTATTCATTCAATACTTAATTTAATTGTACTGGATTTTCATTATACTTAACTTAACTTAGTCATGAATTGAATAATACTTTAATTGATCGCCAAGTAACCTATACTAGACGAATGGATCGATAACGGGTCGTTGGCTGGACACCGCGTGCCTCGGGCGTCATACCATGGGACGCAGCGTCAACCATGTATGCAGTATGGTTAAAAAGCCATGATATCACATAATCGGGCATAAAAGCCATGCATACGGGCATAAAAGCCATGAATACGAGCATAAAGCCATGAATACATGCATAAAGCCTTTCGCAGTACTGCTAAAACAATACCCTATTGGCATGCCAAACTATCCAAACCAATCTTGTTAGGTATACTAGGGCATTTGATACTTTAAAATATTAATATATTGTGCTTTATGACTTCATTATTTCATGATAAATTTCAATCATAATTCATACATTCATTTGATCATTTATATGATCACAATTCACATCAATTATCCTTTTATACCATTGTACTCAAAATACTTCTCCTCTTTACAATAATGAGAACTAATGTCTCATTCATACATTAATATGGTTTATTTATCCATTCATTATGTTATTCATATTGATCCCAATTCTAAACAATGGTTCACATGTACCATTGTATTCAAAACATTTTTCCTTTCTCATTTATACATTCAAGAGTCTACTTATGTAATTACAAATTTTATATTTCAAGTTGAGTTACTAATATTTTATGAATTCCATTTGTGATGGGCATATATGCCCTAACTATCTATTCACATCAATTAGGTGACTTATTTTTCATGTTTCAAGTAATCCATGAATATTTCATGGATTTCAAATTTATGGCCTAAATTTCTTTTTAACAATTTTGACTAGGATGCATAGTCCATATTTGTCATACAATTCTAAGCATTTAAGCTTAGAATTGGTTCTAGGTCTTCATCTTAATTCACTAATAATTTTGATTACTATTCACCATACTAGTCAACCAAAATGTTGACTTTTTATACTTAATGGATATATTAATTCTAATTACACCAAGATCCCACATTTTGAGTTTTACATTTACTAGTATTAATTGCCAATTGCAATTTAAAGTCCCCTAGATGCATTTCTAATTTCAAATTTTGAATTTCAAGTTTTGGTGTCACTATTCACCTCATTGGTCAACAAAAATGTTGACTTTTGCATAGACAATAGGTACATTGGTTTTAACACTCCCGATGTACCACATTTTGCATTTAAAACTTGTTGGAATCAATTACCAAATCCATTTCCAAGCTTATTTCAAGTTTTCATGTCACTATTCACTTCATTAGTCAACTAAAATGTTGACTTTTGCATAGAAAATATGTACATTGACTTTGGCACTTCAAACATACTACATTTTTCATTTAAAACTTGTTGGTTTTGGTCACTTTCTCAAAGCTTAGGTCATTTTGGCAAAATTGCCAATTTTCGGTTTTGGTGCTCCGAAGTTGCACTGTTTCATTGGTCTATTTACTGTTGGAATTTGACAAAACTTCCTTCATAGAAAATGTTCCTTATTTTGTCTAGTTGAATTTTGTTTTTTGAATCACTCCATTTGGAGTTTTTTAGCTCAAGTTATGGCCAAAATAAGTTTACTGTTCTCGTGCACTGTTCATGCTGCTATCATGGGTTCTGGCAGATTTTGATCCAACTTTGGTCAGTAATTTGATTAAGTTAAGTTCCTAATTTGGTCTAACTTTCTTCATATGAAATGTTCTACTATGCCTTAGGTTTCCATCGGTTCAAGAATCGCTTAAATCCGAGTTTTCTAGAGAGAGTTATAGTCCTCCAAACATTGCTGCTCAAATAAAAATTCTGGAAATCTCAGTACAGTAAACTTCACTTTGCTCAATGATTTGATTAGGTTCTGGTCATAATTTGGGGTAGGTTTCTTCATGAAAGTTGTTTTTCTATGTCTTAACTTGTTGCTGTAAAAATTTCAGGTCAATTGACCAAATATACAGTGCGTTATGGCCAAATGAACAGTTACTGTTCATTTGGTCATTTCTGCAGGGGGTGTTGCAGGGTGTCCGGATTGGGGCCAAGTTTTGGTCCACTTGCTTTGGTCTTTTGGGCATGGTTTCTTCAGCAAAAATGTGAGATTATAAGCCTAGTTTCATGTCCAATTGGCCAAACATAAATTGGACCTACACAGCCAAAGATATGGCAGTCCAAGTGGGCTGGAATCACAACCTCCCTACTGGTTACCCTAGGCAGCCTACCAATTAAGTTTGCATCACTCTAAATCTCTTCAAATTATGGTGAACTTACCTCAAATGGTCACTAATTGACCCTTAAAATGTTCTTTCACCATTACCTAAGCAAGGTCCAAGTTTCTCTCTAAAATTTCCAGCTCATGCAATATACATGTTACTAGAACGAATAGTGCACTCAGTGCACAATCAGCATGCAGAAACAGGGTGCAAAAATAATCACTATAATTTATAGAAACAAGATTTGAAGACCATATTTTCCAGAACTCAACATTCATATATCTAACTCAATCTCCAATTGGAATCACATCAAAATCAGATCGGAAATTGCAGAACTAATTAAAAAGGTGCAACCTGTCCAGAATCCAGTACATGCAGGATAGTAGTAAGGAAATGTAAAAATATCACCCAGCAGCTACCATAATTAGCTCTTGGCCATAACTACAAGGTTTTAGAGCATTCAATAAGCGTTTCAAGGACTCAAGAATCACATCATTTCGAGTTTTATAGCTCCAGTTATGATTTATTGAAGGTGGCTGTCATGTTGCAGGAAATCAGCAGAACAGAGTCCACATCTGAGCAATAAAATGTTTTATCCTCAAAACCTAACCTAACATTAGAATCAAGTCTGACATAAAACTACAAAGTTTTAGAACATTCCTTAAGGTTTCTTTTGACATAAAAATCACCCTGATCTGAGATTCCTAACTCCAGTTATGAATTTTTAAAATTTACTGTTCACGCATACACTGTACAGATTCCAGATTTTCACTCATCTACAAGTTTCTATGGCATCTAGTTGTAGGATTTACTAATTTCTTCTATAAAACACAGAAATAAACATAAGTTAAAGCACTAACCTTGGTTGAAAATCCAGCTAGTCACTCCCTTTTGCTTCCAATCTCTCAAGCTAGGTCAAAAATCAAGTTTTTGTGTTTGGAGGTTGGGAAAATATGGAAGATTTTAATGGGAAATTAGAGCTTCAAAAGCATCCATGGAGGAAGGCTCAAGAAGTGGTTCACGTCCAAAAGAAGAAGAAGAACCAGAAATTTTGTGTCTTCATTTGTCATTTTTCTCTTTTTAATTTGGCTTATTAGGTTGTGATTGGTGGAAGCCCTCCAAATGACATCATGTGATGTTTTTTCTTTCATTTTCTTTTCTTCTTTTCTCTACTCATTTTCACATTAATTTTTAGTAATATTTATTCATATTTTATGTCATATTAATTATTTACTCAACTGGACAAGTCGGCCAAAAATCACCTCTGAAGGCGAAATGGCCAAAATGCCCTCCGTTTGGCTTAACGGGTCAAAATTGTCTGTACCGATTGAAAAATTTTTCTAAATATTTTCTTGGCATTCTAATGCCATGGGAACCTCAATAACCCTTCTCTGGAGTCCCAAAAATTATTTTGTAATTTTTCCCCCGAGTCTAGGGCTCCTCGTTGCGAGAACCGCAACTTCCCTCTGGTTACCCATCGCTAGGGCACCGGCTCGTTTAACTTGGTTGTATTTTATTTCAAAAAATTTTACTAAATTTGTCTTATTAATATTTGAGTTAATTATGATTCCCGACTTTAGTTTAAATATTTTTCCGGACGTTCTAGCTGTCCGGACCGACACCGGTCACCGGAACAGTAGAATGTACGGAGTTGCTACGGGGAGGGTGTTACAATAACTATGCCATCTCAGGTCTAAAGATTATATGCACTGATATGATTTATGACAAAATATTGACAAGAGTAAACTCTATGTGCTTATCATAAGTGTCACTGGTTCAGCTTACTTATCATTTATAAGTACCTATCATGTTTGTCATATGGCATGAGACTCACCATTCCATCTTATTTATATCTCATATAAATAACTTGGGAACAAACACGAATACAATCTTTCTGGATAAGTCATGTCCTTATTATGAAGTATCCTCGATTGTGAATCTATTTATGATACTTTGTGCTAGAAATAATGTCAGTCATATTCTTAACAACTTAAGAATAATATTGCTAATAAAATATCAATGGACCTTTTTTATTACACATAAATATATTATGTAAACGGAAAAGTGGAAAAGCCCTTTATTAATAAAAATATGTACAAGATACATACTAAATGATATGCTCTAGGGTATACTACTAACACTATATACAAGATAACTGTGCTATCTCAAGTCTAAAGATTATATGCACTGATATGATTTATGACAAAACATTGACAAGAGTAAACTCCATGTGCTTGTCATAAGTGTCATTGGTTCGGCCTACTTATCATTTATAAGTTCCTATCATGTTTGTCATATGGCATGAGACTTATCATTCCATCTTATTTATTTCTCATATAAATAACTTGGAAACAAACATGAATACAATCTTTCTGGATAAGTCATGTCCTTATTATAAAGTATCCTCGATTGTGAACCTATTTATGATACTTTGTATTAGAAATACCGTCACTCATATTCTTAATAATTTAATAATAGAATTTTTAACAAAATATCAATGGACCTTTTTTATTACACATAAATATCTTATGTAAACGAAAAAGTGAAAATGCCTTTTATTAATAAAAACATGTACAAGATATATACTAAATGATATGCTCTAGGGCATACTACTAACAATCTCCCACTAGCATTAGAGCCATTCATTACAATATTTTAGACCCATCTTCTCAAGACGTCGGTCTAGCTGAGTCTGTGACATAGGTTTAGTGAATGGATTAGTTGGATTTTCAGCTGATGCTATTTTCTGCATGGCTACATCGCCTCGTCCAACTATTTCTCTGATAATGTGGTAGCGCCTTTCTATATGTTTGGATTTCTGGTGAGACCTTAGTTCCTTAGCCTGTATGACTGCTCCATTGTTGTCACAGTGCAGTGGAACTGCTCACTCAATGGAAGGAACTACTGTAAGTTCTGTCACGAACTTCTTTATCCAAACAGCTTCCTTTGCAGCATCTAATGCAGCAATATACTCAGCCTCGGTAGTGAAATCTGCAGTCGTGCTCTGTTTGGAACTCTTCCAACTGACTGCACCTCCATTACAAATGAACACATATCCAGAGGTAGACTTTCTATCATTGATATCTGATTGGAAATCAGAATCAGTATAACCATCCAATTGCAAGTCTCCACCTCCATAGATCAAGAATAAATTTTTAGTTCTTCTCAAGTACTTAAGGATATTCTTGATAGCTATCCAGTGTTCCAAACCTGGATTGGATTGATACCTGCTAGTCAAACTAACAGCATATGCGATATCCGGCCGAGTACACAACATTGCATACATTAAACTTCCAATAGCCAAAGCATATGGAATCCTGGCCATCTTATCTCTTTCTTTAGGTGTCTTTGGAGACATCTCTTTAGAAAGATGGCTACCATGTCTCACTGGTAACAATCCTCTCTTGGAATCAAGCATGTTAAACCTCTTTAACACCTTTTCCAAGTATAGACTTTGGGATAAACCAATTATTCTTTTCGCTCTATCTCTATAGATGCGAATCTCAATAATATAGGTTGCCTCCCCTAAGTCTTTCATGGAGAATGTATTTGACAACCATACCTTTACAATTGTCAACATACCTGTGTCATTACCCATCAACAGTATGTCATCCACATATAAGACAAGGAAAGTGATAGCACTGTCACTAATCTTCTTATATACACATGGCTCATCCTCATTTTTGATAAAACCAAAGGATTTAATGGCTTCATCAAAACGGATGTTCCAACTCCTCGAAGCTTGCTTCAACCCATAAATGGATCGCTTTAGCTTGCATACCTTGGAACCATATTGGGATTCAAAACCCCTAGGTTGTTCCATGAAAATGTTTTCTTCAATGTATCCATTGAGAAAAGCTGTTTTGACATCCATCTGCCAAATCTCATAATCATAGTATGCAGCTATTGCTAATAGAATCCTAATTGATTTAAGCAGGGTAACAGGCAAGAAAGTCTCCTCATAGTCGATTCCTTGCCTTTGGTGAAACTCTTTCGCTACTAGCCTTGCCTTATAGGTCTCTACCTTTCCATCAGAACCAATTTTCTTCTTGAAAACCCATTTGTTCCCTATAGGTATAATACCTTCAGGTGGATAAACAAGATCCCAAACTTGATTCTTACACATGGATTCAATTTCAGATTTCATAGCATCAATCCATTTTGAAGAGTCTATATCTGATATAGCTTCTTCATAGGTAAGTGGATCATCTCCATGATCTACTTCTTTATGAGTAGACAACTCTTGTTCTTCTTCATGAAGGAAACCATATCTCACTGGTGGGTGAGATACCCTGGTTGTTCTACGAGGAACAGCTGTAGATATTTCATCAACGGGTGTAGGTTGACTAGATGGATCTATATCCATCTGATCTATTGGTTGGTCAGAATTCTCTAATTCTAACTTTATTTGCCTTCCTTTGCCTCCTTCTTGAACAAACTATTATTCAAGAAATGTGGCATCTCTACTCATTACAACCTTTTGTGATGTAGGCAAATAAAAATAATATCCAAAACTATCTTTTGGATATCCAACAAATCGACCCTTTTTTGATTTGGTTTCCAATTTATTAGTGTTCAGTTTTTTGATATAAGCTGGACAACCCCAAATCTTAACATGCTTAAGACTTGGTTTTCTTCCATTCCATATCTCATAAGATGTGGAAGAAACTAATTTTGATGGAATCCTATTCAGAATATGCAAAGCTGATTCTAATGCAAATCCCCAAAAGGAGATTGGCATATCTGTATAGCTCATCATACTATGTACCATATCCAATAGGGTATGATTTCTCCTTTCAGAGACACCATTCAGCTGTGGCATTCCTGGAGGAGTCAGCTGGGAAACAATGCCATGCTCTCTCAAGTATTCATCAAATTCAGTACTCAAATATTCACCTCCACGATCTGATCGAAAAGCTTTAATACTCTTTCCTGTTTGATTTTCTACTTCAGATTTAAATTCTTTGAACTTTTCAAAAGATTCATGTTTGTATTTCATCAAATACAAATACCCAAACCTTGATTTATCATCAGTAAAGGTAATAAAGTAATGAAAACCACCTCTAGCCATTTCCTTAAATGGACCACATATATCACTATGTATTAGCTCCAAAATATTTTCAGCCCTTAGCCCTTGTCCAACAAAGGGTGATCTAGTCATTTTGCCCTGAAGGAAAGATTCACAAGTTGAAGTAGGCTCAGAGCCTAATGAGGATAGAATCCCCATTTTTTCCAGTTTTGCAATCCTATCTTCTGCAGCATGACATAAGCTTAAGTGCCAAATATGTTTTGAACTTGAGTTGGTTTTCACCATGGCATTGCATTCATTTAGATTGCTATACTCTGGGCAGTTTCCTTTCCAGTGCCCATCCTTCTGGCAGTGGAAACACTTTCATTTGCCTCCATCAGCTTTAGTCTTCCCTTTCTGTTTAGCTATTTTCTTGGAAGGACCAGGAATCTGAGGTTTCTTTTTCTTATTGCCCTTCTTCTTGTTGGACTTTTCAACAGAAAAAGATGCAATCAAAGCTACCTCTTTTCCTTTATTGCCCGGCATATTCTTTTGGGGAATAACCAGCATGTTGAGTAAACCAGCTAAAGTGCATTCCTATTTAGTCATATGGAAATTTATCACAAAATTCCCAAAAGACTCAGGAAGGGACTGAAGGATCAAATCCATCTGTAGTTGGAAATCCATGTTGAAGTCAAGATGTTCCAATTACTCAATCAGCCGAATCATCTTGTGGACATGATCCCAAACATTCTGTCCCTCAGACATCCTCATGAGGAATAGCTGCCTAGATATCTCATACCTAGCATTCCTACTGTGCTCACCATACAACTCTTGTAGGTGAAGGAGGATCTCACTCGCACTCTGTATGTTCTCATGCTGCTTCTGTAACTTATTACTCATGAAAGCAAGCATGTAACACTTAGCTCTCATATCATGCTCCTTCCACTTGTCCAAAGTTTCATGTTCCTCTTGAGTGGCCTCTGGAGGTAAGGGACCAGGAACATTTGAATCTAGAATATGTCCTATATGTTCAAGGTTCAGGATAAGTTTCAAATTTCTTAGCCAATCAGAGAGATTAGGTCCTGTCAACCTATTGCGATCAAG
Organism: Hevea brasiliensis; assembly: GCF_030052815.1. Classification (NCBI taxonomy): domain Eukaryota; kingdom Viridiplantae; phylum Streptophyta; class Magnoliopsida; order Malpighiales; family Euphorbiaceae; genus Hevea; species Hevea brasiliensis. The sequence goes on along the minus strand of NC_079493.1, from coordinate 80,404,284 downwards.
TATGCTTGCAAGGATATTGGATGGTGGTGGTTGTTCTGTGCTCATTATTATCAGAAAATTAACTGCAGAAAATTGGTCTTTCAATCAAATTGGTCCTCCCACTAACTTAGCGAATCCTACACTTCCAAAGTAGAAAACGGAAATCCTAGTTAGATGGATTTCTAGTGGGTGATTGAATTCTTATAATTCTATTGATCATCCTCAGGTACATCCATTATTGGAATTACAATAAACTATAAGTGAGCAATTCCTTGCCCATCACATCTCATGTGAGGTTCAATCCTTTACCTAGCCCCTAATGCTCAAAATCTCAGGTACATCCATTATTGACTTGTCTTGCATTAGTTAAGTTGATCCCATTGAACCAGTAATTATGCAAATAATTTTAATGTCCTCAGGTACATCCAATATTGGCCACCAATCCATTTACATATTTACAACATCTCATGCTTAACAACTATTCTTAAGAAAATATCTTAAATTAATTGCATCTTATGCAGCTATTTAAAATTTCTTAAAATAATTGCCCCAATGGAGGGCCCATGTTATAATTACTTTAATTATAGCATTTCCAACTTAATCATTTATTTGGAAGATTTTATGGTCATCCTAATTACTATTAAGGTCTCACTTTGCACATTATCCATTTAGCATGCATATATCATATAATTGCATACATTCCCATACATCTCATGCATTCATGGATAAGCAGTAAATATGGTATGATCATGGACTTTCTAAGGGATTCAATTCTGAGCCACCAAGAATTGAATCAGGGCATTCCTAGGTGCATTTAATTCATTCATTTTACAAGAGTTGCTAAAGGAGTATGTAATCAATACTTGATCTTGAATTCCTCCCACTGGTCCCACCAATGCTCTTGACCTCCTTGAACTTCTTGCAATCCAATATTACATAGTAATCCTTAGCATACCAAGGCGAATTTACAAGAAGTAAATAAATGAAATTACAACCCAAAAATTATTACAACCTTAATAATATATGCCAAAAATAAATTAAAATAAATTAATTAATTTACAAACTGAAAAAAACATAAAAGAAATAAATCCAATCACATTGGTCTTTTATAGTCCATGATCATCCATCATGCATTTCATTATTTAACAATTAAATAAAACATACATACTGAAATTAAATTGAATATCTTATATTCAACTTAAAAATCCAGATTTGAATATGATTCAAATAAATTTAAAAATTCAGATTTGAATCTCATTCAAACAAATTTAAAATTCATATTTGAATCACATTCAAACAACCTTAAAAATTCAGATTTGAATCACATTCAAATAATTTTAAAAAAAATCAGATTTGAATCACATTCAAACAAATTTTAAAAATTCAGATCTAAATATTATTCAAACAACTTTAAAAAATCAGATTTAAATATGATTCAAACAACTTTAAAAATTCAGATTTGAATCACATTCAAACAACTTTTAAAATTTAGATTTGAATCACATTCAAACAATTTTTAAAATTCTGATTTGAATCAAAATTTAATTGTGTGAATAAAATTCTAATTAAACAATTTAATTAGACATAGGATAAGCTTTTAGATCATACAACAATTGCAAATTAAAAAGCCAAACCTTTGCACCACCCATGAAGCCAAACCATGCGCACCATTGATGGTGTTCTTCAAGCATGCCGCCACACATCCATTGCAACCAGCAATGGATAAATCATCTCATGATCAAAACACACTATTAAATCATATAATCAACAATCTAAATGGCAAATATAGTGGCTCTGATACCAATTGAAGGAGCAGAAGCGTGAAAAACACAAGTTTATACTATTGAATTCAAAAATTTTCACCTAGGGTCACATGCATCATGCAAGATTTATTTTTATCTATTTGATTTCAATGATAAACAACATATTAAAACTCTTTTAATATGTTTTTGGATCTGTATTTTCCATTTAAGATTTTAGAATTAATCAGATTAATTTTAGAACCCTAGATTAAATCAAGAACAAACACACTAACCTCTTGATGCACTGTAATGTATTTTCGCCTTTGAGATTCGTCTTCAGGATACCAGATGTTGTCCCTCTAGCTTTTCCACACCAAGAACACCTATGGCAGCCCTTGAACAGCTTCCAAAGCTTTTTCTATTATTTAAAAAATCAAGTTCTACCTTTTAAGAGATTAAAGATGTAAACAGGATACTAGAAACGATTTCTAGTATTTTTTATTCAAGAGATTGTTTGATAATCTCTTGGAACAGATGGGAGATGAAAAGGAAGAGAGAATATGAGTCTCAAGGGTAGCGGCACACAATGGGAGGCAGCAGCTTGTATTTTTATTTTTTCATAACAACACTTTAGGTCACCACTTAAACCCTTGCCACATGTCACCCTTTGATTGGTTCTAGGTTTAATTGACCCAATCACATTGTGCCAAGTGTCAAACTTATATTTAATCTTAATTTTAATCATCTTACATGATTAAAAGACATTTGGCAAGCTTATGTGTAATTCCATGTGTCACCATCTCATGGTGCCACATGTCACCCTGTGAAATGACCTAAATGCACCTGTGTCTTAATTTTGAGTTCTTAACCCAAAATAATTATTTTTCTTCTTGTAATCAATTTATATCAAATATAAATTTATTAATTAATCTCTATTAATTAATTTCTCATTAATTAAATACATATTTAAACACTTTAATATAAATTTAACTTATACTATACATCCAATAATTTAGATTTGGTTTCAAGTCATGCTATGGACTTTGCAATCTAATTGCAAACCAAACCAATTTAATTAATCAATTATACTCTTTAATTAATTAATTAAATCATATTTAATTAGATGACTAGTGTATGTGTGTGACTTACTATGCTCATCACTAATTGGCAATGAGACATGATATCAACTCTTAATATCATCAGAACTCTTTCTTATCATAAATGATTTCTCTAAATCATTTTATGCACCTTATAGACCATGGTTAACACCAAGCATAGCATGCCATGGACACCCAATTAGTAATAAGGTTTACCTTAAATGGACTATAATCATATGTTACCATGTACTAGAATCTCTCTGTTACAAAATCCCAACTCAAGCTGGAGTCATGGTTTATGTCAAACTCCATTTGCTATGAATATTATGTTTTCTTTTAATTCCAATTCTTGATTAAAAAGATTTTCTCATTAGAAACTCTTTTTGATTAAATCTATCTGTCCTGGCTAGGAACTTGAAACATCAAGAATAATTAAATGAACATAGGATTTTATCTCTATTTACTTAGAGGAACAGATTTCATCTTGATCAACACCTACCTCCATATATAACTAGTAGGAGCCAACACATGCCCATATACCCATTCACAGTACAAGTATGAAAGCAGTATCAAACTCAAACTACCTATATACAAGATAACTGTGCTATCTCAGGTCTAAAGATTATATGCACTGATATGATTTATGACAAAACATTGACAAGAGTAAACTCCATGTGCTTGTCATAAGTGTCACTGGTTCAGCTTACTTATCATTTATAAGTTCCTATCATGTTTGTCATATGGCATGAGACTCACCATTCCATCTTATTTATGTCTCATATAAATAACTTGGAAACAAACATGAATACAATCTTTCTGGATAATTCATGTCCTTATTATGAAGTATCCTCGATTGTGAACCTATTTATGATACTTTGTACTAGAAATACTGTCACTCATATTCTTAACAACTTAATAATTGAATTTCTAACAAAATATCAATGGACGTTTTCTATTACACATAAATATCTTATGTAAACGGAAAAGTGGAAATGCCTTTTATTAATAAAAACATGTACAAGATATATACTAAATGATATGCTCTAGGGCATACTACTAACATTTATCTCTTTCTTCAGGTGTCTTTGGAGACATCTCTTTAGAAATGTGGATACCATGTCTCACTGGCAACAATCCTCTCTTGGAATCAAGCATGTTAAACCTCTTTAACACCTTTTTCAAGTATAGACTTTGGGATAAACCAATTATTCTTTTCGCTCTATCTCTGTAGATGCGAATCCTGAGAATATAGGTTGCCTTCCCTAAGTCTTTCATGGTGAATGTATTTGACAACCATACCTTTATAGTTGTCAACATAACTGTGTCATTACCTATCAACAGAATATTATTCACATATAAGACAAGAAAAGTGACAAGACTATCACTAACCTTTTTATATACACATGGTTCATCCTCATTTTTGATAAAATCAAATGACTTAATTGCTTCATCAAAATGGATGTTCCAACTCCTTGAAGCTTGTTTCAACAGATAAATGGATCGCTTTAGTTTGCATACCTTGGAATCATCTTGGGATTCAAAACCCCTAGGTTGTTGCATGAAAATGTTTTCTTCAATGTATCAATTGAGAAAAGCTGTTTTGACATCCATCTGCCAAATCTCATTATCATAATATGCAGCTATTGCTAATAGAATCCTAATTGATTTAAGCATGGCAACAGGCAAGAAAGTCTCCTCATAGTCGATCCCTTGCCTTAAGCGAAACCCTTTCACTACTGGCCTTGCCTTAAAGGTCTTTACCTTTCCATTAGAACCAATTTTCTTCTTGAAAACCCATTTGTTCCCTATAGGTACAATACCTTCAGGTGGGTCAACAAGATCCCAAACTTGATTCTTATACATGGAATCAATTTCGGATTTCATAGCATTAATCCATTTTGAAAAGTCTATATCTAATATAGCTTATTCATAGGTAAGTGGATCATCTCCATGATCTACTTCTTCATGAAGGAAACCATATCTCACTGGTGGGTGAGATACCCTGGTTGTTCTATGAGGAATAGCTGTAGATGTTTCATCAATGGGTGTAGGTTGACTAGACGGATCTATATCCATCTAATCTATTTGTTGGTCAGAATTCTCCAATTCCAACTCTATTTGCCTTCCTTTGCCTCCTTCTTGAACAAACTGTTGTTCAAGAAATGTGGCATCTCTACTTATCACAACCTTTTGTGATGTGGGCAAATAAAAATAATATCCAAAACTATCTTTTAGATATCCAAAAAATTGACCCTTTTTTGATCTGGTTTCTAATTTATCAGTGTTCAACTTTTTGATATAAGCTAGATAACCCCAAATATTAACATGCTTAAGACTTAGTTTTCTTCCAGGCCATATCTCATAAGGTGTGGAAGATACTGATTTTGTTAGAATCCTATTCAGAATATATAAAGCTGATTCTAATGCAAATCCCCAAAAGGAGATTGGCATATTAGTATAACTCATTATGCTACGTACCATATCCAATAGGGTACGATTTCTCTTTTTAGATACACTATTCAGCTGTGGTGTTCCTAGAGGAGTCAGCTGGGAAACAATGCCATGCTCTCTCAAGTATTCATCAAATTCAGTAGTCAAGTATTCACCTCCACGATCTGATCGAAGAGTTTTAATACTTTTTCCTGTTTGATTTTCTACTTCAGATTTAAATTCTTTGAACTTTTCAAAGGATTCATGTTTGTATTTCATCAAATACAAATACCCAAACCTTGATTTATCATCAGTAAAGGTAATAAAATAATGAAAACTGCCTCTAGCTATTTCTTAAAATGGACCACATACATCACTATGTATTAGCTCCAAAATATTTTAAGCTCTTAGTACTTGTCCAACAAAGGGTGATTTAGTCATTTTGCCCTGAAGGCAGGATTCACAAGTTGGAGTAAGTCCAAAACCCAATGAGGATAAAATCCTTATTTTCCCCAGCTTTGCAATCCTATCTTCTGCAACATGTCCTAACCTTAAGTGCCAAATATATTTTGAACTTGAGTTGATTTTCATCATGGCATTGCATTCTTTTATATTGCTCGCATTAGATTTGTATTTAACATTATTATCTAGATAATAAAGTCCATCATGCATATAACCCGAACCAACATATTTATTTCCAAAATAAATATTGCAAACATCATTTATGAACTGAAATTCATAACCATCTCTAATCAAACTAGATATAGAAATGATGTTCTTAAAAGGTATCAGGTATATGCAAAACCTTGTTTAAATACAAAACATATCTATACATGTGTAAAGATTTAGATCCTATGGCTAAAGCTTCAACAGTTGAGCTTTTGCCAACCCGGAGTCTAATATCTCGTTAGTGCAAGCTTCTATTATTGGCTATACTCTAGGCAGTTCCTATTTCTGTGCCCATCATTATGGCAGTGGAAACACTTTCCTTTTGCCTTTGTCAGCTTTGGTCTTCCCTATTTGTTTAGCTTATCTTCTTGGAAGGATTAGGAATCTGAGGTTTCTTTTTCTTATTGCCCTTCTTCTTATTGGACTTTCTAGCAGAAGAAAATGCAATTAAAGCTACCTCTTTTCTTTTATTTCCCGGCATATTCTTTTGGGCAATAACCAACATGTTGAGTAAACCAGCTAAGGTGCATTTTTGCTTAGTCATATGGAAATTTATCACAAAATTCCCAAATGACTCAGGAAGGGACTGAAGGATCAAATCCGTCAATAGCTGAAAATCCATGTTAAAGACAAGATGTTCCTGCTGCTTAATCAACCGAATCATCTTGTGGACATGATCCCCAACATTCTGTCCCTCAGACATCCTCATGCGGAATAGTTGTCTAGATATCTCATACCTAGCATTTCTGCTGTGCTCACCATATAACTCTTGTAGGTGAAGAAGGATCTCACTCGCACTCTGCATGTTCTCATCTTGCTTCTGTAACTCATTTCTCATGGAAGCAAGCATATAACCCTTAGCTCTCATATCATGCTCCTTCTACTTGTCCTCAGGTACATTCAATATTAGCCACCAAACCATTTACATATTTACAATATCTCATGCTTAATAATTATTCTTAAGAAAATCTCTTAAATTAATTGCATCATATGCAAGTATTTAAAATTTCTTAAAATAATTACCTCAATGGAGGGCCCATGTTATAATTATTTTAATTATAACATATCCAACTTAATCATTTGTTTGGAAGATTTTATGGTCATCCTAATTACTATTAAGGTCTCACTTTGCACATTATCCAATTAGCATGCATATATTATATACTTGCATACATTCCCATACATCTCATGCATTCATGGATAATAAATAAATATGGTACGATCATGGACTTTCTAAGGGATTCAGTTCTGAGCCACCAAGAATTGAATCAGGGCATTCCTAGTTGTATTTCATGTATTCATATTACAAGAGTTGCTGAAGGAGTGCATAATCAACACTTGATCTTGAATTCCTCCCACTGGTCCCACCAATGCTCTTGATCTCCTTCATCTTCTTGCAATCCAATTACCTAGTAATCCTTGGCATACCAAGGCGAATTTACAAGAACTAAATAAATGAAATTACAACCCAAAAAATATTATAACTTTTATAATATATGCCCAAAATAAATTAATTAATTTACAACCCAAAGAAACATAAAAGAAATAAATCCAATCACATTGGTCTTTTATAGTCCATGATCATCTATCATGCATATCACTATTTAACAATTAAATAAAACATATATACGTAAATTAAATTGAATATCTCATATTCAACTTAAAAATTCAGATTTGAATATGATTCAAACAAATTTAAAAATCCAGATTTGAATCACATTCAAACAAATTTAAAAATTCAGATTTGAATTACATTCAAATACTTTTTAAAAATCAGATTTGAATCACATTCAAATAACTTTAAAAATTTAGATTTGAATCATATTCAAACAACTTTTAAAATTCAGATCTGAATCAAAATTTAATTGTGCGATTAAAACATCTAATTAAACACTTTAATTAGTCATGGGCCTAATTATGGGCCTTAGAACAAAGCCCATAAACATACCCAAACAGCCATGCGCATGGTTGAATGAATTAAACCATGCGCACAGTGGTGTAGTTCATCAAGCCGCCACTTTTGTTTGTCCAACCAGCAATGGATCTACCATCTCATGATCAAACCACACAATTAAATTATATAATCAAAAATCTAAATGGAAAATATAGTGGCTCTGATATCAATTGAAGGAGCACAAGCATGAAAAATACAAGTTTATATCATTGAATTCAAAAATTTTCACCTAGGGTCACATGCATCATGCCATATTTATTTTTATCTATTCGATTTCAATGATACACAATATATGAAAACTCTTTTAATATATTTTTTGGATTTGTATTTGCCATTTAAGATTTTAAAATTAATCAGATTAATTTTAGAACCCTAGATTAGATCAAGAACAAGTGCACTAAACTCTTGATGCACTGCAGTGTGTTTGGCACCTTTGGGATGCGTCTTTAAGACACCAGATGTTGTCCCTCTAGCTTGTCCACATGAAGATCACCTATGACAGCCCTTGAACAGCTTCTAAAACTTTTTCTATGAATTAAAAAATCAAGTTTTGCCTTTTGAGAGATTACAGATGCAAATAGGACACTAGAAACAATTTCTAGTATTTTTAATTCAAGAGATTGTTTGCTAATCTCTTAGAATTGATGAGAGATGAAGAAGAAGAGAGAATGGGAGCCTCAAGGGTGGCGCTAAAAAGGGAGGCAACAGCTAGTTAATATTTTTCTTTTCATAACAACACTTATATAGCTAGGCCACCACTTAAAACCCTTACCACATGTCACCTTCTGATTGGCTCTAGGTTTAATTGACCTAATCACATTGTGCCTAGTGTCAAACCTATATTTTATCTTAATTTTAATCATCTTAAATGATTAAAAGACATTTGGCGAGCTTATGTGTAATGCCATGTGTCACCATCTCATGGTGCTAAATGTCATCCTGTGAAATGACCAAAATGCCCCTATGTCTTAATTTTGAGTTGTCAACCCAAAATAGCTAATTCTCTTCTTCTAATCAATTTATATCAAATATAAATAAATTAATTAATCTCTATTAATTAATTTCTCATTAATTAAATTCATATTTAAACACTTTAAAAATAAATTCAACTTATACTATACATCCAATAACCTAGATTTGGTTTCAAACCATGCTAGAGACTTTGCAATCTAATTGCAAACCAAACCTATTTAATTAATCAATTAAACTCTTTAATTAATTAATTAATTAAATCATATTTAATTTGGTGATTACTTGTGTATGTGTGTGATTTACTGAGCTCATCACTAATTGGCAATGAGACGTGATATCAACTCTTAATATCATCAAAACTCTTTCTTACCATAAATGATTTCTCTAAATCATTTTATGCACCTCATAGACCATGGTTAACACCTAGCATAGCATGCCATGGCCACCCAATTAGTAATAAGGTTTACCTTAAATGAACCTATAATCATATGTTACCATGCACTAGAATCTCTCTATCACAAAATCTCAACTCAAGCTGGAGTCATGGTTTATGTCAAACCCCATTTACTATGAATATTATGTTCTCTTTTAATTCCAGTTCTTGATTAAAAGATTTTCTCATCAGAAACTCTTTTCTGATTAAATCTATCTGTCCTGGCCAGGAACTTGAAACATCAAGAACAATTAAATGAACCTAGGATTTTATCCCTATTTACTTAGAGGTACAGATTCCATCTTGATCAACACCTACCTCCATATATAACTAGTAGGAGCCAACACATGCCCATATACCCATACACAGTACAAGTATGAAAGCCGTATCAAACTCAAACCACCTATATACAAGACAACTGTGCTATCTCAGGTCTAAAGATTATATGCACTGATATAATTTATGACAATACATTGACAAGAGTAAACTCCATGTGCTTGTCATAAGTGTCACTGGTTCGGTCTACTTATCATGTATAAGTGTCTATCACGTTTATTATGTGGCATTAGACTCACCATTCGATCTTATTTACATGTTATATAAATAACTTGGGAACAAACGTGATTACAATCTTTCTGGATAAGTTATGTCCTTATTGTCAAGTATCCTCGATTGTGAACCTATTTATGATACTTTGTGCTAGAGATACTGTCACTTATATTCTTAACAACTTAAGAATAGAATTTCTAATAAAATATCAATAGACCTTTTCTATTACACATAAATATATTATGTAAATGGAAAAGTGAAAATACCTTTTATTAATAAAAACATATACAAGATATATACTAAATGATATGCTCTAGGACATACTACTAACATAATATTCATAGCAAATGGGGTTTGACATATACCATGACTTCAGCTTGAATTGGGGTTTTGTAACAGAGAGATTCTAGTGCATGGTAACATATGATTATAGGTTCATTTAAGGTAAACCTTATTACTAATTGGGTGGCCATGGCATGCTATACTAGGTGTTAACCATGGTCTATGAGGTGCATAAAATGATTTAGAGAAATCATTTATGGTAAGAAAGAGTTCTGATGATATTAAGAGTTGATATCATGTCTCATTGCCAATTAGTGATGAGCCTAGTAAGTCACACACATACACAAGTAATCACCAAATTAAATATGATTTAATTAATTAATTAAAGAGTTTAATTGATTAATTAAATAGGTTTGGTTTGCAATTAGATTACAAAGTCCCTAGCATGGCTTGAAACCAAATCTAGGTTATTGGATGTATAGTATAAGTTGAATTTATATTTAAAGTGTTTAAATATGAATTTAATTAATGAGAAATTAATTAATAGAGATTAATTAATTAATTTATATTTGATATAAATTGATTAGAAGAAGAGAAAAAATTATTTTGGGTTGAGAACTCAAAATTAAGACACAGGAGCATTTTGATCATTTCATAGGGTGACATGTGGCATTATGAGATGGTGACACATGGCACTATACATAAGCTTGCCAATTGTCTTTTAATCATGTAAGATGATCAAAGTAAAGATTAAATCTAGGTTTGACACTTGGCACAATGTGATTAGGTTAATTAAACCTAGAGACAATCAGAAGGTGACATGTGGCAAGGGTTTTAAGTGGTGACCTAGCTATATAAGGGAAAGGATGAAAAGAAAAAAATAACAAGCTGCTGGTTTTCTTTTTGTGCAGCCACCTTGGAGTCCTGTGCCTTCCCATCTTCTTCATTTCTCATCAATTCAAAGAGATTTGCCAACAATCTCTTGAATTAGAAATACTAGAAATCGTTTTTAGTGTCCTGTTTACATCTGTAATATCTCAAAAGGCAAAACTTGATTTTCTAATTCATAGAAAAAGCTTTAGAAGCAGTTCAAGGGGCTGCCATCGGTGATCTTAGTATGGATAAGCTAGAGGGACAACATATGGTTGGTGTGGATAAGCTGTTCAAATACACTGCAGTGCATCAAAAGGTTAGTGCACTTGTTCTTGATCTAATCTAGGGTTCTAATGAATTAATCTGTTAATTCTAAAATCTTAAATAGCAAATGTAGATCCAGAAATATATTAAAAGAGTTTTAATATGCTGTTTATCATTGAAATCAAATAGATAAAAATGAATCTTGCATGATACATGTGACCCTAGATGAAAAATCTTTGAATTCAATGATCTAAATTTATATTTTTCATGCTTTTGCTCCTTCAATTGGTATTAGAGCCACTATATTTGCCATTTAGATTATTGATTATATGAATTAATTATATGATTTAATCATGAGATGATGGTTCATTGCTGGTTGCAAAGCAAAGGTGGCGGCATGTTTGATGAACACCATGGTACGCATGGTTATGGCACCACAATGGTGTGTAAGGTATGATGGGTGTTGTATGTGCATTTGTTGTATGATCTAAGGCCCATTTTATGTCAATTTAATTAGAAATATAATTTTCAAATTTGTTTGAATGTGATTCAAATCTGAATTTTTTAAATTTGTTTAAATCATATTCAAATCTGGATTTTTAAGTTGAATATAAGATATTCAATTTAATTTAAGTTTTTAATTTTGTTTAAATGTGATTCAAATATGAATTTTTAAACTTGTTTGAATGTGATTCAAATCTGAATTTTTAAATTTGTTTGAATCATATTCGAATCTGGATTTTTAAGTTGAATATGATATATTAAATTTAATTTAAGTATGTATGTTTTATTTAATTGTTAAATAGTGATATCCATGATGGAAGATCATGGACTATAAAAGACCAATGTGATTGGATTTATTTCTTTTATGTGTCTTTGGGTTGTAAATTAATTAATTTATTTTAATTTATTTTGGTTATGTATTATAAAGGTTTTAATATTTTTGGGTTGTAATTTCATTTATTTAGTTCTTGTAAATTCGCCTTGGTATGCCAAGGATTACTATGTAATTGGATTGCAAGAAGATCAAGGAGGTCAAGAGCATTGGTGGGACCAGTGGGAGGAATTCAAGATCAAGTGTTGATTATGTACTCCTTCAGCAACTCTTGTAATATGAATGAATGAAATGCACATAGGAATGCCCTTATTCAATTCTTGGTGGCTCATAATTGAATTCCTTAGAAAGTCCATGATCATACTATATTTATTTATTATTTATGAATGCATGAGATGTATGAGAATATATGCAAGTATATGATATATGCATGCTAAGTAGATAATATGCAAAGTGAGACCTTAATAGTAATTAGGACGACTACAAAATCTTCCAAAAAAATGATTAAGTTGGAAATGCTATAATTAAAGTAATTATAACATAGGCCCTCCATTAGGGCAATTATTTTAAGAAATTTTAAATAGTTGCATATAATGCAATTAATTTAAGAGATTTTGTTAAGAATAATTGTTAAGCATGAGATGTTGTAAATATGTAAATGGTTTGGTGGCCAATAATGGATGTACCTAAGGAAATTAAAATTATTTGCATGTTTAATGGCTTAATGAGATCAACTTAACTAATGCAGGATAAGTTAATAATGGATGTGCCTGAGATTTTGAGCATTAGGGGCTAGGTAAAGGATTGAACCTCACATGTGATGTGATGGGCAAAGAGTTACTCACTTATAGTTTATTGTGATTCCAATAATCGATGTGCCTGAGGATGATCAATAGGATTATAAGAATTCAATCACCCACTAGAAATCCATCCAACTAGGATTTTCGTTTTCTACTTTGGAAGTGTAGGATTTGCTAAGTTAGTTGGGAGGACCAATTTGATTAAAATACCATAATCATTTTGGCTAATTACACGATACATTTACTAATTAATCTGGTTATTTTTTACAGTTAATTTTCTGATAATAATGAGCAAAGAACAACCACCACCATCTAATATCCTTGCAAGCATGCTTGATCACAATAGGTTGACAGGACCTAATCTCTCAGATTGGCTAAGAAATTTGAAACTTGTCCTGAAACTTGAACATATAGGATATATTCTAGACTCACAGGTTCTTGGTCCCTTACCTCCAAAGGCCACTCAAGAGGAACATAAAACATTGGACAAGTGAAAGGAGCATGATATGAGAGCCAAGTGTTACATACTTGCTTTTATGAGTAATAAGTTACAGAAGCAGCATGAGAACATGCAGAGTGCGAGTGAGATCCTCCTTCACTTACAAGAGTTGTATGGTGAGCACAGCAGGAATTCTAGGTATGAGATATCTAGACAGCTGTTCCGTATGAGGATGTCTGAGGGATAGAATGTTAGGGTCATGTCCACAAGATGATTCGGCTGATTGAGCAGCTAGAACATCTTGATTTTAACATGGATTTCCAACTGCAAATGGATTTGATCCTTCAGTCTCTTCCTGAGTCATTTGGAAATTTTGTGACAAATTTTCGTATGACTAAATAGGAATACACCTTGGCTAGTTTACTCAACATGCTGGTTATTGCCCAAAAGAATATGTCAGGCAATAAAGGAAAAGAGGTAGCTTTGATTATATCTTCTTCTACTGGAAAGTCCAACAAGAAGAAGGGCAATAAAAAAAAAGAAACCTCATATTCCTGGTCCTTCCAAGAGAGTAGACTAAAGCTGATGGAGGCAAAGGAAAGTGTTTCCACTGCCAGACTAATGGGCACTGGAAAACGGAACTGCCCAGAGTATAGCAATCTAAAAGAATACAATGCCATGGTGAAAATTAACTCAAGTTCAAAATATATTTGGCACTTAAGGTTAGGTTATGTTGCAGAAGATAAGATTGCAAAATTGGAGAAAATGAGGATTTTATCCTCATTGGGCTCTGAGCCTACTCTAAATTGTGAATTTTGCCTTCAGGGCAAAATGACTAGATCACTGTTTGTTGGACAAGGACTAAGAGCTGAAACTATTTTGGAACTAATAAATAGTGATGTATGTGGTCCATTTAAAAAAATGGCTAGAGGCGGTTTTCATTATTTTATTTCCTTTACTGATGATAAATCAAGGTTTGGGTATTTGTATTTGATGAAATACAAACATGAATCCTTTGAAAAGTTCAAAGAATTTAAATCTGAAGTAGAAATTCAAACAGGAAAAAGTATTAAAGCTCTTCGATCAGATCGTGGAGGTGAAAACTTGAGTACTGAATTTGATGAATACTTGAAAGAGCATGGCATTATTTCCTAGCTGAATTCTCTAGGAACACCATAGCTGAATGGTGTATCTGAAAGAAGAAATCGTACCCTATTAGATATGGTACGTAGTATGATGAGCTATACTGATATGCTAATCTCCTTTTGGGGATTTGCATTAGAATTAGCTTTGCATATTCTAAATAGGATTCCATCAAAATCAGTATCTTCCACACCATATGAGATATGGCATGGAAGAAAACCAAGTCTTAAGCATGTTAAGATTTGGGGTTGTCCAGCTTATATCAAAAAGCTGCACAATGATAAATTGGAAACCAGATAAAAAAAGGGTCGATTTGTTGGATATCCAAAAGATAGTTTTGGATATTATTTTTATTTGCCTACATCACAAAAAAGTTGTGGTAAGTAGAGATGCTACATTTCTTGAACAATAGTTTGTTTAAGAAGGAGGCAAAGGAAGGCAAATAGAGTTAAAATTGAAGAATTTTGACCAACCAACAGATCAGATGGATATAGATCCATCTAGTCAACCTACACCTATTGATGAAACATCTACAACTGTTTCTCGTAGAACAACCAGGGTATCTCACCCACCAGTAAGATATGGTTTCCTTCATGAAGAAGAACAAGAGTTGTCTACTCATGAAGAAGTATATCATGGAGCTGATCCACTTACCTATGAAGAAGCTATATCAGATATAGACTCTTCAAAATGGATTGATGCTATGAAATCTGAGATTGAATCCATGTATAAGAATCAAGTTTGGGATCTTATTGACCCACCTGAAGGTATTATACCTATAGGGAACAAATGGGTTGTCAAGAAGTAAATTGGTTCTGATAGAAAGGTAGAGACCTATAAAGCAAGTCTAGTAGCGAAAGGGTTTCACCAAAGGCAAGGAAACGACTATGAGGAGACTTTTTTACCTGTTGCCATGCTTAAATCAATTAGGATTCTATTAGCAATAGCTGCATACTTTGATTATGAGATTTGGCAGATGGATGTTAAAACAGCTTTTCTCAATGGATACATTGAAGAAAACATTTTCATGGAACAACCTAGGGGCTTTGAATCCCAAGATGGTTCCAAAGTGCGCAAGCTAAAGCGATCCATTTATGGGTTAAAACAAGCTTCGAGGAGTTGGAACATCCATTTTGATGAAGCCATTAAGTCATTTGGTTTTATAAAAGATAAGGATGAGCCATGTGTATATAAGAAGGTTTGTGATAGTGCTATCACTTTTCTTGTCTTATATGTGGATAATATTCTATTGATAGGTAATGACACAGGTATGTTGACAACTATAAAGGTATGGTTGTCAAATACATTCTCCATGAAAGACTTAGGGGAGGTAACCTATATTCTTGGGATTTGCATCTATAGAGATAGAGCCAAAATGTAATGCCCTCACTTTACGTAGTCCGTACATTCGACTACTCCGGTGACCTAATGTCGGTCCGGACAAGTCAGGATGTCTAGAACCACACTTTAGTGATAATAAACAGGCATAAAATGATGAAATAAATAAAAAGAAAATACAAGAAAAATTAAAGAAAAATAAAAGAGAGAAAGTGAAACTAAGTTAAACGAGCCGACACCGAAGCAATGGGTGATCGCACCAGGAAGTTACGGCGAAGTCAATAGTTGACCCCGGGACCGCGGGGAACCCTCGGAATTAAGTTTCGAGACATAATTAAAGACTTATTGGAGTATAATTGACATTAAAAATGTCAAAGAAAATTAAAGAATTAGTACAAAGAAAAACGAAAAATTCAAGAAACCGACAAAAATCAGTGTTACCGAAAAATCGAAAATACAACCCGAAGAGGGGTATTTTGGTCATTTGACACCTAGAGTGGACTTTTGACCTAAATGTCCATAAGAAACAAGTGGTATTAAATTTTGAAAATTCCATGAAAATAAGAAATTGGATATATAATATAAATAGTGAAAGATTGAGGGCATAATTTCAATTTTAGGAATCTTGGATTAATTAATCTTTTAGTTATCATTAGTGCTCCACTAAGTATTATTTAATGGACCTATATAAACCCCAAAGTGGACAGATTTCTCCACTTTTACCTTCTTATTCCTCGCATTTTCATTTGGTCGAATTCCATTTCCCATTCAAATTCATCCATGGCCAAGCTTTCTCTCTCTATGATCCAAGCCGATTTTCTTCCATTATCCTTCACTAAAGTTGGTCCATACAGCTTGGGGAAGAGATAGGGAGCAAGAAAAAAAGGTTTTAGTAAAGTTTTGGACAAGCTTCAAAAGAGGTAAGTGCTTATTTTCCGTACTTGCTTCATTAAACTTGTAATTGAGGTTATGGTGAGTAGGAATATGAAAGAATTTGAAGAAATTGTTGAGTGTTGACAAGTCTCCAATTTAGCAGCCCTCATTTCCATGGGAGTATGAATTATTTCTTCATGTAAATGGTGATTTGAGGTGTTGATTAAAGCGTTTAAATGTATAAGAGTTTAATTAGCATGTGTATGTTTGAATTGTGTATTTGAAGTAAGGTTATGAAGTCAATATGGAAGTTGCAGCATATGTGCCAATTTGGGCAGCATTGATGTGCTTAGGAAGGCCTTATTTTCATGTATATTTAATGTTGATTAATGAGCAATGGTATGTATATTGTTAATTTTGATTAGTTGAATTAAGTTTGAAGAATTAAAATTGTGGTTGCATATTGATTTAATTGGGTGTGATAGATATTTACTTGAATTGAATTGTTAATGGACATTGATTTGATCAATTGAGTGTTGCTGGATATTGATCAATTGGGTTGTGGTTGGATAATTTGTAACACCCCTATGTTCGGTAGTACGTTCTACTGTTCTAGTGACAGTGTCTGTCCAGACAGTTAGGATGCTTAGAATTATATTTAAATATTAGTGTGGAGATATAGGGTAGTGAAATCCAATAGAGGAAAATACAAGAAAAAAATAAAGAAAAAATAAAAGAGAAAATAGAACTAAGCTAAATGAATAAAACCATACTGATGGGTGACCGCAACGAAAAGTTACAGCGTGGGCCGTGGACTAGCCTTGGATTGCGGGGAACCCTAGGAAATATTTTTGGGACTTAAATAAACATCTATTGAAAAATAAATAGTATTAGAAATGTCAAAGAAAAATTAAATAATTAGTACAAAGAAAAATGAAAAATCGAGAAACCGATAAAAATCGGTATTACCGAAAAAGCTGAAAAGCAATCCGAACAGGGGCATTGTGGTCAAATGACACCCCAAGTTACCTTTTGACCTAAATGTACATTAAAAATAAATGATATTAAACTTTGAAAATATCATGAAAATTAAAATGGTGGTCTATAATATAAATAAGGAAAATTATGGGTGTAATGTTGGATAAATGAAAGTTTAACATTTGATTATATTTTTTAATCACTTAGTGCTCCACTAAGATGAGATAAGTGACACATATCCAAGCTTTGGACAGCCACCTCCACTAAACAGCCATCTTCTTCCTCAAACTCTCTCCATTGCCGAAACTAAGCTTTCTCCAAGTCTTCCATGGCCGTCCACCATGCAAAGGATAATCCACGATCATCAAGCCATTAGTTCTTCTAGGTTCCTTCACTAAAGTTGTTCTATACAGCTTGGGCAACATTTTGGGAGCAAGAAAAGAAAGTTTTAGTGGAGTTTTAAAGAAGTCCAAAAGAGGTAAATGTGTATTTTTCAATCTTGCTTCATTAAACTTTGAGTGGATGTTGTAGGGAGTTGTTTTATGGAAGAAATTTTGAAGTTTGATGGAGTAATGGTGGTACACCATTTTGGCAGCCATGGAAACTTACTATTGTTGTTTGTTTTCACTTGTACGTGGTTGTTTAAGATGTTGGTATAAGTGTTTATGTGTATAGAAATAATTTGGATAATGTATACTAAGTGTATGTGTGATAGTGCACTTGGTTTTGGAAGCTTGAAAGCAATTTGAAGGAGATGTGTAATTCGGCAACTTTTAAAGTGTAGTTGAAATGTGTTATTTCATGGTTTGGTTTATTGAATTATATTGTTTATGGTGGCAGCATGTATATGTGTATAATAGATTGGAATTGAATATGTAAATGAGGCATGTTCATGTGGTTAAATTGTGTAAATGGACTTTGGAAAATTCTGAGTTATAATGTGTATGTTGAGAATAGTTACAAGTTGTCCAAAATGACCAAAATGTGTTGTTAAGTATGTTAATGGTATGGTACAAACCAGAATTGGTATGAAAGAGTTAGCTTGGTAAGTATAGAATGTGTAATTGGTAAGTGATGAAGAATGTATAGTAGGGCAGTGTATGTTTTAGCTCAGAACCTTAAGTGTGTGACTCCAATTGGAGGTGAAACTAGGCACAAAATGTGCCAACTTTCATGGAGGAAGCTTACCTAAATTCTGCCTACAAGGTGACTCGAAAAATAACCAAATCCGGATTAGTGACTTGAAAGCCTGAAAATTGACCATTTGGGTAGCAGTTAGTGTTTTGACCATAACTTACTCAAAATACGTCCAATTGACCTGAAATTTTTACCATGAATATTTTAGACATATATCTACAATTCTTATGAAGACACCAAAGCCCAGAAATGGCCAGAACCAAGCCAAATAGCTTGCACACGTTCGGGTACCAAAACTAGCCGAAGTGAAAATGACCTAAAAATGAGCTAAGCCTACCATTTAAGTGCATTCTGTCCAGCATTGGTAAATTGACCATATCTTTGTCTACACAACTCAGAATGACATGAAATTTTGCCCCGCGTGCAATAAGACATAGACCTACAAGTTTGTAGTTTGGACCGAAACCCGAAAACAGAGGGAACTAAGTCGTCCGGCTAGGTCAAAATAGTACACCGAAATCCGATAAATTGTAATAAAATGCAATACACTTAAAAGTGAATTTGGTAACATATACCAACACTAAAGGGCTATAAAATGTGACATATTGATAACATTGGAATTGACTCACTTAGAGTGCATCAAGGGTCAACATTATAAGTTGACTAATGAAATGAATTGAAGGGAATAGTACCAAGAAAATTTAGATATTGGATTTTATGGTTGGAAACAAATTCGTTGAGTATTGAAACACTTTAAATTGCGTGTTTCAGTTAATAAGGATATTGAGAAGCATAAAGAACATTGAGTCAAGGCCTAGGAGCGACTCAAATCAGGTTTGTGCACAACTAGTTTTTAACTAATTTTGTTCTGAATATTTCATATGATTAAATGACATATTTTTCTTATGTATTATGTTTAACAAGCATTATATTTAATTCAATGATTATTAAAATTGTTATAGTACGTATGAATTTAGCTTTGTGAAATGGTATTGCCACAAGCATCAAGCATTGTTGTGAATTGAATAAATTATGTTTTGGAAAATTGTGATAGAACATGTTTTGAATTGTGATGGGCAATTTGCATGGAAAAATGCAAATTTATGATTTGAATTGTGATGAGCATAAAATTTATTGGATATTGGAATTGACTTTGAATCGAATTGTATTGTGATTTATGCTCACTAAAAGGATTGTGATATTGTTTTATATCTCACTATAGATGCTTGACTAGGTTATTATCCGTCTCTCTCATTTGTTGAGAAGACAATGGAGTTAGTTGTGTTTTGATTACCATGGTACATGCACAGGCTTAGATTCTCCTCTTATTAGAGGTTAGATCTAAGTTTTTATGTTATGGCCCTTTTGGAAGTTTCATTAATGTGATGTGTACTGTGCACAATGATTTGACCTTCCCGACCATAGGGAGTTAGAATCCGATTCGACCTCCCCGACCATAGGGATTTAGAATCACCCCGAAGATGGCCCTTTCGGATTAGTCTTGCATAGTTAGTGAGATAAAGAATGGTTTTTGAGATAAAGAATGACTTTTGAGATAAAGAATGGTTTTTGAGATAAAGAATGGTTTTTGAATAGTAAAGAATTTCGATTTCAAATGGAATTTATGTATAATTGATTTTATTGGAATTAATCTTTATTTCCATAAATTTTTGGAATTACCTTAAATGTTTAGTTTTGATTTGATAAATTGAATTTCATGATCAAAGTCATTACATACAAATGATTTATGTTACTGGCAATGAATAATTTGATTTTTGGAATTTGATGAGTATCCTGATTTCCAAATTATTTACTGTAATTTTGCTAAGGTATATTGTACTATGTTTTAAGTTATAGTTGTTTACCACTGAGTTCACCACTCAGCGATAGCTTTGTATGCTGTCGCAGGTGAAAAGAGCATAGAGCAGTTGAGTAAGCTTCTTTGAAGACACATTCAGATCAGCTCCAGGTATATCATAGGTATACCCATGTACACAGGTTTTGATGTATGCATGTAATAATATGTATGTAAATTATTTGAGCAGTTGTATAAAAATTCTTGTAAAATATTTTAGTATGTAATTAAATGTAAATTATTGTGATATAAATGTTGAGTCGTGTAATCAATGAAATGTTCTTTATGATGAGATTGGTTTGAAAATGAATTGATTTGATTATTAAGATTTGAATTGTGAGTTGAAATAAGTTATTGGAGTTGTATTTGAGAAAACATATTGGGAGTGTTTTCCTTTTCAGGTTTGAAGAACTATTTTCTCAAAACACAGGCGGCACTTTGCCAAAATTTTGAAAAAAATTTTATAACACCAGATTTTAATCGATGATTTAAATTTCACGAAAATTGTTTAAAATCCTTTGTAGTATATCTAATGGGTTATTGGTAGGCGAAGTATGGTAATTCATTAGGTGTACTATGAGATCATGACATCTTATGGGGGAGTAAGGTGTGACACAATTGACCAAATTGCAAAGTACATGATGTCCATTAGAAGTGCCAATTTTCAATGCAAAGTATGGTTAGTAAGGGCAGTATGCATTTTAGCTTATAAGTGAATTTGTGTGACCCCAATTGGTATGAGGCTAATTAGAGGCAAAACCAGACATAAAATAGGCCAACTTTTATGTAGAAGTGTTGCCTAAATTCTGCCTAGAAGTGACCTAAAAGAATGACCAAACTCAGAATTGCATGACATGAAAACCTAAAATTTTGACCATATGAACAGTAATTAGTATTTTGGCCATAACTCACTCAAAACAGGTCCAAATGACCTGAAATTTATACCATGGAAAGCTTAGACATAGAGCTACAACTCTTATGAAGACACCAAAGCTCAGAAATGACAGAACCAAGTCAAAATGCTTGCACAAGTTGGGTTACAAAAACTGGCCGAATTGACTTTGACCTAAAAATGACCTAAACTTTGCAATATAAGTGTAACTTAACCAGCAATAGTAAAATGACCATAACTCGGTTCATAGAACTCCAAATGACATGAAATCAGTCCCAAAATTTTAATAAGACATAGATGTACAATATTGGTAATTTGACCAAAGCCCAGAAATCAAGGGAACTAGGTCAATTAAGTTGATTAAATTGGCACACTAAATCTGGAATTAGCATAATTGACCATAAAATCTAGAAAATTCAAATAAGCATATCTCCCACCAGGAGTGTCCAATTTAAATGAGCCATACCAATATGGAGAGCTAAGAAAGAGACCTAAAACTTTGTTTTAAACAACTTTCTCAAATTATAAATGTATAAGGTCAGAATTTAAGGTCAAAACTATTGACCTAATTGAGGACCATGCTAATATAGGACCTTTGAGTCCAAGTTAACAATTTATCTATAAAGAATTCTATAAGACTTGAAAAATGGTAAGCAAAATTTTTGGTTGTCCCTAAAACATAGGGCAATAATATTTATGAAGAATGCTAGACCTCAATGTGATTACAAACAGTCCAAATAAACTAGTAAAATCAGAATCGAAAATGCCTAAAAAGGAAACTAAAATTTAGATTTGACCTAGTTATGGTTAATTGACCATAACTTTAGCTATACAACTCCAAATGGAGTGATTCAAAAAGAAATTAAAGAAGACACAATAAGAAACAATTTCATGAAGAGAAATATTGGTCCAATAGACAGTAAACATTGGCCATGAAATCTAAATAATTGCAATAAAGTGCAATAAGCTTTGAAATGAAATTGACAGCATATGTCAACATGTGAGGAATGAAAAATGGAACATATTAGTGAAATTAAAACTAATTCACCTAGTGTGCATTAAAGGTCAACATTATAGGTTGACTAATGAAAGGAATAGTATTAATAAAATTTAATTATTAAACCCTATTATTAGAAACAATTTAAATGAGTAGAGAAACACTTTAAATTATGTGTTTCAGTTAGAAAAGACACTCGGAAAGGAAAAGACCTACTGAGTTAAGGCCAAGAGGTGACTCATCAAAGGTTTGTGCACAATTAGTTTTTAATTGATTTTGTTCTGAATATTTCATATGATTAAATGACGTTATTTTCCTTATGTATTATGTTTATCAAGTATTGGACTTAATTCAACGACTATTTAAATGGTTATAGTATGTATGAATTTAGCTTTGTGAAATGGTATATCAACAAGTATTAAGCATTGTTGTGGATTGAAATAATTATGTTTTGGAAAATTGTGATAGAATATGTTTTGAATTGTGATGGGCACTTTGCATGGAAAAATACAAATTTATGTTTTGAATTGTGATGAGCATAAAAAATTATTGGATATTGGAATTGACTTTGAATCGAATTGTGTTGTGATTTATGCTCACAAAAAGGAAAAAGAGATTAATTATATTGTTTTGTATCTCACTATAGATGCTTGACTAGGTTATTACCCGTCTCTCTCATTTGTAGAGGAGACAATGGAGTTAACTTTGTTTTGATTACCATGGTATGTGCATAGGCTTAGATTCTCCTCTTATTAGAGGTTAGATCTAAGTTTTTTTTTTTTTGTTATGGCCCTTTCGGAAGTTTCATTATTGTGATGTGTACGGTGCACGATGATTCGACCTCCCCGACCATAGGGAGTTAGAATCCAATTCGATCTCCCCGACCATAGGGATTTAGAATCACCCCAAAGATGGCCCTTGCGGATTAGTCTTGCATAGTTAGTGAGATAAAGAATGGCTTTTGAATAGTAAAGAATTTTAATTTCAAATGGGATATATGCATACTTGATTTTATTGAAATTAATATTTATTTCTATAAATTGCTGGAATTACTTTAATTGTTCAATTGTGATTTGACAAATTGAACTTCTTGATCAAGGTTATTTTAACAAATGATTATATTATGGGTAATGATTATTTTGACCTTTGGAATTTTTATGAAGTTCAAGATTTCCAAGTTATTTGTTATAATTCTGTCAACATATATATATGGTATTAGATTTTAAATTATAGTTGTGCACCACTGAGTTCACGACTCAGCAATAGCTTTCTATGCTATCGCAGGTGAAAAGAGCATAAGCAGTTGAGTAAGCTTCTTTGAAGACACATTCAGATCAGCTCCAGGTATATCATAGGCATACCCATGTAAATAAGTTTGATGTATGCATGTAATAATATGTATGTAAATTATTTGAGCAGTTGTATAAAAACTCTTGTAAAATATTTGGTATGTAATTAAATGTAAATTATTGTAATATAAATTTGAGATTTCATTTACCTGTATAGTTTTGTAATATTAATTTTTGAGTCTTGTAATCAATGAAATGTTTCTTTTATGATGAGGTTAGTTTGAAAATGAAATGATTTGAATATTAAGATTGAATTATGAGATGAAATGAAATTTATTTGAGTTATATTTGAGAAAACATATTGAGAGTGTTTTCCTTTTCAAGTTTGAAGAACTGTTTTCTCAAAATACAGCCGGCACTCTGCAGAAATTTTGAAAAATTTTTATAACACCAGATTTTAATCGATGATTTAAATTTCACGAAAATTGATTTAAAATCCCTTATAGTATATTTAATGGGTTACCGGTAGGCGAAGTACAGTAATTCATTAGGCATACTACGGGATCATGTTACATCTTATGGAGGAGTAGGGTGTGACACAAAAGAATAATTAGTTTATCTCAAAGTTTATACTTGGAAAAGGTGTTAAAGAGGTTTAACATGCTTGATTCCAGGAGAGGATTGTTACCGGTGGAACATGGTATCCACCTTTCTAAAGAGATATCTCCAAAGACACCTGAAGAAAGAGATAAAATGGCCAGGATTCCATATGCTTTGGCTATTGAAAGTTTGATATATGCAATGTTGTGTAGTAGGCTGGATATCGCATATGCTGTTAGTTTGACTAGCAGGTACCAATCCAATCCAGGTTTGGAACACTGGATAGCTGTCAAGAATATCCTTTAGTACTTGAGAAAAACTAAGGATTTATTCTTGATATAATGGAGGTGGAGACTTGGAATTGGATGGTTATACTGATTTTGATTTTTCAATCAGATATCGATGATAGAAAGTTTACCTCTGGATATGTGTTCATTTGTAATGGAGGTACAGTCAGTTGGAAGAGTTCCAAATAGTGTACAACTGCATATTCCACTACAGAGGCTGAGTATATTGCTACATCAGATACTGCAAAAGAAGCTGTTTGGATATAAGGAACCTCGGTCTCACCAAAAATCCAAACACATAGAAAGGCGCTACCACATTATCAGAGAAGTAGTTGGGCAAAGCGATGTAGCCATGCAGAAAATAGCATCAGCTAAAAATCCAGTTGATCCATTCATTAAGCCTTTGTCACAAGCTCAGTTAGACCGACATCTTGAGAAGATGGGTCTAAGGTTTTGTAATGAATGGCTCTAGTGCTAGTGGGAGATTGTTAGTAGTATGCCCTAGGGAATATCATTTAGTATATATCTTATACATATTTTATTAATAAAAGGCATTTTCACTTTTCCATTTACATAATATATTTATGTGTAATAGAAAAGGTCCATTGATATTTTATTAGAAATTCTATTCTTAAGTTGTTAAGAATATGAGTGACAGTATTTCCAACACAAAGTATCATAAATTGGTTCACAATCGAGGATACTTCACAATAAGGACATGACTTATCTAGAAAGATTATTTTCATGTTTGTTCCCAATATATTTATATGAGATATAAATAAGATGGAATGGTGAGTCTCATGCCATATAACAAACATGATAGGCACTTATGCATGATAAGTAGGTCGAACCAGTGACATTTATGACAAGCACATGGAGTTTACTCTTGTCAATGCATTGTCATAAATCATATCAGTGTATATAATCTTTAGACCTGAGATAGCACAATTATCTTGAATATAGGTGGTTTGAGTTTGATACTGCTTTCATACTTGTTTTGTGTATGGGTATATGGGCATGTGTTGGCTCTTACTAGTTATATATGGAGGTAGGTGTTGATCAAGATGGAATCTATTACCCTAAATAAATAGGGATAAAATCCTATGTTCATTTAATTGTTCTTGATGTTTCAAGTTCCTGGCCAGGACAGATAGATTTAATAAAAAAAGAGTTTTTGGTGAGAAAATCTTTTTAATCAAGAACTGGAATTAAAAGAGAACATAATATTCATAGCAAATGGGGTTTGACATATACCATGACTCCAGCTCAAATTGGGATTTTGTAACAGAGATATTCTAGTGCATGGTAACATATGATTATAGGTTCATTTAAGGTAAATCTTATTACTGATTAGGTGGCTATGGCATGCTATGCTAGGTGTTAACCATAGTCTATGAGCTGCATAAAATGATTTAGAGAAATCATTTATGGGAAGAAAGAGTTCTGATGATATTAAGAGTTGATATCATGTCTCATTGCCAATTAGTGATGAGCCTAGTAAGTCACACATACACAAGTAATCACCAAATTAAATATGATTTAATTATTTAATTAAAGAGTTTAATTGATTAATTAAATTGGTTTGGTTTGCAATTAGATTGCAAAGTCCCTAGTATGGCTTGAAACTAAATCTAGGTTATTGGATGTATAGTATAAGTTAAATTTATATTTAAAGTGTTTAAATATGAATTTAATTAATAAAAAATTAATCAATAGAGATTAATTAATTAATTTATATTTGATATAAATTGATTAGAAGAAGAGAAATAATTATTTTGGATTGAGAACTCAAAATTAAGACACAGGGGTATTTTGGTCATTTCACAAGGTGACATGTGGCACCATGAGATGGTGACACATGGCACTACACATAAGCTTGCCAATTGTATTTTAATCATGTAAGATGATCAAAGTCAAGATTAAATCTAGGTTTAACATTTGGCACAATGTGATTGGGTCAATTAAACCTAGAGTCAATCAGAAGGTGACATGTGGCAAGGGTTTGAAGTGGTGACCTAGCTATATAAGGGAAAGGATGAAAAGAAAAAAATAACAAGCTGCTAGTTTTCTTTTTGTGCTGCTACCTTGGAGTCCTCTCCCTTCCCATCTTCTTTATCTCTCATCAATTCAAAGAGATTTGCCAATAATCTCTTGAATTAAAAATACTAGAAATTGTTTCTAGTGTCCTGTTTACATCTGTAATCTCTTAAAAGGCAAAACTTAATTTTTTAATTCATAAAAAAAGCTTTAGAAGCTGTTCAAGGGGCTGCCATTGATGATCTTGGTATGGACAAGCTAGAAAGACAACATCTGGTGTCCTAAGCGCATCCCAAAGGTGCCAAACACACTGCCATACATCAAAAGGTTAGTGCACTTGTTCTTGATCTAATCTAGGGTTCTAATGAATTAATCTGTTACTTTTAAAATCTTAAATGGAAAATGTAGATCCAAAAATATACTAAAAGAGTTTTAATATGCTGTTTATCATTGAAATCAAATAGATAAAAATGAATATTGCATGATGCATGTGACCCTAGATGAAAAATCTTTGAATTCAATGATCTAAAATTATATTTTTCATGCTTCTGCTCCTTCACTAGATCCCCAAGTGTTGTCCCTCTAGCTTGTCCACACCAAGATCACCAATAGCAACCCTAATTTTGTTTCTCAAGCCTTTGCCAACCAATTATAATTTGGAGTTTTGCTTTTAGAGAGGTTGTATGTGTGTATAGGACACTAGAAACAATTCCTAGCAATTTTAATTCAAAGAAACCAAGGGATTTTTCTTTGAATCAAGTGAGAAAAGAAGAGAGGAGATGAAGAACCCTTTGTGCCGTCACACATGAGAGAAAGAGAGGTTGTTTTGTTTCTTCTTTCTTTCCCTTTTATAATTAGGTCAAATAATCACTTAAACCCTTTGCCACATGTCACCACCACATTGCATCTTATTTTTAATTGACTTAATCTCATTAAGCCAAGTGTCAAAGCTAGACTTAATCTTGACTTTGATCATCTTGCAAGATAGGAAGACAAATGGCAAGTTTATATGATGCCATTTGTCACCATCTCATGGTGCCACATGCTATCATGTGAAATGACCAAATTACCCTTATGTTGTAATTTTGAGTTCTCAACCCAAAATTATTATTTCTCCTCTTCTAATCAATTTATATCAAATATAAATTAACTAATTAATCTCTATTAATTATTTTTTCATAATTAAATTCATATTTAAACACTTTAAATACAAATTTAACTTATACTACACATCTAATAACCTAGATTTGGTTTCAAGCCACGCTAGAGACTTTGCAATCTCATTGCAAATCAAACCTATTTGATTAATCAATTAAACTCTTTAATTAATCAATTAAATCACATTTTACTTGGTGATTAACTTGTGTATGTGTGTGACTCACTAGGCTCATCACTAATTAACAATGAGATATGATATTAACTCTTAATATCATCAGAACTCTTTCTTACCATAAATGATTTCTCTAAATCATTTTAGGCATCTCATAGACCATGGTTGACACCTAGTATAGTGTGCCATGACCACCTAATCAGTAACAAGAAATACCTTAAATGAACATTTAATCACATGTTACCATACACTAGAATCTCTTCATTATAAAATCCCAATTCAAGCTGGAGTCATGGTTAATATCAAACCCCATTTGCTATGAACATTATGTTCTCTTTTAATTTCAGTTCTTGATTAATTAGATTTTCTTGTCAGAAACTCTTTTCTTACTAAATCTGTCTGTCCTGGCCAGGAACTTGAAACATCAAGAACAATTAAATGAACATAGGATTTTATCCCTATTTACTTAGGGTAACGGATTCCATCTTGATCAATACCTATCTCCATATATAACTAGTAGGAGCCAACACATGTCTATATACCCATACACAATACAAGTATGAAAGCAGTATTAAACTCCAACCACCTATATACAAGATAACTGTGTTATGTCAGGTCTAAAGATTATATGCACTGATATGATATATGACAATGCATTGACAAGAGTAAACTCCATGTGCTTGTCATATGCGTCACTGGTTCGGCCTACTTATCATGTATAAGTGCCTATCATGTTTATTATGTGGCATGAGACTCACTACTCTATCTTATTTATATGTCATATAAATACCTTGGGAATAAACATGATTACAATCTTTCTGGATAAGTCACGTCCTTTGTGAAGTATCCTCGATTGTGAACCAATTTATGATACTTTGTGCAAGAAATACTGTCACTCATTTTCTTAACAACTTAAGAATAGAATTTTTAACAAAATATCAATGAACCTTTTCTATTACACATAAATATATTATGTAAATGGAAAAGTGAAATTGCCTTTTATTAATAAAATGTATACAAGATACATACAAAATGATATGCTCTAGGGCATATTACTAACAATCTCCCACTACCACTAGAGTCGTTCATTACAATATCTTAGACCCATCTTCTCAAGATGTCAGTCTAACTGAGTTTGTGACATAGGCTTTGTGAATGGATCAGGTGGATTTTCAGCTGATGCTATTTTCTGCATGGCTACATCGCCTCGCCCAACTATCTCTTTGATAATGTGGTAGCGCCTTTCTATGTGTTTGGATTTCTGGTGAGACTGGGGTTCCTTAGCCTGTATGACCGCTCCACTGTTATCACAGTAGAGAGGAACTACTGACTTAATGGAAGGAACTACTACAAGTTCTATCACGAACTTCTTTATCCAAACAACCTCTTTTGCAGCATCTGATGCAACAATGTACTCGGCCTCTATAGTGGAATCAGCAGTCATACTCTATTTGGAACTCTTCCAACTAATTGCACCTCCATTATAAATGAACACAAACCTCGAGGTAGACTTTCTATCATCGATATCTGATTAAAAATCAGAATCAGTATAACCATCCAATTGCAAGTCACCACCTTCATAAATCAAGAATAAATCCTTAGTTTTTCTCAAGTACTTAAGGATATTCTTGATAGCTATCCAGTGTTTCAAACTTAGATTGGATTGAAACCTGCTAGTCAAATTAACAGCATATGCGATATCCGGCATAGTACACATCATTGCATACATGAAACTTCCAATAGCTAAATCATATGGAATCCTAGCCATTTTATCTCTTTCTTCTGGTGTCTTTGGAGATATCTCTTTAAAAAGGTGGATACCATGTCTCACTGATAACAATCCTCCCTTGGAATCAAGCATGTTAAACCTCTTTAACACCTTTTCCAAGTATAGACTTTGGGATAAACTAATTATTCTCTTCACTCTATCTTTATAGATGTGAATTTCAAGAATATAGGTTGCCTTCCCTAAGTCTTTCATGGAGAATGTATTTGATAACTATACTTTTATAGTTGTTAACATACCTATTTCATTACCTATCAACAGAATATCATCCACATATAAGACAAGGAAAGTGATAGCACTATCACTAACCTTCTTATATACTCATGATTCATCCACATTTTTTATAAAACCAAATGACTTAATGGTTTCATCAAAACGAATGTTCCAACTCCTTGAAGCTTGTTTCAACCCATAAATGGATCGCTTTAGCTTGTATACCTTGGAACCATCTTGGGATTCAAAACCCCTAGGTTGTTCCATGAAAATGTTTTCATCAATGTATCCATTGAGAAAAGCTATTTTGACATCCATCTGCCAAATCTCATAATCATAGTATGCAGCTATTGCTAATAGAATCCAAATTGATTTAAGCATGGCAACAGGAGAGAAAATCTCCTCATAGTTGATTCCTTGCCTTTGGTGTTACACCCTACCCCTCTGTAAGGCATAACATAATCCCGTAGTATACCTAATGAATTACCAACTTCGTCTACTGATAACCCATTAAATACACTACAAGGGATTTTAAACCTTTTCTTACTTCTTTTTACAGTGGTGAGCACTATTTACAAGTGTTAAAAAAAATTTTAACTGAAGTGAAACTAGATAATACATTTGAACAATTAATAATTTTTGTAAAAATTTTGGCAGAGTGCCATTTGTATTTTGAATAAAGCAGTTCTTCAAAAACCTGTAAAAAGCACTTCAAATATATTTCTCAATCTCAAACTCCAACATCCAATCAACACAATAAGTTTCTCAACATTTGTCTACTCAATCCACAATAATTTTTCAGTGTTTACAAAAGCTGAGATAAAAGAAATATAACACAATATTTACAAACCAAAATAATTTACAAATTTAGTTTACAACTTTAATGTACAATTTTAATTTACAACTGCTCAAAACCAAGAATACTATATACATACAGTGAACATACATTATAATACAAAATGCAAAATGTGGTATATTCAATATACCCAATGAACTCTCAATGAAGCACTAGCAGCTTAGTCTGCTGCCCTGCCAGTCTGTCTACCTACAATAGCAATGAAAAGCTATCACTGAGCCAATGTCTCAATGGTGCACAACATTAATAAAATGCAACTTTAAATCACAAATCATAAGTCATATAAATAGTGGATACTTAAAACCATAGTTAAATTCAAAAACAGTGAATACCATAAAGAATTTAAACTCCATTTCACAATATCACAATAAATATCAATAAAATCACACACACAACTTAATCATGTTCCAATGTCCAATTCGTCCCAAAAGCTAATGGCTAGTGAGGAATAACATAGCTAGCTAGCAATAATATGAGTACTCATTCTATTCGTCCTCAACAGGCACACACCTCAACACTTCAGCAAGAGAGGGACTTCAAAGTCAATTCATCCCACTAGACAAGCTAGTGAGGAATTCAATCAATATACATGATAGCTGTGGTTTCAAACCATTTACAATGCTTTTTCAATCAATAAGTATCCATCAAATACCATTCAAACAATTTTTTTCACAATTTAAAACACTAACATATAAATAGTCATAATTTATTTCAATTGAAAAATTCAAAAGAAATAACTGTTGTACACAAACCTCTGATAAATGTCTCTTGGCTCTAACTCAGTGTTTCCTTTCCCTTCCCTGAGTCTTTGCTAACTGAAACACACAATTTGAAGTGTTTCAGTACTCATTTAAACTGTCTCTAACAATAAGGCTTAATAATTAATTTATTGAATTCTATTATTTTCCTTAGTCAACCTAAAATGTTGACCCTCGATGCACTCTAAGTGGATTAGGTTTAATGTTACCAATATATCACATTTTATAGCCCTTTAGTGTTGGTATATGTTACCAATTTCATTTTCAAGTATATTGCATTTTATTACAACTTGCCAAAGTTCGGTATACTAATTTGACCTAGCCGGATGACCTAGTTCCCTCAGTTTTTGGGTTTCGGTCCAAACTACAAACTTGTAGGTCTATGTCTTATTGCAGGAAAGGCAAAATTTCAGGTCATTCTGAGTCATGTAGACCAACATATGGTCAATTTACCAATGCTGGATAGAATGAACCAAAATGGTAACTTTAGGTCATTTTTAGGTCACTTTTGGTTCGGCCAGTTTTTGGACCTGAACTTTTTGCAAGCTATTTGGCTTGGTTCTGCCCATTTCTGGGCTTTGGTGTCTCCATAAGAATTGTAGATATATGTCTAAACTATTCATGATAAAAATTTCAGGTCAATTGGACCTGTTTTGAGTAAGTTATGATCAAAACACTAACTACTGTCCAAATAGTCAATTTTCAGGCTTTCAAAGCACTAATCCGGATTTAGTCATTTTTCAAGTTACCTTCAAGGTAGAATTTTGGTAAGCTTTATTCATGAAAGTTGGCACTTTTTGTGCCTAGTTTCACCTCCAATTGGTCTCATACCAATTGGAGCCACACACTTAAGGTTCTAAGCCAAAACATACACTGCCCTATTGCATATTGTTCATCCTTTACCAATTACACATCCTATGTTTCCCAAGTTCACTCTTCCATGCCAATTCTGGTTTGTACCATAACATTAACACATTTAGCAACACATTTTCGGTCATTTTGGCAGCTTGTAACCACTCTCAACATACACATTCTAACTCAAAAATTTTCCAAGTCCAATTACAACAATTAAAGTCCCATTTACCACAATTCAACCACATGAACATACATTTCCATGTCCAAATTCTAACAATTAAACTCACACACATGCTGCCATCCATGACAACATAATTCAACAATATTTCATGAATTCAAACACTTCAATCTTCTTCATGAGACTGCCACAAGTTTACACATACCCATCAATTTCCATTTAAATAAATTTTCAAGCTTCCAAATCAAACCTTATACATGGAATTCAACTACAATACAATCAAACATTTGAATCATCATTTAAACCACTATTTACATGCAATAATAAACTGTTCTTATTAAGGTTCCATGGCTGCCAAAATGTACATTTCCACTAATTCATCAAACTTCAAAAATCCTTCCACAAATCAACTATCCACAACACCCATTCAAATTTCAATGAAACAAGAATTAAAAATAAATACTTACCACTTTTGAAATTCTTCAAAACCTCACCAAAACTTAACTTTCTTGCTCCTAATAGCTTCCACAAGTTGAGTATGCAAGGTTTAATGAAGGAAACTAGTGTGAAAAGTGGTTAAAATTGAGGTGCATGGAAGGTGATGAAGCTTCGGCCATGGTGTTTCAATGGAGGCTCACTTCGGCTTGGTGTTGGGAGGTTGAAGAAGAAGATGTTTCTGCCCATTTCCACTTTGATATATCTCATTTTTTTTAAAGGATAGTGGAGCACTAACCAATAATTTAATGTTTAATGATTTAAAGTTTCCCTAATTTGCACATTTAGCTCAATTCTTTCACTATTTACATAATGTATCACCATTTAATTTTTTTTCATGACATTTCTAGGTATAATATCATTTATTTTTAATGGAAATTGAGGTCAAAAGGCAACCCTAGGTGTCAAATGACCAAAATGCCCCACTTCGGGTTATATTCCCAATTTTTCGGTAACACCGATTTTTGTCTGTTTCTCGATTTTTCATTTTTCTTTATACTAATTATTTAATTTTTCTTTGATATTTCTAATGACATTTATACTTCAATAGATATTTATTTAAGTCCTAAAAATATTTTTCAGGGTTCTCCGCGGCCCAGGGCTAGTCAACGGTCCATGCCACAACTTCCCGGTGCAGTCACCCATCGCTATAGTTTTCGGCTCGTTTAACTTGGTTACATTTCATTGCTATTATTCTTTCTTTGTTTTTATTATATTTTCTTTTCTTGTATTTCATTATTTTATGTCTCCTCATCAATATTTAACTGTAGTTCTAGGCATCCTAGCTGTCCGAATAACACTGGTCACCGGAACAGTAGAACGCACTACCGAACATAGGGTGTTACAATTCTCCCCCCCTTAAAATAAATTTCGTCTCGAAATTTTACCTAGCATCAGTTTTTGAACAGCTATGGGTGCTGTCTCCTCATGTCCTCTTCACGTTCCCAAGTAGCTTCCTGGCCTGAATGATTGTTCCACAGCACTTTAACCAGGTGTATCTGTTTATTCCTCAGCTACTTCACCTCATATGCTAGAATTTCTATGGGTTCTTCATCATATGAGAGGTCTGGATTTGCCTCAATCTCTTCAACTGATAGTACATGAGATGGGTCAGATCTGTACCTCCTTAACATGGAAGACACTGTGTATCCTTTCTAGCTCTGGAGGTAATGCTAACCGATATGCCAAAGGACCCACTCTTTCCAGAACCTCATATGGTCCGATGAAACGAGGACTCAGTTTCCCCTTTCTGCCAAATCTCATAATCCTCTTCCAAGGAGAAACTTTGAGGAATACCTTATCACCCACTGCATATTCAATGTCTCTTCTCTTCATATCAACATAGGACTTATGAAGGTCTGATGCAGCCTTGAGTCGATCTCTGATCAATCTGATCTTTTCCTCTGTCTGCTGAACAATTTCTAGCCCAATCATCTTTCTTTCACCTACTTCATCCCAACATAGGGGAGTTCTGCACTTCCTGCCATACAAAGCTTCATATGGAGGCATCTCAATGCTTGATTGGTAGTTGTTGTTATAAGCAAACTCAATCAAAGGCAAGTGTGTATCCCAACTATCTTCAAACTCAATCACACAAGCCCGTAGCATATCCTCCAATATCTGAATTACCCTTTCAGACTGGCCATCTATCTGTGGGTGGAATGCTGTGCTGAAGTTCAATCTAGTTCCTAGGGCTCTCTGAAGACTACCCCAGAATCTAGAAGTGAACCTAGGATCTCTGTCATATACAATCGATACTAGCACTCCATGCAGTCTTATAATCTCATTTATGTACAATCTGGCCAATCTCTCCAGGCTATAGTCCATCCGGACTGGTAAAAAGTGAGCAGACTTGGTTAGTCTATCAACTATAACCCATACTACATCATGACTATTCTGTGTCCTTGGAAGTCCCATCACAAAATCCATAGTTATCCATTCCCATTTCCACTTTGGTACTGGCAATGGATGTAACAAACCTGCTGGTACTTGATGTTCTGCCTTCACTTGCTGACAAGTTAGGCATTTGGAAACAAATTCAGCTATATCCCTCTTCATATCCATCCACCAATAGTGCTCTTTCAGCACTCTGTACATTTTAGTTTCACCAGGATGCATAGCAAAAGGAGACTCATGTACTTCTTTCATAATGATTTTTCTCAAGTCAACATTATTAGGAACGCACATTCTTCCTTGATGTAGTAGTAAACCATCATCTCTCACAGAGAATTCAGGTTTCTTGCCCTGCTGGACTTCTTTCAGTAGCTTCTAATATTTATCATCACTTTGAGCAGCCATTCTGATCTGATCAATCAACACTGGCTGTACATGCTTTGCAACTACTGTCTGTCCCTCATCATCAATCTCTAGACTGACATGCTGTGCTTTCAACTCATGTACCATGGACAAAGGAGAAACTCTGAGACTTGCCATAGTCTTGTGACTTAAAGCGTCAGCCACCACATTTGCTTTCCCTGGCTGATAGTCTATTAAGCAATCATAGTCTTTAATCAGTTCTAACCATCTCCTCTGCCTCAATTCAACTCCTTCTGGGTGCCCAAGTACTTCAAGCTCTTGTGATCTATGTAAATGTAGCATTTCTCCCCATACAAATAGTGTATCCAGATCTTCAAAGCAAAAACAATAGCTGCTAGCACCAAATCATGTGTTGGTAGTTCCTCTCATGCGGTTTTAGCTGGCGTGATGCATAAGCAATGACATTTCGATCTTGCATCAGTACGCAGCCTAACCCATTATGAGAAGCATCACTATAAACTGTATACTCTTTACCCGGTGTAGGTAAAGTAAGGACTGCAGCTTCAGTCAAACACCTCTTCAACTCATCAAAACTCTGCTGACATTTATCTGTCCACTGAAATTTTACATCTTTTCGAAGCAACTTGGTCAGTGGAGAAGCTAAAATAGAAAACCCTTTCACAAATCGACGGTAATATCCAGCTAAACTCAGAAAACTGCGAATGTCTGTGATATTCCTGAGTGGCTTTCAATTAAGGATAGCTTCTACCTTGCTAGAATCTACCTTGATCCCTTCAGCTGACACAACATGTCCCAAAAAGGAGATTTCTTTCAGCCAAAATTCACATTTCGATAATTTGGCGTATAGCTATTTCTCCCTTAAGGTCTGCAGTACAATCCGCAGATGTCTGTCATACTCCTCTGCATTCCTCGAATATATCAAAATGTCATCAATAAACACCACCACAAACTAGTCGAGATATGGTCTGAAGATAGTGTTTATCAGATCCATAAAAGCAGCTGGAGCATTAGTTAACCCAAATGGCATTACTAGAAACTCATAGTGGCCATATCGAGTTCTAAAAGCAGTTTTTGGAATGCTCTGCTCTTGCACTTTCAACTGATAATAACCAGATTGCAAATCAATTTTGGAGAATACAGCTGCACCCTTCAACTGATCAAACAGATCATCAATGCGAGGCAATGGATATCTGCTCTTTATTGTCACCTTATTCAACTGCCGGTAGTCGTTACATAAGCGAAGAGTGCCATCTTTCTTTTTAACAAACAATACTGGCGCTCCCTAAGGTGACACACCAGGGGAGATGAAGCCCTTGTCAAGTAGTTCTTGCAACTGTACCTTCAACTCTGCTGGTGCCATTCTGTATGGTGTTATGGAGATTGGATCCACACCAGGCATAGCACTAATTTCAAACTACACCTCTCTTTCTGGAGGTAATCCTGGCAATTTATCAGGAAACACATCTGAAAAGTCATATACTGTCTCTCAATGCTGGACTCCCCACTTGGGTGTCTACCACATGTGCCACGTATGTTTCACACCCCTTTCTGATCATTTTTCTGGCTAGTGCAGCCGAAATGATGTTTGATGGTAATAACTATCTCTCCTCATGTATTACCACATCACTGTACTGAGGGAGACCAAAAATGACTGTTTTCAGTCTACAGTCAATCATTGCGTGATGCCTGGCTAACCAATCCATGCCCAAGATGATATCATAATCTCTGAAGGGCATTTCAATGAGATCAGACAGAAAAGTATGTCCTTGGATCACCAAAGGACAATCCCTATACATTCTATTAACCTTGACCTCTTGTCCTAGCGGACTTGTTACTAGCACCTCAAAGTCCATTTTTATACATGGAACAACAATGCAATCAATGATGCTAGTGTTAGTAGTATGCCCTAGAGCATATCATTTAGTATGTATCTTGTACATATTTTATTAATAAAAGGCATTTCCACTTTTCCGTTTACATAAGATATTTATGTGTAAAAGAAAAGGTCCATTGATATTTTGTTAGAAATATTATTCTTAAGTTGTTAAGAATATGAGTGACAATATTTCTAGTACAAAATATCATAAATAGGTTCACAATCGAGGATACTTCATAATAAGGACATGACTTATCTAGAAAGATTGTATTCATGTTTGTTCCTAAGTTATTTATATGAGATATAAATAAGATGAAATGGTGACTCTCATGCCATATAACAAACATGATAGGCACTTATAAATGATAAGTAGGCCGAACCAGTGACACTTATGACAAGCACATGGAGTTTACTCTTGTCAATGTTTTGTCATAAATCATATCAGTGCATATAATCTTTAGACCTGAGATAGCACAGTTATCTTGTATATAGGTAGTTTGAGTTTGATACTGCTTTCATACTTGTACTGTGTATGGGTATATGGGCATGTGTTGGCTCCTACTAGTTATATATGGAGGTAGGTGTTGATCAAGATGGAATATGTTCCTCTAAGTAAATAGAGATAAAATCCTATGTTCATTTAATTGTTCTTGATGTTTCAAGTTCCTGGCCAGGACAGATAGATTTATTCGTAAAAGAGTTTCGATGAGAAAATCTTTTAATCAAGAACTAGAATTAAAAGAGAACATAATATTCATAGCAAATGGAGTTTGACATAAACCATGACTCAAGCTTGAGTTGGGATTTTGTAACAGAGAGATTCTAGTGCATGGTAACATATGATTATAGGTTCATTTAAGGTAAACCTTATTACTAATTGGGTGGCCATGGCATGCTATGCTAGGTGTTAACCATGGTCTATGAGGTTCATAAAATGATTTAGAGAAATCATTTATGGTAAGAAAGAGTTCTGATGATATTAAGAGTTGATATCATGTCTCATTGCCAATTAGTGATGAGCCTAGTAAGTCACACACATACACAAGTTATCACCTAATTAAATATGATTTAATTAATTAATTAAAGAGTTTAATTGATTAATTAAATAGGTTTGGTTTGCAATTAGTTTGCAAAGTCCCTAGCATGACTTGAAACCAAATCTAGATTATTGGATGTATAATATAAGTTAAATTTATATTTAAAGTGTTTAAATATAAATTTAATTAATGAGAAATTAATTAATAGAGATTAATTAATTAATTTATATTTGATATAAATTAATTAGAAGAAGAAAAATAATTATTTTGGGTTGAGAACTGTAAATTAAGACACAGGGGCATTTTGGTCATTTTGCAGTGTGACACGTGGCACCATGAGATGGTGACACATGGCATAACACATAAGCTTGCCAAATGTTTTTTAATCATGTATGATGATTAAAATCAAGATTACATATAGGTTTGACACTTGGCACAATGTGATTGGGTCACTTAAACCTAGTGCTAATCAAAGGGTGACATGTGGCAAGGGTTTAATGTGTTAACCTAGCTATTTAAGTGTTGTTATGAGAAAATAAAATACAACTAGCAGCCACACTCCTTGGTCACACCATTTTGCAGCCCTCCCTCTATTCTTCTTCATCTCTCATCAATTCAAAGAGCTTAGCCATCAATCTCTTGAATTAAGAACGCTAGAAATTGTTTCTAGTGTTCTGTTTACATCTCTAATCTCTTAAAAGGCAGAACTTGAATTTCTAATTAATAGAAAAGGCTTTAGAAGCTGTTCAAGGGCTGCCATAGGTGTTCTTGGTGTGGACAAGCTAGAGGGACAACATCTGGTGTCCTGAAGACGAATCTCAAAGGCGCAGACACGCTGCAGTGCATCAAGAGGTTAGTGTAATCGTTCTTGATTTAATCTAGGGTTCTAAAATTAATCTGATAAAATTAATCTGATTAATTTTAAAATCTTAAATGGCAAATACAGATCCAAAAACATATTAAAAGAGTTTTAATATGTTGTTTATCATTGAAATCAAATAGATAAAAATAAATCTTGCATGATGCATGTGACCCTAGGTGAAAATTTTTGAATTCAATGGTATAAACTTGTGTTTTTCACGCTTTCGTTCCTTCAGCTAGCACTCACATAAGAATGGGTAGAACCCGGATCAAATAACACAAACACATCTTGATTAAAAGTTGAGAAGGTACTAGCCACAACATCAGATGTCTCGGCCTCTTCTCTCTGTCTCATTGCATAGACTCTGACTGGAGCACTGCCTTGCTCTGATTGATTCACAGTGCCTTGGCTGCCTGCTGGAATACCTCTACCCCTGCCTCTACCTCTGCTAGATGGTTGTGAGCCTCTAGTGACAGGGTTCTGAACTGACCCTTCAGTAGTAGTAGGAGGTGGTCCAACTCTGCGAGTACTGGTGCAGTCATTGGCAAAGTGCCCTGTGCCTCCACAGTTATAACAGGCTCCTATGGCCTTGTAGCACACCCCACCATGATTTTTTCTACAAGTTTCACATTGGCGGGGAGGGTAGGAACTTCTGAAACTCTGCTGACCAGATAGAGGAGGTTTCTGTCCCAAATGTCTTCCCCTACCGGACTTTTTACCACCCCTGCTGTGTCCCCCATGGTTCTTCCTCTTCCAGAGGGACCACCGAACTCGTTTCTCCGACTTTCCCTCTTTTTTTGTCTTCTCTGATTTCTTTTTCTCTGGGGCCACTTCTAACTCAATTCTTTCTAATTCCAGTGCATGAGAAATAAGTTCAGAGAAGTTAGTATGTTTGAATCTGACCATTTGTAATCTGACACTAGGCTTCAAGCTAGTTTCAAACCTCTTATATCTCTCCCTACTGGTAGAAAGTAGACTTACTGCATAATGGCTCAGGCAGGAAAATTCACTTTCATATTCAGCCACCGATCTACTCCCCTATTTCAGACTTAGGAACTCTTGTAGCTTCTGGTCCACATAAGCATCAGGGACATATTTTTGTCTGAACTCCCATAGAAAATCATTCCATGTTGGCACTGAAGGTTCTACCAGACTATGGGGAATGGTTTTTCACCAGTCATATGCATCCCTTTGTAGCAGAGACACTGAATATTCAAATCTGAGCTCTTCTGTGCAATGTAGCTTCTTGAACACCCTATCCATTCTTTGTAACCACTGTTCTGCCTCTAGAGGATCTACTGTCCCCTTGAACTCAGTAGCCTCATATTTCATCAGCTTGTCATACTGCCTAACTGAAGACTGTGGTTGTACCACTGGTGTCTGTAGTGGGACTTGTAGCGGGACTTTAGTAGGCATGTTACTAGCCATCTGTTGGAACATTACAGCCATCTGCTTAGCGAACTGAGCAGGAAACTATAGTACTGAGGGGCTGGTGCTGCTGATCCACTGACATTGTGTAGGGCTAGGGCATCCCCTTACACCTCAGCCTCAATAGATTGATCGACTTAACGATCACCCTCTTCCATAGTCAATTTGAGGATCTTAGACCTCCTGAACAATTAACACAAGGAGATTTCCTCCCGTTAGTGCATATTTATAATGTAATGTACTGTATGTATCAAAAA
The DNA here is from genome assembly GCF_030052815.1 of Hevea brasiliensis. NCBI lineage: Eukaryota > Viridiplantae > Streptophyta > Magnoliopsida > Malpighiales > Euphorbiaceae > Hevea > Hevea brasiliensis. Next base: position 80,363,332 of record NC_079493.1, on the reverse strand, counting down.
TGACATTGAGCAGTTGTACTATGAAGAAAGAATATTCAAATTACAGGTGAAAAAAAAATTTAAAAACTAGCTCTGATACCACTAAAACATGTCACACTTTACCCCTCCGTAAGGCATAACATGATCCCATAGTACACCTAATGAATTACCAACTTCGTCTACTAATAACCCTTTAAATACACTACAAGGGATTTGAAACATTTTCTTACTTCTTTTTACAGTGGTGAGCATTATTTACAGGTGTTAAAAAATTTTTTAACTGAAGTGAAACTAGATAATACATTTGAACAATTAATAATTTTTGTAAAAATTTTGGCAGAGTGCCATCTATATTTTGAATAAAACAGTTCTTCAAAAACCTGTAAAAAGCACTTTAAATATATTTCTCAATTTCAAACTCTAACATCCAATCAACACAATAAGTTTATGAACATTTGTCTACTCAATCCACAATAATTTTCCAGTTTTTTCAAAAGCTGAGATAAAAGAAATATATCACAATATTTACAAACCAAAATAATTTACAAATTTAGTTTACAACTTTAATGTACAATTTTAATTTACAACTGCTCAAAATCAAGAATACTATATACATACAGTGAACATACATTATAATACAAAATGCAAAATGTGGTATACTCAATATACCCGATGAACTCTCAATGAAGCACTAGCAGCCTAGTCTGCTGCCCTGTCAGTCTGTCTACCTGCGATAGCAATGAAAAGCTATCGCTGAGCCAATGCTTCAGTGGTGCACAACATTAACAAAATGCATGTAACACCCTCCCGGTAACTACTCCGTACATCCTACTGTTCCGGTGACCGGTGTCGGTCCGGACAGCTAGAATGTCCGGAAAATTATTTAAATTAAAATCAGGAACCATAATTAACTCAAATATTAATAAGAAAAATTTAGTAAAAATTTTAGGAATAAAATACAACCGAGTTAAACGAGCCGGTGCCCAAGCGATGGGTAACCAGAGGGAAGTTATGCTCGCAACGAGGAGCCCTAGACCCGGGAGAAAAATTATAAAATAATTTTTGGGACTCCAGAGAAGGGTTATTGAGGTTCCCATGGCATTAGAATGCCAAGAAAATACCTAGAAAAATTTTTTAATCGGTACAGACAATTTTGACCCGTTAAGCCAAACGGAGGGCATTTTGGTCATTTCGCTTTCCGAGGTGATTTTTGGCCGACTTGTCCAGTTGAGTAAATAATTAATATGACATAAAATATGAAGAAACATTACTAAAAATTTAAATTGAAATTGAGTAGTGAAGGAAGAAAAAGAAAATGAGAAAAATGCTTATTAATGACATCATGAAGATGTCATTTAAAAACTATAACCAATCCTATTTAAACAACTAATTAACCAACAAATAAAAAGGACTAAATAAAGACCAAATTAACAAAAATGCAGCAGCCATCTCCCTTTCAAGAAAACCAGCCGAAACATACCTAGAACCACCTCCATTGATTTTCAATCCAAACCTTAAATTCCCTCTTCATTTCACCCTAAAACCCTAGAGATCTTTCACTAAAATTTGCCCTAGCACCTTGCTAAACCTTTTGGCAGCCAAGAAGGAGAAAGAAAGTGAAGTTTAGGGGCTTGGGAAATTCTGCCACTCAAGGTTAGTGCTACACTTTCATTTTCACTCTTTTAATCTTAGTTAGAACATCATTTTGAGCTAAGAGATTTTAAGAAATTGAAGTAAATTATATGTGTTAAGGGTACCTTCAATTTTCGGCAGCCCTATGGAAGGATGAGTTTGATTGTTTAATAAACTTAGAGTGGCTAGAAATGATGGTTAAGGTATTAATATGCATGGATATTGAACTAAGTATGTTAATTAAAGTTTATGAGCAAATTGATTTGGACATTAGGGTTTGGAAAGGTGAAAATGTGACTTGGCTTAGGAAATTGTTAGAGAACTTTTTAATGGTCAATTAGTGACTATTTTAGCTAAGTTGACCATAGAATGGACTGAAAAATAGGATTGCAAAGTGAAGTTGCAGGGAAGTCACTGTTCATGTTACTGTAGATATGGTAATTTCTGCAGAATGGGAATCCGGCCAGCTGTGGTTTTTAGACCATATCTGGAGATACAAAACTCCAAATGGAGTGATTCAAAAAGGGAAATTCAACTAGACAAAATAAGGAACAACTTTCATGCTTTACATTTCTTCAAATTCCCACAGCAACAGTGTCCAATGGAACAGTGAAGTTGACTCACCAAAACTGAAAATTCTACTTGTGTTGGTTTAAACTTGAAATGGTATTAACACTTAATGCCAACAAGTTTTAAACACAAAATGTGGTATGTTGGGAGTGCCAAAGTCAATGTACATATTTTCTATCCAAAAGTCAACATTTTTGTTGACCAATGAGGTGAATAGTAACACCAAAACATGAAATTCACAAATTGAAGAATTTAAAAGTTTCAAATGCCCTAGTATACCTAACAAGATTGGTTTGGATAGTTTGGCATGCCAATAGGGTTCGATTAGCGATCGCACATGGCAATATGCCATTCCATGATTTCATGGCTTTTAGCCATTCGACTTTGTATTGAGACTTGGCCTTGTGCTCGATATTATTTACATTGTTAGTCGCTCGCTGCACATCGGGAGATGCATATGTGACCGATGGTGTGACGGCCCGAGGTGCTAGGTACCCAGTGCCAGTTTACTCGTTATCCAGTCCAGTCGTCTAGTGTAGGTTACTTGGGGCAAGCAAATGAATAAAAGTGAACAACGTTAACGAAATAATGGATATACCAATACCAAACAAAGAAAGCATACACATTCTATACACATTCATTTTCTTGCTATTTTCTTCTATTATATTATTGCACCACTAAGCATTATTGCTTAGCGCGTTGCTTTTGCCACGCGTAGGTACTGGAGACCCCGATCGTGAGCCCAGTAGACCACAGACTGGGTGAGTCCATCCGGCAGTTCTTCTCAGTGTCCGTGTCACCTCAACTTCTGCTATGCATTGGTAGGACACTAGGTGTCATTTTGACATTTTGTAACTTAATTTTGATTTTTCTTCATATGTAATTAAACTTGTGTAATGTATATTGATGTATATGTAAATTATGAAAATTGTATTTGTTAATGGAAAAGTAAATGTTTACTTGTGATTTATATGTGAACATCACATGTGAATGATGAATGAGAATAGAAATTGAAATGTTGAAATCTTGATATTGAGTTTTGTGTTGATATTGGAGTTGAGAATGAATAAATTTGTTTATTGGAAGTGTTTTTAACAGGTTCCAAAGAACTGTTTTCTCCATTTTTAGCCGATATTCTGCCGGATTTTCTATAAAATTTTCGGAACCTCAAATAAATTATGAATTCAATAAATGACTTAAATGAGTTATATTTTACAAGTTATATTCAAAATTATGATGAAAATTAATTAAGGTATATTAGAGTGTGCCGGTACACCGTGTGGCATTACTTACTCGGGTATACAGTACACGGGTAAGGGGTGTCACATTTAGTGGTATCAGAGCACGGTTTAGGCGTTTCTGGGCCTAGATTGAGTCCATACCATGCATTGCATTTGTAAGAGTCGAGGTGACACTAACGCAGATCTGTTTATCTTTCTTATTTTGAATAGGATATGGATCCTTCATCTCAGAGAGCCGTTGAGGAGGAAGTGGAGAGTCATGCTCCACCTGCAGCAGCTGAGACTGGGGGCATGAGAGAATCTGCTCCGCCAGCTCAAGCGAGCTCGCCAGCCTCCACGAGCCATGTTCCAACAAATGGCCGACTTCTTCTGGACAAATGGCCGGGAAATGCCAGACCACCACCACCACCACCGGCTCCACAGTAAATCACACTGAAATGCTAAGAAAGTTTGGGGCGGTGGATTTCTTCGGCAAGAGGGAAGATGACTCTGTTGCAGCCGAAAATTGGTTGAACATAACGGGCAGAGTCTTAAAACAACTCCACTGCACCCCAGAGCAGAACTTAGAAGCTGCTGTATCCTTGTTACAAGACGATGCCTACGAATGGTGGGACACTGTGTCCAGTGAAGTGCAGAAGTCAGTAACTTGGGACTTCTTCCTCTCCGAATTCAAAAAGAAATATGTGGGTACTGTATACCTGGAAGAGAGAAGAAGAGAGTTCATTAATCTGAGGCAGAGGCAGTTGTCAGTGGCCGAGTATGAGAAGGAATTTGTTCGATTGAGCTGTTATGGAAGGGAGATAGTCCCTAATGAAGCTGAAAGGTGCAAGAGATTTGAAGAGGGACTAAATGGCAACATCAAGATCCAGCTCACTGCCTTGGGAATCATAGAATTTACCAAGTTAGTGGAAGCTGCAATAAAGGTGGAAAAAGTAAGAATCAGTGAGCAGACTAGAAGAGAGAGACAGCAGAAGAGGGGACCCGGTCAGTCTAGCTCAGCCCCTGCAGTTGGAAAGAAGTTCAAGGGTCCTCCTACACAGAGTTCGGGTCAACCACAGGGTCAGGGTCAGTCTCAAGGACCCAAGCCACAATTCACCCCTAGGAGAGGTCAGTCCACACCATCAGTGGGCAGCTCTCCAGGGATGGGGTTCAAGGGACCAGCCCCAACATCTTCTGCATGTCCACACTGCCTTAAATGGCATAAGGGGGAGTGTTGGAGAGTAACTGGTGCCTGCTTGAGATGTGGGTCGACAGAGCATCAGCTAAGAAATTGTCCACGCAGAACCACTACAACTGCTCCAACACAAGCAGATAGACCTGCTCCTGCACCACCAAGGGGTAGAAGGTTTGGTAAATCTGAAGCTGTGGGACCATCTCAGAGGCCTGCATCTGAGCCAGCAGAGAGGCCAGATAACAGACCACCTGCCAGAAATTATGCCTTGAGAGCTCAGGAGGAGCAAGATGCCCCGGACATCATCAGGGGTATGTTCTCCCTCTACACTACACCTGTGCATGCATTGGTGGATCCAGGATCCACTCATTCCTACATTTGCATCAACCTACCCGTAGAAAGGGGGATATTGGTAGGGGAGAGTGACCAAGACATTCTGGTCACTAATCCATTGGGCCACAGTGTGGTAGTGAACAAAGTATACAAGGGTTGCCCGTTGAGGATTCAGGGGGATGAATTCTTGGCAGACCTGATTGAGTTGCCTTTCCATGAGTTTGACGTGATATTGGGAATGGACTGGTTGTCACGTCATCAGGCAATAGTTGATTGCAAATTGAAGAGAATTTCTCTAAAAACTTCAGAGGGTAATGAGATCACAGTTGTGGGGAAAGGATGATTTCTTGTCCAATGTCATCTCAGCCACAGTTGCAAGAAGAATGATGAGAAAAGGCTGTGAAGCCTACCTAGCACATGTGGTGGATACTAGGCAGGCTAAGCCAAACCTGAGTGACATACCCACAGTGAGAGACTTCTCAGAGGTATTTCCTGAAGAGTTGCCTGGTTTGCCACCAGAAAGGGAAGTTGAATTTGCTATTGAGACAACTGTAAGATCTGACACCCATTTCCATTGCTCCTTATAGGATGGCACCCATCGAATTGAGGAGTTGAAAACTCAATTGCAAGGATTCTTTGGATAAAGGGGTTCATACGCCCAGATGTGTCACCATGGGGAGCTCGGTCTTTGTTTGTGAAAAAGAAGGATGGGACTTTGAGGCTTTGCATTGATTCTGGCGATTGAATAAAGTAATCGTGAAGAATAAATATCCGTTGCCTAGAATTGATGATCTGTTTGATCGGTTGAAGGGAAGCGAGTATTTTCTAAGATTGATCTCGGATCGTGGTATCATCGATTGAGGTGAAGGATGTAGATGTGCCCAAAGGCGCATTCGGGACCCGTCACGGGCATTATGAGTTTCGTGATGCCCTTTGGCCTAACAAATGCACCAAATGCATTTATGTACCTTATGAACCGTATCTTCCATCCATACCTAGATCGGTTCGTAGTGGTCTTTATTGATGATATTTTGGTGTATTCCAAGACCAATGAAGAACATGATGAGCATTTGAGGATTGTTTTGCAAACCCTGAAGGAAAAGAAGCTGTATGCTAAGTTGTCCAAGTGTGACTTTTGGCTGAATGAGATTGCATTCCTTGGACACATAGTGTCAGCTAATGGGATTAGGGTGGATCCCAAGAAAATAGAAGCAGTGCTGGAATGGAAGCCTCCCAGGAATACAACTGAGGTCATAAGCTTCTTGGGGCTAGCTGGGTATTACAGAAGATTTGTGAAGGATTTTCCCTAATAGCCGCTCCAATGACCAAGTTATTACACAAGAATGTCGATTTGGATGGAATGACAAGTGTCGACCAGTTTTGAGAAGTTGAAGGCTATGTTGACAGAGGCACCAGTGTTAACATAGCCAGTGTCAGGAAAGGACTTTGTGGTCTACAGTGATGCCTCTCATAATGGGTTAGGGTGTGTATTCATGCAAGAGGGGAAAGTGATCGCCTATGCTTCCAAACAGCTAAGGCCACATGAACAGAACTACCCTACCCATGATCTAGAGCTTGCAGCAATTATCTTCGCACTGAAGATATGGAGGCATTACTTGTATGGGGAAAAGTGCTACATTTACACAGACCACAAAAGCCTGAAATACTTGCCAACCCATAAGGAGCTCAACCTTAGACAGAGGCGATGGATTGAGTTCCTGAAGGATTATGACTGTGTAATTGACTACCATCCTGGGAAAGCAAATGTAGTTACGGATGCTTTGAGCAGAAAATCCATGACAGCCTTGAGATCATTGAATGCCCGTCTATCTTTGATTCGAGATGGAGCTATTTTGGCTGAGTTGCAAGTGAGGCCAAACCTGCTACAGCAGATTTTAGATGGGCAAAAGGCAGATGAAAAGTTAATGGCCATTATGAGCAAGATCTCGGAGGAAAAATGGCGATTATGGGGTGAAAGCGGATGGGTGCTCATACTACAAAGGAAGGCTGTGTGTACCAGATGATGGGGAATTGAATACCAGTATTCTAAAAGAGTCACACACCAGTGTATATTCTATGCACCCAGGAAGAACAAAGATGAATAATGATCTGAAGCTTGATATTGGTGGCACAGTATGAAGAGGATATAGTTGAATATGTGACTAAATGCTTGACATTTCAGCAAGTCAAGGCAGAACATTAAGTTCCATCAGGTTTGCTACAGACTATACGCATACCTGAATGGAAATGGGATCGGGTCACCATGGATTTTGTAAGTGGTCTACCTCTCACCCGGAAGAAACATGATGCAGCATGAGTGATAGTTGATAGATTGACAAAGTCAGCACACTTTCTGCCAGTTAGGACTGACTACTCACTGGAGAAGTTAGCAGAATTGTATATCAGTGAGATATTTAGACTACATGGAATTCCACTTTCCATCATATTTGATCGAGACCCAAGGTTTACATCGAGATTCTGGAAGAAGTTGCATGAGTCCTTGGGTACACAACTCCATTTCAAAGATGACTTTCCATCCTCGGACGGATGGGCAATCGTAAAGAGTAATCGGGTAAACAATTGAAACCAATGAAATTGATACAAATATTGAATTAAAATGATAACAATAGCGTGAAATATATGTCGAGTCCTTGAGGATATCTTTGAGGAGTTGTGTCATTGAGTTTGAGGAAGTTGGGATAGATACCTCCCAGCGGAATTTGCATACAACAATAGCTACCAAGCTAGTATCCAAATGGCCCCGTATGAAGCCTGTATGGGAGAAAATGTAGAACTCAGGTGTCTTTGGACTGAATTGGCGAAGACAAAGCGGTAGGGCGGACACAGTGAAACAGTGAGGAGAAGGTAAAATCAATCAAAGCCAACTTAAAGGTTGCCTCGCATGCAGAAATCTTATGCCGACCAAGAGGAAAGAAATAGAGTATGGGGTTGGCGACAAAGTGTTCCTCAAGGTGTCACCATGGAAAAAAGTATTGAGGTTTGGAAGGAAAGGTAAGTTGAGCCCTAGGTTCATTGGCCCATATGAAGTCATTGAACGTGTGGGTCCAGTGGCCTATAGGCTAGCTTTACCACCAGAGCTGGACAAGATCCACAATTTGTTCCACGTGTCTATGCTCAGAAGATACCGCTCAGATCCTTCACATGTCATCTCCAGAGAAGAAATTGAAATACAGCCGGATTTGACATACGAAGAAGAACCTCTACGGATCTTGGCTCGGGAAATGAAAGAGTTGAGAAACAAGCAAATTCCATTGGTGAAAGTGCTTTGGAGGCACCACAACACCGAGGAGGCAACTTGGGAAAGTGAAGAGACGATGAGGCAACAGTTCCCTCAACTGTTTGCATCAGGTAAATTTCGAGGACGAAATTTAAATTAGAGGGGAAGAGTTGTAACACTCTCCCGGTAACTACTCCGTACATCCTACTGTTCCGGTGACCGGTGTCGGTCCGGACAGCTAGAATGTCTGGAAAAATATTTAAATTAAAGTCAGGAACCATAATTAACTCAAATATTAATAAAAAAAATTTAGTAAAAATTTTAGGAATAAAATACAACCGAGTTAAACGAGCCGGTGCCCAAGCGATGGGTAACCAGAGGGAAGTTGCGGTTCTCGCAACGAGGAGCCCTAGACAGGAGAAAAATTATAAAATAATTTTTGGGACTCCAGAGAAGGGTTATTGAGGTTCCCATGGCATTAGAATGCCAAGAAAATACCTAGAAAAATTTTTTAATCGGTACAGACAATTTTGACCCGTTAAGCCAAACGGAGGGCATTTTGGTCATTTCGCTTTCCGAGGTGATTTTTGGCCGACTTGTCCAGTTGAGTAAATAATTAATATGACATAAAATATGAAGAAACATTACTAAAAATTTAAATTGAAATTGAGTAGTGAAGGAAGAAAAAGAAAATGAGAAAAATGCTTATTAATGACATCATGAAGATGTCATTTAAAAACTATAACCAATCCTATTTAAACAACTAACTAACCAACAAATAAAAAGGACTAAATAAAGACCAAATTAACAAAAATGCAGCAGCCATCTCCCTTTCAAGAAAACCAGCCGAAACATACCTAGAACCACCTCCATTGATTTTCAATCCAAACCTTAAATTCCCTCTTTATTTCACCCTAAAACCCTAGAGATCTTTCACTAAAATTTTCCCTAGCACCTTGCTAAACCTTTTGGCAGCCAAGAAGGAGAAAGAAAGTGATGTTTAGGGGCTTGGGAAATTCTGCCACTCAAGGTTAGTGCTACACTTTCATTTTCACTCTTTTAATCTTAGTTAGAACATCATTTTGAGCTAAGAGATTTTAAGAAATTGAAGTAAATTATGTGTTAAGGGTACCTTCAATTTTCGGCAGCCCTATGGAAGGATGAGTTTGATTGTTTAATAAACTTAGAGTGGCTAGAAATGATGGTTAAGGTATTAATATGCATGGATATTGAACTAAGTATGTTAATTAAAGTTTATGAGCAAATTGATTTGGACATTAGGGTTTGGAAAGGTGAAAATGTGACTTGGCTTAGGAAATTGTTAGAGAACTTTTTAATGGTCAATTAGTGACTATTTTAGCTAAGTTGACCATAGAATGGACTGAAAAATAGGATTGCAAAGTGAAGTTGCAGGCTGCCCTAGGACAGCAGCAGAGGGACTGAAAATTCAGTCCACTTGCACTGCCATAACTTGGGCTGTGTTGGTCCAATTGGTGTTTGGCCAATTGGACATGAAACTAGGCTTAAAATGGCACATTTTTGCTGAAGAAACCATGCCCAAAAGACCAAAGCAAGAGGACCAAAACTTGGCCCCAATCCGGATACCACCTTGCGATTCTGCAGAATTGACCAAATGAACAGTAACTGTTCATTTGGCCATAACTCACTGTAGATATGGTCAATTGACCTGAAATTTTTACAGCAATAATTTAAGACATAGAAAAACAACTTTCATGAAGGAACCTATCCCAAATTATGGCCAGAACTTAACCTAAATGGCAGTGGAAGTCACTGTTCATGTTACTGTAGATATGGTAATTTCTGCAGAATGGGAATCCGGCCAGCTGTGGTTTTTAGACCATATCTGGAGATACAAAACTCCAAATGGAGTGATTCAAAAAGGGAAATTCAACTAGACAAAATAAGGAACAACTTTCATGTTTTACATTTCTTCAAATTCCCACAGCAACAGTGTCCAATGGAACAGTGAAGTTGACTCACCAAAACTGAAAATTCTGCTTGTGTTGGTTTAAACTTGAAATGGTATTAACACTTAATGCCAACAAGTTTTAAACACAAAATGTGGTATGTTGGGAGTGCCAAAGTCAATGTACATATTTTCTATCCAAAAGTCAACATTTTTGTTGACCAATGAGGTGAATAGTAACACCAAAACATGAAATTCACAAATTGAAGAATTTAAAAGTTTCAAATGCCCTAGTATACCTAACAAGATTGGTTTGGATAGTTTGGCATGCCAATAGGGTTCAGATTAGCAAGATCGCACATGGCAATATGCCATTCCGTGATTTCATGGCTTTTAGCCATTCGACTTTTATTGAGACTTGGCCTTGTGCACGATATTATTCTGACTTGTTGTTGTTACATTGCCTGCACCGGGAGATGCATATGTGACCGATGGTGTGACGGACCGAGGTGCTAGGTACCCGGTGCGGTTACCCATTATCCGATCCGATGCGTCTAGTGTAGGTTACTTGGGGCAACCAAATGAATAAAAGTGAACAACGTTAACGAAATAATGGATATACCAATACCAAACAAAGAAAGCATACACATTCTATACACATTCATTTTCTTGCTATTTTCTTCTATTATATTATTGCACCACTAAGCATTATTGCTTAGCGCATTGCTTTTGCCACGTATAGGTACTGGAGACCCCGATCGTGAGCCCAGTAGACCACAGACTGGGTGAGTCCATCCGATTACGCTCGATGTCCGTGTCACCTCAACTTCTGCTGTGCATTGGTAGGACACTAGGTGTCATTTTGACATTTTGTAACTTAATTTTGATTTTTCTTCATATGTAATTAAACTTGTGTAATGTATATTGATGTATATGTAAATTATGAAAATTGTATTTGTTAATGGAAAAGTAAATGTTTACTTGTGATTTATATGTGAACATCACATGTGAATGATGAATGAGAATAGAAATTGAAATGTTGAAATCTTGATATTGAGTTTTGTGTTGATATTGGAGTTGAGAATGAATGAATTTGTTTATTGGAAGTGTTTTTAACAGGTTCCGAAGAACTGTTTTCTCCATTTTTAGCCGGTATTCTGCCGGATTTTCTATAAAATTTTCGGAACCTCAAATAAATTATGAATTCAATAAATGACTTAAATGAGTTATATTTTACAAGTTATATTCAAAATTATGATGAAAATTAATTAAGGTATATTAGAGTGTGCCGGTACACCGTGTGGCATTACTTACTCGGGTATACAGTACACGGGTAAGGGGTGTCACAATGCAACTTTAAATCACAAATCATAAGTCATATAAATAGTGGATACTTAAAACCATAGTTAAATTCAAAGACAGTGAATGTCATAAAGAATTTAAACTCCATTTCACAATATCACAATAAATATCAATAAAATCACACACATAGCTTAATTATGTTCCAAAGTCTAATTCATCCCAAAAGCCGATGGCTAGTGAGGAATAACATAGCTAGCTAGCAATAATATGAGTACTCATTCTATTCGTCCTCAACAAGCACATACCTCAACACTTGAGCGAGAGAGGGAATTCAAAGTCAATTCATCCCACTAGACAAGCTAGCGAGGAATTCAATCAATATACATGATAGTTGTGGTTTCAAACCATTTACAATGCTTTTTTAATCAATAAATATCCATCAAATACCATTCAAACAATTTTTTTCACAATTTAAAACAATAACATACAAATAGTCATAATTTATTTCAATTGAAAAATTCAAAAGAAATAACTGTTGTGCACAAACCTCTGATAAATGTCTCTTGGCTCTGACCCAATGTTTCCTTCCCCTTCCCTGAGTCTTTGCTAACTGAAACAAACAATTTGAAGTGTTTCAGTACCCATTTAAACTGTCTCTAACAATAAGGCTTAATAATTAATTTATTGAATTCTATTACTTTCCTTAGTCAACCTAAAATGTTGACCCTCGATGCACTCTAAGTGGATTAGGTTTAATGTTACCAATATATCACATTTTATAGCCCTTTAGTATTGGTATATGTTACCAATTTCATTTTCAAGTATATTGCATTTTATTGTAATTTGCCGGATTTCGGTATGCTAATTTGACCTAGCTGAATGACCTAGTTCCCTCGATTTTCGGGTTTTGGTCCAAACTACAAACTTGTAGGTCTATGTCTTATTGCAGGTGAGGCAAAATTTCAGGTCATTCTGAGTTGTGTAGACCAAGATATGGTCAATTTACCAATGCTGGACAGAATGCACCAAAATGGTAACTTTAGGTCATTTTTAGGTCACTTTTGGTTCAGCCAGTTTTTGGACCTGAACTTGTGCAAGCTATTTGGCTTGGTTTTGGCCATTTCTGGGCTTTGGTGTCTTCATAAGAATTGTATATATATGTCTAAACTATTCATGGTAAAAATTTCAGGTCAATTGGACCTGTTTTAAGTAAGTTATGATCAAAAAACTAACTGCTGCCCAAATGGTCAATTTTCAAGCTTTCAAAGCACTAATACGGATTTGGTCATTTTTCAAGTCACCTTATAGGCAGAATTTTGGTAAGCTTCCTTCATGAAAGTTGGCACTTTTTGTGCCTAGTTTCACCTCCAATTGGTCTCATACCAATTGGAGCCACACAATAAAGGTTCTAAACCAAAATATACACTGCCCTATTACAAATTGTTCATCCTTTAACAATTACACATCCTATGTTTTCCAAGTTCACTCTTCCATGCCAATTCTGGTTTGTACCATAACATTAACACATTTAGCAACACATTTTCGGTCATTTTAGCAGCTTTTAACCACTCTCAATGTACACATTCTAACTCAGAATTTTTCCAAGTCCAATTACAACAATTAAAGTCCCATTTACCACAATTCAACCACATGAACATACCTCATTTCCATGTCCAAATTCTAACAATTAAACACACACACATACTGCCATCCATGACAACATAATTTAAAAATATTTCATGAATTCAAACATTTCAATCTTCTCCATGAGGCTGCCACAAGTTTACACATACCCATCAATTTCCATTTAAACAATTTTCCAAGCTTCCAAATCAAACCTTACACATGGAATTCAACTACAATACAATCAAACATTTAAATCATCATTAAAACCACTATTTACATGCAATAATAAACTGTTCTTATTGAGGTTCCATGGCTGCCAAAATGTACATTTCCACTAATTCATCAAACTTCAAAAATCCTTCCACAAATCAACTACCCACAACACCCATTCAAAGTTTAATCAAACAAGAATTAAAAATACGTACTTACCACTTTTGAAATTCTTCAAAACCTCACCAAAACTTAACTTTCTTGCTCCTAATAGCTTCCCCAAGTTGAGTATGCAAGGTTTAATGAAGGAAACTAGTATGAAAAGTGGTTAGAATTTAGGTGCATGGAAGGTGATGAAGCTTCGGCAATGGTGTTTCAATGGAGGCTCACTTCGGCTTGGTGTTGGGAGGTTGAAGAAGAAGATGTTTTTGCCCATTTCCACTTTGATATATCTCATTTTTTTAAAGGATAGTGGAGCACTAACCAATAATTTAATGTTTAATGATATAAAGTTTCCCTAATTTGCACATTTAGCTCAATTCTTTCACTATTTACATAATGTATCACCATTTAATTTTTTTTCATGACATTTCTAAGTGTAATATCATTTATTTTTAATGGACATTGAGGTCAAAAGGCAACCCTAGGTGTCAAATGACCAAAATGCTCCACTTCGAGTTATATTCCCGATTTTTCGGTAACACCGATTTTTGTCTGTTTCTCGATTTTTCGTTTTTCTTTGTACAAATTATTTAATTTTGTTTTTTGATATTTCTAATGACATTTATACTTCAATAGATGTTTATTTAAGTCCTAAAAATATTTTTCAGGGTTCCTCGCGGTCCAGGGCTAGTCAATGGTCCACGCCGCAACTTCCTAGTGCGGTCACCCATCGCTATGGTTTTCGGCTCGTTTAACTTGGTTACATTTCATTACTATTATTTTTTCTTTATTTTTCTTGTATTTTCTTTTCTTGTATTTCATTATTTTATGTCTCTTCATCAATATTTAAGTGTAGTTCTAGGCATCCTAGTTGTCCGGACAACACTGGTCACCGGAATAGTAGAACGCACTACTGAACATAGGGGTGTTACATTTGGCGAAACCCTTTCGCTACTAGCCTTGCTTTATAGGTCTCTACCTTTCCATCCGAACTAATTTTCTTCTTGAAATCCCATTTATTCCCTATACGTACAATACCTTCAGGTGGGGCAATAAGGTCCCAAACTTGGTTCTTATGCATGGAATCAATTTCAGATTTCATAGCTTCAATCCATTTTGAAGAGTCTATATCTAATATAGCTTCTTCATAGGTAAGTGGATCATCTCCATGATCTACTTTTTCATGAGTAAACAACTCTTGTTCATCTTTATGAAGATAACCATTTCTCACTGGTGGGTGAGATATCCTGGTTGATCTTCGAGGAATTACTATAGATGTTTCATTAATAGGTGTAGGTTGACTAGATGGATCTATATCCTTTTGATCTGTTGGTTGGTCAAAATTCTCTAATTCTAACTCTATTTGCCTTCCTTTGCCACCTTCTTGAATAAACTATTGTTCAAGAAACATGGCATCTCTAATTACCACAACCTTTTGTGATGTGGGCAAATAAAAATAATATCTAAAACTTTCTTTGGATATCCAACAAATCTACCTTTTTTTAATCTGGTTTCTAATTTATCAGTGTTCAGCTTTTTGATATAAGCTGGACAACCCCAAATCTTAACATGCTTAAGACTCGATTTTCTTCTGTGCCATATCTCATAAGGTGTGAAAGAAACTGATTTTGATGGAATCCTATTTAGAATATGCAAAGTTGATTCTAATGTAAATCCCCAACAAGAGATTTGCATATCAGTATAGCTCATCATACTGCGTACCATATCTAATAGGGTACGATTTCTCCTTTCAGATACACCATTCAGTTGTGGCATTCCTGGAGGAGTCAATTAGGAGACAATGCCATGCTCTTTCAAGAATTCATCAAATTCAGTACTTAAGTATTCACATCCACGATATGATCGAAGAGTTTTAATACTTTTTCTTGTTTGATTTTATACTTCATATTTAAATTCTTTAAACTATTTCATCAAATACAAATATCCAAACCTTGATTTATCATCAGTAAAGGTAATAAAGTAATGAAAATTGCCTCTAGCCATTTCTTTAAATGGACCACATACATCACTATGTATCAATTCTAAAATATTTTCAGCTCTTAGCCCTTGTCCAACAAAAGGTGATCTAGTCATTTTGCCTTGAAGGTAGGATTCATAAGTTGGAGTAGGTTTAGAACTCAATGATGATAAAATCCTTATTTTCTCTAGCTTTGTAATCCTATCTTCTACAACATGACCAAATCTTAAGTGCCAAATGTATTTTGAACTTTGAGTTGATTTTCATCATGGCATTACATTCATTTAGATTGCTTGCATTAGATTTGTATTTAAAAATATTATCCAAATAATAAAGTCCATCATGCATATAACCCGAGCTGACATATTTCTTTCCAAAATAAATATTGCAAACATCATTTGTAAACTGAAATTCATAACCATTTCTAGTCAAACTAAATATAGAAATGATGTTCTTAAAAGCATCAAGTACATATAAAATATTACTTAAATACAAAACATGTCCGCACATGTATAAAGATTTAGATCCTATGGCTAAAGCTTCAACAGTTAAGCCATTGCCAACCCGAAGTCTAAAATCTCATGACTGTAAGATGCAGCTTGTGACACCCCTTACCCGACTACAGTGTAGCCGAGCAAGTTATGCCACTCAGTGTGCCGAGCACTCTATTTTATCTTAATTCATTTTTATTCTTCCTTTTGAATATAACTTGTGAAATATAATTTATTTAAGCCATTTATCAAAAGTATTATTTATTTAAGGTTCCGAAAATTTTAAAGAAAATCCGTGAGTCTGGCTAAAAATGGAGAAAACAGTTCTTCGGAACCTGTGAAAAACACTTCCAATATTCATATATTCGTATTCAATTACTCTCAAACTCCAATAATCATCATCTCAACATTTGTCAACCATTCATTTCTCAATTTCAATTCTCAATCATTCATCTCGTTTGATAGTCATGTAACAATCACAGGTCAATATTCACTTTTCCATTTACAAACACAAATTTGCATTATTTACATGAAAATCAAAATACATTACATAAGTTTCATTACATATGAGAAAATCAAAATTTATTACAGAATGCCAAAATGACACCTATTGTCCTACCAATGCACTGCAGAAGTTGAGGTGACACGGACACTATGCAGAACTATGAACTGCCTTACCGAATCTGTGGTCTACTGGGCCCTCTGTCCAAATCTTCAGTACCTACGCATTGCAAAAGCGACGCGCTAAGCATAAAGCTTAGTGGTGCAAATAATAAAATAGAAAGAAATAATATGCAAATAAAAATCATAATTTCTTAGCCATTGTGTTCATAAGAACTGAATAATTACCAACTTAATGTTTAGTCGAGGGCTAATTACGTTTTATGATATTAACTTCTTCATGAATTTTATTAATTATTTTCTTCATGATCTTGAGTTTCTTTGTATTCTATCGTAATCATTCCTGATATTTAATTTTCGTATTTTCTTTCACAATCAATTCAATTACAGTTATACTTTTCCATGCCCAGGTAACCTATACTGGACGACTGGACTGGATAACGGGTCGTTGGAACTGGACACCGCGGTGCCTCGGGCCGTCATACTATGGGACGCAGAACGTCAACCACGTATGCAGTCAGTATGGCTAAAAAAAAGCCATGATATCACATAATCGGGCATAAAAGCCATGAATATGGGCATAAAGCCATGAATACAGGCATAAAGCCATGAATACAGGCATAAAGCCTTTCGCAGTACTGCTAAAACAATACCCTATTGGCATGCCAATCTATCCAAACCAATCACATTAGGCCTACTAGGGCATTATGCATTTTTAAGTTTCACACTTTTTAATTTCAAGTTTCATGTCACTATTCATTTCATTAGTCAACTAAAATGTTGACTTTTGCATAAACAATAGGTACATTGGTTTTAGTACTCCCAACATACCACATTTTGTATTCAAAACTTGTTGGTTTTGGTCACTTTCTCAAAGCTTAGGTCATTTTGGCAAAATTGCCAATTTTTGGTTTTGGTGTCACTATTCACCTCATTGGTCAACAAAAATGTTGACTTTTGGATAGAAAATAGGTGTATTGGTTTTAACACCCCAAACATACCACATTTTGTATTTAAAACTTGTTGGTATTGGTTGCCAATACCATTTCTAAGCTTAATGCTAATTGAACAAAATTTTCAGATTTGGTGCTTCATCTTTACTGTTCCATTTGTTATTTTTACAGTGGGAATTTGAGGAAATGGTAAACATGAAAGTTGTTCCTTATTCTGTCTAGTTGAATTTCCTTTTTTGAATCACTCCATTTGGAGTTTTGTAGCTCAAGTTATGGCCAAAATAAGTTTACTGTTCACGTGCACTGTTCATGCTGCACTTTTGGGTTTTGGCAGATTTTGGTCCAACTTTGGTCAGTAATTTGATTAAGTTAAGTTCATAATTTGGCCTAACTTTCTTCATATGAAATGTTCTACTATGCCTTAGGTTTTCATCGGTTCAAGAATCGCCTAAATCCGAGTTTTCTAGAGGGAGTTATAGCCATCCAAACATTACTGCTCAAATAAAAATTCTGGAAATCTCAGTACAGTAAACTTCACTTTGCTCAATGATTTGATTAGGTTAATGGCATAATTTAGATTGGTGTCCTTCATGAAAGTTGTTTGTCTATATCTTATCTTGTTGCTGTAAAAATTTCAGGTCAATTGACCATATCTACAGTGAGTTATGGCCAAATGAACAGTTACTGTTCATTTGGTCATTTCTGCAGGGGCTGTTTGTAGGGTATCCGGATTGGGGCCAAGTTTTGGTCCTCTTGCTTTGGTCTTTTGGGCATGGTTTCTTCAGCAAAAATGTGCCATTATAAGCCTAGTTTCATGTCCAATTGGCCAAACACCAATTGGACAACACAGCCAAAGATATGGCTGTCCAAGTGGACTGCAATTCCAGCCACCCTGCTGCACTCACAAGGCAGCCTACCATTTCAGTTTGTAACACTCTAATGCACCACAAATTATGGTCAACATTCCTCAAATGGTCACTAATTGACCATTAGAATGTTCTTTAACCATTTCATAAGCCAAATCAAATTTTTCACTTCCAAACCCTAGCCCAAGTTCAAGTTTCACCCATATTACCTTAATTTAACTCACTAATTCATTATCACATGCATATATTCTTTAATCATGATCTTTAGTCCACTTAAAGTCCATCAAAACAATCACTCTCATCCCTTCCTTAGGGCTGCCAAAATTGATGGCATACATACACATAGTTTTTATTCATTTTAGTTACAAATCCTTACTTATTTCAAGTCTTTAACATAGAAATAAAGAGCTTTAGGTGTATATGTGCACTAACATCACTTTAACCTCTTGTAGGCAGATTTTTCCAAGTCCCAATCTTCACTTTCTTTCTTCTTCTTGGCTGCCAAACACTTCCCAAGAGGTATAGACAAGTTTTTAGTGAAAGGACTTAGGAGAGTTTGTGGTGAAATAAGGGTGAAAATGGAGCTTTGGTTGAGATTTAATGGAGGAAGAGGGGAGGGGGTGTAAAACGTTTTTCTAAGGAGAAGAAGGGCTGCTGATTTCTTTTGTTTTTGGCCATATTTATCTCTTTTTATTTATTAATTAATAGGTTGTTTAATTGTGATTGGTTGGAAGTAAGTGAGTGACATCATAATATGTCATAATTTGCTTAATTTTTTATTTTTCTTTTCTTTTCTTTTCTACCACATTTCAATTTAATTTTTAGCAATATTTATTCATATTTTGAATCATAATAATTATTTACTTAACTGGACAAGTCGGCCAAAAATCACCTCTGAAGGCGAAATGACCAAAATGCCCTCAGTTTGGCTTAACGGGTCAAAATTGTCTGTACCGATTGAAAAATTTTTCTAAATATTTTCTTGGCATTCTAATGCCATAGGAACCTCAATGACCCTTCTCTGGAGTCCCAAAAATTATTTTATAATTTTTCCCCCAGGTCTAGGGCTCCTCGTTGCGAGAACCGCAACTTCCCTCTGGTTACCCATCGCTTGGGCACCGGCTCATTTAAATTGGTTGTATTTTATTTCTAAAATTTTTATTATATTTTTCTTATTAATATTTGAGTTAATTTTGGTCCCTCACTTTAGTTTAAATATTTTTTCGGACGTTCTAGCTGTCCGGACCGACACCGGTCACCGGAACAGTAG
Source organism: Hevea brasiliensis (assembly GCF_030052815.1). NCBI lineage: Eukaryota > Viridiplantae > Streptophyta > Magnoliopsida > Malpighiales > Euphorbiaceae > Hevea > Hevea brasiliensis. The sequence continues at coordinate 80,343,762 of NC_079493.1, read as the reverse complement.
AATGTACGGAGTTGCTACCGGGAGGGTGTTACACTGCTACTTGCTAGTTCCTACATATCATAAGTAATGTGAGAACTAGCACCAGTATCTAAAACTCAAGCTGTAGATGAACTATGAGTATTATCAGAATCTAAATAACAAGACACAAACATATCTTCTGAAGGTCTATCCTTCTTGTCATTCAGAGAAGCAAGATACTCTGGGCAGTTCCTTTTCCAGTGCCCATCCTTCTGGCAGTGGAAACACTTTCCCTTACCTTTGTTAGCTTCAGTCTTGCCCTTCTGTTTTGTTATCTTCTTGGAAGGTCCAGGAATTTGAGGTTTCTTATTCTTATTGCCCTTCTTCTTTTTGGACTTTCTAACATAAGAAGAAGATGCAATGAAAGTCGCCTCTTTTCCTTTATTGCCCGACATATTCTTTTGGGTAATAACCAGCATGTTAAGCAACCCAGCTAGAGTACACTCTTGCTTTGTCATATGGAAATTTGTCACAAAATTCCCAAATGACTCAGGCAGGGACTGAAGGATCAGATCCGTCTGCAGTTGGAAATCCATGTGAAAGTCAAGATGTTCTAGCTGCTCAATAAGCTGAATCATCTTGTGGATACGATCTCCCACATTCTGTCCCTCTGACATCCTCATTCAGAATAGTTGTCTAAATATCTCACATCTAGCATTCCTATTGTTCTCACCATACAACACTTGCAGGTGAAGAAGGATCTCACTTGCACTCTACATGTTCTCATGCTGCTTCTGTAACTCATTAGTTATAGAAGCAAGCATGTAACATTTGGCTCTCATATCATGCTCTTTCCACTTGTCCAAAGTGTCATGTTCCTCTTGAGTGGCCTTTGGAGGTAAGGGACTAGGAACCTTTGAGTCTAAAACATATCCAAAACGTTATAGGTTCAGGACAAGTTTTAAATTTCTTAGCCAATTAGAAATATTAGGTCCCGTCAACCTATTGTGATCAAGTATGCTCGCAAGGATATTGGATGATGGTGGTTGTTGTGTGCTTATTATTATCAGAAAATTAATTGCAGAAAATAACTAGATTAATTAGTAAATGTATCAAGTAATTAACCAAAATGATTATGGTCTTTTAATCAAATTGGTGCTCCCACTAACTTGGCGAATCCTACACTTCCATAGTAGAAAACGAAAATCCTAGTTGGATGGATTTTTAGTAGGTGATTGAATTCTTGTAGTCTTATTGATCATCCTTAGACACATCCATTATTGGAATTACAACAAACTATATGTAAGCAACTCCTTGCCCATCACATCTCATGTGAGGTTCAATCATTTATCTAGCTCTTAATGCTCAAAATCTCAGGCACATCCATTATTGATTTATCTTGCATTAGTTAAGTTGATTCCATTGAGCCAGTAAACAAGCAAATAATTTTAATGTCCTCAAGCACATCCATTATTAGCCATCAATTATTTACATATTTATAACATCTCATGCTTAATAATTATTCTTAAGAAAATCTCTTAAATTAAATGCATCACATGCAAGTATTTAAAATTTCTTAAAATAATTGTCTCAATGGAGGGCCCATGATATAATTACTTTAATTATACCATTTTCAACTTAATCATTTTTTTTGGAAGATTTAGTGGTCGACTTAATTACTATTATGGTCTCATTTTGCACATTATCCAATTAGTATGTATATATCATATACTTGCATACATTCCCATACATCTCATGCATATATGCATAAACAAATAATATGGTATGATCATGGACTTTCTAAGAGATTCAATTCTAAGCTGCCAATAATTGAATCAGGACATTCCTAGGTGTATTTCATTCATTCATTTTACAAGAGTTGCTGAAGGAGTACATAATCAACACTTGATCTTGATTCCTCCCACTAGTCCCACCAATGCTCTTGACCTCCTTGATCTTCTTGCAATCTAATTACATTGTAATCCATGGCATATCAAGCTGAATTTATAAGAATATGGACTTTAAAGTCCTCAAATAAATGAAATTACAACCCAAATTATTACAACATTTACAATACATGCCACTAAAATAAAATTAATTTTTTTACAACCCAAAGAAAATTAAAAGAAATAAATCTAATCACATTGGTCTTTTATTGGTCATGATCATCCATCTTGCATATTAAAATTTAACAATTAAATAAAATATACATACTAAAAAATTAAATTGAATATCACATATTCAACCAAAAAATTCAGATTTGAATCTCATTCAAACAAATTTAAATTTAGAAACCCTTTCCGAATTTAATATCTTGAAAAATATTTTTCAAAAATTAATTGTGTGATTAAAATTTCTAATTAAACAATTTAATTAGGTATGGGCCTAATTATGGGCCTTAAAATATATAACAATTGCATAACGGGCCCATAAAACCATGCACATACATCAAACACACCCTTAGGGTGTGATTCACTTTCATGCCGCCACTAAGGTGAGATCCAAATAGCTTTAGATCAATACAAATTTGATCCAATCACACAATTAAACCTTATATTCAATCCTAATGGCAAATATAATGGCTCTGATACCAATTGAAGGAGCGGAAGCATGGTAATTGGTCAATTGGAGCATTGAATTTCAAAATTTTTCTTCCAGGGTTTCATGTATCATGCCACATCTCTTATGTGCCTAATTAATTTCAATGCTCAATTACATATTAAAACACTTTTAATATGTATTAGGATCTTCATTTGCCATTTAAGATTATGAATTAACAAATTAATTCAATTAAACCCTAATTTGAAAGAGAAATTTGAGTACTAACCTCTTTGATGCAATATGGATGCAATTGACACCTTTAGGAAGCTTCTAAGACCCCAAGTGTTGTCCCTCTAGCTTGTCCACACCAAGATCACCAATGGCAGCCCCAATTTTGCTTCTCAAGCCTTTGCCAACTAATTATAATTTGGGGTTTTACTTTTAGAGAGGTTGTAAGTGTGTATAGGGCACTAAAAATAATTCCTAGCAATTTTAATTCAAAGAAACCAAGGGATTTTTCTTTGAATCAAGTGAGAAAAGAAGAGAGGAGATGAAGAACCCTTAGTGTCATCACACATGAGAGAAAGAAAGGTTGTTTTGTTTCTTCTTTCTTTCCTTTTTATAATTAGATCAAATAATCACTTAAGCCCTTTGCCACATGTCACCACCACATTGCATCTTATTTTTAATTGACTTAATCTCATTAAACCAAGTGTTAAAGCTATACTTAATCTTGACTTTGATCATCTTGCATGATAGGAAGAAAAATGGCAAGTTTATATGATGCTATGTGTCACCATCTTATGGTGCCACATGTCACCATATGAAATGACCAAATTACCCTTATGTTGTAATTTTGAGTTCTCAACCCAAAATCATTATTTCTCCTCTTCTAATCAATTTATATCAACTATAAATTAACTAATTAATCTCTATTAATTAATTTTTCACAATTAAATTCATATTTAAATACTTTAAATATAAATTTAATTTTATACTATACATCCAATAACCTAGATTTAGTTTCAAGCCATGTTAGGGACTTTGCAATCTCATTGCAAACCCAACCTATTTAATTAATCAATTAAACTCTTTAATTAATCAATTAAGTCACATTTTACTTGGTGATTAACTTGTTTATGTGTGTGACTCACTAGGCTCATCACTAATTGGCAATGAGATATGATATTAATTCTTAATATCATCAGAACTCTTTCTTACCATAAATGATTTCTCTAAATCATTTTAGGCATCTCATAGACCATGGTTTATACCTAGCATAGCATACCATGGCCACCCAATAAGTAACAAGGAATACCTTAAATGAACCTTTAATCATATGTTACCATGCACTAGAATCTCTTTGTTACAAAATCCCAATTTGAGCTAGAGTCATGGTTAATGTCAAACCCTATTTGCTATGAATATTATGTTCTCTTTTAATTCCAGTTCTTGATTAATTAGATTTTCTTATCAGAAATTCTTTTCTGACTAAATTTGTCTATCTTGGCCAGGAACTTGAAACATTAAAAACAATTAAATGAACATAGGATTTTATCCCTTTTTACTTAGCGTAACGGATTCTATCTTGATCAACACCTATATCTATATATAACTAGTAGGAGCCAACACATGCCCATATACCCATACACAGTATAAGTATAAAAGTAGTATCAAACTCAAACCACCTATATACAAGATAACTGTGTTATCTCAAGTCTAAAGATTATATGCACTGATATGATATATGACAATGCATTGACAAGAGTAAACTCCATGTGCTTGTCATAAGTGTCACTGGTTCGGCCTACTTATTATGTATAAGTGCCTATCATATTTGTTATGTGGCATGAGACTCACCACTCCATCTTATTTATATCTCATATAAACCTTGGGAACAAACATGATTACAATCTTTTTGGATAAGTCATGTCATTTGTGAAGTATCCTCGATTGTGAACCAATTTATGATATTTTGTGCTAGAAATACTGTCACTCATATTCTTAACAACTTAAGAAAAGAATTTCTAACAAAATATCAATGGACTTTTTCTATTATACATAAATATATTATGTAAACGGAAAAGTAAAATTGCCTTTTATTAATAAAATGTATACAAGATATATATAAAATGATATGCTCTAGGGTATATTACTAACAAAATTCTATATTTTTTACATATTTTTTGGTGTTTTAAGGGAGTTCCAAAGCATAGGAATAAAGAAGGAAGCTTGGAAAAACTCAAGAAGAAGAGCATTGTTGCTAATACACTTTACACAGGTTGTGTAAATATACCACAGACCCATGTAACTTACCGCCAGGAGATAACCAATTAACTCAAATAGGAGACATAGTACACAGGTTGTGTAACACGGCCCGTGTAACTTGTGGAGAGCCCTATAAGATTCTGCCTAACAAAACCTAAAGAATTTTCAGAAGAACAACAAAACACAGGCCATGTAATTGGACTCGTGTAACTAGCCAAGACTCGTGTAACCTTCTGCCCAAATACGAGATGCAACCTTCAATTTCCAGTAAGTTACACGGCCCTGGGCCATGTAGTGACACACGGGCCGCATATCATGTGACACCCTTTACCCGTCTATAGTGTAGCTGAGCAAGATATGCCACACAGTGTACCGAAACACTATATTTTATCCTAATCATTTTTATCCTTAATTTATTTCTTCATGGATATGAAGTGTAATTTGTGAAATTTAACTCATTTAAGTCATTTATTGAAATTATAAATTAATTTGGGGTTCCAAAAATTCTATAGAAAATCTAGCGGAGCACCGGCTAAAAATGGATAAAACAGTTCTTCAGAACCTATGAAAAACACTTCCAATACATTTCCAATCATTCTCAAACTCCATTTGTATCAACATAATCTCAATATTCTCAATCATTTCCCACAACTTCTTCTATTTGACATTCATTCATTTCACATGATAATCATGTTCGAATCATCAATAAATACTAAATTTTCATTTATAAACACAAATTACAAATATTTGCATTAATACTAAAATATATTAAATGAGTTTCAATTTATACATGAGAAAATAAAAGTTTAATTACAAAATACAAACAGTACCAAAATACCAAAATGGGACCTAATGTCCTACCAATGCACTGTAGTTTGTGAGGTGACACGGATACTATATAGATTTGTATACAAGTCTCACCCAGTTTGTGGTCTGCAGGGCTCTCTGGCCAAATCTTCAGTACCTACGCATTGCAAAAGCGACGCGCTAAGCATAAAGCTTAGTAGTGCCAATAATAAAAGAAAATATAATATACAAATAAAAGTAATTTTATTAATTGTTTTCTTGATGATTTTGAGCCTCTTTTTATTGTTGTAATCATTTTTATTCTTTATCTTGATATTTAATTTCCTTACTTCCTTTAATAATCAATTCAATTACATTTATACTTTTCCATGCCCAAGTAACCTATACAAATTGACCGGACTAGATAAACGGGTAAACTAGCACTGGGTACCAGGTACCTCGGGCCATCACACCATCGGTCACAATGTGTCTCTCGGTGTGTAGACAAAATGGCTAATAAGCCAAAAAAGTAGTAAGGCATAAAGCCAAGTATAACATTATAATCAATATAGCCATAGGCTATCATATCACAGAATGGCATGGAGCCATACATCATACGCAATACTGCTATCAGAACCCTATTGGCATGCTAACCGATCCAAACCAATCACATTAGGCCTACTAGGGCATATTACAAAGTTATTTCTTGAATATTTATACTTAACATGTAAGATGACTATTCATTTGGTCATTTAAGTCAAAACATTGACTTTCTCATATATAATAGTTATATGAGTTTTAATCACATAAGTTTACCACATTTTGGTTCCCAAAAGTGTTGGCATTAGTTGCCAATCCATACTTCTAACTAATGGAAAATAAATCAAAAATTTCAGTTTTGGGTGCTAGAGTTCACTGTTCCATTAGGCCATTCTACAGTGAGAATTTGGCCAAATGTTCTTCATCAAAGTTATACCTTATTATGTCTAACTACATTTCTTTTTTTTTTTAATCACTCCATTTGGAGTTTTGTAGCTCAAGTTATGGCCTAAACACCATAACTGGTTGGATTACAATTTTTCTAGAATTTCTGGGCAGAATCAATTCTATAGTTTTTGTACATTGATTGCAGGTCAGTTTTTGGACATGTTATGGTCAAAATTTGAGTTTGTTTTCTTCATGAAAGTTGTAGGGCTATGTCTCAGCTTTCTACTGGTAAAAATTCAGGTCAATTAGGCCTTTCTACACTAAGTTATGACCAAATGAATGAACACTGTTCATTTAGTCATTTTCCAGTGATAGCTTGTGTGTTACCCGAATTGAAGCAATTTTTAGGTCAACTTAGGTGGGTTTTCTGGGTAGGATTTCTTCACAAAAAATGTTGCATTATGTGTCCACTATCACCTCTAGTTGGCCTTGCACCAATTGGGGAAATATAGCTTAAGATATAACCCCATGAACACACTAGACTCACAGAGTCCAGAATTGATCACAAAGGGCAGCATACCAATTCCTAATCCAATGCCACATTTCAAGCTAAATCAAAGTCAATTCATCTCAAATGGTCATTAATTGACCATTAAAATACTAGTTCACCATCAATTGAGCAAAACTCTAATTAGCCCTAAACCCTAATTCTCCAATTCTGTTAATCTTGCAACACATGCTACTCCCATTAAAAATTCATACATATACATGTTAAATAGCATTAGGAGGTAAGTTTAAACTAAATAAAACATAGGAATTCCCCTTGCTTCCAAGCTGGCCAAATTTCCTTTTCAGCCATTACCCATGATTTCTTCAATTTTTCTTCATATTTACAACTCAATTCAACTAATCCACACAATTTAAACACTAAATCTTGAAATTAAGAGCACTTACCTCTTGTAGTAGTTTTCAAGAGCTCCAAATCCTCTCTTTTTCCCTTTCTTTTTGTTGGCTAGAGGTTGTTTAAGATGCAAGATCAATTTTTGGTGAACAAGTTAGTGATTTTAGGGTGATTTGGTGGGTTAGCTCAAGCTTGAACAAGCTTCCATGGAGTTTTCTTTCCTCTCTCTCTCTCTCTCTCTCTCTCTCTCTCTCTCTCTCTCTCTCTCTCTCTCTCTACGTTTCTGCTGCCCAAAAGTTGAAGATGGCTGTCCACTTTTTCATTTTTTATCTCCTTTTATTCATGTTTAAGTAGTTTATAATGATGTGTCAAAATTTTGGTTAGGTGAAAATATTTTAATTGCATCATGCTTATGTCATAAATATGACTTTTATTTCATTTTCTTTTCTTTTCTTTTCTACTTATTTTCAATTAAATTTTTAGCAATATTTATTCATATTTTAGATCATAATAATTATTTACTTAACTGGACAAGTCGGCCAAAAACCATCTCTGAAGACGAAATGACCAAAATGCCCTTCGTTTGGCTTATTAAGCCAAAATCGTCTATATCGATCTAAAAATTTTTCTAAACCTTTTCTTGGTATTCTAATACCATAGAAACCTCAATGACTCTTCTCTGGTGTCCCAAAAATTATTTTATGAATTTTCTCCCAGGTTTAGGGCTCCTAGTTGCGAGGGCCGCAACTTCCCATTGGGTTACCCACCGCTAGGGCACCGGCTCATTTAACTTGGTTGTATTTTATTTCTAAAATTTTTCCTACATTTTTTTTTTGTTAATACTTGAGTTAATTATGGCTCCTCACTTTAGTCTAAATATTTTTTCAGATGTTCTACCTATCCAGACAGACACTGGTCACCTGAACAGTAGAATGTACAGAATTGCTACAGTGAGGGTGTTACATATCAGTCGACAACCAGTTTCCTGAGTTGATTCCAGCTCTAGTTTTTACACTCAAAACAGACTCCTGATGCCTTTGGGACTCTAAAGACTTAACCCTAGGACATTAAATATAAATAGAAGCAGCAAAAAATAGAGAAGGGGATCACCAATCTTGATACACACATTTTCATACACACATCTTCATCATTCTCTTAAAGTCGTCTTGAAGTATAGTGCATTGGCACCAAAGGGGAGTCCTCGATCGAAGTTCCACAAGCTAAAAGCTGCAGAGAATTCTCTTCAGCTCTTTTACTCTATTTCTTTAGGTTGCTTTTTATGTTCTTTTAATTTATTTTTGTTATGTTTGTTAAAGTCACCATGAGTGAGTAATTTCTTTATTCTGAAATTAGGAGAGTAATGCTTGTAATCATTATTATGGATAAATATTGAGTTTTACCTATTAGATTTGAGTTTTGTTCTTTGATTTAATGTTTTGTGTTCTTAATGCATGCTATATGCCGATACCCACTTAGACATAATATAAGATACTGATTGAAGAACTAAAAGGTAAAGGTTAGTATTGGAAAATCAAAATATTAAACTTACAAAATCTGACCTAGAGATAAGCTGAAATCCTTTGTGGAATTCTATAATTAATCATAGATCTTAAAGGGTTTTTATTAGGACTAATCACCAACGAAAGAAGGGTTTAGCTCTAATTGAAATACACCTTAGGTGCCTTGAGAGAGGACCTAAGATACCTTAGGATTAATTTCCATCAAAGCAATAACCCTCAATCTAATGAATAGACAAGATTAAATCCATAATAAAGTTAAAGTGTGAAATCTTAATTCTGGAATTGTTTTATAGATTATTTCATTTTAAGCTCATTATTCTCTCAATTTTTAGCACTCAAATTAAATTAGATTCACTCTTCCATTATATTCGGTAGCCTAGACAATCATAATTGTTGTGTAGTTTAGTACTTGCTAATTAAATTTCTCGTGGGACGATACTATACTCACTACTTTAATACTTATTAGCGATCCGTGTGCTTGCGAGGTTATAAAACCAGCAAACAAGTTTTTAGCACTGTTGCCAGGGAATTTATTTCTAGTAATATTAGGCGATAAGCAATTTAGTTGATTTAGGCATTTACATTTTCTATTTAAATTTACTTATGAGAATATATAGTATAGGTGATAGCCTATTTAAATTTAGTTAAATTTACTTAAATTTACCAGAACAAAACTGTAAGAAGAAATTTTGGACTTGGATCTCAAGATAGATAAGACTCTAAGAACCATCAAGAGAGAAAGGAGACGTGTAACATCCCCACTGTATGTATTTTGTACGTTCTGTTGCTCCAGTGGCCAAATATCAATCCAAGCAAGTCAGGATTTCTTGAACTACACTTCAGTGATAGTGAATAGACATATAATGATGAAATAAATAAAAATAAAATATAAGAAAAATCAAATAAAAGTGAAAGAGAGAAAATGAAGCTAAGTTAAACGAGCCGGCACCGCAGCGATGGGTGACTGCACTGTGAAGGCCGTTGTCGACCCCAAGATCGTGGGGAACCCTCGGAATTAAATTTTAGGACGTAAGTAAAGGTTTATTGAAATATAATTGAAACTAGAAATATAAAAAAAAAATTAATAAATTAGTACAAAGAAAAACAAAAAATTGAGAAACAGACAAAAATCGGTGTTACCGAAAAATCAGGAATATAACCTGAAGTGGGGCATTTTGGTCATTTGACACCTAGAGTTGCCTTTTGACCTCAATGTCCATAAAAAATAAATGATATTGCACTTAGAAAATGTCATGAAAAATTAAAATGAGATACATTATGTAAATAGCGAAAGAATTAAGCTAAATGTGCAAATAATGGAACTTAGTATAATTAACCATTAAACTATTGTTAAGTGCTCCACTAATTCAGAAACTTGGACACCTATATAAGCCTTGGGACAGATGAATCATCATCTTCAACCTTGCTCCATAAACCAGCCGAAACTCTCACCATTGAAAGAACTCCATAGCCGACCATGAAAGGACCTCCATGCACTCCCTTTCCAAGCCTCCTTTCCACTTGATTCCTTCATTAAAGCTTGCCTACTCACCTTGGGGAAGATATTGATAACAAGAAAAACAAGATTTGGTGAAGTTTTAACAAGCTCCAAAAGTGGTAAGTGTCCAAAACCTCCCCCTTGCTTTAGTAAACCTTGTGTTTAGGTTGAGGTAAGTATTTTGGTGAAGAGAAATGAAGACAATAGTGAGATATGTAATTGTCCATTTTTGGAAGCCATGAATATTTGTTGTATTTGAGTTTTTCTTACCTCTAATGGATGGGAATTAAGATTGATTAACTCAAATGGAAGATGTAATAAGTTAAAATCTAAGTATGTGCATGTAGTGCTTGAATTAAGGGTGCGAAATGGAACCTTGATGCTTTGGCAAACTGCCATGTTTGGCAGCCCATAATATCATGAATTTGTATGTGTGAATATGAAGTTTATTAATGAAATATGATAGTATTAAATTATGGGCAGCATGTGTAATTGATATTGAGGTATGAGTATATGGAAGTGTATGTGTAATATTGATATTGAGATATGTTGAATTTTGGTGGAAGTGAAAGTTGAACTTGAATGGTGTATTGTGTGCATTGAGCACTTGATTGTTTTGCTCAAAATTGCTTACTGGAATTGTGTTTAATATTGTAGAAGTGCTGTCACACCTTACCCCTCTGTAAGGCATAACATGATCCCGTAGTATACCTAATGAATTACCAACTCCGTCTACTGATAACCCATTAAATACACTTCTAGGGATTTGAAAATCTTTTCTTACTTCTTTTCCTGTGGTGAGCACTATTTACAGGTGTTAAAAACTTTGGTGAACTGAGGTGAAACAACTAACTCATTTGATTTATTTGGAATTTCTGTAAAAATTTTGGCAAGGTGCCATCTGTATTTTGGATAAAACAGTTCTTCAGAAAACCTGTAAAAAAAAGAACTTCAATAATTTTCCAAATCTCAACTCCAATACATTTCTCAACACAACAATTTATCAACACAATTCCATAGGAATTTTTCAAAGTCCGAGATAAGGAAATATAATACAACTTTTACAATCCAAAACACTCATAATTAATTTACAACTTCAAGGTACAATTTAATTTACAACTGCTCAAAACCAAAAGAAAATATACATACAAAGGTCATACATTACTGATACAAAATGCAAAAAGCGGTATACTCGTTATACCCAAAAATCTCTCATTGGGTATGTGCGGCCTAGTCTGTCTCTCTACCGCGATGAATGCAAAAGCTATCATTGAGACAATTTCTCAGTGGTGCACAACATTTACCAAATACAATTTAAATCACAATTCATAAATCATGTAAATAGTGGATACTTAAAACCATAGTCAAATTTAAGACAATAAAGGTCAATAAGAATTTAAACTCCATTTCTCAATATCACAATAATTTTCCATAAGTCAGATCAGGTTTGAATTCAAAAGACAGTCTATGTCAATGAGAGTTTAAAATCCATTTCACAATCTCACAATACACATCGATAAATCACACACTTAATCATGATCCATAATTCTATTCATCCCATAAGGCGTTGGCTATTGAGGTATTCTTTTCATCCCAAAAGTAGTTGACTAATGAGGAATAACATGGCTAGCTAGCAAAAATATTAGTTATCATTCTATTCGTCCTCAGCACACACCTCAACACTTGAGAGGGAATTCAATTCATCCCACTAGACAAGCTAGAGAGGAATACAATCAATATACATGATAGCTGTGGTTTCAAACCATTTCTAATGCTTTTTAATCAATAAGTATCCATCAATGTCATTCAAACCATTTTTCACAGTTTCAAACTATTCACAATATTTTTCAATCAATAAATATTCCTCAAACACATTTCCACAATTTAAAATAATGATATACAAATAATCAATATTTATTTCCATTGAAAATAATTCAAAAGAAACAGTTGGTGTGCACAAACCTCGACCAGTGTTTCCTTCCCTTTTCACGAGTCTTTGGTAGCGAAACACAATTTGAAGTGTTTCAGTACTAATTTAAACTGTCTCTATCGATGGTGTTTGGTAAATAATGCACTGAACTCAATTATTCACTTAATCACCTAATATACCGACCCTCGTTGCGTTTTAGGTAAATTAGGATTTAGTGTCGTTAATATGTCACATTTGATAGGGTTTTAGGTTTGGTATGTTTTACCAAAGTCATTTCCTTGCTTAGTGCATTTTAATGCAAATTCTTTGGATGACACTGGTTTGACCTAACCGGACGATCTAGTTCGCTCGGTTTTCGGGTCTCGGTCGAAACTAAAAACATGTAGATTTAGGTCTTATGGACCGCGGTGCAAAATTTCAGGTCAATCCGAGTTAAGTAGACCGAGTTATGGTCATTACACTCTTGCTGGTCAAATGGTACCATTTTAGGTCAATTTTAGGTCAAATTGGTCAATTCTGGTTCGGCCAGTTTTTGGATCCGAACTTGTGCAAGTTATTTGACTTTCTTATGGTCATTTCTGGGCTTTGGTGTCTTCATAAGACTTGTAGGTATGGGTCTTAACTATTCTTGGTTAAAATTTCAGGTCAATTGGACCTGGTTTGAGTGAGTTATGGCCTAAACACTCACTGCTGCCCAATTGGTCATTTTTCAGGTCCTAATTGCACCTAATCCGAATTGGTCATTTTTTTACGTCACCTTGCAAGCAGAATTTTGGCATGGTTTCTCAATGAAAGTTGGCACATTTTGTGCCTAGTTTCACCTCAAATTGGTCTCATACCAATTGAGGTTACACATTTAAGGTTATAGGCTAAAATGTGTACTGCCCTCAATATGCTTTTCACACCCCATTCAAAACACATATTTACCTTGCAAAGTTTACTTCCATACCCTACCAAATCAGTTTTGGTACATTACCAAAAGCACTTTCTACTTTACATTAACATTATTTTGGGCAGATTCCAATCAGCCTCAACACACCAATATCATTCACAATTATAATTTCTAAGTACTATTACAAACACCCTAACCATTACAAATTTTACACACACTTTACAAGATCAATCTACATACATATCATCAATCCTTCTAGGTTAATATTCTGCATACATTTCCTTCAATATATACCATTACTCAAGTGTCCCCAAGCTGCCACAAACCATTCTTCAACATCAAAGTCCGTCCATTTTACAATTTCCCATCCAAGTGCATAAATCACCACATAAACATGAAATAATTCACTAGGTTACTAATTCATCATGATCAACACCATTTCTCATCAATTATATGCACAAATATCTCATCAAAAACGTGACTCATGGCTGTCCAAAATGAAAACAACAATAACCCTTCAAACTCAAAATTTTCTTTCACCAAACTAACACCCATAACATGAACATAAACTTTAACAAAGAAATTCTCAAAAATGCAAACTTACCTTTAATTGTAACTTGCTAAACCTTCATCAAACTTCTCAAAATTAGTATCAATATCTTCCTTGTGATGTGTAGACAAAGTTTAATGAAGAACACTAAGAGGTTGGAGTTGAAAATGGAGAGTTAAGAAAGCTTGCATGAAAAATGGCTATGGAGTTTCCTTCACTCTTCAATTCGGCAATTTGAATGCAAATGAGGAAGATTACTTATTCAGCTGCATTTTAAGTGTACACATGTCCCACTATGTATTTAATTAATCCCCTTAGTGGTCCACTTAGTCACTTAATCATATAATAAAGTAATTATTCATTTATTCCACATTTAACCCATAATTTCCACTATTTATTTTAGGTACCACCAATTTAATTTTTCATTTTATTTTCTAAGTGTAATACTATTTATTTTTAATGGACATTTAGGTCAAAAGACACTTGATGTCAAATGACCATAATGTGGCATTCTGATTTTTCGTTTTGTCTGCTTTTCGATTTCTCACTTTTCTTTGTACTAATTATTTAATTTTTCTTTGATATTTCTAATGATATTTATTCTTCAACAAGGGTCTATTTATGTCCCAAAAATGTTTTCCAGGTTCCAACGGTCCACGTGACTTCTCACCCATCGTTAGGTTTCCGACTCGTTTAACTTGATCACATTTCTTTGCAATCATTTTTCCTTTTTTTCTTGTACTTTCTTTTCTTTTATTTCATTATTTTATGTCTCCTCACTCTCATTGAAGTGTGGTTCTAGGCATCCTAGCTGTCCAGGACAACAGAGCACTACCGAACTTAGGGGTGTTACAATTCTCCCCCCCTTAAATAAATTTCGTCCACGAAATTTTACCCAGTAATCATCTTACAATAGTCATACGTTTATTTTCTTCTTTCTATATGATCGTAAGACTTTTAACAATCTAATACAATGTTTACTTTGTTTGGATAACACCAATCTCCTCTTACTATTATGTTGTCTAATATTTCAGATCACGTTCCTTCTTGAATGACCCTTGAGGTCATATTAGAATCATTCATCGTGCATTGGTCCTCCGACCATTCTAGTCCATAGTCTTCCTCACATTCGAATATTTCTTTGTTACATATGAATCAACTGCTCAAGTCTCTACTTCCATAACTCTTTTATCCACAATGTTCTATAACTTACTTCCTTTTGTGAACTATAACCTTCGATATTTTAACTTTTGAGTTTTAGATCCCTAAGTAGGATTTTCAAACTTATTTCTAACAATTAAATTGCATAACTATGCCAAAACAGTTGGCAACTATTCTCATCTAGGTGTACTATCGGTTAGTACGTAGCTCTACACAATAATCTCAAGTTAGTATAAACATCAAGAACATTGCATAGTTACTACGATACATCCCAATAGATCAAACTTTGTTATCTTTTATTCTTTTTGAATTCACTGATATTCGAATCTTATTCTGATTACAATATCCATTAGCAATTTCTAACAGTAACCTCCTTGCCCTTATCAAGAGCAATTCCATTCTGCATCTTACTTTACGTCCTCTTGCCTTACATTAAGTAGGCTCACTAATTAGCTTTATAATTTATGGTGTGTTAGAAAATACTTTTCACGATAAACTCTTTCAAAACTAATTTCACTTATTATCACAATCCTTATCTTAAGGGCTAATCACTAATGCGTCAAAATTTATTCCTCTCAGAACGAATAACAACAGAACATATAGTTCTAACACTAATGTAAAAATATGAAAATTCCAGTCAAACAATACATATATATATCTCGGTTGCTAATTGAGAAAGTACATGATGTCAAAAGTCTCGTCTCTTTTACAGTATAGCGTATACTCGTTGAAGCATCACCTGCTTTGGCTGATTCACGGACTTCTAGGTGTACTACCCTTACCTCTACCTTTGCCTCTACTAAGCGATGGTGAACTCTTTGGGGTAGAAACTTGGGTTGATCCCTTTGGTGTAGTAAATGATCGATTTACACAATCCTTAGCAAAATGACCAGCTCTCCACAATTAAAGCATGCTCCTACGGCTCTATAACATACCCCACTATGTGGTTTACCACAAGTTTCACAAAGTCGATCGGCAGCGAGGTTTCTGTTGAGTTTGCTGATCGGATCGAGGTGGTTTCTGTCAAGAAGATCTATCTCTACCGGACTTCTTACTATCTCTATTGTATCCCCCAAAGTTTTTCCTCTTTCCGGACCACTAGAACTGACTTTCCCTCTTTTACCTCTCGATTTCTTTTTCTCAAGAGCTTGATTCAATTCTTTCTAATTCTAGTGCTTGAGAAATAAGTTCGAAGAAGTTGTTATGTTTGAATCCGACCACTTGTAACTGATACTAGGCTTCAAGCCGGTTTCAAACCTCTTACATCTCTCCTGGTAGAAAGTAGACTTCTTGCATAATGGCTTAGGCGGGAGAATTCCCTTTCATACTCCTGCTTTGGACTTAGGAATTCTTGCGTCTACATAAGCATCGGGACATATTTTTGAATTCCGAAGTCATTCCATGTTAGCACTGCAGTTCTATCGGGGATGGTTTTCCACCGTCATAAGCATCCCCACAGCAAAGATCAGTACTCAAATCTAAGCTCCTCTGCAATGCGGTTTCTTGAATACCCTATCCATCCTCTCTAACCATTGTTCGCCTCTAGAGGATCTCCTTGAACTCTGTAGCCCCATACTTCATCAATTTGTCATATTGTCTAGCGTGGTTGTACCAATTGGGACTTGAGTAGGCACATTACCATCCATTTGTTGGAACATTGCGTGCTCTTGAACCACGACATTATGTAGGCATGGGGCATCCTTGCACCTCGACCTCTATCGATTGATCGCGATCACCCTCTTCCATAGTCAATTCGAGGATTTTAGACCTCCTGTACAATAATACAAGGAGATTTCCTCCGTTAGAGCATATTTATAATGTAATGTGTATGTATCAAACAATGATATTGAGCAGTTGTACTGTGAAGAAAGAATATTCAAGTAACAAGTGAAAACAGAATTTAAAAACTGTGCTCTGATACCACTAAAACATGTCACACCTTACCCCTCTGTAAGGCATAACATGATCCCGTAGTATACCTAATGAATTACCAACTCCGTCTACTGATAACCCATTAAATACACTACAAGGGATTTTAAAAACTTTTCTTACTTCTTTTACAAAGGTGAGCACTATTTACAGTGTTAAAAACTTTGGTGAACTGAGGTGAAACAACTAACTCATTTGATTTATTTGGAATTTCAGAAAATTTTGGCAAGGTGCCATCTGTATTTTGGATAAAACAGTTCTTGAAAACTAAAAGAACTTCAATAATTTTCCAAATCTCAACTCCAATACATTTCTCAACACAACAATTTATCAACACAATTCCATAGGAATTTTTCAAAGTCCGAGATAAGGAAATATAATACAACTTTTACAATCCAAAACACTCATAATTAATTTACAACTTCAAGGTACAATTTAATTTACAACTGCTCAAAACCAAAAAGAAAATATACATACAGTGTCATACATTCTGATACAAAATGCAAAAAGCGGTATACTCGTTATACAGAAAAATCTCATTGGGGTATGTGCTCTCTACTGCGAAAGCTATCACGAGACAATGTCTCAGTGGTGCAACATTAACCAAATACAATTAAAATCACAAATAATAAATCATGTAAATAGTGGATACTTAAAACCATAGTCAAAATTAAGACAATAAAGGTCAATAACAATAAAAACTCCAATTCACAAAATCACAATAATTTTCCATAAGTCGATCAGTTTGAATTCAAAAGTATGTCAATGAGAGTTTAAAATCCATTTCACAATCTCACAATACACATCGATAAATCACAGATTAATCATGATCCATATTTCAATTCATCCCAAAAGCAGATTGATTATGAGGTATTGAATTCTTCCCATTTGTCGATGACTAATGATGTATTTCTTGGCTATCTTGGAATAATATGAGTACTCATTCTATTCTTCCTCAACGCACACACCTCAACACTTGAGGGAATTCAATTCATCCCACTAGACAAGCTAGAGAGGAATACAATCAATATACATGATAGCTGTGGTTTCAAACCATTTCTAATGCTTTTTAATCAATAAGTATCCATCAATGTCATTCAAACCATTTTTCACAGTTTCAAACTATTCACAATATTTTTCAATCAATAAATATTCCTCAAACACATTTCCACAATTTAAAATAATGATATACAAATAATCAATATTTATTTCCATTGAAAATAATTCAAAAGAAACAGTTGTTGTGCACAAACCTCTAATGACTGTCCCCCTGATCTGGACCCAGTGTTTCCTTCCCTTTTCCTGAGTCTTTGGTAACTGAGAAACACAATTTGAAGTGTTTCAGTACTAATTTAAACTGTCTCTATCGATGGTGTTTGGTAAATAATGCACTGAACTCAATTATTCACTTAATCACCTAATATACCGACCCTCGTTGCGTTTTAGGTAAATTAGGTTTTAGTGTCGTTAATATGTCACATTTGATAGGGTTTTAGGTTTGGTATGTTTTACCAAAGTCATTTCCTTGCTTAGTGCATTTTAATGCAAATTCTTTGGATTCCGACACTGGTTTGACCTAACCGGACGATCTAGTTCGCTCGGTTTTCGGTCTCGGTCGAAACTACAAACTTGTAGATTTAGGTCTTATGGACGGTGCAAAATTTCAGGTCAATCCGAGTTAAGTAGACCGAGTTATGGTCATTACACTCTTGCTGGTCAAATGGTACCATTTTAGGTCAATTTTAGGTCAAATTGGTCAATTCTGGTTCGGCCAGTTTTTGGATCCGAACTTGTGCAAGTTGTTTGACTTTCTTATGGTCATTTCTGGGCTTTGGTGTCTTCATAAGACTTGTAGGTATGGGTCTTAACTATTCTTGGTTAAAATTTCAGGTCAATTGGACCTGGTTTGAGTGAGTTATGGCCTAAACACTCACTGCTGCCCAATTGGTCATTTTTCAGGTCCTAATTGCACCTAATCCGAATTGGTCATTTTTTTAGGTCACCTTGCAAGCAGAATTTTGGCATGGTTTCTCAATGAAAGTTGGCACATTTTGTGCCTAGTTTCACCTCAAATTGGTCTCATACCAATTGAGGTTACACATTTAAGGTTATAGGCTAAAATGTGTACTGCCCTCAATATGCTTTTCACACCCCATTCAAAACACATATTTACCTTGCAAAGTTTACTTCCATACCCTACCAAATCAGTTTTGGTACATTACCAAAAGCACTTTCTACTTTACATTAACATTATTTTGGGCAGATTCCAATCAGCCTCAACACACCAATATCATTCACAATTATAATTTCTAAGTACTATTACAAACACCCTAACCATTACAAATTTTACACACACTTTACAAGATCAATCTACATACATATCATCAATCCTTCTAGGTTAATATTCTGCATACATTTCCTTCAATATATACCATTACTCAAGTGTCCCCAAGCTGCCACAAACCATTCTTCAACATCAAAGTGCCGTCCATTTTACAATTTCCCATCCAAGTGCATAAATCACCACATAAACATGAAATAATTCACTAGGTTACTAATTCATCATGATCAACACCATTTCTCATCAATTATATGCACAAATATCTCATCAAAAACGTGACTCATGGCTGTCCAAAATGAAAACAACAATAACCCTTCAAACTCAAAATTTTCTTTCACCAAACTAACACCCATAACATGAACATAAACTTTAACAAAGAAATTCTCAAAAATGCAAACTTACCTTTAATTGTAACTTGCTAAACCTTCATCAAACTTCTCAAAATTAGTATCAATATCTTCCTTGTGATGTGTAGACAAAGTTTAATGAAGAACACTAAGAGGTTGGAGTTGAAAATGGAGAGTTAAGAAAGCTTGCATGAAAAATGGCTATGGAGTTTCCTTCACTCTTCAATTCGGCAATTTGAATGCAAATGAGGAAGATTACTTATTCAGCTGCATTTTAAGTGTACACATGTCCCACTATGTATTTAATTAATCCCCTTAGTGGTCCACTTAGTCACTTAATCATATAATAAAGTAATTATTCATTTATTCCACATTTAACCCATAATTTCCACTATTTATTTTAGGTACCACCAATTTAATTTTTCATTTTATTTTCTAAGTGTAATACTATTTATTTTTAATGGACATTTAGGTCAAAAGACACTTCGGATGTCAAATGACCATAATGCCCTGTTCGGGTGGCATTCCTGATTTTTCAGGGTTTTGTCTGCTTTTTCGATTTCTCACTTTTCTTTGTACTAATTATTTAATTTTTCTTTGATATTTCTAATGATATTTATTCTTCAACAAGGGTCTATTTATGTCCCAAAATGTTTTCCGGGTTCCATGATCAACGGTCCACGCCGTGACTTCCCAGTGCGGTCACCCATCGTTAGGTTTCCCGACTCGTTTAACTTGATCACATTTCTTTGCAATCATTTTTCCTTTGTTTTTCTTGTACTTTCTTTTCTTTTATTTCATTATTTTATGTCTCCTCACTCTCATTGAAGTGTGGTTCTAGGCATCCTAGCTGTCCGGACAACACTGGTCACTGGAGCAGCAGAACGCACTACCGAACTTAGGGGTGTTACAAGTGCTATGCATGAATAATGAAGTAATGAGGAGGAGAAGGAATGTCAATTTGGGAGTGTAAGTGTCTTGTGCAAGTTGTGTATTGATGGCAGTACCTAAATTCGGTCATAAGTGCCAAATTGTGGACCCAATTGGTATGAGGCCAATGGGGAGTGAAACTAGACACCAAATAGGCCAACTTTCATGTAGAAATGTTGCCAAAATTCTGCCTAGAAACTAACCTTAAAAATGACCAAATCCGGAATGGCAACCTTGCAACCCAGATTTTTGACCATATGAACAGTAGTCATTAGGATGACCATAACTCACTCAAAACAGGTCCAATTGACTTGAAATTTTTACCATGGATAGCTTAGACATAGAGCTACAATTATTATGAAGACACCAAAGCCCAGAAATGACCAGAACCAAGTCAAATAGCTTGCACAAATTCGGGTACCAAAACTACCAGAACTAAAAGTGACCTAAAATTGACCAAATTTTGTACTAAAGGTGAAATCTGTCCAGCTTTAGTAAATTGATCATATCTTGGTCGATACAACTCAGAATGACCTGAAATTTTGCCCCGAGTGCAATAAGACATAGAGCTACAATTTTGCTTCTTTGACCAGAAGCTAAAAACCAAGAGAAATAGGACTTTAAGCTAGACAAATCTAGCACACCAAAAATTGAGAATTTGCATTTACATACAATGATGCTTGAAGCAATTTGGCAATCAATGCCAACTTATAAAAATGGTAAATTACACTATATTGGCAGCATATTGAATTACAATATGTGACATGTTGATGCTAGAAATAACTTATCCATAGTACCTAAAAAGGTCAACATATACATTGACTTATGAATTACATAATAGCTAGTAAGCTAAAAAAAATTGATGAATTAAACAATTAATTTATAATGTGCCCTAGTTTGCCTAGTTGACTAGTTTGGATAGGTTGGCATGCCAATAGGATTCTGACAGCTGTTCTGTAAATGGCTTCATGCTATACTGTGTTTTTACGGCTTATTATGCTGCACTGTGACTTTAATAGCCTACGGCTATACATATTGTATATTTATTCTTTGCTTATCACCAGATTGACTATATGGCTTTTTAGCCACACTATTTGCACACCGGGAGACACTTTGTAACCGATGGTGTGATGACCCGAGGTACTAGGTACCTAGTGCCAGTATATCCGTTTATCTAGTCTGGTCAGTATATAGGCTACACGGGCAGTTAATTTAAGCACTATTAAATTCAAATAGTTAAATCTAGTCTTCTGACTTACAGCACCACCAAAATTAGCACAAATTGAAATGTTAGCAAATAAAAGTAGAATCAACAATTGTAAAGAATACCGATGTCATAAATTCATTTACTTTATTTTAGTGTATATTTCTTTATATTTGGCACCACTAAGCAAAATTGCTTAGCGCGTTGCTTTTGTAACGTGTAGGTATTGGAGACACAGCTGGGGACCCCAGTAGACCTACGACCGGGTGAGACATTAGATCTGCACAGGAGTCCAGAGTCATCTGCACTGCAATGCATACATGGTAGGACTTAGGATATCTTGTATTTTGTACTTTTGTTGTATTTTTGAAATTCGGCCCTGTATTTTGTAATGTTATGAAAGCTCTAAAGTTTGCAATATTTTGTACATATTAAATAACATGAAGATTTTTTGGATATAATTAAATTATTATGGACTGTATTATGGAACTGTTTAATTACTGTGAAAGTCTATTGACTTTACTAAGAAATAGAGACTGTGAAATATTTGAGATTTTGATATTATCATATTAAACTGTTTTCAACAGGTTTGGAATGACAGTTTGTCCGAAATACAGAAGGCACCTTGCCAAATTTTTATTACTATTTTTGAAACACTGATTTTATCAAAGTATGAAAATAGTATCAGCATGATATGAATATTACATTAAAGACTTCTTAAAATCAAATTGTGTTCAGGAAATGAAATAATCACAGACTAGGTGTTTCGGCACGCCGTGTAGCACGCCTTGCTCGGCTATACTGTAAACGGGTGAGGGGTGTTACAAGACGCCAAGAACAAGATCAAGAAATTTTAGAAACTCTAGTCATGGCCAATAACAATAATAGGCCAAGACCTTTGAGGGACTATAGAGCTCCATCTATCCAAGGATTCCAGCCCAGCATTACAAGACCCACAGTGGAAGCCAATAATTTTGAACTAAAATCGGTATGGCTTGAGATGATTCAACAGACCCAGTTTGGAGGTTCACCTACAAAAGATCCACACTACCACCTCTAATGCTTTCTTACCCTGTGTGATACATTTAAGATGAATGGAGTATCTGATCAAGCTATAAGACTCAGAGCATTCCTATTCTCCCTTCGAGATAAAGCAAGGAAGTGGCTATTCTCTCAATCAGTTGGAACATTCATCACTTGGGAAGACCTCTTGCAAGCTTTGCTAGCAAGATATTTCCCACCTATGAAGACTATAAAACTAAGGGTTGAACTCAACACCTTTAGGCAAAAATAAGGTGAATCACTCTATGACTCATGGGAGAGATATAAAGACTTATAGAGGGAATGTCCACACCATGGCATAGAAGATTGGCTCCTAGTTCAGAATTTCTATAATGGGTTATTGCCCTCTACAAGGATCACAGTAGATTCAACTGTAGAAGGAGACCTGATGGAGAAAACAGTAGGAGAAGCCCTTGAACTTTTAGAGAGGGTCACTTATCACAATTATGAGTGGTCAAATGAAAGGGGGGATACAAGAAGAACAACAGGGATCATGGAATTGGATGCCCTAAGCATGATAAATGCTTAGTTTGACCAGCTCATCAAAAGGCTTGACAAAATGCAAGCCAATGCTATAGGGATGATCAATTAACACTACGACAGCTGTGGAGGAGGGTGTATGCCTTCAGAATGCAACAACTTCAATGAACTCTCTATAAAATAGCTAAACTATGTAAATAATGGAGGAAACTTTAACTAGAGGCAGCTCAATAATCCATATTCAAACACCTACAATCCTGGATGGAGAAACCACCCTAACTTCTCATGGTCCAACTTGCAGAATCAACCCATAAACAAGTAGTAAGGGTATAGACCATCGGCAATCCCAGGTTTTCAGAACAAAGGACAAAGCAGATGCAGCAACAGCCACCACTCCCTCCACCTCAATAGCCTGAATCAAAGTTGACTATGGAATCCATGATGGAGGGCTTCTTAACAGCCCAACAATAGTAGAATGAAATGATAAAGCAGTTAGCTTCCAAAATGGACCAATTAGCCACCCACAATAAGATGCTTGAAAACCAAATTACTCAGTAGGCAAGTTCTTCAAGCAAGGCTACTAGTAAATTGCTAAGTCAATCAGAGATGAACCCCAAAGAGCACTATAAGGTAGTCAGCTTGAGGAGCGATAGAATTTTAGAAGAACAACAATCAGAGGAAAAATCAACTAAGAAAACCTCTGATGAATCTGATAACCAAACAGAGGAGAAGGAGGAAGAAGCTAAAAAGGAAAAGGAAGAGGAAACAAAGAAGAAAAAGAAGTTACCAGAGCCATATCAACCTCCTCTACCTTTTCCCCAGAGATTCCAAAAGGCTAAATTGCATAAGTAGTTTGAAAAGTTTTTAGAAGTTTTACAGAAACTCTACATTAGCATTCCCTTCTTAGAAACACTTTCTCAAATGCCATCCTATGCTAAGTTCCTTAAAGAAATTCTTTCAAAGAAGAGAAGGCTGGAAAACTATGAGACTATTGCTCTTAGAGAGGAATGCAGTGCCATATTACAAAACAAGTTGCCACCAAAGCTCAAGGATCCATGGAGCTTCTCCATACCTTTCCTTATTGGCAACAAAAATATAGACAAGGCACTCTGTGATCTGGGTGCAAGTGTGAGTCTGATGCCTCTATCAATATGTCAAAAGCTGGATATAGGAGAGCTCAAACCCATAACAATTTCACTATAATTGGCTGATCAGTCTGTCAAGTACCCAATTGGCATCCTAGAAAACATCCCCATTAAGGTAGAAAAATTCTTCATTCCTATTGATTTTATTTTCCTGGAGATGGAAGAGGATATCCAAATTCCTATCATCCTGGGAAGACCTTTCTTGGCAACCGCCGGAGCTATCATAGATGTTAAGAATAAGTGGTTAACTCTCAAGGTAAGAGATGAAGAAGCAGAATTCAACCTGTTCAGAATAATGAAGCATAAACTTGAACCTGATGAATACTTAAAGGTTGACATAATTGACAAGCTAGTTAAAGAGGAATTTCACAAAAGACATACTGAAGGTCCTCTTGAAGCATTTATAGTCCACGACCGCACAACAGATAGTAAAAACACAGAAATTGCAGCTTGTGCAAAATCTTTAAAAGCTATCCCACCCCTACCCTTAGCTCAAGCTTTCCAGGTGGAAGAACTAAAGGAGGAACAACCTAAAAGCAAGTCACATAAAGACACCAAATAGGTAGAACTGAAACTTCTCCCCTCTACACTAAGGTACACATTCTTGGACTCAAATTCTAAATATCCTGCTATTATCAATGCTAGCCTATCTAATGTAAAAGAGGAAAAATCATTAAGGGAACTTATGACCCATAGTAAGGCTATAGGGTATAAAATAGAAAACCTGAAAGGGGTTAGTCCTTCAATTTACCTGCGTAGGATACCTATGGAGGAAAATAGTAAACCCACTATTATACATCAAAGGAGACTTAAGCCAAACATGAAAGAAGTAGTTAAGAAGGAAATTCTGAAACTATTAGATGCAGGTATTATATACCCAATTTCTGATAGTAAATGGGTTCGTCCAGTGTATGTAGTGTGCCTAAGAAAGGTGGGACAACTATCATTCAAAGTGAAAAGATGAATTAATCTCTATTAGGGTAGTCACTGGTTGGCGAATGTGCATAGATTATAGGAAATTGAATGGTACCACTATAAAAGACCATTTTCCTCTCCCTTTCATAGATCAAATGTTAGAAAGGCTAGTGAAACATTCATACTCTTATTATCTAAATGGGTATTTAGGATTTTTCCAAATTCCTATTCACCCAGAAGACTAGGAAAAGACCACGTTCACATGCCCTTATGGAACCTTTGCATATAGAAGAATGCCTTTTGGTCTTTGTAATGCCCCTGCTACTTTTCAAAGATGCATGATAGCTATTTTTTTTATTATATTGAAAATATTATGGAAGTTTTTATGGATGATTTTTCTGTCTATGGAACTACTTTTGATGAATGCCTAGCTAATTTATCTAAAGTGTTGCAAAGATGTGAAGAATTAAAGCTGGTTCTAAATTGGGAAAAATGTCACTTTATGGTAAAGGAAGGTATAGTTCTTGGGCACCTGGTATCAAAAAGAGGAATTGAAGTTGACAAGGTAAAAATTGAAATTATTGAAAAAATGCCACCACCAACAGCTGTCACACCCTACTCCTCAGTAAGATGTAATATGATCTCGTAGTACATCTAATGAATTACCGTACTTCGCCTACTGGTAACTCATTAAATATACTACAAGGGATCTTAAAACAATTTTCATTCATTTTTAAAGTGGTGAGCAAATTTTTTTTTTCTAATATTAAAACCTTTATTTGACACTAAGTCATAAATCAAATTTCAAGTCATTAAAATTTTTTCACAATTTTTACAAAAATTCCGGTAGAGTGCCGGTTGTATTTTGAGAAAATCAAACTTAAAACCTGTAAAGAAATACACTCCTAATGTTTTCAAACAACCACAACTCTAATACACTCATTTTCACATCCTCGTTCATCATAATCAATTCAATTCACTTATCAAGCCAACTCATCATAAAAGAAACCGTCCATAATTTTCAATTTCCAAAAGAAAGTAAATAATACATTCATTAAGGTACTAAAATTATTACTTACAACTAATTTGCATTTTCATTACACACCCAAAATAACATTTCAAAATTTTTATACATCTGCTCAAATAATTTACACACATATATTTACATGCATAATCAAAATCTAATATACAAGGGTATACCTATAATATACCCTAGGCTAGTCACAAGCAGTCTTCAAGGTGCAGCTGCAGGAATCTCACTCAACTGCTCTATCTTTACTCTCACCTGCGACAGCATACAAAGCTATCGCTGAGTGGTGAACTCAATGGTGCACAACTATAATTTAAAATGTAATACAATATACATTGACAATAATTATACCAAAAATTTTAGAATCTCGAAATTTAACCAATTTCCAAATGTCAAAATTTTCATTGCCAATAATAATAGTCACTTGTTAAAATAACCTTGATCAAATTTATCAAATCACAACTGAACAATAAAAATAATTCCTACAATTATGGAAATAAACAATTATTTTAACAAAATCATTTGTGCACAATCTCATTTAAAATCACAATTTCTTATCAATCAAAACCCATTCTTTATCTCACTAACTATGCAAGACTAATTTGAAAGGGCCATCTTCGGGGGCGATTCTAACTCCCTATGGTCGGGGAGGTCGAATCATCATGCACAGTACACAACATAATAATGAAACTTCTGAAAGGGCCAATGAAAAACTTAGATCTAACCTCTAATAAGAGGAGAATCTAAGCCTGTGCACATACCATGGTATTCAAAACAAAATAAAGCTAACTCCATTGTCTTCTCCACAAATGAGAGAGACGATTAATAACCTAATCAAGCATCTATAGTGAGATATAAAATAATATTATGAATCTCTTTATCTTTTTTTGTGAGCATAAATCACAACAAAATATTAATTCAAGATCAATTCCAATATTCCATAATTTTTTTATGCTCATCATAATCCAAAATAAAATTTTGTATTTTATTCATGCAAATTGCCCGTCACAATTCAGACATAATTTATCCAGTCCAAAATAATATTAAATAATTATTGAAATAATATTTCACAAAAACTAAACTCATGCTTGCTGTACCAATTTCAATAATCATTGAAATAAATCCCATAATTGATAAACATAGTGTATAAGGAAAAATAAAATCATTTAATTACGTAAAATATTCAAAACAAATTCAATTAAAAACTAGTTGTGCACAAACCTCTTTTGTCAACTCAATTTACTCAAACTTTCATTTCTCCTTTGAAGATCCCTTTCCAACTGAAACACATAAATTTAAAGTACTTCAGTATCCATTTCTAATACTTAAATTCCAACAATCTCTTTGCAGACATATCCTACCTATTACGATTTGTAAATTTCGGGTCTTTCACATTTTTATGTATGGTGGCAGTATTCATGGCACTATTCATGTCAAAATGTTGACTTTTCTATACTTAATAGGTTTATTAGTTCTAATTGCACCCATATACCACATTTTGGGTGTCAATTTTGTTGGTATTGATTGCCAATTCAATTTCTAAGTCTCCTAAGAGAAATTACAATTTTTCAATTTTTGCCCCTTATTTCCTACTATTCCATTGGTCTGGTTACTATAAGAATTTGGCTAAGCGTCCTGCATCAAAGTTGTTTCTTATTGTCTTAGCTTTAATTCCCTTTTTGAATCACTCCATTTGGAGTTTTGTAGCCCAAGTTATGCCTATTTTTCTAAGGCTGGCCGGATTTGGTGTTACCTAGAATTCTGAGCATTTTCTGGATATTGGTAGTTTTTGGTGTGCTGACTGCAGGTGACTTTTCAGATAGGTTATAGTCGAAATTTGGGTTTGTTTTCCTCATGAAAGTTATAGGGCTATGTCTCAAATTTCCATCGGTATAAGATTCAGGTCATTTGGACCTTCCTAGACCAAGTTATAGTCATTTACGTAACTACTGTTTATTTGGTCATTTTTGTACAGGGCAGTGTGCCCAAATCTGGATTTGGCCTAATTGTTCACTAAGTTATGGTTATTTTCTGGGCATAATTCCAAAATAAAAAATGGTCCATTTTGTGTTTAGTTTCATTCCCAATTGGCCTCACACTAATTGGGTTGGTAAATTTTCAGTTTTGGTCCTTGAAAGGGACCTAGGTCAGGCTATCAGCATACTGACCCTAACCAATCCGAATTGAAACTTCGTTCTATCAATTAACACATACTACAAATAGTCACAATTGACCATTTCTCAACTCAAGTAAGGTCATTTGCATCCATTGACCATTTTCTACAAATTTTCTCCCAAACTCTAAGTGCCAAGAATCCTAATTCACTAATTGTTATATCTCACTAAATTAAAGCATATAAACATTACCAATCAATTTATTCAAGTTCATGTACACCTTTAATTCAATCAAACTCAATCAATCTTACCACATCTCAAGTTGGCTGAAATTCCATGGAATTCTATACATGTTATTTTTGTTTCATTTTTAGCAATTTCTAACTTAATTTTTATGCTTAAACATGAATATAAAGAGAAATTTGGAAATAACTTCTAACTTAATTTTTATGCTTAAACATGAATATACAGAGAAATTTGGAAATAACTTCACTAACCTTATATGAGGCTTTCCTAACTTCTTATTTCTTTAATTTTCTTCAAATTTTCTGTTTTAAATCTTTTTCTTGGAGTTCAATTTGAGGATTTCTATAAGTTTTCTATGGGATTTATGTGGTAATTTAGGGTTACAAAAGCTCAAAGTGAGCTTTAATGGAGGGAAGGAAAAGAAAAAATGAGAGAGAAGAGAGAGGATGGGTTCACGGCAAGAAGAAGAAGAAAAGGAAAAAAAATAAATTTTCTTTTCTTTTAATTCTTATTGGTTCCTTTTTATGTTGCATTATCTCCCAATTTTTAAATTTTAAAAATTAATATTTATTGTATTATGGATGATGTCATAAACTTTCTTATTTTCGATTTTTCACTTCTTTTTCATTTCTTTTTCATTTACCTCTTCAATTTAAATCCACATTTCAAAATTTTCATTTCTCAGATTTTATTGGACAGTTAGGTCAGGAGTCAGCTCTAGGGGTGAATTGACCAAATTGCCCCTCGCTGGTTCAATCTGGTTTGCAAGTTATTTGATATTTCTTCTGGATCTCTGACCTAATTATTTGACTTGCTTAATAACTCTTTTTCGTGATTTTCTCTTTTCCACTGTGTTCGCAAATAGTCCTAAGGACCGCGACGTCACATTTTTCGATTAGAAATTTGAGTTAAGACTGACCTCGCAATCACTTCCCGAGAAGATCACCCATCGCTGTGACTCCTGGCTCATTTAACTTTTTATGCTTTGTGTTTCTTCTTTATACTTAACTATTTGGCAATTACTAATTATTTGCGTTTAGGGCTTATCTTGTTGTCTTAGATGTGATTCTAATCCCCTTAATTGTTCGGAAAGATACTGGTCACCGAAATAGTAAAAAATACCAGGCTATGTAAATAGGGGTGTTACGATTCTCCCCCCTTTAAAATAAATTTCATCTCGAAATTTTACCTAGTATCAGTCTCTGAACAGCTATGGGTGCTGTCCCGTCATGTCCTCTTCACGCTCCCAAGTAGCTTCTTGACCTAAATGATGGTTCCACAGCACTTTAAGCAATACTATTTATTCATCAATTACTCACCTCGTGTGCCAAGTTTCTTATGAGCTTCTGTCATAAGTTAGACTCAAATTCATTTCAATTTTAGAGGTAAGCAAATCTGTGTGCTAGTGGATCCACTTTTTCTAGGACCTCATATGATCCTATGGGTGAGAACTTAGTTTTACTCTTTTCTTATCAATTCTCTTGATCATTTAATGCAACCTTCAGTTTAGTTTGGAATATTTTAGTCTTTTCTTCCTATTGTTTTAGCAATTATTTTCCTTTGTAATCTTTTTTTTTTCTTTTCTTTTTTTTTTTTTTAAATGACCTCCTGGGAAGTTCTCCATTCCACTTATGGGACAAAACCGTGAGGCTTATGGCCAAAGCGGACAATTCCTCTAGTGGTTGGAGCCCGATCATTACAATTGGCATCAGAGCTGCTCGCGTGTCCTCTTGGGCGATGGTGGGGAAAACCACAGTGAGGACGCTGAGTCCCAAAAGGGGGGGAGAAAGGTCCCTTAGGCAAATGCCATATCAGCAAAGCACGGAGATGGTCTTGGGTCTAAAAAGTAATGATATAAAAAATGGGGGAACTAATCTCTAGAGGTGCCTTTTGGTTGAATGGCCTAGAGAGTTGGAAGAACTCCAGGGTTAAGCGTACTCACTTGAGAGAAATCCTAGGATGGGTGACCTCTTGGGAAGTTCTCCATTCCACCTATGGGACAAAATCATGAGGCTCATGGCCAAAGCGGACAATTCCTCTAGTGGTTGGAGCCCGATCATTACAATTGGTATTAGATCCGCTTGCGTGTCCTCTTGGGCGATGGTGGGGCAAACCTCAGCGAGGACGCTGAGTCCCGAAAGGGGGGGAGAAAGGTTCTTTAGGCAAATCTCACATCAACAAAGCACAGAGATGGTCTTGGATCCAAAAAGTAATGACATAGAAAATAGGGGAACTAATCACTAGAGGAGCCTTTTGGTGGAAATGGCCTGGAGAGTTGGAAGAACTCCAGGGTTAAGCGTGCTCACTTGAGAGAAATTCTAAGATTGGTAACCTCCTGGGAAATTCTCCATTCCACCTATAGGACAAAACCAATAGGCTTATGGCCAAAGCGGACAATTCCTCTTGTGGTTGGAGCCCGATTGTTACAATCTTCTTATTTGCCCATCATTGCATCTTTTAAACAGTAAAGGTTCTTCCCATGTGTAGAATCGTACATCATGCAGGAATTTCTTCCTTTGCTGGTAAGACGTGTTGGGTGGCAATCTCTTCGTATAAGATAATTCACAAAGTCAGCATACCATGGGGCTTGGGAGAATGCTAATAGTTGCTTATTAGGGAATGAGTCATCAATTGGCAAATCCTTAATGTCTCCTATGTCTTCTTGTTTCAGTCTTGAGAGATGGTCAACTACCACATTCTCAGATCCTTTTTTGTCCTTAATTTCAAGATCAAATTCTTGTAGGAGTAAGATCTATCGAATCAACCTTGGCTTTACTTCTTTCTTGTTCAAGAGGTACCGGATAGTAGCATGGTCTGTGTATACAATGACTTTTAATCCGAGTAGGTAGGATCTGAATTTGTCAATTGCAAACATCACAGCTAGGAATTCCTTTTCTGTAGTAGCATAGTTAATCTGTGCATCATCAAGTGTTTTGTTGGCATAGTAAATGGCATGGAACTTCTTATCCTTTCTTTGACCGAGGACTGCTCCAACTGTATAGTCACTTACATCACACATCACCTCAAATGGTAGCTCCCAATCAGGTGGTTGTATAATTGGTGCTGAAATTAAAGCTTCTTTGATCCTGTTGAAAGAAACAAGGCAATTTTCATCAAAATCAAAGGGAATATCTTGACTTTACAAATTAGTCAGTGGCTTAGCTATTTTGAAAATGTCTTTAATAAATCTTCTGTAGAAGTCTGCTTCACACTCCTTTGACTGCTGTTGTAATGATCGGGCTCCAACCACTAAAGGAATTGTCCACTTTGCCCATAAGCCTCATGGTTTTGTCCCATAGGTGGAATGGAGAACTTCCCAAGAGGTCCCCATCCTAGGATTTCTCTCAAGCGAGCACGCTTAACCCTGGAGTTCTTCCAACTCTCCAGGCTATTCCACCAAAAGGCGCCTCTAGTGATTAGTTCCCCCATTTTCTATAACATTACTTTTTGGACCCAAGACCATCTCCGTGCATTGCTAATGTGGGATTTGCCTAAGGGACCTTTCTCCCCCTTTTCGGGACTCAGCGTCCTTGCTGAGGTTTTCACCACTATCGCCCAAGAGGACACGTGAGTGACTCTGATACTAATTGTAACGATCAGGCTCTAACCACTAGAGGAATTGTCTAATTTGGCCATAAGCCTCACGGTTTTGTCCCATAGGTGGAATGGAGAACTTCCCAGGAGGCCACCCATCCTAGGATTTCTCTCAAGCGAGCACGCTTAACCCTGGAGTTCTTCCAACTCTCCAGGCCAATCCACCAAAAGGCGCCTCTAGTGATTAGTTCCCCCATTTTCTATATCATTACTTTTTGGACCCAAGACCATCTCTGTGCTTTGCTGATGTGGGATTTGCCTAAGGGACCTTTAAAATTTGGACCATTTCTCGATTTGTGCATGTCATCCTTGCGTAAGGGCCATGCTAATCTTTTCTGTATCATTCCAATTTTATCGGATGTTAAAGGTCCCTTAGGCAAATCCCACATCGGAAAAGCACAGAGATGGTCTTGGGTCCAAAAAGTAATGATATAGAAAATGAGGGAACTAATCACTAGAGGCGCCTTTAGGTAGAATGGCCTGGAGAGTTGGAAGAACTCCAGGGTTAAACATGCTCGCTTGAGAGAAATCCTAGGATGGGTGACCTCTTGGGAAGTTCTCCATGCCACCTATGGGACAAAACCGTGAGGATTATGGCCAAAGCGGATAATTCCTCTGGTGGTTGGAGCCCGATCGTTACAATAAAGGTCCCTTAGGCAAATCCCACATCGGCAAAGCACGGAGATGGTCTTGGGTCCAAAAAGTAATGATATAGAAAATGGGGGAACTAATCACTTGAGGCGCCTTTTGATGGAATGGCCTGGAGAGTTGGAAGAACTCCAGGTTTAAGCATGCTCGCTTGAGAGAAATCCTAGGATGGGTGATCTCCTGGGAAGTTCTCCATTCCACCTATGGAACAAAATCGTGAGGCTTATGGCCAAAGTGGACAATTCCTCTAGTGGTTGGAGCCCGATCTTTACAAAGTTGCATACTGTAGGAGGAAATAGAGAGCATTTTGCAGCACTGCCATCATCATCATATGGAGGACATTTTAGCACTTCAAAAACAATAGCCAAAATTTTGCAAGCATGGTTTTACTGGCCAAATCTATTTAAGAATGTGAGATCTTTTGTGTGGACTTGTGATCAATGCCAAAGAATAAGGAACATCTCAAGAAGGAATGAAATGCCACTGCACGATATACTTAAAATAAAACTATTTAATGTGTGGGGAATAGACTTCATGGGTCTATTCCCATCTTCGTGCGGAAATAAGTATATTCTGGTTGGTGTTGATTATGTGTCAAAATGGGTAGAAGCAATAGCCACACCAACAAATGATGCTAGAGTGGTCACAAAATTCCTTAAAAAAAATATCTTCACAAGATTTGGCACACCACGGGCAACAATCAGCGATGGAGAAAGTCACTTCCGTAATCAACAATTTGAAACACTATTGAAGAAATATGGTGTAACGCCCTCCCCGTAGATAGTCTGTACATCCTGCTGTTCTAACTACTAATGTCTGTTCGGACAGTCAGAATGCCAGGAACTACATTTAAATGATAGTGACGAGATATAAAATGATGGAATACATAATAAGAAAATACAAGGAAAAATAAAAGACATGAAATGCAATTAGGTTAAATGAGCCGTGTCCCAGACCCGCGAGGAACCCTAGAAAATAATTTCTAGGATTTAATTAAAAATTTACCGAGGTATAAATGACATTAAAAATGTCAAAGAAAATTTAATTAATTGGTAAAGGTGAAAATAAAAATAAAATAGACAGTATAAAAATTTAAGGAACCGTCGGATCGGGAATTTAATCGGTATTACCGAAAAAGTTTGACTATAACCCAAAGAGGGCCATTTTGGTAATTTGGCACCTAGAGTTGACTTTTGACCTAAATGTCCATTAAAAATAAGTGGTATTAAATTTTGAAAATTTCATGAAAATCTGAAATTATACATGTAAAGTAATTAAAGAGAAATGATGGGGTATAATTAGAATTATGAAAGTTTGATTATTTAAATAATATTTAAAAAGTTAGTGGGAATATAAAAGCTGAAGAAAACAAGAGTGCAGCCCACTAACTCAACTTCTTCCTCACTACCCTCAAGTGCCCGAAATCCCTTCTCCCACAAAACCTCCATGGACGTTCATGCAAGCTCCCAAATCCCTTCATTCTTCCATATGAAATCATAAACCCACTTCACAAAAGTTGGTCCTCACATCTTGCGTAGACTATAGGCAGTAAGAAAAACAAGGTTTGGTGAAGTTTACAAGGTTGAGAATTTCTGGATTTAAAGGTTTGTGCATATTTTTTCATCCTTTCTTCTTAAATTTTCGATTTGAGGTTGAATGGAGTTGATATGATGAGAAATTGAAGGTAATGGATGAGAGACTTGGAACCTTCATTTTGGTAGCCATATTTTCCATGGGAATTTGTTTAATTCTTACATGTCGATGATAATTTGTGATGTTGATTTAAGTAATTACATGCATTAGGATTTAATTATATGTGTATGTTTGAGGTTAGTGATTTAAATTAGGGTTTTGAAATAATTCTTGGAGATTTGTGTAAATGCTTTATTTTGGTAGCCTTGAAAGCATAAGAGATTGATAATTTCAGGTATGGAAAAGGTGAATTGTGATGTTAATGAATGAGTTATAGGTTAAGGGATGAAGTTACTTGTGATAGAAAATTTATTTCATGTGTATATTGTTGACCTTGACCAATTGAATTTAGTTTTGAATTGATTATTGGAGACTTATGTAAACTGCTGGAATTTGACCAAATTGAGACTTGATTGATGATAATTAGAAGTGCCATGTATGCAATTTGAAGTTTGGGAGTTGGAGGAATGAAATT
Organism: Hevea brasiliensis; assembly: GCF_030052815.1. Classification (NCBI taxonomy): domain Eukaryota; kingdom Viridiplantae; phylum Streptophyta; class Magnoliopsida; order Malpighiales; family Euphorbiaceae; genus Hevea; species Hevea brasiliensis. The sequence goes on along the minus strand of NC_079493.1, from coordinate 80,308,678 downwards.
GGAAGTGTTCTTTTATGCAGGTTGCGAAATTATTGAAAATAGTGTGTAATTTGAGCTATAATTGACCTTGTGTGACTCCAATTGGTATGAGACCAATTGGAGGTGAAATATGATCTAAAACACTCCATTTTCCATGTAGAAGTCATGTCCAAATTCTGCCTAAAAAGTGACTAAAAGTTTACCCTAATCCGGATTCCCATTTAGTGAACCCAAAAAATGACTAAATGAACAATATTCATTCATTTCGTCATATCTCTCTGTAGACAGGTCCAAATTGGAAAGCTTAGACATAGGGCTACAACTCTTATGAAGACACTAAAGCCTAGAAATGCCATTAACCAAGTTAAACTGCTTGCCTAAGTAGGGATACCAAAACTATCCAGAATTAAAACTGTCCAGAATTGCTAGACAAAGGCAAACTGACCAATTTTGGTATAGAAACCATAACTTGGTCCATAGAACTCCAAATTCCCTGAAATTAACTTGATTAAGTTGGCATACCATTTCTAGAAATGGTATAAATGACCATTAACTTCAGAATAGTATCTTAATCATATCTCCCGCTAGAAATCTTCAATTGAAATGAGCCATACCTTTCTGAAAAGCTAAGAAACATACCTTCAACTTTGTTTTAGACATTGTTCTCAACTTATAAATGTAAGAAGCTTAAATATTGGGTCAAAGCTACTGACCTAATTGAAATCCTGTTACTACAAGACACTTGAGTCCAGGTTAATAATTTGACTATAAATAATTCTACAATACTTAAAAAATCACAATAAAAAATTCTGAGTGATCATAAGACATAGAAAAATATATCCTATGAAGAATTGTAAACCTAAATATGGCAGTAACCTACTCAAATAAAATTTGCAAAGTATAATATCAAAATTGCCTAGTAAGGGAATTAAAATTCATGATTGACCTAGTTATGGTTATTTGACCATAACTTGAGTTTTATAAATCAAAATGACATGATTCAAAAAGAAAATTAAAGAGAAGACATAGAGAAACAACTTCCATAAAGGAAGAGTGCTAAACAGTAGCCACAAATTGTTCAAAGTGATATGCAAAAATTAAGATACTAAAATTGAACCTAATGAAAGGTTCTTGAAATAAATTATTGACTTATCCCTAATAAGTCACTACATGCTAAATTACATGAAATAGTGATGTAGGATCCACCTTTCCCACAATACATGGACATGAAGATTTTGTTAGAGAATTAATAATACTTAATTGCCCAAAGTAAACCTAGTTGGATCGATTGGTATACCAATTAGGGGCTACAGATAGTAGTACTGCCTACATGGATAATCATTGACTGAGAATGAGCTGAAAGAAATTAGGCAGAATGCCTATGAGAATGCTAAGATCTTCAAGGAGACCAAGAGATGGCATGACAGATGCATAACAAGGAAAGAAATCAAGGAAGGAGACCTTTTGTAACATCCCCACTGTACGTGTTCTGTACGTTCTGTTGCTCTAGTAGCCAAATAACAGTCCAGGTAAGTCGGAATGTCTGGAACTACACTTCGGTGATAGTGAACAGACATATAATGATGAAATAAATAAAAAGAAAATACAAGAAAAATCAAACAAAAATGAAAGAGAGAAAATGAAGCTAAGTTAAACGAGCCGGCACCACAGCGATGGGTGACCGCACCGGGAAGGCCGTTGCCAACCCCAGGACCGCAGGGAACCCTCGGAATTTAATTTTGAGACATAAATAAAGATTTATTGAAATGTAATTGACACTAGAATTATTAAAGAAAAATTAATAAATTAGTACAAAGAAAAATGAAAAATCGAGAAACAGACAAAAATCAGTGTTATCGAAAAATCAGGAATATAACCCGAAGTGGGGTATTTTGGTCATTTGACATCTAGAGGTGCCTTTTGACCTAAATGTCCATTAAAAATAAGTAGTATTAAATTTTGGGAACCCATGGAAAAGGAAATTAAATGTGTAATGAAAATTAGAGAAAATATGGGGGGATTAAATTGAATTATGAAACTTTGGATTATTAAAATGTTAATCTAAGTTAGTGGGGTTAGGTGGCACTATTTGAGGCACATAAGAACACTAATCTACCCATGTTTCATCATCTTCTCTACTCACCCTTCCCATGGCCGAATTGTAGCTTTAAGCTTCATCCATGGCCGCCCAAAATACAAGCTTTCATCCACCTATGATCAAGCCATCATTTCTTCAAGAGTCCTTTATTAAACTTGTTCTACACATCATGGGTAGCATGTAGGAAGCAAGAAAGAGGAGTTTTGGTGAAGTTTAATCAAGCCCAAGTTGAGGTTAGTGCTTAATCTCCCCATTTTCTTTCATTAGGTTAGTGCTTAATCTCCCCATTTTCTTTCATTAGATCTTGTTTTGAGCTTTGGGTGAGTTGATTTGTGAAGAAATTGAGTAAATTAATGTATATTTGGCGAGCCCTTCATTTTGGCAGCCAAGACATTCATGGGATTTTGATGTGTTTAAATGATGTAGATGAGTTTAAAGATGATGTTTGATATGGGTATATATATGGGAAGTGATAGGACTTGAATTGATTGAAATTGAGAATTTAAATTATGGTTTGAAACAATTATTGGAGATTTGTGATGTTGCTTCATTTTGGGCAGCCATGAACCCTTGTTGAGCTTGAGTTATTTTTACTTCTAATGAATGAAAATGAAGGTTGAATTGTCCAAATGAAAGTTGTAGTAAGTTTGTGCATAAGTATGTGCATGTAGTGTTTAGATTAAAGTGTGAAATGGAACCTTGAAGCCTTGAGCAAACTGCCATGTTTGGCAGCCCCTAATAGCATGAATTCATGTGTGAATATATGGTTATTAATGATATATGTTAATGTCAATTTGTGGGCAGCAAGTGTAAGTGATATTGAAGTATGAATATGTTAAAGTATATGTGTAATATTAACATTGAAGTATGTTGAATGTTGGTGGAAGTGAATGTTGAACTTAATGATGAATTGTGTGCATTGAGCACTTGAACATTCTGCCCAGAATTGTCGCTGAAATTGTGTACAATATATGTATAGAAGTGTTGTTGATTGAATATTGTAGTAATGAGGAGGAGAAGGAACATTAAATTGGGAGTGTATGAGCTTTGTGCAGGTTGTGTATTGAAGGCAGCACATAAATGAGGCCATAAGTGCTAAACTATGAACCCAATTGGTATGAGGCTAATATGGGGTGAAACTAGACACCAAATAGGCCAACTTTCATGTAGAAAGGTTGCCAAAATTCTGCCTATAAACTGACCTTAAAAAGTGACCAAGTCCGGATTAGTGCATTTAAGGCCTGAAAACTGACCATTTGGACAGCAGTTAGTGTTTAGGCCATAACTCAGTCAAAAAAGGTCCAATTGACCTGAAATTTTGACCATGAATATTTAAGACCTATATCTACAAGTCTTATGAAGAAACCCAAGCCCAGAAATGACCATAAGCAAGTCAAAAAGCTTGCACAAGTTCGGGTCCAAAAACCGGCCGAACCTAAAATGACATAAAATGACCTAAAGTGACCAATTTTGATACATTTTGACCAGCAATAGTAAAATGACCATAACTTGGTCTACATAACTCAGAATGACCTGAAATTTTGCCCCGCGTTCCATAAGACATAGACCTACATGTTTGTAGTTTGGACTGAAACCCAAAAAATGAGGGAACTAGGTCATCCGGCTAGGTCAAAATAGTACACCAAAATCCGGTAAATTGCAATAAAATGCAATACACTTGGAAATGAAATTGGTAACGTATACCAACATTAAAGGGCTATAAAATGTGACATATTGGTAACATTAGAATTGACTCACGTAGAGTGCATCAAGGGTCAACATTATAGGTTGACTAATGAAATGAATTGAAGGGAATAGTACCAAGAGAAATAGGACTTCAAGCTTGACAAATCTAGCACACAAAAATTGAGAAATTGACCAAATTTTGCACTAAAGGTGCAATCTGTCCAGCTTTAGTAAATTGACCATATCTTGGTTTATACAAATCAGAATGACCTGAAATTTTTCCCCGCGTGCAATAAGACATAGAGCTACAATGTTGCTTCTTTGACCAAAAGCTAAAAACCAAAGAAAATAGGACTTTATGCTAGATCAATCTAGCTCACTAAAATTGAAAATTGGTAATTACATAAAATGATGCTTGAAGTGATTTGGCAATGAATGCCAACTTGTAAAAATGGTAAATTGCACTATATTGGCAGCATATTGAAATGCAAATTGTGACATGTTGATACTAGAATCAACTTATCCATAATGTATAAAAAGGTCAATATTTTCATTGACCAGTGAATTGTGTAATGACCAGTAAACCCTGAAAATAAAGAAATAAATATTTAATCTTGTAATATGCCCTAATTTGCCTAGTTGACTAGTTTGGATATGTCAGCATGCCAATAGGATTCTGACAGCTGTTCTGTAAATGACTTTACGTCATACTGTGTTCTATGGCTTATTATGCCATACTATGATTTTAATAGCCTATGGCTATACAGTTTGTGTTATTATACTCGGCTTAATGCCTGATTGATTATATGGCTTTTTAGCCACATTATTTGCACACCAGGAGACACTTTGTGACCAATGGTGTGACGGCCCGAGGTACTAGGTACCCAGTTCTAGTATATCCGTTTATCCAGTCTGGTTAGTGTATAGGCTATATGGGCAGTATTTAAAACATTATTCAATTCAGGAAGCTAATTTAAGTTAAGTATAATGAAATTTCAGTGCAATTAAATTAAGTATTGAATGAATGAGTAAAGGAGATTAGCAAAAGAAACATAACAAAAATATAAATTTCAGAATCAGAGAGACTTGAAATACAATACGCTTAGAATAATTTGTATACTGGGTAGTATTACTGAAAAGTTATAAACTAAGCACTTCCAAAGAGAAACAAACTAGTATATAAGATCATTGATACTAGAAATACCATACCAAATTAAATTGATTCTTGAGTATCCAAATTATGATTTATTTCTTTCTTTATTTGTATATATTATTTCTTGTTATACTATTGCACCACTAAGCAGAAATGCTTAGCGCGATGGAATTGCTTCCTCGCAGCATCAAGGTAAAACCAGAGACTCGCCGATCGAGATTTTTGGAATCCAGATCTGCAGAAGTGTCAGAAGAATTGAAGGTTGTCACCTCCTCAGCAATGCATGTAGATAGGGCTCATTTTAAGCATGTTTTATAATCTGTACATTATAATTACTGCTATTATTGTAATGTGAATTAGTAACTGTAATTTTATTTGTATATTCTGTACTTGATAAATTTATGTACTTAGTTGGCAAATTATGCAAAATAATAAAATGTAAGAATTTTGATATATGAGTTAAGTATCTGATCATGATGATTCTGATTAAGATTGAGTATGAAAAATTTTGAGACTGATTCTGAGTTGTGAATTGGAGTAGATATTGAAATCGTTTTTGGCAGGTTCAGAAGAACTGTTAGTCCAAATTACTGCCAGCACTCTGCTGGATTATCATTGAAATTTTTGAATTTTCCAAATTAGTCAGATTTTAATAAAAGTAAAAATAGCCTAAACCTCAGATAAAGTTTTTGAACAAGTAAATCTAGAACTATAATGAAATCAGATAAGATTAGGTGCTCCGGCACGCCGTGTAGCACGCCGTGCTCGGCTACACTGTAGACGGGTGGGGGGTGTTACATTAGTGGTATCAGAGCACGGTTTAGGCGTTCCTAGGCAAAGATAAGTAGAAAGAACTAGTGTGCATACATGCATTGCATTCATAAGAGTCGAGGTGACACTATGCAGATTTGTTTACTTTTGATTATTCAAAGTTAAGATATTGACTCAGAGTCGCAGAGGGCATGAGAAAAAGAATTGGAAAACCTAGTTCATGAGGTTATAACGTAATAACTACGTAATGTTCTCGATGTTTGTATTGTAAGCTACAGATTACAGTACTGACATGAGATTATTGTGTAGAGCTACGTGCTTCCTCATGGTACAGTAAACTAAGAATATTTGTAAGTAATCTATAATTTGATACAGTTACTCCCGAATAGAGTACTATTGCGGGAAATAAATGTGAAAAAAAAAATTCTAGTCAGAAATTTAAAACTTCAGAACTAGCCTATCGAAAGACTACACTTCTAAGGTAGCTAGAGTCAGAGACTCGATTCTGATAATGTGGACTACCATTACCACAAAAATTGCTATAAGCTTTGAGAATTCAGTATGGCTATAAATTAGAAAGAACACCTTGAGGATGAAGAGAATCTCTCTGAAAACTGCTGAGAACGAAGAAATAATAGTAGTGGGTGAAAGGACAGATTTCTTGTCCAATGTCATCTCAGCTACAGTTGCAAGGAGATGATTGAGAAAAGGGTGTGAAGCCTATCTGGCACACGTGGTTGACACTAGGCAGGGTAAACTTGACTTGTCTGACATACCCAGAGTAAGGGATTTCTCTGAGGTATTTCCTAAGGAATTGCCTAGTTTGCCACTGGAAAGGGAAGTTGAATTTGCTATTGAGATTATGCTGGGTACAGCTCCAATTTTAATTGCTCCATATAGGATGGCACCTGCTGAATTGAAAGAGTTAAAAATCCAGCTACAAGAATTACTAGACAAGGGGTTCATACGCCTTAGTGTATCACTTTGGGGAGGTCCGGTACTGTTTGCAAAGAAGAAAGATGGGACACTGAGGTTATGTGTTGACTACCGGCAGTTAAACAGAGTAACAGTGAAGAACAAGTATCAGTTGCCTAGAATTGACGATCTGTTTGATCAGTTGAAGGGAGCCGGTGTGTTTTCTAAGATTGACTACCACCCTAATAAGGCAAATGTAGTTGCTGCTGCCTTAGGTAGAAAATCTATTGTAGCATTAAGATCTTTGAATGCCCAACTGTCCTTAACTCATTATGGAGTTATTTTGGCTGAGTTGCAAGTGAAGTCGAATCTATTATAACAAATACAGGATGGGCAGAAAACAGATGAGAAATTAATGGCTGTTATGGGCAAAATCACTGAGGGGAAGGAAACTGAATGTGAAGTGAAAGAAAATGGGTGTCTGTACTATAAAGAGAGAGTATGTGTACCAAATGATAAAGAGTTGAAAACCAGTATTCTAAAAGAAGCACATAACAGTGTGTATGCTATGCACCCAGGAAGCACAAAAATGTACCTTGACCTAAAACTCCGATGCTGGTGGCCAGGTATGAAGGACATAGTTGACTATGTAACTAGATGCTTGACATGTCAGCAAGTCAAAGCAGAACATCAAGTTCCATCAGGTTTGTTATAGCCCATAAACATACCTAAATGGAAGTGGGACCGAGTCACTATGGACTTTGTCAGTGGTCTAACTCTCACTCAGAAGAAGCATGATGCAGTATGGGTGATTGTGGATAGGTTGACCAAATCAGCACATTTTCTGCCAATCAGAACTGACTACTCACTGGAAAAGCTAGCAGAATTGTACATCAGTGAGATAGTTAGACTACATGGAATTCCACTTTCCAATATATCTGATAGAGACTCGAGGTTTACATCTAGATTTTGGAAGAAATTACAAGAATCCTTGGGCACACAACTCCATTTTAGTACGGCTTTTCATCCTCAGACGGATGGACAGTCAGAAAGAATAATCCAGGTAAATTTTGAAAATCATTGAGTTATCGCAAACAATAAACTGATAATAATGATAGTAATAACTGAATATGTGTGATAGGTCCTCGAGGATATGCTGAGAAGTTGTGTTATTGAGTTTAAGGGAAGTTGGGACAGATACCTTCCACTGGCAGAATTTGCATATAATAATAGCTATCAAGCTAGCATACAAATGGCACCCTATGAAGCACTGTATGGGAGAAAATGCAGAACACCTGTATGTTGGACTGAATTGGGTGAAGATAAGCTAGTGGGGCCAGACCTGATAAAACAGACAGAGGAAAAGGTGAAACTGATAAAGGCCAATTTGAAAGTTGCCTCAGACCGACAGAAATCTTATGCTGACTTAAGGAGAAAAGACATTGAGTATGAAGTTGGCGAGAAGGTATTTCTCAAAGTATCACCGTGGAGTAATTTAAAGTTTAGTGGTTATTTCCAAAAAAAAAAATCTCACAGGTTAAACCTTTTGCTTCTGCTCTGGTTTTTATTCTTGTGTTGCTTATTATTAAATGAGACTAACAATTTTCCTCCTAGTACTAATTATGAATCAAATCATTCAAATATTATATATAGAAGCCCAAAAGCATGAAGTCCAATGACAAGTAAATGCATTAATGAAGAAAAATAAATAGAGTATTGGTATTTAAAATAAACTAAGCTACATCAAATACCTTAATATCAAAAGTTAGTTCTCATCATCTCATAGCTAAACTCAAAATCCATGAAATAAAAATCCATAAAAATCAAAAGTAAAATAAAACTAAAGAAATAAAGGAAAGGAAAAAAAAAAAACCTCTAACAAGTGTGGGTTGAGTTCCCCTCCTTCAAGCTCCCAAATCTCCTTTCTTAAAATCATTCATCTCTAGTAACAATGGTGTGTTTTTGGGTGTTTTAAGTGGGAAAAATGTCTCCCCTCCTTCAGTTGTAGAAAATCCCCTCTCATTTCTATCTTGGACTCTGTTACTCCCCTTGGTGAGTTGTCACAAGCTTATTAGATGAAAAAGAGCTTTTCACAACCTCTAATGTGCCTTTCCTTCAATCCCACAAGTGCCCATGCGGGTTTTTAACAACCTCACAAATGGCCATGCAAGTTCCACCAATCTCACAGGCAACCATGTGATTCCTATAGGCACTTGTGAGATATTCTGCCTCTATGTACAATCTCCATTTTTTATTCATTCTTGCATAAAATGAACAAATTATAATTAAACAAAAGAAATTGACTTTTAACTTAATTAAACTATGAAATGCAAATAAAAATTATTTAAAAGACCAAATATTTGCAAAGATAAATAAAATTACCATTATAAATATCGGTATACTTCTCCACTCACCTATCACACTACCAAGGCCTTCCTAACAACAAGCGACTTGCATCCATGGGCACTACATCACATAGAATCTCATTTTTGTAATTCCATCCAATTGAGAAAGGAACTACAACTTGTTTGGTCATCTTGATTGGCTCCTTATCATTGAACCATTACAGCTTGTAGGGGTTTAGGATGCTTCAAGGTTGGCAAGTTTAGTTCTCTACCAAGGTTGTTGAAGTGGTGTTTATGCAACCACCTCTATCATCAATCACTCCACAAACTTTGCTTAGGATGGTGCATCTTGATTAGAATAAGTTTTCATGTTGCTCATAAACTTTTTTTGCTTGTGCACTAATAGAATGGTGAATAACAAGCAACTGACATTCATCAGCATATTCCACACATTCTTCTTCAACCTCTTGCACCTCCTCATGCTCATCTTCACTTTCCACCTTAAGTTGAACTTCCCTAAAAACCATCACCCTTTTGTTGGGGCATTCAGATTCAATACGCCTTAAACCAAGGCACTTAAAGCCCTTAATGTCTCTTGTATGCTTTAGAGAATTAGCTTATTCCACCTTCTAGTTGCCTTCGCTTGCCTTACTAGTAGCCTTATTGGAGCTTTCCCTTTTATTTACTAGCTTGGCATCTTCTTTCAAGGTAGGAACTAGAGAGGTAGATGGTGGAGTGGTAGTTTTGGCACTTGGTGATAGTGCACTTGGCTTGTACCCTCCTCTCATACATTACTTCTCCACTTTGATAGCAAGCTTAACCACATTCTGAAAGAAAACAAAAGGTTATAATTCAACAATATTAGTAATTTCATAGTTCAATCCTCTAAGAAAACAAGTAATGGTTTACTTTTGTGGTTCCCTCAGGTCACAACACATCATAAGCATTTTGAAATCTTTGACATAGTTCTCAATGCACATGCCTCTTTGCTTCTAACTTTAAAGCTTGATTGCACCCATTCTAAATACTCTTCTAGTGAACCTTTCACTTTAAAGGCAGGGATCTTCATTTGGATTCCCATTTTGTCTCCTATGTCCAGAACCATCATGAACATTGGGATCATCATCAACATCACCATGGTTTACAATAGCTTTTCCTTATGCATTGTTCCCTCTTGGTGCTTGAGAGGCCAATCTTACCAAAGCTTAAGTGATTTGAGTCAATTGGTTCTAGATTTTTTCTTTTTGCTCATCAAGCCTCATAAGATAAGCTTGATCTAAAGTCATGCCTCTTGGTACTTATGGTGGTACTTCATTATTGTCTAACATGTTGAAAATAGAATGTTCTCAACCTTTGCTCTGATACCAATCTAATGTGACTTAGAGATGCAAAGAACATAAATGTGACTTAGAGATGCAAAGAACATAAGGTGAATGAAAGTTGAGAATAAGGTATTGATGCAATTTGGCCAAAAGAAGAAACACACCAAAACCACACACAATCATGCAACTCTAAGCATAACCTCCACACTCCAAACAATAACACAATGAAATAACTTAATTCGAATCAAATTAAGGTAGTTTAAACTAAATCACATGCTAATAAGGATGGACCAAAGGTTTGGCCATTATTAAAACTCAATGAAAACTACTTGGATCCAACTCAAACTAAATAGATTGAATCAATTTCATGCTCTAGAATAAAGTCTAAGTTTTGGCCAACTTGCACAATTGATAAACTTGAACAAAACCATCAAATTAACAATTAAAAGAAAGGTAGAAGGAAGAAAGTTTTAGGAATTGAATATTTTTTTTATGAGAATAATTGCCACAAAAGAAAAATCATTGCCAAAGTAGACACCACACCCAATGAAGGATGATAAGTCTCAAACTTGCCGCACTTTAAAGAAAGTGATATGAGGAACAAAATAACTTCTTTATTAATCAATTCAATAATAGTTCTAAAATTGATAAAGGGAGGCATTTATATAGGCACTCTTACATAAAAATAAACCAACTAGGAAAAAGAAATATAGTTCCAGATAAATTAATAAAAGAAAAGACAAACCTAACTAGGAAACATAAAAATAAGTAGAATATTGGCCAATTACAAGCCACATGCCAATATTGAAGAAACAAGGTTGAGTTTGCCTTCTCTAACTTGGTCTTGGCTTGTCTTGATGGATAAAAATTCAGCTTCCACAAATCATGTCTTAATTTTAGGATTTGGATAAATTTCACCCTAAAATCGCTCCAAAGTATAAGGATAAGGTAAAATAAAATTTAATCTCTTACAACTAGCCCTATTACACACCAATTAAGTTCCAATGGGCCTAGCTTTGCTTTTCCATGGCCCACACATATAGCCCAATATATGCTTCAAAATTAGACCTCTTTTAGGCCTTATTCTACTTTCTCCAAATAAGCTTAATTTTTTTTTTCTATCATAGTTCTAGACCAAATCCTTATTCCTCATGCATTTTCCATGGGTTATTAACAAACCATGATCATCTCCTATGCGTGCATGGAGATAGCATAGGTGTGCCCCATGATATGACATCATAATGCTTAATGAATGAAAAAGAATTTGCAATTTGAATTTCAAACTATACACATATATTGTTTAAAAAAAATTGTACAAGGGCAATAGTGTAAAAGCATAAATTGTTAACGAATAAAATTGCACAAGTGACCCCATTGATCCATATTTAATGTTGATCAAGTTGATCACTCAATCATATAATTAATATAATGATTATACAGACTTGTGATTTTATTTTTTACATATTTTTTTTTTGTTAATTATTTATATATGATATAATATTATCAAAATATTATAAATATTATATTTAATTATTTAAATGAAAATATTAATTTTAATATTATTTTAATTAATTATATAAATAAAAATATTTATCAATTTAAGGATTATTTTTTTCATTCGACTATATTTTAAAAAAGTTATGTGTTATATTATTAACATATAAATTAACAATAAATACAAATTAGCTTATTGAATTAAATTCATTCAAACACTTATATTACTTTCTAAAAAAAAAGTTTGATTTGCATATAATTTATTTTAGTTTTCCATAATTTAAAAATAATGTTAACTTGCATAATGAGATTGCATAGCTAGATTAATGTGAAAGAAAATTATTTATAAAATTATAAAATAGAATAATTTTTAAAATATATTTTTGTTAGTTTAGTGCATTATAATTATATAATTTTTATTTTCATTATATTGATATCTTGAAATTTTATATTGTCATATTGTTTAATACAAATAATTTTAAAACCTATTTAATATATTTATTATTCAATATATTTAATAAGTATTTTTATTTTTTAAATTATAAATTATATTATAAATGTTATAAATACATTATATATATATATATATATATTCAATCAAGCATTTTTAAATATTTTATAATAATCATATAAGAATACTCTCAAATAGTCAATTCTTTTTCTCCTTTTCCTTTTCGTATCTTTCTCTTTTTTTATTATTTTGAAAATCTTAAAAACAACTATTTAAAATTAACAATAAGATAAGCATAACTTCTCACATAAATATATATAAAAATATGATTAGGCTTTTTTACAACTTCATGATCAAAATCAATAATCTAATTAAGATTAATTAACTAATAAATTAAGAAAAAAAATATATTCATGCATATAAGGATATTAACTAAATATAATTAATTTACATTTAAACTAAGTAAGCCGAAGAAAATTAAAATATCATACAATCACATCTAAAATGAACCTTTGGTTGTATAAATAATACTAATCATCCTAGATATTATTAGATGCATTAAAATTAAACAAGAAAAAAAAAGGAAAATCAATCTATCTTATCATATATAAATATTATTGAATTTGTAAAGTTATTGGTTTCATTTAGAGATGCACTGAGTCGGGTATTTGTGAATACTTGATCTGACAAAACCCTAATAAGGTGGGTTTATATAGTATATAGTCAAGTTTGAGACGGATTTGGTTTGAAAAATAATATCATGTCGAGTTATGGTTGATTTAATAAGATTTTACATATATTGGGTAATCATTACTAAAACTTATTGATATAAATAATTAATCAAATATAAAATACATATTTTTTTATAATAATATTTATAAATTGCATATTTTAAATAAATAGAGTTTATATATCAACAATATATATATATATGTGTGTGTGTGTGTGTGTGTGTGTGTGTGTGTGTGTGTGTACGCGCGCGCGCTCGTACATGTGTGTGTGTGTTATTATAATAGGTTAATTTTTAATAGCTAGTTAATTTAATTTTTCATTGTCATAATATTAAATTATCATGACTGTATTATACTCTAATTACAATAGATTTAAAAAATTATACAACTCAACTCAACTCAACTAAGCCTTTATCCCAAAAATTTGGGGTCGGCTATATGGATTCGCTTTTTCCACTCTAAACGATTTTGGATTAAATCCTCAGAAATGTGTAATGCTTCTAAGTCATGCTGTACTACTCTCCTCCAAGTCAATTTAGGTCTACCCCTTTTTTTCTTTCTATCCTCTAGCCTAATGTGCTCTACTTGTCTAACTGGAGCCTCCGTATGTCTATGCTTCACATGACCAAACCACCTCAATCTCCCTTCTCTCAACTTATCTTCAATTGGCACCACTCCTACCTTTTCTCTAATACTTTCATTACGGACTTTATCTAGTCTAGTATGGCCACTCATCCACCTTAACATTCTCATCTCTGCAACTCTTATCTTAGATGCGTAGGACTCTTTCAGTGCCCAACACTCACTACCATATAGCATAACCGGTCGTATGGCTGTACGGTAAAATTTTCCTTTTAATTTATTGGGAATCTTACGATCACATAAAACTCCCATGGCACGTCTCCACTTCAACCATTCGGCTTTAATCCTATGACTAACATCCTCCTCACATCCCCCATCTACTTGAAGGACTGAGCCTAGATATTTAAAGTGATTACTTTGGGACAGTGCCACTCCATTCAAACTAACTCCTTCCCTATCACCAGTTTGGCCTTCACTGAACTTGCAATGCATGTATTCTGTCTTCGTTCTACTTAACTTAAAACCCTTTGACTCTAGAGTACTTCTCCAAAGTTCTAGCTTCCTATTGACTCCTTCTCGTGTCTCATCTATCAGAACAATATCATCCGCAAACATCATGCACCAAGGAATACTCTCTTGTATATGTTTCGTCAGTTCATCTAAAACTAATGTAAAAAGATAAGGGCTTATGGCTGATCCTTGGTGTAATCCAATTGAGATCGGAAAATCTCTTGTATATGTTTCTTAAAAAATTATAAGAAAATAAAATTAATAAGATATATTAATTTAGTCAATTAAAATATTATAACTAAAAACTATAAATATAGTATGAGAATTACAAATTTATAACCAATAAAGTGGTTGTGATTAAAAATTTAAATTCTTGATTTTAATATTTACTTAAAGCTTATCAGTTACTAATATATATTTATGTATTTAAAATGGCTACAAATATGTAACAAATAAAATAATTGTCATAAATTAGATTAGAATTTCATATCTATTGATATAAATATAAATTTTTTATTTAAATAAATATTTAATTTTTTTTAATAATAATTTTGTAATTGTGTTAATTAAATAATTAATATTTTAATAGTAATTTTAAAATTATGTTACAGAAAATTATTTCAATTTTTTACAAGTGAATAGACCTTTCGTTCTTTGAAAAAAAAAATGCCTTTTATTTCTTTATTATTAATGAAAGAAAAAAAAAAGTATTATATATATAGTCATATAAAATCATTAACTATTTGAAAATATTTAACATAACTTATAATTTCAAGCAAGTAAAATTCTAATCATTTTACAATTTAAATTGTACGTAAAAATCCTAACAAAACTGAAAGTAACAAAGAATTGAGGAAAGAAAAAACTTGAGCAAAATTTTAATAATCGTACAATGTCATACAAGTATGCCCAAGACCATATAATCATGGCGCATCAAAGGTTCAATTGAATTTAAAAAATTATTAATATAATTATATTTCATAATAAAATGAGATTTGAATCTAAATAGAAAATCAATAAAACCCATAAAATTAAACACTATAAATTTAAAATAATAATTTCACTGATTTTTAACTATTTATTAAAAGTATAAATTATTTTGATCTTTTTATAGTGTCAATGGATTTTAATTTATTTTTATTATAAAATATTAAAAAATAAAAATATTAAATTTGTGACGCCCCTCACACATCTACAGTATAACCGAGCAAAGCATATCATACTTAGTGCCAGAGCGTCTTAACTTAACTTATTACATTTCTTATTATTCATATTTATTTTATTAATTTGGGTCAATTTATTTACCGGAGAAACTGACGAAGTTTTCTCTAATTTATTAATATTTTGACGAGTTATCACCTGATTGAAAAACAATTTTATAAATATTTTCATTCTCATATTCTCATTCAAATCATCAATTTAATCTCACTCATATAAATACATATGAAATTTCAAATCATTTCCGTACATACACAATTCAAATATGAAATTGCAAACTTTATTAATTTACTTCATGTGCATATTTAATGTAAAAAAATATATAATTTACATTACATGTCCAAAATTTAATTACAAAGTTTCACAAAAATTAAATACAAGACTAATGAAGTCTACCAAAATGTGCACTGCTGGATGAGGTGACACCGTGACCCAATGCAGATCAAGACTCTAATTCCCAGTTTAAGGCCTACTGGGCTCTCGCTCCTAGTCTCCAGTACCTACGCGTGGTAAACAGCAACGCGCTAAGCATAAAGTTTAGTGGTGCCAATATAAAATAAAAATAAACTAAATAAATAAATATAAGAAATTATACTATTAATTTATCAGACTGAAATTTTTTATAATTGTTTGTAATATCCTTAATTTTATGACTTATGTTTATTTCATGGTTACAAATCTTTAAAACTTATTTTCATTGCCCAAGTAACCTATACCAGTTGACTAGACTGGATAAACAAGTAAACTGACACTGGATACCTAGTACCTTGGGCTGTCACACCATCTGTCACAGAGTGTCTCCAGGTGTGCAACAGAATGGCTAACAAGCCAAAAAAAAAATATCGGGCATAAAGTCAAATATGTCAAGAGTATCAAAATGGCCAAAAGCCATAACATCACTAAATGGCACTAAAGCCATAAATGCAATCGAAACCTTATTGGCATGCCAACCTATCCAAATCAATCATTCTAAGCATATTAGGGAATATTAACAAAGTGGATTATTTAGTTCTTTGCACTTAATGCTTGGTGGTTACTATTCACCTTACTATTTATATATAAATGTTGACTTTTTCATAAATAATAGATATGTAAGTTCTAATTACACTATAATACCACATTTTGGATGTTACATTTGTTGGCATTAGTTGCCAAACTCAATTCAAGGCTCATTAGAAGTTATTTTAAATTTTCAGATTTCATTGCTTATGTTTACTATTCTATTGGACCAATCTACAGTGAGAATTTGGCTAAACTTTCTTCACCAAAGTTGTTCCTTAATTTGTCTTCTTTAATTCGCTTTTTGAATCACTCCATTTGGAGTTTTGTAACTCAAGTTATGACATTTTTACCATAACTGGCCGGATTGGTTCATTACCAGATTTTCTGGGCAAACTTGGTTCTAGCAGTTTTGGTGTCCTATTTTTGGCTAGCAATTTGAATTAGTTATAGTCAGAATTTGGATTTCTATTCCTCAAGAAAGTTGTTCTACATTGTCTAAGTTTTCCATGAGTTTAAAAATCGGGTCATTTGGACCTCTCTACACAATGTTATGACCATTTGAACAAACACTGTTCATTTGGTCATTTTCCAGGTCCAGAATTTTGGTTACCCGGATTTAGGCAAATTTTAGGTCACCTTAGGTTGGTTTTCTAGGCAGGGTCTCTACATAAAAAATATGACATTATGTCCTTAGTTTCATCTCCAATTAGCCTTACACCAATTAAAGCTACACAAGCCAAGTTATAATTGCCTAAACCTACTGGGATTAAGTCCAAAATTTTTGGCACAAGAGGGCAATATCTCTAATTCCAAATTCAATGCCACAATTACTTTCATTTTAGGGTTAAACTTTATCAAATGGTCACTAATTGACCATTAGAACACTACTTCACCATCAATTCAACAAAACCCTAATTTTGCTCACACCTTAATTTCCAAAGTTTCCAATTTTGCTCCACACATACAAATCAAAGTTCTAATACTTGTATACTCATTATAAACCATCACTATACTATTTTAATTCCATTAAAATTCATCAAGACCATCTTCAATTCATGGCTGTTGAAAATTTTGGGAGGTTCAAACATACATATTTTGTTTAAATTTCAACAATTCTTATCTCAATTCATTGTCTTAACAAAGAAATCAAAGAGAGGGAGAAAGAAATTGACACTAACCTTTCTTGAGTCAATTTCCAAGCTTGTTAAACCTCTTTCTTTCTTCTTCTTTTTGCTGCCTCAAGGTTGCTCAAGGTGCAAGGGTTAATTTTTGTGAAGGCAAGAAGGGTTTTTATGGTAGGATTTGCTATGGAAGGAAGCTTGTGTGGACAACCATGGAGGTTTCTCTCAAGGGTGTGGTTCGACCATGAGAGGAAGAAAGTGGAAGATAGCTTTTTCTAATTTTTAACTCATTTATCTCTTTTTTTGTCCCTTTTATAATTGCTTGTCTAATTTCAATTGGATAGAAAATTTAATAGCATCATCTTTACATAAGGCTTATGTAATAATTAGGATTTAATTCCATTTTCTTTTTCTTTTCCTTTCTTCTTTTTTTACTTATTTTTAATTAAATTTTTAGCAATATTTATTTATATTTTATATTATAAATCTCACTTAATTAAATGGATAAGTTGATCAAAAATCATCTCTAAAGGTGAAATGACCAAAATGCCCTTCGTTTTGCTTAATGAATTAAAATTGTTTGTATCGATTGACAAAATTTTCTTAACATTTTCTTGGCATTCTATTGTCATCTAAGGTTCAATAACTCTTCATTGGAGTCCCAAAAATTATTTCACAGGGTTTCCCACGGGTCTAGGGTTGCTAACTGTCTTTACGATCGCTTCCCGTTAGGTCACCCATCACTGGAGCTACGGCTCATTTAACTTTAGTACATTTCATTACTTATATTTTTTCGTAATTTTTCTTGTTATTATTTAAACTATTTATAACTCCTCACTCTAGTTTACATATAATTCCAGATATTCTGACTGTCCGGACAGACATTAATCACCGGAACAGTAGAATATGCTGACTAGCTAAAATGAGGGCGTTACAAAATTATAGTAAATATGATATTAGAAAAATAAAATAAACAAAAATATTATAATAAATTTATTAAATCTTAATTTTTTATTATTAATTTTAATTACTTTAAAAATATTACAAAATTAAAATATTAATGGAAGTATATTTTTATTTTATTTTATTATTATAATAATATGATAATTATTTTTATTATGAAAATGCACTGGGTGGAAATATATAATATGGCTAAACTAATTAATTTAATCCTAATAAATTAATTTATCTAATAATACATTAAAGATCATAGATCCAAGTCAATTATGAATTTAATTTCTCACTCCAAATCAAATTTATTGGCTATTTTTCTACATAATCTTTTTCCCTTTTTTTATAATTTTTAATAGTTTGTTGGTGGTAATAGTTTTTGTGTTATTATTATTAATATTAAGATTTTAAATTTTAGTGACGTTATTAAGGATTATTTACGGAGCTATAATTTCAAATAATTTTATGTATTTAGGATATAAATTAAATTAATATTTAAATAAATCATATTCCAATTTAATTTAAATTTAATTAATGTGTTTATAAATAATCTTTAATCATAGATTACAATTTTATTTTAAGTTGAATTCCATTAAATTAACAGTTAATAAATTAAATGCTATTTATCAACTAATTTATCTTTGTCTTTGTTATTAATAATATATTTTTTTAAGTATTATCCAATAACAATTAAGCAGTGTTTGTCAATAAAACTTATTATGGACTTTTGCGGCTTTAAATTTATTTAAATCCTAGTATTGATTCAACCCTGAATATGGATCTGACACCTGCCCTAGCCTACAAGGAAATAACATGGATTCATTTGGGAGAACTTAGCGTTAACCATGCTCTAAGAACTCGATTAAGTGTCTATTTAGTATTGAGTTTGTAGAGCTCAAATTATTTTTTTGAATAAAAATGTTATTTTAGATGCTGTTGAAAAAAATAGTTTAGAAAAAATTATTTTATTTTTTTAGTATTTTATTACTAAAACTTATTAAATTTAATTTTAAATTAGTTTTTAATACTCTTTAACTAATATATTTAAAAAAGTGATTTTCTCAATAACAGTTTTAACAGTAATACCAAATAGATCATATGTTAGCACTTGAAATCTGCAACCACTAGGGCTAAACCCAATTAAGTCCTACAACCCCAATCCTACACTAAAATCCTTCTTTTCCTACCCCAAATTCAAACCTACTATCTTTTGATTAAATAAGAATATTGCCTTTTAAATTCTTTAAAATTCTTGAAGGTAGTGTTTAGTATCAATGAATTTCACAAAATTTTGTGAAATTAATTCGTAAATCTAAAATTTTAATATTTAGTTAAATGAAATTTCATTTGAAATTCTTAATAATCAATTCTATAAAATTTATTATCGCTAAACCAAATTCTATCCAAATTAATAGAATTTACAAATGAATTTCAAACTTAAAATTATATATATTTCAAGTAACAAAATTATCCTCTTATTATATATCATTTTATTTTATTTATTCTAAACACAAAATTCATTTCATTTAAAATAAATTTCATATTTAATATAAAATATACTAAACAAAGAAATTTATTTATAATTCATTTGCAAATGAAATGAATTTTACCAAAATTTTTATTTGACAATTGTTTGGTAAGTTCTTAGGAGAGATAATATAGTTTTTCATATTACTGAGGTAATGCAATAAAAGTAGTTTTTGTTTCTTGAGATATTCTCTAAAAATAAAAGACTTTGTGAATTTTTTGGGATTTTGATTATTTTTTTATTTTTATATAAGCCAATTGGATAAAAAAAAATCAAATGTTTTTCCTAATTAGTAATTATATCCAAATTTTATATTTTTATCACATATCTCAATTTTTAAAATTTGAAGATATTGTATCTAAATATCACAATTTTAGGATTAGTTTTGTTAACCACAACAAAATATATTGACTATAAATTGTTTTTTTTTTAACTTTTTTTTTTTTTTGGTCATCAATCACTATTTCAGGTGAAAAAAATTCAAAATCCCTCTAATTAATTTTAAGGATTTGACTATAATTATTTTCAATTTTAAAATTTGAAATATATAATTTAAAAATATTTAAATATAATTACCGATTAGCAAAAATGTTTAGTCTTTTTCCATTCGATAAGCTTTTTTACACAAAAGATTTTTTTTTCTTGATATATTGAGTGTAGATTTCAGTTTCACGTTGATAATTTGGGCAGCTGAGCTTTTTTTTTTTTTTATTTCTTATTCTTTCTTTAATTTAAAATAATATTTTATTTTTTTTCCTAACATTTTATCTTTATCAAATTACTAATGCTCAATAGAGTATAACAATATCACATATGGTCAATGGTTTTAAATTGAAGGTTCGAAAACTTAAACAATTATATTGATGAGTTTTAATATTATAAGCATGGCAAATCTAAATTTTACGCAAACAAACAAAATAGAGTGTAACCATATCACATAAAAGTTTCCAAAATAAATAAATAAAATAGCAAAAATATCTTATTTCCATCAAGATTCTTGTTCTTAAACCATGTTAATACCTACTTGTATAATATATCTTAAACTTGTATTTCATAAGGCTTTCTTGTGTCTCCATTCCTTATTTATATATATATACAAAAATATTGATTCAATCAAGAAGATGATGGATAAGAAGACATTAAATGAGCGGGTATACAAGGAGAATTCTTCCAAACCCTAGAGTGCAACTTGAGGATCTCTCTAGCTCTCTCCCTGCTCTTGAAACTGATATCTACTTGCAGCACCAAACACAGTTTGGCCACAACACCAACCTGCAACATTTCTTGAAGAACCCTAGAAGTTGCGGAAAACCTGGAAATAGATCTCAAAATTCTCACAGCCCTGTCGCTTGCCACATGAGAAACCCTAAGAATTTTCTTGGAAACGATTGCTAGTCCAGCTCCATGCTTCAACAACTCTGCTCTTCCTTCAGCACAGCCACAAAGCAGATCCAAAACGATTAGTATTAGCTCACAAGCTCTCTTGTCTGATATTTCAAGGAGTAACTCAATCAAGACTGAAATTGCACCACCTTCTACTGCTTTTATTCTGTTTCTTCCCCATGGACATACCTCCACGAGCAGTTTCAATACTAATTTTGATGCTTGTTGTGAGATCTGATCTCGCAAAACCTGTACTATTTCTGTAAAGATGTGTGGTCTAATATTAATCAACTGCATTGGATCAGCTATTTCAAAGATGGACTTCAACAACATTGTTGAATAAGCCCTGGATTGATAGTTACTGTGTTTCAAGATCTGTGTTAATGACTCTATGAACTCATCACCACCATCATTTGATGATGATATGAGATTCTTCAATCGGTTTTCTGAGATTTTGAGATGATAAAGAATGGCTAATGCCTCATCGGTTACTCTTGTGAGCTCAGATTCATCAACATCATCTGCAAATATATCATCAACCAAATTAGAGTTTTCTTTCTTTATGACTGAAACCAAGAAATCAACTGCACCAGCAGCCTCAAGACAAGTTCTGTTCCTTTCACTTTCAAGCGTGATCGATCTGAGTTTCCTCAGTATTTTGAGCTGCAAGTGTGGAATCTTGGCATCATTGAGAAGTTTGGAAATCTGGGTTTTGTCAATGGGTGGTTTTGGAGTTGGAATTCGCTCGATCCCATGGGAAGAATTGAGAATGCACCATGATTGGATCAAGCGACAAAGGGTATGGTTTGGGGTTAAATCTTCATCATTCAAGACTTGCTTCGTGACAGGACAAGTGTTGTTCTTGCAAGAAAATAACCATCTTTCTATGTTCTCCCTATCGTAGGTGATCCCAGTGGAGACTGTAACTGGATCTCTCATGAGTTGCAGGGAAATCGGGCAAAGAAAATGACAAGGGACATCGATTTCATTCATTTTAGACCAAAAACAAACTTATATAACTCCAGCAAAAGAATCTAATTAATCGAATGAATGTCAAAGCAAACCAAGATGAACAGAAAATAAAGAAACTGAAAATGAGCTCTCAAGATGCCAATTAATGGTTTAGCTGTAGAGGTTGGAACGCTATGGGAAATAAAGGCATGGCAATTTATACATTGAGATAAGAGGTGATAAGCAAGTTGCTAACGTTAAAGTCAACACACGGAAATTGAGAGAGAGAGAGAGAGAGAGAGAGAGAGATGGGTATTAAATTAGAACCTTTTCCAAGGTTTTGGAAGAAGAAAAGTTTCAAAAGTTAGAGAAGAGAAGACTTTGAGGTTTTAAAAGGGTAATAAATGAGCATACGTTGTTCTTGGGGTAAGAGTCGGCGTTGATATTCGTGAAGAATTCCCATTTGGCGTTTTGACTTTCTCTTTCTACACCTACAAATACAGAAATGATCTCTTTATCTCTCTAGATCGCGGAGTTGCCATTGCATGGCTGGTGCCGACAGCCTTCCATGTGCCCCATGGTGCCCGCCACGCATTTCATGGCTGCTGTCCTTAATTAAATTCCATCTTTGTTTGTAAGCTAAGGATTCATTGAAAGTATAAGGTTAATGAATTAAAAAAACATTCTAAAAAATTGAGTAATTTGAAATTAGTGATATATTTATACTTTTATGGCTTTAAATTGAGTAATTTGAAATTAGCGATACATTTATACTATTATAGCTTTATATGTTGAAGTATTTTAAACTTTGATTTCAATCTGTTGTCCCAAAATAGTCCAAGAGGGGGTGAATTGGACTTTAATAATTTTTCGGCCCTTACTTGTAGCCTAATGAAAAATTGTGGTTTTGTTCAACTAAGTACTTTTCAATATAAAATGAAAAGTAATGTGTGCTTCAACAATGTGTTCCTAAGTTGCAATTCAAGCCTCAATCAATGTATATGGCAATATCTAACAAAGCAAGCATCATACAATATACAACTAAATTTTCAAGTCACTCAATATGTCCACAAATTTATCAATTCAATCTATTCAACCAACATTCAATATCATGTATATAAGGAAAATTTTAAATTGCACAAAAGTAAAGAGGTCAAGGTTAGAGAGATCAAACACAATGATTTTTATAGTGGTTCGGCTTAACTTGCCTACATCCACTCTCTCAAAGAACCCTCTTTGAGTCTTCTCTCCACTATTTGCTCTTTTGAAGGTAAGAGACCAAAAGCCTTTTACAACTTTTCAACACCAAGCTTTTACCAAAGTAGCTTGAAACCTTCACAAATGCTATCACAAGCACTTTCTCTCTCAAGCTTCAATAGGTGCTTGTACAACCTCTCTTAAATGCAATTTAATGTTTCAACACTCACTCTTACTCAATACAAATCAAACTATAAAGAAGAGATGAGTTGATTTGCCAATGGTAGCTCAAAATCTTTAAAGCTCTTGAATGAAAGTAATAAATGAAAAATCAATGTTGGAGTTCAAATGTAGGCTTTCATCAAGTGTAAATGAAGTGAAGAATGTGTATTTATAGTCCCAGATCATTTTAGATCGTTTGAAACCCTTTTGGAACGTTATACACACTGCCCAAGACAAAATAGCTGTTATTTTGTCCTTTTGTGCGAAATTGAGCAGCTCTGATAAATTAGCAAACTAATGAAATTTTAGGAGCAGTCAGTAAACTGGTTAGTAAACTAACTTTTTTAGCAAACTCATTAGCAAACTAAAAAATTTAGCAAACCAGTTAGCAAACTAAGTCAACAGCTGCATATCTCAACTTGCAATGTCAAATGATTTAGACCTTAAAAAATATTTCAATGGTAGTATCCAAGGTCATGATGAGAAAAAGTAATCAGAAAATAAAATTTCATTTTTGAGCTCCATATGACTAAATTCTCATCCATTCTTGTCACAAAAGACCTAAGACTCAATCTTTAATACTATGCCTTTCATACCTTTTCTTTGAGTCTTGGCTTCCATAATTTTGTCCTTTTCTCATTTTGAATTTGTCTTGAAATGCCTTTGAGTATCCTTTTTCCTTAGATACAACTTGAAAAGGTTCTTTATGCATAAGACAAAAAATCTACACATCACTTTGAAGTTGGGTTAGATAGATTCTCTTTGAGTTTTGTTATCATCAAAATCAATGCTCATTTTGAGCTACACGGGGTCAACAATCTCCCCCTTTTTGATGATGACAAAACTCAACTGAATCAACAATAAAAAAATAAAAGTGTGTGAAAGTTTATGTGAGAATGTGAATCCAAGCAGTATAGTATACCGAAAATGCTCCCCCTAAATATATGCGCATAATATCCAAGAAATCTATTTTCTGTACACAAGCTCCCCCTGAGTTTATGCTATAAAGCATATTCACAATTTCCAAAAAAAATTCCACAAATATTAACACAAGTATGAACACATATCCATCAACACAAGTATCACCACATTCATATCCATCAACACAAGTATCAACACATATTCACACACATATTCACATATTCATATCCATCCTATTCTCCCCCTTTTTGTCATCAATCAAAAAGGAAACAGGAGAAAATAACAAAAAAAAAATCATGTTAGCCTAAATGTGAACGCAGTAAAGGGAACAGTAGCAAACTAAAAACCAATATTAGCAAACAGACTAGTAAACTAAATATGCAAATAGGAAACTAAAAATCCAGATTAGATGGGAATCATTTAAGTCTTTTGCTCCTTCTAGTGGACTTGGAAGGCACCAACTTCTTCCTGGTCGATTTAGCAGCAGGTGGCTGAGTTCCTTGGTCAGCCACTTGATCACCCTTCTATGCCTCATCTTCATCAGAAGGTGGTTGAAGAGCAGCAGCGAGAGTTTGGTATGGACTTGACAAGGTGGATTTAGTCCTTTTTCTCCCTTTCTTGGCTGCAGGGGCAGCAACTGCAGATAGCTGAGTGGGAGCACTCTCTTGGTGATCCTTGAGAGAAGCTTCCTTCTGCTGTGTAGGGGCAGCAGCAGTTTCAACACCAGTTTCAACAACTTTTTCAGATTCTAGAGCCTTTTCACCATCCTTTGGTAGCTCACCTTCAGGTTCTACAATCTTTTCACCATCATGCTCAGTAGGTATATCAGCTGCAAGGCCAATTTTAGGTTCAATGACCTGTTCAGTAGCATGTTCAACAGGGGCTTCTACTGCAGGTTCAAGCTCAGGTTCAGCTACATGGTCACTTTCATGTGCCATAGCAGCAGGGGACTCACCAACCTTATTGCTTTCACCCTTGTCAGCAGAGACTTGAGTAGCAGCCTCAACTTTAGTTGGAACACCAGTTTCTTTGGCCTCCTGAAGATCCATAATTAGCCTCTTCAATTCCTCATTTTGAGTGAGCAGGTGACTCACTTTGTAGTCAACCACATCCACATATTTTCTCAGAATGTCAAGGGACTGATTGGTTGAACTAAATTGTTCATTGACAGTAGCTTTTATCCCTTGAAGTTCACTCAAAAATTCACTAGCAGAATCAGAACCAACCTTAGCAGAGGAGGAACCACCCTTTTCAAACCTTTTCTTTCTCCCATCAGTGTCTGAGTGTATTTCTCTAAGCACCATCAATTCAGTCCTAGAGCTTTCCTTAGAGACATTCACATTCAGCTCCGTAAACACAGCAGACAAAAGATGTGCATACAGCAGTTTTCCAATCCCATGAGCTTTGCACATGTTCTTGAAAATCAAATAAGCCAAATTCATCCTAACTTTATTCACAATGTGCCACATAATACACATGTCCAAGTGACTCAAATAACCATAGCTTCCAGATTTAGGACAGAAAATGTAGTTCACCATACAGTGAATGATTTTGATATGTTGAAGTGCTTTTGTGCTAGTGGACTTTTCATTTTTAGCAGTGTTAGCAGGGAACACCTCATTTTCAAACTCAACCAAATTGAATCCTGCTACCCTAGCAACATCCTTATGTGTAGAAATTTTGTTTCCATCATTGGGCGATTTCAAAGCCGTAGCTATCAGTTCAACAGAAACACCATATATACTGCCATTCAAAATCACCTCAAATTTATCCTCATCATCAACTGTTCTCAAGGTCCTATAAAATTCTTGAACAAGCCTAGGGTAATACTCATTTGCACATTCACACACATCCAACCATCCTTGAAACTCAAAAAGCTCTTTGAATTGAAAGTTTACCTGATTGAAGTATTCCCATTTGATAAATTTGCAATCCAACAGCGCTTTATCCACTGAACCCGAAGACTTTACGGCACGCAATTTTCGCTGGGTATCAATCCCTTGCTTTTGTCCCTTCTTTTTCTTTTCCGGCGTCGATATAGGGGATTCGACACCCTTGGATGGAGTTGAAGACTCACTTGCTGATTTCGAGGCAGGTAAGGTTTTCTTCCCTTTTAATTTCTTTCGCAATGTGGCGATAGGGACATCGTCGGAGGCCGCAGACAAAGCAGCTGTAGACAAAGCAGCCGCAGCAACAGGTGACTTTCGTTTGGTGCGAGCCATAAAAGAAATGAAAATCTTATAATGGTTTTTCGGTGAGTAAAGAGTGGAAGAGGAAAGGAGAGTCGAGATATTTGATGGGTTAGGGTATATTTTGCCGGAAAGAGAGAATGGGTTGATTGTGGGAGTTGTCGGGAATTGATGCAGAGGAGAGAGAGCGTGGGGGTTTCGTGTGGCAGAGGGTTTAAGTCCTCTTGAGTCCCGCGCTTTTCAGTGTCACTGTACTTTCAACTGAACCAGTTTTCTTACTTTTTATTTTATTTTATTTTATATTTCAAACAAGTCTATCTATCCCTATATGCACAAATAAACATTTCTACATGTCTGACACAGCACTGAGAATGTGATATCAAATGTGAAAGGATGAATGCATTGCTGGACACGCAGAAAATTTCAAGAACAATCACCTTTTGGTTTGAAATTTGAACAGTACATGATATAGCAAACTAATTTTAGTCACGCAATATTAGCATACAACTTAGTAAACTAATTTCACGAGTACACAAACAAGTTAGCTAATATTCTTTAAAGATTTCTTAGCAAACTTATATTACAGCAGATCACTCACATATTAAACAAAATGTAAAACATGAAATGATTATGAATTAAATTTCAAACAAATAGTTCACACATACCAATTTCCCTTCTAATTCTACAAAATGTTTCTTCATTAAGAGGTTTTGTAAAAATGTCAGCAAGTTGATTTTCAGAGGCAACAAACTCGATTTTGATATTTCCATTTTGAACATTATCTCTAATAAAATGATGTCTGATCTCAATATGTTTAGTTCTTGAATGTTGGACTGGATTTTTGATCAAGTTTATGGCACTTGTGTTGTCACACTTAATTGGAACAAGATTATATTTTAAACCAAAATCTTCCAATTGTTGTTTCATCCATAAAATTTGAGCAACACAACTACCAGCAGCTATATATTCTGCCTCAGCTGTAAATAAAGCTACTGAAGTTTGTTTCTTACTGTGCCAGGAAACTAGTGCAAGACCAAGAAATTGACAAGTACCTGAAGTACTTTTTCTATCCAGTCTACTTCCAGCAAAATCAGAATCACTATAACCAACAAGATTAAATGATTCACATTTTGGATACCATAAACCAATTGAGTATGTACCAATGAGATATCTAAAGATCCTTTTAACTGCACTTAAATGGAATTCTTTTGGACATGATTGAAATCTTGCACACAAGCAAACACTAAAGTGTATGTCTGGTCTAGATGCAGTAAGGTACAAAAGAGAGCCAATCATACCTCTATAAAGCTTTGTATCCACTTCTTTACCTTTTTCATCATTGTCAATTTTGATTGTTGAACTCATAGGAGTGCCCATGCTCTTCAAATATTCCATTTTAAATTTCTTTAGCATATCCTTGATGTACTTTGATTGATTTATGAAGATGCCATCATTCATTTGCTTAATTTGAAGTCCAAGGAAGAATGTGAGCTCACCCATCATGCTCATTTCAAATTCATTCTGCATAATCTTAGAAAATTTCTTGCAAAGAGATTCGTTAGTAGCACTAAAAATTATATCATCAACATAAATTTGCACAATGAGCATATCATTATGATGCTTCTTAACAAAAAGTGTTGTATCCACTTTGCCTCTTTGAAAATCATTTTGTAAAAGGAATTTACTAAGCCTTTCATACCATGTTCTAGGAGCTTGCTTTAAACCATATAAAGCTTTAGTAAGTTTATAAACATGATTTGGATGCTCATGATTTTCAAAGCTTGGAGGTTGTGCAACATACACTTCCTCATCAATATAACCATTTAAAAATGTACTCTTAACATCCATTTGATAAAGCATAAAATCCTTGTAACATGCAAAGGCACACAACATTCTAATAGCTTCAATTCTAGCAACCGTAGCAAAGGTTTCATCAAAATCAATCCCTTCCTCTTGGTTGTAGCCTTGAGCCACTAGTCTAACTTTGTTTCTAACAACATTGCCTTTTTCATCCATTTTGTTTGTAAAAACCCATTTAGTACCAATAATTGAATGATCTTTTGGTTTAGGCACTAAATTCCAAACTTTATTTCTCACAAATTGATTTAGTTCTTCTTGCATGGCAAGAATCCAACTTTCATCATTTTGAGCATCTTCAAAACATTTAGGTTCAATTTGTGAAACAAAAGCAACATTACCAAAATATCTTCTCAATTGTGCTCTAGTCATCATCCTCTGAGATGGATCATCAATAATGTCTTCTTGGGGATGATTTATATGGAATCTCCATTCTTTGGGTAAATCATCATGTTGGGGTTCATTTACTTGTAATTCTTCCAAATTTGGCATTTCTTCATTGATTTGATCTTCATTAGCATTATGGACATCTATTGTAGTTTCTCCTTGAGTTTCTTCATCTTTGTCATCAATTTGTTCCATTTCTTGACTTGATATTATATTTTCTTTTCCAAAAACCTGCTCATTATTATCATCACAAACATTTTTCCTTCTAATAGAAGGGTTAGTCTCATCAAACAAAACATGAATAGTTTCCTCAATAACCAAAGTTCTTCTATTGAACACTCTATAGGCTTTACTCTTTGTTGAATACCCAAGAAAGATTCCTTCATCGGATTTTGCATTAAATTTCTTCAAGTTATCCTTCTTGTTATTTAAAATGTAGCACTTACAACCAAATGCTTTGAAATATGAGATATTTGGTTTCCTTCCTTTCCATAGCTCATAGGGGGTCTTTTTAAATTGGTCTAATCAAAACTCTATTCAACACATAGCAAGATGTATTAACAGCTTCAGCCCAAAAGTATTTTGGCAAATTATTTTCACTCAACATAGTTCTAGTCATTTCTTGCAAAGTCCTTTTTTTCCTTTCCACTGCCCCATTTTGTTGTGGTGTTCTAGGAGCTGAAAAATTATGATTGATTCCATGTTTATCACAATATTTCTCAAACAAATGATTTTCAAATTCAGTTCCATGGTCACTTCTTATAGATGAGTTGCAAAAGCCTTTTTCATTTTGAACCATTTTACTAAAAGAGGTGAATTTTTCAAAAGTTTCATCTTTATGAGCAAGGAAAAATGTCCATGTATATCTTGAATAGTCATCAACAATAACTAAAGCATATGACTTTCCACCAAGACTAGAAGGAGTTACGGGTCCAAATAAATCAAGATGAAGCAATTCTAATGGCCTAGTGGTAGACACAATATTTTTAGATTTAAAAGATGCTCTAGTATGCTTTCCTAGTGCACATGTTCTACATTGAAATTCATTTTCATAATTAATCTTAGGAAGACCATTAACAAGTTCTTTCTTAGACAATTTTGAGAGTGTATGCATGCTTACATGACCCAGTCTTCTATGCCACAAATAACTAGAGTTATCAAGAGATACTAGACATGTACCATGATTAGTTTCAAAATTATTCATGTCAAGCAGGTAAACATTATTAGATCTATTGGCAATGAACAATGTGTCATTATCTAAGTTATTGATTGTACATAGAGAAGAAGTGAATTTTACCTCAAAACCTTTATCACAAAGTTGGCTTACACTTAGCAAGTTGTACTTCAATCCTTTAACAAGCGACACATCTTCAATACAAGGTTTGGTTCCTATTGTGCCATTTCCAATTATTTTTCCTTTCCCTTTATCTCCAAATTTTACGTATCCTCCATCTTTCATTGTGATTTTTGAAAACTTGTCCTTTTCACCAGTCATATGCTTTGAACAACCACTATCTATATACCATTTATCACTTTCCTTCATCCCTTTGAAACAAACCTGAAATTTAATCATTGAACTTTAGGTACCCAAGCAACTTTGGGTCCTTGGGGGTTAGTGACCTTAGGTAAGGTTCCCTTGGTACCCATACCTTCTTTACCTTAAGATGACCTTTCCTAAGTGCACAAGAACTAATCATATGACCTTTTTTATTGCAATAATAACATGTAACATTAGGCAAGGAGGATGTAGATGCTTTAATGAAATGATTCTTGTACTTGTCATATTTCATGAAACCATCAAAACCAATTTCATATTTCTCATTTGAAATTCTTTGGTTTCCAAGAAGTACATCTAGAGTTTCTTTTCCTTTTGTAAATTTTGCCAAATCATTTATCAAAGACTCTACTTTAGCTTCAAGAACTTTATTTTTCTCAATGAGCATTTCATAAGTTTCTTTTGAGGTTTTTAACTCTAAGTCTAGTTCTTTAAACAAAGCAATTTGTCCTTTGTAAAATTCATTTTCTTTATACACATTGGACATGGCAATATTTTGTGATTTCAATGATTCAATCTCTAAATTCATTTTACTGTATTTTCTCTTATAATTTCTATACTCATCATATACTCTAGCAAATGCAAGTTCAAGTTCTTCTACATTAGGAGATTCATAAGAATTTACCTCATTGTCACTTTCTTCTTCCTTTTGTGAACTCTTGACTTTCTCTTCAAGTGCCATCATACAAAGAAGAGCAGTCTCTTTGTCACTTGATTCATCATTTGAAGATTCTTCACTGTTGCTCCATACTACTTTCATAGCTTTCTTGCTCCTATCTTCTTTTCCTTTCTTCTTTTTGAGTAATGGACATTTGGGCTTAATATGTCCAGGTTTGTGACACTCATAACATACAATTTCTTCTTTTGAATCTCTGAAATGTTTATCCTTGGGAGTATACTTTTTCAAGAATTTCTTGTATTTGCTTTCTCCCTTCTTGAAAGCTCGTTTGAATTTTCTTGCAAGCATAGCCATTTCATCATCATCATCACTTGAAGCATTTGAGTTGTCACTTGAGTCAACTTTGAATGCAACTCCTTTCTTCTTTTCTTCATCCTTATTTGACTTGAGAGCAATGATTTTCTTCTTCTTTTGCTCATTTTCAACTTCATCTTTCTTGTATACCATCTCATGTGCAATGAGAGATCCAATGAGTTCATCATAAGTGAATGTTTTAAAATCTTTGGTATCTTGGATAACTGTTGTCTTTGCTTCCCAAGATTTTGGAAGTGATCTAAGAATTTTCTTCACAAGTTCAGCTTCCTCAAATCTTTTACCAAGTGCTTTGAGAAGATTTACAAGATCAGTAAACCTTGTACTCATATCCGCAATTGACTCCCCTGGCCTCATTTCAAACAGCTCATAATCTCGAATAAGAAGGTTTGCTTTGGACTCTTTAACAACATCAATTCCTTCATAAGTCACTTCAAGCTTATCCCAAATTTCCTTAGCAGATTGACATCCTGAAATACGATTGTATTCATTAAGGTCAAGTGAGCAATGCAAAATATTAATAGCTTTAGCATTTATAGAAATTTTCTTCCAATCATTGTCATCATATTCATCTTCAAGTTTTGGAACCTTTGAAGTTCCTGGACCATTCTTTTGAGGAACATGTGGACCATTTTTAATAATTCTCTATGCATCAATATCTACAGATTGTATGAAATTTCTCATTCTTACTTTCCAAAATGAATAATTAGTGCCATTGAAGAGTGGTGGTCTAGTGATTGAGTAGCCTTCAACTAATGGTGCGGGTATACCTGCAGAATTACTAGATGAACTAGCCATTGTGGATCACTCCAAGGTTGTAAGACCCTAAGCAAGAGAGACGAGCTCTGATACCAATTTGTTGTCCCAAAATAGTCCAAGAGGGGGGTGAATTGGACTTTAACAATTTTTCAGCCCTTGCTTGTAGCCTAATGAAAAATTGTGGCTTTGTTCAACTAAGTGCTTTTCAATATAAAATGAAAGTAATGTGTGCTTCAACAATGTGTTCCTAAGTTGCAATTCAAGCCTCAATCAATGTATATGGCAATATCTAACAAAGCAAGCATCATACAATATACAACTAAATTTCAAGTCACTCAATATGTCCACAAATTTATCAATTCAATCTATTCAACCAACATTCAATATCATGTATATAAGGAAAAATTTAAATTGCACAAAAGTAAAGAGGTCAAGGTTAGAGAGATCAAACACAATGATTTTTATAGTGGTTCGGCTTAACTTGCCTACATCCACTCTCTCAAAGAACCCTCTTTGAGTATTCTCTCCACTATTTGCTCTTTTGAAGGCAAGAGACCAAAAGCCCTTTACAACTTTTCAACACCAAGCTTTTACCAAGGTAGCTTGAAACCTTCACAAATGCTATCACAAGCACTTTCTCTCTCAAGCTTCAATAGGTGCTTGTACAACCTCTCTTAAATGCAATTTAATATTTCAACACTCACTCTTACTCAATACAAATCAAACTATAAAGAAGAGATGAGTTGATTTGCCAATGGTAGCTCAAAATCTTTAAAGCTCTTGAATGAAAGCAATAAATGAAAAATAAATGTTGGAGTTCAAATGTAGGCTTTCATCAAGTGTAAATGAAGTGAAGAATGTGTATTTATAGTCCCAAATCATTTTAGACCGTTTGAAACCCTTTTGGAACATTATACACACTGCCCAAGACAAAATAGCCGTTATTTTGTCCTTTTGTGCGAAGTTGAGCAGCTCTGATAAATTAGCAAACTAATGAAATTTTAGGAGCAGTCAGTAAACTGGTTAGTAAACTAACTTTTTTAGCAAACTCATTAGCAAACTAAAAAATTTAGCAAACCAGTTAGCAAACTAAGTCAACAGCTGCATATCTCAACTTGCAATGTCAAATGATTTAGACCTTAAAAAATATTTCAATGGTAGTATCCAAGGTCATGATGAGAAAAAGTAATCAGAAAATAAAATTTCATTTTTGAGCTCCATATGACTAAATTCTCATCCATTCTTTTCACAAAAGACCTAAGACTCAATCTTTAATACTATGCCTTTCATACCTTTTCTTTGAGTCTTGGCTTCCATAATTTTGTCCTTTTCTCATTTTGAATTTGTCTTGAAATGCCTTTGAGTATCATTTTTCCTTAAATACAACTTGAAAAGGTTCTTTATGCATAAGACAAAAAATCTACACATCACTTTGAAGTTGGGTTAGATAGATTCTCTATGAGTTTTGTTATCATCAAAATCAATGCTCATT
This sequence comes from Hevea brasiliensis, assembly GCF_030052815.1. NCBI lineage: Eukaryota > Viridiplantae > Streptophyta > Magnoliopsida > Malpighiales > Euphorbiaceae > Hevea > Hevea brasiliensis. The sequence goes on along the minus strand of NC_079493.1, from coordinate 80,274,917 downwards.
TTGAGCTACACGGGGTCAACACAATCAAAGTGTGAAACAACTCTAAATATATGTTGCATGGGTATAATATTTTCCATTCATTTTCTGGAATAATTTTTTAAAAAATAAAATTGATAAATATATATATGTACATATGGATATTTGGGTCTTAATTTCTTTTGCTTTGCTTAAAAAAATATAATATCTATTCAACTTTAATTTGGATTGTCTTCTTATATTCTAAAGAATATGGGCAGCAAGAAATTTTGGGCTTGAATTTCCATTTATTAATACAATAAAAAATTTTGTTATTATAGTAAGAGATATAATTTATAAAAGTTTTCACATTTATCATGTACAATTCACATAGTATTATAGTTTATTTAATTTATTTTTTTATTATATCAAAAATTTATTTAATCAATTTTTGAACCTATAATTAAATTCACTAATTACCATTAAATAGGGGCAGAACTAGGTGAGAGCTTGAGATGGCTTTGGCCTTGAAAGTTTTTAAAATTAAAAATTAATCCTTAAATTTTAATATATTTTTTAAAAAAATACTATTTGTCTTCCAAAGAATTTTTAAATTAAAATTTTACTTATAAATTTTAATGTATTTTTTTAAAAAATTATTATTTGACTCTTCAAAATTTTTATGTAAATTTCATTCATATTTTTTTATATTATTCAATTTTTATCTCTTAATATTTTTTAGCCCCCTAAAAATAAACTTCTATTTCCTTCCTTCCCATTAAATATAAATTAGGGCTAACAAATTGACCTAACAGCTAAAAACTATATATATACATATATGTGAATGTGATATATCAAACCTAAAGGCAAATTTAATTATAAATTGTAGTCTTTTTAGGCTGCCCGCAAGCCTAAGCCTAGATAGCTTCAAAACCCTAGTGTTTTTTTTTTTTTTTTTAATTTAACATAAGAAAAGCTAATGTTAAGCTGGAGAACTTTTTTTTTTTAATATTGTTATAAAGGAAGGGAAAAAAAATATTGAGAGATTTTCATCGAGGGCATGGATTTAATATTTTAGGAAGCAAATACATTTAATTATATTCTTCACTTCATAAGATATGTTGGCACCTTTAATTATTAAATTCTTTTTGAATATGTAAAAGAGGGAAATGTTCTCACATGGTTTACTTTGTTTCTCTAAATATATATTTGACATGGCCTAATGATCTTAGCCTAAACATGTTTTACATGGTTAATTATTGCTTGGTCTATCCATAATATATACCCTAACATCTATAATCATGCATGCAGCCAATCCATGTAATAACTTTTTCTTTTTTTAATTTAAAAGGTTAATTTTGAATTAAAAAATGAAAGGTTGATCATTTATTCTTGACAACTATTATAATTTCCACTTATATATTAAGACTTGGTTATTTTATGAAAAATAAGTAGTATATAGAAAATATTTTTTTATTAAAATTGTTTTATAAGAAAATATTTTTTATGACAATATTGTATATTATTTGATTGTAACATTAAACTAATAATATGTGTTTTTGTTATGCATGTATAATTATTTTTACATTTTAATAAAATTATCAAAATCTGAAAAATGACTTCTTTTAAGTAGAAGAAGTCATTTTCTTTAATAATATATTAGTTTTTTCCTTGATCAGAAAAATATTTTTCATTAACTAATTTTCTGAATGCTCCAAACGTTAAATAATGCAAAAAATATTTTCTAAAAAAATATTTCTCACAAAACAAATGGAACCTTAAATTTTAAATTAAGTAATTTTTATATGATATATGATTTTTTTTTTTTCAGTTTATAAGTTAGAGTTTAAATTTTTTATATGATATCTCATTCCTCTGAAAATGATTTTAATATTATTAAATTAAAAAATATATATTAATTATTAGAGTTTAAAATTGATCTGAATACCCTTATTATTAATTTTATTAATTAAATACGAATTTCGTTACAGAATTAGGCAAGTACTTTCTCTCCTAAATAATTCTTAGATTTAGTCAAAATGGAAAAAAAATATAAATTTAATTAGTTGATACGCAAACCTGTAGATTGGATCCATTCAATATTTTTAGTAGGTTCATTTTCTATTTATCCTTTTTAATGAATTAAAAATATAAAAACACATAAGACAGGGAAAATTCATTTTCTATGTATTTAATTTGAAGAATAAACTATTTGATACCCGTCTTCAAAAATTAGCTGAAGATTGTATAACTACTAAGAAATGTTGCAATTTATTAAGCATTTTCATTAGTCATCACATTAAAGGTATATTGTTTTTAAATTGCAGTTTAATTATTTTAAAAATGATAATAGGAAACTAATGCATGTGCTTTTGCATTACGATTACTTTCTGTTGTTTCCTTTATCTAAAAGCAATTTCTTTCCTCCAATTAATATTTCAAAACAAAACCTCCCTTATATTATATTTTTCTGTTTACTTTCTTTTTAATTAAGTTAAATTATTAAGAAATTAATAGGATATATATAGCGAGAGTTTGTTAGATTTAATTTATTAATATTCTTATGCAGATAAATTTTATTTTTTTATATATTTCTTATTGATTTGCTAGATTGTTTTTATTTTTGTAACTAATAATTTTTAAAATAAATTATTTATAAAATTATAAAGTTTTGAGTTTGAATATATATATATATATATATATATATATATATATATATATATATATATATATATAAATGAAGGGTAGGAAATAAAAATAAGATAAACATTATTATTAAACTAATAATTTAATGCTAAAATTGTTTTGTTAATCATAAAAAGAGAGTAGTGTACGTATTGATAAAGGATTTAATATAATTGATTTTGATGCATAAAAATGAACTTTTTAAAATTCATTTTTTTATTATTTTTATAATTTATCATATTAATTGAATGTGAACATTTATAAATAAATTAAATAATAATTTGGGGTGAAATATTTTAATGTTTTAAAAAAATGAATATACAAAAAGTAACTCATAAATGATCAATAGCTTTCCTAGGCTAAAAGAAGGCCATGGAGGGTCAAGGTGGTTGTTTTAAATATGGTTGATTAAATGTGTTTTCTGACTTTAATTATATTATATAGATAGTTGTAAAGCATATTAATTATTTGTTTTTGCCTTAATATTTAAAAATAAAAATAAATAAATAAAAAAAGAAAAGCATATATTTACCAATACATTGATTAAAATTTCAGGTCAGAAATTTGGACCAGAAAAGTTTGAAACTTGTTCCAAATTACCATTCCAAATGTACAATCTGCAAGCAATAATTTCTCAACACTACAAGAAATTTTAAAAATAACTACAAAAATTACCGACTATCGAATTTCATTGGTAATTTGTCAACGATTTATCGACGCTTTACTGATAAAAAAAAATAAAATTTAAACCAATGTATACCGATGAAATTACTGACTAATTACTAACAATATAATTTCATAAATAAAAGTGACGCCTAATATTGACAACAAAATAAAAAAAAAACCAACAAAAAGATTCATTTGTAATTACCGACTAACTCATATTTGATAGGTAATATTAAAAAAAAATTAAAAGAAATTCAAAAACATGAAAAATTTTAAGTGCAAAAATTTTTTGTCAGTAATTACTAACGACTCATATTTTATAGATAATACTAAGAAGAAAATAAAAAATAAAATTTTAAAATAAATTATCTATAAAAATTTTTCATCGAGAATTACCAACGAAATGTATTTTGTCAGTAATATTAAAAAAAATAACAAAATTAAAATAAATTACTTACAAAAATCTTTCGTGAACTCATTTTTTTAAGTAATATTAAGAAAAAATAAAAAATAAAATTTTAAAATAAATTACAAATGAAAATTGAGTCTCGATAATTACTAACGAACCGTATTTAGTCAATAATATTAAGAAAAAAAAGGAAAAAAAATTAAAAAATCTTAAAAACTTTTACTTACAAAATTTTTTTATCGATAATTACTAACGAACTATATTTAGTCAGTAATTACCGACGACCGTATTTAGTCGGTAATACTAAAAAGAAAGTAGGAAAAAAATTTTACCTACAAAAATATTTCATTGATAATTATTAACAAATATGGATTTTGTCAATAATTCATCGATAAATCACAAAAAATGTAGACTTCTCATATCATTTGTGAGTAGATAGGAGATGAGTTAATTTCTCTATAAAAGGAAAGTCACTCCTCAATATATGACAATTGTGGCATAGACAATATGTAGGGCCTACTTTGAGCCTCACTAATTATTTTTTTTTAGTCATTTAAATCTTAAAAAATTAAAAAATAATTTTACATTTAAATTAAAATATTTAATATTTAATTTAAAAAATAATAAAAAATTTTAAAGAGTAAAAATAAATTAAAAAATTAAATTAAATGAAAATTTTAAATTAAATTAAATTAAAAAATTAAATTTAAAAGTTAAATTAAACTAAAAAATTAAATTAAAAATATGAAATAAAAATTAGCTATAAAAAGTTATCGTTGGTAATTACCTATAACAACTTATTATCGTTAGTAATTATCTATAATGATTGTTGTTGTTGGTAATTATCAACAAAAAGTGTTGTCAGTAAATAGTTAGTAATTTATCGGTATACGATCTCCCACGAAATTACCTAAAAAAAATCCTAATTTACTTAAGAAATAATTCGTCGGTAAATTTAGTGATAATATTTTTTTCGTCGGTAAAAATTACCTACGCTAAAATTAATGGACAAAAAAATTTCTTTGGTCATTCATCAGTGATCCTAATTATCAATGAAATATAGACATATTTGATCGGTAATTTTTATAACTATTTTTTTAATTTCTTGTAGTGCAAATTTGAGGGGTTTTAACAATATAAACTTCATCTTTAATTTGTATTATAAAACTTTCCAAAAATCAAATTAATTAATAATAATTCAACTCTCACTTATTCCTTTAAGGATTCCAATACTTCCATATTGAATTTTCATTAATTAAAAATGATCTCTCTACGAGAAGCTGCTGTTCTATAGCACTCCTTAATGCTGCAAATTATTGAGTAGTGATTGGCGGAGGTCATTCTTTGAAAAAAATGTGACATGTTGAATATTTCACCCTTTTTATTTTAAAATAATTTTAAATTTCATTGTAGAATAATTGTAAAAGCAATTACAAGTAATGTATACTTAATTATTTGAGAGCAGTAAGGCATGAGATTAGATCCCTAACTAAGCCGATCGACTATTATTTAGTAAATATAAAGAGGTCTTAGAAGAAAAATACAATGAAACAAAAAAATCCTCAATTTTGCATCTCCGAACTAATATGAAATAAAAATATTAGAAACGGCATAGAAATTCATCTTTTCACAAGGTTGACCCAAATGCAAAACGGTATTATTAAAAATATAGTCAACTAATTCTCAACAAATTATTTTAAGGCTGATTGCCAACTATTCCCACTGCTTTCTTTCTCAGTCTCACTTTCTCTTTCTTATTCTAAAAGAATGAAAAACTTTAATAATAATAATAATAATAATAATAATAATAATAATAATAACATAGCAGTGAAATTTTAAATATGTTTTGACAATTTCCCTTTACGATTCCATTATGTATTATTAACACACAATATTATTAAAGACTAACTACTTAATAAAAAAAATTATATAATTCTAATTATAAAATATTAACCAAAATTTCGATTTTATAAAAAACAAAATTAAGCTAAGATTTTTTGTAAGAAAATTTTCATTTTCTCTTGCTCGTTGTGGCAAGTTTGCTCCTATGGCTAGTGATGAGAACAATGGTGATATGGAGGCTAACATGGCTACTATCCCTACACCAAGATAAATATTTAAAGATAAATATAATAATTTTTTATATATAATTTTTTAGATTTAAGTAGTATTTGTTTCTATAATATATATATATATATATATATATATATATATATATATATATATATATATATATATATATATATATATATTTGTTTCTAATTAATATAAATTTTTTTAATATTTAATTAAATTTTTAAAATCTTAATTTTAGTAACTAATTTTTCAATCCGTCTCTAAAACTTTTTCTCTAAATTTAATAACATATTACCATCAATAATTGATTAAATTTTAGAGCCAAAATATCTATTTGTTGTGAAAAAAAAAACTTGTCTCTATTTATTTTATCAATATAAAATTAAAATAATTAATTATTATTTATATTGTGCATCACAAAAGCATATAAATTACAAAAAAATAAAATAAACACACAAAATATCAATATTTACGTGGTCCACCCTCTCAATATAGGGTTACATCTATAAGCATACTATCTTCCACTATTATCAAATATAAACATCAATTACAAGCTCTAAACTATACTACTCATCATTTTAATTACACCCAAGAGATCACTCACTACAAGCTGCTCATAGTAAATATATTACTTAATTTCTCTTATTTTTCTCTAGACATAACCCAATATATCTACTATTTTAACTGCTTTATCCACTATAAAAAGTGTCTTCAACTACATGGATGATAGTCCATTCATCTTGGACTATGTCATTGATCACTTTAGGCTGAAGCCTCTCTCCATCTATAGGACCACAAACCTTGAGCCAAAATATAATTATTTTTACTTATCTTTTAAATGTTTGTATAGTTTAACATATTTTTTATTAGTTTTAAAGATTACTAATGAATTAGCATGAATATTTTTCTAAAATTGCTTGTAAATAAAGTTAAATCATCAACAAATTTGCAGCTAAATTAATAACATTATATATATATAATTTTGTTTAATCTAGTTATATATTCAAAAGTAATAAATTATAGTTAAAAATTATATAATTTAGAAATAGCTAAAACTTAATTTAGAAATATTATGTATTTACATATATATAAAATTAAATCACGAGTACGTACAATTAATATAAACAATATAAATAATATATTAATAAAATTATTAAATATAAATATAAATATTTATAAAGATAATTATTGAATAAATTTGCAGCTAAATTAATGAATATATATATATATATATATATATATATATATATATATATATATATATATATATATAATTTCGTTTATATATATTTTATAGTTAAAGATTATATAATTTAGAAATAGCTAAAAATTAATTTTGAAATATTATTTGTTAATAACCTAATACTTATTCAAGTATGACTGTTTATGTAAATAATTACACAAAATTATTTCAATAATGAAGCTCCCAAATATCCTAATACTTACAAATTAAACTTGAATTGTGCATAAAAAAATGTAGTAAAAGAAAAGGACAGGAAATAATAAAATACGAACATAATAGTTAATTTAAGAACTTAACGAAACCCAAATTGACAAGCCTTTAAACTACAATGGTAATTTTATATACTCATAAACACAAAATCTGTTTTTATTAAATGTAAACAAAATTGAAGAACTTTGAAATTTTACCTTAAATTTTAAAAAAATTATATAATATTATAATAATAATATAATTAGCATGAAAAGTTTTCTAAAATTGCATATAAATAAAATTAAATCACAAGCACGGACAATTAGCATAGACAATATAAAAAATATATTAATAAAATTATTAAACTTAAAATCCGTTAAATATAACGCCATTTTATATATAAAGAACTTGAATACAGCATGAGAAAAGAATGTAGTAAAAGAAAATCACCAAAAATAGTAAAACACAAACAAAATAACTAATTTAAGAACTATAAAATTTTACTTTAATTTTAAAAAATTATATAATGTAACAATAATTATATAATTATTTTTATTTATCTTTTAAATGTTTGCATTATTTCACATAATTTCTATTAGTTTTAATTCAAGTATGATATTATATGGATATCCTAAAACTTAAAATTAAGCTTGAATAGTGCATGAGAAAAAATATATAAAAAGAAAATGACAGAAAATATTGACAAGCCTTTGAATTACATTGGTAATTTAATATACTCACAAACACAAAATTTATTTTTATTCATTAAATATAGACAAAATTGAGGAGAGAATGATGAAATTTTATTTTAAATTTAAAAGGAATTATATAATAAAATAATAATTATATAATTATTATTATTGATCTTTTAAATGTTTACATTGTTTAACTTATTCTCTATAAGGTTTATTAATTAAATGGCATAAATATTTTTCTAAAATTGGACATAAATAAAATTAAATCATGCACAATTAGCATAAACAACATAAAAAATATGTTAATAAAATTATTAAATATAAATATATGTAATTATAAATATAATTATTGAATAAATTTACAATTAAATTAATAACATTCAAAGTAATAAATTATAGTTAAAAATGATATAATTTAAAAATAGCTAAAACTTAATTTAGAAATATTATGTATTTATATATAAATGAAATTGAATCATGAGTACGTATAATTATTATAGACAATATAAAAAATATATTAATAAAATTAATAAATACAAATATTCAAAAAAATAATTATTGAATAAATTTGTAGCTAAATTAATAACATTACATATATAATTTTGTTTAATCTAGTTGCACATTTAAAAGCAATAAATTATTGTTAAAAATTATATAATTTAGAAATAGCTAAAAATTAATTTAGAAATATTATGTGTTTGCATATAAATAAAATTAGCTCATGAGTATGTACTATTAGCATATAGAATATAAAAAATATATTAATAAAATTATTAAATATAAATATAAATATTTATAAAGATAATTATTGAATAAATTTACAGCTAAATTAATAATATTATCTATATAATTTTGTTTATATGTACCCTATAGTTAAAATTATATAATTTAGAAATAGCTAAAAATTAATTTAGAAATATTATTTGTTAATAACCTATTTCAAAACTTAATGCTAATTCAGATATAACTTTTTATGAAAATAATTGTATAAAATTGTTTCAAGAATTGACTTCCCCAAATATCCTAAGACTTACAAATCAAGCTTAAATATTGCATGAAAAAAAATGTAGTAAAGAAAATGACAAAAATTAATAAAATATAAATATAACAACTAATTTAAGAATTTAACGAAACCCAAATTAACAAGCATTTGAACTGCAATGGTAATTAATATATTCACAAATATAAAATTTATTTTTATTCGTTAAATATAGACAAAATTAAAGAACTATAAAATTTCACTATAAATTTTAAAAATTATAAAATACAATAATAATTATTTAATTATATTGAGGTTTATTAATAAATTAATACAAACATTTTTCTAAAATTGCATATAAATAAAGTTAAATCACATACAATTATCATAGAAAACATAAAAATATATTAATAAAATTATTAAATATAACTATAAATATTTATAAAGATAATTATTGAATAAACTTGAACCTAAATAACAAATTATATATATACTTTATAGTTAAAGATTATATAATTTAAAAAAAGCTAAAACTTAATTTAGAAATATTATATATTAAATGCTAATTCAAGTGTGCCTTTGAACTACTTTGGTAATTTAATATACTTACAAATACAAAATTTGTTTTTATTCATTAAATGTAGACAAAATTAAAGAAGAAACAACGAAATTTTTCTTTAAATTTTAAAAACTATATAATATAATAATAATAATTATATAATTAGCAAGAAAATTTTTCTAAAATCACATATAAATAAAAATAAATCACGAGTATGTTCAATTAGTATAGACAATATAAAAAATACATTAATAAAGTTATTAAATATAAATATCTATAAAGATAATTATTGAATAATTTTGCAGCTAAATTAATAACATTATATATATGAATTTATTTAATTTAGTTGTACATTCAAAAGCAATAAATTATAATTAAAAGTTATATAATTTAGAAATGCTAAAACTTAATTTGGAAATATTATACATTTGCATATAAATAAAATTAAATCACGAATACATAAATTAAAATAGACAATGTAAAAAATATATTAGTAAAATAATTAAAGATAAATATTTATACTAATAATTATTGACTAAATTTGTAGCTAAATTATATATATATATATATATATATATATATATATATATATATATATATATATATATATATATATATATATATATCATTTTTTTTAATCTCGTTATACATTCAAAAGTAATAAATTATTGTTAAAAACTATATAATTTAGAAATAGCTAAAACTTAATTTAGAAATGTTATGTACTTGCAAATAAATAAAATTAAATCACGAGTATGTACAATTAGCAAAGGCAATATAAAAATATATTAATAAATTATTAAATATAAATATTTATAAAGATAATTATTGAATAAATGTGTAGCTAAATTAATAATATTATAATATAATTTTTCTTAATCTAGTTATACATTCAAAGCAATAAATTATTGTTAAAAATTATATAATTTAGAAATATTATGTATTTGGATATAAATAAAATTAACTCACAAGTACATATAATTAGCATATAGAACATAAAAATATATTAATAAAATTATTAAATATAAATATAAATATTTATAAAGATAATTATTGAATAAATTGCAGTTAAATTACTAACATTATATTTATAATTTCGAGTAATCTACTTGTACATTCAAAAGCAAAAAATTTAGATATGTACTTTATAGCTAAAAATTACACAACATTTTATAAAAGTAATTGCATAAAAATATTTTGAAGATTCGAGTTTCCCAAATATCTTAATACCTAAAAATTAAGCTTGAATAGTGCATGAGAAAAAGTGTAGTAAAAGAAAATAATAGAAAATAATATAAAAAAAACAACTAATTTAAGAAGTTAATGCTAATTCTAGTATGACATTTTATGAAAATAATTGCATAAAATTGTTTCAAAAATTAAAAAAACATAGTAAAAGATATGATAGAAAATATTTACAAGCTTTTGAAGTATATTCATAATTTAATATGCTTACAAATACAAAATCTGTTTTTATTCATTAACTATAGACAAAATTGAGGAAAGAGACATGAAATTTTACTTTAGGTTTAAAGAAAATTATATAATAAAATAATAATTATATAATTATCAGTATTGATCATTTAAATGTTTACATAGTTTAGCTTATTTTCTATAAGGTTTATTAATTAAATAGCGTGAACATTTGTCTAAAATTGCATATAAACAAAATTAAATCATGTTCAATTAGCATAGACAACATAAAAAATATATTAATAAAATTATTAAATATAAATATAGATATTTATAAAATCTAGTTATACATTCAAAAGCAATAAATTATATATGTACTTTATACCTAAAGATTATACCACATTTTATGGAAATAATTGCATAAAATCATTTTGAAGAATCAAGTTCCCCAAATATCTTAATACCTACAAATTAGGCTTGAATAGTACATGAAAAAAAGTGTAGTAAAAGAAAATGACAGAAAATAATCAAATACAAACAGAACAGCTAATTTAAGAACTTAATGTTAATTCAATTATGAAATTTTATGAAAATAATTGCATAAAATTGTTTCAAGAATCGAAAATATTCTAATACCTGCAAATCAAGTTTGAATAGAACATGAGAAAAAATGTAGTAAAAGAAAATGATAGAAAATATTGACAAGCTTTTTAAGTACATTGATAATTTAATATACTAACAAACCACAAAATATGTTTTTATTAGTTAAATATAGATAAAATTGAAGAAAGAAAGAGCGATGAAATTTTACTTTAAATTTAAAAGAAATTATTATATAAATAATAATTATATAATTATTATTGATTTTTAAATATTTGCATAGTTTAACTTATTTTTTATAAAGTTTATTAATTAAATAGTATGAACATTTTTCTAAAATTGTATAAAAATAAAATTAAATCATGTACAATTAGCATAGACAACATAAAAAATATATTAATAAAATTATTAAATATAAATATAGATATTTATAAAGATAATTATTGATTAAATTTGCAGTTAGATTAATAACATTATATATATATAATTTTATTTAATCTAGTTATAAATTCAAAACCAATGAATTAAAGTTAAGAAATTATATAATTTAAAAATAGCTAAACCCTAATTTAGAAATACTATGTATTTACATATAAATAAAATTAAATCACGTGTGCATATAATTAGCATAGACAATATACAAAATATATTAATAAAATTATTAAATATAAATATAAATATTTATAAAGATAATTATTGAATAAATTTGCAACTAAATTAATAACATTGTATATATATAATTTCATTTATATGTAATTTACAATTAAATATTATATAATTTAGAAATAGCTAAAAATTAATTTAGAAATATTATTTGTTAATAACTTATTTTAAAACTTAATGCTAATTCAAGTATGACTTTTTATTAAAATAATTGTATAAAATTATTTCAAGAATCGAGTTCCCTAAATATCCTAATATCTACAAATCAAAATTAAATAGTGCATGAAAAAAATATAGTTAAAGAAAATGACAGAAAATAACAAAATACAAATAGAAAAGCAATTTAAAAACTTAATGCTAATTCAATTATGGCATTTTAAAAAAATAATTATATAAAATTATTTTAAAAATTAAAAATATCTTAATACCTGCAAATCAAGTTTGAATAGAATATAAGAAAAAATGTAGTAGAAGAAAATGACAGAAAATATTGACAAGCTTTTTAAGTATATCGATAATTTAATATACTAACAAAAACAAAATATGTTTTTATTCATTAAATATAGATAAAATTGAGAAAAGAAAGAACGATGAAATTTTACTTTAAATTTAAAAGAAATTATATACTAAAATAATAATTATATAATTATTATTATTGATTTTTAAATGTTTGCATAGTTTAACTTATTTTTTATAATGTTTATTAATTAAATAGCATAAACATTTTTCTAAAATTGCATAATAATAATATTTAATCATGTACAATTAGCATAGACAACATAAAAAAATATATTAATAAAATTATTAAATACAAATATAGATATTTATAAAAATAATTATTGATTAAATTTGCAGTTAGATTAATAACCTTATATATATAATTTTATTTAATCTAGTTATAAATTCAAAAGCAATAAATTAAAGTTAAAAAATTATGTAATATAAAAATAGCTAAACCCTAATTTAGAAATACAATGTATTTGCATATAAATAAAATTAAATCACGAGTGCTTACAGTTAGCATAGACAATATAAAAAAATATATATTAATAAAATTATTAAATATAAATATAAATATTTATAAAGATAATTATTGAATAAATTTGTAACTAAATTAATAACATTGTATATATATAATTTCATTTATATGTAATTTACAATTAAATATTATACAATTTAGAAATAGCTAAAATTTAATTTAGAAATATTATTTGTTAATAATCTATTTAAAACTTAATGCTACTTCAAGTATAGCTTTTTTTGAAAATAATTGCATAAAATTATTTCAAGAATCGAGTTTCCCAAATATCCTAATATTTACAAATCAAACTTAAATAATGCGTGAAAAAAATGTAATAAAAGAAAATGACAAAAAATAATAAAATACAAATAGAATAGCTAATTCAAGAACTTAATGCTAATTCAATTATGACATTTTATAAAAATAATTGTATAGAATTGTTTCAAGAATCAAAAATATCCTAATACCTACAAATCATGGTTGAATAGAACATGAGAAAAAATGTAGTTGTCACGACCCAACCTATGGCTAGACCGGCACTAGGACCAGGACCTGCATAAAGCCCTTGAGGCCCATAGTAAGCCTTACTGTTCCCAAACCCATGGCTAGGCCCACAATTTAGGCTCAATATGCATATAAAATAATTTAAATTAAACTATTATAATTTTATTTCGGGTCAACTTAACCCAATAATTATCAGAAACTCAGATTAGGGGAACCCAGCTCAACCCTATTACATCATTTACATACTATTTAAAAATCATAAAATTTTTTGATACAGTTACACAAAAACTTAAATTCATACAGTTTCTAACAAGATTAATGCTACTGCTAGTACATGCAGAGTTCTAAATTGTAAATTTAGAGAATAATAAATATAATTAAGTAATTATTGATAATCTGCAAGAAAAGAAGCAGATTATCCTGAAAAAAAAAGGGTCTCCTCCTATAACTTAAAAAAAATAGGGTGAACAGGAGTTAGCATTCGACTCAGAGAGTAAGATGCTAATTTTAAGTACAATTTCTATAGCCATCTAAAGCTAATGCATCTAAAGAGTGGTGTCACACCTTACTCCTCATAAGATGTAACATGTTCCCGTAGTACACCTAATGAATTACTGTACTTCACCTACCGGTAACCCATTAAATATACTACAAGGGATTTTAAAACAATTTTCTTATATTTTGGAAATGGTGAGCATTTTGGTAGGAAATAAAAATATTTATTCAAAGTTTAAAACTAGAAAAAATTTCATCTGTATTTTGAGAAAACAATTCTTCAAAACCTGAAAATAGAAACACTCCTAATATATTTCTCAATCACAACTCCATTTGCAACCACCAAACTTCAAATCAACAGCAATAGCAACACTTCAATTAAAAATCCAAATTTCAAATCAAGAATTAATATCTCAAAACATTTCATAACTCATGCACATTACATTTTAAATCATTAATTTACAGTCATAAGTTAATTTACAGATGTAAAATCTCAAAAATAATATTATTACAATTTTATTTGTACAACTTCTCAAATTACAAAGATACATATGCATACTATCATATTTACATTAAACTAAACTACCAGGGTATAGACAAATACCCATATAAAAATTCTTCAATTGTGCTCTTCTCTAACTGTAGTAGCTCGCTCTGCTGCTATGTCCTTTACCCTATCTGCGACAGCAAGTTAAAGCTATCGCTGAGTATATAAATACTTAGTGGTGCACAACAAAGCATAAAATGTATAATATAAAACATTTATGAACAAATCCTCATTCAAAAATCTCATAATTGCATTTCACAAATTTTTTTCTCAAATCACATTTATAACAAATCATAATTTTCAAAGCTTAATATAGAGCACAACTTAATCAAATAATTTAATAAACATAGTGTTGCCAAAAAATAACACAACTTAGGCTATGACACAAAATTTCCGAACATGCCGTGTGTACATCACGACAAGGCAAACACCCTCACTAATCAAAATCAATGAGGGAGGTGGCTAGAGCTAATGAGTACTCATCCACACTCACCCCTCAGACTGGGAAGCCAGAGAGGGAGGAAACTGATCAAATATCGTACTCACCCCACAAGTGGAGGAGGAACATATTAATATTGTCATACCAAGTGTGAACTAAAAACAATTTAAATCAAGTTATTCAAATATTTTATACAATTCATAAATCATATTTCACTCTAAACTTTTCATTTACAAAGTAGGCAACACACTATTGTTCAAATAAGATTTTCAAAGTCATAACTAAATTCAAAACCATATTGTTCAAATATTTCCTATAAATCAATAATTAATTTTCATTCCAAATTTCTATTGTAAAATAGGCGACACAACATTCTCAAAATTCATAATGAACAAAAGCATTCACAATGTATAACAAATCAATTTCCATTATAAAAACTATAATTTAAACATTTTTGTGCACAAACACAATCAATTTTCAAAATCAAATTTCCATTAACAAGTGGCAACATCATAGTTCTCAAAACCCATAATTAACACAATACATACAAATTAAGTTTTCCGTGGGAAAACAATAATTTAAAGTTATTGAGCACAAACCTGGACTTAATCGCCTCTAGGCCTTCCGGGTCTTTTTCAGCTAAAACACAAAATTTATAGTGTTTCAGTATCTTATTTCATAGTAAATCCAATAATTAATTCATAAATACTTAATTCTAGCCCAAATATGCTTAAACTAACATTCTTAGAAATTTTCATTTTGGAGTTACTATTCATGATACTATTTAAGCAATTTGTTGACTTTCTAAGGCTTAATAGGTATGGGAACTTCAACTTCACCCACATACCACATTTTGGTTACCAAACTTGTTGGTTTTGGTCATTTTCTCAAATTCTAAGTCTTTTAGGCAAATTTATAATTTTTTAGTTTTTGTGTCTTAAGTTTCACTATTCTATTGGTCACTTTACTGTTAGAATTTGGCAAAACTTTCTTTATAGGAAATGTTTCCTATTGTCTTAAGTTTATTATCCTTTTTGAATCACTCCAATTGGAGTTTTGTAGCTCAAGTTATAGCCATTTAAACTATAGCTGCCGGATTGGACTCAACCCAGAATTCTGGGCAATTTTTGGTTCTGGCAGTTTTGGGTCACCAACTTTGGGTGGCCAAACGACTTGGTTAATGGCATAATTTGGGTTTGTATTATCATGAAAGTTTTAGGTCTATATCTCATCTAACCACTAGTAAAATTTCAGATCATTTTGACCTGCTTAGCTCAAGTTATGACCAAATGAACAAACACTGTTCATTTGGTCAGTTTATACAGGGACAGACTGAGATTTTCCAAGTTTGGTCAATTTGTTCACTAGGTTTTTGTCACTTTTTGGGCATGCTTCCTGAATTAAAATTGTGTTATTTAGTGTCTATTTTCATTCCCAATTGGTCTCATACCAATTGGACTTGTAAAATTTCATTTTTGGTCCTTCAAAGTTGACTTGGTCATCCTGCCAGCAGCATGACCACACTCAATCCGAATTTGGCCTTAACTCCAACCATTTCAACACACTTCATTTGGTCACAAATGACCATTTCTCACTTCACATTAGGTCAAAGACATCATTTACAAGTTTCTCATATTTTTGGTCTCTAAACCCTAATGTCCAAAACCCTAATTCACATATTGGTTACATTTAACCAATTCAATGCATACCAATACCATTTCTCACTCATTCAAGTTTACATACACTTTTAATTCTATGAAATTCATGCATACATATTTCAAACCCTAGTTGACTAAAATTTCTATCTAGTCCTCCAAATAAGTTTTCTTTTCATTTTATATTAATTTCTAAGTTCTTGATGCTATACATACACTAATTAAACTAAAAATTTGAAGTTTGCATTACTAACCTTAGGTGAAGTCTTTGATCTTCACTTTCTCTCAATTTTCTCCAATTCTTCTCCTTCTAATCTTCCTTCCAAGATTTGCTTATAATTTTTCTTCAAGAAAATTAAAGGATTTATGGTAGAATTAATGTTTAGAAAGCTTAAAAATAAGCTTTCATGGAGGAAAATTTGAGAGAGAACTTGGGAGAAAGAAAGGCAGCACTTTGAGGAAGATGAAGACTTTTGGTTTTTTTTTTTTTTTTTTTTTTTTCTTTTCCTTCTTTTATGTCTTATGAAAGACCAAAAATCAATATAATTAAATTTATTAATAATAGGATTTATGGCATCATGCATGATGTCATGCATGATGTCATCTCCCTACACCTTTTTATTTCTTTTTTTTTTAATTTTTTTTTATTTTTCTATTAGTTCTTTAATTTAATTCTCGATTCTGAAATTTTCTTTTCTCCGATTTTATTTGACAGTTGGATCAAGAGTCAGCTCTCGGGGTCAATTGACCAAATTGCCCCTCGCCGGTTCAACCCGGTTTGCAAATAATTCAATATTTCTTCCGGATCCCTAACCTAATTATTTGACCGGCTTAACAATTCTTTTTCGTGATATTCTCTTTTCCATTGTGTTCATAATGGTCCTAAGGACCGCGGCGTCACATTTTACGATTCGAAATTTGAGTTTAAATCGACTTCGCAATCCTTCCCGAGAAGGTCAACCATTGCTGTGACTCTCGGCTCGTTTAACTTCTTATGTTCTGTTTTTCTTATTTATACTTAACTAATTGACAATTACTAATTATTTGTGTTTATGGCTTATCTAGTTGTCTTAAGTATGGTTATAATCCCTTTAATTGTCCGGCCTGACTCCGGTCACCTTAACAGTGAAATATACTAGGCTATGAAAATAGGGGTGTTACAATTCTCCCCCCCTTAAAATAATTTCGTTCTCGAAATTTTACCTGGTATCAGTCTCTGAACAGTTGTGGGTGCTGTCTCCTCATATCCTATTCACGCTCCTAAGTAGCTTCCTGGCCTGAATGATGGTTCCTTAGTACTTTAACCAATATTATTTACTCATCGATTGCTTACCTCGTGTGCCAAGTTTCTTATGAGCTTCTGTCATAAGTTAGATTCAAATTCATTTCAATTTTAGAGCTAAGCAAATCTGTGTGCTAGTAGATCTGCTTTCTTAGGACCTCATACGATCCTATGGGTGAGAACTTAGTTTTACTCTTTTCTTATCAAATCTCTTAATCATTTGATGTAACTTTCAGTTTAGTTTAGAATATTTTAGTCTTTTCTTGCTGTTGTTTTAGCAATTATTTTCTTTTGTGGTCGTTTCTTCCTTGGCCAAAGGTCCATAGCCATTATCTTACCATCTCCATTTATGACCAAGGCCTATGTGCCATTTTGCACTATCTTGTTTGCTTTGGTTTAACTTATTTCTTTCTTGATAAAATAGTTCGGAATATCGTTACACATCTTAAGTAAATTGCTTGCCTTGGTGGCAATTCCTCATCTAGTATTTTTCTCATTTCTTACTGTTCTATTTATTTTTATCTATCGATATTCTATAGCTTATTTTGCATTGATGTGTAGTCATTATTTTCTTTGGTACTGAACTATAACCTTTCAATATTCTAGCTTTAGAGTTTTAAATCCCAGGTTAGGATTTTCAAACTCCTTTCCAATAAGAAAACTTTATCTTATCATAACTATACCAAAACAGATGCCGTTTGTAACTATTCTTATTCTTGTGTATTATTGGGTAGTACATAGCTCTACACAATAAATCCCAAGTCAGTACTGTAATCTGCAGCTTACAGCACAAACATCAAGAATATTGCATAGTTACTACGATACATCCCAATAGAACAAACTTCCCTATATCTTATTTCTTTTAAATTTACTAATATCTTGAACTTATTTTGATTATGGTACCCACTGACATCTATCAGCAGTAATACCCTTACCCGCATCTAAGGTAGCTATATTACTATAACTTACTTTTAGGTTCTCTTTCCTTACATAATTAGGCTTACTAATTAACTTTACAAATTTTTGTATGCTAGCAAATACTTTTCACTAACAAACTCTTCCAAAATTAATTTTAAAAAGACTAGTCACTAACATATCAAAATTGATTTTTTTTTTACACATATTCATATCTTAGTCAAGAATCGAGAAAATACCAGGAACTATGTCAGAAGTTTCATCCTCATCCTTCTATCGCATAGTGTATACTCTCACTAGAACATCACCTTGTCCTAGTTGATTCACAGTACTCTGACTTCCAGGTGTACTACCCCTACCTCTGCCTCTACCTCTACCAACTGTTGGTAAACTCTTTGGGGTAAAAACTTGGGCTGATCCTTTTGACGTGGTAAATGATCCGTAACAGCGTGGACTTATGCAATCCTTAGCAAAATGACCAGTCCCTCCACAATTGAAACATGCTCCTATAGTTCTATAACATACTCCACTATGTGGTTTACCACAAGTCTCACAAGGTCGATCCGACAGCGTTTTTCTGCATGTTTGTTGAGTTTGCTGATCGGATTGGGATGGTTTCTGTCTAGAAGATATACCTCTACTCGATTCGTGTGAGCTAAATCCTCCAAAATGTTTTCTTTTCCCAGAGCCACTCTCAGTAGCTTGACCAGTAACCTTTTCTGTTTTCTCTTTCTTTTGTATACTCTTTTTCACTGCCCATTCTGATTCTATCCTTTCCAGTTCTAGGGCTTGTGAAATCAATTCAGAAAAATTCTAGTGTCGAAACCCTACCAATTGCATTCTCAAGCTAGGCTTCAACCCAGCCTCAAACCTTTTACATCGGTCTCTGGGGGTGGAGACTAAGCTTCTAGCATAATGGCTTAGCCTTGAAAAATCCCACTCATACTCTGCTACAGTTCTATCCCCTTGCTTCAACCTTAAAAACTCTTGCAGCTTCATGTCTACATAAGTATCGGGGACCCACTTTTGCCGAAATTCCCTTAAAAAGTCTGCCCATATGAGGACTGGTGGCTCTACCAGACTATAGGGGATAGTCTTCCACCATTCATATGCATCCCCTTGGAGAAGTGATACTGAATATTCAAACTTCAACTCTTCAGCACATTGTAGTTTTCTAAAAATCCATTCCATCCTCTCTAACCACTGTTCTGCTTCTAGTGGATCCACTGTTCCTTTGAATTTTGTAGCCCCAAATTTTATTAATTTCTCATATTTCCAAGCCGGAGGCTGTGGTTGTGCTACAGGTGCTTGTGTCTGTGCTTGAGGTGGCACATTTCTCGCCATTTGTTGAAAGAACGCAGCCATGTGCTGTGCAAACTGAGCAGGGAACTACGATGCTTAAGGAGGAGCTGGAGTGGCTGACCCACTCACATTCTGGAGTGCTGGAGCTTCTCCTCGGGCCTCAGCCTCGACAGATTACTCTACGGAATGATCTCCCTCTTCCATTCCGTTTTCCAGAAATTTTCTACTCTCTGATAACAAACACAAGGAGGTTGACCTTCGTTAGTGTATATTCATGATGTAAATATGTCATATATATCAAACATTTGAGCAGTTGTATTTATCGACAAAATATTTTAAATTCACAGTTCAAAATTTATTTTTAAAACCTTACTCTGATACCACTAAACATGTCACACCTTACTCCTCATAAGATGTAACATGTTCTCGTAGTACACCTAATGAATTACCGTACTTCACCTATCGATAACCCATTAAATATACTACAAGGGATTTTAAAACCATTTTCTTACATTTTGGAAATGGTGAGCATTTTGGTAGGAAATAAAAACATTTATTCAAAGTTTAAAACTAGTAAAAATTTCGTCTGTATTTTGAGAAAACAGTTCTTCAAAACCTGAAAATAGAAACACTCCCAATATATTTCTCAATCACAACTCCATTTGCAACCACCAAACTTCAAATCAACAGCAATAGCAACACTTCAATTAAAAATACAAATTTCAAATCAAGAATTAATATCTCAAAACATTTCATAACTCATGCACATTACATTTTAAATCATTAATTTACAGTCATAAGTTAATTTACAGATGTAAAATCTCAAAAATATTATTATTACAATTTTATTTATACAACTGCTCAAATTACAGGGATACATATACATACTATCATACTTACATCAAATTAAACTACCAGAGTATAGACAAATACACGTACAAAAATTCTTCAATTGTGCTCTTCTCTAATCAGAGTACTCTCTTTGCTATATCCTTTTCCCTATCTGCGACAGCAAGTTAAAGCTATCGCTGAGTATATAAATACTCAGTGGTGCACAATAAAGCATAAAATGCATAATATAAAACATTTATGAACAAATCCTCATTCAAAAATCTCATAATCGCATTTCACAAATTTTTTTCTCAAATCACATTTATAACAAATCATAATTTTCAAAGCTTAATATAGAGCACAACTTGATCAAACAATTTAATAAACATAGTGTTGCCAAACAATAACACAACTTAGGCTATGACACAAAATTTCCGAACATGCCGTGTGTACATCACGACAAGGCAAACACCCTCACTAATCGAAATCAATGAGGGAGGTGGCTAGAGCTAATGAGTACTCATCTACACTCACCCCTCAGACTGGGAAGCCAGAGAGGGAGGAAACTGATCAAATATCGTACTCACCCCACAAGAGGAGGAGGAACATATTAATATTGTCATGCCAAGTGTGAACTAAAAACAATTTAAATCAAGTTATTCAAATATTTTATACAATTCACAAATCATATTTCACTCTAAACTTTTCATTTACAAAGTAGGCAACACACTATTGTTCAAATAAGATTTTCAAAGCCATAACTAAATTCAAAACCATATTGTTCAAATATTTCCTATAAATCAATAATTAATTTTCATTCCAAATTTCCATTATAAAATAAGCTACACAACATTCTCGAAATTCATAATGAACAAAAGCATTCATAATGTATAACAAATCAATTTCCATTATGAAAACTATAATTTAAAAATTTTTGTGCACACACACAATCAATTTTCAAAATCAAATTTCCATTAACAAGTGGCAACACCATAGTTCTCAAAACCCATAATTAACACAATGCATACAAATCAAGTTTTCCATGGGAAAACAATAATTTAAAGTTATTGTGCACAAACCTGGACTTAATCGCCTCTAGGCCTTCCGGATCTTTTTCAGCTGAAACACAAAATTTATAGTGTTTCAGTACCTTATTTCACAATAAATCCAATAATTAATTCATAAATACTTAATTCTAGCCCAAATATGCTTAAACTAACATTCTTGGAAATTTTCATTTTGGAGTTACTATTTATGGTACTATTCAAGTCAATTTGTTGACTTTTTAAAGCTTAATAGGTATGGGAACTTCAACTTCACCCACATACCACATTTTGGTTACCAAACTTGTTGGTTTTGGTCATTTTCTCAAATTCTAAGTCTTTTAGGCAAATTTGTAATTTTTCAGTTTTTGTATCTTAAGTTGCATTATTCTATTGGTCACTTTACTGTTAGAATTTGGCAAAACTTTCTTCATAGGAATTCCCTATTGTCTTAAGTTTATTATCCTTTTTGAATCACTTCGATTGGAGTTTTGTAGCTCAAGTTATAGCCATTTGAACTATAGCTGCCAGATTGAACTTAACCCAGAATTCTGGGCAATTTTTGGTTCTGGCAGTTTTGGGTCACCAACTTTGGGTGGCCAAACGACTTGGTTAATGGCATAATTTGGGTTTGTATTATTCATGAAAGTTTTAGGTCTATATCTCATCTAACCACTGGTAAAATTTCAGGTCATTTTAACCTGCCTAGCTCAAGTTATGACCAAATGAACAAACATTGTTCATTTGGTCAGTTTATATAGGGACAGACTGAGATTTTCCAAGTTTGGTCAATTTGTTCACTAGGTTTTGGTTACTTTTTGGGCATGCTTCCTGAATTAAAATTGTGTTATTTAGTGTCTATTTTCATTCCCAATTGGTCTCATACCAATTGGACTTGTAAAATTTCATTTTTGGTCCTTCAAAGTTGACTTGGTCATCCTGCCAGCTGCATGACCACACTCAATCCGAATTTGGCCTTAACTCCAACCATTCAAACACACTTCATTTGGTCACAAATGACCATTTCTCACTTCACATTAGGTCAAAGACATCATTTACAAGTTTCTCACATTTTTAGTCTCTAAACCCTAATGTCCAAAACTCTAATTCACATATTGGTTACATTTAACCAATTCAATGCATACCAATACCATTTCTCACTCATTCAAGTTTACATACACTTTCAATTCTATGAAATTCATGCATACATATTTCAAACCCTAGTTGACTGAAATTTCTATCTAGTCCTCCAAATAAGTTTTCTTTTCATTTTATGTTAATTTCTAAGTTCTTGATGCTATACATACACTAATTAAACTAAAAATTTGAAGTTTGCATTACTAACCTTAGGTGAAGTCTTTGATCTTCACTTTCTCTCAATTTTCTTCACTTTCTCTCAATTTTCTTCAATTCTTCTCCTTCTAATCTTCCTTCCAAGATTTGCTTATAATTTTTCTTCAAGAAAATTAAAGGATTTATGGTAGAATTAATGTTTAGAAAGCTTAAAAATAAGCTTTCATGGAGGAAAATTTGAGAGAGAACTTGGGAGAGAGAGAGGCGGCACTTTGAGGAAGATGAAGACTTTTGGTTTATATTTTTTTTTCTTTTCTTTTCCTTCTTTTATGTCTTATGAAAGACCAAAAATTAGTATAATTAAATTTATTAATAATAGGATTTATGGCATCATGCATGATGTCATGCATGATGTCATCTCCCTACACATTTTTTATTTTATTTTTATTTTTTTATTAGTTCTTTAATTTAATTCTCGATTCTGAAATTTTATTTTCTCCAATTTTATTTGACAGTTGGATCAGGAGTCAGCTCTCGGGGTCAATTGAGCAAATTGCCCCTTGCCAGTTCAACCCGGTTTGCAAATAATTCAATATTTCTTATGGATCCCTGACTTAATTATTTGACCGGCTTAACAATTCTTTTTCGTGATTTTCTCTTTTCCACTGTGTTCATAATGGTCCTAAGGACCGCGGCGTCACATTTTACGGTTCAAAATTTGAGTTTAAATTGACTTTGTAATCCTTTCCGAGAAGGTCACCCATCGCTGTGACTCTCGGCTCGTTCAACTTCTTATGTTCTGTTTTTCTTATTTATACTTAACTAATTGACAATTACTAATTATTTGTGTTTATGGCTTATCTAGTTGTCTTAAGTGTAGTTCTAATCCCCTTAATTATCCAGACCGACTCCGATCACCGGAGCAGTGAAATATACCAGGCTATGCAAATAGGGGTGTTACAAGTGGAATGCAACACCATCATAATTTTTATACAATCACATCATAACAACAAAAAGGTAATTTGGAGCACTCACACACCCAATCATCTTCAAATAGTACATATACGGGAGCTGATCCCCTATACAGCTCTCTTAATCCAACCTCTGCCAGCGAGTGTCTCTCAAGCTGGACTTTCACTTAATAAACCAAATGCAAGGGCCAGTGAGATCATCTCGAGGGGTTTCTACCCCGACTTATCCAAAAAGGATCGGGTCCCAGGGAGTGTCTCTCAAGTCACGTCTACCCGTCCTATCTATATCCAATACCACACACCACATGCACGTTAACGCATGCACACTGCTCCAAATTATCATAAACAACATCCATGAAACTTCATCAATTAAGAATGTAATATAAAGTGTGCCTAGTGTTTAACTACATAGATACATAGTTATAAATAATGCATGGGCATGCCTGATCATATAATAATATTGAAATTATAATTAAAATTAATATTTTACTCACAGACTTAAACTGAGGTCACTGCAGTGGCTGAGCGGAGGAGGAAGGCTGTCCGACTTACCTGACAATTACATTACAACTATTTAATATAATTGACTCAATTTAAGTTTAAAAAGAACTAAAGACATCCTAAGTTGTGTCAAAAATTCAGCAGAGTTTCCCTACCCAACATGCAAAAAGGTTCAAAAATACACTTCTATATCTCAGGTCACACAACCATATCTCAATCACGTCACATGGCCCCTCCTGGCCCCATCCAATAGGCAACAACCATAGTTTTGAAAAATTACAATTTAGTCCCTACAACTAACCCCTTTTGCAAAAATCACCCAAATGAGCTCTAAAAATTTTAAAATTTTGCCCCGCGGTCCTTAATAATATTCTAAGCTAATACAAAGGGAATTATAATTTTCTAATCACCCACAAATATTTTATGGATTTTTAATCTAAACCCGAAACTAAATAATTAAGAAAACTTAGGGTTCGGGCTTACCTACGCTAATTCTGATACCTGAAACGTGTCCAAAATGTCTGAAAATGCTAGAATCAACTGTAATATTGACTAGGTTTAGGGACGGGCCGTTAGGCAGCTGGGTTTGCTCGAAAACTCAGTCCTAGGAGCCGATGAGCTATTATCGATCCGATCGCACCTACATGATGCCAAAAAATTTTCAATAATTATCATAAAATTATTTCTAAATTCGTCAGAGTTGAAAAAGCTTGAAATTCTCACCAAATAATCTGGACCGTCCGATGATCTCCTTTTTCGAATGGTGTCTGATCGGAGCAGGATTGGTCTTATCTCGAAGATTTTCCCATCTTAAGTCCATGGGTGGTCTCGGATTTCCAATCCGATCATTGGAAAAATGGCCGAAATGCTCGCTGCCCAATATTTTCTTTCTCCTCATGATCTTGCAGGAAAACTCCATGGATTCCGGTGTGCTTAGCCGGGAATTGGGGTCATTACCGTCCAGGAAGGTTCGCTGGCATCCTCCATCTCCGTCCAACAGCGCAGTGGCCAGAGTTGGCCTCCAACTCACTCAAGTGCTCTCTCTCTCTCTCTCTCTCTCTCTCTCTCATCGACCTGTGCTGCCGCCACTTCTCGCCATCTGGAGTAGCTCTGGTGGCCACTGGGTGGTTGTCCTATCAACTAGCTTGGGCCCTTGTAGGAGAAGAAGGGAAAGAAAAGAATGGAGAGTGGGAGATCGGGAAAGGATGCGTGAAGGGGGGGAGGGGGGAAACGTAGCTGATGAAGTTTATTTATTTATTTTTAAATTTTTTTGTATTTATAATATATATATATATATATAATGCTTTTTGGGTATAATTTAATAGGTTCAAAATTCATTTCAATTGGGTTCTAAATAAAATTTTATGTATAATTAGACAACAAAGAAAATAATAATAAGAATAAATATAGTAATGATAATTATTATAATATTTATAAAATTAATAAAAATTTAATTAAACTATATTATGATAATTGATTTAATATTAATGTATAGAACTAACCATTTCAATTAAAATTGGACTATTTAGTAATTGTAAATTAGGTGAATACTATTAAATTAATATTTTAATACCATATATAAAATTTTAAAACTTGTATTTTAAAATTCAAATCATTACAATCTTTTCCCCTAAAGAAAAACTCGTCCTCGAATTTTCAAATAAACTAGGAATAAAGAAAAGAAGATTATTAGTACAAGTGCGAGCATTACTCCTCCATCTGAAACTAAGCCATTATATTCAAGTACTTGTTGATCTTTTCTTGATATCTCTAGTACACACGATTGCTCCCACTACACTCAGATATGGTATGTAGGAATACTAGTCTCGGTTCCTTTCTATTACCAATTTCTAGGGCAAATATATGACTCTGCCTGCTTTACCAAGTCTCATGAAGTGCTCATCTGAAATAACTACTTTTACACGTATCTTACTCAAGGTCATTACTGATTTTGTTGGTCCTTGAAGCTTTAGCTAGATCCCTTCAATATTCAAAATGTTCGCACTGTCTTAACTTCATGATACGACATGCTTCCAATTTACTTCACATCACTAATGAGGTCCTTGTACTAATTCCTTCCCATCTCATAGGTCATTAGCTATGTAGAGTTCCATCCAAATGCCAATTTATCCCTTACGACCATTATCATCATCGAAATGGGAACTAGTCTATCCTCTGATGTGGCGATAGTGTATGTTTTCTCAAGCTATCCAGTCAACACGACTTATCATATCCGCATCCTTCCTTGAAAAGGGAGATCCATGACTTCTGTTTGAACTTCTTACTATCTGACATGCATCCTAACACACTGTTACTTAGATCAAGGCTCAACTACTCCTTTAACCTACCATTTTATCATAACTTGCCCTATATATTCCTTAGTATCCCTCTCATACCATTCCTCTTTGTCTTTCCTTGCCTTGTGCCTTTCCCTTGACTATATTCATCCCATTAGCATTAATGGTACCCTTTTTACTTTTTAATCTTAACTTGATTGCTAACTCCGTTACTTCTAGAATTTTAAGTCTATGATTTGTTCCCACCAGGACATTCACCATAGATGATTCTCCAAGTACCTCCTTTCTAACATGACTATTAAAATATTATTATTCCCTACAATCCTTGAGCCTATAGGTTCCATCTGCACTGATAAGATAGTGGTAAATCCGTGTTCTGCCACAATTCCTAACTAGATACTTAGTTCATTCTCCTTGACTCAGTCTCTGTTCCTCATATAAACCTCTAGAACCAAAAGCATGAGCTAAACTTGAAGAGAAAGAAAAATATCCTTTTACAGTCAACTACTCCTTAATTGTTTACATAATAATGTTTAACCTATGTTTCTTGGTCTTTCTCTTCAAATTTCATCATCTCCTAGCACAATTGTGCTCTACCTATAAGATATCAACTGCACGAACCCTTTATTGTACCATTGTCCTTCCTGACATAATATTTTATAATTTATTAACTTATACTCGATCTATGATTCATACCTATCATCATTTATATTGTGCCCTTAACTTTTGTTGAATCTTGAAAGATTTCTCTCACTAATAGATTCTTCCAGCATTAATTCCACCCTTACCTATGGTCATTAGTTTGATCCTTGAACTTTCTAGTGATTTATAACCACCTATATTTTCACTTTTCATTCTACCCCTATTATTGTTCTATCATTATTGCTTCACTGCAAAGTATTCTGTTGATCACAATAAGGATGTTTGCCTGACATTCATAACGAACCTCTAACTGCCTTTTCACTATCTCAAAAGTCTAACCTAAAGCCTATGTGCCATTATCTATCATTCTTTCCTCTCATCATACGTATTTGATCCATTAGATTGATTTTTACTCAACTTACTACTTACTAATTTCCTTTCTTTGCCTAATTAGATAGTTCGTAATACCATCGCACACCTTCTAGCTTTTGCTCATTATTATTGTATTCCTCGCCTAATCTTCTTGATACTGTTAATAAGTTAAAGGAATCTTGCCCCTTTGCTATCTACTTCACTTTAGGAATAGGGAATAGATAGAGTATGATCCAATCATGCAACTCCAAGCTTTATATTCTAGCCCCTAGCACTACCTCAACTACATCATGCTATAAGTATCACATTACTGGATTTCATACCTCCATCACTATTCTCACTAATGTGGTCCCATTTTGGGTTCTCCATCCTTATCATTCACCTTGCCAAGAATAACACTTAGCCTACCCTATATCTTAACTTTGTTCCTTTTATTTTGCGCCCTTCAGGTTATCCTTTCATTTATTTCTTTTATCTTACCCAAAATAGAACTTGACTATTCTATCCCTGGTTCCATTCTTCTTCCTAACATGACAGCTGTACTTGCTAACTGTATCTTTCAGAGTCTCTACCAGGTTATCACATATCTGTGCTACTCAGATTTGGTCCTTTGACCACTCTAGCTAGTACTTCCACTGGCATTTAGATTATGTTGCGTCTGCAATCAATTATCCAAATTTTCATTTTGCACTTTCTCTATCCACTAGCCTTTTGTG
This sequence comes from Hevea brasiliensis, assembly GCF_030052815.1. NCBI lineage: Eukaryota > Viridiplantae > Streptophyta > Magnoliopsida > Malpighiales > Euphorbiaceae > Hevea > Hevea brasiliensis. The sequence goes on along the minus strand of NC_079493.1, from coordinate 80,245,959 downwards.
ATTTATCTTCGCTAATTTATTACTCTTAACACTATTATAATTAGATTATACTATTGTTTTAAACAATATGAAGTTAGGAAGGAACTCAAAAAATTACAGTCATATATTTATTGTGTGATCTCTATTCTTATCCTTTAGCCTCCATAATACCTTTGCTACCTCGATAACTGATTTTGCAGCAATTTTATTTTATTTTATTTTATTTTTTTATTTTTTTTATTTTTTTTCCATGTTTACAGAATTAGCCCAAACTTAAGATACTAGGTACCTAATGTAACACCCCTCACCCGTCTACAGTGTAGCCAAGCAAAGTGTGTTACACGGAGTGCCGGAGCACCTAATCTTATCTGATTTCATTACAGTTCTTGATTTATTTATTCAAAAACTTTATTTAAGGTTTAGGCTATTTTTTTTTTACTTTTATCAAAATCTAACTAATTTGGAAATTTCAAAAATTTTAATAATAATCTGACAACATGTCGGCTGTAATTTGGACTAACAGATCTTCTGAACCTGCCAAAGACAATTCACAACATATTCAAATTCATAGCTCAATTTATCTCAATAATATCTCATCAGTTTCTCAAAATTTCTTAAAGTCAATCTCATTCAGAATCATTATGATTAGACAATCAATTCAGACATCAGAATTCTTACATTTCATTAACTTATATAATTTTCTTATTAAGTACATAAATTTGTTAAGTATAGGATATAAAAATGAAATTACAATATACTTAGAATGAACAAAATACATAACATGTATAATTATGAGCCCTATCTACATGCATTGCTGAGGAGGTGACAATCTTGAACTCTTCTGACACTTCTGCAGATCTAGACTCCAAAAATCTCAGTCGACAGTCTACTGGTTTTATCTTCAGTACCTGCGCGAGGAAGCAATTCCATCGCGCTAAGCATTTCTGCTTAGTGGTGCAATAGTATAACAAGAAATAATATATACAAATAAGGAAAGAAATAACTCATAATTCGGATATCCAGGAATCAATTATTCTAACTGTATTGTATTTTAAATCTCTAAGGTTCTGCAAATTGTATCTTTGTTATGTTTCTGTTGCTAATCTCTTTTACTCATTTCATTCAATGCTTAATTTAATTGTACTGAAATTTTCGTATACTTAACTTAACTTAACTGCCTAAATTGGATAATGTTTTAATTGACTACCCATGTAGCCTATACACTGACCAGACTGGATAAACAGATATACTAGCACTGGGTACCAAGTACCTCGGGCCGTCACACCATCGGTCGCAAAGTATCTCCCAGTGTGCAAACAGTGTGGCTAAAAAGCCATATAATCAATCAGGCATTAAGCCGAGTATAATCAATCAGGCATTAAGCCGAGTATAATAACACAATCTGTATAGCCATAGGCTATTAAAATCATAGTATGGCATAATAAGCCATAAAACACAATATGACATAAAGTCATTTACAGAACAGCTGTCAGAATCCTACTGGCATGCGAACCTATCCAAACTAGTCAACTAGGCAAATTAGGGCATATTACAATGTTACATATTTAATTCTTTATTCATAGGGTTTATACATCTTTATGCCTTTCACTGGTCAATAAAATTATTGACCTTTTTTTGCATCATGGATAGGTTGATTCTAGCATCAACATGTCACAATTTACAATTCAATATGTTGTCAATATAATGCAATTTACTATTTTCACAAGTTGGCATTCATTGCCAAATCACTTCAAGCATCATTTTATGTAATTACCAATTTGCAATTTTAGTGTGCTAGATTGGTCTAGCTTAAAGTCCTATTTTCCTTGGTTTTTAGCTTCGGATCGAAGAAGAAAAGTGTAGCTCTATGTCTTATTGCACTCGGGGCAAAATTTCAGGTCATTATGAGTTGTATAGACCAAGATATGATCAATTTACTAAAGTTGGACAGATTGCACCTTTGGTGCAAAATTTGGTCAATTTCTCAATTTTTGTGTGCTAGATTTGTCTAGCTTAAAGTCCTATTTCTCTTGGTACTATTCCCTTCAATTCATTTCATTAGTCAACCTATAATGTTGACCCTTAATGCACTCTACGTGAGTCAATTCTAATGTTACCAATATGTCACATTTTATAGCCCTTTAGTGTTGGTATATGTTACCAATTTCATTTCCAAGTGTATTGCATTTTATTGTAATATACCGGATTTTGGTGTACTATTTTGACCTAGCCGGACGATCTAGTTTCCTCGGTTTTTGGGTTTTGGTCCAAACTACAAACTTGTAGGTCTATGTCTTATTGCATGCGGGGAAAAATTTCAGGTCATTTTGAGTTGTGTAGACCAAGATATGGTCAATTTACCAATGCTGGACAGAATGCACTAAAATAGTAGGCTTAGGTCATTTTTAGGTCACTTTTGGTTCGGCCAGTTTTGGTACCTAAATTTGTGCAAGCTATTTGGCTTAGTTCTGGCCATTTCTGGGCTTTGATGTCTTCATAAGAATTGTAGATCTATGTCTAAACTATTCATGGTAAAAATTTTAGGTCAATTGGACCTGTTTTGAGTGAGTTATGGTCATCCTAATGACTACTGCTCATATGGTAAAAAATCTAGGTTGCAAGGTTGCTATTCCGGATTTGGTCATTTTTAAGGTCAGTTTCTAGGTAGAATTTTGGCAACATTTCTACATGAAAGTTGGCCTATTTGGTGTCTAGTTTCACCTCCCATTAGCCTCATACCAATTGGGTTTATAGTTTGCCACTTATGACCTAATTTAAGTACTGCCATCAATACACAACCTGCATAAAACACATACACTTCCAATTTGATATTCCTTCTCCTCCTCATTACTTCAATATTCAATCAATGACACTTCCATATATATATGGCACACAATTCCAGCAATAATTTTGGGCAGAATATTCAAGTGCTCAATGCACACAATTCACCATTAAGTTCAACATTCACTTCTACTAAAATTCAACATATCTCAATGTCAATATTACACATACACTTCAACATAATCATACTTCAATATCACTTACACATACTGCCCACAATTTAATACTAGCATATTTCATTAATAAACTACATATTCACACATAAATTCATGATTTAATAGGCTGCCAAACATGGCAGTTTGCCAAAGCATCAAGACCCATATTCAAACCCTTAATTCAAGCACTAACATGCACATCATTGGATATTAACTTACTACCACTTCCATTTAAGTTAATCAACCTTAATTTCCATCCATTAGAGGTAAGAAAAACTCAACTACAATAAACTTTCATGGCTGTCCAAAATTGAATATATCAATAACTCATCGAATCCTTCAAATTTCTTCACCATCCAACTCATCTCAACCTTAATACAAACTTTAATGAAGCAAGGGATGAAAAACTAGCACTAACCTTTTTTGAGCTTCACCAAAACTTCATCAAATCCTCTTCTTTTTACTTCCAACATACTGCCCAAGGTATGTGTGCAAGCTTTAATGAAGGAACTAAGTAGAAATGGGGGCTTGATCATGCACCCATGGAGGTTGCATGTGGGGCATCCATGGTGATTTCCATGGTGAACTTCATTTCTCTTGGCTGGTTATTTCTCAAGGTGGAAGATGATGGTTCTGCTGTCCCAAAGGAATATTTAAGTGTCCCAAATTAAGAGTTAGTGGAGCACTAACTAGGATTTTAATGTTAATTATTCAAAGTTTCATAAATTGGATTTTATCCCCCATTTCTTTCACTATTCTTATAATGTATCACAATTTAATTTTTCATGACATTCTCTAAGTGTAATATCATTTATTTTTAATGGAAATTGAGGTCAAAAGGCAACTCTAGGTGTCAAATGACCAAAATGCCCCACTTCGGGTTATATTCCCTATTTTTCGATAACACCGATTTTTATCTATTTCTTGATTTTTCGTTTTTCTTTGTACTAATTTATTAATTTTTCTTTAATAATTCTAGTGTCAATTATATTTCAATAGACCTTTACTTATGTCTCGGAATTAAATTCTGAGGGTTCCCCACAATCCTAGGGTCGGCAACGGCCTTCCCAGTGCGGTCACCCATCGCTGCGGTGTCGGCTCGTTTAACTTAGCTTCATTTTCTCTCTTTCATTTGTCTTTGATTTTTCTTGCATTTTCTTCTTATTTATTTCATCATTATATGTCTGTTCATTATCACCAAAGTGTAGTTCCAGACATTCCGACTTTCCGGGGCAGACATTAGCTGTCAGAACAGTAGAATGTACGGACTACGAAAATGAGGATGTTACAACTCTTCCCCTCTAAAAAGGAATTTCGTCCTCGAAATTCATCCGATTCAAACAACCGAGCTTATCGTTGTCTCATAATTTTATTTACTTTTCCATCATTGTTTTCCTCTGCCTTTAGTATTCCTACTCATGAAATTCTATTATTCATTAGTTTCTTGATCTCTCATACTAGGATTCTTTACTAGTCCTTCTGCCTCTTTTACCAATTCCAACTCTGTTAAATTACCCTTTGTCTAGGTATTCTGCATTTATCTCATACAAGACCTTATACCTTGGTATCTTCATGCCTATTTTATAAATATCACTATACACAAACTCCATCAATAGAAGGTATCTATTCTTGCTTCCGAAGAGAGTATCAATACAATTTCTAAATGTATTCTCAAATACCTACATCATTCCTTTCTGTCAAAAATATTAAAATACTAATAAGACTCCATATCTATGTCCAAATATCTTCATCCTCAAGGTGTTCTTTCTAATTTATATCCATACTGAATTCTCAAAGCTTATAGCAATTTTTGTGGTAATGGTAGTCCACATTAGTGTAACCGAGTCACTGACTCTAGCTACCTTAAAAGTGTAGTCTTTCGATAGGCTAGTTCTGAAGTTTTAAATTTCTGACTAGAATTTTCACATTTTTTTCCCGTAATAGCACTCTATTTGGGCATAACTATATCAAATTATAGATTACTTATAAATATTCTTATTTTATTCTACCACGAGGAAGCACGTAGCTCTACACAATAATCTCATGTCGATACTGTAATCTGCAGCTTACAATACAAACATCGAGAACATTACGTAGTTATTATGTTATAACCTCATGAACTAGGTTTTTCTACCTCTTTTTCTAATACCCTCTGCGGTTCTAAGTCCATATCTTAACCTTGAAAAATCAAAAGTAAACATATCTGCATAGTGTCACCTCGACTCTTATGAATGCAATGCATGCATGCACACTAGTTCTTTCTACTTATCTGTGCCTAGGAACACCTAAACCGTGCTCTGATACCACTAAATGTAACACCCCTCACCCGTCTACAATGTAGCCAAGCAAAGTGTGTTACACGGAGTGCCATAGCACCTGATCTTATCTGATTTTATTACAGTTCTTGATTTATTTATTCAAAAACTTTATTTAAGGTTTAGGCTATTTTTTTTACTTTTATCAAAATCTAACTAATTTAGAAATTTCAAAAATTTTAACGATAATCCGACAAACTAACAGTTCTTCTGAACCTGCCAAAGACAATTCACAACATATTCAAATTCATAGCTCAATTTATCTCAATAATATCTTATCAGTTTCTCAAAATTTCTTAAACTCAATCTCATTCAGAATCATTATGATTAGACAATCAATTCAGACATCAGAATTCTTACATTTCATTAACTTATATAATTTTCCAATTAGGTACATAAATTTGTCAAGTATAGGATACACAAATGAAATTACAATATACTTAGAATGAACAAAATACATAACATGTATAATTATGAGCCCTATCTACATGCATTGCTAAGGAGGTGACAATCTTGAACTCTTCTGACACTTTTGCAGATCTAGACTCCAAAAATCTCAGTCGACAGTCTACTGGTTTTACCTTCAGTACCTGCGCGAGGAAGCAATTCCATCGCGCTAAGCATTTCTGCTTAGTGGTGCAATAGTATAACAAGAAATAATATATACAAATAAGGAAAGAAATAACTCATAATTCAGATATCCAGGAATTAATTATTCTAACTGTATTGTATTTTAAATCTCTAAGGTTCTGCAAATTGTATCTTTGTTATGTTTTTATTGCTAATCTCTTTTACTCATTTCATTCAATGCTTAATTTAATTGTACTGAAATTTTCGTATACTTAACTTAACTTAACTGCCTGAATTGAATAATGTTTTAATTGACTGCCCATGTAGCCTATACACTGACTAGACTGGATAAATGGATATGCTAGCACTGGGTACCTAGTACCGAGTGCCGTCACACCATCAGTCACAAAGTATCTCCCGGTGTGCAAACAGTGTGGCTAAAAAGCCATATAACCAATCAGGCATTAAGCCGAGTATAATAACACAATCTGTATAGCCATAGGCTATTAAAATCATAGTATAGCATAATAAGCCATAAAACACAATATGACGTAAAGTCATTTACAGAACAGCTGTCAGAATCCTATTGGCATGCCAACCTATCCAAACTAGTCAACTAGGCAAATTAGGGCATATTACAATATTACATATTTAATTCTTTATTTATAGGGTTTATACATCTTTATGCCTTTCACTGGTCAATAAAATTATTGACCTTTTTATGCATCATGGATAGGTTGATTCTAGCATCAACATGTCACAATTTACAATTCAATATGTTGTCAATATAATGCAATTTACCCTTTTCACAACTTGGCATTCATTGCCAAATCACTTCAAGCATCATTTTATGTAATTACCAATTTGCAATTTTGGTGTGCTAGATTGGTCTAGCTTAAAGTCCTATTTTCCTTGGTTTTTAGCTTCTGATCGAAGAAGAAAAGTGTAGCTCTATGTCTTATTGCACTCGGGGCAAAATTTCAGGCCATTATGAGTTGTATAGACCAAGATATGGTCAATTTACTAAAGCTGGACAGATTGCACCTTTGGTGCAAAATTTGGTCAATTTCTCAATTTTTGTGTGCTAGATTTGTCTAGCTTAAAGTCCTATTTCTCTTTGTATTATTCCCTTCAAATCATTTCATTAGTCAACCTATAATGTTGACCCTTGATGCACTCTACATGAGTCAATTCTAATGTTACCAATATGTCACATTTTATAGCCTTTTAGTGTTGGTATATATTACCAATTTCATTTCCAAGTGTATTGCATTTTATTGCAATTTACCGGATTTCGGTGTACTATTTTGACCTAGCCGGACGACCTAGTTCCCTCGGTTTTTGGGTTTTGGTCCAAACTACAAACTTGTAGGTCTATGTCTTATTGCATGTGGGAAAAAATTTCAGGTCATTCTGAGTTGTGTAGACCAAGACATGGTCAATTTACCAATGCTGGACAGAATGCACTAAAATAGTAGGCTTAGGTCATTTTTTGGTCACTTTTAGTTCAGCCAGTTTTGGTACCTGAATTTGTGCAAGCTATTTGGCTTGGTTCTGGCCATTTTTGGGCTTTGGTGTCTTCATAAGAATTGTAGATGTATGTCTAAACTAATAATGGTAAAAATTTCAGGTCAATTGGACTTGTTTTGAGTGAGTTATGGTCATCCTAATGACTACTGCTCATATGGTAAAAAATCTAGGTTGCAAGGTTGCTATTCCGGATTTGGTCATTTTTAAGGTCAGTTTCTAGGTAGAATTTTGGCAACATTTCTACATGAAAGTTGGCCTATTTGGTGTCTAGTTTCACCTCCCAATGGCCTCATACCAATTGGGTTTATAGTTTTGCACTTATGACCTAATTTAGGTACTGCCATCAATACACAACCTGCACAAAACACACACACTTCCAATTTGATATTCCTTCTCCTCCTCATTACTTTAATATTCAATCAATGAAACTTCCATATATATATGGCACACAATTCCAGCAATAATTTTGGGCAGAATATTCAAGTGCTTAATGCACACAATTCACCATTAAGTTCAACATTCACTTCTACCAAAATTCAACATATCTTAATGTCAATATTACACATACACTTCAACATAATCATACTTCAATATCACTTACACATACTGTCCACATTTTAATACTAGCATATTTCATTAATAAACTACATATTCACACACAAATTTATGATTTAATAGGCTGCCAAACATGGCAGTTTACCAAAGCATCAAGACCCATATTCAAACCCTTAATTCAAGCACTAACATGCACATCATTGGATATTAGCTTACTACCACTTCCATTTAAGTTAATCAACCTTAATTTCCATCCATTAGAGGTAAGAAAAACTCAACTACAATAAACTTTCATGGTTGTCCAAAATTGAATATATCAATAACTCATCGAATCCTTCAAATTTCTTCACTATCCAACTCATCTCAACCTTAATACAAACTTTAATGAAGCAAGGGATGAAAAACTAGCACTAACCTTTTTTGAGCTTCACCAAAACTTCATCAAATCCTCTTCTTTTTGCTTCCAACATACTGCCCAAGGTGTGTGTGCAAGCTTTAATGGAGGAACTAAGTAGAAATGGTGGCTTGATCATGCACCCATGGAGGTTGCATGTGGGGCATCCATGGTGATTTCCCTAGTGAACTTCATTTCTCTTGGCTAGTTATTTCTCAAGGTGGAAGATGATGGTTTTGCTGTCCCAAAGGAATATTTAAGTGTCCCAAATTAAGAGTTAGTGGAGCACTAACTAGGATTTTAATGTTAATTATTCAAAGTTTCATAAATTGGATTTTATCCCCCATTTCTTTCACTATTCTTATAATGTATCACAATTTAATTTTTTATGACATTCTCTAAGTGTAATATCATTTATTTTTAATGGACATTGAGGTCAAAAGGCAACTCTAGGTGTCAAATGACCAAAATGCCCCACTTCGGGTTATATTCCCGATTTTTCGGTAACACCGATTTTTGTCTATTTCTCGATTTTTTATTTTTTTTGTACTAATTTATTAATTTTATTTAATAATTCTAGTGTCAATTATATTTCAATAGACCTTTACTTATATCCCAGAATTAAATTTTGAGGGTTCCCCACGATCCTGGGTTTGGCAACGGCCTTCCCAGTGCGGTCACCCATCGCTGCGGTGTCGGCTCGTTTAACTTAGCTTCATTTTCTCTCTTTCATTTGTCTTTGATTTTTCTTTTATTTTCTTCTTATTTATTTCATCATTATATGTCTGTTCATTATCACCGAAGTGTAGTTCCAAACATTCTGACTTTCCGGGGCAGACACCTATCGGAACAGTAGAATGTACGGACTATGAAAATGAGGATGTTACACCTAAACCCGTTATTTAATTCAAAGGCTTTACATTTATCATGATCTGATCATTTATGGTTCATATAATGGAACTTGTACCCTCTCCAGGATACCCAAGCTAACTACTCTCTACCACACTCTACAGTCCCATCTGGGGCACTATTTTGTTGATCACCATCATTAGTAATAAACCCCTATCTCTCTTGAAAGAATAAGACCGCTTTACGTCATAATTGACTGCGAAAAAGGTACTACATCTACCACCTTGCCACAACCACGTCAGGTTATCTGCTCTTTTATCATACTGCAAACCCCTTAAAGCATCATTTTACAGGTTATAAACATTATCCATAGCATCCTGCCTCCTTTAAGGGAGAAAAATTGTACCCTGCGCCCTACTGCTACACAACAAAGATACTGTTTTTCTCTAAACTTTAGGCAAAAGGCCCATTGCAATGCCAAAACTATCTAAGACCCCATATAAAAGACCAAATAGCCTCACCCTATAGGTGTTACCTTTAATTTATGACTATACTGAAACCTCTAGTCTTTTAGCAATTCCTGATGTAACTGTAGCTCATTCTAGGGTAACTGAGTCACTGACTCTAGCTACCTTACAATTGTAACCCTTCGATATTCTAGCTCTAGAGTTTTAAATCTCTACCTAGGATTTCTAAACTCTTTTGTAGTAATAGAATCTTGTTCTGGCATAACTATACCAAAACAAAGACTGTCTGCAACACCCTCATTATGGAGCATCACGGGGATGCACGCAGCTCTATATAGTAATTCCATATCGGTATTGTAATATGCAGCTTACAGAGCGGACATGGAGAACATTGTATAGTTACTGCGATACGTCCGGACAGACTAGGTCTCCCAATCTCTTATCACTCTTGAATCTACTAATATCATAAACTTACTTTAACTGGGTCATCCACTGACGACTGCCAGCAGTGGTATCCTCACCCTTATCTAGGGCAACTGTACTTTCAAGACTCATTTTTATGTACTCGTGCCGTGCACCAAATAGGCACACCACTTAAACCCATACTGACAAAAATATAGTATTTCTTGGAGTACGTATTTCCATGGCAGACCTCAACACGTCTTGTCACACCTTACCCCTCTATAAGGCATAACATGATCCCGTAGAATACCTAATGAACTACCGTACTTCACCTATCGATAACTCATTAAGTACCCTACAAGGGATTTTAAACCATTTTCTTACATTTTGGAAGTGGTGAGAATTTTAGTAGGAATTAAAAACATTTAATTAAAGTTTCAAAACTAGTAAAAATTTTTATCCATTTTTATTTTTCCGCAAATTTTAGAAAAATTTCGACAGAGTGCCGTCTATATTTTGAGAAAATAGTTCTTCAAATACCTGAAAAAAAAACACTTCCAATAATTGTTTCACAACTCCCAACCCAAATCAACTCAAGTCAATACAATTCAATTTAATTTCACAACTCAACCAAAAATTTGTCATCTCAAAATACTTCACCAACTCATTCACATTGCATATGGTACTTAATTTACAAATACAGATCTTAATTTATTAAAAGAAATTTTAAAATATCATTATTACAATTTACTGTACAACTGCTCAACTTCACATTAATACATATGACATTATAATATTTACATTAAATAACTATAAGGGTATAAATAAATACCCGCATAAAAAAATCATGAAGTCCCAATAATTAGTAGCTCACTCAACTGCTTTTTCCTTGTCTCTATCTGCGACAGCAAAGAAAGATATCGCTGACTATAAAAATACTTAGTGGTGCACAATAAAATACAAAATGCTTAATATAAAACATTTATGAACAAATCATAATTCAAAAATCTCATGATCACATTTCATAATTTTTCAAATCACATTTATAGCAAATCATAATTTAAATATTTCACAATTTTTAAAACTTAATATAACACGAATTTGATCAAACAATTTAATAATCATAGTGTTGCTAATCAATAACACAACTTAGGCCATGACACAAAATTTTCGATCAATGCCGCGTTATACACCACGACAAAGTGATCTACAATCCCACTAATCGAAATCAATGAGGGAGGTGGCTAGCTAGCTAATGAGTACTCATCCGATCTACAACCTCAACTGGTAAACCAGAGAGGGAGGAAAATAATCGATCTCACCCCATAAATGGAGGAGGAATAATAAGGCACTGTCATGCTAAGTGTGAATAAGAAATCAATTTCAAATATTTTGTTCAAATAATTCATGAGAAATCCAATAAATTTCCAAAGTCATAGTTTCATTCACAAAGTGGTAACACAATTCATGACCAACACCAAATTTTCATAAATCATACTAAATCAAATTTTCAATGACAAAATGCTCAAATAAGGTTTATTGTGCACAAACCTGACGTGAGTCGCCTCTAGGCCTTGACTCAGTCTCTCAGACCTTCCGGGTCTTTTTTAGCTGAAACACAAAATTTATAGTGCCTCAGTAACTTTGCCTCACAACAATTCTAATAATTAATTCCTATAGCTTAAACTTCATCCTTGAACATTTTCATGTTGAGGTTACTATTCATGGTACTATTCAAGTCAAAATATTGACTTTCTTATGCTTAAAAGGTATGGGAACTCCAACTATACTCACATACCACATTTTGGTCACCAATTTTGTTGGTTTTGGTTATTTTCTCAAAACTTAGGTCTTTTAAGCAAAATTGTAAATTTTCAATTTTGGTGTCCTATTTTGTACTATTTTATTGGTCATGTTGATGTCAAAATTTGGCTAAGTTTCCTTCATAGAATTTGTTCCTTATTGTCTTAACTTTATTTCCCTTTTTGAATCACTCCATTTGGAGTTTTGTAGCTCAAGTTATAGCCATTTGAACATAGCTGCAGAATTGGACTTAACCCAGATTTTCTAGGCACTAAATTGGTTCTGGCAGTTTTAGGTCACTAAATTTGGGTGGCCAAATGACTTAGTTAAGGGCATAATTTGCATTTGTGTTCTTCATGAAAGTTTTAGGTCTATATCTCAGATTTCTACTGGTAAAATTTCAGGTCATTTAGACAAGCCTAGCCGAAGTTATGGCCAAATGAACAAACACTATTCATTTAGTCATTTTTGTACAGGTCAGATTGCCTAATTCAGATTTGGTCAATTTGTTCACTAGGTTTTAGACACTTTTTGGGCATGATTCCTAAATGAAAAATGTGTCATTTTGTGTCTAATTTCATTCCCAATCAGTCTCACACCAATTGGGTTAGTCAATTTTCAGTTTTTGTCCCTGAAAGGGACCTTGGTCATGCTGCCTGCATACTGCCCACATCCAATCCGAATCTAAACCTAATTCTAACACTTCCAACATACATCAATTGGTCACAAATGACCATTTTCCATCTCAAACAAGGTAAAACATACCATTTGACCATTTCTCCAATTTTTGGCTTCCAAAACCCTAGGTTCAAACCCTAACTTTCATACAATTCAACTTTAATGCATTCCAAACATCAATCCATAGTTTATATTCAATGTTCAACTTAAACAACCATTTAAATACATCAAATTCACTCATTTCCAACCTTAACCTACTGCTGGCTGAATTCCCACTTCCTCCCCCATCAATTATTTTCTTTTCATGTAAGTTAAAATCTAAGTTAATTAGACTAAACATAAACATTAGGCTACAAATTCCAAGTTTAAATGACTAACCTCAATCTTTGATGTCCAATTCTTCAATTCTCTTCTTTTTTCTTTTTCTTTGCTTCTTCAATCTTCTTCTCAAAGGCCAAACACAAGGTTTTATGAAGTGGTTATAGGAGAAATTAGTTTAGTAGAGGTTTAAAAGCTTGAAGCAAGCTTTAATGGAGTTTCCTTCATGGTGAAATGAGGGAAAGGAGCCGGCTGTTTTTAGGGAGGAAGATGAGAGTAACTTCTTTTTTTTTTTATGTTATTTTTGTCTTACTTAATGGATTTTAACTTAGTCAAATTTGGTAGGAAAAATAATTTAAATTATGACATCATCATTGATGTCACCCATGATGTAATAACCTTTTTCTTTTTCTTTTTTTTTCTTTTTCATTTATTTTTCCTTAGTTTTTTAATTTTATTCCCGACTCCAAAATTTTCTTTTCTCCAATTTTATTTGACAGTTATGTCAGGAGTCAGCTCTAGGAGTTAATTGACCAAATTGCCCCTCGCCGGTTCGACCCGATTTGTAAATAATTCAATATTTCTTCTAGATCCCTGACCTAGTTATTTGACCGGCTTAACATTTCTTTTTCGTGATGTTCTCTTTTCCACTGTGTTGCAATAGTCCTAAGGACTGCGGCGTCACATTTTATGGTTTGAAATTTGAGTTTAAATCGACCTCGCAGTCCTTCCTGAGAAGGTCACCCATCGCTGTGACTCTCGGCTCATTTAACTTATTATGTTCTATTTTTCTTATTTATACTTAACTAATTGACAATTACTAATTATTTATTTTCAGGGCTTATCTAGTTATCTTAGACGTGGTTCTAATCCCCTTAATTGTTCGGACCGACACCGGTCACCGGAATAGTGAAATATACCAGGCTATGCAAATAGGGGTGTTATAATTCTTCCTCCCTTAAAATAAATTTCGTCCTCGAAATTGTGTCCACTATCTGTCCTCAAATAGTCATACATGTTGTTTTCTCATGTTTTTCTCACATTTCTACGTAGCCTCATCGTCGGAATGATGGTCCGTAGCACTTTAACTAATAACATTTACATATCGATTGCTTACCTCGTGTACCAAGTTCCTTATGAGCTTCTGTCATCAGTTAATTTTGAATTCATTTCAATTCTAAGGGTAAGCAAATCTGTGTGCTAACGGATCCATTTTTTTCTAGGACCTCGTATGATCCTAGATAATGAGAACTTAGTCTTTCTCCTTTTTACATAATCTTCATTCCTTTGAGTCTGTGTAAGACTTCTAACAATCTCATGTAACGTTTAATTTGTTTGTATAATCATAATCTTTTCTTACTGTTGCTTTAGCAATTATTTTCCTTTGTAATCTCTTCTTTTTTTTTTTTCTATCGATATTCTATTACTTATTTTGCACTGATGTGTAGTCATTACTTTCTTTTGTACTGAACTATAATCTTTCAATATTCTAACTTTAGAGTTTTAATTCCCAGGTTAGGATTTTCAATATTCTAACTTTAGAGTTTTAATTCCCAGGTTAGGATTTTCAAACTCCTTTCCAATAAGAAAACTTTATCTTATCATAACTATACCAAAACAGATGCCGTTCACAATTATTCTTATCTTTGTGTACTATTGGGTAGTATGTAGCTCTGCACAATAAATTCCAAGTCAGTACTGTAATCTGCAGCTTACAGTACAAACATCAAGAATATTGCATAGTTACTATGATACATTCCAATAGATCAAACTTCCCTATATCTTATTTCTTTCAAATCCACTAATATCTTAAACTTATCTTGATTATGGCACCCACTGACACCTATCAGCAGTAATATCCTTACCCGCATCTAAGGTAACTATATTACTATAGCTTACTTTTAGGTCCTCTTGCCTTACCTAATTAGGCTTACTAATTAACTTTACAAATTCTTGTATGCTAGTAAATATTTTTCACTGATAAACTCTTCCAAAATTAATTTTAAAAAGACTAGTCACTAACATATCAAAATTGTTTTTTTTTTTTTTGCACCTATACATATCTTAGTTAAGAATTGAGAAAATATCAACAACCATGTCAGAAGTCTCATCCTCGTCCCGTTGTCGCATATTGTATACTATCACTGGAGCATAACTTTGTCCTGGTTGATTCATAGTACTCTGACTTCTAGGTGTACTACTCCTACCTCTGCCTCTACCTTTGCCTCTACCAACTGCTGGTGAACTCTTCGGGGTAGAAACTTGGGCTGATCCTTCTGACATGGTAAATGATCCATAATGGCACGGACTTACGCAATCCTTAACAAAATGACCAGTCCCTCCATAATTAAAACATGCTCCTATAGCTCTATAACATACTCCACTATGTGGTTTACTACAAGTTTCACAAAGTCAATCCGACAGCGTATTTCTGCATGTCTGTTGAGTTTTCTGATCGGATTGGGATGGTTTCTGTTCAAAAGATCTACCTCTACCCGATTCGCGCAAGCTAGATACTCCAAAATGTTTTTTTTTCCCAGAGCCACTCTCAGTAGCTTGGCCAGTAACTTTTTCAGTTTTCTCTTTCTCTTTTGTACTTTTTTTCACTGCCCATTCTGATTCTATCCTTTCCAGTTCCAGGGTTTGTGAAATTAATTCAGAAAAGTTCTAGTGTCGAAACCCTACCACTTGCATTCTCAAGCTAAGCCTCAACCCAGCCTTAAACCTCTTACATCGGTCTTTAGGGGTGGTGACCAAGCTTCCAGCATAGTGGCTTAGTCGAGAGAAATCCCACTCATACTCTGCTACAGTTCTGTCCCCTTGCTTTAGACTTAAAAACTCTTACAACTTCATGTCTACATAAGTATTGGGGACCCACTTTTGCCAAAATTCTCTCAAAAAGTCTGCCCATGTGAGGACTGGTGGCTCTACCAGGCTGTGGGGGATGGTCTTCCACCACTCATATGCATCCCCTTGCAGAAGTAATATAGAATATTCGAACTTCAACACCTCTACACACTGCAGTTTTCTGAAAACCCATTCCATTCTTTCTAACCACTGTTCTGCCTCCAGTGGATCCACAGTGCCCTTAAACTCGGTGGCCCTAAATTTCATTAATTTTTCATATTGCCGAGCCAAGGGCTGTGGTTGTGCTGCAAGTACTTGCATCTGAGCTTGTGGTGGCACATTTCCCGCCATTTGTTGAAAGAACACAACCATCTGCTATGCAAACTGAGCAGGAAACTGCGACGTTGGAGTAGGAGCTGGAGTGGCTGACCCACTCACGTTCTGGAGTGCTGGGGCTTCCCCTTGAACCTCAGCCTCGACAAATTCTTCCACGGAATGATCTCCCTCTTCCATTCCGTTTTCCAGAAATTTCTACTTCCTGAGATCAAACACAAGGAGGTTGACCTCTGTTAGTGCATATTTATGATGTAAATATGTCATATGTATCAATTAAAGACATTTGAGCAGTTGTACTTAGAAAGAAAATATTCACATACATAGTCAAAATTTATTGCAAAACTATGCTCTAATACCACTAAACATGTCACACCTTACCCCTCTGTAAGGCATAACATGATATCGTAGAATACCTAATGAACTACCGTACTTCACCTACCGATAACTCATTAAGTATCCTACAAGGGATTTTAAACCATTTTCTTACATTTTGGAAGTGTTGAGCATTTTAGTAGGAATTAAAAACATTTAATTAAAGTTTCAAAACTAGTAAAAATTTTTGTCCATTTTTATTTTTCCGTAAATTTTAGAAAAATTTCGACAGAGTTGTCTGTATTTTGAGAAAACAGTTCTTCATATACCTGAAAAAAAACACTTCTAATAATTGTTTCACACCCAACCCAAATCAACTCAAGTAAACACAGTTCAATTTAATTTCACAACTCAACCAAAAATTTATCATCTCAAAATACTTCACCAACTCATTCACATTGCATATAGTACTTAATTTACAAATACAGATCTTAATTTACAAAAAGAAAATTTAAAATATCATTATTACAATTTACTATACAACTGCTCAACTTCACATTAATACATATGACATTAGAATATTACATCAAATAACTACAAGGGTATAAATACATACCCGTACAAAAAAACCAGTGAAGTCCCAACAATTAGTAGCTCACTCAATTGCTTTTTCCTTGTCTCTATCTGCGACAACAAAGAAAGCTATCGTTGAGTATAAAAATACTCAGTGGTGTACAATAAAATACAAAATGCATAATATAAAACATTTATGAATAATTCATAATTCAAAAATCTCACGATCACATTTCACAAATTTTCAAATCACATTTATAGCAAATCATAATTTAAATATTTCACAATTTCTAAAATTTAATATAACACGAATTTGATCAAACAATTTAATAATTATAGTGTTGCCAATTAATAACACAACTTAGTCCATGATACAAAATTTTCGATCAATGCCACATTGTACACCATGACAAAGTGATCTATAATCCCACTAATCGAAATCAATGAGGGAGGTGGCTAGCTAGCTAATAAGTACTCATCCAATCTACAACCTCAACTGGTAAACCAGAGAGGGAGGAAAATAATCGATCTCACCCCATAAATGGAGGAGGAATAATAAGGCACTGTCATGCTAAGTGCGAATCAGAAATCAATTTCAAATATTTTATTCAAATAATTCATGAGAAATCCAATAAATTTCCAAAGTCATAGTTTCATTCACAAAGTGGCAACATAATTCATGACCAACACCAAATTTTCATAAATCATACTAAATCAAATTTTCAATGACAAAATGCTCAAATAAGGTTTATTGTGCACAAACCTGACGTGAGTCGCCTCTAGGCCTTGACTTAGTCTCTTAGACCTTCCGGGTCTTTTTCAGCTGAAACACCAAATTTATAGTGTCTCAGTAACTTTGCCTCACAACAATTCCAATAATTAATTCCTATAGCTTAAACTTCATCCTTGAACATTTTCATGTTGAGGTTACTATTCATGGTACTATTTAAGTCAAAATATTGACTTTCTTATGCTTAAAAGGTATGGGAACTCCAACTATACTCACATACCACATTTTGGTCACCAATTTTGTTGGTTTTGGTTGTTTTCTCAAAACTTAGGTCTTTTAAGCAAAATTGTAAATTTTCAGTTTTGGTATCCTGTTTTGTACTATTTCATTGGTTATGTTGCTGTCAAAATTTGGCTAAGTTTCCTTCATAGAATTTGTTCCTTATTGTCTTAACTTTATTTCCCTTTTTGAATTACTCCATTTGGAGTTTTGTAGCTCAAGTTATAGCCATTTGAACATGACTGCAGAATTGGACTTAACCCAGATTTTCTAGGCACCAAATTGGTTTTGGCAGTTTTAGGTCACTAAATTTGGGTGGCCAAATGACTTGGTTAAGGGCATAATTTGGGTTTATGTTCTTCATGAAAGTTTTAGGTCTATATCTCAGCTTTCTACTGGTAAAATTTCAGGTCATTTAGACCTGTCTAGCCGAAGTTATGGCCAAATGAACAGATATTGTTCATTTGGTCATTTTTGTCCAGGTCAGATTGCCTAATCCGGATTTGGTCAATTTGTTCACTAGGTTTTAGTCACTTTTTGGGCATGATTCCTGAATGAAAAATGTGTCATTTTGTGTTTAGTTTCATTCCCAATTAGTCTCACACCAATTGGGTTGGTAAATTTTCAGTTTTGATCCCTGAAAGGAACCTTGGTCATGCTACCTGCATACTACCCACATCCAATCCGAATCTAAACCTAATTCTAACACTTCCAACATACATCAATTGGTTACAAATGATCATTTTCCATCTCAAATAAGGTCAAACATACCATTTGACCATTTCTTCAATTTTTGGCTTCCAAAACCCTAGGTCCAAACCCTAACTTTCATACAATTCAACTTTAATGCATTCCAAACACTAATCCATAGTTTATATTCAATGTTCAACTTAAACAACCATTTAAATACATCAAATTCACTCATTTCCAACCTTAACCTACTGCTGGCTGAATTCCCACTTCCTCCCCCATCAATTATTTTCTTTTCATGTAAGTTAAAATCTAGGTTAATTAGACTAAACATAAACACTAGGCTACAAATTCCAGGTTTAAATGACTAACCTCAATCTTTGATGTCCAATTCTTCAATTCTCTTCTTTTTTCTTTTTCTTTGCTTCTTCAATCTTCTTCTCAAAGGCCAAACACAAGGTTTTATGAAGTGGTTATGGGAGAAATTAGGGTTTAGTAGAGGTTTAAAAGCTTGAAGCAAGCTTTAATGGAGTTTCCTTCATGGTGAAATGAGGGAGAGGAGCCGGCTATTTTTAGGGAGGAAGATGAAAGTGACTTCTTTTTTTTTTTAAGTTATTTTTGTCTTACTTAATGGATTTTAACTTAGTCAAATTTGGTAGGAAAAATAATTTTAATTATGACATCATCATTGATGTCACCCATGATGTAATAACCTTTTTCTTTTCCTTTCTTTTTTTTTTCTTTTTCATTTATTTTTCCTTAGTTCTTTAATTTAATTCCCGACTCTGAAATTTTCTTTTCTCCGATTTTATTTGACAATTATGTCAAGAGTCAGCTCTAGGGGTCAATTAACCAAATTGCCCCTCGCCGGTTCGACCTGGTTTGTAAATAATTTAATTTTTCTTTTGGATCTCTGACCTAGTTATTTGACTGGCTTAATATTTCTTTTTCGTGATTTTCTCTTTTCCACTGTGTTCGCAATAGTCCTAAGGACCACGGCGTCACATTTTACTGTTCGAAATTTGAGTTTAAATTGACCTCGCAGTCCTTCCCGAGAAGGTCACCCATCGATGTGACTCTCAGCTCTTTTAACTTATTATGTTCTGTTTTTCTTATTTATACTTAACTAATTGACAATTACTAATTATTTGTTTTTAGGGCTTATCTAATTATTTTAGATGTGGTTCTAATCCCCTTAATTGTCCGGACCAACACCGGTCACCGGAATAGTGAAATATACCAGGCTATACAAATAGGGGTGTTACACGTCTGCTAAATCTATTTCACATCACCATTTGCTTCACAAAAATGAGGTGCTAAATTGAAGCACTCTTATACTAACCGAGGAATAATGCAGAATCTAGAAGCAAGGAATTACAGAAGAAGACGAAACAGAATCCTATACTCCGCATGTGACAACTCTAGGTATAAACTTTCCCATGAACCAAAAGCCTAAGCTCTAATACCACATATGTCACGACTCAACCTATGGGTTAGATTGGCACTAGGACCTAAGCTGGCATAAAGCCCCCGAGGCCCGTAGTAAGCCTTACTATTCCCAAACCTATGGCCAGGCCCACAATTTAGGCCCAATATACATATAAAATAATTTAAATTAAATTATTATAATTTTATTTCGGGCCAACTTAACCCAATAATTATTAGAAACTCATATTAGGGGAGCCCAACTCAACCCTGTTACATCATTTACAAACTATTTAAAAATCATAAAAAATTTTGGCACAGTTACACAAAAACTTAAATTCATATAGTCCCTAACAAGATTAATGCTACTGCTAGTATATGCGAAATTCTAAATTACAAATTTAAAGAATAATAAATACAATTAAATAATTATTGATAACCTGCGAGAAAAGAAGCAAGTTATCCTGAAAAAAAAAGGGTCTCCTCCTGTAACCTAAAAAAAATAGGGTGAACAGGAGTGAGCGTTCGACTCAGAGAGTAAAATACCAATTTTAAGTACAATTTCTATAACTATCTAAAGCTAATGCATCCTAAAGAGTGGAATGCAACACTATCATAATTTTCATACAATCACATCATAACAGCAAAAAGCTAATTTAGAGCACTCACACACCCAATCATATTCAAATAGTATATATACGGGAGCTGATTCCCTATACAGCTCTCTTAATCCAACCTCTGCCAGCGAGTGTCTCTCAAGCTGGACTTTCGCTTCACAAACCAAATGCGGGGGCCAGCGAGATCATCTCCAGCCGTGCCTACCTTGACTTATCCATAAAAGATAGGGTCCTAGTGAGTGTCTCTCAAGCCGCGTCTACCCGTCCTATCCATATCCAATACCACACATCACACGCACACCAACGCACGCACACTGCTCCAAATTATCATAAACAACATCTATGGCACTTCATCGATTAAGAAAGCAATATAAAACATGCCTAGTATTTAACTACATAGATACATAGTTATAAGTGATGCATGGGCATACCTGAATATATAATAATATTGAAATTATAATTAAAATTAATATTTTACTCACAAACTTAAACCGAGGTCACTGTGGTGGCTGAGCGGAGGAGGAAGGTTGTCTGGCTCACCTGACAATTCCATTACAACTTTTTAATATAATTGACTTAATTGAAGGTTAAAAAGAACTAAAGACATGTAACACCCTCCCTGTAGCAACTCCGTACATTCTACTGTTCCGGTGACCAGTGTCGGTCCGGACAGCTAAAACGATCGGAAAAATATTTAAACTAAAGTGAGGGACCATAATTAACTCAAATATTAATAAGAAAAATTTAGTAAAAATTTTAGAAATAAAATACAACTAAGTCAAATGAGCCGGTGCCCAAGCGATGGGTAACCCAGTGGGAAGTTGCGGTTCTCGCAACTAGGAGCCCTAGACCCGAGAGAAAATTCATAAAATAATTTTTGGGACTCCAAAGAACGGTTATTGAGGTTCCTATGGCATTAGAATGCCAAGAAAATATTTAGAAAAATTTTTCAATCAGTACAGACAATTTTGACCCGTTAAGCCAAACGGAGGGCATTTTGGTCATTTCGCCTTCAGAGGCGACTTTTGGCCGACTTGTCCAGTTAAGTAAATAATTATTATAACATAAAATATGAATAAATATTTCTAGAAATTAAATTGAAATTTGGTAGAAAAGAAAAGAAAAGAAAAATGAAGGAAATTAGGGATAATGACATCACATGATGTCATTTACATACCCTCCACCAATCACCATTCAACAAGCCTTCTTAAAACAATTAAAAGAGACAAAATGGACCCAAAAATTCTGGTGTTTTCTCCTTCTTCTTCAGCCAGCCGTGAGTTTCTCCTTCTTCCTCCATAACTCTCATTCTCTCATACCTTCAATCTTTGATTTCTCACCCCAAAACCCTTAGGTCCCTTCACTAAAATTTGTCACCCAACCTTGCTAGAGTGTTTGGCAGCCAAGAAAACAAAAGAAAGTGGAAGAAAGTGAGGTGTGAACAAGCTTAGAAAATCACCAAAGAGGTTAGTGCCATAACTTTTGCTTTTACATCTTTCTAATCATGAATTTGAGCTAAGTTAAGTTAAAAATTTGACAAAAATTGAATAAATGAAGCATGGTTATATTCCATGAAGTTTTGGCAGCCTTGACATGAGTTAGGATTAGGAGAAATCTTTGGTTTAAAGTGACATATTGCTGCCCCTCTTATAAATTATATGATTAGTATAGCAAATTAGGAGTGGGATGCATGAATTGGAGCCTTGGTCAATTAGGGTTAGGGTTTTGGAGTGAAACTTGGACTTTGCTCATGAAATGGTGAGTGAACATTCTAATGGTCAATTAGTGACCATTTGAGGTAAGTTGACCATAATTTGAACTGAATTAGGGTATTACAAAATGAATTGGTATGCTGCTTAGTGAGGGCAGCAGGTGAGGCTGTAAGTCCAGCCTGTTTGGACTACCATAACTCTGGCTGTGTAGGTTCATTTGGTATTTGGCCAATTGGACATGAAACTAGACACATAATGGCACAATTTTCGTGAAGAAACCATGCCCAAAAGACCAAATCAAGTGGACCAAAAACTGGCCCCAATCCGGATGTCCTGCAACCAGATTCTGCAGAATGACCAAATGAACAGTAATTGTTCATTTGGCCATAACTCATTGTAGAATGGCCCAATTGACCTGAAATTTTTACAAAAACAAGTTAAGATATAGAAAAACAACTTTCATGAAGAAATATACCCCAAATTATGACCATAACCTATCCAACAAGGCAGTTGCAATCACTGTTCACTGCATTGTAGATATGGTCAGTTCTGCAATTTTTCAATCCGGCCAGCTGTGGTTTTTGGATCATAACTGGAGCTACAAAACTCCAAATGGAGTGATTCAAAAAATGAAATTCAACTAGACAAAATAAGGAACAACTTTCATGTTTATCATTTTCTCAAATTCTCACTGCAACAGCAACTAAAGGAATAGTAAATTTTAGGTATGAAAACTGAAAAATTCTGCTCCCTTAGTTTAAGCTTAGAAATGGTATTGGTGATTAATGCCAACAAGTTTTGAATGCAAAATGTGGTATGTTGGGAGTGTCAAAACCAATGTACCTATTTTCTATGCAAAAGTCAACATTTTTGTTGACTAATGAAGTGAATAGTAACATCAAAACTTGAAATTCAAAAATTGAAGAATTCTAAAGTATCAAATGCCCTAGTATACCTAACAAGATTGGTTTGGATAGTTTGGCATGCCAATAGGGTTCAGTTAGCAGTACTGCACATGGCATTATGCCATTCTGTGATTTCATGGCTTTTAGCCATTCTGACATTGTGTTGATATTTGGCCTTGTGCCTATTGTCATTACAGCTTATTAGCTGTTCTGTTGCACACCGGAGATGCATATGTGACCGATGGTGTGACGGCTCGAGGTACTAGATACCCAGTGCCAGTTTACCCGTTTATCCAGTCCAGTCGTCCAGTAGAGGTTACTTGGGTAACCAAAAAAAAAATGAAAGTGGATAAATTTAACGAAATAATGAATATAACAAGTACAAAACAAATAAGTCATCGATACATGTACTGCATGTTTACTTCATGTTATTTCTTTTTATTTTATTATTGGCACCACTAAGCATTATTGCTTAGCGCGTTGCTTTTGCCACGCATAGGTTCTGGAGATATTGACCGAGAGCCCAGTAAACCACAGACTGGGTGAGACCTCCTGCAGCTCTGCATAGTGTCCGTGTCACCTCACCATCTACAGTGCATTGGTAGGACACTAGGCTTCATTTTGGTATTTTGTAACTAACTTTTATTTTCCTTTGTGTAAATGAAACTTATGTAATGTATTTTGATGTTCATGTAAATAATGAAAAATTATTGTTATAAATGGAAAAATTTGAGTATTTATTCATTGTTTATGTATATGAGTATCATGAGAAATGAATGATTGAGAAATGAAATTGAAGAATATTGAGATTTTGATATTGGAGTTTGAGAATGATTGAATATGATTATTGGAAGTGTTTTTCACAGGTTCCGAAGAACTGTTTTCTCCATTTTTAGCCGGTACTCTGCCGGATTTTCTATAAAATTATCAGAACCTCAAATAAATTATAATTTTGATAAATGGCTTAAATAAATTATATTTCATAAATTATATTCAAAACTATGATAAAAATTAATTAAGATAAAATAGAGTGTTCCGGTACACCATGTGACATAGCTTACTCGGATATACTGTAGACGGGTAAGGGGTGTCACATTTAGTGGTATCAGAGCACGATTTAGGCGTTTCTGGGCCTAGATTGAGTCCATACCATGCATTGCATTTGTAAGAGTCGAGGTGACACTAATGCAGATCTGTTTGTCTTTCTTATTTTGAATAGGATATGGACCCTACATCTCAGAGGGCAGTTGAGGAGGAAGTGGAGAGTCATGCTCCACCTGCAGCAGCTGAGACTGGGGGTATGGGAGAACCTGCTCCGCCAGCTCAAGCAGAGCCTGCTCAGCCTCCACAGGCCATGTTCCAGCAAATGGCCGAATTCTTCAGACAAATGGCCAGGGCAATGCCAGCACCACCACCACCACCTCCACAACCAAAATCACATCTAGAAAAATTGAGAAAGTTTGGAGCAGTGGACTTCTTTGGCAAGAGAGAAGATGATTCTGTTGCAGTCGAGAATTGGTTGAACAGAACAGGCAGAGTTTTAAAACAACTCCACTGCACCCCAGAGCAAAATTTAGAGGCTGCTGTATCTCTGTTGCAAGATGATGCATATGAATGGTGGGACACGGTATCCAGTGAAGTGCAGCCAGAAGTTATAACTTGGGACTTCTGCCTCTCTGAATTTAAGAAGAAATATGTGGGTAGTGTATACCTGGAAGAGAGAAGAAGAGAGTTCATTAATCTGAGGCAGAGACAGTTGTCAGTGGCCGAGTATGAAAAGGAATTCGTTAGATTGAGCCGCTATGGAAGGGAGATAGTCCCTAATGAGGCTGAAAGGTGTAAGAGATTTGAAGAGGGACTAAATGATAACATAAAGATCATGATCACTGCCTTGGGAATTACCGACTTCACTAAGTTAGTGGAAGCTGCAATAAAGGTTGAAAAAGTAAGAATCAGTGAGCAGACTAGAAGGGAAAGACAACAGAAGAGGGGCCCGGGTCAGTCTAGTTCATCTCATGCACCAGGGAAGAAGTTCAAGGGTCCACCGCACGAGTTCAGTCGACCACAAGGTCGTGGTCGTCTCGGGGCCTGTGCCACGCTTACCCCTAGGAGAGGTCACCCACACCATCGGTGGGCAGCTCTCCGAGGATGGGGTTCAGAGACCACCCCAAAGATCTTCTCGTGTCACACCCCGGCTTAATGGGCCCCACCAAGCCTCTATGGGTGGCCATCTTGCCGGCGTACCCCTCTAGAGGCCGGCCATGCAACTCAAATCGGTACTGTCCGCTTTGGTGGAGTTCAATCCCTTCGCCCTGCAGAGCTAGGATTCGAACCCATAGCTGCAGCTCAATTCGTAAGAGGCGAAGCAAACCCGTGAGGTGATATGGGTTCGAATCCTAGCTCTGCAGGGCGAAGGGATTGAACTCCACCAAAGCGGACAGTACCGATTTGAGTTGCATCGCCGACCTCTAGAGGGGTACGCCGGCAAGATGGCCACCCATAAAGGGGCTTGAGCTGGGGCCCACTAAGCCGGGGTGTGACATTCTGCATGTCCACATTGCCTGAAGTGGCATAAGAGGGAGTGTTGGAGAGTGACTGGTGCCTGCTTAAGGTGTGGGTCGATAGAGCATCAGCTGAGGAACTGTCCACGCAGAACCACTACAGCTGCTCCAACACAAGCAGACAGACCTACTCCTGCACCACAAAGGGGTAGGAAATCTGGCAAATCTGAGGTAGTGGGACCATCACAGAGGCCTGCATCTGAGCCAGCAGAGAGGCCAGATAACAGACCACCTGCCAGAGCCTATGCCATTAGAGCCCAGGAGGAGCAAGATGCCCCGGACGTCATCAGGGGTACGTTCTCCCTCTACAATACATCTGTGCATGCATTGGTGGATCCAGGATCCACTCATTCATACATCTGCATCAACCTACCCGTAGAAAGGGGGATATTAGTAGAGGAGAGTGACCAAGACATTCTGCTCACAAATCCATTGGGCCACAGTGTAGTGGTGAACAAAGTATACAAGGGTTACCCGTTAAGGATTCAGGGGTATGAATTCTTGGCAGATCTGATTGAGTTACCTTTCCACGAGTTTGACGTGATTTTGGGAATGGACTGGTTGTCACGTCATCAGGCAATAGTTGATTGCAAATTAAAGAGAATTTCTCTGAAAACTTCAGAGGGTAATGAGATCACTGTTGTGGGTGAAAGGACAGATTTCCTGTCCAATGTTATCTCAGCCACAATTGCAAGAAGAATGATGAGAAAAGGCTGTGAAGCCTACCTAGCACATGTGGTGGATACTAGGCAGGCTAAGCCAAACCTGAGTGATATAGCCACAGTAAGAGACTTCCCAGAGGTGTTTCCTGAAGAATTGCTTAGTTTGCCACCAGAAAGGGAAGTTGAATTTGCTATTGAGACACTGCCGGGTACAGCACCCATTTCCATTGCTCCTTATAGGATGGCACCCACTGAATTGAGGGAGTTGAAAACTCAGTTGCAAGAGTTACTAGATAAGGGGTTCATACGCCCCAGTGTGTCACCATGGGGAGCTCCAGTGCTATTTGTAAAGAAGAAGGATGGGACTTTGAGGCTTTGCATTGATTACCGGCAATTGAATAAAGTGACTGTGAAGAACAAATATCTGTTGCCTAGAATTGATGACCTGTTTGATCAGTTGAAGGGAGCAGGAGTATTTTCTAAGATTGATCTCAGATCAGGGTATCATCAGTTGAGGGTGAAGGATGCAGATGTGCCAAAGACTGCATTCAAGACCCGATATGGGCATTATGAGTTTCTAGTGATGCCCTTTGGCCTAACAAATGCACCAGCGGCATTCATGGACCTTATGAACCGTATCTTCCATCCACACTTAGATCGGTTCGTAGTGGTCTTTATTGATGATATTTTGGTGTATTCCAAGACCAGGGAAGAACATGATGAACATTTGAGGATTGTTCTACAAACCCTGAGAGAAAAGAAGCTGTATGCTAAGTTGTCCAAGTGTGACTTTTGGTTGAATGAGATTGCATTCCTTGGACACATAGTGTCAGCTGATGGGATTAGAGTGGATCCCAAGAAAATAGAAGCAGTGATGGAATGGAAGCCTCCCAGGAATACAACTGAGGTCAGAAGCTTCTTGGGGCTAGCTGGGTATTACAGAAGATTTGTGAAAGGATTTTCCCTAATAGCTGCTCCAATGACCAAGTTGTTACACAAGAATGTTAGATTTGACTGGAATGATAAATGTCAGACCAGTTTTGAGAAGTTGAAGGCTATGCTGACGGAGGCACCAGTGTTAACACAGCCAGTGTTAGGAAAGGACTTTGTAGTCTACAGTGATGCCTCACATAATGGGCTAGGGTGTGTATTGATGCAAGAGGGGAAAGTGATTGCCTATGCTTCCAGGCAGTTAAGGCTACATGAACAGAACTACCCTACCCATGATCTAGAGCTTGCAGCAATTATCTTCACACTGAAGATATGGAGGCATTACTTGTATGGTGAAAAGTGCTACATTTACACGGACCACAAAAGCCTGAAATACTTGCCAACCCAAAAGGAGCTCAACCTTAGACAGAGACGATGGATTGAGTTCCTGAAGGACTATGATTATGTAATTGACTACCATCCTGGGAAGGCAAATGTAGTTGCTGATGCTTTGAGCAGAAAATCCATCACAGCTTTGAGGTCATTGAATGCCCGTCTATCTTTGGTTCGACATGGAGCTATTTTGGCTGAGTTGCAAGTGAGGCCAAACCTATTACAGCAGATTTTAGATGGGCAGAAGGTAGATGAGAAGCTAATGGCTATTATGAGCAAAATCTCAGAGGGAAAAGCAACTGATTATGAAGTGAAAGCAGATGGGTGTCTGTATTACAAAGGAAGACTGTGTGTACCAGACAATGGGGAATTAAAAGCCAGTATTCTGAAAGAGGCACATACCAGTGTTTATGCTATGCACCCAGGAAGTATAAAAATGTATCATGATCTGAAGCTTCAGTATTGGTGGCCTGGTATGAAGAAGGACATAGCTGACTATGTGACTAAATGTTTGACATGTCAGCAAGTCAAGGCAGAACATCAAGTTCCATCAGGTTTGCTACAGCCTATACGCATACCAGAATGGAAATGGGATCGGGTCACCATGGATTTTGTAAGTGGTCTACCTCTCACCCAGAAGAAACATGATGCAGTATGGGTGATAGTGGATAGATTGACAAAGTCAGCACACTTTCTGCCAGTTAGGACTGACTACTCACTGGAGAAGTTAGCAGAATTGTATATCAGTGAGATAGTTAGACTGCATGGAATTCCACTTTCCATCATATCTGATCGAGACCCAAGGTTTACATCAAGATTTTGGAAGAAGTTGCATGAATCCTTGGGTACACAACTCCACTTCAGCACAGCTTTCCATCCTCAGACGGATGGGCAATCAGAAAGAGTAATCCAGGTAAACAATTGAAACTAATGGAATTGATACAAATATTGAATTAAAATGATAATAATAACATGAAATATATGTCAGGTCCTTGAGGATATGCTGAGGGGTTGTGTCATTGAGTTTGAGGGAAGTTGGGATAGATACCTCCCACTGGCAGAATTTGCATACAACAATAGCTACCAAGCTAGCATCCAAATGGCCCCGTATGAAGCACTGTATGGGAGAAAATGTAGAACTCGCAGTGTCTTTGGATTGAATTGGGCGAAGACAACCGTGGGGCTGCACTGTGAAACGGACTGAGGAGAAAGTAAAACTAATCAAAGCCAATCTGAAGGTTGCCTCAGACAGACAGAAATCTTATGCCGACCTGAAGAGAAAAGAAATAGAATATGTGGTTGGCAACAAAGTGTTCCTCAAGGTGTCACCATGGAAGAAAGTACTGAGGTTTGGAAGAAAAGGTAAGTTAAGCCCTAGGTTCATTGGCCCATATGAAATCATTGAACGTGTGGGTCCAGTGGCTTATAGGCTAGCTTTACCACCAGAGCTGGACAAGATCCATAATGTGTTCCACGTGTCTATGTTAAGAAGATACCGCTCAGATCCTTCACATGTCATCTCCAGGGAAGAAATTGAAGTACAACCGGATTTGACATATGAAGAAGAACCCATACGGATCCTGGCTCGAGAAGTGAAAGAGTTGAGAAATAAGCAGATTCCATTGGTGAAAGTGCTTTAGAGGCACCACAACACCAAGGAGGCAACTTGGAAAAGTGAAGAGATGATGAGGCAACAGTTCCCTCAACTGTTTGCATCAGGTAAAATTTCGAGGACGAAATTTAAATTAGAGGGGAAGAGTT
The DNA here is from genome assembly GCF_030052815.1 of Hevea brasiliensis. Classification (NCBI taxonomy): domain Eukaryota; kingdom Viridiplantae; phylum Streptophyta; class Magnoliopsida; order Malpighiales; family Euphorbiaceae; genus Hevea; species Hevea brasiliensis. The sequence continues at coordinate 80,216,370 of NC_079493.1, read as the reverse complement.
GTAACACCCTCCCTGTAGCAACTCCGTACATTCTACTATTCCGGTGACCAGTGTCGGTCCGGACAGCTAGAACGATCGGAAAAATATTTAAACTAAAGTGAGGGACCATAATTAACTCAAATATTAATAAGAAAAATTTAGTAAAAATTTTAGAAATAAAATACAACTAAGTCAAATGAGCCGGTGCCCAAGCAATGGGTAACCCAGTGGGAAGTTGCGGTTCTCGCAACTAGGAGCCCTAGACCCGAGAGAAAATTTATAAAATAATTTTTGGGACTCTAGAGAACGGTTATTGAGGTTCCTATGGCATTAGAATGCCAAGAAAATATTTAGAAAAATTTTTCAATCAGTACAGACAATTTTGACCCGTTAAGCCAAACGGAGGGCATTTTGGTCATTTCGCCTTCAGAGGCGATTTTTGGCCGACTTGTCTAGTTAAGTAAATAATTATTATGACATAAAATATGAATAAATATTGCTAGAAATTAAATTGAAATTTGGTAGAAAAGAAAAGAAAAGAAAAATGAAGGAAATTAGGGATAATGACATCACATGATGTCATTTACATACCCTCCACCAATCACCATTCAACAAGCCTTCTTAAAACAATTAAAAGAGACAAAATGGACCCAAAAATTCTGGTGTTTTCTCCTTCTTCTTCAGCCAGCCGTGAGTTTCTCCTTCTTCCTCCATAACTCTCATTCTCTCATACCTTCAATCTTTGATTTCTCACCCCAAAACCCTTAGGTCCCTTCACTAAAATTTGTCACCCAACCTTGCTAGAGTGTTTGGCAGCTAAGAAAACAAAAGAAAGTGGAAGAAAATGAGGTGTGAACAAGCTTAGAAAATCACCAAAGAGGTTAGTGCCATAACTTTTGCTTTTACATCTTTCTAATCATGAATTTGAGCTAAGTTAAGTTAAAAATTTGACAAAAATTAAATAAATGAAGCATGGTTATATTCCATGAAGTTTTGGCAGCTTTGACATGAGTTAGGGTTAGGAGAAATCTTTGGTTTAAAGTGACATATTGCTGCCCCTCTTATAAATTATATGATTAGTATAGCAAATTAGGAGTGGGATGCATGAATTGGAGCCTTGGTCAATTAGGGTTAGGGTTTTGGAGTGAAACTTGGACTTTGCTCATGAAATGGTGAGTGAACATTCTAATGGTCAATTAGTGACCATTTGAGGTAAGTTGACCATAATTTGAACTGAATTAGGGTATTACAAAATGAATTGGTATGCTGCCTAGTGAGGGCAGCAGGTGAGGCTGTAAGTCCATCCTGTTTGGACTACCATAACTCTGGCTGTGTAGGTTCAATTAGTGTTTGGCTAATTGGACATGAAACTAGACACACAATGGCACAATTTTGGTGAAGAAACCATGCCCAAAAGACCAAAGCAAGTGGACCAAAAACTGGCCCCAATCCAGATGTCCTGCAACCAGATTCTGCAAAATGACCAAATGAACAGTAATTGTTCATTTGGCCATAACTCATTGTAGAATGGCCCAATTGACCTGAAATTTTTACAGCAACAAGTTAAGATATAGAAAAACAACTTTCATGAAGAAACCTATCTCAAATTATGACCATAACCTATCCAACAAGGCAGTTGCAATCACTGTTCACTGCACTATAGATATGGTCAGTTCTGCAATTTTTCAATCCGGCCAGCTGTGGTTTTTGGACCATAACTGGAGTTACAAAACTCCAAATGGAGTGATTCAAAAAAATAAATTCAACTAGACAAAATAAGGAACAATTTTCATGTTTATCATTTTCTCAAATTCTCACAGCAACAGCAACTAATGGAATAGTAAATTTTAGGTATGAAAACTGAAAAATTCTGCTCCCTTAGTTTAAGCTTAGAAATGGTATTGGTGATTAATGCCAACAAGTTTTGAATGCAAAATGTGGTATGTTGGGAGTGTCAAAACCAATGTACCTATTTTCTATACAAAAGTCAACATTTTTGTTGACTAATGAAGTGAATAGTAACATCAAAACTTGAAATTCAAAAATTGAAGAATTCTAAAGTATCAAATGCCCTAGTATACCTAACAAGATTGGTTTGGATAGTTTGGCATGCCAATAGGGTTCAGTTAGCAGTACTGCACATGGCATTATGCCATTCTGTGATTTCATGGCTTTTAGCCATTCTGACATTGTGTTGATATTTGGCCTTGTGCCTATTGTCATCTGACTTATTAGCCGCTCATTGCACACCGGGAGATGCATATGTGACCGATGGTGTGACGGCCCTAGGTACTAGATACCCAGTGCCAGTTTACCCGTTTATCCAGTCCAGTCGTCCAGTGGAGGTTACTTGGGCAACCAAAAAAAAAATGAAAGTGGATAAATTTAACGAAATAATGAATATAACAAGTACAAAACAAATAAGTCATCGATACATGTACTGCATGTTTACTTCCTGTTATTTCTTTTTATTTTATTATTGGCACCACTAAGCATTATTGCTTAGCGCGTTGCTTTTGCCACGCGTAGGTTCTGGAGATATTGACCGAGAGCCCAGTAGACCACAGACTGGGTGAGACCTCCTGCAGCTCTGCATAGTGTCCGTGTCATCTCACCATCTACAGTGCATTGGTAGGACACTAGGCTTCATTTTGGTATTTTGTAACTAACTTTTATTTTCCTTTGTGTAAATGAAACTTATGTAATGTATTTTGATGTTCATGTAAATAATGAAAAATTATGGTTATACATGGAAAAATTTGAGTATTTATTCATTGTTTATGTATATGAGTACCATGAGAAATGAATGATTGAGAAATGAAATTGAAGAATATTGAGATTTTGATATTGGAGTTTGAGAATGATTGAATATGATTATTGGAAGTATTTTTCACAGGTTCCGAAGAACTGTTTTCTCCATTTTTAGCCGGTACTCTGCCGGATTTTCTATAAAATTATCGGAACCTCAAATAAATTATAATTTTGATTAATGGCTTAAATAAATTATATTTCATAAATTATATTCAAAACTATGATAAAAATTAATTAAGATAAAATAGAGTGTTCCGGTACACCGTGTGACATAGCTTACTCGGATATACTGTAGACGGGTAAGGGGTGTCACAAGACACCTTAAGTTGTGTTGAAAATTCGGCAGAGTTTTTCTTATACCTAGGACCTATCCAACCTGTAAAAGCGTTCAAAAATACACTTTTATATCTCAGGTCACACAACCATATCTCAATCTCATCACATGGCCCCTCCTGGGCCCATCCAATAGTCAACAACCATAGTTTTAAAAAATTACAATTTAGTCCCTACAACTAACCCCTTTTGCATAAATTACCCAAATGAGCTATAAAAATTTTAAATTTTGCCCCCCTCCCCCCACGGTCCTTAAAAATATTACTAAGCTAATACAAAAGGAATTATAATTTTCTAACTATCCACAAGTATTTTAGGGTTCGGGCTTACCTAAGCTAATTCTGATACTTGGAACGCGTCCAGAATGTCTGAAAGTGCTAGAATCGATTGTAATACTGACTAAGTTCCGAGATGGGCCGTCAAGCAGTTGGGTTTGCTTGAAAACTCAGTCCCGGGCGCCCGTGAGCTATTAGAGATCAAATTGCACCTACATGATGCCCAAAAATTTTCAATAATTATCATAAAATTATTTCTAAATTTTTTAGAGTTGAAAAAGCTTGAAATTCTCACCAAGCGATTTGGATCGTCCGATGATCGCCTTTTTTGAATAGTGTCTTATCAGAGTCAGACTAGTCTTATTTTGAAGATTTCATCGTCCTGAGTCCATCGGTGGTCTCAGATTTTCAATCCTACAGTTGAATCCCCCGAAAAATGGCTAGAATGCTCGCTGCCCAACATTTTCTCTCTCATCCTGATCTTGCCGAAAAACTCCATGGACTCTGGTGTGCTTTGCCGGGAACTAGGGTCCTTACCATCTAGGAAGGTTCGCCGGCATCCTCCACCTCCATCCGACAGTGCTGTGGCCAGAGTTGGCCTCCAACTCACTCAAGCGCTCTCTCTCTCTCTCTCTCTCATCGACCTGCGCTGCCGCCGCCTCTTGCTGTCTGGAGTAGCTCCGGTGGCCACTGGGTGGTTGTCCTATCAACTAGCTTGGGCCCTTGCAGGAGAAGAAGGGAAAGAAAAGAATGGGGAGTGGGAGATCGGGAAAGGATGCGTGAAGGGGGGGGGGGGAGGGGGGAAACGCAGTTGATGAAGTTTATTTATTTATTTTTAATTTTTTTTGTATTTATAACATATATATATATATATATATATATATATATATATATATATATATATATATAATACTTTTTGGGTATAATTTAATAGGTTCAAAATTCATTTCAATTGGGTTCTAAATAAAATTTTGTGTATAATTAGACAACAAAGAAAATAATAATAATAAATATAGTAATAATAATTATTATAATATTTATAAAATTAATAACAATTTAATTAAACTATATTATGATTATTGATTTAATATTAATATATAAAACTAACCATTTCAATTAAAATTGGATTATTTAGTAATTATAATTAGGTGAATACTATTAAATTAATATTTTAATATCATATATAAAATTTTAAAACTTGTATTTTAAAATTCAAGTCATTACAGTAGTAAAAGAAAATGACAGAAAATATTGACAAGCCTTGTAAGTACATTGATAATTTAATATACTAGCAAACACAAAATATGTTTCTATTCGTTAAATATAGATAAAATTGAGGAAAGAAAGAATGATAAAATTTTACTTTAAATTTAAAAGAAATTATATACTAAAATAATAATTATATAATTATTATTATTGATTTTTAAATGTTTGCAAAGTTTAACTTATTTTTTTATAAGGTTTATTAATTTAAATAGTATAAACATTTTTTTCTAAAATTGCATATAAATAAAATTAAATCATGTACAATTAGTATAGACAATATAAAAAATATATTAATAAAATTATTAAATATAAATATAGATATTTATAAAGATAATTATTGATTAAATTTGCAATTAGATTAATAACACTATAGATATAATTTTATTTAATCTAGTTATAAATTTGAAAGCAATAAATTAAAGTTAAAAAATTATATAATTTAAAAATATCTAAACCCTAATTTAGAAATACTATGTAATTGCATTTAAATAAAATTAAATCACGGGTGCATACAATTAACATAGACAATATAAAAAAAATATGTTAATAAAATTATTAAATATAAATATAGATATTTATAAAGATAATTATTGAATAAATTTGCAACTAAATTAATAGCATTGTATATAATTTCATTTATATGTAATTTACAATTAAATATTATACAATTTAGAAATAGCTAAAAATTAATTTAGAAATATTATTTGTTAATAACCTATTTTAAAACTTAATGCTAATTCAAGCATAAACTTTTATGAAAATCACTGCATAAAATTGTTTCAAGAATTAAGTTCCCCAAATATCCTAATATCTACAAATCAAACTTAAATAGTGCGTGAAAAAAATGTAGTAAAAGAAAATGACAGAAAATAATAAAATACAAACAGAATAACTAATTTAAAAGCTTATTGTGTAACACCCCTATTGGCATAGCCTAGTACATTTTACTATTCCGGTGACTGGTGTCGGTCCGGACAAGTAAGAGAAGTAGAAGTACGTCTAAAATACCTAGATAAGCCTTGAAAACAAATAATTAGTAATCGCCAAATAGCTAAGTATAAATAAGAAAAACAGAACACAAGAAGTTAAATGAGCCGGGAGTCACAGCGATGGGTGACCTTCTCAGGAATGACTGCAACGTCAGTCCAAACTCAAATTTCGAATTGTAAAATGTGACGCTGCGGTCCTTAGGACTATTACGAACACAGTGAAAAAGAGAAAATCATAGAAAAGAATTGTTAAGTAGGTCAAATAATTAGGTCAGGGATCCGGAAGAAATATCGAATAACTTGCAAACTGGATTGAACTAGCGAGGGGCAATTTAGTCAATTCACCCCTAGAGCTGACTCCTGACCTAACTGACAAATAAAATTTGAGAAAAGAAAATTTTGGGATCAAGAATTAAATTAAAGAACTAATAGAAAAAAATAAATGAAAAAGAAAAAGGAAAAGAAAAAGGTTTATTTACATTATGCATGACATAAGCATGAAGTAATAAACCTAATATTTAAAAAATTGAAATTGTGGGATAAATCCTAATACTTAAAAAACAATAATAAAAAGAAAACAAATTCATTCCTTTCTTCTTCATTCAGCCGCCCAATCTCACTTCTCTTTCTCAAAACTCCATTGAAACCCCATTTCCAAGCTTGTGTCAACCCAAAAATCAGCCATAAAACTTGTAGATTTCTTAATTAAATCTTGTCTTTGGACCTTGCTAAGCAACTTAGGAGCAAAAAAAAGAAAGGAATCAAAGATTTGGGAAGAGGGAAAAGCTCTACTTGAGGTAAGTAATTGAGTTTGAAAATCTTAGTTTATTTGTTATGTTTGTATCTTAATTAAACTAGAAATCAACTTAAAAATCAAAACAAAACAATTGTTGGGGAAGTAATATGAAATTTGTCCAGCTATAGTTAGGGTTTGAAATAAATGAATATGATGGTTTTGAATAGTTATTTGAAGTGAATTATGTGTATAGATCATGAATATACACTTTAAATTGCATTAGAGTTGAAATTTAGGTAATTAGGGTTTGACCATTTTGAAAAAATTGGAGAAAAAGTTAAGAATTGGTCAAATGATGTAGTTGACCTTACTTGAGTTGAGAAATGGTCAATTGTGACCATTTGTGGTGTGTATGAATTGTTGGAAACAAGTTCCAATTTGGATAGGTTAGGGTCAATCTGCAGGCAACTTAACCTAGGTCCCTTTCAAGGACCAAAACTAAAAATTTACCAACCCAATTGGTGTGAGGCCAATTGAGAATGAAACTAGACACAAAATAACACATTTTTCATTCCGGAATCATACCCATAAAGTGACCATAACTTAGTGAACAATTAGAATAAATCTGAAATTGAGCACACTGTCTTGTACAAAAATGACCAAAAAAACAGTAGTTACATAAATGATCATAACTTGGTCTAGGAAGGTCCGAATGACCTGAATACCGATAGAAAGCTGAGACATAGCCCTACAACTTTCATGAAGAAAACAAACCCAAATTTTGATCATAACCTATCAAAAACTCACCTACAGTCAGTGTACAAAAGTTGCCAAAATCCAGGAAATTGCCTAGAATTCTGGGTAACACCAAATTCGGCCAGTCATGTTCCAATGGCCATAACTAGGGCTACAAAACTCCAAATGGAGTGATTCAAAAAAGGAAATAAAGTTAAGACAATAAGGAACAACTTCTATGAAGAAAACTTAGCCAAATTACCACAGTAACTTGACTAATGGAACAGTGAAAACACGACACCAAATCTAAAATTTTGGAATTTCACCTAAGAGACTTAGAATTTGAGGAAGACAACCAAACCAACAAGTTAGGTAACCAAAATGTGATATGTGGGTGAAATTAGAATTCTCATACCTATTAAGCATTAGAAAGTCAAAAAATTAACTTGAATAGTATCATGAATAGTAACTCTGAAATTAAAATTTTTAAAAACATTAGTTTAAGCATATTGGGGCTAGAATTAAGTATTTATGAATTAATTATTGAATTTATTATGAGATAAGATACTGAAACACTATAAATTGCGTGTTTCAGCTGAAAAAGACCTGGAAAAAGATAGGGCAAACTGAGTCAAGGCCTAGAGGCGACTCACATCAGGTTTGTGCACAATAAACTTAAAATTCTTTGTTTCTACTTGACAATTCTTGAAATAAATATTGTGAATAATTTTGATTGTTATGGCTTTGAAAATCTTATTTGAAAAATAGTGTGTTGCCTACTTTGTAAATGAAATGTTTGTAATGAAATATGATTTGTGAATTGTATGAAATGTTTGAATAACCTGATTTAAATTATTTTTTATTCACACTTGGCATAGCAATAACACTATGTTCCTCCTCCACTTATGGGGTGAGTTTGACTGTATTCCTCCCTCTCTGGCTTGCCAGTCTGAGGTGAGTTTGGATGAGTACTCATTAGCTAGCTAGCCATCTCCCTCATTGATTTGGATTAATGCGGTGAGTTTGCCTTGTCGTGGTGTACAACACGGCATATTTGAAAATTTTGTGTCATGACCTAAGTTATGTTATTGATTGGTAACACTATGATTATTAAATTTTTTTATCAAATTTGTGTTATATTAAGCTTTGAAGATTGTGAAATATTTAAATTGTGATTTGTTATAATTTGATTTGAAAATTGTGAAATGTGATTGTGAAATATTTGAACTGTGAATTAATGACAAATGTTTTATATTTTGCATTTTATATTTTATTGTGCACCACTGAGTATTTTTATACTCAGCGATAGTTTTATTTGCTGTCGCAGATAGAGACAAGGAAAAAATAGTAGAGTGAGCTACTGATTGTTGAGACTACAATGAGGCTTTTGTACGGGTATTTAGTTATACCCTTGTAGTTTATTTTGATGTAAATAGTTTAGTGTCATTTGTGCTAATGTAAAATTGAGCAGTTATACAATAAGTTGTAATAATATTATTTTTTATTTTTCTTTTATAAATTAAGATTTGTGTATGTAAATTTAATTTAATGCAATGTTTATGAATGATCAAATTGTTTTAAAAAAATTTTTAAGTTGTGAAATTTGAGTTGAAATTTGGTTGAATTGTATTGATTTGAAGATATATTGGCGGTTGGGGTTGAGAAATGAAATTAATTATTTGGAAGTGTTTTTCACAGGTTTTGAAAAACTATTTTTTCCAAATATAGACGGCACTCTGCAGAAAATTTTTCAAAATTTATGTAAAATAAAAATGTATAAAAATTTTAACTAGTCTTTAAACTTTAAGTAAATATTTTTAATACCTGCTGTAAAAGCTCACAATTTTCAAAAAGTAAGAAAATTATTTTAAAATCCCTTGTAGTATATTTAATGGGTTACCGGTAGGTGAAGTACGGTAATTCATTAGATATACCACAGGATTATGTTACATCTTACTGAGGGGTAGGGTGTGACATATTGAAACCCAAATTGACAAGCATTTAAATTGCAATGGTATATTAATATAATCGCAAACACAAAATTTGTTTTTATTCATTAAATATAGACAAATTGAAGAATTATGAAATTTTGCTATAAATTAAAAAAAAAACTATGAAATGTAATAATAATTATTTAATCATATTAAGGTTTATTAATAAATTAGCACGAAAAATTTTCAAAATTTTCATGTAAATAAAGTTAAATCTCGTACAATTATCATAGAAAACATAAAAAATATATTAATATAATTATTAAATCCAACCATAAATATTTATAAAGATAATTGTTGAATAAACTTGAAGCTAAATAATAAATTATATATGTACTTTATTGTTAAATATTATATAATTTAGAAAAAGTTAAAACTTAATTTGTAAATATTCTGTATTAGATGCTAATTCAAGTGTGCTTTTGAACTACTTTGGTAATTTAATATACTCACAAACACAAAATCTATTTTTATTCATTAAATATAGATAAAATTGAAGAAGGAACTATGAAATTAACTTTATATTTTAAAATATATAATATAATAGTAATAATAATAATAATAATTATATAATTAACATGAAAATTTTTCTAAAATTACATATAAATAAAATTAAATCATGAGTGTTTATGATTAGCATAGACAATATAAAAAATACATTAATAAAATTATTAAATATAAATATTTATAAGGAATATTATTCAATAAATTTGCAGCTAAAAATTAATTTAGAAATATTATTTATTAATAACCTTTTTCAAAACATAATATTAATTCAAGTATAACTTTTAATGAAAATAATTGTACAAAATTGTTTCAAAAATTGAGTTCCCCAAATATCCTAACGCCTACAAATCAAGCTCGAATAGTGCATGAGAAAATTTATAGTAAAAGAAAATGACAGAAAATAATAAAATGCAAGTAGAAAAGCTAATTTAAAAACTTAACAAAATACAAATTGACAAGCATTTGAGCTGCAATGATAATTTAATATACTCACAAAGGCAAAATCTGTTTTTATTCATTAAATATAGACCAAATTAAAGAACAATGAAATTTTACTTTAAATTTAAAAATGATTATTAATATAATAATAATTATATAATTAGCATGAAAAGTTTTCTAAAATTGTATATAAATAAAATTAAATCATGAGAACATAAAATTAGCATAGACAACATAAAAAATATATTAATAAAATTACTGAACATAAAATCTAGTTATACATTCAACTATAATAATAATCTCTACAAAATCTCCAAATATTATGAATAGTGCATGAGAAAAAATATAATAAAAGAAAATGACAGAAGAACAGCTAATTTACGACTATAAAATTTTACTTTAGACTTAAAAAATTCTATAGTATAACAAAATTTTATAATTATTTTCATTTATCTTTTAAATGTTTCCATAGTTTAACATATTTTCCATTAGTTTTCAAGTTTATTAATTAATTAGTATGAATATTTTTCTAAAATTGCATATAAATAAAGTTAAATCACGTATAATTATCATAGAAAACATAAAAGATAAATTAATAAAATTATTAAATATAAGTATTTATAAAGATAATTATTGAATAAATTTGCAGCTAAATTAATAACTTTATATATATATAATTTCGTTTAATCTAGCTATAAATCCAAAAGCAATAAATTATATATGTACTTTATAACTAAAAATTATATGACATTTTATGAAAATAATTACATAAAAATGTTTTGAAGTTGAGTTTCCCAAATATTCTAATACCTGCAAATTAAGCTTGAATAATGCATGAGAAAAAGTGTAGCAAAAGAAAATGACAAAAAATAATAAAATAAAAATAGAATAGCTAGTTTAAAAACTTAATGTTAATTTAAATATGACATTTTATGGAAATAATTGTATAAAATTATTTTAAGAATAAAAAAAGTAGTAAAAAAAAAATGACAGAAAATATTGGCCAGCTTTTGAAGTATATTAATAATTTAATATATTAACAAACACAAAATCTATTTTTATTTATTAAATATAGACAAGTTGAGGAAAGAGTGATGAAATTTTACTTTAAGTTTAAAGGAAATTATATAGTAAAATAATAATTATATAATAATTATTATTGATATTTTAAATGTTTACATAGTTTATCTTATTTCCTGTAAAGTTAGTTTATCTTATTTTTTGTAAAGTTAATTAATTAAATAGCATGAACATTTTCTAAAATTGCATATAAATAAAATTAAATTATGTATAATTACCACAGACAACATAAAAAATATATTAATAAAATTATTAAATATAAATATAGATATTTATAAAGATAATTATTAAATAAATTTGCAGTTAGATTAATAACATTATATATATATATATATATATATATATATATATATATATATATATATATATATATATATATATAATTTTATTTAATATAATTATACATTCAATTAATAAAATTATTAATATAAATGCAAATATTTATAAAGATAATTATTAAATAAATTTGCAACTAAATTAGTAACATTATATATAATTTTATTTATATATACTTTATAGTTAAAGATTATATAAATTAAAAATAACTAAAAATTAATTAGAAATATTATTTGTTAATAACTTATTTTAAAACTTAATGCTAATTTAAGTATGACTTTTTATGAAAATAATTGTACAAAATTATATCAGGAATCGAGTTCCTCAAATATCCTAATACCAACAAATCAAATACAAATAGTGTATGAAAAAAATATAGTAAAAGAAAATGATAGAAAATAATAAAATACAAACAGAATAGCTAATTTAAAAACTTAATGAAACCCAAATTGACAAGCATTTGAACTGCAATAGTAATTTAATATACTCACAAATATAAAATCTATTTTTATTCACTAAATATAGACAAAATTGAATAACTATAAAATTTTATTATAAATTTTAAAAAAGTATAAACTATAGCAATAATTATTTAATTATATTAAATTAGCACAAACATTTTTGGAAAATTGCATATAAATAAAGTTAAATCACATACAATTATCATAGAAAACATAAAAAATATTAACATAATTATTAAATATAGCTATAAATATTTATAAAGATAATTATTGAATAAACTTAAAGCTAAATAATAAATTATATATATACTTTATAATTAAAGATTATATAATTTTAAAAAAGCTAAAACTTAATTTAGAAATATTATGTATTAATTGCTGATTCAAGTGTGCCTTTGAACTACTTTAGTAATTTAATATACTTACAAACACAAAATCTATTTTTAGACAAAATTGAAGAAGGAACTATGAAATTTTACTTTATATTTTAAAATATATAATATATTAATAATAATTATATAATTAGCATGAAATTTTTTCTAAAATTACATATAAATAAAATTAAATCATGAGTATTTACAATTAGCATAGAAAATATAAAAAATAAGTTAATAAAATTATTAAATGTAAATATTTATAAAGATAATTATTGAATAAATTTGCAGCTAAGAATCAATTTAGAAATATTATTAGTTAATAACCTATTTCTAAACTTAATTCTAATTAAAGTATAACTTTTTATGAAAATAATTACATAAAATTATTTCAAGAATTGAGTTCCCAAAATATTTTAATGCCTGCAAATAAAACTTGAATAGTGCATGAGAAAAAATATAGTAAAAGAAAATGACAGAAAATAATAAAATACAAACAGTAAAACTAATTTAAACTTAACGAAACCCAAATTGACAAACATTTGGACTACAATAGTAATTTAATATACTCACAAACAGAATTTTTTATTCATTAAATATAGACAAAGCTGAAAAACTGTGAAATTTTACTTTAATTTTTAGAAAATAATAATAATAATAATAATAATAATAATTAGCATGAAAAGTTTTCTAAAATTGTATATAATTAAAATTAAATCACAAGGTCGTATAATTAGCATAGACAACATAAAAATATATTAACAAAATTATTAAACATAAGATCTAGTTATACATTCAACTATAATAATAATGCCTACAAAATTTTCAAATATCTTAATGCCTATATATCAAGTTTCCCATCAAATATAACACCACTTTATATATAAAGAACATGAATAGTGCATGAGAAAAAAATATAATAAAAGAAAATGACAGAAAAATAGTAAAATACAAACAGAACAGCTAATTTAAGAACTATAAAATTTTAATTTGAACTTAAAAAATTATATAATATAACTATAATTGTTCAATTATTTTTATTTATATTTTAAATGTTTGCATAGTTTAACATATTTTCTATTAGTTTTAAGGTTTATTAATTAATTAACATGAACATTTTTGTAAAATTGCATATAAATAAAGGTGGCCTATGTTTGCAATAGTGGGTACAAGAGAGAGAAGGTATTAAGCATTCACTCTGTTTGGACTTATCTTAGAATAAGGGTCATCGTTTACTAGTGATTCTTAAAATCTATTTTATTATTTCTTTTATTTAGTTTCTTATTCATAAATTTGTACAAGCTAAATTATTATACACACATCTTATTCATGCAAGCAAGTAGATTCACACACACATATTTTCTAATCATGTTAGATTGCTAAAATTAGTGATGTTATCCCTTTTACCATCTTGCCCTATATGTATATTTAACTAAGTTAATCATATACTGTATCATTTACATGCTATTGGACATTCTGGGTCACATAAAGTATTAAGTAAAGATCATTTTATTACCATATTTCCTTATATACATATTTACTAAACTCAATTACATACCAAAGGTTCAATTCAACATTTTCAAAGTAAACCAAAGTAATTTAAAGTCCACAAAAAGTAATTAAAGTTCTATAACTAAAGAAAGGGAGGGGGAATAGAAGTTAACTTTAAAATGACATTTTACAACCCATAAAAAAATTATCCTACAACTATTACATGACCTTAGGCCCATTAACCTCATCCAGGAGGCCTTGAATCTCCAAAGTGAGGCTTGATCCACCACCATGGGCTTTAATTTGCTTCATGTGTGGGTCTTGTGCTTTTTTATGAACTTGGGCTCATTTTATTTATTTAAATAAATTAAATACTTAAAATGATAAAATAAATAACTAATTAATTAGGATAATGAAAAAAAGATAATATAAAGATAAGATAGGTTCATGTTCAATTAAAGATAAGAAAACTGGTTAAAATCAAACTCTTAATTTGATCCAATTTTGGCCAATTTGGATTCATTGGCCAACTCCTCCATTTGATTATATAATTTAGAAAAAGCTAAAACATAATTTAGAAATATTATGTATAAAATGCTAATTCAAGTATGCCTTTGAATTACTTTGGTAATTTAATATACTTACAAACATAAAATCTATTTTTATTCATTAAATATAGACAAAATTCAAGGAACTATGAAATTTTACTTTAAAACAAAAAAAATTATATAATATAATAACTATATAATTAGCATGAAACTTTTTCTAAAATTGCATATAAATAAAATTAAATCACAAGAACGTACAATCAGCATAGGCAATATAAAAAATATATTAATAAAATTATTAAATATAAATATTTATAATGATAATTATTAAATAAATTTGTAGTTAAATTAAAAACATTATATATATAATTTTGTTTATATGTACTTTATAGTTAAAAATAAAATAATTTAGAAATATCTAAATATTAATTTAATTTAGAAATATTATTTGTTAATAACCTATTTCAAAGCATAATGCTAATTTAAGTATGACTTTTTATGAAAATAATTGCATAAAATTATTTCAAAAATTGAGTTCCGCAAATATCCTAATGCCTGCAAATCAAGCTTGAATAGTGCATGAGAAAAAATATAATAAAAGAAAATGACAGAAAATAATAAAATACAAATAGAAAAGCTAATTTAAGAACTTAACGAAATCCAGATAATTTAATATACTCACAAACACAAAATCTATTTTTATTAATTAAATATAGACAAAATTGAAGAACTATGAAATTTACTTTAAATTAAAAAAAATAATATAATATAATAATAATGATATAATTAGCATGAAAAGTTTTCTAATATTGTATATAAATAAAATTAAATCACGAAAACGTACAATTAGCATAGACAACATAAAAATATATTAATAAAATTATTGAACATAAAATCTAGTTATACATTCAACTACAACAATCTCTACAAAATCTCCAAATATCATGAATAGTGCATGAGAAAAAAATGTAATAAAAGAAAACGGCAGAAGATCAACTAATTTAAGAACTATAAAATTTTACTTTAAACTTAAAAAATCATATAATATAACAACAATTATACAATTATTTTTATTTATCTTTTAAATGTTTGCATGGTTTAACATATTTTCTATTAGTTTTAAAGTTTATTAATTAATTAGTATGAATATTTTTCTAAAATTGCATATAAATAAAGTTCAATCATGTATAATTATCATAGAAAACATAAAAAATATATTAATAAAATTACTAAATATAATTATAAGTATTTATAATGATAATTATTGAATAAAAATGAAGCTAAATAATAAATTATATATGTACTTTATAGTTAAAGATTACATAATTTAGAAAAAATTAAAACTTAATTTAGAAATATTATGTATTATATGCAATTACAAGTGTGCCTTTGAACAAATTTGATAATTTAATATATTTAGAAATGAAAAATATTTTTTTATTCATTAAATGTAGACAAAATTTAAGAAGGAACTATAAAATTTTACTTTAAATGTTAACAACTATATAATATAATAATAATTATATAATTAGCATGAATTTTTTTAAAATTGTATATAAAAAAAAATAAATCAAGAGTATGTGCAATTAGCATAGACAATATAAAAAATGTATTAATAAAATTATTAAATATAAATATTTATAAAGATAATTATTGAATAAATTTACAGCTAAATTAAATAACATTATATATATAAATTTATTTAATCTAGTTATACATTCAAAAGCAATAAATTATAGTTAAAAGTTATATAATTTACAAAGAACTAAAACTTAATTTAGAAATATTATATATTTACATATAAATAAAATTAAATCACGAATGCGTACAATTAGAATAGACAATGCAAAAAATAGATTAATAAAATAATTAAAAATAAATATTTATAAAGATAATCGTTGAATAAATTTGTAGCTAAATTAATAATATTATATATATAATTTTTTCAGTTTAGCTATACATTCAAAAACAATAAATTATTGTAAAAATGATATAATTTAGAAATAGCTAAAACTTAATTTAAAAATATTATGCATTTGCATATAAATAAAATTAAATCAGGAGTATGTATAATTAGCATAGACAATATAAAAAATATATTAATAAATTATTAAATATAAATATTTATAAAGATAATTACTGAATAAATTTGTAGCTAAATTAATAATATTATATATATATATATAATTTTGTTTAATCTAGTTATACATTCAAAAGCAATAAATTATTGTTAAAAAATATATAATTTAGAAATAACTAAAATTTAATTTAAAAATATTATGTATTTAGATATAAATAAAATTAACTCATGAGTACTATAGTTAGCATGTAGAATATAAAAAATATATTAATAAAATTATTAAATATAAATATAAATATTTATAAAGATAATTATTAAATAAATTTGCAGCTAAATTGATAACATTATATATATAATTTCGTTTAATTTAGTTATACATTCAAAAGTAATAAATTATATATGTATTTTATAACTAAAGATTATGCGACATTTTATGAATATAGTATAAAAATGTTTTGAAGAATCCAGTTTCTCAAATATCCTAATACCTACAAATTAAGTTTGAATAGTACATGGAAAAAAGTATAGTAAAAGAAAATGATAAAAAATAATAAAATATAAACAAAATAACTAATTTAAGAGCTTAATGTTAATTTAAGTATGACATTTTATAAAAATAATTATATACAATTATTTTAAGAATTGAAAAAAATTAGTAAGAGAAAATGACAGAAAATATTGGCAAACTTTTGAAGTACATTGGTAATTTAATATACTAACAAACACAAAATCTATTTTTATTCATTAAGTAGAGAGAAAATTGGGGAAAGAGTGATGAAATTTTACTTTAAGTTTAAAAGAAATTATATAGTAAAATAATAGTTATCTAATAATCATTATTATTGATCTTTTAAATATTTGCATAGTTTAACTTATTTTCAAGTTTATTTATTAAATAGCATGAATAATTTTCTAAAATTACATATAAATAAAATTAAATCATATATAATTAGCATAGACAACATAAAAAAATATATTAATAAAATTATTAAATAGAAATATAGATATTTATAAAGATAATTATTGGATAAATTTACAGTAATATTAATAACATTATATATATATATATATATATATATATATATATATATATATATATATATATATATATAATTTAGAAATAACTAAAACTTAATTTAGAAATACTATGTATTTGCATATAAATAAAATTAAATCACGAATATATACAATTAGTATAGATAATATAAAAATATATTAATAAAATTATTAATTGTTAAATATAAATATTTATAAAGATTATTGAATAAATTTACAACTAAATTAAAACATTATATTTATTTATATGCACTTTATAGTTAAAGATTATATAATTAAGAAATCTCTAAAATTAATTTAGAAATATTATTTGTTAATAACATATTTCAAAATAATGCTAATTCAAGTATGACTTTTTATAAAAATAATTATATAAAATTATTTCAAGAATCAAATTCCTTAAATATCCTAGTGCCTATAAGTCAAGCTTTAATAACACATGAGAAAAAATTTAGTAAAAAAATGACAGAAAATAATAAAATACAAACAAAAAAGCTAATTCAAGAACTTAATAAAACCCAAATTGACAAGCATTTGAACTGCAATGGTAATTTAATATACTTACAAACACAAAATCTGTTTTTATTTGTTAAATATAGATAAAATTGAAGAACTATAAAATTTTACTTTAAATTTTTTTAAAAAATTATACAATATAATAATAAAAATTATATAATTAGCATGAAAAGTTTTCTGAAATTGTATATAAATCAAATTAAATAACGAGAACGTAAAATTAACATAGATAATATCGTAAAATTAACATAGATAATATAAAAATATATTAATAAAATTATTGAACATAAAATCTAGTTATACATTCAACTATAACAATAATCTCTACAAAATCTCCAAATATCATGAATAGTGCATGAGAAAAAAAAAGTAATAAAAGAAAATGGCAGAAGATCAACTAATTTAAGATCTATAAAATTTTATTTTGAACTTAAGAATTATATAATATAACAACAATTATATAACTATTTTTTATTTATCTTTTAAATTTTTGTATGGTTTAACATATTTTCCATTAGTTTTAAGGTTTATTAATTAATTATTATGAACATTTTTCTAAAATCGCATGTAAATAAAGTTAAATAATGTACAATTAGCATATAAAACATATTAATAAAATTATAAATATAAATATCTATAAAGATAATTATTGAATAAATTTGCTGCTAAATAATAAATTATATATAGACTTTATAGTTAAAGATTATATAATTTAAAAAAAGCTAAAACTTAATTTAGAAATATTATGTATTAAATGTTAATTCAAGACTGCCTTTGAACTACTTTGGTAATTTAATATACTTACAAAATCTATTTTTATTAAGTAAATATAGACAGAAAGAAGAAAGAAATATGAAATTTTACTTCAAGTTTAAAAAATTATATAATATAATAAAAATTACATAATTAGCTTGAAAATTTTTCTAAAATTGCATATAAATAAAATTTAATGACGAGTACGCACAATTAGCATAGACAAAACAAAAAAAAATATTAATAAAATTATTAAATATAAATATTTATAAAGATAATTATTGAATAAATTTTCAGCTAAATTAATAACATTATATATATATATATATATATATATATATATATATATATATATATATATATATATATAATTTTGTTTTATCTAGTTATACATTCAAAAGTAATAAATTATATATGTACTTTATAATTAAAAGTTATATAATTTAGAATTAGGTAAAACTTAATTTAGAATATTATGTATTAATAATTTATTTCAAAACTTAATGCTAATTCAACTATGATATTTTATGAAAGTAATTGTATAAAATTATTTCAAGAATCGAGTTCCCCAACTATCCTAATACCCACAAAACAAACTTGAATAGTGCATGAGAAAACACGTAGTTAAATAAAATGACAGAAAATAATAAAATAAAAATATAACACTCTTCTGTAATAATTCCGTACATTCTACTGTTTCGGTGATCAGTGTCGGTCCGGACAGTTAAAACGTTCGGAAAAATATTTAAACTAAAGTGAGAACCATAATTAACTCAAATATTAATAAGAAAAATAAAAAAAAAATAGAAATAAAATACAACCAAGTTAAATGAGCCGGTGCCCTAACGATGGGTAACCTAGTGGGAAGTTGCGGTTCTCACAACTAGGAGTCCTAGACCAGAGGGAAAATTCATAAAATAATTTTTGGGACTCCAAAGAAGGGTCATTGAGGTTTCTATGGCATTAGAATGCCAAGAAAATGCTTAGAAAATTTTTTCAATCGATACAGATAATTTTGGTCTATTAAACCCAACGGAGGGCATTTTGGTCATTTCGTCTTCAGAGATGATTTTTGGCTGACTTGTCCAGTTAAGTAAATAATTATTATGACATAAAATGTGAATAAATATTGCTAAAAATTAAATTGAAAATGAGTAGAGAAGAAAAGAAAAGAAAATGAGATTTAATGTCAATTTTGACATCATATGATGTCATTTAAAGGAATTCCCACCAATCACATTAAAGCATCACTTAAGTAAGTAATAAAAGAAGATAAATAACACCAAAAAAATAAAAAAAAAATCTGTTTCTTCACCAAACTAAAGACCAGCCGTCTCCCTCTTCTCCCATAGCCATTTCCTCCATGAAAGCTCACCCAAGCTCACCAAAGCTCACTTGAAACCCTTACCTAGCTTCATAAAAAATTAACCTAGCAACTTGAACATTCTCTAGGCAGCCAAAAGAGGAAGGAAAGAGCAAGTTTAATTGGTTTGAAATTTTGCTCCATTCAAGGTTAGTGTCCAACTCTTACTCTTTTTGCTTTAATTCATGTTCAATGGCATGAATTGTGTAGGAAATATAAGGAAATAAAGCAAACAAGTATGTGTGTGCAACTTACAGTTTTTCATAGCTAGGATTAGCTAGGGTTTGATGATTTTTCTTGGTAGAAAAATGGTTATGAGCAGCCTTTGGTAGTGGATGGGGTATTAAACATAATTAAGTGATATGCAAGAATTGTGCATGTATGAAATGAAAAAAAATTGGACACTTGAACAATTCTAGGGTTTGCTCATGTAATGGTTCATTAACCTTGTAATGGTCAATTAGTGACCATTTTAATGTGTATGATGAGGAAATGAAGTGAGTTGAGGCTTGGCATTTATGTATGGGTGAGCTGCCTTGGCTGACCTGTAGGACTGAGCATGAGTCCAGCAGGTTTGGGCAGTTATAAATGGAGTTGTAGAGGTTCAATTGGTGCAAGGCTAATTGGACATGAAACTAGACACATAATGGCACCACTTTGGTGAAGAAACCCTGCCTAGAAAACCAAACCAAGTTGGCCTAAAAATTACCCTAATCCGAGTAACCTGCATTCTGCCTAGGCAAAATGACCAAATGAACAGTATTTATTCATTTGGTCATATCTCAGTTTATAAAGGTCAAATTAACCTGAAATTTTACCAGCAGAAAGCTGAGACATAGACCTACAACTTTTATGAAGAACACAAATCCAAATTCTGACCATAACCTAGTCAAATTGCCAACCAAACTTAGGTTACCCAATCTGGCAGAACCAGTTTTTCCCAGAATTTTGGATTCTGTCCAATCCAGCCAGTTATGGTGTTTAGGCCATAAGTTGAGTTATAAAACTCCAAATGTAACACCCCTATGTTCGGTAGTGCTTTCTACTATTTCAGTGACCAGTGTTTTCCGGACAGCTAGGATGCCTAGAATTATACTTAGATATGGGTGAGGAGACATAAAATAATGATATACAAGAAAAGAAAATACAAGAAAAAAAAAGAAAAAATAATAGCAATGAAATGTAACCAAGTTAAACGAGCTAAGAACCATAGCGATGGGTGACCGCACCAGAAAGTTGCAGCGTGGACCGTTGACTAGCCCTGGACCGCGGGGAACCCTGAAAAATATTTTTAAGACTTAAATAAACATCTATTGAAGTATAAATGACATTATAAATGTCAAAGAAAAATTAAGTAATTAGTACAAAGAAAAACAAGAAATCGAGAAAATGATAAAAATCGGTGTTACCGAAAAATCGAGAATGTAACCCAACTAGGGGCATTATGGTCATTTGACATCCCAAGTTATCTTTTGACCTAAATGTCCATTAAAAATAAATGATATTACACTTTGAAAATGTCATGAAAAATTAAAATGGTGGTACATAATTTAAATAGAAAAAGAATGAGGTAAAAAGTGGGAATTGTGAAACTTTGGATTAATTAATCTTAACCACACTTAGTGCTCCACTAAGTGAAGTTAGTGGACATTAAAATATCACAAATGGGACAGCATAAGTCATCTTCAACCTCTAGAATTTGCACCAGCCGAAGCTCTCCCATGAAAGCTCCTATGGCCAAAGTGAAAACACCTCCATGCACCATGATTTAGCCATAAAAACCTTAAGCTCTTTTCATTAAACTTGACCTCCATACCTTTGGCAGCATACTAGGAGCAAGAAAGCTAACTTTTGGTGAGGTTTTGAAGAACTTCAAAAGTGGTAAGTGAGTGTTTTCAATTCTTGTTTCATTAAAAGTGTAACCAATATTGTGGGTTGTTGATTTATGGAAGAATTTTTAAAGTTTGATGTTTTAATGGAGATGTACATTTTGGCAGCCATGAAAATTCAGTATATGTAGCTTGTTTTTACTTGTTTATGGTTGTGTAAGATGTTGTTATTAATGGCAGCATGGATATGTGTATAATGGTTTGGAATTGGGTATGTAAATGGGGTATGTTCATGTGGTTAAATGGTGTAAATGAACTTTGAAAAATTTTGTTTTATAGTGTGCATATTGAGAATGGTCACAAGCTATCCAAAATGACCAAAATGTGTTGTTAAATGTGTTAATGGTAAGGTACAAATCAAAATTGGCATGAAGGAAGTAGTTTGGTAAGTGTTGAATATGTAATTGGTAAGTGATGAGAAGTGTGTAGTAGGGCAATGTGTGTTTTGGCTTAGAACCTTAAGTGTGTGACTCCAATTGGTATGAGACCAATTGGAGGTGAAACTAGGCACAAAAAGTGCCAACTTTTATGAAGGAAGCTTACCTAAATTTTGCCTAGAAGGTGACTTGAAAAATGATCAAATCCAGATTAGTGACTTGAAAGCCTGAAAATTGACTATTTGGGCAACAGTTAGTGTTTTGACCGTAACTCACCCAAAATAGGTCCAATTGACCTGATATTTTTACCATGAATAGTTTAGACATATATCTACAATTCATATAAGGACACCAAAGCCTAGAAATGGCCAGAACCAAGCCAAATAGCTTGCACAAGTTCGGGTATAAAAACTAGCTGAACCAAAAGTGACCTAAAAATGACCTAAGCCTACCATTTTAGTGCATTCTATCCAGCATTGGTAAATTGACCATATCTTGGTCTACACAATTCAGAATGACTTGAAAATTTGTCCCGCGTGCAATAAGACATAGACCTACAAGTTTGTAGTTTGGACCGAAACCCGAAAACTGAGGGAACTAGGTCGTCCGGCTAGGTCAAAATAGTACACCGAAATCCGATAAATTGTAATAAAATGCAATACACTTGAAAATGAATTTGGTAACATATACCAACACTAAAGGGCTATAAAATGTGACATATTGGTAACATTGGAATTGACTCACTTAGAGTGCATCAAGGGTCAACATTATAAGTTGACTAATGAAATGAATTGAAGGGAATAGTACCATGAAAATTTAAATATTGAATTTTTTTGGTTGGAAACAAATTCATTTAGTACCAAAACATTTTAAATTGTATGTTTCAATTGATAAGGATATTGAGAAGCATAAAGAACATTGAGTCAAGGCCTAGGAGCGACTCAAATCAGGTTTGTGCACAACTAGTTTTTAACTGACTTTGTTCTGAATATTTTATATGATTAAATGACATATTTTTCTCATGTATTATGTTTAACAAGCATTGGATTTAATTCAATGATTATTGAAATTGTTATAGTATGTATGAATTTAGCTTTGTGAAATAGTATTTCCACAAGTGTTAAGCATTGTTGCGAATTGAATAAATTATGTTTTGAAAAATTGTGATAGAACATGTTTTGAATTTTGATGGGCAATTTGCATGGAAAAATGCAAATTTATGATTTGAATTTTGATGAGCATAAAAATTATTGGATATTAGAATTGACTTTGAATCGAATTGTATTATGATTTATGCTCACTAAAAGGATTGTGATATTGTTTTATATCTCACTATAGATGCTTGACTAGGTTATTACCTGTCTCTCACATTTGTTGAGAAGACAATGGAGTTAGTTGTGTTTTGATTACCATGGTACGTGCACAGGCTTAGATTATCCTCTTATTAGAGGTTAGATCTAAGTTTTTATTTGTTATGGCCCTTTCGGAAGATTCATTATTATGATGTGTACTGTGCACGATGATTTGACCTCCCTGACCATAGGGAGTTAGAATCCGATTCGACCTCCCCGACCATAGGGAGTTAGAATCACCCCAAAGATGGCCCTTTCGAATTAGTCTTGCATAGTTAGTGAGATAAAGAAGATGGCCCTTTCGGATTAGTCTTGCATAGTTAGTGAGATAAAGAATTGCTTTTGAGATAAAGAATGGCTTTTGAGATAAAGAATGATTTTTGAGATAAAGAATGGTTTTTGAATGGTAAAGAATTGTGATTTCAATTATGATTTATGTATAATTGATTATGTTGGAATTACCTTAAATGTTTGGTTGTGATTTGATAAATTGAATTTCGTGATCAAAGTCATTTTATACAAATGATTTATATTATTAGCAATGAATATTTTGAGTTTAGGAATTTGATGAGTATTCAGATTTCCAAATTATTTGCTGTAAATTTTATCAATGTATATTATACTATGTTTTAAATTATAGTTGTGCACCACTGAGTTTATCACTCAGCGATAGCTTTGTATGCTGTCGCAGGTGAAAAGAGCATAGAGCAATTGAGTAAGCTTCTTTGAAGACACATTCAGATCAGCTTCAGGTTTACCGATGTACATAGGTTTTGATGTATGCATGTAATAATATGTATGTAAATTATTTGAGCAGTTGTATAAAAACTCTTGTAAAATATTTTGGTATGTAATTAAATGTAAATTATTGTAAATGTAAATTTGAGATTTCATTTACTTGAATAGCTTTGTAATATTAATTTTGAGTCTTGTAATGAATGAAATGTTTCTTTTATGATGAGGTTGGTTAGAAAATAAATTGATTTGATTATTGAGATTGAATTGTGAGATGAAATGAAGTTTATTGGAGTTGTATTTGAGAAATCATATTGGAAGTGTGTTTCTTTGTAGGTTTTGAAGAACTGTTTTCTCAAAACACAGCCGGCACTTTGCCGAAATTTTGAAAAAATTTTATAACACCAGATTTTAATCGATGTTTTAAATTTCACAAAAATTGTTTTAAAATCCCTTGTAGTATATCAAATGGGTTATCGGTAGGTGAAGTACGGTAATTTATTAGGTGTATTACGGGATCGTGTAACATCTTACGGGGGAGTAGGGTGTTACACCAAATGGAGTGATTCAAAAAAGAAAATGTAACTAGACAAAATAAGGAACAACTTTCATGAAGACAAATTTGCCAAATTCCTACTGTATAAATGACCAATGGAATATTAAATATGAGGCTTAAAATATGAAAAATTTTGAATAACTAACATTGAGCTTAGAAATGGTATTGGTAACCAATACTAACAATTTTAGAATGCAAAATGTGGTATGTTGAGAGTATTAGAACTAATGTACCTATTGTCTATGCAAAAGTCAACATTTTAGTTGACTAATGAAATGAAAAGTAATACTTAAACTTCAAATTTAAGAATTGTGAAATTTAAAAGTGTAACATGCCCTAGTACACCTAGCAAGATTAGTTTGGATAGGTTGGCATGCCAATAGGGTTCAGTTAGCAGTACTGCACATGGCATTATGCCATTCTGTGATTTTATAGCTTTTAGCCATTCTGACATTGTGATGATACTTGGCCTTGTGCCTAATATTTATTACAGCTCATTAGCTGTTCTATTGTACACCGGGAGATACATATATGACCGATGGTGTGACGGCCCGAGGTACTTGATACCAAGTGCCAGTTTATCCGTTTATCCAGTCCAGTCATCCAGTATAGGTTACTTGGGCAACTAAAAATGAAAGTGGATAAATTTAATAAAATTATGAGTATAACAAGTACAAAATAAATAAGATTACCAATAATGATCAAAAAATTGTCTGTATAAGACATCAGAACATGCACTGCATATCTATTTTCTGTTATTTCTTTTTATTTTATTATTGGCACCACTAAGCATTATTGCTTAGTGCGTTGAGAGACCGACCGAGAGCCCAGTAGACCACAGACTGGATGAGACCTTCTGCAGCTCTGCATAGTGTCTGTGTCACCTCACCGACATTAGTGCATTGGTAAGACACTAGGTTTCATTTTGGGTATTTTGTAATTAACTTTTATTTTTTCATATGAAATCGAGACTCATGTAATGTATTTTGTTATCAGTGTAAATAGTGAAAATTATGTTTATGAATGAAAAAGTGAATATTTATTTATGATTTGTACATGAATATCCTATGAAATGAATGAATGAGAATTGGGAGTATATTTGAGAAATATTGAGATTTTTTTGATGAAATGGAGTTTGGGATTGATTGAGAATTTTGGAAGTGTTTTTCTCAGGTTCCGAAGAACTGTTTTCTCCATTTTTAGCCGGTACTCTGTCGGATTTTCTATAAAATTTACAGAACCTCAAATAAATTATAAATTTAATAAATGACTTAAATGAATTATATTTCACAAATTGTATTTCATAACTATGAAAAAATTAAATTAGGAAGAATAAAAAATGATTGAATTAAAATAGGGTGTTCTGGTACACTGCATGGCATATCTTGCTCGGCTACACTGTAGACGGGTAAGGGTGTCACATTTAGTGGTATCAGAGCACGGTTTAGGCATTTCTGGGCATAGATCGAGTCCATACCATGCATTGTATTTGTAAGAGTCGAGGTGACACTAATGCAGATCTGTTTGTCTGTCACACCTTACCCCTCCGTAAGGCATAACATGATCTCGTAGAATACTTAATGAACTACCGAACTTCACCTACCGATAACTCATTAAGTACCCTACAAGGGATTTTAAAACAATTTTCTTACATTTTGGAAGTGGTGAGCATTTTAGTGAGAATTAAAAACCATTTATTCAAAGCTTAAGGATTAGTAAAAATTTTTGTCCATTTAAATTTTGCCACAAATTTTATAAAAATTTTGACAGAGTTCCCTCTGTATTTTGAGAAACCAGTTCTTCAAAGACCTGTAAAAAGCACTTCCAAAAATATTTCACAATTCCCAACCTCCAATAATTCACAATTCAACTCAAATCAATTCATTCCAAAACAGTTCCACAATCCAAATCAAATTTGTCAACTCAGAATATTTAATAATTCCATTCACCAAACATAAAGCAGGAAACTCATATGTACAAATATTAAATTTACAGAAGAAAATCCAAAATAATATTATTACAATTTATTTACAACTGCTCAACTTACATTGATACAAATAACATTTCTATATTTACATCAAGATTATCTACAAGGGTATAAAATAATACCCGTATAAAATGGTCAGAGTAGTCCTCGATTCAACATCAGCTCACTGCTTTCCTTGCTCTTATCTCATGACAAAGAAATAAGCTATCGCTGAGTATAAAAATACTATACTCAGTGGTGCACAATAAAAATTTAAAATGCAATAAATAAATCATTCATTGCCAAACACAATTTAAAGGTTTCTCAATCACATTTCACAAATATTAAAGTTCATAATAACATCATTTTGTCAACTAGTCTATTAAACACAGTTTAGTCAAACAATTTCATAAACACAGTGCTGCCAAAGTCATACACAACTTAAGCAATGACACAAAATTTCCAATCAATGCCGTGTTGTACACTACGACAAAGCAATCTCAACCCCATTAATGAAAATCAATGAGGGAGGTGGCTAGCTAGCTAATGAGTACTCATTCGATCTACAACCTCAACTGGCAAGCCAGAGAGGGAGGAAAATAAACGATCTCAACCCCATAAATGGAGGAGGAATAAAAAGTAACTGTCATGCTAAGTGTGAATCAAAAATCCATTTCAAACATTTCATTCGAATATTGCATACAAAAATCAAATCAATTTCCAAAGCTACAATTTGGTCACAAGGTGGCAACACAAAAGTTCATAAATTCATAATGCGTACTAAATCAATTTTTCAAGGATAAAATGTTTAAATAGGGTTTATTGTGCACAAACCTCCAGCGAGTCATTCTTTAGCTTCGACTCGGTTCCTCGGGTTCCTTCTCGATATTCTTTTCAACTGAAACACACAATTTTACAATGTTTCAGTACTAGAACTTAACATAAATTCAAAATAAATTTAACTTCACAATTATCTAGCTCTAACGTGCTAAATTCGACGTTCTTTAAATTTTGTGTTTCGGGTTACTATTCACTGCACTATTCAAGTCAAATAGTTGACTTTCTAAGGCTTAATAGGTATGAGAACTCCAACTTTACCCACATACCACATTTTGGTCATTAAACTTATTGGTTTTGGTCATTTTCTCAAAGCTTAGGTCATTTTGGCAAAATTGCCAATTTTCGGTTTTGGTAATCCGAAGTTGCACTGTTCCATTGGTCAATCTACTGTTGGAATTTGGCAAAACTTCCTTCATAGAAAATGTTCCTTATTGTCTTAAGTGTATTCTCATTTTTGGATCACCCCAATCAGAGTTTTGTAGCTCAAGTTATAGCCAAAATATAATTACTGTTCATGTGCACTGTTCATGCTGAGATTTTGGTTCTGGCAGATTTTTGGTCCAACTTTGTTCAGTAATTTGATCAAGTTAAGTTCATAATTTAGTCTAACTTTCTTCATATGAAATGTTCTACTATGTCTTAGGTTTCCATCGGTTCAAGAATCGCCTAAATCAGAGTTTTCTAGAGAGAGTTATAGCCATTGGAACTTTACTGCTCAATGGCAATTCTGCAGAATCGCAGGTACAGTAACTCCACTTTGCTCAATAATTTGACTAGGTTAATGGCATAATTTGGGATGGTATTCTTCATGAAAGTTTTAGGTCTATATCTTATATAATTTCTGGTAAAATTTCAGGTCAATTTGACCTGTCTAGCTCGAATTATGAACTGTTTATTTGGTCAGTTTGGTGCAGTGGCAGCCTGCTCTCATTTCACTTTGGTCAATTGTTTTACCAAGTTTTAGTCAGTTTTTGGCCATGGTTCCTTCATGAAAATTGTGCTATTTTATGTCTATTTTCATCTCCAATTGGTGGCATATCAATTGGGCTTGTAAAATTCCCGTTTTGGTCCTTTAAAGTAGGTTGGCAGCATGACCATTGGACCTACGAATTTGGTTTTTATTCCAACAATTCCCACACAACTTATTTGGTCATAATTGACCATTATTTCATTTCACAATAGGTCAAACATGCCATTTATGCATTTCTCCAAATTTTGGTTCATAAATCGTAGCCTCCAAACCTTAATTCACTTAAATTGTGCAATTAACTAAATTCAAAACTTTAAACTATAATCAATCAACTAATTAAGACTTTTAAACTCATTCTATCTCATTTAATTCATGCAATTCATACTCCCTTCAACTAGGTCAAAATTTCAGTTTAGTCCTTCTCCCATGTTTGTTTCATTTAATCAAGTTCTAAGCTCACTTTCAACCATCACATATGCATTTGAATGGGTAAATAAAGAGTTTAGCATACTAACCTCAATTTAAATGCCAAGCCTTCAATTGTTCTCTTTCTTTCCTCTTTCTTTCTTGTTCCTAGGTTGAGATTGCAAGGTCTAATGAAGTTTTTAGGGGAGTTATGTGGATTGGGTGAAGAAATTCAAGCTTAAAAGTAAGCTTAAATGGAAGAAGCTTTCATGGAGATGAGAGGGAGAAATGGGGCGGCAAAGAGAGAAGAAGATGAAAGGATTTTTTTTTTCTTTATTTTCTTTCATCTTTATCCCTTTTGGAAGACCAAAAATTCCAATTTAATAATTCACTTAATTAATTTGTTTATGACATCATTCATGATGTCATCAACTTTGACTTTTCCATCTTTTTCTTTTTTTTTTCTATTTATTTTTTTCATTAGTTCTTTAATTTAATTCTCGATTCTGAAATTTTCTTTTCTCCAATTTTATTGGACAGTTAGGTCAGGAGTCAGCTCTCGGGGTCAATTGACCAAATCGCCCCTCGCCGGTTCATCCCGGTTTGCAAATAATCCAATATTTCTTCCGGCTCCCTGACCTAATTATTTGACTGACTTAACAGTTCTTTTTCATGATTTTCTCTTTTCCACTGTGTTTATAAGGGTCCTAAGGACCGCAACGTCACTTTTTACGGTTCGAAATTTGAGTTTAAAATGACTTCGCAGTCGTTCCCGAGGAGGTCACTCATCGCTGTGACTCTCGGCTCGTTTAACTTCTTATGTTCTGTTTTTCTTATTTATAGTTAACTTGTAACACCCTCTCGGTAGCAACTCCGTACATTCTACTGTTCCGGTGACCGATGTCGGTCCGGACAGCTAGAACGTTCGGAAAAATATTTAAACTTAAGTGAGGAACCATAATTAACTCAAATATTAATAAGAAAAATTTAGTAAAAATTTTAGAAATAAAATACAACCAAGTTAAACGAGCCGGTGCCCAAGCGATGGGTAACCAAAGGGAAGTTGCGGTTCTCGCAACGAGGAGCCCTAGACCTGGGGAAAAATTCATAAAATAATTTTTGGGACTCCAGAGAAGGGTCATTGAGGTTCCTATGGCATTAGAATGCCAAGAAAATATTTAGAAAAATTTTTCAATCGGTACAGACAATTTTGACCCGTTAAGCCAAACGGAGGGCATTTTGGTCATTTCGCCTTCAGAGGTGATTTTTGGCCGACTTGTCCAGTTAATTAAATAATTATTATGATTCAAAATATGAATAAATATTGCTAAAAATTAAATTGAAAATAAGTAGAGAAGAAAAGAATAGAAAATGAGAAAAATGCCCATTTATGACATATGATGATGTCATTTACTTTCTCCCAACCAATCACCATTCAACAAGCTTTCTTAAATCACTTAAAAGAGACAAAGAAAGACCAAAAATACTGGTCATCTTCTTCTTCTTCTTCCTCAAAACGTGACCCTCTCTTCTTCCTCCCTCCATGAAAATTTTCTTTCATTTCCTCCATTTCCCATGAATTTCCACTATAAAACCCTAGACACCTTTCATTAAAACTTGTCCATACAACTAGGGGAAGTGTTTGGCAGCCTAGAAAAGCAAAGAAAGTGGAGTTGAAGCTTAGAAAATTCTGCCCTACAAGAGGTTAGTGCTTACTTATGCAAAGATTTCTTTATTTCCATGTTAGGGACTTGAATTTAGTAGGAATTTGTAAACTAAATGGACTAAATTTATGTGTATACATACCATGGATTTCGGCTGCCCTAAGGAAGGAACAAGATTGAGTGTTTTTGATGGACTTAAAGTGGACTAGAGATCATGTTTGAAGTACATAATTATGTGGATAATGACTTAGCTAGTTAACTAGGGTAACTAGTGTGAAATGGAGATGGGAATTAGGGTTTTGAGAAGTGAAAATTTGACTTGGCTTAGGAAATTGTTAGAGAACATTTTAAGGGTCAATTAGTGACCATTTTAGATAAGTTGACCATAATTTGGACTGAAATGTAGCATGGAAAAGTGAATGAGTATGCTGCCTAGGGACAGCAGCAGGGTGACTGAAATCTCAGTCCACTTAGACAGCCATAACTTTGGCTGTGTAGGTCCAATTGGTGTTTGGCCAATTGGACATGAAACTAGGCTTATAATGGCACATTTTTGCTGAAGAAACCATGCCCAAAAGACCAAAGCAAGAGGACCAAAAGTTGGCCCCAATCTGGATACCCTGCAACAGCACCTGCAGAAATGACCAAATGAACAGTAACTGTTCATTTGGCCATAACTCACTGTAGAAATGGTCAATTGACCTGAAATTTTTACAGCAACAATTTAAGACATAGAAAAATAACTTTCATGAAGAAACCTACCCCAAATTATGGCCAGAACCTAACCCAAATGGCAGTCACAGTCACTGTTCATGTTACTGTAGATTTGGTAATTCTGCAGTTTTGGCATTCCGGCCAGCTATGGTTTTTGGACCATATCTGGAGCTAAAAAACTCCAAATGGAGTGATTCAAAAAATGAAATTCAACTAGGCAAAATAAGGAACAACTTTCATGTTTACCATTTCCTCAAATTCCCACTGCAACAGGGCTTAATGGAACAGTAAAATTAGGCTTCAAAAACTGAAAATTCTGCCCTTTTGGTTTTAAGCATAGAAATGGTAATGACAATCAATTCCAACAAGTTTTAAATACAAAATGTGGTATGTTTGGGGTGTTAAAACCAATACACCTATTTTCTATCCAAAAGTCAACATTTTTGTTGACCAATGAGGTGAACAGTGACACCAAAAATTGAAATTTAAAATGTGAAATTAGAAATGCATCTAGGGGACTTTAAATTGCAATTGTAAAACTCAAAATGTGGGATCTTAGTGTAATTAGAACTAATATATCCATTAAGTAGAAAAAGTCAACATTTTGGTTGACTAGTAAGGTGAATAGTAGTCAAAATAATTAGCAAATTAAGATGAAGACCTAGAACCAATTCTAAGCTTAATGCTTAGAATGGTATGACAAATGTGGACTATGCATCTTAGTCAAAATTGTTAAAGGGAAATTAAGAGCATAAATTTGAAGTCCATGAAATTTTCATGGATTACTGGAAACATGAAAAATAAGTCATCTAATTGATGTAAATAGATAGTTAGGGCTTATATGCCCATCACAAGTGGAATTCATAAAATATTAGTAACTCAACTTGAAATATAAAATTTGTAATTACATAAGTAGATTCTTAAATGTATAAATGAGAAAGGAAAATGTTTTGAATACAATGGTACAGGTGAACCATTGTTTAGAATTGTGATCAATATGAATAACATAATGAATGAATAAATGAACTATATTAATGTATGAATGAGACATTAGTTCTCATTATTATAGAAAGGAGAAGTATTTTGAGTACAATGGTATAAAAGGATAATTGATGTGAATTGTGATCATATAAATGATCAAATGAATGTATGAATTATAATTGAAATTTCTCATGAAATAATGAATTCATAAAACACAATATATTAATATTTAATGATATTATGTGCCCTTGTATTGCCTAGACACGTGTGTTAGATTGGATAGATTGGCATGTCAATAGGGTATTGTTTTAGCAGTACTGCGAAAGGCTTTATGCCTGTATTCATGGCTTTATGCCCGTATTCATGGCTTTATGCCAACA
This sequence comes from Hevea brasiliensis, assembly GCF_030052815.1. Classification (NCBI taxonomy): domain Eukaryota; kingdom Viridiplantae; phylum Streptophyta; class Magnoliopsida; order Malpighiales; family Euphorbiaceae; genus Hevea; species Hevea brasiliensis. The sequence goes on along the minus strand of NC_079493.1, from coordinate 80,183,423 downwards.
TTCATGGCTTTTATGCCCGATTATGTGTTATCATGGCTTTTTAGCCATACTGACTGCATACGTGGTTGACGTTCTGCGTCCCATGGTATGACGGCCTGAGGCACCGCGGTGTCCAGAGCCAATGACCTGTTATCCAGTTTAGTCAGCCTGTTGTAGGTTACTTGGGCAGTGTAATCTATTGAAATAAATTAAGACTATTAGTAATTAAAAATATTAGAAATCAAATAAATGAGTTAATAAGACTTCAAAAGAATTAGTTAGAATTATGAAATGATCCAAACCACATAAAAAAAATTGTTAAGTAAAATGATAAAAGAGTTGCAAAAATAGGTATAACTTAACTAAATATTTTAAATGTACCTTTTATTGCCATATAAATATAAACTGAGTATTTTTATTAATTCTGTATGTTGTACATTATCACTGTGAATTTCGGAATTAAATGCTTTCAAAGCGAAACAAATGAGAACAAAAGATAATTAATATTAGACACATTGTATTAAATTAAATTGATTCTTAAATATTCAAATTATGCTTCGTTCTTTCTTTATTTGTATATTTTATTTTCTTGTTCTATTATTGCACCACTAAGCAGCAATGCTTAGCGCGATGGATTTGTTTCTCGCAGTACTTTGACTAAGATTTTTGGAGTCCAGATCTGCGTATGGTCGGAGTATTTAAGGTTGTCACCTCCTCAGCAATGCATGTAGATAGGGCCCATATAGATCATATTTTGTATTTAGTATAAAATGCTAGATATTGTATTATAATGTAGATTATGAGCAGGTAATTAATAGAAATGTAATGTAATTTAATAAGCTGGAGTATTTAAGATTGTCACCTCCTCAGCAATGCATGTAGATAGGGCCCATATAGATCATATTTTGTATTTAGTATAAAATGCTAGATATTGTATTATAATGTAGATTATGAGCAGGTAATTAATAGAAATGTAATGTAATTTAATAAATTAGCTTTTTCATATGTAATTAATTTATATATCATGTAAATTATGAAATTATGTAAATTAAAGAAATTTGAAAATTTTACTTATGTGATTTGAGCATGAATGAGATTGTATGGATTCGAAAACAGATTTGAAATATATAGATAATGCATGGAAATGAATATGAAATTGAGATATATGAATGATATGTGAATTATGAGATGGTTATGAAAATAATTGATGAGATTTTATTTGTAAAATATTATTGAAACTTTCAAACAGGTAAATAGTAAAATACGTCAACTGGTAATAAAATAGGGGAAACTCTGCTGGTTTATCCGTCGAAGAATAATTAATATTAAAATATAACGAGATCAAAATATGAAAGGAATAAAGTAAGATAAGATAGGGTGCTCCGGCACCGAATGTAGCACACTTTGCTCGGCTACACTGTAGTCGGGTGAGGGGTGTTACATAACTAATTAAACATTACTAATTATTTGTGTTTATGGCTTCTCAAATTGTCTTAAGTGTGGCCCTAGTCCCATTAATTGTCCGGACCGACACCGGTCACCGGAACAGTGAAATATACCAGGCTATGCAACGGGGGTGTTACAATTCTCCCCCCCTTAAATAAATTTCGTCTCGAAATTTTTACCTGGTATCAATCTCTGAACAGCTGTGGGTGTTGTCTCCTCATGTCCTCCTCTCGTTCCCAAGTAGCTTCTTGGCCCGAATGATGTTTCCACAGCACTTTTACCAACGATATCTGCTTATTCCGTAGCTGCTTCACCTCATAAGCCAGAATCTTTATGGGTTCTTCTTCATATGTGAGGTCTGGATTCACTTCTATTTCTTCTACTGGTAGTACATGAGATGGGTCTGATCGGTACCTCCTCAACAAAGACACATGGAAGACATTATGTATCTTCTCCAACTCTGGAGGTAGTGCCAACCGATATGCCAAAGGACCCACTTTTTCCAGAACCTCATATGGCCCAATAAAACGAGGACTTAGTTTCCCCTTTCTGCCGAATCTCATAATCCTCTTCCAAGGAGAAACCTTGAGGAAAACTTTCTCACCCACTGCATACTCAATATCCCTTCTTTTCAAATCAATATATGACTTCTGACAATCTGATGCATGTGACACCCCTTACCCGTGTACAGTATACCCGAGTAAGTAATGCCACACGGTGTACTGGCACACTCTAATATTCCTCAATTCATTTATATCATGCTTTTGAAGTTAATTTATGAAATATGATTTATTTTAACCATTTATCAGAAGCATTATTCATTTGAGGTTTCGAAGATTTTAAAGAAAATTCGGCGGAGTACCGGCTAAAAATGGAGAAAACAGTTCTTCGGAACCTGTTAAAAACACTTCCAATATTTGTATTTCATCATCTCAAACTCCAGAATTCCAAAATCTCAACAATATTTCTCAATTTCAATTCTCAATAATTTTTTCATTTCTCAAACATCCATTTCTCATATACAAGCGATAAATACATGCTCAAATTTTTGCATTCATAGTCATAACTTTCATTATTTACATGGACTTCAAAATATATTACATGAGTTCAAATACATATGAAAAAGTAAAAATCTGCTACAAAATATCAAAATGACAAAATGACACCTAGTGCCCTACCAATGCACTGCAGGTAGTGAGGTGACACGGACATCGCGTGCATCTACAGGATGAACTCACCCGATCTGCGGTCTCACGGGCTCACGATCAGGATCTCCAGTACCTACGCGTGGCAAAAGCAACGCGCTAAGCAATAATGCTTAGTGGTGCAATAATATAACAAAAGAAAATAGCAAGAAAATAAATGTATATAGAATGTGTATGCTTTCTTTGTTTGGTGTTGGTATATTCATTATTTCATTAACTTTGTTCACTTTTATTCATTTGGTTGCCCCAAGTAACCTACACTAGACGCATCGGATCGATAACGGGTAAATCGCACTGGTACCTAGTACTCGCCGTCACACCATCGGTCACATATGCATCTCCCAGGTGTGCAACAGCTAACAAGTCAGAATAATATCAGGCACAAGGCCAAGTCTCAGTACAAAGTCAGAATGGATAAAAGCCATGAAATCACGGAATGGCATATTGCCATGTGCAGTACTGCTAACTGAACCCTATTGGCATGCCAAACTATCCAAACCAATCTTGTTAGGTATACTAGGGCATTTGAAACTTTTAAATTCTTCAATTTGTGAATTTCAAATTTTTGGTGTCACTATTCATCATTGGTCAACAAAAATGTTGACTTTTAGAATAAAAATGTGTACATTGACTTTGGCACTCCCAACATACCACATTTGGTATTTAAAACTTGTTGGCATTAAGTGTTAATTCCATTTCTAAGCATTAAACCAAAGGAGCAGATTTTTCAGATTTTGTACCATAACTTCACTGTTCCATTGGACACTGTTACTGTGGGAATTTGAAGAAATGTAAAACATGAAAGTTGTTCCTTATTTTGTCTAGTTGAATTTCCTTTTTTGAATCACTCCATTTGGAGTTTTGTAGCTCTAGATATGGTCCAAAGACCCAAGCTGGCCGAATGTGCATTCTGCAGAAAATTACCATATCTACAGTACATGAACAGTAACTAGAGTCACTTGGTTGGATGGGTTCTGGCCATAATTTGGGGTAGGTTCCTTCATGAAAGTTGTTTGTCTATGTCTTAACTTGTTGCTGTAAAAATTTCAGGTCAATTGACCAAATCTACAGTGAGTTATGGCCAAATGAACAGTTACTGTTCATTTGGCCAAATTCTGCAGAATCAGTGCAGGGTATCCGGATTTGGGGCCAAGTTTTGGTCCTCTTGCTTTGGTCTTTTGGGCATGGCTTCTTCAGAAAAAATGTGCCATTATAAGCCTAGTTTCATGTCCAATTGGCCAAACACCAATTGGACTAACACAGCCCAAGTTATGGCAGTGCAAAGGGACTGAATTTTCAGTCCCTATGCTGCTGTCCTAGGGCAGCCTGCAATCCTCACTTTGCAATCTCATTTTTCTGTCCATTTGTTGGTCAAATTACCTAAAATGGTCACTAATTGACCATTAAAATGCTCTCTAATAATTTCCTAAGCCAAGTCACATTTTCACCTTTCCAAACCCTAATTCAAATTCATGGTTTATGCCATGTATCTTAGTAGCTACCAATGCATTGCTCATATGTTTATCACTTCAACATGGTTTCTATTCCACTCTAAGCTCATCAAAACACTTCCCCCTATTCCATAGCTAGGGCAGCCAAAATTCAAGATGTTATACACATAAGTTTTTGTTAATTTAAATCACAATCCTTACTAGTTTCAAGTCCCAAACCATGAAAATAATGAGTTTTTAAGATATAAATGCACTAACCTCAAGTGGCAGAATTTTTCCCTTCCTCAAAGTCTTGGTTTCCTTTTCTTTTTGCTCCCACAATAATCACTAAGATGATAGAATGAATTTTTGTGTTGGTAGTTAGGGTTTTTAGTGGAAGAAAGCTAAGAAATATGAAGGATGAAAGGTTGTTAATGGTGGAATGGGTAAGAGTGAGTGAGTGGCGTGAAGAAGAAGAGAGGGAGCTGGTTTTGGGTTTCTAGAATTCTGCCTCATTACCCATTTTTATTTCATTTTAATGGACTTGCTTAAATTTGATTGGCCAATACACTTTTAATTACCTAAGCATGACATCATAATTCCCAATTAAGCTCCTTTTTCTTTCTTTTCTTTTCTATCAAGTTTCAATTTAATTTCTAGCAATGTTTCTTCATATTTTATGTCATATTAATTATTTACTCAACTGGACAAGTCGGCCAAAAATCACCTCTGAAGGCGAAATGACCAAAATGCCCTCTGTTCGGCTTAACGGGTCAAAATTGTCTGTACCGATTGAAAAATTTTTCTAGGTATTTTCTTGGCATTCTAATGCCATAGGAACCTCAATGACCCTTCTCTGGAGTTCCAAAAATTATTTTATAATTTTCCCCTGTCTAGGGCTCCTCGTTGCGAGAACCGCAACTTCCCTCAGGTTCCCCATCGCTTGGGCTCTGGCTCGTTTTGCTTGGTTGTATTTTATTTCTAAAATTTTTACTAAGTGTTTCTTATTAATATTTGAGTTAATTATGGTTCCTGACTTTAGTTTAAATATTTTTCCGGACATTCTAGCTGTCCGGACCGACACCGGTCACCGAAACAGTAGGATGTACGGAGTGGTTATCGGGAGGGTGTTACAATGCAGCTTTAAGTCGACTTCTGATCACCCTGATTTTCTCTTCAGTCTGTTGAACTATTTTGGGTCCAATCATTTTTCTTTCACCCATGTCATCCCAACACAATGGGGTTCTACATTTCCTGCCATACAAAGCTTCATATGGAGGCATCCCAATGCTTGATTGGTAGCTGTTGTTGTAAGCAAACTCAATCAAAGGCAAGTGTGTATCCCAACTACCCTCAAACTCAATCACACAAGCCCGTAGCATGTCCTCCAAGATCTGAATTACTCTCTCGGTGGCCATGCATGCATGGGTGGAATGCGATCGAAGTTCAATCTAGTTCCTAGTGCTCTCTGCAGACTACCCCAGAATCTAGAAGTGAACCTAGGATCTCTGTCTGATACAATGGATACTGGCACTCCATGAAGTCTCACAATCTCATTAATGTACAACCTAGCCAATCTGTCTAAACTATAGTCCATTCGAACTGGCTGAAAATGAGCAGACTTAGTTAGTCTGTCGACAATGACCCATACTGCATCATGAATCTACTGTGTTCTCGGAAGTCCTATCACAAAATCCATTGTTATTCTTTCCCATTTCCATTCTGGCACTGACAGTGGATGTAATAACCCAGTTGGCACTTGATGCTCTGCCTTTACTTGCTGACAAGTTAGGCATTTGGATACAAACTCTGCCACATCTCTTTTTAAACCCATCCACCAGTAATGCTCCTTTAGCCCTCTATACATTTTTGTACCACCAGGGTGCATAGCAAAAGGAGACTCATGTGCTTCCTTCAAAATGATCTGCCTCAAAACAACATCATTAGGAACACATATTCTACCTTGGTGTAGCAGTAAACCATCATATCTGATTGAGAACTCTGGTTACTTGCCCTGTCGAACTTCTTCCAATAGCTTCTGATACATTTCATCATTCTGAGCAGCCATTCTGATCTGATCATTTAACACTGGCTGTACATGCCATGCAACTGCTGGTTGCCCCTCATCATTAATCTCTAGACTGGCATGTAATGATCTCAACTCATGTACCAAAAACAAAGGAGTAACTTGGAGACTTGCCATAGTCTTGCAACTTAAGGCATCAGCCACAACATTCGCTTTCCCTGGCTGATAGTCTATCAGACAATCATAGTCTTTTATCAACTCTAACCACCTCCTCTGTCTCAAATTCAGCTCTTTTTGGGTGCCCAAGTACTTCAAACTCTTATGATCTGTATATATGTAACACTTCTCCCCATACAAATAATGTCTCCAGATCTTAAGAGCAAACACAATGGCTGCAAGCTCCAAATCATGTGTCGGATAATTCCTCTCACGCGGTTTTAGCTGGCGTGATGCATAGGCAATGACATTTCGATCTTGCATCAACACACAACCTAACCCATTATGAGAAGCATCGCTATAAACTGTATATTCTTTACCCGGTGTAGGTAAAGTCAGGACTGGAGCCTTAGTCAAATATCTCTTCAATTCATCAAAACTTTGCTGGCATTTGTCCGTCCACTGAAATTTCACATCCTTTCTAAGCAGCTTGGTCAATGGAGATGCCAACATGGAGAATCCCTTCACAAATCTACGGTAGTATCCAATAACTTGAACTGCGAATCTCTGTGACATTTCTGGGTGGCTTCCAATTAAGGACAGCTTCAATCTTGCTAGGATCTACCTTAATACCCTCTGCTGATACTATGTGCCCCAAAAAGGATATCTCCTTCAGCCAAAATTCACATTTCGACAATTTGGCATATAGCTGTTTCTCCCTCAAAGTCTGTAGTACGATCCGCAGATATCTATCATGCTCTTCTACATTCCTTGAATAAACCAATATATCATCAATAAATACCACAACAAACTGGTCGAGGTATGGTCTAAAGATAGTGTTCATCAGATCCATAAAAGCAGCCGGAGCATTAGTTAACCTGAATGGCATGACCAAGAACTCATAATGGCCATAACGGGTTCTGAAGGTAGTTTTAGCAATACTCTGCTCTTGTACTTTCAGCTGATAATAACCTGATCTCAAGTCAATTTTGGAGAACACAGTTGCACCCCTCAACTGATCAAACAAGTCATCAATGCGGGGCAATGGATATCTATTCTTTATTGTCACCTTATTCAACTGCCGATAATCAATACACAAACAAAGAGTGCCATCTTTCTTCTTTACAAACAACAATGGCACTCCCCAAGGTGACACACTAGGGTGGATAAAGCCCTTGTCAAGCAGTTCTTGCAACTACATTTTCAACTCTTTCAATTCTGCAGGTGCCATTCTGTATGATGTTATGGAGATTGGGTCCACACCAGGCATAACATCAATTTCAAACTGCACTTCTATTTCTGGAGGTAATCCTGGCAATTCTTCAGGAAATACATCCGGAAAGTCACATACAGTAGGAATGTCCTCCAATGTTGGACTCCCCACTTGGGTGTCTATCACATGTGCCAAGTACGCCTCACACCCTTTTCTAACCATTTTTCTGGCCAGTGCAGCTAAAATGATGTTTGAAGGCAATAACTGCCTCTCCCCATGTATTACTACATCACCATACTGAGGGAGACCAAATTCGCATGATGCCTGGCTAACCAATCCATGCCCAAGATAATGTCATAATCTCTAAAGGGTATTTTAATTAAATCAGACAGAAAAGTGTCCTTGGATCACCAAAGGACAGTCCCTATATAACCTATTTACCCTGACCTCCTGGCCTAATGGACTAGTTACTAACACATCATAGTCCATTGGTACACAATGAATATCAGTAGAACACATCACACTAGCACTAACATATGAATGTGTGGAGCCAGAATCAAATAACACATATACATCTTGGTCAAGGATGGAGAAAATACCAGCTACAACGTCTGATGTTTCAGCTTCTTCCCTCTGACGCATGGTATACACTCTGACTGGTGCACCACTGGGTGCTGGCTGGTTAACAGTGCTTTGACTTTCAGGAGTGTTACCAGGACCCCTACCTCTGCCTCTGTCTCTAGCAGCAGACTGTGACCCTCTGGGTGCAGAGATTTGAGTTGATTCTTCAGGTGTGGCAAAAGATCCAGACCGGCGCGGACTAGTGCAATCCATAGCGAAATGTTCGCTTCCTCCACAATTAAAACATGCACCAGTAGCTCTGAAACAAATCCCACCATGAGTTCTACCACACGTTTCACATTGCTGGGTCTGCTGACCAGACCGGGGTGGTCTTTGGCCAGAAAATCTGCCTCTGCCTCTACGGAAGCTAGATCCCCCAAACTATTTCCTCTTCCCAGAACCACTTCCAGATGCTTGTTCAGTAGTCTTTTCAGGTTTCTCTTTCTCTTGTGAACCCTTCTTCACTGCCCCTTCGGATTCTATCCTTTCTAATTCCAAGGCTTGTGAGATCAATTCAGCAAAATTCTGATGTCTGAAACCCACAACTTGCATTCTTAGACTCTGCCTTAGCCCAAACTCAAACCTCTTGCATCTGTCTCTGGGGGTGGAGACTAAGCTTCCAGCATAGTGGCTTAGCCTCGAAAAATCTCTCTCATATTCTGCTACAGTTCGGTTCCCTTGTTTCAAACTCAAAAATTCTTGCAACTTCATATCCACATATGCATCGGGAACCCATTTCTGTCGGAACTCCCTCAAAAAGTCTGTCCATGTTAGCACAGGTGGCTCAACCAGGCTGTGGGGGATGGTCTTCCACCATTCAAACGCATCCCCTTGCAACAACGAAACAGAATACTCAAACTTCAATTCCTCTGTACACTGTAGCTTCCTGAAAACTCGTTCCATTCTTTCCAACCAGCTCGCCTCCGGTGGATCCACGGTGCCTTTAAACTCGGTGGCCCCAAATTTCATCAATTTTTCATACTTAGAAATGAGAAATGTGGTTGGGCTACAGGTATTGGCATCTAAGCTTGGGTTGGCACATTACACGCCATTTCTTTGAAAGAAGGCGACCATCTCATTGTACAAATTGAGCAGAAATGCGGTCTTTGGGCGAGGCCGGAGTGGTCGACCCACTCACATTCCGAGTCTTTGGGGCTTTCCCTTGAACCTCAGCCTCAACAGATTGTTCTTCGGAATGATCTCCTCCTTCCATTCCATTTTCTCAAATTTTCTACTTCCTGTGATCAAACACAAGGAGGTTGACCTCCGTTAGTGCATATTCATGATGTAAATATGTCATATGTATCAATTAAAGACACTTGAGCAGTTGTACTTGTAAATAAAATGTTCATAAACATAGTCAAAATTTATTGAAAAACCATGCTCTGATACCACTAAAACATGTCACACCTTACCCCTCCGTAAGGCATAACATGATCCCGTAGAATACTTAATGAACTACCGAACTTCACCTACCGATAACTCATTAAGTACCCTACAAGGGATTTTAAAACAATTTTCTTACATTTTGGAAGTGGTGAGCATTTTAGTGAGAATTAAAAACCATTTATTCAAAGCTTAAGGACTAGTAAAAATTTTTGTCCATTTAAATTTTGCCGCAAATTTTATAAAAATTTTGACAGAGTTCCCTCTGTATTTTGAGAAACCAGTTCTTCAAAGACCTGTAAAAAGCACTTCCAAAAATATTTCACAATTCCCAACCTCCAATAATTCACAATTCAACTCAAATCAATTCATTCCAAAACAGTTCCACAATCCAAATCAAATTTGTCAACTCAGAATATTTAATAATTCCATTCACCAAACATAAAACAGGAAACTCATATGTACAAATATTAAATTTACAGAAGAAAATCCAAAATAATATTATTACAATTTATTTACAACTGCTCAACTTACATTGATACAAATAACATTTCTATATTTACATCAAGATTATCTACAAGGGTATAAAATAATACTCGTACAAAATGGTCAGAGTAGTCCTCGATTCAACAGCAGCTCACTCTGCTGCTTTCCCCTTGCTCTTATCTGCGACAGCAAAATAAGCTATCGCTGAGTATAAAAATACTATACTCAGTGGTGCACAATAAAAATTTAAAATGCAATAAATAAATCATTCATTGCCAAACACAATTTAAAGGTTTCTCAATCACATTTCACAAATATTAAAGTTCATAATAACATCATTTTGTCAAATAATCTATTAAACACAGTTTAGTCAAACAATTTCATAAACACAGTGTGGCCAAAGTCATACACAACTTAAGCAATGACACAAAATTTCCGATCAATGCCGTGTTGTACACCATGACAAAGCAATCTCAACCCCATTAATGAAAATCAATGAGGGAGGTGGCTAGCTAGCTAATGAGTACTCATTCGATCTACAACCTCAACTGGCAAGCCAGAGAGGGAGGAAAATAAACGATCTCAACCCCATAAATGGAGGAGGAATAATAAGTAACTGTCATGCTAAGTGTGAATCAAAAATCCATTTCAAACATTTCATTCGAATATTGCGTACAAAAATCAAATCAATTTCCAAAGCTACAATTTGGTCACAAGGTGGCAACACAAAAGTTCATAAATTCATAATGCGTACTAAATCAATTTTTCAAGGATAAAATGCTTAAATAGGGTTTATTGTGCACAAACCTCCAGCGAGTTGTCCTTTAGCCTCGACTCGGTTCCTCGGGTTCCTTCCCGATATTCTTTTCAACTGAAACACACAATTTTACAATGTTTCAGTACTAGAACTTAACATAAATCCAAAATAAATTTAATTTCACAATTACCTAGCTCTAATGTGCTAAATTCGACGTTCTTTAAATTTTGTGTTTCGGGTTACTATTCACTGCACTATTCAAGTCAAATAGTTGACTTTCTAAGGCTTAATAGTTATGGGAACTCCAACTTTACCCACATACCACATTTTGGTCATTAAACTTGTTGGTTTTGGTCATTTTCTCAAAGCTTAGGTCATTTTGGCAAAATGACTAAATGAATAGTATTTATTCATTTAGTCATAACTCAGCTTATAAAGGTCAAATTGACTTGAAATTTTACCAGCAGATGAGACATAGACCTACAACTTTCATGAAGAACACAAATCCAAATTCTAACCATAACCTAGTCAAATTGCCAACCAAACTTAGGTTACCCAATTTGGCAGAACCAATTTTGCCCAGAATTTTGGATTCTGTCCAATCCGGCCAGTTATGGTGTTTAGGCCATAACTTGAGCTACAAAACTCCAAACGGAGTGATTCAAAAAAGGAAATATAACTAGACAAAATAAAGAATAACTTTTATGAAGACAATTTTGCCAAATTCCTACTATATAAATGACCAATGAAACAGTAAATATGAGGCTTGAAATCTGAAAATTTTGAATAACTAACATTAAGCTTAGAAATGGTATTGGTAACCAATACCAACAATTTTAGAATGCAAAATGTAGTATGTTGAGAGTATTAGAACCAATGTACCTATTGTCTATGCAAAAGTCAACATTTTAGTTAACTAATGAAATGAATAGTAACACTTAAACTTCAATTTTAAGAATTGTGAAATTTAAAAGTATAACATGTCCTAGTACACCTAGCAAGATTGGTTTGGATAGGTAGGCATGCCAATAGGGTTCAGTTAGCAGTACTGTACATGGCATTATACCATTCTGTGATTTTATGGCTTTTAGCCATTCTGACATTATGATGATACTTGGCCTTATGCCTAATATTTATTATAGCTCATTAGCTGTTCTGTTGCATACCGGGAGATACATATGTGACCAATGGTGTGAAGGCCCGAGGTACTTGATACCTAGTGCCAGTTTACCCGTTTATCCAGTCCAGTCATCTAGTATAGGTTACTTAGGCAACTAAAAATGGAAGTGGATAAATTTAATAAAATTATGAGTATAACATGTAAAAAATAAATAAGATTACCAATAATGATCGAAAAATTATCTGTATAAGACATCAGAACATGCACTGCATATTTATTTTCTGTTATTTCTTTTTATTTTATTATTGGCACCACTAAGCATTATTGCTTAACGCGTTGCTTTTGCCACGCGTAGGTTCTGAAGAGACCGACCGAGAGCCCAGTAAACCACTGACTAGGTGAGACCTTCTGCAGCTCTGCATAGTGTCCGTGTCACCTCACCGACATCAGTGCATTGGTAGGACACTAGGTTTCATTTTGGGTATTTTGTAATTAACTTTTATTTTCTCATATGAAATTGAGACTTATGTAATGTATTTTGTTATCAATGTAAATAGTGAAAATTATGTTTATGAATGAAAAAGTGAATATTTATTTATGATTTGTACATGAATATCCTATGAAATGAATGAATGATAATTGGGAGTATATTTGAGAAATATTGAGATTTTGTTGATGAAATAGAGTTTGGGATTGATTGAGAATTTTGGAAGTGTTTTTCTCAGGTTTCGAAGAACTGTTTTCTCCATTTTTAGCCGGTACTCTGTCGGATTTTCTATAAAATTTGCGAAACCTCAAATAAATTATAAATTTAGTAAATGACTTAAATGAATTATATTTCACAAATTATATTTCATAACTATGAAAAAATTAAATTAGGAAGAATAAAAAATGATTGAATTAAAATAGGGTGTTCCGGTACATTGTGTGGCATATCTTGCTCGGCTACACTGTAGACGGGTAAGGGGTGTCACAAAAAACAAAACAGCTAATTTAAGGTACATACCTAAGAGGCATGCCCAAACAGTGCAGTGAACACATTCCTTAAGAAAAGATGCATTTTTGCATGGATGGATAAAATTCGAAGTTGCCCATTACTTGCCCAGCTGTTAGTGTGTCCATTGCATGGCAAATGGTAAAATAAAAGAACTAAGAGAAAACCACTCAAAAGCAAGAAATGAAACTAGAACAATGCTTCATTCTTCCCATGGAAGAATCCCTCAAAAAAGTTATAATCAATGAAGGGCCAAAAAAAAAAAAAAACTCATGTCCTTCCAAAATAGTTTATTAAGTAGCATGATGTAAAATCAGCTTTATCATGAATGAAGAACATGTAAAATTTTCAACCCTTCCAAATATAAAACCATAAATTCTTTCGATCTGGTGGTATAAACATCTACACATGTTGCCAACACTAGAAAGTGAAATACTCCATATAATTCATTTTATTTATCTTATCTTCAAGAATATGATGAATATATGAATATATTGTTCAAGGAGGACAATGAAGCCTCAGTGAACCTTCCCCGATCATCTACTAATACGTACAACTCAACCAATAAATCCATACTAATATAACAAAACCAAATAGACTAAAGCTACATAAGCAGGCTATATATAAACCATTTGCCCCAGTAATCAGGTGGAGAAAGCTTAAAATTAAGTTCTGTAAGGATACAACAGCAACACAAAGCTCGATTTCATAACACAGTCCTTTACATAACACAATCCTTGATTCTAATGTTCATACTCTTTTGGAGTAGTTTCTTAAGGCCTATGACATTAATTTATTTATTTTTGCATCTTAAAGTTGAAGAAATCCAGAAATTCAACAACTAATCTAGTATCAAAGAATGAATTCAGTTTAGGTCTAAAGAATGGAATGGGCCAATCATCTTACATGGTGGTTTTCCCTTTCTTTTGTTTCCAGAAGTTACGGCTGTCGATGAGATTATCCAAAGCTTTTGAGGTTTTGCAATAAAAGCATATTCATCCCTCATATTAGATACAAAACATATAGCTGAGAGAAACCATTCCAAATCCCTAGATTATTTCTATTTGAATTTTTTAATTTATTGATTTTGTAGGGGAAGGTAAAGGGAAGCCAATTGAAGAGTGAAGGAGATAGAAAGAAGATATAAGAATAACAAAATGCAAATTACCCTTTTTTTTTCTCACTATATTCCTCTCAATATCTTGTTCAGTTTCCTCTACTGGCCCTTTCATGAGATAACTCCTCAAGACTAATGTGATCTTAAACGCACATCAAAACTACATCAATTGCTTCCATTACTACTGTAAGTAAATGAATCAATATCTAATTAAATCATCAAGTGCTAAAAAGTTTAACCAACTCATAATTATTCACATGTTCCCAACCACTCATGGGTCCACTTGTATGAACAAAAACATCTTCACTATTGCATTTAGATGGCTTAAACAAAATATGCCTATGTTCTTAGTATATCTTTCACTTCCAAAGATAATTTCTTCTCATATATAGGGTAAGATATAATTTTTTTTACTAGGGCTAGGTTAACATAAGATTTAACATGGACAACAACATATATGTAAAAATAAAAGGCTCAAAGGGATTGCAAGGGATAATTTAATAAGGTGGTTCAAGTCTCAATAAGGATAAACAAAGAATGCCTATATCATTTCTCCATTGTATGCACATAAAGATTTTGCCTTGATAGATTTAGAAAATTTATTTTAGGATTGGTGAGGAAAACTGCAACAATTTCATGCACAACATTCATCTCTAAATACTCTCAAATAATGAATAATATAATATGCAAATCAATAAATCAAGCAAATTCGTACTGCTAATCAGAACTATGCTATCAAGTAGCCATCTTGTCCCATTAAAATCTTACCAGTAATTGCACCATCCTTAACTGATAAAGTTGTTCTTGACTCATTCTCCACAATAGTTTCCAAGTACATTTCTAGCTTCTTAACATACTCTTCGATCCCTTTTCGAAACTATTTGAAAATTCTGCAACTACATCTGAAAATACCTCATCTTTTGATATACCTGATCTCTCCCTTATTTCAACACTACCCTGCTCATTATTACTTTTCTTCAAAATTCACGGACCTTAAACACTAAATTTATCAGCACTAACTCAAGAACACAATTCTTCACATATTTTACGACAAAACGCGTTTGTTTATGTTAACTTAACCATAGAACTATATTAAATAATTAAAGAACCTTTTAAAGTAAATTCTAAGATCTAAAATCAATAAATTATTTTCTTTCCATACATTTCCTAAGCATTAAAAATAAAAAATTCAAAAAGCTAATAACTATAATAGTATAGGAATGATAATTCTCACCAGGGTTTGTGTTCTTCATTGGAGAGGTGCTTATCATAAAAAATAGTCAAATGGGCATAAGCCTCTGAGTCAACCAACTTGTACCCCTTAATGGTTCCACAGATCTTATGTGCACTCCTTTGTGTCGCAAAGGTTTTACGGTCGCCAGACGATTCTCACCGAAGTGGAAAAAGTGAGGAGTCGCCACTTTAATTTTAAGGAAAATTAAAGAAAACTATTTGTAAAGATTAAAAACCACTTTAAAAACAAAGATTCTAGGTTCGGGGTTCGTATACGGGTGGGGAAAGTGTTAGGCACCCCACCTCGTCCCTCAACGAGGGTAAGCAGATTTAATGTTGTGCTCTTTATAAATTGAAATAAATAATTTGGGGGTTAGAATGATGATGTTAATCCTTTATACGGATAAAAGGAATGTTTGATATTTCACTATTACGGGTTGCCCAAGAACACGAGTACATGAGATTATCCTTCAGTGAATAGGTGTTGTGTAATAGGTTTTTAGGGTTGTGATATTCTCAGGGGGGATTTTTATCCTATAAATATGAGTGCCTTGAGGAGGACTCTCCATCGGGCCTCAACCTAATATTTGGGATACTTTGGGAAGAACTCTCCCGCTGATCCCTTGGTGTATTAAGAATTTAATTCGAGAGCTTTAGTAAGAACTCTCCCCCAATCTCTTAGTATATTTTAGTTTGAATTTAAGCTAAGAGAATTCGGGTAAGAACTCTCTCCCGATCTCTTAATGTATTCTGTTAAAATTTAAGCGGAGGATTTTAGGTAAGAACTCTCCCCCGATTTCTATATATTTTGTTAAGATTTTGGCTAAGAATTTAGGTAAGAACTCTCCCTCGATATCTTAATATATTGCGTTAAAAATTAGGTTGAGTTCGGGTAAGAACTCTCCCCCGATCTCTTAATATTTTGTTAAGATTTTGACTGAGAATTCGGGTAAGGACTCTCTCCCGATCTCTTAATATATTGTGTTAAAAATTAGGCTGAGTTCGGGTAAGAACTCTCCCCTGATCTCTTAATGTATTGATAAGAATGACATTTTATAAGAACTTCGAACTAGGGATTCGGGTAAAGGGTCTTTCATGATCCCTTTTATATGGGAATGAAATACTGAAGACACAGGAAACCCCTGTGTAAAGCTTTTCCTAGCCTATAGAACTTTATAACTAGATGGCAGACGATAGGCCAAACTCCTTGCCGATCTTCCGCATGATTGCTTTATCAGAACTCTTTGGTTTGCGACATCCGATCTCTTTTTAGTTGCTCGCTCGAGATCTGAACTCGTCTTGATTCCCGATCTGTTGTCTTACTGTCTGGGCTCGTTTCAAGGCCCGATCTCATAACTTATTTGTTTGACCTAATCTTGTTTCCAACTTATTCAACCTTTGCTACACCTATTTTCCTTTATCATTTTTCATTTATTCAGACTAAAAACTCTCATGTTAAAGTACTCTTGCCTATATTCTTTAGAGTATTTATGAGTCGCCATCGACTCAAACATTTACTCTTAAAAGGAATGAAAATGAGGTGACGATAAATGGAATTTACGAATGAATAAAAAGAAGACAAAGGAAATAACTATGGGCTAGGATAACCTATTATGAGATTTAGTGTGACTGGATATAAAAAAACTTTAAAAGAAAACTTGAGAAAACAAACCAAGGATATTCAAAAAAATGACAGTTTAGACGCTTACCTATGGAAAGTTAGGGAGACATGCGAGCTGACTCCAGTATCCACAAATCTTAGAGAGGTGAAGGCGGATGGCCGAAGGACTTGAGCTTACCCGAGGTAATGGGAATAAAGCAGAATGAAGTTGAGCTCATAGGGTAATGCACAAATACTAGAGTGGCGGGAATGAGGCAAAGTGAAGATGGGTTCACAGGGTAGTACACAGGCACTGAAAAATGAAAATAGCAGGATTTAGAGCTCTTTTAGATGAAATACTTCAGAAAACTGGTTTTTAAAATTTCTCAAAACTTTGAGAGCTTCGAATGGCAATGCAGTAAGACTGAATCAGAGTTTAGAGTCTTTCCACAATAATCACTACCTCTCGCCATTTCTACAATTGAATTCAGGTATTTATAGGGAATGGGTGCTCAAAGTGGAGGGTCAGGATTACATCAAGAAGAGATGAAAGGCCTAGATTCAAAAGGACACAATCTGATGTCTGGGAATTAAAGAGAATCAAAATTGAGGGCTGGGATTTCATTCAGAATTTTTGTTCTTTCATCCCTTAATCCAATGGTCAAGGGTCTCGCTTTACAAAGTGGATCCAAAGGCTGAGAACAAAAGGTGCTGAATCTATCATCTGTTTTTATTCCGAGGGCTTTAAATCCATCCTTACAATTATAATCAATGGTGTTGATCGAGATGTAGAGGGCTGCTTTAACCATTTGGCGTCTGGCGACTAGGAGGGCGTCTTTGCAAATGAGATTTGTGGTGAGGATCAGATCATGCCTGCAATGCTTTAACTAACTCGGATCTGACAGTGAAGGGAGTTAATTAAAAGTCCCGACCAGAAGTTATTCAACCCCTCTGAGTTCTCCGATCTCTATAGGTCATCCCTTGTTTCTTTCGTTCTTATTGTGACTGACTCATCTTAAGGTTGTTATTTCAATCTTTATCATGATTGGCCCATCTTAAGATTATTATTTCGATCTCTATCCTTTTTGCATCTGGTCCTTTTTATTTCCCAATCTCTCTATTTTCCAACCTCCTACTCAATCTGACCTGTATCGGTCAAAGCAATAAATTCTTTGGTTATCGATTAACTCGCTTTGAGTTCCATAATAAATACCAGACCCTATATATATGCAATAATAGGAAGTTACCTTCACACTTCACTTTTCCTTCTCCAGTTTATTTCCAATGCACTACTTCCCCAATTCTAACTTTTCCGGCGGTAATTCTAATTATGATGGCCATTTTGATCTTTTTTTCAACTGTTTCCTTCACCCCTCGCCTGAAAATTTATGACCCCGGCGATCAAAGAGCCATGAGAATGTCATCTAATTACAGCGAGAGAACTGGACTAATTTACCGATCAAGGTCGAAAGTGACGATCGTGCCGATCTCAAATTGGTCTTTTGGTATGATCGGTAGACCGATCTCAGACAAGAGGACTGCTAATTTTAATCTTGATATCGGTGACTTTCTCTTGAAGTTCATTTGGCTCCCAACCATATCGAGCGTCCCGACTGTAACTTGGTTCTGGTAAATGACATTGGCGATAACTCCGCTCAATATCATGAGAGTCATAGTCACCCTATCTGAGCTGCACATCTATCCAATATTTGTGGCTGGCTTTCTGATCAAACACATTTTTCGATTCAGCCACAAGACTAGGCTTTGACATAGGCCCATTGTGCGACATTTTGATTTTAGAATAGTTTGAGTTTGGTAGAATGTAGTGTAGGGATACTTGTAATTGCTGATCTTGAGAGATCGTCCAAATGATGTAATCTGATCTTTTGGAAATGAAATGAAATTTTATTTGAATATTTATTTTATTTTATTATTGCATTATTTTTCGATCCCTTTTAATTGTGTCCGATCTAATCCCTCCAAATGAACTCATAAATCGATCTCTTTTATCCGATCTCTTTTCTGCGCTTCTGGAATTTTCTTGGGGCACTAGTCAGATCTCTCTTATCGATGTAGCATTTAATGCACTAGAGGGTATAAATAGGGAGGGGATAGCCATTTGCAAATCATGCCACTTTCAGATTTCTCTCATCGACATCAAATTTTCTCTCGTTTTCCAAGTTTTTCAGGCACCGACTAACACTCCGGTAAGAGCTTTAATCTTTTTTCGATCAATTTTCCTTTTTATTTCATGAGTACCGAGAGTCAGAGAGCTGTGAGCCCACCTTTCGTCCATTTTTCGTGTACATCGGAAGAAGGCGACGCGATTAGACCAAGCGGGCGATCCAGCATTGCCATCATTCCGGTTACTGATCCAGCAACCAGACCAAAGCGAGGAACATCTTCGAGAAAGGAGAACCTGCTAGTTGATGAACTGCTGTCAATCCTTAGAGAGACTGATCTCCAATTTATAAGTCAAGAATACAATCTGCATATTGACTCTTTTGAACTGATAAGATGCCATGGCGATCTTCAGGCCAATCACTTCTTTCAAGAAGGCTATCTTATAATAGTGAACGAGCAGTAGCTAAAGTCCAGGCTCCATTTTCCCTTGGATGGATTTTATAAGGTCGTCCTAAAATTCCACCATGTCTCGGTAGCTCAAGTGTATCTGAACTCCTGGCAGACTTTAGTAACCTTCAGAGGTCTTTACCGAGCCAAGAGACCGGAGCCCATGGTTAGGGTCTTCGCCGAGCTGCATAGGCTTGCCCGAAGAAAGGATGATGAATTTTTGTTTTTTTAGGCAAAGCTAAACTGCGGGCTTTTCATTGATCTCCCTTCTTCGCTGAAGAACTGGAAGGATCGATTTTTCATCCTTAGGAGCAAGGATCGAAATGGCTTTGAGGGGATCCCACGTAATTGGAATTATTTGGTCCCCCAAGTTCCTAAGAAGCTTATTTTAAATAAAGATAAAGACGCCATGGTGAAAGAATTAAAAGCTCAGGTGGCCACCCATAAATATTCATGCTTAAATGCGATCATGGCCGAACTAAAATGGCAGATGATGCGGCTGATCTCCCATGAAGATTATGAGCTTTAGCTTTCTGACCTCGATCCTATGATCGGTATAATCCATATCTCTAGTCTCTCAATCTTAGCGAACTCACTGACTTCTTCTTTGTGCCGGTATGGCAGGTGGTGACGCTTCTAAAGAGAGCTGCAAGCGAAAGAGGGAGGTCTCTAGAAAGGTACAAGCGATGAAAAAGGCTAGTGCCGCCGCTGCTCAGACACCTCGACGAGAGTTGGTAGAAGTACCGAGCTCCCCTCCTCAACCTCAGGAGCAGTCGGTTTTGGAAGTAGAGGTCGTCATCTCTCCACCTCAGCAGATTGAATGTCCACCTCCTTCGATCTCTTCTAATGTAGAAAGGGAGTCTTCTGGTCCTACTGTTAGAATGCTCTCCCGAGGAGCTCAACTTCTTATCCAATCGCTGGAATGAAATCGTTCAACCCGATGGAATATTGGTCTAGCGAAGGTTATGGGCGCCTCCATCTGTTTCCAAGAAGATCGGAACCAGTTGGCTGAGGAAAGTATTGATGATATTTTAACTCAGACAATTATTTTGGGCTTGGAGGCCATTACAAACCAGCACGTGATCAGAGAAAAAGTCCACATCTTAAGGAAGGAAATTCTTAAGGTGGTCCAGGATGCATCAACTGTAAAGGCTCAGCTCTCCACTGCCAATGATTACATTGTCAAACTGGAAGATTGGGTAAAGCATTGCAAAGAGAGGACAGCTGAAGTGGAGCGAGAACTTGAAGTCACCCAGGTTGGTTGATCTGCCGATCTCGCTCGTTTTTCTGAGGAACTTCGGGCGAATGTCACACCTTATCCCTCTGTAAGGCATAACATGATTTCGTAGAATACCTAATGAATTATCGAACTTCACCTACCGATAACACATTAAGTACCCTACAAGGGATTTTAAAACAATTTTCTTACTTTTATAAGTGGTGAGCATTTTCTAATAGGTATTAAAATCATTTAATTAAAGTAGAAAACTAGTTAAAATTTTTTTCCCATTTTATTTTTCCGCAAATTTTATAAAAATTTCGACAGAGTGCTGTCTGTATTTTGAGAAAACAGTTCTTCAAATTCCTGTAAAAAGCACTTCCAATAATTTGTCTCAATAACTTCTTCAAATTCACAACCATCCCAATCAATTTCAACATCACTTATCAATTTCCAAAAATACAAATCCACAATTTCCAATTCAAATATCATCCAAAATATTACTAATTAATTTCATTCAAATTCAAATAAAATACTTCCATTCATATGTAATTAAATGTAAAACAATTTATATACATCATATTAAAAATTTACATTAGGAAAAATCCGAACTAAAATTTATTACAAACTTTATATAAACTGCTCAAGACCAATTTTACATGTCCATACCTTTACATACATTACATATATCAAAATAAATTTTTACAGTCAGGGTATAAAATATACCCGATAACTTCAAAGCAGGTAGCTCCTCTGTCCTCAGCAGCTCACTCTGCTGCTCTTCTAGTCGCTATATCTGCGATAGCAATAACAGCCATTGCTGAGTACTAGGGCTCAGTGGTGCACAACATACTAAAATAATCTTTATGCAGAGTTTAAATCATATTTATTTAAAAATTGGACTGAACATGAGAATTAAATACAAAACATGAATTATGAGATTTTAATCCAAACAATTTCATTTCGAAGTATCAAAACCAATTTCATAAAACCCACAGTTATCTCATGCCATTCGAAACAAATATAATCTCAATAGCCAGAGGCTAAGGAGAAGTCACATCACAAGGCTAGCTAGCTCAAATATATGGATATTCATTCAATTTCTTCTTCTACTGGCACACACCTGAATACTTCAGCCAGAGAAGGAATCAAAATTCAAAACTGATTACCCGCACTAGTCATGCTAGTGAGGTGTTCAAATATATGGTCATGACACTGTGGTTTCAAAACTTATCTTAACAATTTACTAAACATTTATGCCATCTCAAATATACACAAATAACTTTCAACAATTTAAATCAAAAGCATAATAAATATTTCATCACAATGATGTCATAATTCAAAATTTCAAATTATTCAAAACAATATACAGAAGAAAATTTACAGAAATTCTACATTGTGCACAAACCTTAAGCGAGTCGCCTCTTGGCCTTGACTCGATTCCTTGGGTTCTTTCCTGATGTTCTTTTCAACTGAAACACACAGTTTCACAGTTTTCCAGTATCATAACTTAGCACAAATCCAAAAATAAATTTAAATTCACTTTTACCCAGCTCTGATGTACTAAACTTGATGTTCTTTAAAATTTGTGTTTCGGGGTTACTATTCACTACACTATTCAAGTCAATTTGTTGACTTTCTAAGGCTTAATAGGTATGGGAATTCCAACTTCACCCACATACCACATTTTGGTTACTAAATTTGTTGGTTTTGGTTGTTTACTCAAATTCTAAGTCTTTTAGGCAAATTTGCAAATTTTCAGTTTTGGTGTCTTAAGTTGCACTGTTCTATTGGTTATCTTTCTATTAGAATTTGGCAAAACTTTCTTTATAGAAAATGTTCCCTATTTTCTTAACTTTATTATCCTTTTTGAATCACTCCATTTGGAGTTTTGTAGCTCAAGTTATAGCCATTTGAATCATGGCTGCCGGATTAGACTTAACCCAGATTTTCTGGGCAAATTCTGGTTCTTGCAGTTTTAGGTCACCAACTTTGGGTGGCCAAATGACTTGGTTAAGAGGATAATTTGAGTTGGTGTTCTTCATGAAAGTTTTGGCTCTATATCTCAGCTATCCACTGGTAAAATTTCAGGTCATTTAGACCTACCTAGCCCAAGTTATGGCCGAATGAACAAATACTGTTCATTTAGTCATTTTTGTACAGGTCAGACTGCAAAAATCCGGATTTGGTCAATTTGTTCACTAGGTTTTGGTCACTTTTTGGGCATGATTCCTAAATGAAAATTGTGTCATTTTGTGTCTATTTTCATTCCCAATTAGCCTCACACCAATTGGACTTCTAAATTTTCAGTTTTAGTCCCTCAAAGAGACCTTGGTCCTGCTGCTTGTAGCTTGACCACTTTCAATCCGAATTTAAACTCACTTCTAACACTTCCAACACATCTCATTGGGTCACAAATAACCATTTTTCATCTCAAACAAGGTCAAACACAACATTTGACTAATTCTCACACTTTTGCCTCCTAAACCCTAGGTGCCCAAAGCCCTAATTTTCATGCACTTCAAATCTAATACATTCCAATCACCAATCTATAGCTTACATACATCATTCAAGCATTCTAACAAGTTTAATTCAATCAAATTTTTACATTTCCACATCAAACCCTAACTAACCGAATTCCATAACTAGTCCTCCAAAGTTTTTTTCATTTCCTTTTAAGTGAATTTCTAAGTTTATTCAACTATAAAAACAATTAAATCAACTAACAAATCAAGTTTAGCTTACTAACCTTTCTTAGAATTTCAAATCCTTCAATTCCTTCCTTTTCGTCTTTTCTTTTCTTGCTCAAGCTTCTTCTCAAGTAGAGTTAACAAGGTTTAATGATAGAAAGGGAAGTTTTTATGGTGGGATTTAGGGTTTGATAAAGCTCAAAATGAGCTTTAATGGAGTTTGGTGAGGGAGAGGGTGAGAGAGAGATGGTTCACGTTTTTTTTAAGAAGATGAAGTCTTTTTTTTTTCTTTTCTTTTTCTTCTATGAATTTGGTCTTATGGAAGACCATAAATCAAATTAAATAAATTTTTAATTATAGTATTTATGGCATCATGCATGATGTCAAGCATGATGTCATATCTTTTCACTTTTTTAATTTTTTTAATTTTTTATTTATTTTTTCATTAGTTCTTTAATTTAATTCTCAATTCCGAAATTTTCTTTTCTCTGATTTTATTTGACAGTTAGGTCAGGAGTCAGCTCTCGGGGTCAATTGACCAAATTGTCCCTCACCAGTTCAACCCGATTTGCAAATAATTCAATATTTTTTCTGGCTCTCTGACCTAATTATTTGACTGGCTTAACAATCCTTTTTCGTGATTTTCTCTTTTCCACTGTGTTCGTAATAGTCCTAAGGTCCGTGGCATCACATTATACGATTCAAAATTCTAGTTTAAATCGACTTCGCAATCCTTCCCGAGAAGGTCACCCATCGCTGTGACTCTCGGCTCTTTTAACTTCTTATGTTCTGTTTTTCTTATTCATACTTAACTAATTGGCAATTACTAATTATTTGTGTTTATGGCTTCTCTAGTCATCTTAAGTGTGGTTCTAATCCTCTTAATTGTTCGGATTGGCTCCGGTTACCGGAATAGTAAAATATACCAGGCTATGCAAATAGGGGTGTTACAATTCTCCCCCCCCTTAAAATGAATTTCGTCTCAAAATTTTACCTGGTATCAATCTCTGAACAGCTGTGGGTGCTGTCTCCTCATGTCCTCCTCTCGTTTCCAAGTAGCCTCCTAGCTCGAATGATGGTTCCACAGCACTTTCACTAACGGTATTTGCTTGTTCCGTAGTTGCTTCACCTCATAAGCCAGAATCTCAATGGGTTCTTCCTCATATGTGAGGTCTAGATTCACGTCAATTTCCTCTACTGGTAGTACATGAGATAGGTCTGATCGATACCTCCTCAACATAGACACAAGAAAGACATTATGTATCTTCTCTAACTCTGGAGGTAGTGCCAATCGATATGCCAAAGGACCCACTCTTTCCAGAACCTCATATGGCCCAATGAAACGAGGACTCAGTTTCCCTTTTCTGCCGAATCTCATAATTCTCTTCCAAGGAGAAACCTTGAGGAATACTTTCTCACCCACTGCATACTCAATATCTCTTCTCTTTAAATCAATGTAGGACTTCTGACGGTTTGATGCAGTCTTAAGTCGATCTCTGATCACCTTGATTTTCTCTTCAGTTTGCTAAACAATTTCGGGTCCAATCATTTTTCTTTCATCCACGTCATCCCAACACAATAGGGTTCTACATTTTCTGCCATACAAAGCTTTATATGGAGGCATCCTAATGCTTGATTGGTAGCTATTGTTGTAAGCAAACTTAATCAAAGGCAAGTGTGTGTCCCAATTGCCCTCAAACTCAATCACACAAGCCCGTAGCATGTCCTCTAAGATCTGAATTACCCTCTCAGATCGGCTATCTGTCTGTGGGTGGAATGCAGTACTGAAGTTCAATCTAATTCCTAGGGCTCTTTGAAGACTACCCCAGAATCTAAAAGTGAACCTAGGATCTCTGTCTGATACGATGGATACTGGCACTCCATGCAGTCTTACTATCTCATCAATGTATAACTTGGCCAATCTTTATAAACTATAGTCCATTCGAACTAGCAGAAAATGAGCAGACTTGGTTAGTCTGTCAACAATGACCCATACTGCATCATGACTCTTCTATGTCCTTGGAAGTCCCATAACAAAATCCATCGTTATTCTCTCCCATTTCCATTCTGGTACTGGTAGTGGATGTAACAACCCAGCGGGTACTTGATGCTCTGCTTTCACTTGCTGACAAGTTAGGCATTTGGAAACAAACTCTGCCACATTTCTTTTTATACCCATCCACTTGTAATGCTCCTTTAGCCCTCTATACATTTTTGTGCTACCAGGGTGCATGGCAAAAGGAGACTCATGTGCTCCCTTCAAAATGATCTTCCTCAAATTAACATCATTAGGAGCACACATTCTACCCTAGTGTAGCAATAAACCATCATCTCTTATTGAGAATTCTAGTTTCTTGCCCTGCTGGACTTCTTCCAATAGCTTCTAATACCTTTCATCATTCTAAGCAGCCATTCTGATCTGATCAATCAACACTGGCTATACATGCCATGCAACTGCTATCTGCCCCTCATCATTAATCTCTAAACTGGCATGATATGATATCAACTCATGTACCATAGACAAAGGAGTAACCCGTAGACTTGCCATAGTCTTGCGACTTAAGGCGTTAGCCACAACATTAGCTTTCCCTGGCTGATAGTCTATCAGACAATCATAGTCTTTTATCAACTCTAACCATCTCCTCTGTTTTAAATTCAACTCCTTCTGAGTGCCTAGATACTTCAAACTCTTATGATCTGTGTAGATGTAGCACTTCTCCCCATACAAATAATGTCTCTAGATCTTAAGAGCAAACACAATAGTTGCAAGCTCCAAATCATGTGTTGGATAATTTCTCTCATGCGGTTTTAGCTGGCGTGATGCATAGGCAATGACATTTTGATCTTGCATCAATACACAACCTAATCCATTGTAAGAAGCATCACTATAAACTATATATTCTTTACCCGATGCAGGTAAAGTCAGGACTGGAGCCTCAGTTAAACATCTCTTTAATTCATCAAAACTCTGTTGACATTTATCCGTCCACTAAAATTTTACATCTTTCCTAAGCAGCTTGGTCAGTGGAGATGCCAACATGGAGAATCCCTTCACTAATCTACGGTAGTATCCAGCTAAACCCAGAAAACTGCGAATCTCCATGATATTTCTGGGTGGCCTCCAATTAAGGATAACTTCAATCTTACTTAGATCTACCTTAATGCCTTCTACTGATACTATATGCCCCAAGAAAGATATTTCTTTCAGCCAAAATTCACATTTCGACAATTTGGCATATAGCTGTTTCTCCCTTAAAGTCTGTAGTACAATCCGTAGATGTCTATCATGCTCTTTTGCACTCCTCGAATAGATCAATATATCATCTATGAATACCACAACAAACTGATTGAGGTATGGTCTGAAGATAGTGTTAATTAGATCCATAAAAGCAACTGGAGCATTAGTTAACCCGAATGGCATGACCAAGAATTCGTAATGGCCATAGCGGGTTCTAAAGGCAGTTTTAGAAATACTCTGCTCTTATACTTTCAATTGATAATAACCTGATCTCAGGTCAATTTTGGAGAACACAGCTGCACCCCTCAACTGATCAAACAAGTCATCAATGCGGGTTAAAGGATATCTATTCTTTATTGTCACCTTATTCAACTGTCGATAATCAATACATAAGCGGAGAGTGCCATCCTTCTTCTTAACAAACAACACTGGCGCTCCCTAAGGTGACACACTGGGGCAGATAAAGCCCTTGTCAAGTAGTTCTTGCAACTGCACTTTCAACTCTTTCAATTCTGCAGGTGCCATTCTATATGGTGTTATAGAGATTGGGTCCACACCAAGCATAACATCAAACTCAAACTATACCTCTCTTTCTAGAGGTAATTCTGGCAATTCATTAGGAAACACATCCGGAAAGTCACATACAGTAGGAATGTCCCTTAGTGTCGGACTCCCCACTTGGGTGTCTATCACATGTGCCAAGTATGCTTCACACCCCTTTCTGATCATCCTTCTGGCTAGTGCAGCCGAAATGATGTTTGATGGCAGTAAATGCCTCTCCCCATGTATTACCACATCACCGTACAGAGGGAGACCAAAAGTGACTATCTTCAGTCTACAGTCAATCATGGCGTGATGCCTGGCTAACCAATCCATGCCCAAGATAATATCATAATCTTTGAAGGGCATTTCAATCAAATCTGATAGAAAAGTGTGTCCTTAGATCACCAAAGAACAGTCTCTATAGATTCTATTGACCCAAACCTCTTGTCCTAATAGACTAGTTACTAGCACTTCAAAACCCATTTTGACACACGGTACAGCAAGTGAACTGACTATGCTAGCACTAACATATGAGTGGGTCGAACCCAGATCAAACAACACAAATACTTCTTGATCAGAGATAGAAAATATACCAGCTACAACATCAGAAGTCTCAGCCTCTTCTCGCTGTCTCAACGTATAAACCCTGGCTGAAGCACTTCCTTGTGCTGACTGACCAACAGTACCCTGACTGCTTGAAGCAATGCCTCTACCTCTGTCTCTTCCTCTGCCAACTGGTTTTGAACTTCTAGGAGCAGGACTCTGAATAGATCCTTCTGTAGTGGTAGGAGCTGTCACACCCTACCCCTCTGTAAGGCATAACATGATCCCGTAGTATACCTAATGAATTACCAACTCCGTCTACTGATAACCCATTAAATACACTACAAGGGATTTTAAAAACTTTTCTTACTTCTTTTACAGTGGTGAGCACTATTTACAGGTGTGAAAAACCTTTTTGAACTGAAGTGATAGAACTGACACATTTGACTTATTTGGAGTTTCTGTAAAAATTTTGGCAGAGTGCCATCTGTATTTTGGATAAAACAGTTCTTCAGAAAACCTGTAAAAAGCACTTCAATATGTATTTGCAAATCTCAACTCCAGCATATTTCTCAACACAACATTTTTCTCAAACTCAAATCCACAGTAATTTTTCAAAGACTGAGATACAAGAAATATAATACAAAACTATTCAAGTAAATGAAATCTCAAATTTACATTTACAATAATTTACATTTAATTACATACCAAAATATTTTACAAGAGTTTTTATACAACTGCTCAAATAATTTACATACATATTATTACATGCATACATCAAAACCTGTGTACATGGGTATACCTATGATATACCTAGAGCTGATCTGAATATATCTTCAAGGAAATTTACTTACTGCTCTATGCTCTTCTTACCTGCAACAGCATACAAAGCTATCGCTGAGTGGTGAACTCAGTGGTGCATAACTATAATTTAAAACATAGTACAATATACATTGACAAAATTTCTGATAAATAATTTGGAAATCAATACTCATCAAATTCTACAACTCAAAATATTCATTGCCAATAATGTAAATCATTTGTATAAATGACTTTGATCACAAAATTCAATTTATCAAATCATGACTATCCATTTAAATAATTCTAACGAAATCAATTATACATAAACCATAATTGAAATCAAAATTCCTTACCATTCAAAAGCCATTCTGTATCTCAAAAATCATTATGTATTTCAAAAATCATACTGTATCTCAAAAATCATACTGTATCTCAAAACTCATTCTTTATCTCAAAAATCATTCTTTATCTCACTAACCATGCAAGACTAATCCGAAAGGGCCATATTCGATGTGATTCTAACTCCCTATGGTCGGGGAGGTCGAATCAGATTCTAACTCCCTATGGTCGGGGAGGTCGAATCATCGTGCGCAGTACCATCACAATAATGAATCTTCCGCAAGGGCCATAACGATAAAATAAACTTAGATCTAACCTCAAATCAGAGGAAAATCTAAGCCTGTGCACGTACCATGGTAATCAAAACACAACTAACTCCATTGTCTTCTCAACAAATGAGAGAGACGGGTAATAACCTAGTCAAGCATCTATAGTGAGATATAAAACAATATCACAATCCTTTTAGTGAGCATAAATCACAATATAATTCGATTCAAAGTCAATTCCAATATCCAATAATTTTTATGCTCAACACAATTCAAATCATAAATTTGCATTTTTCCATGAAAATTACCATCACAATTCAAAACATGTTCTATCACAATTTTCCAAAACATAATTTATTCCATCCATAACAATGCTTAATACTTGTGGAAATACCATTTCATAAAGCTAAATTCATACATACTATAACAATTTTCAATAATCATTGAATTAAATCTAATGCTTGTTAAACATAATACATAAGAAAATATGTCATTTAATCATATGAAATATTCAAAACAAAATCAGTTAAAAACTAGTTGTGCACAAACCTCTGATGACTGTCTCTCAGTCCGACTCGGTGTTTCCTTCCCTTTCCACGAGTCTTTACTAATCGAGAAACACAATTTAAAGTGTTTCAGTACTAAATTAAATTGTCTCTATCGATAATGCTTGTTAAGTGGTTCACTGAAATCTATTATTTGCTTAATCACTTAATATACCGACCCTCAATATTTTCTAGGTAAATTAGGTTTTGGTGTCCTTAATATGTCACATTCGATAATGTTTTAGGATTGGTACGTGTTACCAAACTCAATTCTATGTATATTGCGTTTTCTTGCATTTCATTGCAAATTGCTGGATTTCGGGATACTAGTTTGACCTAGCCGGACGGCCTAGTTTCCTTGGTTTTCAGGTTTCAGTCAAAACTAAAAACTTGTAGATCTATGTCTTATTGCACGCGGGGCAAAATTTCAGGTCAATCCGAGTTAAGTAGACCAAGTTATGGTCATTATACTACTGCTGGTCAAATGGCACCAATTTAGGTCAATTTTAGGTCAATTTGGTCAACTCTGGTTCGGCCAGTTTTTGGACCCGAACTTGTGCAAGTTGTTTGACTTGCTTATGGTCATTTCTGGGCTTTGGTGTCTTCATAAGACTTGTAGGTATGGGTCTTAACTATTCATGGTTAAAATTTCAGGTCAATTGGACCTGTTTTGAGTGAGTTATGGCCTAAACACTCACTGCTGCCCAATTGGCCATTTTTCAGGTCCTAATTGCACCTAATCCGAATTGGTCATTTTCTTAGGTCACCTTGCAAGCAGAATTTTGGTATGTTTTCTCAATGAAAGTTGGCACATTTTGTGCCTAGTTCCACCTCCAATTGGTCTCATACCAATTGAGGTTACACATTTAAACTTATTGGCTAAAATGTACACTGCCCTTGGTTACTTTGCTTAACACACATCAATTACACACATTTACCTTGCAATTTGTTCACTTCTCTACCAATCTGTTTTGGTACATTACCAAAATCATATTCTACTTTACATTAACATTACTTTGGGCAGATTACAATTACCCTCAACACACCAAATATAATTCACATTTACAAGTTCTAAGTACCATTACATACACACCTAACCATTACAAATCTTACATACACTTTACAATATCAATCTACATACATATCCATCAATCCTTCTAGGTCAATATTCTGCCTACACTTCCATGAATACATACATTTACTCAAGTGTTCCCAAGCTGCTGAAAATTGTCCTTCAACATCAAAGTGCCCTACAATTTACCAATTCCCATCCAAGTGCATAAATCACCATATATATGTGAAATAATTCACTAGGATATTAAATCACCATGATCAACATTATTTCTCATCAATTATATGCATAATAAATCATTAAATGCGTGACCCCATGGCTGTCCAAAAATGGCTATCTCAATAACTATTTAAACTTTAAAATTTCCTTCACAAAACTAACACCCATAACATGAACATAAAGTTTAACAAAGAAATCTTCAAAAATGTAAACTTACCACTTTGGAAATTCTTCAAAACCTCTCCAAAACTTGGTTTTCTTGTTGCCTATCTACTACCCAAGGTGTGTAGACTAACTTTGATGAAGGAACTTAGGAAGAAATTGGCTTGGAAGTGGATGGGTGGAGCTTGAACATGGGACATCAATGGTGGAATTTGGGAGGTGGTTTCATTCGGCCAAGAAGAAAATTAAAGGAGAAGAAGATGAAATGGACGTGCACTTGTCCGCTTAAAGAATTTATATACCCCTCCATAGTGCTCCACTAACTTAGGTTTTTTTTTTTTTTTTTTAATTATTATAATTAAACTTTCCATTATCCCATATTATATCCCTTTATGTTTTTAATTATACAACACATGGGATTTCATTTTTCATGGCATTTTCAAAATTTAATACTATTTATTTTTAAAGGACATTTAGGTCAAAAGTTAACTCGGAGTGTCAATTGACCAAAATGCCCCTATTCGGGTTGTACTCCTAATTTTTCGGTAACACCGATTTTTGTCCATTTTTCGATTTCTCACTTTTCTTTGTACTAATTATTTAATTTTTCTTTGATATTTTTAATGATATTTATACTTCAATTGATGTCTCTTTAGGTCCTAAAAATATTTTCCAGGGTTCCCATGATCCGAGGCTAGTCAACGGTCCA
The DNA here is from genome assembly GCF_030052815.1 of Hevea brasiliensis. Taxonomy (NCBI): domain Eukaryota; kingdom Viridiplantae; phylum Streptophyta; class Magnoliopsida; order Malpighiales; family Euphorbiaceae; genus Hevea; species Hevea brasiliensis. The sequence continues at coordinate 80,151,737 of NC_079493.1, read as the reverse complement.
TGCCGTGACTTCCTGTCTTGATCACCATCGCTAGGGTTCCATGCTCGCTTATATTGGTTACATTTCTTTGCTATTATTTTTCATTTGTTTTTCTTGTATTTTCTTTTATTGTATTTCATTATTTTATGTCTCCTCACTCATAACGAAGTGTAGTTCTAGGCATCCTAGGTCCAGGACAAGACTAGTCACCGAGCAATGAGCACTACCGAACTTAGGGGTGTTACAATTCTCCCCCCCTTAAATAAATTTCGTCTCGAAATTTTACCTGGTATTAGTCTCTGAACAGCTGTGGGTGCTGTCTCCTCATATCCTTTTCACGTTCCCAAGTAGCTTCCTAGCCTGAATGATGGTTCCATAGCACTTTAACCAGGTGTATCTGTTTATTCCTCAGCTGCTTCACTTCATAAGCCAGAATTTTTATGGGTTCTTCCTCATATGAGAGGTCTGGATTTACCTCAATCTCTTCAACTGATAGTACATGAGATGGGTCTGATCTGTACCTGCTTAACATGGACACATGGAAAGACACTGTGTATGCTTGCTAGCTCTGGAGGTAATGCCAACCGATATGTCAAAGGACTCACTCTTTCCAGGACCTCATATGGTCCGATGAAATGAGGACTCAGTTTCCCCTTTTTGCCAAATCTCATAATCCTCTTCCAAGGAGAAACTTTGAGGAATACCTTATCACCCACTGCATACTCAATATCTATTCTTTTCAGATCAACATAGGACTTCTGACGATCTGATGTAGCCTTGAGTCTATCTCTGATCAATCTAATCTTTTCCTCTGTCTACTGAACAATTTCTGGCCCAATCATCTTCCTTTCACCTACTTCATCCCAACATAAGGGAGTTCTGCACTTTCTGCCATACAAAGCTTCATATGGAGGCATTCCAATGCTTGATTGGTAGCTGTTGTTATAAGCAAACTCAATCAAAGGCAAGTGTGTATCCCAACTACCTTCAAATTCAATCACACAAGCCCGTAGCATATCCTCCAATGTCTGAATAACCCTTTCAGTCTGGCCATCTGTCTGTGGGTGGAATACTGTGCTGAAGTTCAATCTAGTTCTTAGGGCTCTCTGAAGACTACCCTAGAATCTAGAAGTGAACTTAGGATCTCTGTCAGACACAATTGATACTGGCACTCCATGCAATTTTACAATCTCATATACGTACAATCTGGCCAATCTTTCCAGGCTATAGTCCACCCGGACTGGCAAAGAGTGATTAGACTTGGTTAGTCTGTCAACTATAACCTATACTGCATCATGACTATTCTGTGTCTTCAGAAGTTTCATCACAAATCCATAGTTATCCATTCCCTTCCAATGTTTCATAGGGTGCCGTTTGTATGCTAGCTTGACACTTATTACTGTATACAAATTCTGTTAGTGGGATGTATCTGTCCCATCTCCCTCGGATTCAAGGACAGAAGTTCTCAGTATATTCTCGAGGGTTTATTCCATTTTACAGGTTATTATTATCATTTCATTTCATTATTTATAGAAACTCAATGAGTTTCAAAATTTACCTGAATCACTTGTTTCGACTGTCCATCCATCTGAGGATGATAAGTCGTACTGATATCTCTAAGCTTATAGCAATTACTGGGGTACAGGTAATTCACATTAATGTAACCGAGTCACTGACTCTAGCTACCTTACAAGTGTAGTCGTTTGATAGGCTAGTTCTGAAGTTTTAAATTTCTGACTAAAATTTTCACATTTATTTCCAGTAATAGTACCCTATTCGGGTACAACTGTATCAATTTATAGATTACTTACAAATATTCTTACTTATTGTACCACGAGGAAACACGTAGCTCTACACAATAATCCGATTATCGATCAGTAATCTCGACACAATACAAACATCGAGAACATTATATAGTCACTACGTTATAACCTCATGGACTAGGTTTTCTAACATCTTATCTTTCTCGAATCCACTAATATCCCAAACCGATTCTGATTACAATTTCCTTTGACAATTACTAACAGTAACATTTTTGCCCTTATCTAGAGCAATTCTATTACTGTAACTTACTTTTAGGTCCTCTTGCCTTACATTAAGTAGGCTCGCCAATTAGCTTTATAATTTACGGTATGTTAGAAAATACTTTTAGCTAACAATTCTTCCAAAATTAATGTCAACCATACTTGTTATTGTAGTTATTATCCTAAAGGACTAGTCACTAATACATCAAAATTCATTTCCATATAAAGGAATAACAACAGAACATATAGTTCTGACACTAACACACAACTAAGTAGTGTTGGGATCAATTAATAACTAATTGTTTCTTTCAAAAATTAAGAACTTACCAGCAGCTACATCTGAAGTTTCTGCTCTTTTTACTTCGCACATAGTGGACTCTCCGACTAGTGCGCTACTATATTCGAGTTGATTCACTGTGTTATAGTGGTGAGGAGTACCAACTCTATTTCTATCTTGACTCTGACTGACGGTCTGTGAACTCCGGAGAGCAGATCGAGGTGGTTTAGCACAATCTTTAGCAAAGTGTCCAAGTTTTCCACAATTGTAACAGGCTCCAGAGGCCTTACGACAAATACCTCCATGTAGCTTACCACAAACATGGCAGAAACGGGCAAGATAGGAACTTCTGGTTGTTCGACGACTAGATTTTTATGGTCTCTGCCCTGATGATCCGCCTCTATCATATTTCTGAGTTCGGGGCTCCTCAAATTTTTTTCTCTTCCCCAAATTACTGTTCGAACTCTGACCCATAGGTTTCTCCCTCTTTTCCATTTCACACTGCCCTTGTGGGGTTGGAGTGCAATACTTGGGCTTGGTGACAGTTATCGACCATTTGCTGGAAGAAAGTGGCCATTTGCTGGGCCATTTGTGCAGTAATTTGTACTGGTAAAACTGGTACAGTCGGGCCTTCGACACTTTGTGGAGTTGGGGCCTCAACTTGTACTTCTGCCATCACGGACTGTTCTATTGTCTCATTCTTCTCTTCCATTTTTTTTCACAGAATTTTCTATTCCTGTACAACCAACACAAGGAGATTCCTCTCCATTAGTTCATATTTATGATGTAAATGTACTATATGTATCAAACATTTGAGCAGTTGTAGTTCTAACAAAAAGATTTCAAATTCACATTCAAATTCACTTTAAAACCATTGCTCGATACCACTAAAACATGTCACACCCTACCCTCTGTAAGGCATAACATGATCCCGTAGTATACCTAATGAATTACCAACTCAGTCATCGATAACCCATTAAATACACTACAAGGGATTTTAAAACTTTTCTTACTTCTTTTACATGGTGAGCACTATTTACAGTGTGAAAACCTTTTGAATCAAGTGATAGAATCGACACATTTGACTTATTTGGAGTTTCAGAAAATTTTGGCAGAGTGCCATCTGTATTTTGGATAAAACAGTTCTTGAAAACTCAAAAAGCACTTCAATATGTATTTGCAAATCTCAACTCCAAGCATATTTCTCAACACAACATTTTTCTCAAACTCAAATCCACAAGAATTTTTCAAAGACCGAGATACAAGAAATATAAAACAAAACTATTAAAGTAAATGAAATCTCAAATTTACATTTACAATAATTTACATTTAATTACATACCAAAATATTTTACAAGAGTTTTTATACAACTGCTCAAATAATTTACATACATATTATTACATGCATACATCAAAACCTGTGTACATGGGTATACCTATGATATACCTAGAGCTGATCTGAATATATCTTCAAGGAAATTTACTTACTGCTCTATGCTCTTCTTACCTGCAACAGCATACAAAGCTATCGCTGAGTGGTGAACTCAGTGGTGCATAACTATAATTTAAAACATAGTACAATATACATTGACAAAATTTACAGTAAATAATTTGGAAATCTGAATACTCATCAAATTCCACAACTCAAAATATTCATTGCCAATAATGTAAATCATTTGTATAAATGACTTTGATCACAAAATTCAATTTATCAAATCATGACTATCCATTTAAATAATTCTAACGAAATCAATTATACATAAACCATAATTCAAATCAAAATTCCTTACCATTCAAAAGCCATTCTGTATCTCAAAAATCATTATGTATTTCAAAAATCATACTGTATCTCAAAAATCATAATGTATCTCAAAACTCATTCTTTATCTCAAACATCATTCTTTATCTCACTAAACATGCAAGACTAATCCGAAAGGGCCATATTCGATGTGATTCTAACTCCCTATGGTCGGGGAGGTCGAATCAGATTCTAACTCCCTATGGTCGGGGAGGTCGAATCATCGTGCACAGTACCATCACAATAATGAATCTTCCGCAAGGGCCATAACGATAAAATAAACTTAGATCTAGCCTCAAATCAGAGGAAAATCTAAGCCTATGCACGTACCATGGTAATCAAAACACAACTAACTCCATTGTCTTCTCAACAAATGAGAGAGACGGGTAATAACCTAGTCAAGCATCTATAGTGAGATATAAAACAATATCACAATCCTTTTAGTGAGCATAAATCACAATATAATTCGATTCAAAGTCAATTCCAATATCCAATAATTTTTATGCTCAACACAATTCAAATCATAAATTTGCATTTTTCCATGAAAATTACCATCACAATTCAAAACATGTTCTATCACAATTTTCCCAAAACATAATTTATTCCATCCATAACAATGCTTAATACTTGTGGAAATACCATTTCATAAAGCTAAATTCATACATACTATAACAATTTTCAATAATCATTGAATTAAATCTAATGCTTGTTAAACATAATACATAAGAAAATATGTCATTTAATCATATGAAATATTCAAAACAAAATCAGTTAAAAACTAGTTGTGCACAAACCTCTGATGACTGTCTCCTGGTCTGGACTCAGTGTTTCCTTCCCTTTCCCTGAGTCTTTACTAACTGAGAAATACAATTTAAAGTGTTTCAGTACTAAATTAAATTGTCTCTATCGATAATGCTTGTTAAGTGGTTCACTGAAATCTATTATTTGCTTAATCACTTAATATACCGACCCTCAATATTTTCTAGGTAAATTAGGTTTTGGTGTCCTTAATATGTCACATTCGATAATGTTTTAGGATTGGTACGTGTTACCAAACTCAATTCTATGTATATTGCGTTTTCTTGCATTTCATTGCAAATTGCTGGATTTCGGGATACTAGTTTGACCTAGCCGGACGGCCTAGTTTCCTTGGTTTTCGGGTTTCAGTCAAAACTAAAAACTTGTAGATCTATGTCTTATTGCACGCGGGGCAAAATTTTAGGTCAATCCGAGTTAAGTAGACCAAGTTATGGTCATTATACTACTGCTGGTCAAATGGCACCAATTTAGGTCAATTTTAGGTCAATTTGGTCAACTCTGGTTCGGCCAGTTTTTGGACCCGAACTTGTGCAAGTTGTTTGACTTTCTTATGGTTATTTCTGGGCTTTGGTGTCTTCATAAGACTTGTAGGTATGGGTCTTAACTATTCATGGTTAAAATTTCAGGTCAATTGGACCTGTTTTGAGTGAGTTATGGCCTAAACACTCACTGCTGCCCAATTGGTCATTTTTCAGGTCCTAATTGCACCTAATCCGAATTGGTCATTTTCTTAGGTCACCTTGCAAGCAGAATTTTGGTATGTTTTCTCAATGAAAGTTGGCACATTTTGTGCCTAGTTCCACCTCCAATTGGTCTCATACCAATTGAGGTTACACATTTAAACTTATTGGCTAAAATGTACACTGCCCTTGGTTACTTTGCTTAACACACATCAATTACACACATTTACCTTGCAATTTGTTCACTTCTCTACCAATCTGTTTTGGTACATTACCAAAATCATATTCTACTTTACATTAACATTACTTTGGGCAGATTACAATTACCCTCAACACACCAAATATAATTCACATTTACAAGTTCTAAGTACCATTACATACACACCTAACCATTACAAATCTTACATACACTTTACAATATCAATCTACATACATATCCATCAATCCTTCTAGGTCAATATTCTGCCTACACTTCCATGAATACATACATTTACTCAAGTGTTCCCAAGCTGCTGAAAATTGTCCTTCAACATCAAAGTGCCCTACAATTTACCAATTCCCATCCAAGTGCATAAATCACCATATATATGTGAAATAATTCACTAGGATATTAAATCACCATGATCAACATTATTTCTCATCAATTATATGCATAATAAATCATTAAATGCGTGACCCCATGGCTGTCCAAAAATGGCTATCTCAATAACTATTTAAACTTTAAAATTTCCTTCACAAAACTAACACCCATAACATGAACATAAAGTTTAACAAAGAAATCTTCAAAAATGTAAACTTACCACTTTGGAAATTCTTCAAAACCTCTCCAAAACTTGGTTTTCTTGTTGCCTATCTACTACCCAAGGTGTGTAGACTAACTTTGATGAAGGAACTTAGGAAGAAATTGGCTTGGAAGTGGATGGGTGGAGCTTGAACATGGGACATCAATGGTGGAATTTGGGAGGTGGTTTCATTCGGCCAAGAAGAAAATTAAAGGAGAAGAAGATGAAATGGACGTGCACTTGTCCACTTAAAGAATTTATATACCCCTCCATAGTGCTCCACTAACTTAGGTTTTTTTTTTTTTTTTAATTATTATAATTAAACTTTCCATTATCCCATATTATATCCCTTTATGTTTTTAATTATACAACACATGGGATTTCATTTTTCATGGCATTTTCAAAATTTAATACTATTTATTTTTAAAGGACATTTAGGTCAAAAGTTAACTCGGAGTGTCAATTGACCAAAATGCCCCTATTCGGGTTGTACTCCTAATTTTTCGGTAACACCGATTTTTGTCCATTTTTCGATTTCTCACTTTTCTTTGTACTAATTATTTAATTTTTCTTTGATATTTTTAATGATATTTATACTTCAATTGATGTCTCTTTAGGTCCTAAAAATATTTTCCAGGGTTCCCCGCAGTCCAGGGCTAGTCAACGGTCCATGCCGTGACTTCCCGGTGCGGTCACCCATCGCTAGGGTTCCCGGCTCGCTTAACTTGGTTACATTTCTTTGCTATTATTTTTCCTTTGTTTTTCTTGTATTTTCTTTTCTTGTATTTCATTATTTTATGTCTCCTCACTCATAACGAAGTGTAGTTCTAGGCATCCTAGCTGTCCGGACAGCACTAGTCACCGGAACAGCAGAACGCACTACCGAACTTAGGGGTGTTACAGGAGCTGGACCGAATCTAGGAGCACTAGTGCAGTCTTTAGCTAAATGGCCTTTGCCTCCACAGCTAAAATAGGCTCCTGTTGCCTAATAGCATTCTCCCCCATGAATCTTGCCACAAGTCTCATAGGGACGGGAGGGATATGAACCCCTGCTTGACTGCTGACCAGACCTAGGGAGTCTCTGTCCAAAGAATCGACCCCTTCCAAATCTTTCACCTCGACCTCTGCTAGGTCCCCCAAATTTCTTCCTCTTCCCAGAAGTACCACTAGGACTTGGCTCTACTGTCACACCCTACCCCTCTGTAAGGCATAACATGATCCCGTAGTATACCTAATGAATTACCAACTCCATCTACTGATAATCCATTAAATACACTACAAGGGATTTTAAAAACTTTTCTTACTTCTTTTACAGTGGTGAGCACTATTTACAGGTGTGAAAGACTTTGGTGAACTGAAGTGAAACAACTAACTCATTTGATTTATTTGGAATATCTGTAAAAATTTTGGCAAGGTACCAATTGTATTTTGGACAAAACAGTTCTTCAGAAAACCTGTAAAAAGCACTTCAATATATTTTCAAATCTCAACTCCAACATTTTTATCAACACAACACATTTCTCAAGTCAAATCCACAGTGATTTTCAAAGACTAAGATACAAAAATATAACACAATTTTTACAAGCCAAATAACTCATAATTATTTTACAACTTTACTGTACAACTTAAATTTACAACTGCTCAAAATCAAGAACAAAATATACATACAGTGAATATACATTACAGTACAAAATGCCACATGTGGTATACTCACTATACCCAAAATCTCTCGCTGGCGGTACTAGTAGCTTAGTCTGCTGCCCTGTCTGTCTCTCTACCTACGACAGCAATAAAAAGCTATCGCTGAGACAATGTCTCAGTGGTGCACAACATTAACCAAATACAAATTTTAAATCACAATTCATAAATCATATCAATAGTGGATACTTAAAACCATAGTTAAATTCAAGACAATGAATGTCATAAGGAATTTAAACTCCAATTCACAAATTATCAAAATTCATAATAACACAATTTAGTCAAATAGCTTAAGAATACCGTATTGCCAATTCATACACAATTTGATCAAATAACTGAATAATACCATTTTGCAAATCAATAACACAATTCGATCAAATAACTGAATAATATCGTTTTGCAAATCATTAACACAATTCAATCAAATAACTGAATAATACAATGTTGCCAATCAATAACACAATTTAGGTCATGACACAAGTTTTTCCATATATGCCGTGTTGTACACCACGATAAGACATACTCACCCCAATAATCGAAATCAATGAGGGAGGAAGCTAGCTATATAATGAGTACTCATCCACACTCACCTCAGACTGGGAAGTCAAAGAGGGAGGAACATAATCATACTCACCCCAGACTGGTAAGTCAAAGAGGGAGGAATAATCACACTCACCCCATTAATGGAGGAGGAACATAGTATCAGTGTCATGCCAATTGTGAGTCAAAACAATTCCAAACATTTTATTCAAATGATCCGTAAGAATCCAATAAATTTCCAAAGTTATAATTTCATTCACAAAATGGCAACACAATTCGTAATTCACTTCAATTTCCACAAAATCGATTCTGATGCTTTTCAATCAATAAGTATCCATCAATATCATTCAAACAATTTTTCACAGTTTCAAACCATTCACAATGTTTTTCAATCAATAAGTGTCCATCAACACATTTCCACAATTTAAAACAATAATATACAAATAGTCAATATTTATTTCAATTGAAAAATTAAAGAGAAATAGTTGTTGTGCACAAACACAATTTAAAACAATAATATACAAATAGTCATAATTCTTTTCAATTGAAAATTTCAAAAGAAATAGCCGTTGTGCACAAACCTCTGATATTTGTCTCCTGGTCCTGACTCAGTATTTCTTTCCCTTTTGCTGAGTCCTTGTTAAATGAGAAACACAATTTGAAGTGTTTCAGTACCAAATTAAACTGTCTCTATCAATGGTGTTTGGTAAATAATGCACTGAACTCAATTATTCACTTAATCACCTAATATACCGACCCTCGTTGCGTTTTAGGTAAATTAGGTTTTAGTGTCGTTAATATGTCACATTCGATAGGGTTTTAGGTTTGGTACGTTTTACCAAAGTCATTTCCTTGTTTAGTGCATTTTAATGCAAATTGCTGGATTTCGGGACACTGGTTTGACCTAGCCGGACGATCTAGTTCCCTCGGTTTTCGGGTCTCGGTCGAAACTACAAACTTGTAGATCTATGTCTTATGGACCGCGGTGCAAAATTTTAGATCAATCTGAGTTAAGTAGACCAAGTTATGGTCATTATACTACTGCTGGTCAAATGGTACCATTTTAGGTCAATTTTAGGTCAATTTGGTCAACTCTGGTTCGGCCAGTTTCTGGACCCGAACTTGTGCAAGTTGTTTGACTTCCTTATGGTCATTTCTGGGCTTTGGTGTCTTCATAAGACTTGTAGGTATGGGTCTTTACTATTCTTGGTCAAAATTTCAGGTCAATTGGACCTGGTTTGAGTGAGTTATGGCCTAAACACTCACTGCTGCCCAATTGGTCATTTTTCAGGTCCTAATTGCACCTAATCCGAATTGGTCATTTTCTTAGGTCACCTTGCAAGCAGAATTTTGGTATGTCTTCTCAATGAAAGTTGGCACATTTTGTGCCTAGTTCCACCTCCAATTGGTCTCATACCAATTGAGGTTACATATTTAAACTTATTGGCTAAAATGTACACTGCCCTTGGTTACTTTGCTTAACACACATCAATCACACACATTTACCTTGCAATTTGTTCACTTCCCTACCAATCTGTTTTGGTACAATACCAAAAGCATATTCTACTTTACATTAACATTTCTTTGGGCGGATTACAATTACCCTCAACACACCAAATATAATTCACATTTACAAATTCTAAGTACCATTACATACACACCTAACCATTACAAATCTTACATACACTTTACAATATCAATCTACATACATATCCATCAATCCTTCTAGGTCAATATTCTGCCTACACTTCCATGAATACATACATTTACTCAAGTGTTCCCAAGCTGTCGAAAATTGTCCTTCAACATTAAAGTGCCCTACAATTTACCAATTCCCATCCAAGTGCATAAATCACCATATATATGTGAAATAATTCACTAGGATATTAAATCACCATGATCAACATTATTTCTCATCAATTATATGCATAATAAATCATTAAATGCGTGACCCCATGGCTGTCCAAAAATGGCTATCTCAATAACTATTTAAACTTTAAAATTTCTTTCACAAAACTAACACCCATAACATGAACATAAAGTTTAACAAAGGAATTCTCAAAAGTGTAAACTTACCTTTGATTGTAACTTGCTAAACCTTCACCAAACTTCTCAAATTTGGTATCAATATCTTCCTTGTGATGTGTAGACAAACTTTCATGAAGAACCCTAGGTGATTGGAGTTGAAAATGGGGAGGTGCATGGAGCTTGAAGAAAACGTCAATGGTGGAATTCTTCACCTCTTCATTTCGGCTGGTTTTATGGAAATGGAGAAGATGAAGTATTCAGCTGCCTATTAAGTGTACACATGTCCCACTATGTGTTTAATTAATTCCCTTAGTGGTCCACTTAGTCACTTAATCATATAATAATCCAATTGTTCACTTAATCCCACATTAACCCATGATTTTAGTTATTTACTTTAGGTACCACCAAATTAATTTTTCATTTCATTTTCTAAGTGTAATGTTATTTATTTTTAATGGACATTTAGGTCAAAAGACACTTCGGGATGTCAAATGACCATAATGCCCCTGTTCGGGTGGCATTCCCAATTTTTCGGTAACACCGTATTTTGTCTGTTTTTCGATTTCTCACTTTTCTTTGTACTAATTATTTAATTTTTCTTTGATCTTTCTAATGATATTTATTCTTCAATAAGGGTCTATTTAAGTCTTAAAAATGTTTTCGTGGTTCCCATGATCCGAGGCAGATCAACGGTCCATGCCGTGACTTCGGTCATGATCACCCATCGCTAGGTTTCCCGGCTCACTTATTCGGTTACATTTCTTTGCTATGATTTTTCCTTTGTTTTTCTTGTATTTTCTTTTCTTTTATTTCATTATTTATGTCTCCTCTCTCATAACAAGGTGTGGTTCTAGGCATCCTAGCTGTCCGGATAGCACTGGTCACCGGAGCAATGAGCACTCTACGAACTTAGGGTGTTACAATTCTCCCCCCCTTAAATAAATTTCGTCCACGAAATTTTTACCCAGTAGCCATCTTACAATAGTCATACGTTTATTTCTCCTTTCTATATGATCGTATAATCTTCTTTTTCTCAAATTTGTATAAGACTTTTAACAATCTAATACAATGTTTACTTTGTTTGGATAACACCAATCTCCTCTTGCTATTGTGTTGTCTAATATTTCGGTTCACGTTTCTTCTTGAATGACCCTTGAGGTCATGTTAGAATCATTCATCAGTCATTGGTCCTCTGACCATTCTAGTCCATAGTCTTCCTCACATTTGTAATATTTCTTTGTTACACATGAATCAACTGTTCAATTCTCTACTTTCATAACTCTTTTTATCTGTCAATATTCTATAACTTACTTCCTTTTGTATTGAACTATAACCTTTCGATATTTTAACTTTTGAGTTTTAGATCCCTAAGTAGGATTTTCAAACTTATTTCTAACAATTAAATTCTGTCATGGCATAACTATACCAAAACAGATGCCGTTGGCAACTATTCTTATCTAGGTGTACTATCGGGTAGTACGTACTCTACACAATAATCTCAAGTCAGTACTGTAATCTGCAGCTTACAGTATAAACATCAAGAACATTGCATAGTTACTACGATACATCCCAATAGATCAAACTTTGTTATCTTTTATTCTTTTTGAATTCACTGATATTCGAATCTTATTCTGATTACAATATCCATTAGCAATTTCTAACAGTAACCTCCTTGCCCTCATCTAGAGCAATTCCATTACTGCATCTTACATTTACGTCCTCTTGCCTTACATTAAGTAGGCTCGCCAATTAGCTTATAATTTTATGGTGTGTCGACAAATACTTTTCACGATAAACTCTTCCAAAACTAATTTCACTTGTTATCACAATCCTTATCCTAAAGGACTAGTCACTAATGCATCAAAATTTATTTCCACGACCTCTGTACAATAATACAAGGAGATTTCCTCCCGTTAGTGCATATTTATAATGTAATGTCTTGTATGTATCAAACATTTGAGCAGATTGTAGTTCTGACAAAAAGATTTCAAATTCACAGTTCGAAATTCACTTTAAAACCATTGCTCTGATACCACTAAAACATGTCACACCCTACCCCTCTGTAAGGCATAACATGATCCCGTAGTATACCTAATGAATTACCAACTCGTCTCGATAATCCATTAAATACACTACAAGGGATTTTAAAAACTTTTCTTACTTCTTTTACGATGGTGAGCACTATTTACAGTGTGAAAGACTTTGGTGAATCAAGTGAAACAACTAACTCATTTGATTTATTTGGAATATCTGTAAAAATTTTGGCAAGGTGCCATTTGTATTTTGGACAAAACAGTTCTTCAGAAAACCTGTAAAAAGCACTTCAATATATTTTCAAATCTCAACTCCAACATTTTTATCAACACAATTTTTACAAGCCAAATAACTCATAATTATTTTACAACTTTACTGTACAACTTAAATTTACAACTGCTCAAAACCAAGAACAAAATATACATACAGTGAATATACATTACAGTACAAAATGCCACATGTGGTATACTCACTATACCCAAAATCTATCATTTGGCGATACTAGCGACCTAACTTTGCCACTGTCTCTCTCTACTGCGACGGCAATAAAAGCTATCATTTGAGACAATGTCTCAGTGGTGCACAACATTAACCAAATACAAATTTTAAATCACAATTCATAAATCATATCAATAGTGGATACTTAAAACCATAGTTAAATTCAAGACAATAAATGTCAACAAGAATTTAAACTCCATTTGTTAATATCACAATAATTTTCAATAAGTCAGATCATGGTTGAATTCAATAGACAGTATATGTCAATAAGAGTTTAAATCAATTTCACAATCTCATAATACATAATAACACAATTCGATCAAATAACTGAAGAATACAGTGTTGCCAATCTATAACAAAATTTAGGCAATGACACAATTTTTCCATATATGCCGTGTTGTACACCACGACAAGACATGCTCACCCCAATAATCGAAATCAATGAGGGAGGAAGCTAGCTATCTAATGAGTACTCTTCCATACTCACCTCAGTCTGTATAGTCAAAGTTGGAGGAACTTAATCATACTCACCCCAGACTGATAAGTCAAAGAGGGAGGAATCATCACACTCACCCCATTAATGGAGGAGGAACATAGTATCAGTGTCATGCCAATTGTGAGTCAAAACAATTCCAAACATTTTATTCAAATGATTCGTAAGAATCCAATAAATTTCCAAAGTTATAATTTCATTCACAAAATGGCAACACAATTCGTAATTCACTTCAATTTTCACAAAAACCATTTACATTGCTTTTCAATCAATAAGTATCCATCAATATCATTCAAACAATTTTTCACAGTTTCAAACCATTCACAATGTTTTTCAATCAATAAGTGTCCATCAAACACATTTCCACAATTTAAAACGATAATATATAAATAGTCATAATTTATTTCAATTGAAAATAATTCAAAAGAAATAAATATTGTGCACAAATACAATTTAAAACAATAACATACAATTTATCATATGAAATATTATTCAGAACAAAATCAGTTGAAAACTAATTGTGCACAAACACAATTTAAAATAATAATGTACAATAGTCATAATTCATTTCAATTGAAAAATTCAAAAGAAATAGCCGTTGTGCACAAACCTTTGATGACTGTCCCCCTGATCTGGACTCAGTGTTTCCTTCCCTTTTCCTGAGTCTTTGGTAACTGAGAAACACAATTTGAAGTGTTTCAGTACTAATTTAAACTGTCTCTATCGATGGTGTTTGGTAAATAATGCACTGAACTCAATTATTCACTTAATCACCTAATATACCGACCCTCGTTGCGTTTTAGGTAAATTAGGTTTTAGTGTCGTTAATATGTCACATTTGATAGGGTTTTAGGTTTGGTATGTTTTACCAAAGTCATTTCCTTGCTTAGTGCATTTTAATGCAAATTCTTTGGATCCGAACACTGGATGGACCTAACCGGACGATCTAGTGTCCTCGGTTTTTGGGTCTCGGTCGAAACTACAAACTTGTAGATCTAGGTCTTATTGCACGCGGTGCAAAATTTCAGGTCAATCCGAGTTAAGTAGACCAAGTTATGGTCATTACACTATTGCTGGTCAAGTGGTACCATTTTAGGTCAATTTTAGGTCAAATTGGTCAATTCTGGTTCGGCCAGTGTTTGGACCCGAACTTGTGCAAGTTGTTTGACTTGCTTATGGTCATTTCTGGGCTTTGGTGTCTTCATAAGACTTGTAGGTATGGGTCTTAACTATTCTTGGTCAAAATTTCAGGTCAATTGGACCTGGTTTGAGTGAGTTATGGCCTAAACACTCACTGCTGCCCAATTGGTCATTTTTCAGGTCCTAATTGCACCTAATCCGAATTGGTCATTTTTTTTAGGTCACCTTGCAAGCAGAATTTTGGCATGGTTTCTCAATGAAAGTTGGCACATTTTGTGCCTAGTTTCACCCCAAATTGGTCTCATACCAATTGAGGTTACACATTCAAGGTTATAGGCTAAAATATACACTGCCCTCAATATGCAATTCACATCCCAACTTCAAACACACACTTACCTTTGCAAGGTTTACTTCCATACCCTACCAAACTGTTTTGGCACATTACCAACAGCATTTTCTACATTACATAAGCATTATTTTGGGCAGATTCCAATCACCCTCAACACACCAAATATCATTCACAATTACAATTTCTAAGTACCATTACAAACACACCTAAACATTACAAACTTTACATACACTTTACAATGTAAATTGACATACATATCATCAATCCTTCTAGGTCAATATGCTGCCCACACTCCCTTCAATATACACCATTATTCAAGTGTCCACAAGCTGCCACAATTCATTCATCAACATCACATTGCCGTACCATATGCCAATTCCCATCAAAGTGCATCATTCACCATATATATATGCATTAAATCACTAGGTTACTAAATCACCATGATTAACATTATTTCTCATCAATTATATACACAAATACCTCATCAAAAACGTGACCCATGGCTGTCCAAAATGGCAACAACAATAACCCTTCAAACTCAAAATTTTCCTTCACCAAACCAATACCCATAACATGCATAAAAACTTTAACAAAGGATTTCTCAAAAATGCAAACTTACCTTTATTTGTAACTTGCTAAACCTTCACCAAACTTCTCAAAATTAGTATCAATATCTTCCTTGTGGTGTGTAGACCATTTTTCATGAAAGAACCTAAGAGAATGGAGTTGAAATGGAGAGAGGAAATGAAGCTCAAAGAAAAACGTCAATGGAGTTTCAAGGTTTCTTCAATTCGGCCATTTGAGAGAATTTTGAGGAAGATGGAATTTCAGATGGTGAGTGGACCATATTAGCCATATTTCAATGATAAATTAATCCTATAGTGGTCCACTAACTAAAATTAAAACATATTATAAGTTAACTTTCAATTAATCCACATTTAACCCATTATTTCCACTATTTATTTTAGGTACCATCAAATTAATTTTTCATTTCATTTTCTAAGTGTAATACTATTTATTTTTAATGGACATTTAGGTCAAAAGACAATTCGGGATGTCAAATGACCATAATGCACCTGTTCGGGTGGCTTTCCGATTTTTCTGATAACAGTATTTTGTCTGTTTTTCGATTTCTCACTTTTCTTTGTACTAATTATTTAATTTTTCTTTGATCTTTCTAATGATATTTACTCTTCAACAATGGTCTATTTAAGTCCTAAAAATGTTTCCCAGGGTTCTCCGCAGTCCAGGGCCAGTCAACGGTCCACGCCGTGACTTCCCAGTGCGGTCACCCATCGTTAGGTTTCCCGGCTCGCTTAACTTGGTTACATTTCTTTGCTATTATTTTTCCTTTGTTTTTCTTGTATTTCCTTTTCTTGTATTTCATTATTTTATGTCTCATCACTCATATCGAAGTGTAGCTCTAGCCATCCTAGTTGTCTGGACCACACTGGTCACCGGAACAGCAGAACGCACTACCGAACATAGGGGTGTTACATTCAACATCAAAGTGCCCTACAATTTACCAATTCCCATCCAAGTGCATAAATCACCATATATATGTGAAATAATTCACTAGGATATTAAATCACCATGATCAACATTATTTCTCATCAATTATATGCATAATAAATCATTAAATGCGTGACCCCATGGCTGTCCAAAAATGGCTATCTCAATAACTATTTAAACTTTAAAATTTCTTTCACAAAACTAACACCCATAACATGAACATAAAGTTTAACAAAGGAATTCTCAAAAGTGTAAACTTACCTTTGATTGTAACTTGCTAAACCTTCACCAAACTTCTCAAATTTGGTATCAATATCTTCCTTGTGATGTGTAGACAAACTTTCATGAAGAACCCTAGGTGATTGGAGTTGAAAATAGGGAGGTGCATGGAGCTTGAAGAAAACGTCAATGGTGGAATTCTTCACCTCTTCATTTCAGCTGGTTTTATGGAAATGGAGAAGATGAAGTATTCAGCTGCCTATTAAGTGTACACATGTCCCACTATGTGTTTAATTAATTCCCTTAGTGGTCCACTTAGTCACTTAATCATATAATAATCCAATTGTTCACTTAATCCCACATTAACCCATGATTTTAGTTATTTACTTTAGGTACCACCAAATTAATTTTTCATTTCATTTTCTAAGTGTAATGTTATTTATTTTTAATGGACATTTAGGTCAAAAGACACTTCGGGATGTCAAATGACCATAATGCCCCTGTTCGGGTGGCATTCCCAATTTTTCGGTAACACCGTATTTTGTCTGTTTTTCGATTTCTCACTTTTCTTTGTACTAATTATTTAATTTTTCTTTGATCTTTCTAATAATATTTATTCTTCAATAAGGGTCTATTTAAGTCTTAAAAATGTTTTCGTGGTTCTCATGATCAGGCGATCCAACGGTCCACGCCGTGACTTCCCGGTGCGGTCACCCATCGCTAGGTTTCCCGGCTCACTTATTCGGTTACATTTCTTTGCTATGATTTTTCCTTTGTTTTTCTTGTATTTTCTTTTCTTGTATTTCATTATTTATGTCTCCTCTCTCATAACAAGGTGTGGTTCTAGGCATCCTAGCTGTCCGGACAGCACTGGTCACCGGAACAGCAGAACGCACTACCGAACTTAGGGGTGTTACATCTACTGACTTTTCACCTTTATCTTTTTCTGATTTCTCAGCTTTCTCTTATTTTTCCTTTACTGGGGTCGCTTCTGTTTCAATTGTCTCCAACTCAAGTGCTTGAGACATGAGTTCTGAAAAATTGCTGTGTATGAATCCCATTACTTGCATCCTCAAACTAGGCTTCAAACCAGTCTCAAATCTCTTGCACCTTGCCTTACTGGTGGAGAGGAAACTCCCAGCATAGTGGCTTAAATGGGAGAACTCTCTCTCATATTCTGCCACTATTCTGTTGCCTTGCTTCAGACTTAAAAATTCTTGCAATTTCTGATCAACATATGCATTTAGGATGTATTTCTGTCTAAACTCTTTGATGAAGTCATCCAAGGTCAGTATTGGTGGTTCAACCAAGCTATGGGGGATGGTCTTCCACCAATCATACACATCCCCTTGCAGTAGCGACACGGAGTATTTAAATTTCAACTCAGCTGGGTAGTGCAGCTTCTTAAACACTCTATCCATCCTTTCAAGCCATTGCTCTGCCTCTAAAGGGTCCACTGTACCCTTAAATTCTGTAGCCCCATACTTGAATAACTTTTCATACTATTTGGCTGGAGGCAGTGGTTGTATCACAGGTGTTTGGGTTGGAGCTTGAGCAGGCATATCCCCAGCCATTTGTTGAAAGATCACAGCCATCTGCTGTGCGAAATGTGTAGGAAACTATGGCATTTGCGGGGCTGGTGCTACTGATCCACTGACATTTTGTAAAGCTGGGGCTTCCCCTTGGGCCTCAGCTTCAACAGATTGCTCGACTGAGCGATCTCCTTTTTCCATTTCAATCTGAAGTTAGGGTATCTCTTGAACAAATAATACAAGGAGATTTCCCTCCGTTAGTTCATATTTATGATGTAATGCACTGTATGTAACAAATAAGAATATTGAGTAGTTGTACTTAGCAAAGAAAAGACACAAATTAATAAGTTAAAATATACTTCAAAAATTTTGCTTTGATACCACTAAAACATGTCACACCTTACCCCTCTGTAAGGCATAACATGATCCCATAGAATACCTAATGAATTACTGAACTTCACCTACCGATAACACATTAAGTACCCTACAAGGGATTTTAAAACAATTTTCTTACTTTTATAAGTGGTGAGCATTTTCTAATAGGTATTAAAATCATTTAATTAAAGTGGAAAACTAGTTAAAATTTTTGGCCCATTTTATTTTTCTGTAAATTTTATAAAAATTTCGGCAGAGTGCCGTCTGTATTTTGAGAAAACAGTTCTTCAAATTCCTGTAAAAAGCACTTTCAATAATTTGTCTCAATAACTTCTTCAATTTCACAACCATCTCAATCAATTTCAACATCACTTATCAATTTCCAAAAATACAAATCCACAATTTCCAATTCAAATATCATCCAAAATATTACTAATTAATTTCATTCAAATTAAAACAAAATACTTCCATTCATATGTAATTAAATGTAAAACAATTTATATACATCATACTTTTACATTAGGAAAAATCCGAACTAAAATTTATCACAAACTTTATGCAAACTGCTCAAGACCAGTTTTACATGTCCATACCTTTACATACATTATATACATCAAAATAAATTTTTACAGTCAGGGTATAAAATATACCCGATAACTTCAAAGCATGTAGTTCCTCTGTCCTCAGCAGCTCACTCTGCTGCTCTTCTAGTCTCTATATCTGCGACAACAATAACAGCCATCGCTGAGTACTAGGACTCAGTGGTGCACAACATACTAAAATAATCTTTATGCAGAGTTTAAATCATATTCATTCAAAAATTAGACTGAACATGAGAATTAAATACAAAACATGAATTATGAGATTTTAATCCAAACAATTTCATTTCGAAGTATCAAAACCAATTTTATAAAACCCACAGTTATATCATGCCATTCGAAACAAATATAATCTCAATAGCCAGAGGTTAAGGAGAATTCACATCACAAGGCTAGCTAGCTCAAATATATGGATATCCATTCAATTTCTTCTTCTATTAGCACACACCTCAACACTTCAGCCAGAGAAGGAATCAAAATTCGAAACTGATTACCCCTCAATAGTCATGCTAGTGAGGTGTTCAAATATATGGTCATGACACTGTGGTTTCAAAACTTATCTTAATAATTTACTAAACATTTATGCCATCTCAAATATACACAAATAACTTTCAACAATTTAAATCAAAAGCATAATAAATATTTCATCACAATGATGTCATAATTCAATATTTCAAATTATTCAAAACAATATGCAGAAGAAACTTTACAGAAATTCTACATTGCGCACAAACCTTAAGCGAGTTGCTTCTTGGCATTGACTCGATTCCTCGGGTTCTTTCCCGGTGTTCTTTTCAATTGAAACTCACAGTTTCACAGTGTTCCAGTATCATAACTTAGCACAAATCCAAAAATAAATTTAAATTTACTTTCACTTAGCTCTAATGTGCTAAACTTGACGTTCTTTAAAATTTGTGTTTCGGGGTTACTATTCACTGCACTATTCAAGTCAATATATTGACTTTCTAAGGCTTAATAGGTATGGGAATTCCAACTTCACCCACATACCACATTTTGGTTACTAAATTTGTTGGTTTTGGTTGTTTACTCAAATTCTAAGTCTTTTAGGCAAATTTGCAAATTTTCAGTTTTGGTGTTTTAAGTTGCACTATTCCATTGGTCTTTTTTCTGTTAGAATTTGGTAAAACTTTCTTCATAGAAAATGTTCCCTATTGTCTTAAATTTATTCTCCTTTTTGAATCAATCCATTTAGAGTTTTGTAGCTCAAGTTATAGCCATTTGAATCATGGATGCCGGATTAGACTTAACCAGGATTTTCTGGGCAAATTCTGGTTCTGGCAGTTTTAGGTCACCAACTTTGGTTGGCCAAATGACTTGGTTAAGGGCATAATTTGGGTTGGTATTCTTCATGAAAGTTTTAGGACTATATCTCATCTGTCCACTGGTAAAAGTTCAGGTCATTTAGACCTACCTAGCCCAAGTTATGGCCAAATGAACAAATACTGTTCATTTGTTCATTTTTGTATAGGTCAGACTGCAAAAATCCGGATTTGGTCAATTTGTTCACTAGGTTTTGGTCACTTTTCGGGCATGATTCCTAAATGAAAATTGTGTCATTTTGTGTCCATTTTCATTTCCAATTAGCCTCACACCAATTGGACTTGCAAATTTTCAATTTTGATCCCTCAAAGGGACCTTGGTCCTGCTGCCTGCAGCTTGACCACTTTTAATCCAAATTTAAACTCACTTCTAACACTTCCAACACATCTCATTGGGTCACAAATGACCATTTTTCATCTCAAACAAGGTCAAACACATTATTTGACCAATTATCATGCTTTTGCCTCTCAAACCCTAGGTGCCCAAAACCCTAATTTTCATGCACTTCAAATCTAATACATTCCAATCACCAATCCATAGCTTACATACATCATTCAAGCATTCTAACAAGTTTAATTCAATCAAATTTTTCCATTTCCACATCAAACCCTAACTAACCGAATTCTATAACTAGTCCTCCAAAGTTGTTTTCATTTCCTTTTAAGTGAATTTCTAAGTTTATTCAACCATAAACACAATTAAATCAACTAACAAATCAAGTTTAGCTTGCTAACCTTTCTTAGAATTTCAAATCCTTCCTTTTCCTCTTTTCTTTTCTTGCTCAAGCTTCTTCTCAAGTGGAGTTAACAAGGTTTAATGATAGAAAGGGGAGTTTTTATGGTGGGATTTAGGGTTTGATAAAGCTCAAAATGAGCTTTAATGGAGTTTGGTGAGGGAGAGGGTGAGAGAGAGATGGTTCACGTTTTTTTTAAGAAGATGAAATCTTTTTTTTTTCTTTTCTTTTTCTTTTATGAATTTAGTCTTATGGAAGACCATAAATCAAATTAAATAAATTTTCAATTATAGTATTTATGGCATCATGCATGATGTCATGCATGATGTCATCTCTTTTCACTTTTTTAATTTTCTTTTTATTTTTTATTTATTTTTCCATTAGTTCTTTAATTTAATTCTCGATTCCCAAATTTTCTTTTCTCTGATTTTATTTGATAGTTAGGTCAGGAGTCAGCTCTTGGGGTCAACTGACCAAATTGCCCCTTGCTGGTTCAACTCGGTTTGTAAATAATTTAATATTTCTTCTGGCTCCCTAACCTAATTATTTGACTGGCTTAACAATTCTTTTTCGTGATTTTCTCTTTTCCACTGTGTTCGTAATAGTCCTAAGGACAGCGGCGTCACATTTTAATTCGAGTTTAAATCGACTTCGCAATCCTTCCCGAGAAGGTCACCCATCGCTGTAACTCTCAGCTCGTTTAACTTCTTATGTTCTGTTTTTCTTATTCATACTTAACTAATTGGCAATTACTAATTATTTGTGTTTATGGCTTCTCTAGTCGTCTTAAGTGTGGTTCTAATCCCCTTAATTATCCGGACTGACTTCGGTCACTAGAATAGTGAAATATATCAGGCTATATAAATAGGGGTGTTACAGTGAAGGAGGAGGAGCTTCAGGCAAAGGAGGAGGAGAGCACTACAAAAGAGGCTAGGGCATATGTGAATGCCCATAGCGACCTCTTGTCCAAACTAAAGAAGTGTTATTCTGAGGAGGACTTTACCTGGATGGATAAGCTCATCCCGGCGGCCGAAGAGGACAGCGATGAGGAGCATGAGGGTGAGGAGAGAGAGAGGAATGTAACTGGGGAGCAGGGCGAAGAAGACCCCCCCTGCTAATTGACTTGTATATTTTTGTTTTGAAATGAATTGAAGTTTTTTATGTTCAATTTCTTGATAAGATCGGAAAGCATCCAAATCAAATTGTATGAGTACTTGATTGAATGCAGTTGAACATTAAACCTGAGAGTGACTATTAATCATAATATATCAAATTACTCCAAGAGAACAGAAAAACATTACACGTGAACATGAGATCAGACAGAGCCATGACCAAATATCGAATGAAACTTTTGAACATTAGAATTGTAAAGATTTGAAAATGACTTGAACTTTTTAAGGTCGGAACCATTATTTAGAGATCGAATAAAACCTTAACTTCATTTGAGGAATATCTAGGCAATTCAAGCGAGAAGCCCGATCATAACATTAGTCAAATGGAATTTTGTGGTATTTGTACATAGAGAGATTAGAGAACAACAGTGGGCAAGATTGGATGGTCTGGAGATCCAATATCGACTCGAACTCATCAGGTAAAGACCAAGGGATCGGAAAGCAATCTAACTTGAGCGTGAGATCGATTTGTTCTAGATACGAGCCATCGGTAAGTTCGGAAAAGCTACCTGTGATCGGGACATCGGTCGAGAATGAATAATAAAGTTTCAATTTTAAAAGAACCTTGCCTTCGAAGGTCGGCCAAAATATGGTGTCTACACTTTGTCTTGCACTCGAATGCAGATTTGGGAAGGGCCACCCACATTTGTGACAAACATGAACACCATGGTTTCCATGCCATGCAAAATTCAGTATATGTCACACCCTACCCCTCTATAAGGCATAACATGATCCCGTAGTATACCTAATGAATTACTAACTTTGTCTACTGATAACCCATTAAATACACTACGAGGGATTTTAAAACTTTTCTTACTTCTTTTTACAGTGGTGAGCCCAATTTACAGGTATTAAAAACCTTTTTGAACTAAAGTGAAACAGCTAACACATTTGGACTATTAATGACTTCTGTAAAAATTTGGCAGAGTGCCATCTGTATTTTTGATAAAACAGTTCTTCAGAAAACCTGTAAAAGCACTTCAAATATATTCCTCAATCTCAAACTCCAACATAATTCAACACAATATGTTTTTCAACTCAAATCCACAATAATTTTTCAAAGATTGAGATAAAAGAAATACAGTACAAATTTTACAAGCCAAAATAACTCATAATTTATTTTACAACTTCAATGTATAATTTTAATTTACAACTGCTCAAAACCAAGAACAATATATACATACAGTGAACATACATTATAGTACAAAATGTAAAATGTGGTATACTCAATATACCCGATGATCTCTCACTGAATGTACTAGCAGCATAGTCTGCTGCCCTGTCCGTCTGTCTACCTGCGACAGCAATGGAAAGCTATCGCTGAGACAATGTCTCAGTGATGCACAACATTAAACAAATACAACTTTAAATCACAATTCATAAATCATATAAATGATGGATACGTAAAACCATAGTTAAATTCAAGACAATGAATGTCATAAGGAATTTAACACAATATCACAATAAATCTCAGTAATCAAAACATAGTTAAATTCAAAAGACAGTGAATGTCAATAAGAATTTAAACTCCATTTCACAAATTATCAAAGCTCATAATAACACAATTTAGTTGAATAATTTAAGAATACAGTGTTGCCAATTCATACACAACTTAAGCCATGACACAAAATTTCCGATCAATGCCGCGTTGTACACCACGACAAAGCAACCACAACCCCACTAATCAAAATCAATGAGGAAGGGAGCTAGCTATATAATGAGTACTCATCCGATCACCTCAACTAGTAAACCAGAGAGGGAGAAAAATAAACGATCACGACTCCATAAATGGAGAAGGAAAATAAACGATCACAACCCCATAAATGGAGAAGGAATGATATGATACTGTCATGCTAAGTGTGAACACAAAATCAATTCCAAACATTTTATTCAAATGATTCGTGAGAATCCAATAAATTTCCAAAGTCATAATTTCATTCACAAAATGGCAACACAATTCATAATTAACTTCAATTTTCACAAATCACACTAAATAATTTTTTCCACAGTTTCAAACCATTTACAATGCTTTTCAAGCAATAAGTATCCATTCAAACACATTTCCATAATTGAAAATAATAATATACAAATAGTCATAATTTATTTCAATTGAAAAATTCAAAAGAAATAACTGTTGTGCACAAACCTCTGATAACTGTCTCTTGGTCTTGACTCAGTGTTTCCTTCCCTTTCCCTGAGTCTTTGCTAACTGAGCTCATTTAAACTGTCTCTAACGATAATGCTTGATAATTAATTCACTGAATTCTATTATTTGCTTAGTCAACCTGATATGTCGACCCTTGATGCATTCTAGGTAAATTAGGTTTTAATGTTATTAACATGTCACATTCGATAGCCTTTTAGGGTTGGTACATATTACCAAGTTCATTTCCATGTATCTTGCATTTTCTTGCAATTTGCTGGATTCCGGGATACTAGTTTGACCTAGCCGGACGACCTAGTTTCCTCGGTTTTCGGGTTTCAGTCAAAACTACAAACTTGTAGATCTATGTCTTATGGAATGCGGGGCAAAATTTTAGGTCATTTTGAGTTATGTAGACCAAGTTATGGTCATTTTACTATTGCTGGTCAACTTGCACCAAAATTGGTCACTTTAGGTCATTTTAGGTTCGGCCAGTTTTTGGACCCGAACTTGTGCAAGCTGTTTTACTTGCTTATGGTCATTTCTGGGCTTTGGTATCTTCATAAGACTTGTAGATATAGGTCTTAACTATTCATGGTCAAAATTTCAGGTCAATTGGACCAGTTTTGAGTGAGTTATGGCCTAAAAACTAACTGCTGCCCAAATGGTCAATTTTCAGGCCTTATTTGCACTTAATTCGGATTTGGTCATTTTTCAAGCTACCTTGCAAGCAGAATTTTGGCAAGCTTCCTTCATGAAAGTTGGCGCATTTTGTGCCTAGTTTTCACCTCCAATTGGTCTCATACCAATTGGAGCCACACACTTAAAGTTATAGGCCTAAAACACAAACTGCCTTATTGCATTTCTTTCATACACATCAAGCATCACTTTTAACACTTACCAAACTTAACATTCAAGTCAATTCTAGTTATACCATGACCTAAACATAATTCACAACACATTATAGGTCATTTTGGCAGTTTACAATTACATTCAACATACACCATAAAGTGCAGAATTTTTCAACTCAATTTATAATAATTCAATCACCTAACCATAATACTTTTTTCATGTCCAACTTCACACCATCATATATACACTCAAACTGCCCTAACATCCAACACAATTCAACATTAATATACCATAAACCAAGCATGAATTCCAGCATTCTTCAAGAGTTAACAACCTGCCGCAATGGTGCCTTTACATTCCATTAATTTCCAAGCTTCAAATTTCAATTCACATTTACATACACTAAGTATACATCACCCAAACAATTTCCTAAACAATATACATTTAATCAATCATTTAATTCATCATTTACAAGAAAAAATAAACTGCCTTCAAAGTGTTTCCATGGCTGCCAAAAGTACACATCCCCATTCAACATCAAACCTCAAAAATTTCTCCATAAATCAAACACCCATAACATCCTTACAAACTTTAACAAAGCAACCATCAAAAACTCAAACTTACCACTTTGGAAATTCTTCAAAACTCCACAAAAACTTTCATTTCTTGCTGCCTATCTACTGCCCATGGTGTGAGGATCATTTTTCATGAAGACACTTGCAAGAAATCAAGGCTTGATCATGGAGAACTTGAGCTCCATGCATGGTGCGGCCATGGGAGAGGTTTGAGAGCTTTTATTCTTCCAAATGAATTTTTCAAGTGGAGAAGATGAATTGCAGAATGTTAGTGGACATTTCTGTCCACTTAGGGTATTATATGGTATATAATAATTTACTTAGTGCTCCACTAACATAGGTTAATAATAAATAATGTTAAACTTTCCATATTCCCACATTAAGTCCCTATTTTTTGCTAATTGAATTAGGTACCACTAATTTAATTTTTCATGACATTTTACAAATATAATATCATGTATTTTTAATGGACATTTAGGTCAAAAGACAACTCGGGGTGTCAAATGGCCACAATGCCCCTGTTCGGGTTGCATTCCCGATTTTTCGGTAATACCGGGTTTTGTCCGTTTTTCGATTTCTCACTTTTCTTTGTACTAATTAATTAATTTTTATTTAATATTTCTTATGGTATTTATACTTCAATTGATGTCTCTTTAAGTCCAAAAAATATTTTCCAGGGTTCTCCGCGGTCCAGGGCTAGTCAACAGTCCACGCCGTGACTTCCCGGTGCGGTCACCCATCGCTAGGGTTCTCGGCTCGCTTAACTTGATTACATTTCTTTGCTATTATTTTTTCTTTGTTTTTCTTGTATTTTCTTTTCTTGTATTTCATTATTTTATGTCTCCTCAATCATAACGAAGTTTAGTTCTAGGTATCCTAGATGTCCGGACAACACTGACCACCGGAACAGTAGAACGCACTACCGAACATAAGGGTGTTACAGTGTAGCCCCCCAATACTATATCTTCCATCGGTAAACTAGAAGAAGCTGATTTTCAAAGAATGTGAAAAAACAAAGACAACCTAGAAAATCTTTTTTTCATAGAAATTAATAATACAAAACATAATAAAGATCACAACAAAAAAATAGGGTATTAGTGACGGGCTTTTTCCATCACAAATAATCTTTTTTTTGTCGCTGAAGGTTTTAGCGACATATTTCTAACAAACAAAAATCTGCCACCATTTCCCCCGTCACTAATTTTTGTGACCAATTTTCCCACTTTTTTGCTAATTTTAATGATGCAATCAGCGACATCATACTACCATTGGTAATTCCATCACAAAATTTCCATCGCTAATACCATCATTAAATCTCAATAATTAGTCGGTAGTCCATCAAAAATTTTATTTTTTAAAAATAATTTATTATAAATTCATCACAAACCTAATATTATCTATCAGTAATAATATTTATCTTTTTAATTTATTATGTTATTCCCATAAATTAATTATAAGTAAATACGATGGAGATAAATAAATATAACAGACCAATTATAATAATCTTGATTAACATAATAAAAAAATGCATATTATTAAAATTAAATAATTCATAGAAAGTAACTGGTATTTATAAGAACTAAATTAAAAAGGTACAATTATTATTCTGCACATCATAATTATTCCAATATAGCTAAAATTGGCACCCACAAGTAGCTTTTTTCCAGTGAGCTATCGACTGAAGTATGGCAATAGAAATTGTGTGCTAAGTGCTTAACCTGCAAAAATTAGTTTGTATCATGTGTTAGTCCAAGCAACAATAATTATCAATTATAGATGGAATGTGCCTATTTTGTCCTTCGATGTCAGGGGAATCATATAAATAAAAATTAGTTTATATCATGTGTTAGTCCAATCAACAAAATGAAATGAATTCTTGCATCTTCTTTGGCCTTCTGTTTCTCTTAGCTTCAACAATGTCACCAGCTAATGCAAAAGGTCAACACTATGAGTTTGTAATATGTCTTCTTTCTAGCTAATTAAGTCTTTGGTATTACAGGAAAGAATACCTATGGAGGCCTTTTTCTTTTAGATGTAGCGGCGGTTTAAATTGCCCCTAAAGAGATTTGAGGGGGTTGTTGAAATCGAAACAAAATCGTCACCATTGACACTGTCTCTATAACGTATGGGTGGTTTTTCCAATCGTAGGGGTCAGTTGAGGTAGTTCATAATGGTGGTTTAAACTAATGTTTGGAATCTTATCTTAGATGTTTCTCTTCGAAACAACTAAAAAAGTAGTCAAAATGGCTATGCTGGGATGAGTATTGGTATAATACATGTTTCCAAGTTTCTATAGGTTTTACGCCATTTGAGATTGATACACTTGTATTATATAGATGTCTTTAAGCACATTTGTACAATATTTTATAGGATTTAGTTGGGTAATTTCATGCATAATCATCAAATTCATTAACTTTCGTAAATCTCATTGCTTTGCACTAAATTCTGTATTTTCTGCATATTTTCAGGTGTTTTAAGGGAGTTCCAAAGCATAGGAGTAAAGAAGGAAGCTCTAAAAAACTCAAGAAAAAGAGCATTGTTGCTAATACACTTTACATGGGTTGTGTAAATATACCATATACCCATATAACTTACTACTAAGAGAAAACCAATGAAGTCAAAGAGGAGACACATTACACGGGCCGTGTAACACGACCTAGGTAACTTGTAGAGACCCGTGTAGGATTTTGCTTGGCAAAACCTGAAGAATTTCTAGAAGAACAATAGAACACGGGCCGTGTAATTAGACCCGTGTAACTAGCCAAGACCCGTGTAACCTTTTGCCCAAATATGAGATGCAACCTTTAAGTTTCAGTAAGTTACATGGCCCTGGACCATGTAGTGACACACAGGCCGTGCATTAGTTGATAACTAGTTTCCTGATTTGATTCTAGCTCTAGTTTTTACACTCAGAACAGACTCCTGATGCCTTAGGGACTTTAAAAACTTAACCCTAGGATATTGAATATAAATAGAAGTAGCAGAAAACAGAGAAGGGATTGCCGATCTTCATACACACATTTTCATACACAGATCTTCGTCATTCTCTTGAAGCCGTCTTGAAGAATAGCGCATTGGCACTAAAGGGGAGTCCTCAGTTGAAGTTCCACAAGCTCAAAGTTATAGAGAATTCTCTTCGGTTCTTTTATTCTATTTCTTTGGGCTGCTTTTTATGTTCTTTTATTTTATTTTTGTTATGCTTGTTAAACTCACCATGAGTGAGTAGTTTTTTTATTCTGAAATTAGGAGAGTAACACTTATAATCATTATTATAGATAAATATTGTGTTTTATCTATTAGATTTGAGTTTTGTTCTTTGATTTAATATTCTGTGTTCTTAATGCATGCTATGTACCGGTACCCACTTAGACATGATATAAGATACTAATTGAAGAACTGAAAGGTGAAGGTTAGTATTGGTAAATCGGAGTATTAAACTTAGGAAATCTGATCTAAAGATTGGCTGAAATCCTTCATAGAATTCCATAATTAATCATAGATCTTAAAAGATTTATTTTAGGACTAATCACAAATGAAAATAGGGTTTAGCTCTAATTGAAATACACCTTAGGTGCCTTGAGAGAGGACCTAGGATACCTTAGGATTAATTTCCATAAAAGCAACGATTCTCAATCCAATGAATAGACAAGATTAAATCCATAATAAAGTTAAAGTGTGAAATCTTAATTCTGAAATTATTTTACAGATTGTTTCATTTTAAGCTCATAGTTCTCTAAATTTTTAGCACTCAAATCAAATTAGATTCACTCTTCCATTATATTCGGTAGCCTAGACAGTCATAATTGCTGTGTAGTTTAGTACTTGCTAATTAAATTCCTCATGGGACGATACTCTACTCACTATTATATTATTTATTACACGATCTGTGCACTTGTGGGGTTGTAAAACTAGTAAACAAGTTTTTGGTGCCATTGTTGGGGAATTTATTTCAAGTAATGTTAAGCGATAGGCAATTTAGTTGATTTCGGAATTTATATTTACTATTTAAATTTACTTAATTTGTTTTTATTCTTTTATTTTCTCTCAGGTATTTAGTTTGGTACATGACCAGAACAAAACTGGAAGAAGAAATTTTGGACTTAAATCCTGAGATAGATAAGACTCTAAGAACCATTAGGAGAGAAAGGAGACGCCAAGAACAAGATTAAGAAATTTTAGAAACTCCAGTCATGGCCAACAACAACAACAAGCCAAGACTCTTAGAGACTATAGAGCTCCATCTATCTATGTATTCCAGCTCAGCATTACAAGACCCACAATGGAGGCTAATAATTTTAGACTCAAACTGGCATGACTCCAGATGATTCAACAAACCCAGTTTGGAGGTTTACCTATAGAAGATCCTTACTACCATCTCTAGTGTTTTCTTGCCTTATGTGATACATTCAAGATGAATGGAGTCTCTGATCAAGCTATAAGACTCAAAGCATTCCCATTCTCCTTTCGAGATAAAACAAGGAAGAAGTTATTCTCTTAACCAGCTGGAACATTCACCACTTGGAAAGACCTCTTACAAGCTTTTCTAGTAAGGTATTTCCCACCTGCAAAGACTACAAAACTGAGGGTTGAACTCAACACCTTTAGGCAAAAGGAAGGTAAATCACTCTATGACGCATGGGAGAGATATAAAGACTTACAGAGAGAATGTCCACACTATGACATAGAAGATTGGCTCCTAGTTCATAATTTCTATAATGGATTATTGCCCTCTATAAGAAGCATAGTAGATTCAGCTGTGGAAGGAGACCTGATGAAGAAAATAGTAGGAGAAGCCCTTGAACTTATGGAGAGGGTCGCTTATCAAAACTATGAGTGGTCAAATGAAAGGGGAGATACAAGAAGAATAACAGGGATCATGGAATTGGATGCCTTAAGCATGATAAATGCTCAGTTTGACCAGCTCACTAAAAGGCTTGGCATAATGCAAGCCAATGCCATAGGGATGAGCAACCAATACTTCGATAGCTGTATAGGAGGGTGTATGACTTCAGAATGCAACAACTTCAATGAACCTGTGACACCCCTTACCCGTCTACAGTGTAGCTGAGCAAGATATGCCACACAGTGTACCGGAACACCCTATTTTAATTCAATCATTTTTATTCTTCCTAATTTATTTTTTTTTCATAGTTATGGAGTACAATTTGTGAAAATATAATTCATTTCAGTCATTTATTGAAATAATAAATTTATTTGAGGTTCCGCAAATTTTATAAAAAATCCGGCAGAGTACCGGCTAAAAATGGAGAAAACAGTTCTTTGGAACCTGTAAAAAACACTTCCAATATTTTCAATCAATCCCAAACTCCATTTCATCAACAAAATCTCAATATTTTTTTCAACAACATTTCCATTTCTCAATCATTCATCTCATATGATAATCATGCAAAAGTCATAAATAAAGATTCACTTTTTCATTCATAAACACAATTTTTACTATTTACATTAATACCAAAATACATTACATAAGTTTCAATTACATATGAGAAAATAAAAGTTAATTACAAAATACCCAAAATGAAACCTAGTGTCCTACCAATGCACTGACGTTGGTGAGATGACACGGACACTATGCAGAGCTGCAGAAGGTCTCACCCACTCTGTGGTCTACTGGGCTCTCGGTCTGTCTCTTCAGAACCTACGCGTGGCAAAAGCAACGAGCTAAGCAATAATGCTTAGTGGTGCCAATAATAAAATAAAAAGAAATAACATAAAATAAATATGCAGTGAATGTATTGATGTCTCATTGCAAATAAATTTTCGATGAGTATTTGTAGTCTTATTTATTTTGTACTTGTTATATTCATTATTTCATTAAATTTATCCACTTTCATTTTTGGTTGCCCAAGTAACCTATCTTTGAATCGGATGGATAAACGGGTAACCGCCTTTGGGTATCAAGTACCTCGGGCCGTCACACCATCGGTCACATATGTGTCTCCCGGTGTGCAACAGAACAGCTAATAAGCTGTAATAACATTAGGCACAAGGGCAAGTCTCAACACAATGTCAGAATGGCTAAAAGCCATAAAATCACATAATGGCATAATGTCATGTGCAGTACTGCTAATTGAACCCAATTGGCATGCCAACCTATCCAAACTAATCTTGCTAGGTGTACTAGGGTATGTTACAATTTTAAATTGTACAACTCTTGAAATTTAAGTTTAGGTGTTACTTTTCATTTCATTAGTCAACTAAAATGTTGACTTTTGCATAGACAATAGGTACATTGCTTCTAATATTCCCAACATACCATATTTTGCATTCTAAAATTGTTGGTATTGGTTGCCAATACCATTTCTAAGCTTAGTGTTAGTTATTCAAAATTTTCAGATTTCAAGCCTCATATTTACTGTTCCATTGGTCATTTATACAGTAGGAATTTGGCAAAATTGTCTTCATGAAAGTTGTTCCTTATTTTGTCTAGTTACATTTCCTTTTTTGAATTACTCCATTTGGATTTTTTTTAGTTCAAGTTATGGCCTAAACACCATAACTGGCCAGATTGGATAGAATCCAAAATTCTGGGCAAAACTGGTTCTGCCAGATTTGGTAACCTAAGTTTGGTTGGCAATATGACTAGGTTATGGTCAGAATTTGGATTTGTGTTCTCATGAAAGTTGTAGGTATATGTCTCAGCTTTCTACTAGTAAAATTTCAGGTCAATTGGACCTTTCTACACTGAGTTATGACCAAATGAATAAATACTGTTCATTTGGTCATTTTGCCCAGGCAGAATGCAAGTCACCCGGATTAGGGCAATTTTTAGCCAACTTGGTTAGGTTTTCTGGGCAGGATTTCTTCACCAAAGTTGTGCCATTATGTGTCTAGTTTCATGCTCAATTGGCCTTGTACCAATTGAACCTATACAACTCCATTTATGGCTGCCCAAACCTGCTGGACTCATGGTCAGTCCTGCAAGTCAGCCAAGGCAGCTTACCAATCTCAAATACCAAGCCACAACTCTCTTCATTTCCTCATCATACACAGCTAAATGGTCACTAATTGACCATTTAAACTTTCATTCATCAAAAAATGAATAAAATTTAAGTTTTATGCCTCAAACCCTAACTCTAACAACTAAAATTTTCATACACATACAATCCATAGTTTACAACACCAACATCATGTTCAATGGTAGCCGTACACAAAATTTTTAGAATAAATTGGCACTAACCTTGACTTAGGCACTTTCCAAGGCTTAAAAACTTCACTTTCTTCCTTTCAAATTGCTGCCCAAAGCTTGCTCTAGTGGTAGGGATAATTTTTAATGAAGTCAAGTTAGGGTTTTGAGGTGGTTTAAGGTGGGAATTGAAGCTTTGATAAGCTTTCAATGGTGGTTGGGTATGGAGGAGAGGAAACGGCTGGTTTGGGTGAAGGAGATGAATCTGATTGCTTTTGATTATTTTTGTCTCAATTATCCCTTTTTAATAGGTTAGCTTAATTGTGATTGGTGGGAAAAGGGTTGATGACATCATGTGATGTCAAAATTATCATTTAATCTCATTTTCTTTCCTTTTCTTCTCTACTCATTTTCCATTTAATTTTTAGCCATATTTATTCACATTTTATATCATAATAATTATTTACTTAACTGGATAAGTTGGCCAAAAATCACCTCTGAAGGCGAAATGACCAAAATGCCCTCCGTTTGGCTTAACAGACTAAAATTGTCTGTACCGAATGAAATTTTTTTCTAAGCATTTTCTTGGCATTCTAATGCCATAGGAACCTCAATGACCATTCTCTGGAGTCCCAAAAATTATTTTATGAATTTTCCCCCACGTCTAGGGCTCCTAGTTGCGAGAATCGCAACTTCTTACTAGGTTACCCATCGCTTGGGCGCCGGCTCATTTAACTTGGTTGTATTTTATTTCTAAAATTTTTCCTAAATTTTTCTTATTAATAGTTGAGTTAATTATGGTTCTTCACTTTAGTTTAAATATTTTTCTGGATGTTCTAGCTGTCTGGACTGACATTGGTCACCGAAATAGTAGAATATATAGAGTTGCTACAGGGTGGGTGTTATAGAATCCTCTATAAAACAGCTAAACTATGTGAATAATGGAGGAAACTTTAACCAGAGGCAGCTCAACAATCCATATTCAAACACCTACAACTCTGGATGGAGAAACCACCCTAATTTCTCATTGTCTAACTCATAGAATCAAGCCATGAACAAGCAGTCAAGGTACAGACCACTAGCACCCCCAGGTTTTCAGAACAGAGGATAAAACCTGATGCAACAACAGCCACCACCTCCTCAACCTCAATAGCCTGAACCAAAGTTGACTATGGAATCCATAATGGAAGGCTTCTTAGCAGCTCAATAATAGCAGAATGAAATGATAAAGTAGTTAGCTTCAAGAATGGACTAACTAGCCACCCACAATAAGATGCTTAAAAATCAAATTGCTCAGCAGGCAAGTTCTTCAAGCAAGGCTACTGGTAAACTGCTAAGTCAACCAGAGATGAACCCTAAAGAACATTGTAAGGTAGTCACCTTGAGGAGTGGCAGAACGTTAAAAGAACAATAATCAGAGGAAAAATTAACTAAGAAAACCTCTGATGAATCTGATAACCAAACAAAGGGGAAGGAGGAAGAAGCTAAAAAGGAACAAGAAGAGGAAACAAAGAAGAAAAAGAAGTTACTAGAGCCATATCAACCTCCTTTACCTTTTCCCAAGAGATTCTGGAAGGCTAAATTGGATAAGCAATTTGGAAAGTTTTTAAAAGTTTTACAAAAATTCTATATTAACATTCCCTTCACAAAAGCACTTTCTCAAATGCCATCAAATGCCATCCTACGCTAAGTTTCTTAAAGAAATTCTTTGAAAGAAAAGAAGGTTGGAAGACTACGAGATTGTTGCTCTTACAGAGGAGTGCAATGCCATATTGCAAAACAAGTTGCCACCAAAGCTCAAGGATCCAAGGAGCTTCTCCATACCTTGCCTTATGAGCAACATGAATATAGACAAGGCACTTTGTGATCTGGGTGCAAGTGTGAGTCTGATGCCTCTATCAATATGTTAAATGTAGATGTAGGAGAGCTCAAACCCACAGCAATTTCATTGCAATTGGCTGATCGGTCTGTCAAGTACCCGATTGGCATCCTAGAAAACATCTCCATCAAGGTAGAAAAATTATTTATTCCTATTGATTTTGTTGTCCTGGAGATGGAAGAGGATCTTCAAATTCCTATCATCCTGGGAAAACCTTTCTTGGCAATCACTGGAGCTATCATAGATGTTAAGAATGGGCAGTTAACTCTCAAGGTAGGAGATGAAGAAGCGGAATTCAACCCGTTCAGAATAATAAAATATAAACTTGAACCTGATGAATGCTTAAGGGTTGATATAATTGACAAGCTAGTTGAAGAGGAATTTCACAAAAGACTTCCTAAAGATCCTCTTAAAGCATGTATAGTCACGGCCACACAGCAGACAGTGAAAACACAGAAATTGCAGCTTGTGCAAAATCTTTGGAAGCTAGCCTACCCGTACCCTTAGCTCAAGCTTTCCAGGTGGAAGAACTAAAGGAGGAACAACCCAAAAGCAAGTCACAGGAAGACACCAAATAGGTAGAAATGAAACTCCTCCCCTCCACACTAAGGTACACATTCATGGACTCAACTTATAAATATTCTGTTATTATCAATGCTAGCTTATTGAATGTAAAAGAGGAAAAATTATTAAGGGAACTTAAGACCCAGAGCAAGGCTATAGGGTATAAAATAAAAGATCTGAAAGAGATTAGTCCTTCAATTTGCATGCATAGGATACCTATGGAGGAAAACAATAAACCCACTATTGAACATCAAAGGAGACTTAACCCAAACATGAAAGAAGTAGTTAAGAAGGAAATTCTGAAACTATTAGATGCAGGTATTAAATACTTAATTTCTGATAGTAAATGGGTTAGTCCAGTGCATGTAGTGCCTAAGAAAGGTGGGACAACTATCATTCAAAGTGAAAAGAATGACTTAATCCCTACTAGGGTAGTCACTGGTTGACGTATGTGCATAGATTATAGGAAATTGAATAGTACCACCAGAAAAGACCATTTTTCTCTCCATTTCATAAATCAAATATTAGAAAGGCTAGTGAAATATTCCTACTTTTGTTATCTAGATGGGTATTCGAGATTTTTCCAAAATCTTATTCACCCAGAAGACCAGGAAAAGACCATGTTCACATGCCCTTATGGAACTTTTACATATAGAAGAATGCTTATTGGTCTTCGTAATGCCGTTGCTACTTTTCAAAGATGCATGATGGCCATTTTTTCTGATTTGTAGACCCTTCTTTTGTAATGAGTATGTGCATTGAGGCTATGGGAAACTCGATGATGAAAAATTATATGATTGTAAGATGTAATTGGAAATATGGATTTGAATTATTAATTCTGTGGCGTGATCTTGAAAAAAAAATATGTTTTTTTTTGGGAAATTAATTTAATTAAATTTAAATAAAATTTTGTTTTGTTTAAATTTAATATGAATAGTTCTTAAATGGACCTAATTAAGTTTAATTGGGTCTCATGGGCCTAAGAAAGCCTAGTTAGGAATTTTAAATAGGATCCATTTAATTTATTTTTTGAAAATTAAAATAAGAAAATATCTTTTCCTCTCTCCCTCTCCCATATAAACTCTCTCTCCTACTTGGCTCCACTCTCTTCCTTACTCCCTATTGGTGCCACCTCCTCTCCCTGTCTTCCTATTAGTTGAAACACCTCACCCATATCCCAGTCTCACCCAAATTCTGCAATCCCAATTGTTTAAGTTATCTAAACCTTATCACTCTAGGACTCTAAACCCTATCACACCTCTCTCCATAAACCCTATAAATACCCTATTGAGGAGAAGAAAAAGAGGAAGAAAAAAAAAGGAAAAGGAGGAAAAAAAAGAGGAGAAGAAAAAAAAAGAAAAAAAAAGAAAAAAAGAGAAAAAAAAGCAGAAAAAAGGGAAAAGATTTAGAAAATTCAGAGCTATTTAGAAATATTTTAGAGCTATAAGAGATTTAGAGAGATATTCAAAACTCTTTTGGTTCTTTTCTTTTCTTCAAGAAGATTTTCTTGCAAGATTTTTCTTGAAGGTTGGTTTTTGTTATTTCTTTTCAAGATCTATGCACTGTAATATTTAATTCTATGCTCCTTATTTTCTAATTTATCTTGCATGTTCATGTAGATTATATAATCATGTTTAATTTGAGGGGATACACAACTCTG
This sequence comes from Hevea brasiliensis, assembly GCF_030052815.1. Classification (NCBI taxonomy): domain Eukaryota; kingdom Viridiplantae; phylum Streptophyta; class Magnoliopsida; order Malpighiales; family Euphorbiaceae; genus Hevea; species Hevea brasiliensis. The sequence goes on along the minus strand of NC_079493.1, from coordinate 80,114,296 downwards.
CACATACTCAGTTTTCTATCTCTCATATTTTTATTATTTTTTGTTATCTTCTGAATCTGCAAAAATTTTAGAAAAATTATATTCATATTCACGAAATTTTATTAATTTTAGGATCAAAAATCACTAAAAAAGCTTTTGTATTTTGTAAGTTATGGCTATTTGAATTTAGGGTTCCTGCAAAACTCAATTTGCAGAATACATGATTTGTAAAGCCCATATCTCCCTTGTTTATTAATATTTTTGTGTTAATCTAGTGTCTAAAATTAAGTTCAAAATCTTGTGAATCTTTTCCAATTGGTTTTGCATTCATATCTATTGTGTTTGATGAGTTATGAATTTTACAAAAAGTAGTGAGATTCTGTCAATGGAAAAAGTTATGATTTGTGTAGACCATTCGACTAGGGTTTTGTTTGGTTTATAAATTTTATGATCTTGTATGATATTTTGGCTGTCTTATGTAATTTTTTGTTTTATGATTTTTAGGCATTTCTAACTATTTTTCAAAAATCAGATTTCTTACTATTGTCAATCTGCCAAAATCTGAAAATTGTATGTTTATGCAAGTTCTTCTGTGTTCTTGGGTTCTAATTGATATTGATCTATTTTTCTATGTTCTTTTAATTCAAGAGGTGTTATTAAGTGATTGGATCATGTTAGAAGACTTAGACCATTTTGTAGTTGTAACTGATTAGGAATTTTAACCCCTTTAGGAGACTAGAGTTAGAATTCAATATGAATTGTTTTTTGTTTTTTCTTATTTTCTTCATTTTCTTTAGTTTTATTTTTTATTTTTTTATTACAAACAAAATTGATAAGTAGCTTTAAGGTAAGTAACAAAGAGGGCATTTGCGTAGAGCTTACAAGGACCTAAATGGGAGTAAGCCAGGGATATCATTGCCATACTAGAAGAGAAGGCTATTTTTTAAGGGTAGCTTGCCCCAGTGGTAACTGCAATTATCAACAAGTAAGTAGCCTTAAATTCCTAAAATAATTATTAGCATGAAAATGCAGTAATAATAGGATTTTTATTTGGTAAATTAAAATTAACTTTGTTTTTAATTTAACTATCTTTTGTATGTAATTAATTTAAATAAATACTTGGTAAATTAAAATTAATCTTGTTTATAAATTAAACTAATCTTGGCATGTAAAATAAATATAAATTAATACTTGGTAAAATAAAATAAATTTATATGTTAGAAATCTTTATTAGATTCTGATTATTTGGGCCTTATGTGATATTAGAATAAATTACACATGTACATAATTAATTTAGTTTTATTATCCTTAGGGTAACTTGGTGAAAAATTAATTAATTAGCTTAAATAGAAACTTAGGGTGATTTGAAATTGAATTTGTTTGTAAATTAAATTATCAATAATAAATTAATTTTAGTCATCTAGTAAATATCATTTAAATAATTAGCAACCCCATAGATAAGAATTACTTGTGCATGAAAATTATTTGCAAACAACAACCCTTTTGTGAATTACTTGTGTGTGTAGGATTAGAATTGCATTTTTAGGATAAAGTTTAATAGAGAAATAATAAACAAGACTTCTAGAAACATTAGTAGAGGACTGGCACTCTAATTAACGACGTTAGACCAGGAGTAAGGGGTGTCTAAGACCTTCCCCTTACATACCCATTATCCCGATCCTAGACATTGGGCTATGATAATTACGATTGTGGAAACTCTGCAAGGAGTAAGTTGCCATCCATGACCCTCTGAAGAAATACTGAATATGTCTCGGTTATTACTCGGGTGGCGACTCTTGTCTATCCATGCCTTCGTAGCATAAATCCTTAGTACTGTGATAGTTTTATGGGAAGACGGTACTTACTAGTAGTCTGATTCTATTAGGATTATATGAAGTGTGACACCCCTTACCCGTCTACAGTATATCCGAGTAAGATATGTCACACGGTGTACCGGAACACTCTACTTTATCTCAATCATTTTTATTCTTCCATAATTTACTTTTATCATAGTTTTGAATATAATTTATGAAATATAATTCATTTAAGTCATTTATTGAAATTATAATTTATTTGAGGTTCCGAAAATTTTATAGAAAATCCGTGATCACAGGCTAAAAATGGAGAAAACAGTTCTTCGGAACCTGTGAAAAACACTTCCAATAATCATATTCAATCATTCTCAAACTCCAATATCAAAATCTCAATATGTTTTTCAACAACATTTCCATTTCTCAATCATTCATCTCATGTAATAATCATGTAAAAGTCATAAATAAATATTCACTTTTCCATTCACAAACACAATTTCCATTATTTACATGAACATCAAAATACATTACATAAGTTTCAATTACACAAAAGAAAATAAAAGTTAGTTACAAAATACCAAAATGAAACCTAGTGTCCTACCAATGCACTGAAGATGGTGAGGTGACACAGACACTATGCAGAACTGCAGGAGGTCTCACCCAGCCTGTGGTCTACTGGGCTCTCGGTCAGTATCTCCAGAACTTACGCGTGGCAAAAGCAACGCGCTAAGCAATAATGCTTAGTATTGCCAATAATAAAATAAAAAGAAATAACAGGAAGTAAATATACAGTGAATGTATCGGTGTCTTATTGCAAATAAATTTTCGATGAGTATTTGTAGTCTTACTTATTTTGTACTTGTTATATTCATTATTTCATTAAACTTATCCACTTCATTTTTGGTTGCCCAAGTAACCTATACTGGACGACTGGACTGGATAAACGGGTAAACTGGCACTGGGTATCTAGTACCTCGGGCAGTCACACCATCGGTCACATATGCATCTCCCGGTGTGCAACAGAACAGCTAATAAGCTGTAATAACAATAGGCGCAAGGCCAAATATCAACAAAATGTCAGAATGGCTAAAAGCCATGAAATCACAGAATGGCATAATGCCATGTGCAGTACTGCTAACTGAACCCTATTGGCATGCCAAACTATCCAAACCAATCTTGTTAGGTATACTAGGGCATTTGATACTTTTGAATTTTACAATTTTTGAATTTCAAGTTTTGGTGTTACTATTCCCTTCATTAGTCAACAAAAATGTTGACTTTTGCATAGAAAATAGGTACATTGGTTTTAACACTCCCAACATACCACATTTTACATTCAAAATTTGTTGGTATTGGTTAACAATACCATTTCTAAGCTTAAAATTAATGGAGCAGAATTTTCAGTTTTCATACCCTATTTTTACTGTTCCATTAGTTGCTGTTACAGTGGGAATTTGGAAAAATGATAAACATGAAAGTTGTTCCTTATTTTGTCTAGTTGAATTTCTTTTTTTGAATCACTCAATTTGGAGTTTTTTAGCTCAAGTTATGGTCCAAAAACCACAACTGGCCGGATTGAAAATTTTCAGGGCTGACCATATCTACAGTGCAGTGAACAGTGACTGCAACTCAATTGTTGGATAGGTTCTGGTCATAATTTGGGGTAGGTTTCTTCATGAAAGTTGTTGGTCTATATCTTAGCTTGTTTCTGGAAAAATTTCAGGTCAATTGGGCCATTCTACAATGAGTTATGGCCAAATGAACAATCACTGTTCATTTGGTCATTCTGCAGAAACTGGTTGCAGGACACCCGGATTGGGGTAAGTTTTTGGTCCACTTGGTTTAGTCTTATGGGCATGGTTTCTTCACCAAAGTTGTGCCATTATGTGTCTAGTTTCATGTCCAATTAGCCAAACACCAATTGAACTTACACAGCCCAAGTTATGGCTGTCCAAATAGGCTGGACTCACAGCCACCCTGCAAGTCTCACTAGGCAGTATACCAAATCAGTTTTCTAATGCTACAATTCACTCCAAGTTATGGTCAAATTACCTCAAATGGTCACTAATTGACCATTAAAACTTTAGTTTGCGTCCATTTTCATCCACCACCAAAATTAAATTTCAAAACCCTAACCCTAATTGTCCAAGCCTCCAATTCATGCATCTTACTCCTAATTTGCTATACTAATCATATAATTTATAAGAGGGGCAGCTAATATGTCACTTTAACCAAAGAATTCTCCTAACTCTAACTCATGTCAAGGCTGCCAAAATTTCATGAAATATAACCGTGCTTCATTAATTCAATTTTCATCAAATTTTCAACTTAACTTAGCTCAAATTCATGATTAGAAAGGTATAAAAGCAAAGTATATGGCACTAACCTTAGTAGGGCAGAATTTTCTCTTGTTAATTCTTCACTTTCTTTGGCTTTCTTGGCAGCCAAACACTTGCTTAAGATGTAGAGACAAGTTTTATTGAAGTAGACTTAGGGTTTTAAGTGAGATTTGGGTGGGTTATAAAGCTTTGGTAAGCTTTCAATGGTGGAATGGTTATGGAGTTTGAGGGATATGGGAAGGTGATGGGCTGCTGGATTTTTATGAGTTTTTTTGTTGTATTCTATCCACATTTTATTAGTTAATTTAAGTGTTGATTAAATATGATTGGTGGGTAAGTGTTTAATGACATCATATGATGTCATAATTGGTATTTTCTTCTATTTTTTTTCTTCTCTTCTCTACTCATTTTCAATTTAATTTTTAGCATTATTTATTCACATTTTATATTATAATAATTATTTACTTAACAGGACAAGTCGGCCAAAAATCACCTCTGAAGGCGAAATGACCAAAATGCCCTCCGTTTGGCTCAACGGGCCAAAATTGTCTGTACCAATTGAAAATTTTTTTTAAATATTTTCTTGGAATTCTAATGCCATAGGAACCTCAATGACCCTTCTCTGGAGTCCCAAAAATTATTTTATGAATTTTCTCTCGGGTCTAGGGCTCCTAGTTGCGAGAACCGCAACTTCCCACTGGGTTACCCATCGTTTGGGCATCAGCTCATTTTACTTGGTTGTATTCTATTTCTAAAATTTTTTCTAAATTTTTCTTATTAATATTTGAGTTAATTATGGTTCCTCACTTTAGTTTAAATATTTTTTTCAGACGTTCTAGCTGTCCGGACCGACACTGGTCACCGGAACAGTAGAATGTACGGAGTTGCTACAGGGAGGGTGTTACATGAAGTGCATGTCTAGGAAATGTGTCTAAGGAGGTGGTACTTAAGTGAGACCATTGTGACTCCATCATCTTTCCTGGGCATTACCTGGTGCATTTTATACAATTCTAGTGGTTGATATTTTGCTTCACGCTTCTACAGTTTGGCGACTCCACTGGGGATTAAATGGATAGTTACTCCAATATGTTTCTATTAGTCTAATATTATTCCTTTGTTAAACTTTTGCATTGCACTACACTATCACATGGATCACTCTTACCCTTTTAGCCCCGCTAGTACTAGCTAAGTCGATGATAGTTCTACTCTAGCTATGATGAATTAGTGAATGCTAGCACCCATGCCCGTACCTTTAAGTATATAAAAGAGCCATAGCTTTACCAGTTGTGATTAATGGACAAGCTCTCGCATGGGTAACCCTTTTTCCTACCTGATGAAGCCCATGAGCCATAGATTTCAGCCCTAAGTACCTCGTAGATTTTTGTTGTGCTGGATTTATAACTGTACTGTTCAAACCATAAGTTCTAGTGGTAGTTGAGATGAACCTAGGCCTATGTATAAATCCAATGTATGTATAAGCCCAAGTCCATTTCAAAACCTGTGTTAAGCAAGAGGATGCTTTCTTATGGTTAAACTTTAAGGATATAAATCCTTTGTTTGTGAGGCAAGGATCATCCTAGACCATCCCCTATTAGTGTGTCTAGTGTACCATAGCCTAGGATAGAATTTTTTTTCCTACCTTGCACATGAGAGTTGGAGGTATAAGGGGATGAAGATTCAGTCTGGAGATGTTCTTTTCATTTTTTATTCAGTCTTGGTCCAATTTTAGTTCAGCTTATATGGTTTGGTTTTGGCTTAGTTTTGGTTCTATTGGTATGGTTCAGTTTTAGTTTTGTAAAGGTAAAAAAAAAAAAAAAAAGATCCGTTCATGCATTGTATTTATGTACATAGCATTTTAGGTTAACCCTTAAATCCTATTTTTTGAGCAAACATAGTCTCGAAACACACTAAAGAGACTTTCAATCTAGTCACTGGGGTTAGGGAAGGGAAGAGAAGAGACTAGAAAGGATTTCACCTGTACTACTTAAGATGGAAGAAATTATGGCCATGCTTGATGAAACCTTGAATGCCAAGATGTTTGAGCTAGAAGTGAAATTTATGGTCAACCTTAGAAAGAGGCCATGAGGTAGGTTAATTAAGTGGCATTAAAGTTATTAAGGTTTAAATTGTATTTGGCACACTAAGGAGATTTTCCCAATTTAACCAACCCTTATCCAAAGTTTTCGAGTGTCTCGAAGCCCAAGACCTCCTGCAGCTATTAGCACCCAAACTACCACCAAATCCACTCCCACCTAGCTATGATATCAACCAATATTGATAGTTTTACCAAATCCATGGTCATGACACCGACTGATGCTAAAAGGATAATTAACCCAGAAAACCGACCAAACACCTGCACTAACCTTACATTTAACTCAATTTTCCACCTACACCAAGTCTTTATATGATCTCTACCACCCCAAATTACCCTGACCGGATTATTGACTTTATCCAACCCATCCAAAAGCCTAATGAACCTTAGTCTATAATGGTTGATAACATTTGTGATAATTCTAGCTATGATGAGGGTCCTTTGGATGTCTGGACTAATTCTAACGAGGAGATAGTTTCATTGCAACTTGATGGTTCGATTTCACTAGTGTATGGTTTTCAAGTTGCTGGGATATATGAAAACTAGATAGATCCAAAAGTGGCTACTGTAATGAAAGGTATGAAGTTTTTTCCTAGCAAAGGCCTAAGAAAAAGTATAGATGGCTTAATGATTTTCTTGAGATGAAGGGGCAGATCACGAGTTATGGTTTGGGCTATGAGCCAACTGAAGAGGAAGAAGAGCCAAAGCCTCCTAAGTTCTTGAAAGAGGGGGCAATTAACTGGACATATGATTAGGGGGTTACCACATGTGAAAGAGCTAGAGCAGAAAATTAGCACCATTGATCCAAAGACTATATGAAAGCCAAGCACCTAAAGCTACACTCTTAAGTTTGAGTCTATCTTTTGTAATGCTCACAGTAGTGATACTAATGTTTCTAATTCTAATGTACTTGATGAAGATTTCGAGGCAAGGATCAATAACATGATCAGTCCTTTTGCTTACTTATTTGATGTTTATTCTAATAGGCATATGCATGGCATTCATAATCATTTAGAATCTATTTTTATTAATGCATCAAAATTGATCTCTATTAATTTGGGTACATCAGATAATCCTAAAGACATTAAGTTAGCTGAAGATTTAAGCCAAGAAGAAAGAGATAAATTTATAGCATTATTAATAAAGTACCAAGAAGCATTTGCCTGGTCTCATAAAGATACGTCAAAAATTGACCGAGACATAGTACAACATAAGATCGCTATAGATATGAATATGAGACTTGCATCTGTGGCCTAAAAGCATTGATAGATGTTAGGGCAAAGAAAGAAGAGGTAATTGGAGATTCGATGCTAGTGGTTTCTTATATTAAAGTAGAATGGGAATTGCAGGAAGGAAAATTAAGGCAATACTTGGAATATATAAAGAAACTATTAGCTAATTTTTGATAAGGTGATCATGAAGCACATGCCTCAAGCTTAGAATTAGATGATCAATTCCCAAGCCACACTGGTGTCCCTATAGGAAAAGGGTGATCAAAAGTTGACTTAATTAGTTATCCTAATGAGGAGTAAAATTTCGTGCTATCAAGGATAAGTAGTAGCACATATGGACCTAGAGGGAGAAGGAAAATGGTATGAAGACATAAGGAGGTCTCTAGAAGTAAAAGAATACTCGCAATCAGCTAATAAAAGAGATAGAGCAACAATTCATAGATTAGCCACTCAACTTACTTTAGCTGGGGGGCAATTCTATAAACTCTTATGTGTGATAGAAAAATAGACTGAGCAAATAATGAAAGAAGTACATGTAGGAATGTGTGGTCCCCATATGAATGAAAAGGTTCTAGTTGGAAAAAAAAATATTCGAAACATATAAGGATTGGCTTAAAAAACTCCCTTATGTTATTTAAGGTTATCATAGTACTGCAAGGACATCCACGGGGGCAACCCCATTCTCTTTAGTGTATGAGACTAAAGCAGTGCTATCCATTAAGCAAGAGGTCAAATCCTTAAGAGTGATGCTAGAAGCTAAGATCCTAGAAAATGAGTGGGTCTAAAAGAGATATGAAGAACTAACTTTGATTAATGAAAAGAGGATTTGAGGCTTGTATCATATGCAGACTTATCAGAGGAAGATAGCTAGGGCCTTTACTAAGAAGGTGAAGCCAAGAAAGATCAAAGAGGGAGACATGGTTTTCAAACAAGCTCGGCCCATCCCTTTTGATTTAAGAGGAAAGTTTAACCCAAGCTAGTATGGTCCATACATAGTAAAAAAGATCTTTCCACTGTAAGAATATCACACCTGGATGGGAATGAATTTCAAGAACCAGTCAATTTAGACAGGCTCAAATGGTACTTTGTGTGAGATAGGCCCGTTTTATTAAAAAGCTATAAAAGGTGGTCTAGGCAAAAGTAAGGGTCAAAGATAAAAAGAAAGAAAAAAAAAGGGAAGAAAAAGAAAAAAAAATATACTAGATTGAAAACCTGTAAAAGGTGGTCTAGGCAAAAGGAGAGATGAGAGAAGATATGGATGGAAAACCTGAAAAGGTTATTTGGCAAGTTATAAAGCTTATTTCTAACTTTGGAAGGTTGGAAATTTAGCAAAACTAAATGTAAGAGGGAGTAATGGTATACCTGAATAAATAAAGAAGTTTTTAATTGCATTAACCAGGCATAGGTTTTATTTAATTATGATTGTAAATGTTTGTGTCTTAAGGGATACATCAAATGATTAAGTAATTGAACTGCATTATTTCGATTTAATCTATGTCTTATAAGTATGACAGAATAGGTGCTTGATATGAATGCCTTGGTAATTGTCTAATTTCAAAAAAAAAAAAAGAAAAAGAAAGAAAGAAAAGAGCTCGCTAAGTAGAAAACCTAAAAGGGCCGCTTAGGCAAAAGTTAAAGCAAGCCTACTGAAATGAAAACCTGAAAGGGCATTTCAGGCAAAAGTTAGGGCATAAAGAATGGAGTTCATAGAAGATAAATGAGTTAAGCCAGAACAAGATTTTGAAATAGCTTTAGAATAATGAACCATAGAGAGAGAAGAAAAAGAAAAATCAGAGAAAAATTGTATTGTGACCTTAAGGAAGTCTTTTTGGTGAATAGTTTTCCTCGAAAATTTTGAAGTTACAAGAAAGTTTTGCAAAAAGAGGTCCCTCAGAGGACTAAGTTTTATTTAGAATGTCCAATAAAATTAGCATATCCATGATAGAAAGTAGTATATAGGAAGCCCTAAAATCACAGAGAGAGTTTTGGAGATCCAATCATCCTAATTTTTTTTCAAATCTTGAATTAGATATTTTTTGGTAAGTCCTTAGACATTGTTTAGGGCACATGACATAGTTATATAAGGCATAGAAGAACATACATCAACATGTTACTTGTAGGTGTGTAAGGCGTAGAAGAACATGCATCATCACAGTTTTAAGTGTTGAACTACGAAGGGATCTGATTCTTCCTCAGGATAGTGAGGGGGATACATAGGTAGTTTAGGACCACAGTGCTAAATATGAACCCATAACATTTAATGACAAATATTTTTTGATAAGTCCTTAGACGTTGTTTAAGGCATATGGCATAGTTATGTAAGGCGTAGAAGAACACCCATCAATATGTCACTTGTAGATGTGTAAGGCATAGAAGAACATGCATTACCATAGTTTTAAGTGTTGAACTACGAGTGGGTTTGATTCTTCCTCAAGATAGTGAGGGGGATGTTAGTAGTATGCCCTAGAGCATATCATTTTGTATGTATCTTGTATATATTTTATTAATAAAAGGCAATTTCACTTTTCCGTTTATATAATATATTTAGGTGTAATAGAAAAGGTCTATTGATATTTTGTTAGAAATTCTATTATTAAGTTGTTAAGAATATGAGTGACAGTATTTCTAGCACAAAGTATCATAAATTGGTTCACAATCGAGGATACTTCACACAGGACATGACTTATCCAGAAAGATCGTAATCATATTTATTCCCAAGGTATTTATAGATATAAATAAGATGGAGCAGTGAGTCTATGCCACATAACAAAAATGATAGGTACTTATATGTGATAAGTAGGCCGAACCAGTGACACTTATGACAAGCACATGAAGTTTACTCTTGTCAATGCATTGTCATATATCATATCAGTGCATATAATCTTTAGACCTAGGATAACACAATTATCTTGTATATAAGTGGTTTGAGTTTGATACTACTTTCATACTTGTACTATGTGTGGGTATATGGGCATGTGTTGGCTCCTACTAGTTATATATGGAGATAGGTGTTAATCAAGATGGAATCTGTTACCCTAAGTAAATAGGGATAAAATCCTATGTTCATTTAATTATTCTTGATATTTCAAGTTCCTGGCCAGGACAGACAGATTTAGTCAGAAAAGAGTTTCTGACAAGAAAATCTGATTAATCAAGAACTGGAATTAAAAGAGAACATAATGTTCATAGCAAACCCTGACTCTAGCTCGAATTGGGATTTTGTAGCGGAGAGATTCTAGTGCATGCTAACATGTGATTAAAGGTTCATTTAGGGTATTCCTTGTTACTGATTGGGTGGCCATGGCACGCTATGCTAGGTGTTAACCATGGTCTATGAGATGCCTAAAATGATTTAGAGAAATCATTTATGGTATAAAAGAGTTCTGATAATATTAAGAGTTAATATCATATCTCATTGTCAATTAGTGATAAGCCTAGTGAGTCACACACATACACAAGTCAATCACCAAGTAAAATGTGATTTAATTGATTAATTAAAGAGTTTAATTGATTAATTAAATAAGTTAGGTTTGCAATGAGATTGCAAAGTCCCTAGCATGGCTTGAAATCAAATCTAGGTTATTAAATGTATAGTAAAAGTTAAATTTATATTTAAAGTGTTTAAATATGAATTTAATTGTGAGAAATTAATTAATGGAGATTAATTAATTAATTTATATTTAATATAAATTGATTAGAAGAGGAGAAATAATGATTTTGGGTTGAGAACTCAAAATTAAAACATAAGGGTAATTTGGTCATTTCACATGGTGACATGTGGCACCGTGAGATGGTGACACATGGCACCATATAAGCTTGCCATTTGTCTTCTTATCATCTAAGATGATCAAAGTCAAGATTAAGTCTAGCTTTGACTGTAACACCCTCACTGTAGCAATTCCGTACATTCTACTGTTTCGATGACCGGTGTCGGTCTGGACAGTTAGAACATCTGGAAAAAATATTTAAACTAAAGTAAGGAACCATAATTAACTCAAATATTAATAATAAAAATTTAGAAAAAATTTTAGAAATAAAATATAACTAAGTTAAATGAGCCGATGTCCTAGCGATGGGTAACCCAATGGAAAGTTGCGGTCCTTGCAACTAGGAGCCCTAGACCATCTTAGATAATTTTTGGGACTCCAAAGAAGAGTCATTGAGGTTTCTATAGCACTAGAATGCCAAGAAAATTCTTAGAAAAATTTTTCAATCGGTATAGACAATTTTAGTTTGTTAAGCCAAACGGAGGGCATTTTGGTCATTTCGTTCTCATAAATGATTTTTGGTCGACTTGACCAGTTAAGTAAATAATTATTATGACATAAAATGTGAATAAATATTACTAAAAATTAAATTAAAAATAAGTAGAGAAGAAAAGAAAAGAAAATGAGATAAAATGCCAATTATAACATCACTATGATGTCATTTAAAAAAATTCCACCAATCACATTTAATCACCATTTAATTAACTAATAAAAGAGGATACATGATACAAAAAAAAAAAAAGTTTAAAAGCAATGAGTTCTTCTTCCTCAACCAGCCGGCTGCTCACTTCCATTCTCCATTGAAGAAGTTTTCTTCCACCTCTTCCAAACCTTGATTTCTCTCCACCAAACCCTAAGTTCCCTTCAATAAAACTTGTCTATACCACTTGGAAAGGTGTTTGGCTGCCAAGAAAATCCAAGAAACTAAAGATTTGTGAAGGGAGAAAATCTCTCCAAAAAGGTTAGTGTCCAATCTTTTATTTATTTTTACTTAAGCCATGTTTAATGCCTTGAAATAAGTGGAGAGTGTAAGAAAACAATAAAAAATATTTGTATGTGTGCATCCCTATAATTTTGGAAGCTTAGGGTTGGTTAGGGTTTGATGAATTTACTTGAAGTAAAGTGTTTAAGAGCTACCCATAGCATGAGATGAGTGATTGAACATGTAAGAGTAAGTGAAATTCAAGTGTGATGCATGAATGAACCTTGAAAATGTGGACACTTGAACAACATTAGGGTTTCCTCATGTAATGGTATGTTAACATTGTAATGGTCAATTAGTGACCATTTGAATGTGTTTGAGGAGGAATTGAAGTGAGTAAGGATGTTGGAGTTGAGCTTAGGCATGCTGCCCTTGGTGACCTGCAGGACTAGTTGTGAGTCCGGTAGGTTTGGGCAGCTATAAATGGAGTTGTATAGGTTCAATTGGTGCAAGGCCAATTGAAAATGAAACTAGACACATAATGGCACAACTTTGGTGAAGAAACCCTGCCCAGAAAACCAAACCAAATTGACCTAAAAATTATCCTAATCTGGGTGACTTACATTCTGTCTGGGCAAAATGATCAAATGAATAGTGTTCATTCATTTGGTCATAACTCAGCGTATAAAGGTCTAATTGATCTAAAATTTTACCAGTGGAAAGCAGAGACATAGACCTACAACTTTCATGAAGAAAATAAACCCAAATTTTGAGCATAACATGTTCAAAAACTAACTTATAGTCAGTGTACAAAAACTATAAAATTGGTTTTGCCCAGAAAATCTGGAAAATTTGCAATCCGGCCAGTTATGGTGTTTAGGCCATAACTTGAGCTAAAAAACTCCAAATAGAGTGATTCAAAAAAAGAAATATAACTAGACACAATAAGAAACAACTTTTATGAAGACAATTTTACCAAATTCCTACTGTACAAATGACCAATGGAACAGTAAACTTAGTACTTGAAATCTAAAAATTGTGAATAACTAACACTAAGCTTTGAAATGGTATTGACAACCAATACCAACAACTTTAGAATGCAAAATGTGGTATGTTGGGGATATTAGAACCAATGCACCTATTGTCTATGAAAAAGTTAATATTTTAGTTGACTAATGAAATGAATAGTAACAATGAAACTTCAATTTCAAGAATTGTAAAATTTAAAAGTGTAACATGCCTTAGTACACCTAGTAAGATTGGTTTGGATAGGTTGGCATGCCAATAGGGTTCAGTTAGTAGTACTGCACATGGCATTATGCCATTCTATGATTTTATGGCTTTTAGCCATTTTGATATTATGATAATACTTGGCCCCGTGCCTAATGTTTATTATAGCTTATCAACTGATATGTTGCACACCGGGAGATACATATATGACCGATGGTGTGACGACTCGAGGTACTTGATACCCAGTGCCAATTTACCCGTTTCTCTAGTCCAGTCATGCAGTATAGGTTACTTGGGCAACCAAAAATGAAAGTTGATAAATTTAATGAAATAATGAATATAACAAGTATGAAAGTTGATAAATTTAATGAAATAATGAATATAACAAGTACCAAATAAATAAGATTACAAATAATTACCAAAAATTTATCTGCATGAGACATTAATATATTCACTGCATATTTATTTTCTTTTCGTTATTTTTATTTTTTTTTATTGGCACCACTAAGCATTATTGCTTAGCGCGTTACTTTTTGCCATGTGTAGGTTCTGGAGAGACTGACAAAGAGCCCAGTAAACCACAGACTGGGTGAGGCCGTCCACAGTTCTGCATAGTGTCCGTGTTACCTCACAGACTTCAGTGCATTGGTAGGACACTAGGTCCCATTTTGGTATTTTGTAATTAAGCTTTTATTTTCTCATGTATAATTGAGACTCATGTACTATATTTTGGTATTAATGTAAATAGTTGGAATTTGTGTTTATAAATGAAAAATTGAGTATTTATTTATGATTTGTATATGATTATCATGTGAAATGAATGAATGAGAAATATAAGTATTGTTGAGAAATATTGAGACTTTGCTGATATAATGGAGTTTGGGAATGATTGAAAACGTATTGGAAGTGTTTTTCATAGGTTCCGAAGAACTGTTTTCTCCATTTTTAGCCGGTACTCTGCCGGATTTTCTATAAAATTTTCTAAACCTCAAATAAATTTATAATTTCAATAAATAACTCAAATGAAGTAAATTTAACAAATTGCACTTCATAACCAAAAGAAATAAATTAAGGAAGGATAAAAATAGTTGAAATAAAATATGGTGTTCAGATACACTGTGTGACATATCTTACTCGGCTACACTATAGACAGGTAAGGGGTGTCACATTTAGTGGTATCAGAGCACGGTTTAGGAGTTTCTGGGTCTAGATCGAGTCCATACCATGCATTGCATTTGGAAGAGTCGAGGTGACACTAATGCAGATCTGTTTGTCTTTGTTATTTTGATTAGGATATGGACCCAACATCTCAGAGGGCAGTTGAGTAGGAAGTGGAGAGTCATGCTCCACCTGCAGCAACTGAGACTAGGGGTAGGGGAGAACCTGCTCCACCAGCTCCAGCAGAGCCTGCTCAGCCTCCACAGGCCATGTTCCAGCAAATGGTCAAGTTTTTCAGACAAATAGCTGGGGTAATGCCACCACCACCACCAGCTCCACAACATAAATCACATCTAGAAAGACTGAGAAAATTTGGAGCAGTAGATTTCTTTGGCAAGAGAGAAGATGATTTTGTTGCAGCCGAAAACTGGTTGAACAGAACATGAAGGGTTTTAAAACAACTCCACTGCACTCCAGAGCAAAATCTAAAAGCTGCTGCATCTCTACTACAAGACGATGCATATCAATGGTGGGATATAGTGTCTAGTAAAGTGCAGCCAGAACAAATAACCTGGGACTTCTTCCTCTCAGAGTTCAAAAAAAGTATGTGGCTAGTGTATACCTGGAAGAGAGAAGAAGAGAATTCATTAAATAGAGGTAGAGACAGTTGACAGTGACAGAGCATGAAAAGGAATTTGTCAGATTAAGCCGCTATGGAAGGGAGGTCATCCCTAATGATGCCAAAAGGTGTAAAAGATTTAAAGAGGGGCTAAATGATAACATAAAGATAATGATCATTGCCTTGGGAATCACAGACTTCACCAAGTTAGTGGAAGCTGCATTAAAAGTTGAGAAAGTTAGAATAAGTGAGCAGACTAGAAGAGAGAGACAGCAGAAAAGGGACCCGGGTCAGTCTAGCTCATCCCTTGCTCCAGGGAAGAAGTTCAAAGGTCCACCTACATAGAGTTCAGGTCAACCTCAAGGTCAAGGTCAGTCCCAGGGGCCCAGGCCACAGTTTACACCTAGGAGAGGTCAGTCCACACCATCAATGGGCAGCTCTCCAGGGACGGTGTTCAGGGGACCAGCCCCAATATCTTCTGCATGTCCGCATTGAAGGAACGGAAGCGTGAAAAACACAAGATTATACCATTGAATTCAAAAAATTTTCACCTAGGGTCACATGCACCATGCAAGATTTATTTTTATCTATTTGATTTCAATGATAAACAACATATTAAAACTCTTTTAATATGTTTTTGGATATGTATTTGCCATTTAAGATTTTAAAATTAATTAGATTAATTTTAGAACCCTAGATTAAATCAAGAACGATTACACTAACCTCTTGATGTGCTGCAGCGTGTCTGCGCCTTTGAGATTCGTCTTCAGGACACCAAATGTTGTCCCTCTAGCTTGTCCACACCAAGAACACCTATGGCAGCCCTTGAATGGCTTCTAAAGCTTTTTCTATTAATTAGAAAATCAAGTTCTGCCTTTTAAGAGATTAAAGATGTAAACAGGACACTAGAAACAATTTCTAGCATTCTTAATTCAAGAGATTGATGGCTAATCTCTTTGAATTGATGAGAGATGAAGAGAAATAGCTGGAGAGGCTCAAAGTGGCGTGACAACTGAGAGGAGAGGCTGCTGGTTATGTTTTCTTTTCATAACCACACTTAAATAGCTAGGTTAACACATTAAACCCTAGCCACATGTCACCTTTTGATTAGCTCTAGGTTTAAGTGACCCAATCACATTGTGCCAAGTGTCAAAACTATATTTAATCTTGATTTTAATCATCTTACATGATTAAAAAACATTTGGCAAGCTTATGTGTTATGCCATGTGTCACCATCTCATGGTGCCACGTGTCACAATCGTGAAATGACCAAAATGCCTCGTGTCTTAATTTTGAGTTCTTAACCCAAAATAATTATTTTCTTCTTCTAATTAATTTATATCAAATATAAATTAATTAATTAATCTCTATTAATTAATTTCTCATCAATTAAATTCATATTTAAACACTTTAAATATAAATTTAATTTATACTACACATCCAATAATCTAGATTTGGTTTCAAGTCATGCTAGGGACTTTGCAATTTTATTGCAAACCAAATCTATTTAATTAATCAATTAAACTCTTTAATTAATTAATTAATTAAATCATATTTAAATAGGTGATAACTTGTGTATGTGTGTGACTTACTAGGCTCATCACTAATTGGCAATGAGACATGATATCAACTCTTAATATCATCAGAACTCTTTCTTACCATAAATGATTTCTCTAAATCATTTTATGAACCTCATAGACCATGGTTAACACCTAGCATAGCATGCCATGGCCACCCAATTAGTAATAAGATTTACCTTAAATGAACCTATAATCATATGTTACCATGCACTAGAATCTCTCATTACAAAATCCCAACTCAAGCCGAGTCATGGTTTATGTCAAACTCCATTTGCTATGAATATTATGTTCTCTTTTAATTCCAGTTCTTGATTAAAAGATTTTCTCATCGTAAACTCTTTTACGAATAAATCTATCTGTCTCTGCCAGAACTTGAAACATCAAGAACAATTAAATGAACATAGGATTTTATCTCTATTTACTTAGAGGAACAGATTCCATCTTGATCAACACCTACCTCCATATATAACTAGTAGGAGCCAACAGATGCCCATATACCCATACACACAGTACAAGTATGAAAGCAGATCAAACTCAAACTACCTATATACAAGATAATCGTGCTATCTCGTGTCTAAAGATTATATGCATCGATATGATTTATGACAAAACATTGACAAGAGAAAACTCCATGTGCTTGTCATAAGTGTCACTGGTTCGGCCTGCTTATCATGTATAAGTGCCTATCATGTTTGTTATATGGCATGAGACTCACCATTCCATCTTACTTATATCTCATATAAATAACTTGGGAACAAACATGAATACAATCTTTCCGGATAAGTCATGTCCTTATTATGAAGTATCCTTGATTGTGAACCTATTTATGATACTTTGTGCTAGAAATATTGTCACTCATATTCTTAACAACTTAAGAATAATATTTCTAACAAAATATCAATGGACCTTTTCTATTACACATAAATATATTATGTAAACTAAAAGTGGAAATGCCTTTTATTAATAAAATATATACAAGATACATACTAAATGATATGCTCTAGGGCATACTACTAACAATCTCCCACTAGCACTAGAGCCATTCATTACAATACCTTAGACCCATCTTCTCAAGATGTCACTAACCGAGCTTGTGACAAAGGCTTAGTGAATGGATCACCTAAATTTTTCACCGATGTTATTTTTCTGCATGGCTATATCGCTTTGCCCAACTATATGTCCGATAATGTGGTAGTGCCTTTCTATGTGTTTGGATTTTGGTGAGACCTTAGTTCCTTAGCTCAGATGATCGCTGCTCCATTATTGTCACAAAGGTAGTGGAACCGCCGACTCAATGGAAGGAACTACCGTAAGTTCTCAGAACGAACTTCTTTATCCAAATACTTCCTTTGCAAGATCCGATGCAAGAATATACTCGACCTCGTAGTGGAATCTGCAATGCGTGCTCGCTTGGAACTCTTCCAACCGATCGCACCTCCATTACAAATGAACACATATCCAGAGGTAGACTTTCTATCATCGATATCCGATTGGAAATCGTAATCGTGATAACCATCCAATTGCAAGTCTCTACCTCCATAAATCAAGAATAAATCCTCGATTCTTCTCAAGTACTTAAGAATATTCTTGACAGCTTATCCAAATGTTCCAAACTGGATTGGATTGATACCGCTAGTCAAACTAATAGCATATGCGATATCCGCCTAGTACACAACATTGCATACATTAAACTTCCAATAGCCAAGCATATGGAATCTCGCCATCTTATCTCTTTCTTCGTGTCTTTGGAGACATCTCTTTAGAAAGATGGATACCATGTCTCACTGGTAACAATCCTCTCTTGGAATCAAGCATGTTAAACCTCTTTAACACCTTTTCCAAGTATAGACTTTTGGATAAACCAATTATACTTTTCGCTCTATCTCTATATATTCGAATCACAAGAATATATGTTGCCTCCCCTAAGTCTTTCATGGAGAATGTATTTGAAAACCATACCTTTATAGTCGTCAACATACCCGTATCATTACCCATCAACAGATGTCATCCACATATAAGACAAGGAAAGTGATAGCATCACACTAACATTCTTATATACACATGGCTCATCCTCATTTTTGATAAAACCAAAAGATTTAATGTCTTCATCAAAACGGATGTTCCAACTCCTCTAAGCTTGTTTCAACCCATAAATGGATCGCTTTAGCTTGCATACCTTGGAACCATCTTGTGATTCAAATCCCTTTGGTTGTTCCTTGAATATGTTTTCTTCAATGGATCCATTGAGAAAAGTCGCTTTGACATCCATCCGCCAAATCTCATAATCATAGTATGCACTATTGCTAATAAAATCCTAATTGATTTAAGCATGGCAACAAAGCAGAAAGTCTCCTCATAGTCTATTCCTTGCCTTTGGCGAAACCCTTTCGCTACTAGCCTTGCCTTATAGGTCTCTACCTTTCCATCGTAACCAATTTTCTTCTTGAAAACCCATTTGTTTCCTATAGGTACAATACCTTCTGTGGGTCAACAAGATCCCAAACTTGATTCTTATACATGGAATCAATCTCGATTTCATAGCTTCAATCCATTTTGAAGAGTCTATATCTGATATAGCTTCTTCATAGGTAAGTGGATCATCCCCATGATCTACTTCTTCATGAGTAGACAACTCTTGTTCTTCTTCATGAAGAAAACCATATCTCATTGGTGGGTGAGATACCCGGTTGTTCTACGAGGAACATTGTAGATGTTTCATCAATGGGTATAGGTTGACTAGATGGATCTATATCCATCCGATCTGCTGGTTGGTCGAATTCTCCAATTCTAACTCTATTTGCCTTCCTTTGCCTCCTTCTTGAACAAACCGTTGTTCAAGAAATGTGGCATCTCTACTTATCACAACCTTTTGTGAAGTAGGCAAATAAAAATAATATCCAAAACTATCTTTGGATATCCAACAAATCGACCTTTTCTCGATCTGGTCTCCAATTTATCGTTGTTCACTTTTGATATAAGTCGACAACCCCAAATCTTAACATGCTTAAGACTTGGTTTTCTTCCATGCCATATCTCATAAGGTGTGGAAGAAACCGATTTTGATGGAATCCTATTCGAATATATAAAGCTGATTCTAATGCAAATCCCCAAAAGGAGATTGGCATATCAGTATAGCTCATCATACTACGTACCATATCCAATAGGGTACGATTTCTCCTTTCAGATACACCATTCAGCTGTGGCGTTCCTGGAGGAGTCAGCTGAGAAACAATGCCATGCTCTCTCAAGTATTCATCAAATTCAAGATTTCAAATATTCACCTCCACGATCCGATCAAGAGCTTTAATATTTTTCCTGTTTGATTTTCTACTGCACTTAAATTCTTTGAACTTTTCAAAGGATTCATGTTTGTATTTCATCAAATACAAATACCCAAACCTTGATTTATCATCAATAAAGGTAATAAAATAATGAAAGCCCCCTCTAGCCATTTCTTTAAACGGACCACATACATCACTATGTATTAGTTCCAAAATATTTTCAGCTCTTAGCCCTTGTCCAACAAAGGGTGATCTAATCATTTTGCCTTGAAGGCAAGATTCACAAGTTGGAGTAGGCTCAGAGCCCAATGAGGATAGAATCCCCATTTTCTCCAGTTTTGCAATCCTATCTTCTGCAACATGACATAACCTTAAGTGCCAAATATATTTTGAACTTGAGTTGGTTTTCACCATGGCATTGTATTCTTTTAGATCACTTGCATTCATTTTGTGTTTGTCATTATTATCCAAATAATAAAGACCATCATTCATATAACTCAACCAACATATTTATTTCCAAAATAAATATTGCAAACATCATCTGTGAATCAAATTCATAGCCATTTCTAGTCAAACTAGATATAGAAATGATGTTCTTAAAAGCATCAGTACATATAAAATATTATCCAAACACAAAACATGTCCAAACATGTAAAAGATTTAGATCCTATGGCTAAAGCTTCAACAGTTGAGCCATTGCCAATCCGACTCTAATATCTTGAGAATGCAAGTCGCCATCTTGCTAGTTCCTGCATATCATTAGAAATGTGAGAACTGCACCAAGATCTAAAACCCAAGTCGTAGATGAACTATAAGTATCATCGTAATCTAAATAACAAGATATGGACATACCTTCCGAAGGTGTATCCTTCTTGTCCTTCAGAGAAGCAAGATACTCGCGCGCCTTTTCCAAAGGCCCATCCTTTGGCAAAGGGAAACACTTTCCTTTGCCTTCATCGCCTTTAGTCTTCCTTTTCTGCTTAGCTATTTTCTTGGAAGGACCAGAATCTGAGGTTTCTTTTCTTATTGCCTTTCTTCTTGTTGGACCTTCCAGTAGAAGAAGATGCAACCAAAGCTACCTCTTTTCCTTTATTGCTCGGCATATTCTTTTGGGCAATAACCAGATGTTGAGTAATTCACTAAGGTGCATTCCTGTTTAGTCATATGGAAATTTGTCACAAAATTCCCAAAAGACTCGTGAAGGGATCAAGGATCAAATCCGTTTGTAGTTGGAAATCCATGTTGAAGTCAAGATGTTCCAATCGCTCAATCACCGAATCATCTTGTGGACATGATCCCCAACATTCTCCCTCGGACATCCTCATATGGAATAACTGTCTAGATATCTCATACCTAGCATTCTGCCGTGCTCACCATACAACTCTTGTAGGTGAAGGAGGATCTCACTAGCACTGCATGTTCTCATGTTGCTTCAGAACTCATTACTCATGGAAGCAAGCATGTAACACTTAGCTCTCATATCATGCTCCTTCCACTTGTCCAAAGTATCATGTTCCTCTTGTGTGGCCTCCGGAGGTAAGGGACCAGAACATTTGAATCTAGAACATATCCTATATGTTCAAGGTTCAGACAAGTTTCAAATTTCTTAGCCAATTAGACAGATTAGGTCCTCAACTGTTGTGATCAAGTATGCTTGCAAGGATATTGGATGGTGGTGGTTGTTTTGTGCTCATTTTTATCGTAAAATTAATCAGAAAATAACCAGATTAATTAGTAAATGTATCATGTAATTAACCAAAATGATTATGGTCTTTTAATCAAATTGGTCCTCCCACTAACTTAGCGAATCCTACACTTCCAAAGTAGAAAACGGAAATCCTAGTTGGATGGATTTCTAGAGGGTGATTGAATTCTTATAATTCTATTGATCATCCTCAGTACATCCATTATTGGAATTACAATAAACTATAAGTGAGCAACTCCTTGCCCATCACATCTCATGTGAGGTTCAATCCTTTTACTAGCCCCTAATGCTCAAAATCTCAGTACATCCAATATTGACTTATCTTGCATTAGTTAAGTTGATCCCATTGAGCCAAGAATTATGCAAATAATTTTAATGTCCTCAGGTACATCCAATATTGGCCACCAAACCATTTACATATTTACAACATCTCATGCTTAACAATTATTCTTAAGAAAATCTCTTAAATTAATTGCATCTCATGCAACTATTTAAAATTTCTTAAAATAATTGCCCCAATGGAGGGCTTATGTTATAATTACTTTAATTATAGCATTTCCAACTTAATCATTTGTTTGGAAGATTTTATAGCCAACCTAATTACTATTAAGGTCTCACTTTGCACATTATCCATTTAGCATGCATATATCATATAATTGCATACATTCCCATACATCTCATGCATTCATGGATAAGCAGTAATGTGGGTTTGATCATGGACTTTCTAAGGGATTCAATTCTGAGCCACCAAGAATTGAATCAGGGCATTCCTAGGTGCATTTCATTCATTCATTTTACAAGAGTTGCTGAAGGAGTACATAATCAACACTTGATATTGAATTCCTCCCACTGGTCCCACCAATGCTCTTGACCTCCTTGAACTTCTTGCAATCCAATATTACATAGTAATCCTTGGCATACCAAGGCGAATTTACAAGAACTTAAATAAATGAAATTAAAACCCAAAAATATTACAAACTTAATAATACATGCCCAAAATAAATTAAAATAAATTAATTAATTTACAATCCCAAAGAAACATAAAAGAAATGAATCTAATCACATTGGTCTTTTATAGTCCATGATCATCCATCATGCATATCACTATTTAACAATTAAATAAAACATACATTCTTAAATTAAATTGAATATCTCATATTCAACTTAAAATTCCAGATTTGAATATGATTCAAATAAAATTAAAAATTCAGATTTGAATCTCATTCAAACAAATTTAAAAATTCAGATTTGAATCACATTCAAACAACTTCAAAAATTCAGATTTGAATCACATTCAAACATTTTTTTAAAAAATCAGATTTGAATCACATTCAAATATTTTTTAAAAAATCAGATCTGAATTTTATTGAATCAATTTTAAAAAATCAGATTTAAATATGATTCAAACAACTTTAAAAATTCAGATTTGAATCTCATTCAAACAACTTTTAAAATTCAGATTTGAATCACATTCAAACATTTTTTAAAATTCTGATTTGAATCATAATTTAATTGTGTGATTAAAACAACTAATTAAACACTTTAATTAGTCAAAGAATAGGCCTTAGATCATACAACAATTGCAGAATTAAAAGCCAAACCTTGAATCACCCATGGAACCATTGTTGCCGCCACCAATGGTGGCTTCTCCATGTGTGACGCCACATCTCATGATCCAACCAGCAATGAATCTCTTGATCTCATGATCAAACACACAATTAAATTATATAATCAACAATCTAAATGGCAAATATAGTGGCTCTGAGACCAATTGAAGGAACGGAAGCGTG
Organism: Hevea brasiliensis; assembly: GCF_030052815.1. Taxonomy (NCBI): domain Eukaryota; kingdom Viridiplantae; phylum Streptophyta; class Magnoliopsida; order Malpighiales; family Euphorbiaceae; genus Hevea; species Hevea brasiliensis. Next base: position 80,090,791 of record NC_079493.1, on the reverse strand, counting down.
AAAAACACAAGATTATACCATTGAATTCAAAAATTTTCACCTAGGGTCACATGCACCATGCAAGATTTATTTTTATCTATTTGATTTCAATGATAAACAACATATTAAAACTCTTTTAATATGTTTTTGGATCTGTATTTGCTATTTAAGATTTTAAAATTAATCAGATTAATTTTAGAACCCTAGATTAAATCAAGAACGATTACACTAACCTCTTGATGTGCTGCAGCGTGTCTCGCGCTTTGAGATTCGCCTTCGTGACACCAGATGTTGTCCCTCTAGCTTGTCCACACTAAGAACACCTATGGCAGCCCTTGTATGGCTTCTAAAGCTTTTTCTATTAATTAGAAAATCAAGTTCTGCTTTTAAGAGATTAAAGATGTAAACAGGACACTAGAAACAATTTCTAGTGGTCTTAATTCAAGAGATTGATGGCTAATCTCTTTGAATTGATGAGAGATGAAGAGAAATAGCTGGAGAGGCTCAAAATGGCGTGACAACTGAGAGGAGAGGCTGCTGGTTATGTTTTCTTTCATAACCACACTTAAATAGCTAGGTTAACACATTAAACCCTAGCCACATGTCACCTTTTGATTAGCTCTAGGTTTAAGTGACCCAATCACATTGTGCCAAGTGTCAAACCTATATTTAATCTTGATTTTAATCATCTTACATGATTAAAAACATTTGGCAAGCTTATGTGTTATGCCATGTGTCACCATCTCATGGTGCCACGTGTCACACCGTGAAATGACCAAAATGCCCTCGTGTCTTAATTTTGAGTTCTTAACCCAAAATAATTATTTTCTTCTTCTAATTAATTTATATCAAATATAAATTAATTAATTAATCTCTATTAATTAATTTTCATCAATTAAATTCATATTTAAACACTTTAAATATAAATTTAATTTATACTACACATCCAATAATCTAGATTTGGTTTCAAGTCATGCTCGGGACTTTGCAATTTTACTGCAAACCAAATCTATTTAATTAATCAATTAAACTCTTTAATTAATTAATTAAATCATATTTAAATAGGTGATAACTTGTGTATGTGTGTGACTTACTAGGCTCATCACTAATTGGCAATGAGACATGATATCAACTCTTAATATCATCGTAACTCTTTCTTACCATAAATGATTTCTCTAAATCATTTTATGAACCTCATAGACCATGGTTAACACCTAGCATAGCATGCCATGGCCACCCAATTAGTAATAAGATTTACCTTAAATGAACCTATAATCATATGTAACCATGCACTAGACTCTCTCTCATAAAAAATCCCAACTCAAGCTGGAGTCAATGTTTATGTCAAACTCCATTTGCTATGAATATTATGTTCTTTTAATTCCAGCTTCTTGATTAAAAAGATTTTCTCATCGTAAACTCTTTCTCAATAAATCTATCTGTCCGGCCAGAACTTGAAACATCAAGAACAATTAAATGAACATAGGATTTTATCTCTATTTACTTAGAGGAACAGATTCCTTCTTGATCAACACTTACCTCCATATATAACTAGCAGGAGCCAATAGATGCCCATATACCCATACACAAGACAAGTATGAAAGCAGATCAAACTCAAACTACCTATATACAAGATAATCGTGCTATCTCGTGTCTAAAGATTATATGCATCGATATGATTTATGACAAAACATTGACAAGAGTAAACTCCATGTGCTTGTCATAAGTGTCACTGGTTCGGCCTACTTATCATGTATAAGTGCCTATCATGTTTGTTATATGGCATGAGACTCACCATTCCATCTTATTTATATCTCATATAAATAACTTGGGAACAAACATGAATACAATCTTTCCGATATGTCTTGTCCTTATTATGAAGTATCCTTGATTGTGTACCTATTTATGATACTTTGTGCTAGAAATATTGTCACTCATATTCTTAATAACTTAAGAATAATATTTCTAACAAAATATCAATGGACCTTTTCTATTACACATAAATATATTATGTAAACGGAAAAGTGGAAATGCCTTTTATTAATAAAATATATACAAGATACATACTAAATGATATGCTCTAGGGCATACTACTAACAATCTCCCACTAGCACTAGAGCCATTCATTACAATACCTTAGACCCATCTTCTCAAGATGTCACTAATCGAGCTTGTGACAAAGGCTTAGTGAATGGATCACTAAATTTTTCACCGATGTTATTTTTCTGCATGGCTATATCGCTTTGCCCAACTATATGTCCGATAATGTGGTAGTGCCTTTCTATGTGTTTGGATTTTGGTGAGACCTTAGTTCCTTAGCTCAGATGATCGCTCCATTATTGTCACAAAGGTAGTGGAACCGCCGACTCAATGGAAGGAACTACTGTAAGTTCTCAGAACGAACTTCTTTATCCAAATAGCCTTCCTTTGCAAAGATCTCGATGCAAAGAATATACTCACTCAGAGTGGAATCTGCAATGCTCGCTTGGAACTCTTCCAACCGATCGCACTTCCATTACAAATGAACACATATCCAGAGGTAGACTTTCTATCATCGATATCCGATTGGAAATCGTAATCAGATAACCATCCAATTGCAAGTCTCCACTCCATAAATCAAGAATAAATCCTCGTTCTTCTCAAGTACTTAAGAATATTCTTGATGCTTATCCAAAGGTTCCAAACCTGGATTGGATTGATACCGCTAGTCAAACTAATAGCATATGCGATATCCGCCTAGTACACAACATTGCATACATTAAACTTCCAATAGCCAAGCATATGGAATCTCGCCATCTTATCTCTTTCTTCGTGTGTCTTTGGAGACATCTCTTTAGAAAGATGGATACCATGTCTCACTGGTAACAATCCTCTCTTGGAATCAAGCATGTTAAACCTCTTTAACACCTTTTCCAAGTATAGACTTTGGGATAAACCAATTATTCTTTTGCTCTATCTCTATAGATGCGAATCCCAAGAATATAGGTTGCCTCCCTAAGTCTTTCATGGAGAATGTATTTGACAACCATACCTTTATAGTCACAACATACCGTATCATTACCCATCAACAAGATGTCATCCACATATAAGACAAGGAAAGTGATAGCACTGTCACTAACCTTCTTATATACACATGGCTCATCCTCATTTTTGATAAAACCAAAAGATTTAATGGCTTCATCAAAACGGATGTTCCAACTCCTCAAGCTTGTTTCAACCCATAAATGGATCGCTTTAGCTTGCATACCTTGGAACCATCTTGGGATTCAAATCCCTTAGGTTGTTCCATGAAAATGTTTTCTTCAATGTATCCATTGAGAAAAGTCGCTTTGACATCCATCCGCCAAATCTCATAATCATAGTATGCAACTATTGCTAATAAAATCCTAATTGATTTAAGCATGGCAACAAAGTAGAAAGTCTCCTCATAGTCTATTCCTTGCCTTTGGCGAAACCCTTCGCTACTAGCCTTGCCTTATAGGTCTCTACCTTTCCATCGTAACCAATTTTCTTCTTGAAAACCCATTTGTTTCCTATAGGTACAATACCTCTGTGGGTCAACAAGATCCCAAACTTGATTCTTATACATGGAATCAATCTCGGATTTCATAGCATCAATCCATTTTGAAGAGTCTATATCTGATATAGCTTCTTCATAGGTAAGTGGATCATCTCCATGATCTACTTCTTCATGAGTGGACAACTCTTGTTCTTCTTCATGAAGAAAACCATATCTCACCGTGGGTGAGATACCCTGGTTGTTCTACGAGGAACAAATGTAGATGTGTCATCAATGGGTATAGGTTGACTAGATGGATCTATATCCATCTGATCTGTTGGTTGGTCAGAATTCTCCAATTCTAACTCTCTTTGCCTTCCTTTGCCTCCTTCTTGAACAAACTGTTGTTCAAGAAATGTGGCATCTCTACTTATCACAACCTTTTGTGAAGTAGGCAATAAAAATAATATCCAAAACTATCTTTTGGATATCCAACAAATCGACCTTTTCTCGATCCGTCTCCAATTTATCGTTGTTCACTTTTTGATATAAGTCGACAACCCCAAATCTTAACATGCTTAAGACTTGGTTTTCTTCCATGCCATATCTCATAAGGTGTGGAAGAAACTGATTTTGATGGAATCCTATTCGTAATATATAAAGTCGATTCTAATGCAAATCCTCAAAAGGAGATTGGCATATCAAGATAGCTCATCATACTACGCACTATATCCAATAGGGTACGATTTCTCCTTTCGATACACCATTCACCGTGGCATGCCTCGGAGGAGTCACCGAGAAACAATGCCATGCTCTCTCAAGTATTCATCAAATTCAAGATTTCAAATATTCACCTCCACGATCTGATCGAAGAGCTTTAATATTTTTTCCTGTTTGATTTTCTACTTCAGATTTAAATTCTTTGAACTTTTCAAAGGATTCATGTTTGTATTTCATCAAATACAAATACCCAAACCTTGATTTATCATCAGTAAAGGTAATAAAATAATGAAAGCCACCTCTAGCCATTTCTTTAAACTGACCACATACATCACTATGTATTAGTTCCAAAATATTTTCAGCTCTTAGCCCTTGTCCAACAAAGGGTGATCTAATCATTTTGCCTTGAAGGCAAGATTCACAAGTTGAGTAGGCTCTAGAGCCCAATGAGGATAGAATCCCCATTTTCTCCAATTTTGCAATCCTATCTTCTGCAACATGACATAACCTTAAGTGCCAAATATATTTTGAACTTGAGTTGGTTTTCACCATGGCATTGTATTCTTTTAGATCACTTGCATTCATTTTGTGTTTGTCATTATTATCCAAATAATAAAGACCATCATTCATATAACCCTAACCAACATATTTATTTCCAAAATAAATATTGCAAACATCATCTGTGAATCAAATTCATAGCCATTTCTAGTCAAACTAGATATAGAAATGATGTTCTTAAAAGCATCAGTACATATAAAATATTATCCAAACACAAAACATGTCCAAACATGTAAAAGATTTAGATCCTATGGCTAAAGCTTCAGCTTGAGCCATTGCCAATCCGACTCTAATATCTTGAGAATGCAAGTCGCCATCGCTTGCTAGTTCCTCGCATATCATTAGAAATGTGAGAATCGGCACCAGATCTAAAACCCAAGTCAGATGAACTATAAGTATCATCGTAATCTAAATAACAAGATATGGACATACCTTCCAAGGTGTATCCTTCTTGTCCTTCAGAGAAGCAAGATACTCCGCGCCTTTTCCAAAGGCCCATCCTTTTGGCAAAGTGGAAACACTTTCCTTTGCCTTCATCGCCTTTAGTCTTCCTTTTCTGCTTAGCTATTTTCTTGAAGGACCAGAATCGAGGTTTCTTTTTCTTATTGCCTTTCTTCTTGTTGACCTTCCAGCAGTAAGAAGATGCAACCAAAGCTACCTCTTTTCCTTTATTGCCCGGCATATTCTTTTGGGCAATAACCAAAGATGTTGAGTAATTCAAATAAGGTGCATTCCTGTTTAGTCATATGGAAATTTGTCACAAAATTCCCAAAAGACTCGTGAAGGATCAAGGATCAAATCCGCTTGTAGTTGGAAATCCATGTTGAAGTCAAGATGTTCCAACCGCCAATCACCGAATCATCTTGTGGACATGATCCCCAACATTCTCGCCCTCGACATCCTCATACGGAATAACTGCCTAGATATCTCATACCTAGCATTCCCGCCGTGCTCACCATACAACTCTTGTAGGTGAAGGAGGATCTCACTAGCACTGCATGTTCTCATGTTGCTTCAGAACTCATTACTCATGGAAGCAAGCATGTAACACTTAGCTCTCATATCATGCTCCTTCCACTTGTCCAAAGTATCATGTTCCTCTTGTGTGGCCTCCGGAGGTAAGGGACCAGAACATTTGAATCTAGAACATATCCTATATGTTCAAGGTTCGTGACAAGTTTCAAATTTCTTAGCCAATCGCATGCATTAGGTCCTCACAACCTCACAGATCAAGTATGCTTGCAAGGATATTGGATGGTGGTGGTTGTTTTGTGCTCATTTTTATCGTAAAATTAACTGCAGAAAATAACCAGATTAATTAATAAATGTATCATGTAATTAACCAAAATGATTATGGTCTTTTAATCAAATTGGTCCTCCCACTAACTTAGCGAATCCTACACTTCCAAAGTAGAAAACGGAAATCCTAGTTGGATGGATTTCTAGTGGGTGATTGAATTCTTATAATTCTATTGATCATCCTCAGGTACATCCATTATTGGAATTACAATAAACTATAAGTGAGCAACTCCTTGCCCATCACATCTCATGTGAGGTTCAATCCTTTTACTAGCCCCTAATGCTCAAAATCTCATGTACATCCAATATTGACTTATCTTGCATTAGTTAAGTTGATCCCATTGAGCCAAGAATTATGCAAATAATTTTAATGTCCTCAGGTACATCCAATATTGGCCACCAAACCATTTACATATTTACAACATTCATGCTTAACAATTATTCTTAAGAAAATCTCTTAAATTAATTGCATCTCATGCAACTATTTAAAATTTCTTAAAATAATTGCCCCAATGGAGGGCTTATGTTATAATTACTTTAATTATAGCATTTCCAACTTAATCATTTGTTTGGAAGATTTTATAGCCAACCTAATTACTATTAAGGTCTCACTTTGCACATTATCCATTTAGCATGCATATATCATATAATTGCATACATTCCCATACATCTCATGCATTCATGGATAAGCAGTAAATATGGTATGATCATGGACTTTCTAAGGGATTCAATTCTGAGCCACCAAGAATTGAATCAGTGCATTCCTAGGTGCATTTCATTCATTAATTTTACAAGAGTTGCTGAAGGAGTACATAATCAAAAATTGATATTGAATTCTCCCACCGGTCCCACCAATGCTCTTGACTCTCCTTGAACTTCTTGCAATCCAATATTACATAGTAATCCTTGGCATACCAAGGCGAATTTACAAGAACTTAAATAAATGAAATTACAACCCAAAAATATTACAAACTTAATAATACATGCCCAAAATAAATTAAAATAAATTAATTAATTTACAATCCCAAAGAAACATAAAAGAAATGAATCCAATCACATTGGTCTTTTATAGTCCATGATCATCCATCATGCATATCACTATTTAACAATTAAATAAAACATACATTCTTAAATTAAATTGAATATCTCATATTCAACTTAAAATTCCAGATTTGAATATGATTCAAATAAATTTAAAATTCAGATTTGAATCTCATTCAAACAAATTTAAAAATTCAGATTTGAATCACATTCAAACAACTTCAAAAATTCAGATTTGAATCACATTCAAACATTTTTTTAAAAAATCAGATTTGAATCACATTCAAATATTTTTTAAAAAATCAGATCTGAATTTTATTGAATCAATTTTAAAAAATCAGATTTAAATATGATTCAAACAACTTTAAAAATTCAGATTTGAATCTCATTCAAACAACTTTTAAAATTCAGATTTGAATCACATTCAAACATTTTTTAAAATTCTGATTTGAATCATAATTTAATTGTGTGATTAAAACAACTAATTAAACACTTTAATTAGTCAAAGAATAGGCCTTAGATCATACAACAATTGCAGAATTAAAAGCCAAACCTTGAATCACCCATGGAACCATTGTTGCCGCCACCAATGGTGGCTTCTCCATGTGTGACGCCACATCTCATGATCCAACCAGCAATGAATCTCTTGATCTCATGATCAAACACACAATTAAATTATATAATCAACAATCTAAATGGCAAATATAGTGGCTCTGATACCAATTGAAGGAACGGAAGCGTGAAAAACACAAGATTATACCATTGAATTCAAAAATTTTCACCTAGGGTCACATGCACCATGCAAGATTTATTTTTATCTATTTGATTTCAATGATAAACAACATATTAAAACTCTTTTAATATGTTTTTGGATCTGTATTTGCTATTTAAGATTTTAAAATTAATCAGATTAATTTTAGAACCCTAGATTAAATCAAGAACGATTACACTAACCTCTTGATGTGCCGCAGTGTCTCGCGCTTTGAGATTCGCCTTCAGACACCAAATGTTGTCACTCTAGCTTGTCCACACCAAGAACACCTATGGCAGCCCTTGAATGGCTTCTAAAGCTTTTTCTATTAATTAGAAAATCAAGTTCTGCCTTTTAAGAGATTAAAGATGTAAACAGGACACTAGAAACAATTTCTAGCGTTCTTAATTCAAGAGATTGATGGCTAATCTCTTTGAATTGATGAGAGATGAAGAGAAATAGCTGGAGAGGCTCAAAGTGGCGTGACAACTGAGAGGAGAGGCTGCTGGTTATGTTTTCTTTTCATAACCACACTTAAATAGCTAGGTTAACACATTAAACCCTAGCCACATGTCACCTTTTGATTAGCTCTAGGTTTAAGTGACCCAATCACATTGTGCCAAGTGTCAAAACTATATTTAATCTTGATTTTAATCATCTTACATGATTAAAAAACATTTGGCAAGCTTATGTGTTATGCCATGTGTCACCATCTCATGGTGCCACGTGTCACAATCGTGAAATGACCAAAATGCCCTCGTGTCTTAATTTTGAGTTCTTAACCCAAAATAATTATTTTCTTCTTCTAATTAATTTATATCAAATATAAATTAATTAATTAATCTCTATTAATTAATTTCTCATCAATTAAATTCATATTTAAACACTTTAAATATAAATTTAATTTATACTACACATCCAATAATCTAGATTTGGTTTCAAGTCATGCTTGGGTCTTTGCAATTTTATTGCTATCAATATCTATTTAATTAATCAATTAAACTATTTAATTAATTTATTATATCATATTTAAATAGGTGATAACTTGTGTATGTTTGTGAATTACTAGGCTCATCACTAATTTTCAATTAGACATTATATAAACTCTTAATATCATCATTACTCTTTCTTACCATAAATGATTTCTCTAATTCATTTTTTGAACCTCATAGACCTTGGTTAACACCTAGCATAGCATGCCATGGCCACCCAATTAGTAATAAGATTTACCTTAAATGAACCTATAATCATATGTTACCATGCACTAGAATCTCTCTCACATAAAATCCCAACTCAAGCCGAGTCATGGTTTATGTCAAACTCCATTTGCTATGAATATTATGTTCTCTTTTAATTCCAGTTCTTGATTAAAAGATTTTCTCATCGTAAACTCTTTCTCAATAAATCTATCTGTTCTGCCAGAACTTGAAACATCAAGAACAATTAAATGAACAAAGGATTATATCTCTATAAACTTAGAGGAACAGATTCCATCTTGATCAACACCTACCTCCATATAAAACTAGTAGGAGCCAACAGATGCCCATATACCAATACAAAGAACAAGTAAGAAAGCAGAATCAAAATCAAAATACCTATAAAAAAGATAACTGTGCTATCTCAGGTCTAAAGATTCTATGCACTGATATGATTTATGACAAAACATTGACAAGAGTAAACTCCATGTGCTTGTCATAAGTGTCACTGGTTCGGCCTACTTATCATGTATAAGTGCCTATCATGTTTGTTATATGGCATGAGACTCACCATTCCATCTTATTTATATCTCATATAAATAACTTGGGAACAAACATGAATACAATCTTTCTGGATAAGTCATGTCCTTATTATGAAGTATCCTTGATTGTGAACCTATTTATGATACTTTGTGCTAGAAATATTGTCACTCATATTCTTAACAACTTAAGAATAATATTTCTAACAAAATATCAATGGACCTTTTCTATTACACATAAATATATTATGTAAACGGAAAAGTGGAAATGCCTTTTATTAATAAAATATATACAAGATACATACTAAATGATATGCTCTAGGGCATACTACTAACACGCATTACTTAAAGTGGCACAAGGCGGGGTGTTAGAGAGTAACGAGTGCCTGCCTAAGGTGTGGGTTGACAGAGCATTAGTTAAGGAATTATACACGCAGAACTGTTACAGCTGCTCCAACACAAGTAGACAGACCTGCTCCTACACCTCAAAGGGGTAGGAAATCTGGTAAATCTGAGGCAGTGGGACCATCACAGAGACTGGCATCTAAGCTAGCAGAGATGCCAGAGGTCAGAGCACCTGCCAGAGCCTATGCCATAAGAGTTTAGGAGGAGCAAGATGCCTTGGATGTCATCAGGGGTGCGTTCTCCCTCTACAATACATTGTGCATGCATTGGTAGATCCAGAATCCACTCATTCATATATCTGCATCAACTTACCCATAGAAAGGGGGATACTAGTAGGGTAGAGTGACCAAGACATTCTGGTCACTAATCCATTAGGCCACAGTATAGTGGTGAACAAGGTATACAAGGGTTGCCCGTTAATGATTCAGGGGTATGAATTCTTAGCAGACCTAATTGAGTTTCCTTTCCATGAATTTGATGTGATTTTGGAAATGGACTGGTTGTCACGTCACTAGGCAATGGTTAATTGTAAATTGAAGAGAATTTCCTTAAAAACTCATGAGGGTAATGAGATTACAATTGTGGGGGAAAGGACAAATTTCTTGTCCAATGTGATCTCAGACACAGTTACAAGAAAACTGATGAGAAAAGGCTATGAAGCCTACCTAGCGCATGTGGTGGACACTAGGCAGGCTAAGCTAGATTTGTGTGACATACCCACAGTAAGAGACTTCCCAGATGTGTTCCCTGAAGAATTGCCTGGCTTGCCACCAGAAAGGGAAGTCGAATTTGCTATTGAGACACTGCCGGGTATAGCACCAATCTCTATTGCTCCTTATAGAATGGCACCCACAGAATTGAAAGAACTGAAAATCCAATTACAGGTGTTGTTGGATAAGGGGTTCATACACCCCAGTGTGTCACCATGGGGAGCTCCAGTGCTATTTGTGAAAAAGAAAGATGGGACTTTGAGGTTATGCATCGATTATCGGCAGTTGAACAAAGTGACTGTGAAGAATAAGTATCCGTTGCGTAGAATTGATAATTTGTTTGATCAGTTGAAGGGAGCAGGAGTATTTTCCAAAATTAATCTCAGATCAGGGTATCATCAGTTGAGGGTGAAGGATGCAGATGTGCCAAAGATTGCATTCATGACCCGGTATGGGCATTATAAGTTCCTGGTGATGCCCTTTGGCCTAACAAATGCACCAGCAATATTTATGGACCTTATGAACTATATCTTCCATCCATACCTAGATAGGTTCGTAGTGGTCTTTATTGATGATATTTTGGTGTATTCCAAGACTAGGGAAGAATATGATGAGCATTTGAGGATTGTTCTGCAAACCGTGAGAGAAAAGAAGCTATATGCTAAGTTGTCCAAGTGTGACTTTTGGTTGAATGAGATTGCATTCCTTGGACACAGTGTCAGTCGATGGGATTAGAGTGGATCCCAAGAAAATAGAAGCAGTGATGGAATGAAAGCTTTTCAGAAATACAATTGAGGTCAGAAGTTTCTTGGGGCTAGTTGGGTATTACAGAAGATTTGTGAAGGGATTTTCTTTAATAGCTGCTCCAATGACCAAGTTGTTACACAAAAATGTCAGATTTGACTCGAATGACAAGTGTCAGGCCAGTTTTGAGAAGTTGAAGGCTATGTTGACAGAGGCACCAGTGTTAACGCAACTAGTGTTAACACAGCCAGTGTTAGGAAAGGACTTTGTGGTCTACAGTGATGCCTCTCATAATGGGTTAGGGTGTGTATTGATGCAAGAGGGAAAGGTGGTCACCTATGCTTCCAGGCAGCTAAGGCCACATGAATAGAATTGCCCTACTCATGATCTAGAACTTTTAGCAATTATTTTCGCACTGAAGATATGGAGGCACTACTTGTATGGTGAAAAGTGCTACATTTATACAGACCATAAAAGTCTGAAATACTTGCCAACCCAGAAGGAGCTCAACCTTAGACAGAGGCGATGGATTGAGTTCCTAAAGGACTATGATTGTGTGATTGACTACCATCCTGGGAAGGCAAATGTAGTTGCTGATGCTTTGAGCAGAAAATCCATCACAGCTTTGAGATCATTAAATGCCCACCTATCTTTGGCTCGCGATGGAGCTATTTTGGCTTAGTTGCAAGTGAGGCCAAACCTACTACAACAGATTTTAGATGGGCAGAAGATAGATGAGAAGTTAATGACTACTATGAGTAAAATCTCAGAAGGGAAGGCAACTGACTCTGAGGTGAAAGAAGATAGGTGTCTGTACTATGAAGGAAGAGTATGTGTACCAGATGATGGGGAATTGAAAGCCAGTATTCTGAAAGAGGCACACACCAGTGTTTATGCTATGCACCCAAGAAGTACAAAAATGTATCATGACTTGAAGTTTCATTATTGGTGGCCTGGTATGAAGAAGGACATAGCTGACTATGTGACTAAATGCTTGACATGTCAGCAAGTCAAGGCAGAACATTAAGTTCCATCGGGTTTGCTACAGCCTATACGCATACCTGAATGGAAATGGGATCGGGTCGCCATGGATTTTGTAAGTGGTCTACCTCTCTCCCAGAAGAAGCATGATGTAGTATGGGTGATAATAGATAGATTGACGAAGTCTGCACAGTTTCTGCCAGTTAGGACTGATTACTCACTGCAGAAGTTAGCAGAATTGTATATCAGTGAAATAGTTAGACTGCATGGAATCCCACTTTCCATCATATCTGATTGAGACCCAAGGTTTACATCGAGATTTTGGAAGAAGTTGCATGAATCCTTAGGTACACAACTCCACTTCAGCACAGCTTTCCATCCTCAGACGGATGGGCAATCAGAAAGAGTAATCTAGGTAAACAATTAAAACCAATTGAACTAATACAAATATTGAACTGAAATGATAATAATAACATGAAATATATGTCAGGTCCTTGAGGATATGCTGAGGAATTGTGTCATTGAGTTTGAAGGAAGTTGGGATAGATACCTCCCACTGGCAGAATTTGCATACAACAACAGCTACCAAGCTAGCATCCAAATGGCCCCGTATGAAGCATTGTATGGGAGGAAATGTAGAACTCTAGTGTGTTAGACTGAATTAGGAGAAGATAAACTGGTAGGGGCAGACCTGGTGAAACAGACTGAGGAAAACGTAAAGCTAATCAAAGCCAATCTGAAAGTTGCCTCAGATAGACAAAAATCCTATGCCGACCTAAAGAGAAAAGAAATAGAATATGCAGTTGGTGACAAAGTGTTCCTCAAGGTGTCATCGTGGAAGAAGGTACTAAGGTTTAGAAGAAAAGGTAAGTTGAGCCCTAGGTTCACTGGCCCATATGAAGTCATTAAACGTGTGGGTCCAGTGGCCTACAGGCTAGCTTTACCACCAGAGCTGGACAAGATCCACAATGTGCTCCACGTATCTATCCTAAGAAGATACCGCTCATATCCTTCACATATCATCTCCATGGAAAAAATTGAAGTGCAATCGGACTTGACATATGAAGAAGAACCCATACGGATCCTGGCTAGGGAAATGAAAGAGTTAAGGAATAAGCAGATTCCACTGGTGAAAGTGCTTTGGATGCACCACAACACTGAGGAGGCAACTTGGAAAAATGAAAAGAAGATGAGGCAACAGTTCCCTCAACTGTTTATATCAGGTAAATTTCGAGGACGAAATTTAAATTATAGGGGAAGAGTTGTAACACCCTCACTATAGCAATTCCGCACATTCTACTGTTCCAGTGATCGGTGTCGGTCCGGACAGTTAGAACATCTACAAAAAATATTTAAACTAAAGTGAGGAACCATAATTAACTCAAATATTAATAAGAAAAATTTAGAAAAAATTTTAGAAATAAAATACAACCAAGTTAAATGAGCCGGTGCCCTAGCGATGGGTAACCCAGTGGAAAGTTGCAGTCCTAGCAACTAGGAGCCTTAGACCTGGGAGAAAATTCATAAAATAATTTTTGGGACTCCAGAGAAGAGTCATTAAGGTTTTTATGATATTAGAATACCAAGAAAATCCTTAGAAAAATTTTTCAATTGGTACAGACAATTTTAGTCTGTTAAGCCAAACGGAGGGCATTTTGGTCATTTTGTCTTCAGAGATGATTCTTGGCCGACTTGTCCAGTTAAGTAAATAATTATTATGACATAAAATATGAATAAATATTGCTAAAAATTAAATTGAAAATGAGTAGAGAAAAAAAGAAAAGAAAATGAGATAAAATGCCAATTATGACATCACTATGATGTCATTTAAAAAAATTTCACTAATCACATTTAATCACCATTTAATTAACTAATAAAAGAGGATAAATGATACAAAAAAAACATTAAAAAGCAATTAGTTCTTCTTCCTCAACCAGTCGGCTGCTCACTCCCATTCTCCATTGAAGAAGTTTTCTTTCACCTCTTCCAAACATTGATTTCTCTCCACCAAACCCTAAGTTCCCATCAATAAAACTTGTCTATACCACTTGGCAAGGTGTTTGGCTGCTAAGAAAAGCCAAGAAACTAAAGATTTGTGAAGGGAGAAAATCTCTCCAAAGAGGTTAGTGTCCAGTCTTTTATTTTTATTTTTTTTACTTAAGCTATGTTTAATGCCTTGAAATAAGTGGAAAGTGTAAGAAAACAATAAAAAATATTTGTATGTGTGCATCTGTATAGTTTTGGCAGCTTAGGGTTGGTTAGGGTTTGACGAATTTACTTGAAGTAAAGTGTTTATGAGCTGCCCATAGCATGAGATAAGTGATTGAACATGTAAGAGTAAGTGAAATGCAAGTGTGATGCATGAATGAACCTTGAAAATGTGGATACTTGAACAACATTAGGGTTTCCTCATGTAATGGTATGTTAACATTGTAATGGTCAATTAGTGACCATTTGAATGTGTGTGAGGAGGAATTAAAGTGAGTAAGGATGTTGAAGTTGAGCTTAGGCATGCTGCCTGTAGGACTGGTTGTGAGTCCAGCAGGTTTGGGCAGTTATAAATGGAGTTATATAGGTTCAATTGGTGCAAGGCTAATTGGACATGAAACTAGATTACATAATTAACACTTGATCTTGAATTCCTCCCACTGGTCCCACAATGGTCATGACCTCCTTAATCTTCTTGCAATCCAATTACATAGTAATCCTTGGCATACCAAGGCGAATTTACAAGAACTTAAATAAATGAAATTATAACTCAAAATTATTACAACCTTAACAATACATGCCCAAAATAAATTAAAATAAATTAATTAATTTACAATCCTAAAGAAACATAATAGAAATAAATCCAATCACATTGGTCTTTTATAGTCCATGATCATCCATCATGCATATCACTATTTAACAATTAAATAAAATATACATATTTAATTAAATTGAATATCTCATATTCAACTTAAAAATCCAGATTTGAATATGATTCAAATAAATTTAAAAATTCAGAATTGAATCACATTCAAACAAATTTAAAAATTCAGATTTGAATCACATTCAAATAATTTAAAAAAAAATTTAGATTTGAATATGATTCAAACAAATTTAAAAATTCAGATTTGAATCAAATTCAAACAACTTTAAAAATTTAGATTTGAATCACATTCAAACAATTTTTAAAATTCAGATTTGAATCACATTCAAACAATTTTTAAAATTATGATTTGAATCACATTCAAACAATTTTTAAAATTTTTATTTGAATCAAAATTTAATTGTGTGATTAAAACTCTAAATAAACAATTTAATTAGACATAGGACGAGCTTTTAGATCATACAACAATTGCAATTTAAAAAACCAAACCTTGCGCACACCATTTGTAACACCCCTAAGTTCGGTAGTGCGTTCTACTGTTCCGGTGACCAGTGTTGTCCGGACAGCTAGGATGCCTAGAACTACACTTCGTTATGATTGAGGAGACATAAAATAATGAAATACAAGAAAAACAAAGGAAAAATAATAGCAAAGAAATGTAACCAAGTTAAGCGAGCCGAGAACCCTAGCAATGGGTGACCGCACCGGGAAGTCACGGCATGGACCGTTGACTAGCCCTGGACTGCGGGGAACCCTGAAAAATATTTTTAGGACTCAAATAAATATTTATTGAAGTATAAATATCATTAGAAATATCAAAGAAAAATTAAATAATCAGTACAAAGAAAAGTGAGAAATCGAAAAATGGACAAAACCCGGTGTTACCGAAAAATCGGGAATGCAACCTGAACAGGGGCATTGTGGTCATTTGACATCCCGAGTTATCTTTTGACCTAAATGTCCATTAAAAATAAATAATATTACACTTGGAAAATATAAAGAAAAATTAATTTAGGGGTACCTAATGTAAATAGCAAAAATGGAGGGTAAATGGAGTAATTATCAATTAAAACATATAATATGATTTAATTTATGTGAGTGGACCACTAAGGATTATAATATGCATTAAGTGGGCAGATTACTCCACTCACACTTCATCTTCAACCTTCAAAACCACCATTGCCATAGTGAAGAGCTCCCAAATCCTCCATTGCCGCATGTGATTCAAGCTCCCACATCTCCTCCATTCCACCTCCAAACACCAAGGTTGCTTCATTAAAGTTTATCCCCACATCACAAGGAAGAGTTTGATAGAAATTTTAAGAAGTTTTGGTGAGGTTTTGAAGAATTTCCAAAGTGGTAAGTTTGTGTTTTTTTATTATTGTTTAATTAAAGTTTGTAAGGATGTTATGGGTGTTTGATTTATGGAGAGATTTTTGAAGTTTGATGTTGAATGGGGAAGTGTACTTTTGGCAGCCATGGAAACACTTTAAAGACAGTTTATTTTTGCTTGTAAATGGTGAATTAAATGATTGATTAAATGTATATTGTGTAGGAAATTATTTGGGTGATGTATACTTAGTATATGTAAATGTGAATTGAAATTTGAAGCTTGAAAATTAATGGAATGTAAAGGTACCATTGCGGCAGTTTGTTAACTCTTGAGGAATGCTGGAATTCATGCTTGGTATATGGAATAATGGTGTTGAATTGTGATAGTGGTTATGGCAGTTTGAGGGTATGTATGATGGTGTGAAGTTGAACATGTAAAAGTGTTATGGTTAGGTACTTGAATTGTTGTAATTGAGTTGAAAAATTCTGCACTTTATGGTGTATGTTGAATGTAATTGTAAGCTGCCAAAATGACTTATAATATGTTGTAAATTATGTTTAGGTTATGGTACAGCCAGAATTGACTTGAATGTTGAGTTTGGTAAGTGTTAGGAGTGATCCTTGATGTGTATGAAAGAAATACAATAAGGCAGTTTGAGTTTTAGGTCTAGAACTTTGAGTGTGTGGCTCCAATTGGTATGAGACCAATTGGAGGTGAAACTAGACACAAAATGTGCCAACTTTCATGAAGAAAACTTGCCAAAATTCTGCTTGCAAGGTAGCTTGAAAAATGACCAAATTCGGATTAAGTGCAAATAAGGCATGAAAAGTTACCATTTGGGCAGCAGTTAGTGTTTAGGCCATAACTCACTCAAAACAGGTCCAATTGACCTGAAATTTTGACCATGAATAGTTAAGACCCATATCTACAAGTCTTGTGAAGACACCAAAGCCCAGAACTGACCATAAGCAAGTAAAACAGCTTGCACAAATTTGGGTCCAAAAACTGGCCGAACCAAAATTGACCTAAAATGACCTAAAGTGACCAATTTTGATGCATTTTGACCAGCAATAGTAAAATGACCATAACTTGGTCTACATAACTCGGAATGACCTGAAATTTTGCCCCACGTGCAATAAGATATAGATCTACAAGTTTTTAGTTTTGACCAAAACCCGAAAATCGAGGGAACTAGGTCATCCGGCTAGGTCAAACTAGTATCTCGGAATCCAGTAAATTGCAAGAAAATGCAGTATACACGGAAATGAACTTGGTAACATGTACCAACTCTAAAATACTATCGAATGTGACATATTAATAACATTAAAACCTAATTTACCTAGAATGCATCGAGGGTCGACATCTTTGGTTGACTAAGCAAATATTAGAATTCAGTGAATTAATTATCAAGCATTATCGTTAGAGACAGTTTAAATGAGTACTGAAAAACTTCAAATTGTGTTTCTCAGTTAGCAAAGACTCAGGAAAAGGGAAGGAAACACTGAGTCAAGGCCAGGAGACAGTTATCAAAGGTTTGTGCACAACAATTATTTCTTTTGAATTTTTCAATTGAAATAAATTATGACTATTTGTATATTATTGTTTTCAATTATGGAAATGTGTTTGAATAGATACTTATTGCTTGAAAAGCATTGTAAATAGTTTGAAACTGTGGAAAAATTGATTTAGTGTGATTTGTGAAAATTTGAAGTTAATTATGAATTGTGTTGCCATTTTGTGAATGAATTTATGACTTTAGAAATTTATTAGATTCTCATGAATCATTTGAATAAAATGTTTGGAATTGATTTTGTGTTCACACTTAGCATGACAGTATCATATCATTCCTTCTCCATTTATGGGGTTGTGATCGTTTATTTTCCTTCTCCATTTATGGAGTCATGATCGTTTATTTTTCTCCCTCTCTGGTTTACCAGTTGAGGTGATCGGATGAGTACTCATTATATAGCTAGCTCCCTTCCTCATTGATTTCGATTAGTGGGGTCGTGATTACTTTGTTGTGGTGTACAACGCAGCATTGATCGGAAATTTGTGTCGTGGCTTAAGTTGTGAATGAATTGGCAACACTGTGTTCTTAAATTATTCGACTAAATTGTGTTATTATGAGCTTTGATAATTTGTGAAATGGAGTTTAAATTCTTATTGACATTTACTGTCTTTTTAATTTAACTACGTTTTGATTACTGAAATTTATTGTGATATTGTGTTAAATTCCTTATGACATTCATTGTCTTGAATTTAACTATGGTTTTACGTATCCATCATTTATATGATTTATGAATTGTGATTTAAAGTTATATTTGGTTAATGTTGTGCACCACTAAGACATTGTCTCAGCGATAGCTTTTCATTGCTGTCGCAGGTAGACAGATTGACAGGGTAACACACTAGGCTGCTAGTACATTCAGCGAGAAATCATCGGGTATATTGAGTATACCACATTTTGCATTTTGTACTGTAATTTATGTTCACTGTATGTATATATTATTCTTGATTTTGAGCAGTTGTAAATTAAAATTGTACATTGAAGTTATAAAGTAAATTATGGGTATTTTGACTTGTAAAAATTATATTATATTTCTTTTATCTCAGTCTTTGAAAAATTATTGTGGATTTGAGTTGAAAAAGATATTGTGTTGTTTAACTGTTGAAGTGGAGATTGAGAATTATATTGAAGTGCTTTTACAGGTTTTCTGAAGAACTATTTTATTCAAAATACAGAAGGCACTCCGCCAAAATTTTTACAGAAATTCCTAATAATTCAAATGTGTTTTCTTTTTCATTTAAATTCAAAAAATTTTTTAACACCTGTAAATAGTGCTCACCACTGTAAAAAGAAGTAAGAAAAGTTTTAAAATCCCTTGTAGTGTATTTAATGGGTTATCAGTAGACGAAGTTGGTAATTCATTAGGTATACTACGGGATCATGTTATGCCTTACAGAGGGGTAGGGTGTGACACCATTGGAGGCCACAAAGTGTGCGCGCCAATGGTGTTGGTCACCAAGCCACCACCTTTCATTGCAACTAGCAATGGATCTATCATCTCATGATCATACCACATAATTAAATCATATAATCAACAATCTGAATGGCAAATATAGTGGCTCTGATACCAATTGAAGGAGCGGAAGCATGAAAAACACAAGTTTAGATCATTGAAATTCAAAATTTTTTATCTAGGGTCACATGCATCATGCAAGATTCATTTTTATCTATTTAATTTCAATGACAAACAGCATATTAAAACTCTTTTAATATATTTTTGGATCTACGTTTGCCATTTAAGATTTTAGAATTAATCAGATTAATTTTAAGAACCCTAAATTAGATCAAAATAAGTGCACTAACCTCTTGATGCACTACAGTGTGTTTGGCACCTTTGGGATGCATCTTTAGGATACTGGATGTTGTCCCTCTAGCTTATCCACACCAAGATCACCTATGGAAGCCCTTGAACAGCTTCTAAAGCTTTTTCTATGAATTAGAAAATCAAGTTTTTCCTTTTGAGAGATTAGAGATGTAAACAGAACACTAGAAACAATTTCTAGTATTTTTAATTCAAGAGATTGTTTGCTAATCTCTTTGAATTGATGAGAGATAAAGAAGAAGAGAAGGGAGAGGTCTCCAAGGTGGCGGCACAAAGAGAAACACAGTAGCTTGTTATGTTTTTTCTTTTCATAACAACACTTATATAGCAAGATCACCACTTAAAACCCTTGCTATATGTCACCTTCTGATTGACTCTAGATTTAATTGACCCAATCACATTGTGCCAAGTATCAAACCTATATTTAATCTTGACTTTAATTATCTTACATGATTAAAAGACATTTGGCAAGCTTATGTGTAGTGCCATGTGTCACCATCTCATGGTGCCACATGTCACCCTGTGAAATGATCAAAATGCCCCTATGTCTTAATTTTGAGTTCTCAACCCAAAATAATTATTTCTCTTCTTCTAATCAATTTATATCAAATATAAATTAATTAATTAATCTCTATTAATTGATTTCTCATTAATTAAATTCATATTTAAACACTTTAAATATAAATTTAACTTATACCATGCATCCAATAATCTAGATTTGGTTTCAAGTCATGCTAGGGACTTTGCAATCTAATTGCAAACCAAACCTATTTAATTAATCAATTAAACTCTTTAATTAATTAATTAAATCATATTTAATTTGGTGATTACTTGTGTACATGTGTGACTTACTAGGCTCATCACTAATTGGCAATGAGACATGATATCAACTCTTAATATCATCAGAACTCTTTCTTACCATAAATGATTTCTCTAAATCATTTTATGCACCTCATAGACCATGGTTAACACCTAGCATAGCATGCCATGGCCACCCAATTAGTAATAAGATTTAACTTAAATGAACCTATAATCATATGCTACCATGCACTAGAATCTCTCTGTTACAAAATTCTAATTCGAGCTGGAGTCATGGTTTATGTCAAACTCCATTTGCTATAAATATTATGTTCTCTTTTAATTTCAGTTCTTGATTAAAAAGATTTTCTCATCAGAAACTCTTTTCTAATTAAATCTATCTGTCCTGGCCAGGAACTTGAAACATCAAGAACAATTAAATGAACATAGGATTTTATCTCTATTTACTTAGAGGAACAGATTCCATCTTGATCAACACCTACCTCCATATATAACTAGTAGGAGCCAACACATGCCCATATACCCATACACAGTACAAGTATGAAAGCAGTATCAAACTCAAACCACCTATATACAAGATAACTGTGCTATCTCAGGTCTAAAGATTATATGCACTGATATGATTTATGACAATGCATTGACAAGAGTAAACTCCATATGCTTGTCATAAGTATCACTGGTTCGGCCTACTTATCATGTATAAGTGCCTATCATGTTTGTTATATGGCATGAGACTCACCATTCTATCTTATTTATATCTCATATAAATAACTTGGGAACAAACATCAATACAATCTTTCTGGATAAGTCATGTCCTTATTGTGAAGTATCCTCGATTGTAAACCTATTTATGATACTTTGCGCTAGAAATACTGTCACTCATATTCTTAACAACTTAAGAATAAAATTTCTAATAAAATATCAATGGACCTTTTCTATTACACATAAATATATTATGTAAACGGAAAAGTGAAAATGCCTTTTATTAATAAAACATGTATAAGATACATACTAAATGATATGCTCTAGGGCATACTACTAACAAGAAAACCAAACCAAATTAACCTAAAAATTACCCTAATATGGATGACTTACATTTTGCCTGGGCAAAATGACCAAATGAACAGTGTTCCTTCATTTGGTCATAACTCAGTGTAGAAAGGTCTAATTGATCTAAAATTTTTTCAGTAGAAAGGTGAGACATAGACCTACAACTTTCATAAAGAAAACAAATCCAAATTTTGACCATCACATGTTCAAAAACTGACCTGTAGTCAGTGTACAAAAACTATAAAATGGGTTCTGCCCAAAAAATCTGAAAAATTTGCAATCCGGCCAGTTATGGCGTTTTGGCCATAACTTGAGCTGCAAAACTCCAAATGGAGTGATTAAAAAAAAATGTAGCTAGACACAATAAGGAACAACTTTCATGACGATAATTTTGCCAAATTCCTACTGTACAAATGATCAATGAAACGGTAAACTTAGTGCTTGAAATCTGAAAATTATGAATAACTAACACTAAGCTTTGAAATGGTATTAGCAACCAATACTAACAACTTTAGAATGAAAAATGTGGTATGTTGGGGATATCAGAACCAATGTACCTATTGTCTATGAAAAAGTCAACATTTTAGTTGACTAATGAAATGAATAGTAACAATGAAATTTCAATTTTAAGAATTGTAAAATTTAAAAGT
Source organism: Hevea brasiliensis (assembly GCF_030052815.1). NCBI lineage: Eukaryota > Viridiplantae > Streptophyta > Magnoliopsida > Malpighiales > Euphorbiaceae > Hevea > Hevea brasiliensis. The sequence continues at coordinate 80,068,256 of NC_079493.1, read as the reverse complement.
GTAACATGCCCTAGTACAACTAGTAAGATTGGTTTGGATAGATTGGCATGCCAATAGGGTTCAGTTAGCAGTACTGCACATGGAATTATGCCATTCTGTGATTTTATGGCTTTTAGCCATTCTGATATTATGATAATACTTGACCCTGTGCCTAATGTTTATTACATCTTATCAGCTGTTCTGTTGCACACCGGGAGATACATATGTGACCAATGGTGTGACGGCCCGAGGTACTCGATACCCAGTGCCAGTTTACCCGTTTATCCAGTCCAGTCATCCAGTATAGGTTACTTAGGCAACCAAAAATGAAAGTTGATAAATTTAATGAAATAATGAATATAATAAGTACCAAATAAATAAGATTACAAATAATTACCAAAAATTTGTCTGCATAAGACATTAATACATTCACTGCATATTTATTTTCTTTTAGTTCTTTTTATTATTTTTCATTGGCACCACTAAGTATTATTACTTAGCGCGTTGCTTTTTGCCACGTGTAGGTTATGAAGAGACTAACAGAGAGCTCAGTAGACCACAGACTGGGTGAGGCCATCCACAGTTCTGCATAGTGCCCGTGTCACCTCATAGACTTCAATGCATTTGTAGGACACTAGGTCCCATTTTGGTATTTTGTAATTAAGCTTTTATTTTCTCATGTATAATTGAGACTCATGTACTATATTTTGGTATTAATGTAAATAGTTGGAATTTGTGTTTATAAATGAAAAATTAAGTATTTATTTATGATTTGTATATGATTATCATGTGAAATGAATGAATGAGAAATAGAAGTATTGTTGAGAAATATTGAGACTTTGTTGATATAATGGAGTTTGGGAATGATTGAAAATGTATTGGAAGTGTTTTTCATAGGTTCCGAAGAATTGTTTTCTCCATTTTTAGCCGGTACTCTGTCGGATTTTTTATAAAATTTTTGGAACCTCAAATAAATTTATAATTTCAATAAATGACTCAAATGAGGTAAATTTAACAAATTGCACTTCATAAACAAAAGAAATAAATTAAGGAAGGATAAAAATAGTTGAAATAAAATATAGTGTTCCGGTACACTGTGTGGCATATCTTACTCGGCTACACTATAGATGGGTAAGGGGTGTCACATTGACACTTGGTTTAATATGATTAAGTCAATTAAAAATAAGATGCAATGTAGTGGTGACATGTGGCAAAGGGTTTAAGTGATTATTTGACCTAATTAAAAAAGGGAAAGTAAGTAGGAACAAAACACTCTCTCTTATCTCTCATGTGTGACGGCACAAAGGCTCTCTCCATCTCCTTTCTTCTTTTCTCACTTGATTCAAAGAAAAACCCTTTAATTTATTTGAATTAAAATTGCTAGGAATTGTTTTTAGTGTCCTATACACACATATAACCTCTCTAAAAGCAAAACCCAAAATTATAATTGGTTGGCAAGGCTTGAGAAGCAAAATTAGGGGCTGCCATTAGTGGTCTTGGTGTGGAAAAGCTAGAGGGACAACACTTGGGGTCCTAGGAGCTTCCTAAAGATGTCAATTGCATCCATAGTGCATCAAATAGGTTAGTGCCCAAATTCCTCTTTCAAATTAGGGTTTAATTGAATTAATTTATTAATTCACAATCTTAAATGGCAAATGAAGATCCTAATACATATTAAAAGTGTTTTTATATGCAATTAAGCATTGAAATTAATTAGGCACATAAGAGATGTGGCATGATGCATGAAACCATAAAAGAAAAATTTTGAAATTCAATGCTCCAATGCACCAATTACCATGCTTCCGCTTCTTCAATTGGTATCAGAGCCACTATATTTGCCATTTAGATTGTATATGATTTTTAATTATGTGATTGGATCAAATTTGGATTGATTCAAAGCTATTTGGGTAATCATTGGTGGCGGCATGAAAGTGAAGAACACCCTATTGGTGTGTTTGATGTTGTGCGCATGGTTTTGGGCTTCTTTATGTAATTTTTGTATATCTTAAGGCCCATAATTAGGCCCATACCTAATTAAATTATTTAATTAAGAATTTTAATCACACAATTAATTTTTGAAAAATATTTTCAAGGTATTAAATTTGAAAAGGGTTTCTAAATTTAAATTTATTTGAATGAGATTCAAATCTGAATTTTTTTTGTTGAATATGTGATATTCAATTTAAATTTTTAGTATGTATGTTTTATTTAATTGTTAAATTTTAATATGCATGATGGATGATCATGGACAGTAAAAGACCAATGTGATTGGATTTATTTCTTTTAATTTTCTTTGGGTTGTAAAATAATTAATTTTATTTTAATGGCATGTATTATAAATGTTGTAATAATTTGGGTTGTAATTTCATTTATTTGAGGACTTTAAAGTCCATATTCTTGTAAATTCACCTTGGCATGCCAAGGATTACAATGTAATTGGATTGCAAGAAGATCAAGGAGATCAAAAGCATTGGTGGGACCAGTGGGAGGAAATCAAGATCAAGTATTGATTATGTACTCCTTCAGCAACTCTTGTAAAATGAATGAATGAAATACACCTAGGAATGCCCTGATTCAATTCTTGGTGGCTCAGAATTGAATCCCTTAGAAAGTTTATGATCATACCATATTATTTGTTTATCCATGTATGCATGAGATGTATGGGAATGTATGCAAGTATATGATATAAGCATGCTAATTGGATAATGTTAAAAGTGAGACCATAATAGTAATTAAGCCGACCACTAAATCTTCTAAACAAATGATTAAGTTGGAAAATGATATAATTAAAGTAATTATATCATGGCCCTCCATTGAGGCAATTATTTTAAATACTTGCATGTGATGCATTTAATTTAAGAGATTTTCTTAAGAATAATTGTTAAGCATGAGATATTGTAAATATGTAAATAGTTGATGGCCAATAATGGATGTGCTTAAGGACATTAAAATTATTTGCATGTTTACTGGCTCAATGGGATCAATTAACTAATGCAAGATAAATCAATAATGGATGTGCCTGAGATTTTGAGCATTAGGGGCTAGATAAATGATTGAATCTCACATGAGATGTGATGGGCAAGGAGTTGCTCAATTATAGTTTATTGTAATTTCAATAATGGATGTGCCTGAGGATGATCAATAAGACTATAAGAATTTAATCACCCACTAGAAATCCATCCAACTAGGATTTCCATTTACCTACTTTGGAAGTGTAGGATTCGCTAAGTTAGTGGGAGGACCAATTTGATTAAAAGAGCATAATCATTTTGATTAATTACTTGATACATTTACTAATTAATCTAGTTATTTTCTGCAGTTAATTTTCTGATAATAATGAGCATACAACAACCATCAACATCCAATATCCTTGCGAGCATACTTGATCACAATAGGTTGACAGGACCTAATCTTTCTGATTGGCTAAGAAATTTAAAACTTGTCCTGAACCTAGAATGTATTGGATATGTTCTAGACTCAAAGGTTCCTGGTCCCTCACCTCCAGAGGCCACTCAAGAGGAACATGACACTTTGGACAAGTGGAAGGAGCATGATATGAGAGCCAAATGTTACATGCTTGCTTCTATGAGTAATGAGTTACAGAAGCAGCATGAAAATATACAAAATACAAGTGAGATCCTTCTTCACCTGTAAGAGTTGTATGGTGAGCACAACAGGAATGCTAGGTATGAGATATCTATACAGCTATTCCGAATGAGGATGTCAGAGGGACAGAATGTGGGAGATCATGTCCATAAGATGATTCAGCTTATTGAGCAGCTGGAACATCTTGATTTTAACATGGATTTCCAACTACAGATGGATTTGATCCTTCAGCCCCTATCAGAGTCATTTAGGAATTTTGTGATAAAATTCCAGATGACTAAGCAAGAATGCACTCTGGCTGGGTTGCTAAACATGCTGGTTATTGCCCAAAAGAATATGCCGGGCAATAAAGGAAAAGAGGTGGCTTTGATTACATCTTCTTCTTATGTTGGAAAGTCCAAAAAAAAGAAGGGCAATAAGAATAAGAAACCTCAAATTTCTAGACCTTCCAAGAAGATAGCCAAACAGAAGGGCTGAAGGAACGGAAGCGTGAAAAACACAAGTTTATACCATTGAATTCAAAAATTTTCACCTAGGGTCACATGCATCATGCAATATTTATTTTTATCTATTTGATTTCAATGATAAAAAACATATTAAAAATCTTTTAATATGTTTTTGGATCTGTATTTGCCATTTAAGATTTTAAAATTAATCAGATTAATTTTAGAACCCTAGATTAAATCAAGAACGATTACACTAACCTCTTGATTCACTGCAGCGTGTCTGCGCCTTTGAGATTCGTCTTCAGGACACCAGATGTTGTCCCTCTAGCTTGTCCACACCAAGAACACCTATGGCAGCCCTTGAACAGCTTCTAAAGCTTTTTCTATTAATTAGAAATTCAAGTTCTGCCTTTTAATAGATTAGAGATGTAAACAGGACACTAGAAACAATTTCTAGTGTTCTTAATTCAAGAGATTGATGGCTAATCTCTTTGAATTGATGAGAGATGAAGAAGAATAGATAAAAAGCCTCAAAGTGGCATGACAAAGGAGAGGAGTGGCTGCTGATTATTTTTTCTTTTAATAACCACACTTAAATAGCTAGGTTAACACATTAAACCCTTGCCACATGTCACCCTTTGATTAGCTCTAGGTTTAAGTGACCCAATCACATTGTGCCAAGTGTCAAACCTATATTTAATCTTGATTTTAATCATCTTACATGATTAAAAAACATTTGGCAAGCTTATGTGTAATCCCATGTGTCACCATCTCATGGTGCCACGTGTCACACTGTGAAATAACCAAAATGCCCCTGTGTCTTAATTTTCAGTTCTTGACCCAAAATAATTATTTTTTCTTCTTCTAATTAATTTATATCAAATATAAATTAATTAATTAATCTCTATTAATTAATTTCTCATTAAATAAATTCATATTTAAACACTTTAAATATAAATTTAATTTATACTACACATCCAATAATCTAGATTTGGTTTCAAGTCATGCTAGGGACTTCGCAATTTAATTGCAAACCAAACCTATTTAATTAATCAATTAAACTCTTCAATTAATTAATTAAATCATATTTAAATAGGTGATAACTTGTGTATGTGTGTGACTTACTAGGCTCATCACTAATTGGCAATGAGACATGATATCAACTCTCAATATTATCAGAACTCTTTCTTACCATAAATGATTTCTCTAAATTATTTTATGAACCTCATAGACCATGGTTAACACCAAGCATAGCATGCCATGGCCACCCAATTAGTAATAAGGTTTACTCTAAATGAACCTATAATCATATGTTACCATGCACTAGAATCTCTCTGTTACAAAATCCCAACTCAAGCCGGAGTCATGGTTTATGTCAAACTCCATTTGCTATGAATATTATGTTCTCTTTTAATTCCAGTTCTTGATTAAAAAGATTTTCTCATCAGAAACTCTTTTCTGAATAAATCTATCTGTCCTGGCCAGGAACTTGAAACATCAAGAATAATTAAATGAACATAGGATTTTATCTCTATTTACTTAGATAACAGATTCCATCTTGATCAACACCTACCTCCATATATAACTAGTAGGAGCCAACACATGCCCATATACCCATACATAGTACAAGTATGAAAGCAATATCAAACTCAAACTACCTATATACAAGATAACTGTGCTATCTCAGGTCTAAAGATTATATGCACTGATATGATTTATGACAAAATATTAACAAGAGTAAACTCCATGTGCTTGTCATAAGTGTCACTGGTTCGGCCTACTTATCATTTATAAGTGCTTATCATGTTTGTTATATGGCATGAGACTCACCATTCCATCTTATTTATATCTCATGTAAATAACTTGGGAACAAACATGAATACAATATTTCTGGATAAGTCATGTCCTTATTATGAAGTATCCTCGATTGTGAACCTATTTAGGATACTTTGTGCTAGAAATGTTGTCACTCATATTCTTAACAACTTAAGAATAATATTTCTAACAAAATATCAATGGACCTTTTCTATTACACATAAATATATTATGTAAACGGAAAAGTGGAAATGCCTTTTATTAATAAAAATATGTACAAGATACATACTAAATGATATGCTCTAGGGCATACTACTAATAATCTCCCACTAGCACTAGAGCCATTCATTAGAATATCTTAGACCTATCTTCTCAAGATGTCGGTCTAACTGAGTCTGTGACATAGGCTTAGTGAATGGATCAGCTGGATTTTCAGCTGATGCTATTTTCTGCATGGCTACATCGCCTCGCCCAACTATTTCTCTGATAATGTGGTAGCGCCTTTCTATGTGTTTGGATTTCTGGTGAGACCTTGGTTCCTTAGCCTGTATGACTGCTCCATTATTGTCACAGTGTAGTGGAACTGTTGACTCAATGGAAGGAACTACTGTAAGTTCTGTCACGAAATTCTTTATCCATATAGCTTCCTTTGCAACATCTGATGCAGCAATATACTCAGCCTCTGTAGTGGAATCTGCAGTCGTGCTCTGTTTGGAACTCTTCCAACTAACTACACCTCCATTACAAATGAACACATATCCAGAGGTAGACTTTCTATCATCGATATCTGATTGGAAATCAGAATCAGTATAACCATCCAATTGCAAGTCTCCACCTCCATAAATCAAGAATAAATCCTTAGTTCTTCTCAAGTACTTAAGGATATTCTTGACAGCTATCCAGTGTTCCAAACCTGGATTGGATTGATACCTGCTAGTCAAACTAACAGCATATGCGATATCCGGCCTAGTACACAACATTGCATACATTAAACTTCCAATAGCCGAAGTATATGGAATCTTGGCCATCTTATCTCTTTCTTCAGGTGTCTTTGGAGACATCTCTTTAGAAAGGTGGATACCATGTCTCACTGGTAAAAATCCTCTCTTGGAATTAAGCACGTTAAACCTCTTTAACACCTTTTCCAAGTATAGACTTTGTGATAAACCAATTATTCTTTTCGCTCTATCTCTATAGATGCGAATCCCAAGAATATAGGTTGCCTCCCCTAAGTCTTTCATGGAGAATGTATTTGACAACCATACCTTTATAGTCGTTAACATACCTGCGTCATTACCCATCAATAGTATGTCATCCACATATAAGACAAGGAAAGTGATAGCACTGTCACTAACCTTCTTATATACACATGGCTCATCCTCATTTTTGATAAAACCAAAGGATTTAATGGCTTCATCAAAACGGATGTTCCAACTCCTCGAAGCTTGTTTCAACCCATAAATGAATCGCTTTAGCTTGCATACCTTGGAATCATCTTAGGATTCAAAACCCCTAGGTTGTTCCATGAAAATGTTTTCTTCAATGTATCCATTGAGAAAAGCTGTTTTGACATCCATCTGCCAAATATCATAATCATAGTATGCAGCTATTGCTAATAAAATCCTAATTGATTTAAGCATGGCAACAGGCGAGAAAGTCTCCTCATAGTCTATTCCTTGCCTTTAGCGAAACCCTTTCTCTACTAGCCTTGCCTTATAGGTCTCTACCTTTCCATCAGAACCAATTTTCTTCTTGAAAACCCATTTGTTCCCTATAGGTACAATACCTTCAGGTGGGTCAACAAGATCCCAAACTTGATTCTTATATATGGAATCAATCTCAGATTTCATAGCATCAATCCATTTTGAAGAGTCTATATCTGATATAGCTTCTTCATAGGCAAGTGGATCATCTCCATGATCTACTTCTTCATGAGTAGACAACTCTTGTTTTTCTTCATGAAGAAAACCATATCTCACTGGTGGGTGAGATACCTTGTTTGTTCTATGAGGAACAGCTGTAGATGTTTCATCAACGGGTATAGGTTGGCTAGATGGATCTATATCCATCTGATCTGTTGGTTGGTCAGAATTCTCCAATTCTAACTCTAGTTGCCTTCCTTTGCCTCCTTCTTGAACAAACTGTTGTTCAAGAAATGTGGCATCTCTACTTATCACAACCTTTTGTGAAGTAGGCAAATAAAAATAATATCCAAAACTATCTTTTGGATATCCAACAAATCGACCTTTTTCTGATCTGGTCTCCAATTTATCAGTGTTTAGCTTTTTGATATAAGCTGGACAACCCCAAATCTTAACATGCTTAAGACTTGGTTTTCTTCCATGCCATATCTCATAAGGTGTGAAAGAAACTGATTTTGATGGAATCCTATTCAGAATATATAAAGCTGATTCTAATGCAAATCCCCAAAAGAAGATTGGCATATCAGTATAGCTCATCATACTACGTACCATATCCAATAGGGTACGATTTCTCCTTTCAGATACACCATTCAGTTGTGGCGTTCCTGGAGGAGTCAGCTGAGAAACAATGCCATGCTCTCTCAAGTATTCATCAAATTCAGTACTCAAATATTCACCTCCACGATCTGATCGAAGAGCTTTAATGCTCTTTCCTGTTTGATTTTCTGCTTTAGATTTAAATTCTTTGAACTTTTCAAAAGATTCATGTTTGCATTTCATCAAATACAAATACCCAAACCTTGATTTATCATCAGTAAAGGTAATAAAATAAGGAAAGACCCCTCTAGCCATTTCTTTAAATGGACCACATACATCACTATGTATTGGTTCTAAAATATTTTCAGCTCTTAGCCCTTGTCCAACAAAGGGTGATCTAGTCATTTTGCCCTGAAGGCAAGATTCACAAGTTGGAGTAGGCTCAGAGCCCAATAAGGATAGAATCCCCATTTTCTTCAGTTTTGCAATCCTATCTTCTGCAACATGACATAACCTTAAGTGCCAAATATATTTTGAACGTGAGTTGGTTTTCACCATGGCATTGCATTCTTTTAGATCACTTGCATTCAATTTGTGTTTGTCATTATTATCCAAATAATAAAGACCATCATTCATATAACCCGAACCAATATATTTATTTCTAAAATAAATATTGCAAACATCATCTGTGAACTGAAATTCATAGCCATTTCTAGTCAAACTAGATATAGAAATGATGTTCTTAAAAGCATCAGCTACATATAAAATATTATCCAAACACAAAACATGTCCAAACATGTAAAAAGATTTAGATCCTATGGCTAAAGCTTCAACAGTTGAGCCATTGCCAATCCGGACTCTAATATCTTGAGAACGCAAGCTGCTACTATTTGCTAGTTCCTGCATATCATTAGAAATGTGAAAACTGGCACCAGTATCTAAAATCCAAGCTGTAGTTGAACTGTGAGTATCATCAGAACCTAAATAACAAGATATGGACATACCTTCCGAAGGTGTATCCTTCTTGTCCTTCAGAGAAGCAAGATACTCTGGGCAGTGGAAACATTTTCTTATTGGCAATGGAAACACTTTCCTGTTTTCAATGGAAACACTTTCCTGTTGTCAGTGGAAACACTTTCCTTTGCCTTTGTCAGCTTTGGTCTTCCTTTTCTGTTTAGCTATTTTCTTGGAAGGACCAGGAATCTGAGGTTTCTTTTTCTTATTGCCCTTTTTCTTGTTGGACTTTCTAGCAGAAGAAGATGCAACCAAAGCTACCTCTTTTCCTTTATTTCTTGGCATATTCTTTTGGGTAATAACCAGCATGTTGAGTAAACCAGCTAAGGTGCATTCCTGTTTAGTCATATGGAAATTTGTCGCAAAATTCCCAAAAGACTCAGGAAGGGACTGAAGGATCAAATCCGTCTGTAGTTGGAAATCCATGTTGAAGTCAAGATGTTCCAATTGCTCAATCAGCCGAATCATCTTGTGGACATGATCCCCAACATTCTGTCCCTCAGACATCCTCATACGGAATAGTTGTCTAGATATCTCATACCTAGCAATCCTGCTGTGCTCACCATACAACTCTTGTAGGTGAAGGAGGATCTCACTCGCACTCTACATGTTCTCATGTTGCTTCTGTAACACGTAGCTCTTATATCATGCTCCTTCCACTTGTCCAAAGTTTCATGTTCCTCTTGTGTGGCCTCTGGAGGTAAGGGACCAGGAACATTTGAATCTAGAACATATCCTATATGTTCAAGGTTCAGGACAAGTTTCAAATTTCTTAGCCAATCAGACAGATTAGGTCCTGTCAACCTATTGTGATCAAGTTTGCTTAAAAGGATATTGGATGGTGGTGGTTGTTCTGTGCTCATTTTTATCAGAAAATTAACTGCAGAAAATAACCAGATTAATTAGTAAATGTATCATGTAATTAACCAAAATTATTATGGTCTTTTAATCAAATTGGTCCTCCCACTAACTTAGCGAATCCTGCACTTCCAAAGTAGAAAATGGAAATCCTAGTTGGATGGATTTCTAGTGGGTGATTGAAGTCTTATAATTCTATTGATCATCATCAGGTACATCCATTATTGGAATTACAATAAACTATAAGTGAGCAACTCCTTGCCCATCACATCTCATGTGAGGTTCAATATTTTACCTAGCCCCTAATGCTCAAAATATCAGGTACATCCATTATTGACTTATCTTGCATTAGTTAAGTTGATCCCATTGAGCCAGTAATTATGCAAATAATTTTAATGTCCTTAGGTACATCTAATATTGGCCACCAAACCATTTACATATTTACAACATGTCATGCTTAACAATTATTCTTAAGAAAATCTCTTAAATTAATTGCATCTTATGCAACTATTTAAAATTTCTTAAAATAATTGCCCCAATGGAGAGCCTATGTTATAATTACTTTAATTATAGCATTTCTAACTTAATCATTTGTTTGGAAGATTTTATGGTCATTCTAATTGCTATTAAGGTCTCACTTTGCACATTATCCAATTAGCATGCATATATCATATAATAGCATACATTCCCATACATCTCATGCATTCATGGATAAGCAATAAATATGGTATGATCATGGACTTTCTAAGGGATTCAATTCTGAGCCACCAAGAAATGAATCAGGGCATTCCTAGGTGCATTTCATTCATTCATTCATTTTACAAGAGTTGCTGAAGGAGTACATAATCAACACTTGATCTTGAATTCCTCCCACTAGTCCCACCAATGCTCTTGACCTCCTTGAACTTCTTGCAATCCAATATTACATGGTAATCCTTGGCATACCAAGGTGAATTTACAAGAACTTAAATAAATGAAATTACAACCCAAAAATTATTACAAACTTAATAATACATGCCCAAAATAAATTAAAATAAATTAATTAATTTACAATCCCAAAGAAACATAAAAGAAATAAATCAAATCACATTGGTCTTTTATAGTCTATGATCATCCATCATGCATATCACTATTTAATAATTAAATAAAACATACATACTTAAATTAAATTGAATATCTCATATTCAACTTAAAAATCCAGATTTGAATGATTCAAATAAATTTAAAAATTCAGATTTGAATCTCATTCAAACAAATTTAAAAATTCAGATTTGAATCACATTCAAACAACTTTAAAAATTCATATTTGAATCACATTCAAACATTTTTTTTAAAAAATCAGATTTGAATCACATTCAAACATTTTTTGAAAAATCAGATCTGAATTTTATTCAAACAATTTTTAAAAATCAGATTTAAATATGATTCAAACAACTTTAAAAATTTAGATTTGAATCACATTCAAACAACTTTTAAAATTCAGATTTGAATCACATTCAAACAATTTTTAAAATTCTGATTTGAATCATAATTTAATTGTGTGATTAAAATTCTAATTAAACAATTTAATTAGACATAGGATGAGCTTTTAGATCATACAATAATTGTAAATTAAAAAGCAAACCTTGCGCCACCTTGAAGAACCATTGTTGCCGCCACCAATGGTGGCTTCACCTTGTGTGCCGCCACACATCCATTGCAACCAGCAATGGATCAATCATCTCATGATCAAATCACACAATTAAATCATATAATCAACAATCTAAATGGCAAATATAGTGGCTCTGATACCAATTGAAGGAACGGAAGCGTGAAAAACACAAGTTTATACCATTGAATTCAAAAATTTTCACCTAGGGTCACATGCATCATGCAAGATTTATTTTTATCTATTTGATTTCAATGATAAACAACATATTAAAACTCTTTTAATATGTTTTTGGATCTGTATTTGCCATTTAAGATTTTAAAATTAATCAGATTAATTTTAGAACCCTAGATTAAATCAAGAACGATTACACTAACCTCTTGATGCACTGCAGCGTGTCTGCGCCTTTGAGATTCATCTTCAGGACACCAGATGTTGTCCCTCTAGCTTGTCCACACCAAGAACACCTATGGCAGCCCTTGAACAGCTTCTAAAGCTTTTTCTATTAATTAGAAATTCAAGTTCTGCCTTTTAATAGATTAGAGATGTAAACAGGACACTAGAAACAATTTATAGTGTTCTTAATTCAAGAGATTGATGGCTAATCTCTTTGAATTAATGAGAGATGAAGAAGAATAGATAAAAAGCCTCAAAGTGGCGTGACAAAGGAGAGGAGTGGCTGCTGGTTATTTTTTCTTTTAATAACCACACTTAAATAGCTAGGTTAACACATTAAACCCTTGCCACATGTCACCCTTTGATTAGCTCTAGGTTTAAGTGACCCAATCACATTGTGCCAAGTGTTAAACCTATATTTAATCTTGATTTTAATCATCTTACATGATTAAAAAACATTTGGCAAGCTTATGTGTAATCCCATGTGTCACCATCTCATGGTGCCACGTGTCAAACTGTGAAATGACTAAAATGCCCCTGTGTCTTAATTTTGAGTTCTTAACCCAAAATAATTATTTTTTCTTCTTCTAATTAATTTATATCTAATATAAATTAATTAATTAATCTCTATTAATTAATTTCTCATTAACTAAATTTATATTTAAACACTTTAAATATAAATTTAATTTATACTACACATCCAATAATGTAGATTTGGTTTCAAGTCATGCTAGGGACTTTGCAATTTAATTGCAAACCAAACCTATTTAATTAATCAATTAAACTCTTCAATTAATTAATTAAATCATATTTAAATAGGTGATAACTTGTGTATGTGTGTGACTTACGAGGCTCATCACTAATTGGCAATGAGACATGATATCAACTCTTAATATCATCAGAACTCTTTCTTACCATAAATGATTTCTCTAAATCATTTTATGAACCTCATAGACCATGGTTAACACCTAGCATAGCATGCCATGGCCACCCAATTAGTAATAAGGTTTACCTTAAATGAACTTATAATCATATGTTACCATGCACTAGAATCTCTCTGTTACAAAATCCCAACTCAAGCTGGAGTCATGGTTTATGTCAAACTCCATTTGCTATGAATATTATGTTCTCTTTTAATTCCAGTTCTTGATTAAAAAGATTTTCTCATCAGAAACTCTTTTCTGAATAAATCTATCTGTCCTGGCCAGGAACTTGAAACATCAAGAACAATTAAATGAACATAGGATTTTATCTCTATTTACTTAGAGGAACAGATTCCATCTTGATCAACACCTACCTCCATATATAACTAGTAGGAGCCAACACATGCCCATATACCCATACATAGTACAAGTATGAAAGCAGTATCAAACTCAAACTACCTATATACAAGATAACTGTGCTATCTCAGGTCTAAAGATTATATGCACTGATATGATTTATGACAAAACATTGACAAGAGTAAACTCTATGTGCTTGTCATAAGTGTCACTGGTTCGGCCTACTTATCATTTATAAGTGCCTATCATGTTTGTTATATGGCATGAGACTCACCATTCCATCTTATTTATATCTCATGTAAATAACTTGGGAACAAACATGAATACAATCTTTCTGGATAAGTCATGTCATTATTATGAAGTATCCTCGATTGTGAATCTATTTATGATACTTTGTGCTAGAAATATTGTCACTCATATTCTTAACAACTTAAGAATAATATTTCTAACAAAATATTAATGGACCTTTTCTATTACACATAAATATATTATGTAAACGGAAAAGTGGAAATGCCTTTTATTAATAAAAATATGTACAAGATACATACTAAATGATATGCTCTAGGGCATACTACTAACAAGGGCAAGATCGATGCTGATAAAGGCAAGGGAAAGTGTTTCCACTGCCAGAAGGATGGGCACTAGAAAAAAAACTGCCCAGAGTATCTTGCTTCTCTGAAGGACAAGAAGGATAGACCTTCAGAAGGTATGTCTGTATCTTGTTATTTAGATTTTGATAATACTCATAGTTTATCTACGGCTTGGGTTTTAGATACTTGTGCCAGTTCTCATATTTCTTATGATATGCTGGAACTTACAAACAGTAGCAGCTTGCATGCTCAAGATGTTAGACTCCGGATTGGTGATGGCTCAACTATTGAAACTTTAGCCATAGGATCTAAATCTTTATACATGTGTGGACATGTTTTGTGTTTAAATAATATTTTATATGTACATGATGCTTTTAAGAACATCATTTCTATATCTAGTTTGACTAGAAATGGTTATGAATTTCAGTTCACAAATGATGTTTACAATATTTATTTTAGAAATAAATATGTTGGCTTGGGTTATATGCATGATGGTCTTTATTATTTGGATAATAATGATGAACACAAATTGAATGCAAGCAATCTAAATGAATGTAATGCCATTATGAAAATCAAATCTAGTCCAAAACATCTTTAGCACTTAAGATTAGGACACATTGCAGAAGATAGGATTACAAAATTGGAGCAAATGGAGATTTTATCCTCATTAGGTTCTAAGCATACTCCAACTTGTGAATCCTGCCTTCAAGGAAAAATGACTAGATCACCTTTTGTTGGACAAGGGTTAATAGTTGAAAATATTTTGGACTTGATACATAGTGATGTATTTGGTCCATTTAAGAAAATGGCTTGAGGCAGTTTTCATTACTTTATTACCTTTACTGATGATAAATCAAGGTTAGGGTATTTGTATTTGATGAAATATAAACATGAATCCTTTGAAAAGTTCAAGGAATTTAAATGTGAAGTAGAAAATCAAAGAGGAAAAAGTATTAAAACTCTTCAATCAGATCGTGGAGGTGAATACTTAAGTACTGGATTTGATGAATACTTGAAAAAGCATGACATTATCTCCCAACTGACTCCTCTAGGAATGCCACAACTGAATGGTGTATCTGAAAGGAGAAATCGTACACTATTAGATATGGTACGCAGTATGATGAGCTATACTGATATGCTAGTCTCCTTTTGGAGATTTGCATTAGAATTAGCTTTGCATATTGTGAATAGAATTCCATTAAAATCAGTTTCTTCCACACCTTATGAGATATGGCATGGAAGAAAATCGAGTTTTAAGCATGTTAAGATTTGGGTTTGTCTAGCTTACATTAAAAAGCTGAACACTGATAAATTGGAAATTAGATCAGAAAAAGGTCGATTTGTTGGATATCCAAAAGAAAGTTTTGGATATTATTTTCATTTGCCTACATCACAAAAGGTTGTGGTAAGCAGAGATGCCATATTTCTTGAACAACAGTTTATTAAAGAAGGTGGCAAAGGAAGGCAAATAGAGTTAGAATTGGAGAATTCTGACCAACCAACAGATTAAATGGATATAGATCCATCTAGTCAATCTACATTTATTAATGAAATATCTACAGTAATTCCTCGTAGATCAATCAGGATATCTCACTCACCAGTGAGATATGGTTTTCTTCATGAAGATGAATAAGAGTTGTTTACTCATGAAGGTTAGATCATGGAGATGATCCACTTACCTATGAAAAAGCTATATCAGATATAGACTCTTTAAAATGGATTAAAGCTATGAAATCTGAAATTGATTCCATGCATAAGAATCAAGTTTGGGACCTTGTTGACCCACCTGAAGGTATTGTACTTATAGGGAATAAATGGGTTTTCAAGAAGAAAGTTGGTTCTGATGGAAAGGTAGAGACCTATAAAGTAAGGCTGGTAGCGAAAGGGTTTCGCCAAAGGCAAGAAATCAATTATGAGGAGACTTTATCGCCTGTTGCCATGCTTAAATCAATTAGGGTTCTATTAGCAATAGCTGCATACTATAATTATGAGATTTGGCAAATGGATGTCAAAACAGCTTTTCTCAATGGATACATCGATAAAAACATTTTCATGGAACAACCTAGGGGTTTTGAATCCCAAGATGGTTCCAAGGTGTGCAAGCTAAAGTGATCCATTTATGGGTTAAAACAAGCTTTGAGGAGTTGGAACATCCGTTTTGATGAAGCCATAAAGTCATTTAGTTTTATAAAAAATGTGGATGAACCATGTGTGTATAAGAAGGTTAGTAGAGTGATGTCACTTTCCTTGTCTTATATGTGGATGATATTCTGTTGATAGGTAATGACATAGGTATGTTGACAACTGTCAAGGTATGGTTGTCAAATACATTCTCCATGAAAGACTTAGGGGAGGCAACCTATATTCTTGGAGTTCGCATCTATAGAGGTGCAGTTAGTTAGAAGAGTTCCAAATAGAGTACGACTACTGATTCCAATATAGAGGCTGAGTATATTACTGCATCAGATGCTGCAAAAGAGGCAGTTTGGATAAAGAAGTTTATGGCAAAACTTGTAGTAGTTCCTTCCATTGAGTCAGCAGTTCCTCTTCACTGTAACAATAATGGAGCGATCATATAGGCTAAGAAACCCTGGTCTCATAAGAAATCCAAACACATAGAAAGCGTTACCACATTATTAGAGAGATAGTTGGGTGAGGTGATGTAGCCATGCAGAAAATAGCATTAGTTGAAAATCCAGTTGATCCATTCACAAAGCCTATGTCACAAACTCAGTTAGACTGACATCTTGAGAAGATGGGTCTAAGATATTATAATAAATGGCTCTAGTACTAGTGGGGAGATTGTTAGTAGTATGCCCTAGAGCATATCATATTGCATGTATCTTGTACATATTTTATTAATAAAAGGCAATTTCACTTTTTTGTTTACATAATATATTTATGTGTAATAGAAAAGGTCCATTGATATTTTATTAGAAATTCTATTCTTAAGTTGTTAAGAATATGAGTGACAGTATTTCTAGCACAAAATATCATAAATTGGTTCACAATCAAGGATACTTCACACAGGACATGACTTATTCAGAAAGATTGTAATCATGTTTGTTCCCAAGGTATTTATATGAGATATAAATAAGATGGAGTGGTGAGTCTCATGCCACATAACAAACATGATAGGCACTTATACATGATAAGTGGGCCGAACCAGTGATGCTTATGACAAGCACATGGAGTTTACTCTTGTTAATGCATTGTCATATATCATATTAGTGCATATAATCTTTAGACCAGAGATAACACAATTATCTTATATATAGGTGGTTTGAGTTTGATACTACTTTCATACTTATACTGTGTATGGGTATATGAGCATGTGTTGGCTCCTACTAGTTATATATGGAGATAGGTGTTGATCAAGATGGAATCTATTACCCTAAGTAAATCGGGATAAAATCCTATGTTCATTTAATTGTTCTTGATGTTTTAAGTTCCTAGCTAGGACAGACAGATTTAGTCAGAAAAGAATTTCTGATAAGAAAATCTAATTAATCAAGAACTGGAATTAAAAGAGAACATAATGTTCATAGCAAATGGGGTTTGACATTAACCATGACTCTAGCTCGAATTGGGATTTTGTAACGGAGAGATTTTAGTGCATGGTAACATATGATTAAAGGTTCATTTAAGATATTCCTTGTTCCTGATTGGGTGGCCATGGCACGATATGCTAGGTGTCAACCATGGTCTATGAGATGCCTAAAATGATTTAGAGAAATCATTTATGGTAAGAAAGAGTTCTGATGATATTAAGAGTTAATATCATATCTCATTGCCAATTAGTGATGAGCCTAGTGAGTCACACACATACACAAGTCAATCACTAAGTAAAACGTGATTTAATTGATTAATTAAAGAGTTTAATTGATTAATTAAATAGGTTTGGTTTGCAATGAGATTGCAAAGTCCCTAGCATGGCTTGAAACCAAATCTAGGTTATTGGATGTATAGTAAAAGTTAAATTTATATTTAAAGTGTTTAAATATGAATTTAATTATGAGAAATTAATTAATGGAGATTAATTAATTAATTTATATTTGATATAAATTGATTAGAAGAGGAGAAATAATAATTTTGGGTTAAGAACTCAAAATTAAAACATAAGGGTAATTTGATCATTTCATATGGTGACATGTGGCACCATGAGATGGTGACACATGGCACCATATAAGCTTGCCATTTATCTTCCTATCATCTAAGATGATCAAAGTCAAGATTAAGTCTAGCTTTGACACTTGGCTTAATGTGATTAAGTCAATTAAAAATAAGATGCAATGTGGTGGTGACATGTGGCAAAGGGTTTAAGTGATTATTTGACCTAATTATAAAAGGGAAAGAAAGTAAAAACAAAACACTCTCTCTTGTCTCTCATGTGTGATGGCAGAAAGGTTCTCTCCATCTCCTCTCTTCTTTTCTCACTTGATTCAAAGAAAAATCCTTTAGTTTCTTTGAATTAAAATTGCTAGGAATTGTTTCTAGTGTCCTATACAATATATAACCTCTCTAAAAGCAAAACACCAAATTATAATTGGTTGGCAAGGCTTGAGAAGCAAAATTGGGGGCTGTCATTGGTGATCTTAATGTGGACAAGCTAGAGGGATAACACTTGGCGTCCTAGAAGCTTCCTAAAGGTGTCAATTGCATCCATAGTGCATTAAAGAGGTTAATGCCCAAATTTCTCTTTCAAATTAGGGTTTAATTGAATTAATTTGTTAATTCACAATCTTAAATGACAAATAAAGATCCTAATACATATTAAAAGCGTTTTAATATGCAATTGAGCATTGAAATTAATTAGGCACATAAGAGATGTGGCATGATGCATAAAACCCTAGAAGAAAAATTTTGAAATTCAATGCTCCAATGCACTAATTACCATGCTTCCGCTCCTTCAGGGGATACATAGGCAGTTTAGGACTGTGGTCCTAAATATGAATCCATAACATTTTAAGACATATGTTTTTAGTAAGTCCTTAGATGTTGTTTAGGGCATATGGCATAATTGTGCAAGGTGTAAAAGAACACGCATCAACATATCACCTGTAGGTGTGTACGGAGTAGAAGAATATGCATCACCACAGTTTTAAGTGTCGAACTATGAGTGGGTCTGATTCTTCTTCAGGATAGCTAGGGGGATACATAGGTAGTTTAGGACTGCGGTCCTAAATACGAACCCATAATATTTCATGACTATTATTTTTTGGTAAGTCCTTAGACGTTGTTTAGGGCATATGGCATAGTTGTGTAAGGCATAAAAGAACACGCATTAACATGTCACCTATAGGTGTGTAAGGCGTAGAAGAACATGCATCACCACAGTTTCAAGTGTTGAACTACAAGTGGATCTGATTCTTCCTTAGGATAGCAAGGGGAATACATAGACAGTTTAGGACTGCGGTCCTAAATACGAATCCACAACATTTCAAATCACACAGTTGCCATTATTATGAGATCGGAGCTAGTCTCATGATGCAGAGTGTATCGACAAAGCAAAATACACTCGATTTTCACATGACACAATTATCACTGTTATGAGACCGTAAGTAGTCTCATAGCATAGAGTATGTCAATCAAGCAAGATATACTTGATCCTCATAGCCAATGTTTCATAGTTATTAGAAGATTGAGTTTCACTTTGATGAAACTTGAGCAATGCTTTCACATTGATTCTAACTTTCACCAAAGTAGGAGGCAAACTGTAAACCCTTATTTTGTGATAAGTATGTGCATTGAGGCTGTGGGAAATCCAATGATGAAAAATTATATGACTGTAAGATGTAATTGGAGGCATGAAGCTGAATTATTAATTCTGTAGCATGATCTTGAAAAAAAAATGTTTTTTTTTGGGAAATTAAATTTAAATAAAATTTTGTTTTATTTAAATTTAATATGGGTAGTTCTTAAATGGATCTAATTAAGTTTAATTGGGCCCCATGGGCCTAAGAAAGCCTAGTTAGGAATTTTAAATAGGACACATTTAATCTATTTTTTGAAAATTAAAATAAGAAAATATCTTTTCCTCTCTCCCTCTTCCATACAAACTCTCTCTCCCACTTGGCCCCACTTTCTTCCTTACTCTCTATTATTGCCACCCCCTTTCCCTCTCTTCCTATTGGTTGAAACACCTCACCCATATCCCAGTTTCACCCAAATTTTGCAATCCCAGTTGTTTAAGTTATGTGAGCCTTATCACCCTAAGACTCCAAACCCTATTACACCTCTCTCTCAAAACCCTATAAATACCCTACTGAGGAGAATTACTGAAAAAGCTTTTGTATTTTATAAGTTAGAGCTGTTTGAATTTAGTCCTGTAAAACCTAATTTGCAGAATACCCGATTTGTGAAGCCCATATCTCCCTTATTTGTTTATATTTTTATGTGAATCTAGTGTTTAAAATTAAGCTCTAAATCTTGTAAATCTTTTTCAATTAGTTTCGCATTCATATATATTGTGGTTGATGAGTTATGAATTTTACAAAACTAGTGCAATTCTATCACTGGAAAAAGTTACGATTTGTGTAGACCATTCGGCTAGCGTTTTGTTTGGTTTATAAATTTTATGATCTTGTATGATATTTTGGCTGTCTTATGTAATTTTTTTCATGATTTTTAGGTGTGTGTAACTATTTTTCAAAAATTAAATTTCTCTTACTGTCAATCTACCAAAATCTGAAAATTGTATGTTTATGCAAATTCTTGTGTGTTTTTGGGTTCTAATTGATATTTGATCTATTTTTCTATATTCTTTTGATTGAAGAGGTGTTATTAAGTGTTTGGATCATGTTAGAAGACTTAGACCATTAGGTAGTTATAACTGATTAGGAATTTTAACCCCTTTAAGAGATAGAGTTAGAATTCAATGTGAATTGTTATTTGTATTTTCTTATTTTCTTTAGTTTTTTTTATTTATTTTTTATTACAAACAAATTTTGTAAGTAGCCTTAGATAAGTATAAAAGAGGGCATTTGCGTAGAGCTTACATGGAGCTAAATGGGAGTAAGCTAGAGATATCATTGCCATACTAGAAGAGAAGGCCCTTTTTTAAAGGTAGCTTACCCCAATGGCAACTGCAATTATCAACAAGTATGTTGCCCTAAATTTCTAAAATAATTATTAGCATGAAAATACTATAATAATAGGATTTTTATTTGGTAAATTAAAATTAACTTTATTTTTAATTTAACTGACTTTTATATGTAATTAATTTAAATAAATACTTATTAAATTAAAATTAATCTTATTTGTAAATTAAACTAACATTAGCATGTAAAATAAATATAATTTAATATTTGGTAATTGTAAAATAAATTTGCATGTTAAAAATCTTTATTAGGTTGTGATTGTTTAGGCCTTATGTGATATTAGAATAAATTACACATGTAGATAATTAATTTAGTTTAATTATTCTTAGAGTAACTTGGCGAAAAATTAAATAATTAGCTTAAATATAAACTTATGGTTATTTGAAATTAAATTTATTTGTAAATTAAATTTTTAATAATAAATTAATTTTAGTCATCTGGTAAATATCATTTAAATAATTAGCAATCCCATAGATAGGAATTACTTGTGAATGAAAATTGTTTGTAAACAACAACCCTTTTGTAAATTACTTGTGTGTGTAGGATTAGAATTGCACTTTTAGGATAAAGTTTAATAGAGGAATAATAATCTAGAAACATTAGTAGAGGACTGGCACTCGAATTAACGAGGTTAGACCAGGCATAATGGGTGCCTAAAACCTTCCCTTTACGCACCCACTATCCCGAACCTAGACATTGGCATGTGGTAATGACGGTTGTGGAAATTTTGCAAGGAGTAATTTGCCATCCATGACTCTCGAAAGAAATACTGAATATGTCCCAGTTATTACCCGGGTGGCGACTCCTGTCTATCTATGCATTCGTGGCATAAATCCTTAGTACCATGGTAATGTTATGGGAAGATGATACTTACCAGTGGTTTGATTCTATTAGGATTGTATGAAGTGCATGTCTAGAAAATGTTGTCTAAGAAGGTGGTACTTAAGTGAGACCATTGTAACTCCACCATCTTTCTTGGGCATTACCTAGTGCATTTTATATAATTCTAGTGGATGATATTTAGCTTCACACTTCTACATGATTATATTGAAAATACTATGGAAGTTTTTATGGATGATTTTTCTATTTATGAAACTACTTTTGATAAATGCCCAGCTAATTTATCCAAAGTGTTGCGAAAATGTGAAGAATCAAACCTAATTCAAAATTGGGAAAAATGTCACTTTATGGCAAGGGAAGGAATAGTTCTTAAGCACCTGGTATCAGAAAGAGGAATTGAAGTTGACAGGGTAAAAATTGAAATTATTGAAAAAATGCCACCACCAACATCAGCCAAAGGAGTGCAAAGCTTTTTGGGACATGCAGGCTTCTACAGAAGATTTATTAAAGACTTTTTCAAAATAACTAAGCCACTGACTAATTTGTTAAGTCAAGATATTCCCTTTGATTTTGATGAAAATAGCCTTGTTTCTTTCAACAGGATTAAAGAAGCTTTAATTTCAGCATCAATTATGCAACCACTTGATTGGGAGCTGTTATTTGAGGTGATGTGCGATGCAAGTGATTATGCGGTTGGAGCAGTACTCGAATAAAGGAAGGATAAGAAGCTCCATGCCATTTACTATGCCAGCAAAACACTTAACGATGCACAAATCAACTATGCTACCATAGAAAAGGAATTCCTGGTAGTAGTGTTTGCAATTGACAAATTCAAATCCTACCTACTCAGATCAAAAGTCATTGTATACATAGACCATGCTGCCATCCAGTACCTCTTGAACAAGAAAGAAGCAAAGCCAAGATTTCGATGGATCTTACTTCTACAAGAATTTGATCTTGAAGTTAAGGACAAAAGGGGATCCAAGAATGTGATAGCTGACCACCTCTCAAGACTGAAATAGGAAGACATAAGAGACATTGAGGATTTGTCAATCAATGACTCATTCTTTGATGAGTAACTATTAGCATTCTCCCAAGCCCCATGGTACACTAACTTTGTGAATTATCTTATATGTAGAGTATTGCCACCCAACATGTCTTACCAGCAAAGGAAGAAATTCCTACATGATGTATGATTTTATACATGGGAAGAACCTCTGCTATATAAGAGATGCAATGATGGGCTGATAAGAAGATGCACACCGGAGGAGGAAATAGAGAGCATTTTGCAGCACTGCCATTCATCATCATATGGAGGACATTTTAGCACCTCAAAAACAGCAGCCGAAATTTTAGAAGTAGGGTTTTACTGGCCAGATCTATTTAAGAATGTGAGATCCTTTATGCTGAATTGTGATTAATGCCAAAGAACAGGGAACATCTCAAAAAGGAATGAAATATCACTGCATGGTATACTTGAAATAGAACTATTTGATGTATGAGAAATAGACTTCATGGGTCCATTGCTATCTTCGTGCGGAAACAAGTATATTCTGGTTAGTGTTGATTATGTGTCAAAATGGGTAGAAGTAATAGCAACACCAATAAATGATGCTAGAGTGGTCACAAAATTCCTTGAGAAAAACATCTTCACAAGATTTGGCACACCATGGGCAATAATCAGTAATGGAGGAAGTCACTTTTGCAATCAACAATTTGAAACACTATTGAAGAACATAGAGTGACTCACAAAGTGGTAACACCTTACTATCCTCAAACTAGTGGTCAAGTAGAAGTTTCAAATAGGCAACTAAAATATATCCTTGAGAAAATAGTGAATCGCTTAAGGAAGGACTGGTCTATGAAATTAGATGATGCACTGTGGGTATACTGAACTGCATATAAAACTCCCATTAGAACAATACCTTTTCGCTTGGTTTATAAAAAATCATGCCACCTCCCTATCTAACTTGAACATAAAGCCTATTGGGCAATTCAGACCCTAAATTTTGACCTAAAAGCTGCTGGAGAAAAAAGGCTTCTACAACTTAATGAGCTAGAAGAAATCAGGCAGGATGCCTATGAGAATGCTAAGATCTTCAAGCACAAGAACAAAAGATAGTATGACAGACACATAACAAGGAAAGAAATCAAGGAAGGAGACCTTGTCCTGCTGTTCAATTCAAGGTTAAAAATCTTCCCAAGAAAATTGAGGTTAAGATGGTCCGAACCCTTCAAGGTAACTCAAGTTTTCCTGCATGGAGCAGTAGAAATATGGAGCGAAACCTCAGGCACCTTCAAGGTTAATGGGCAGAGATTGAAGCTATACTTCTCAGGGGACACAATTGAGAAGGGATTCACCCAATCCTATAACACCCCTCCAGCTCAACCATAAAGCTGAAGAACAGTCCAGCTAATGACAATAAACAAGCGCTCCTTAAGGGGGCAATCCAAACACTTTTGTAATCTTTCTTTTAATTTTCATTATTTTACTTCCTATTCTTTAAATTTTTGAAGGTACCTGAAAATCACAATTCTACAAAAGCAAGGAACTGAAAGCAAGGTAGGAGTGGAAATGTCAAGTCAAAATCACGCAAGAGAAGATTTTACAAAACCGAGGAAGTAACTATGTTGCTAATTTTACATTCATTTTATTCATGTAGATAAGGACATTTTAGGATGAATAATAAAAAAGAAAAAAAGAAAAAGGAGAGTCTGACAGTTACACGGGCCATGTATATAGTTTTACATGCCCCATGTAAAAATACAGAATCCTAAAAACACACTTGCATAAGCTCCAGAAATTTACACGGGTTGAACCCGTGTAATGTTACACACCCCATGCATTATATAGGGAGAGAAAAATTCTAAGTTTAAGGGAGACAAAAAATTACACGGCTCCCTAAATAAATTTACATGGGCCTTATAACCTGTCTAACAAAGCACCTTTCAGACATAGAGTTACACGGGTCATAGGAATGAGACTCGTATAGTGATACACGACTCATGTATTGAGTCGCAGACTTGATATCCAGGGGCACAAAATCGTGTGAAATGAAGGGACAAAATGCCCCTTTAAATTCTCCACCCACCATTAAACTTCCATCCATTTAAGAACTCTTTCTCTCCACAACTCTTCCCCTTTAATTACCTCTCAAGTCTCCACTCCATTCACAAACCCTAGCTTTTTCTCCCTCCCCAAACACCAATGGCACCTGCTAAATGTCCAGCAAGAAGAATGGGATCTTCCTCAAGGCAAGGAAGAGATTCTTTATCTTTACCACCCTAGCCATTACCACAACGCCCAAGAACAAGGCAACCACAGCAAGACCCACCTCATGCACCTCAACCACAGCTGCAAGCCACACCCTAACCTTAACCACAACCACCACAGCCAGTACAATCAAAATTCTCCATTGTCTGGCCATTCTGTGATTCCACCCATAGAGTTTTGTGTGCACGGCTTCAAAATAGGAGAATTATCTCAACAAAATACATGGACTTTGGTTTACTATAACAACTCAAACTGTAAGAAGAGATAGATGGGTTGCTTGAAAGCATTAGATGGACTCAATTTGCCCAACTCTAATTCCCAGCCTATAGAGACACCACACTCGAGTTTCTCGGGAGTTCTAAGGCCTCCTTATAGCATACAGATAGAAAGGACAGGGGCAAGATCGAGTTTAGATAGCTTGGTGTCAATCGAGTAATGAACATTAATGAATTTAATGTAATTTCAGCTTTGACAACACCGGGCACAAGGAGATTTCACACAACAGGATGATCTACAACAGTGTTGACTTTTGGCGCTCCATTGCACTGAACACTGATGTCTATAACTCTAATAAGTCCAAATCTTTAGGTATCACTAGCCCCACTCTGAGATATATGCACAGGCTAGCCGCTCACACTATCATAGGACATGGTGACAACTTAGATGTTATAAATGCCAATGAGCTTTTCTTCTTATGGTGCATGATCACTGGTCAACGTTGTAGCACTGGATTCTTCCTGTGTAACCATTTGCGCTGCACATCCCACCAGCCTACGGGGCACATAGTGCTTGGCAGCCTCATCACAGCCATAGCACTCCACTTTGGATTCGTCCCTGGACATTACAGGTTATGCTCCATCGCCGGCATCACTAGGATTGATCAAACTACCTGCATATCTATGGGGATATATAAGAAGGATGGAAACACATGCTTCCTCATTGATGCAGAAGGGAACGTCATCCCTAGGTGAGAAGAAGTAAGGGAAGAGCCGGGTGAACCCTCACAGGCCCAGGAGGAAGCATAAGAGCCACTTCACCATGAGTCCCCCGCTAGAGTACCTCCATACATACCACTACCTATAGACCCCATCCTCACATACCTTTCGCGCATGGAGACCACCTTTAACAACAGGATGTAGGCAATCGAAGACATCCTCCAAGAAGCCCACACCAAGCTCAATATGATAATCGAGAGGTTCGATGCAGAGGGACCATCATCACCATCAGAGACTTTTTAGAATTAGGACTTTAGAATAGATTCTTTCATGTAAAACTTATATACCTTAGTCCTAGACTGTGTTTATAGGTCTCTAATCCTTGCTATTTTATCCCAACTTTAAACCCTTAATACATGATATGCTTTTTCATAAATTTTTATGTTATCTCTTAATTTTGCATATTGTGTTGCCATTATGGACAATGTCAGATATATTTGAGTTTGGGGGTACAGATGCATTCCATGCATTGCAATTCACCTTACATTTCATTACATCACTTAACTATATAAATATTATACCTGTGCATCAAAAATCTAACAAATTTTGCAAATTTTAAAAATTTCAAATGTTTTTTTTTAACTTAGAATTATAACCAAAAATATTAATAAGCTAATGATTGGACTCCATGGAATTGAGGAATGACTGTATTTGGATAGGTAAAAAGGTTTTAATAAGTTGTTTGTGAAAAACTTAATCACCTTAGTGGAGCTAGACTAGTTAAACCCCTTCATAGCTATTAATCTATCACATTGAACTTGCAAAATTAGGAGAAGATTTTTGAAATACAAACAAACCTAAAAAAATGCCTCACCAGCATTAGAACACGCCTTATAGACCTATCGAGGTGAAATCCTAGCATATGCTTGACAAGGAGATTATTAATGCATTCTTTTATACAGCCTCATTAAGCCTTAGCCACCCCTAGTTACAATATATCTCTTGTACCTAAATTGAGCTTATATTTTTACCTATATGATTTTCCTTGTTTACTCATAATTATCTACCTAGCCCCTAGCCTAAACACTAACTATTACCCTTTTCGAGGAAAGCCTAATGCATAAAAGGATAAATATTTCAAGTATAAAAAGAAAAAAAAGATGAGCAGAAGGTGTGGAAACCAAGAAGAGTTTAAGTGTGCAATTGAAATGAAGGAAAAATTTGCCTTTTCAACCCAGTAAAAGCAATGAGTTTGGGGGAGAGGACAAACAGAGACATATGTAAAAAAGAGGGAAGATCCCAAAAGTATCATGAAAGTATGCTTAGCACTATAAAGAACCCTTCTTCCCCACATAAAATTAGTAGAATAAACTTGGTATGCTTAGAACTTTGTGCACTTAGATAGCTTGGTGTCGATTGGGTAATGAACATTGATGAATTTAATGCAATATTTAGCTTTGACAGCACCGGGCACTAGGAGATTTCACAAAACAGGATGATCTACAACAGTGTTGACTTTTAGTGCTCCATTGCACTAAATACTGATGTCTACAACACCAACAAGTCCAAATCTTCAGGTATCACTAGCCCCACTCTGAGATATGTGCACAGGCTAGCCGCTCACACCATCATAGGATGCGGTGAAAACTTAGGTGTTGTGAACGCCAATGAGCTTTTCTTCTTATGGTGCATGATCACTGGTCAACGTTGCAGTACCGGCTTCTTCTTGTGTAACCATTTGCGCTGCACATCCCACCAGCCTACGGGCACATAGTGCTTGGCAGCCTCATCACATCCATAGCACTCCACTTTGGATTCGTCCTTGGACATAACAGGTTATGCTCCATCGCTGGCATCACCAGGATTGATCAAACTGTCTGCATATCTATGGGGATATGTAAGAAGGTTGGAAACACTTACTTCCTTTTTAATGCAGAAGGGAATGTCATCCCTAGGCAAGAAGAAGCAAGGGAAGAGCCGAGTGAACCCTCACAGGCCCAGGAGGAAGCATAAGAGCCACTTCACCATGAGTCCCCCGCTAGAGTACCTCCATACACACCACTACCTACTGACCCCATCCTCGCATACCTTTCGCGCATGGAGACCACCTTTAACAACAGGTTGCAGGCAATCGAAGCCATCGTCCAAGAAGCCCACACCAAGTTCAATATGATAATCGAGAGGTCTGATGCAGAGGGACCATCATCACCATCAGAGACTTTCTAGAATTAGGACTTTAGAATATATTATTTCACGTAAAACTTATATACCTTAGTCCTAGACTGTGTTTATAGGTCTCTAATCCTTGCTATTTTGTCCCAACTTTAAACTTTTAATACATGATATGCTTTTTCGTAAATTTTTATGTTATCTCTTAATTTTGCATATTGTGTTGCCATTAAGGACAATGACAGATATATTTGAGTTTGGGGGTACAGATGCATTCCATTCATTGCAATTCACCTTACATTTCTTTACATCGCTTAACTATATCCATATTATACTTGTTCATCAAAAATCTAAAAAATTTTGCAAATTTTGAAAATTTCAATTGTTTTTTTTTTTTTACTTAGAATTATAACTAAAAATATTAATAAGCTAATGATTAGACTCCATGGAATTGAGGAATGAATGTATTTGGATAGGTAAAAAGGTTTTAATAAGTTGTTTGTGAAAAACTTAATCACCTTAGTGGAGCTAGACTAGTTAAACCCCTTCATAGCTATTAATTTGTCACATTGAACTTGCAAAATTAGGAGAAGATTTTTGAAATACAAGCAAACCTAAAAAAATGCCTCACTAGCTTTAGAACATGCCTTATAGACCTATCGAGGTGAAATCCTAGCATATGCTTGACAAAGAGATTATTAATGCATTCTTTTATACAGCCTCATTAAGCCTTAGCCACCCCTAGTTACAATATATCTCTTGTATCCAACTTAAGCATATATTTTTACCTATATGATTTTCCTTGTTTACTCATAATTATCTACCTAGCCTCTAGCCTAAACACTAACCATTACCCTTTTCGAGGAAAGCCTAATGCATAAAAGGATAAGTATTTCAAGTACAAAAAGAAAAAAAAGATGAGGAGAAGGTATGGAAACCAAGAAGAGTTTAAGTGTGCAATTGAAATGAAGGAAAAATTTTCCTTTTCAACCTAGCAAAAGCAATGAGTTTGGGCGAGAGGACAAACAAAGACATATGTAAAAAAGAGGGAAGATCCCAAAAGTATCATGAAAGTATGCTTAGCACTATAAAGAACCCTTCTTCCCCACATAAAATTAGCAGAATAAACTTGGTATGCTTAGAACTTTGTGCACTTAGACAGCTTGGTATTGATCGGGTAATGAACTTTGATGAATTTAATGCAATACTTAGCTTTGACAGCACCGGGCACTAGGAGATTTTGCAAAATAGGATGATCTACAACAGTGTTAACTTTTGGCGCTCCATTGCACTAAACACTGATGTCCACAACTTTAACAAGTCCAAATCTTCAGGTATCACTAGCCCCACTCTGAGATATGTGCACAGGCTAGCTGCTCACACCATCATAGGATGTGGTGACAACTTAGGTGTTGTAAACGCCAATGAGCTTTTCTTCTTATGGTGCATGATCACTGGTCAACGTTGTGGCACCGGCTTCTTCCTGTGTAACCATTTGCGCTGCACATCCCACCAGCCTACGGGGCACATAATGCTTGGCAGCCTCATCATAGCCATAGCACTCCACTTTGGATTTGTCCTTGGACATAACAGGTTATGCTCCATCGCCGGCATCACCAGGATTGATAAAACTATCTGCATATCTATGGGGATATGTAAGAAGGTTGGAAACACTTGCTTCCTCATTGATGCAGAAGGGAATGTCATCCCTTGGTGAGAAGAAGCAAGGGAAGAGCCAGGTGCACCCTCACAAGCCCAGGAGGAAGCATAAGAGCCACTTCACCATGAGTCCCCTACTAGAGTACCTCCATACACACCACTACCTACAGACCCCATCTTTGCATATCTTTCGCGCATGGAGACCACCTTTAACAATAGGATGCAGGCGATCGAAGACATCGTCCAAGAAGCCCACACCAAGCTCAATATGATAATCGAGAGGTTCGATGCAGAGGGACCATCATCACCATCAGAGACTTTCTAAAATTAGGACTTTAGAATAGATTCTTTCACGTAAAACTTATATACCTTAGTCCTAGATTGTGTTTATAGGTCTGTAATCCTTGCTATTTTATCCCAACTTTAAACTCTTAATACATGATATGCGTTTTCATAAATTTTTATGTTATCTCTTAATTTTGCATATTGTGTTGCCATTAAGGACAAGGTCAGATATATTTGAGTTTGGGGGTACAGATGCATTCCATGCATTGCAATTCATCTTACATTTCATTACATCGCTTAACTATATCCATATTATACCTGTGCATCAAAAATCTAAAAAATTTTGCAAATTTTGAAAATTTCAAATGTTTTTTTTTTTAACTTAGAATTATAACCAAAAATATTAATAAGCTAATGATTGGACTTCATGGAATTGAGGAATGAATGTATTTAGATAGGTAAAAAGGTTTTAATATGTTATTTATGAAAAACTTAATCACCTTAGTAGAGCTAGACTTGTTAAACCCCTTCATAGCTATTAATCTGTCACATTGAAATTGCAAAATTAGGAGAAGATTTTTGCAATACAAACAAACCTAAAAAAATGCGTCACCAGCTCTAGAACACGCCTTATAGACCTATCGAGGTGAAATCCTAGCATATGCTTGAGAAATAGATTATTAATGCATTCTTTTATACAGCCTCATTAAGCCTTAGCCACCCCTAGTTACAATATATCTCTTGTACCCAACTTGAGCCTATATTTTTACCTATATGATTTTCCTTGTTTACTCATAATTATCTACCTAGCCCCTAGCCTAAACACTAACCATTACCCTTTTCGAGGAAAGCCTAATGCATAAAAGGATAAGTATTTCAAGTATAAAAATAAAAAAAAAAAGATGGGGAGAAGGTGTGGAAACCAAGAAGAGTTTAGGTGTGCAATTGAAATGAAGGAAAATTTTGCCTTTTCAACCCAGCAAAAGTAATGAGTTTGGGGGAGAGGACAAACAGGGACACATCTAAAAAAGAGAGAAGATCCCAAAAGTATCATGAAAGTATGCTTAGCACTATAAAGAACCCTTCTTCCCCACATAAAATTAGTAGAATAAATTTAGTACACTTAGAACTTTGTGCATGAAAGCTATCCTCGTATTTGCATTCCTTAAAACCCTTAATTGGTAACCAAATCATTATCTCTTAATCCCATTATAACCTTTCTAAAGACCTTTTGATCTCTTGAAAGTATGTGCTACATTAGTGGAGATAGGGAATTGAGATATATAGGGAATTGAGATATATAGGGAATTGAGATATGCTTATGGAGTTAGTGTTAAATCAAACTCACCAATAATCTTCAATAGAGGCAAATTTGGGGGGACTAAGTATTTCTTAAGTCTATCCTAATAAAACGAGTTATTTGTGACTTACTAATATCCTTGTATAGAGGAATAATTAGTTGAAACATCATGGAGGAGGTGAAGCTTTAAACAGGCAGCTATTGAAACCCTTATGCCTTGAAAGAGGGCAGTTGGTATGAAGGATTAAAGGAGTTCAATTCTTTGCATATTGAATTTATAGTTATGTTTCTGAGTTTTTCCCCTAAAATGTGTTCTAAAAGGTTTTGATTTGCTTGAGGACAAGCAAAAGTTTGAGTTTGGGGTATTTGATACACTTGTATTATATAGATGTCTTTAAGCACATTTGTACAACATTTCGTAGCATTTAGATGGGTAATTTCATGCATAAGCATCAAATTTAAGGAACAGAAGCGTGAAAAACACAAGTTTATACCATTGAATTCAAAAATTTTCACCTAGGGTCACATGCACCATGTAAGATTTATTTTTATCTATTTGATTTCAATGATAAACAACATATTAAAACTCTTTTAATATGTTTTTGGATCTGTATTTGCCATTTAAGATTTTAAAATTAATCAGATTAATTTTAGAACCCTAGATTAAATCAAGAACGATTACACTAACCTCTTGATGCACTGCAGCGTGCCTGCGCCTTTGAGATTCGTCTTCAGGACACCAGATGTTGTCCCTCTAGCTTGTCCACACCAAGAACACCTAGGGCAGCCCTTGAACAGCTTCTAAAGCCTTTTCTATTAATTAGAAATTCAAGTTCTACCTTTTAAGAGATTAGAGATGTAAACAGGACACTAGAAACAATTTCTAGCATTCTAAATTCAAGAGATTAATGGCTAATCTCTTTGAATTGATGAGAGATGAAGAAGAATAGATAAAAAGCCTCAAAGTGGCGTGACAAAGGAGAGGAGTGGCTGCTTATTCTTTTTCTTTTCATAACCACACTTAAATAGCTAGGTTAACACATTAAACCCTTGCCACATGTCACCCTTTGATTAGCTCTAGGTTTTAAGTGACCCAATCACATTGTGCCAAGTGTCAAACCTATATTTAATCTTGATTTTAATCATCTTACATGATTAAAAAACATTTGGCAAGCTTATGTGTAATCCCATGTGTCACCATCTCATGGTGCCACGTGTCACACTGTGAAATGACCAAAATGCCCCTGTGTCTTAATTTTGAGTTCTTAACCCAAAATAATTACTTTTCTTCTTCTAATTAATTTATATCAAATATAAATTAATTAATTTCTCATTAATTAAATTCATATTTAAACACTTTAAATATAAATTTAATTTATACTACACATCCAATAATCTAGATTTGGTTTTAAGTCATGCTAGGGACTTTACAATTTAATTGCAAACCAAACCTATTTAATTAATCAATTAAACTCTTTAATTAATTAATTAAATCATATTTAAATAGGTGATAACTTGTGTATGTGTGTGACTTACTAGGCTCATCACTAATTGGCAATGAGACATGATATCAACTCTTAATATCATCAGAACTCTTTCTTACCATAAATGATTTCTCTAAATCATTTTATGCACCTCATAGACCATGGTTAACACCTAGCATAGCATGCCATGGCCACCCAATTAGTAATAAGGTTTACCTTAAATGAACCTATAATCATATGTTACCATGCACTAGAATCTCTCTGTTACAAGATCCCAACTTAAGCTGGAGTCATGGTTTATGTCAAACTCCATTTGCTATGAATATTATGCTCTCTTTTAATTCCAGTTCTTGATTAAAAAGATTTTCTCATCAGAAACTCTTTCCTAAATAAATCTATCTGTCCTGGCCAGGAACTTGAAACATCAAGAACAATTAAATGAACATAGGATTTTATCTCTATTTACTTAGAGGAACAGATTCCATCTTGATCAACACCTACCTCCTTATATAACTAGTAGGAGCCAACAGATGCCCATATACCCATACACAATACAAGTATGAAAGCAGTATCAAACTCAAACTACCTATATATAAGATAACTATGCTATCTCAGGTCTAAAGATTATATGCACTGATATGATTTATGACAAAACATTGACAAGAGTAAACTCCATGTGCTTATCATAAGTGTCATTGGTTCGGCCTACTTATCATTTATAAGTGCCTATCATGTTTGTTATATGGCATGAGACTCACCATTCCATCTTATTTATATCTCATATAAATAACTTGGGAACAAACATGAATACAATCTTTCTGGATAAGTCATGTCCTTATTATGAAGTATCCTTGATTGTGAACCTATTTATGATACTTTGTGCTAGAAATATTGTCACTCATATTCTTAACAACTTAAGAATAATATTTCTAACAAAATATCAATGTACCTTTTCTATTACACATAAATATATTATGTAAACGGAAAAGTGGAAATGCCTTTTATTAATAAAAACATGTACAAGATACATACTAAATGATATACTTTAGGGCATACTGCTAACAATCTCCCACTAGCACTAGAGCCATTCATTACAATATCTTAGACCTATCTTCTCAAGATGTCGGTCTAACTGAGTCTGTGACAAAGGCTTAGTGAATGGATCAGCTGGATTTTCAGCTGATGCTATTTTCTGCATGGCTACATCGCCTCGCCCAACTATTTCTCTTATAATGTGGTAGCACCTTTCTATTTGTTTGGATTTCTGGTGAGACCTTGGTTCCTTAGCCTGTATGACTGCTCCATTATTGTCACAGTGTAGTGGAACTGCTGACTCAATGGAAGGAACTACTGTAAGTTCTGTCACGAACTTCTTTATCCAAACAACTTCCTTTGCAGCATCTGATGCAGCAATATACTCAGCCTCTGTAGTGGAATCTGCAGTCGTGCTCTGTTTGGAACTCTTCTAACTGACTGCACCTCCATTATAAATGAACACATATCCAGAGGTAGACTTTCTATGATCGATATCTGATTGGAAATCAGAATCAGTATAACCATCCAATTGCAAGTCTCCACCTCCATAAATCAAGAATAAATCCTTAGTTCTTCTCAAGTACTTAAGGATATTCTTGACAGCTATCCAGTGTTCCAAACCTGGATTAGATTGATACCTGCTAGTCAAACTAATAGCATATGCGATATCCGGCCTAGTACACAACATTACATACATTAAACTTCCAATAGCCGAAGCATATGGAATCCTAGCCATCTTATCTCTTTCTTCAGGTGTCTTTGGAGACATCTCTTTAGAAAGGTGGATACCAAGTCTCACTGGTAACAATCTTCTCTTGGAATCAAGCATGTTAAACCT
The DNA here is from genome assembly GCF_030052815.1 of Hevea brasiliensis. NCBI lineage: Eukaryota > Viridiplantae > Streptophyta > Magnoliopsida > Malpighiales > Euphorbiaceae > Hevea > Hevea brasiliensis. Next base: position 80,033,246 of record NC_079493.1, on the reverse strand, counting down.
ATTTAACACCTTTTCCAAGTATAGACTTTGAGATAAACCAATTATTCTTTTCGCTCTATCTCTATAGATGCGAATCCCAAGAACATAGGTTGCCTCCCCTAAGTCTTTCATGGAGAATGTATTTGACAACCATACCTTTATGGTCGTCAACATACCTGTGTCATTACCCATCAACAGTATGTCATCCACATATAAGACAAGGAAAGTGATAGCACTGTCACTAAACTTCTTATATACACATGGCTCATCCTCATTTTTGATAAAACCAAAGGATTTAATGGCTTCATCAAAACGGATGTTTCAACTCCTCGAAGATTATTTCAAACCATAAATGGATCACTTTAGCTTGCATACCTTGGAACCAACTTGGGATTCAAAACCCCTAGGTTGTTCCATGAAAATGTTTTCTTCAATGTATACATTGAGAAAAGCTGTTTTGACATCCATCTGCCAAATCTCATAATCATAGTATGCAGCTATTGCTAATAAAATCCTAATTGATTTAAGCATGGCAACAGGCGAGAAAGTCTCCTCATAGTCGATTCCTTGCCTTTGGCGAAACCCTTTCGCTACTAGCCTTGCCTTATAGGTCTCTACCTTTCCATCAGAACAAATTTTCTTCTTCAAAACCCATTTGTTCGCTATAGGTACAATACCTTCAGGTGAGTCAAAAAGATCCCAAACTTGATTCTTACACATGGAATCAATCTCGGATTTCATAGCATCAATCCATTTTGAAGAGTCTATATCTGATATAGTTTCTTCATAAGTAAGTGGATCATCTCCATGATCTACTTCTTCATGAGTAGACAACTCTTGTTCTTCTTCATGAAGAAAATCATATCTCACTGGTGGGTGAGATACCCTGGTTGTTCTACGAGGAACAGCTATAGATGTTTCATCAATGGGTATAGGTTGACTAGATGGATCTATATCCATTTGATCTGTTGGTTGGTCAGAATTCTCCAATTCTAACTCTATTTGCCTTCCTTTGCCTCCTTCTTGAACAAACTGTTGTTCAAGAAATGTGGCATCTCTACTTATCACAACCTTTTGTGAAGTAGGCAAATAAAAATAATATCCAAAACTTTCTTTTGGATATCCAACAAATCGACCTTTTTCTGATCTGGTCTCCAATTTATCAGTGTTCAGCTTTTTGATATAAGCTGGACAACCCCAAATCTTAACATGCTTAAGACTTGGTTTTCTTCCATGCCATATCTCATAAGGTGTGGAAGAAACTGATTTTGATGGAATCCTATTCAGAATATACAAAGCTGATTCTAATGCAAATCCCCAAAAGGAGATTGGCATATCTGTATAGCTCATCATACTACGTACCATATCCAATAGGGTACGATTTCTCCTTTCATACACACCATTCAGTTGTGGCGTTCCTGGAGGAGTTAGCTGAGAAACAATGCCATGCTCTCTCAAGTATTCATCAAATTCAGTACTCAGATATTCACCTCCACGATCTGATCGAAGAGCTTTAATACTCTTTCCTGTTTGATTTTCTACTTCAGATTTAAATTCTTTGAACTTTTCAAAAGATTCATGTTTGTATTTCATCAAATACAACTACGCAAACCTTGATCTATCATCAGTAAAGGTAATAAAATAATGAAAACCCCCTCTAGTCATATCTTTAAATGGACCACACACATCACTATGTATTAGCTCCAAAATATTTTCAGCTCTTAGCCCTTGTCCAACAAAGGGTGATCCAGTCATTTTGCCCTGAAGGCAAGATTCACAAGTTGGAGTAGGCTCAGAGCCCAATGAGGATAAAATCCCCATTTTCTCCAGTTTTGCAATCCTATCTTCTACAACATGACATAACCTTAAGTGCCAAATATATTTTGAACTTGAGTTGGTTTTCACCATGGCATTGCATTCTTTTAGATCACTTGCATTCAATTTGTATTTGTCATTGTTATCTAAATAATAAAGACCATCATTCATATAACCCGAACCAACATATTTATTTCCAAAATAAATATTGCAAACATCATTTGTGAACTGAAATTCATAACCATTTCTAGTCAAACTAGATATAGAAATGATATTCTTAAAAGCATCAGGTACATATAAAATATTATCCAAACACAAAACATGTCCAAACATGTAAAAGGATTTAGATCCTATGGCTAAAGCTTCAACGGTTGAGCCATTGCCAATCCGGACTCTAATATCTTGAGAACGCAAGTTGCTACTATTTGCTAGTTCCTGTATATCATTAGAAATGTGAGAACTGGCACCAGTATCCAAAACCCAAGCTGTAGATGAACTATGAGTATCATCAGAATCTAAATAACAAGATATGGACATACCTTCCGAAGGTGTATCCTTCTTGTCCTTCAGAGAAGCAAGATACTCTAGGCAGTTCCTTTTCTAGTGCCCATCCTTTTGGCAGTGGAAACACTTTCCTTTGCCTCCATCAGCTTTAGTCGTCCTTTTTTTGTTTAGCTATTTTCTTGGAAGGACCAGGAATCTGAGGTTTCTTTTTCTTATTGCCCTTCTTCTTGCTGGACTTTCCAGAAGAAGATGCAACCAAAGCTACCTCTTTTCCTTTATTGCCTGGCATATTCTTTTGGGCAATAACCAGCATGTTGAGTAAACCAGCTAAGGTGCATTCCTGTTTAGTCATATGGAAATTTGTCACAAAATTCCCAAAAGACTCAGGAAGGGATTGAAGGATCAAATCCGTCTGTAGTTGGAAATCCTTGTTGAAGTCAAGATGTTCCAACTGCTCAATCAGCCGAATCATCTTGTGGACATGATCCCCAACATTCTGTCCCTCAGACATCCTTATACGAAATAGTTGTTTAGATATCTCATACCTAGCATTCCTGCTGTGCTCACCATACAACTCTTGTAGGTGAAGGAGGATCTCACTCGCACTCTGCATGTTCTCATGTTGCTTCTGTAACTCATTACTCATAGAAGCAAGCATGTAACACTTAGCTCTCATATCATGCTCCTTCCACTTGTCCAAAGTTTCATATTCCTCTTTTATGGCCTCTGGAGGTAAGGATCCAGGAACATTTGAATCTAGAACATATCCTATATGTTCAAGGTTCAGGACAAGTTTCAAATTTCTTAGCTAGTCAAATAGATTAGGTCTTGTCAACCTATTGTGATTAAGTATGCTTGCAAGGATATTGGATGGTGGTGGTTGTTTTGTGCTCATTTTTATCAGAAAATTAACTATAGAAAATAACCAGATTAATTAGTAAATGTGTCATGTAATTAACCAAAATGATTATGGTCTTTTAATCAAATTGGTCCTCCCACTAACTTAGCGAATCCTACACTTCCAAAGTAGAAAACGGAAATCCTAGTTGGATGGATTTCTAGTGGGTGGTTGAATTCTTATAATTCTATTGATCATCCTCAGGTACATCCATTATTGGAATTAAAATAAATTATAAGTGAGCAACTCCTTGCCCATGACATCTCATGTGAGATTCAATCTTTTACCTAGCCCCTAATGCTCAAAATCTCAGGTACATCCATTATTGACTTATCTTGCATTAGTTAAGTTGATCCCATTGAGCCAGTAATTATGCAAATAATTTTAATGTCCTCAGGTACATCCAATATTGGCCACCAAACCATTTAAATATTTACAACATCTCATGCTTAACAATTATTCTTAAGAAAATCTCTTAAATTAATTGCATCTTATGCAACTATTTAAAATTTCTTAAAATAATTGCCCCAATGGAGGGCCTATGTTATAATTAATTTAATTATAGCATTTCCAACTTAATCATTTGTTTGGAAGATTTTATGGTCATTCTAATTACTATTAAGGTCTCACTTTGCACATTATCCAATTGACATGCATATATCATATAATAGCATACATACCCATACATCTCATGCATTCATGGATAAGCAATAAATATGGTATGATCATGGACTTTCTAAGGGATTCAATTCTGAGCCACCAAAAATTGAATCAGGGCATTCCTAGGTGCATTTCATTCATTCATTCATTTTCACAAGAGTTGCTGAAGGAGTACATAATCAACACTTGATCTTGAATTCCACCCACTGGTCCCACCAATGCTCTTGACCTCCTTGAACTTCTTGCAATCCAATATTACATGGTAATCCTTGGCATACCAAGGTGAATTTACAAGAACTTAAATAAATTAAATTACAACCCAAAAATTATTACAAACTTAATAATACATGCCCAAAATAAATTAAAATAAATAAATAAATTTACAATCCTAAAGAAACATAAAAGAAATAAATCCAATCACATTGGTCTTTTATAGTCCATGATCATCCATCATGCATATCACTATTTAACAATTAAATAAGACATACATACTAAATAAATTGAATATCTCATATTCAACTTAAAAATCCAGATTTGAATATGATTCAAATAAATTTAAAAATTCAGATTTGAATCTCATTCACATTCAAACAACTTAAAAAATTCAGATTTGAATCACATTCAAACATTTTTTAAAAAATCAGATTTGAATCACATTCAAACATTTTTTAAAAAATCAGATCTGAATTTTATTCAAACAATTTTAAAAAATCAGATTTAAATATGATTCAAATAAATTTAAAAATTCAGATTTGAATCACATTCAAACAACTTTTAAAATTCAGATTTGAATCACATTCAAACAATTTTTAAAATTCTAATTTGAATCATAATTTAATTGTGTGATTAAAATTACTAATTAAACACTTTAATTAGTCAAAGAATAGGCCTTAGATCATACAACAATTGCAGAATTAAAAGCCAAACCTTGAACCACCCATGGTAGCCAAACCATGCGCACCATTGATGGTGTTTTTTTAAATATGCCGCCACCTTGCTTTGCAACTAGCAATGATCTTTTGATCTCATGATCAAAAACACAATTAAATCATATAATCAACAATCTAAATGGCAAATATAGTCGCTCTGATACCAATTGAAGGAACAGAAGCGTGAAAAAACACAAGTTTATACCATTGAATTCAAAAATTTTCACCTAGGGTCACATGCACCATGCAAGATTTATTTTTATCTATTTGATTTCAATGATAAACAACATATTAAAACTCTTTTAATATGTTTTTGGATCTGTATTTGCCATTTAAGATTTTAAAATTAATCAGATTAATTTTAGAACCCTAGATTAAATAAAAAACGATTACACTAACCTCTTGATGCACTGCAACGTGTCTGCGCCTTTGAGATTCGTCTTCAGGACACCAGATGTTGTCCCTCTAGCTTGTCCACACCAAGAACACCTATGGAAGCCCTTGAACAGCTTCTAAAGCTTTTTCTATTAATTAGAAATTCAAGTTCTGCCTTTTAAGAGATTAGAGATGTAAACAGAACACTAGAAACAATTTCTAGCATTCTTAATTCAAGAGATTGATGGCTAATCTCTTTGAATTGATGAGAGATGAAGAAGAATAGATAAAAAGCCTCAAATTGGCGTGACAAAGGAGAGGAATGGCTGTTTATTCTTTTTCTTTTCATAACCACACTTAAATAGCTAGGTTAACACATTAAACCCTTGCCACATGTCACCCTTTGATTAGCTCTAGGTTTAAGTGACCCAATCACATTGTGCCAAGTGTCAAACCTATATTTAATCTTGATTTTAATCATCTTACATGATTAAAAAACATTTGGCAAGCTTATGTGTAATCCCATGTGTCACCATCTTATGGTGCCACGTGTCACACTGTGAAATGACCAAAATGCCCCTGTGTCTTAATTTTGAGTTCTTAACCCAAAATAATTATTTTTCTTCTTCTAATTAATTTATATCAAATATAAATTAATTAATTTCTCATTAATTAAATTCATATTTAAACACTTTAAATATAAATTTAATTTATACTATACATCCAATAATCTAGATTTGGTTTCAAGTCATACTAGGGACTTTACAATTTAATTGCAAACCAAACCTATTTAATTAATCAATTAAACTCTTTAATTAATTAATTAAATCATATTTAAATAGGTGATAACTTGTGTATGTGTGTGACTTATTAGGCTCATCACTAATTGGCATTGAGACATGATATCAACTTTTAATATCATCAGAACTCTTTTTTTACCATAAATGATTTCTCTAAATCATTTTATGCACCTCATAGACCATAGTTAACACCTAGCATAGCATGCCATGGCCACCCAATTAGTAATAAGGTTTACCTTAAATGAACCTATAATCATATGTTACCATGCACTAGAATCTCTTTGTTACAAGATCCCAACTCAAGCTGGAGTCATGGTTTATGTCAAACTCCATTTGCTATGAATATTATGTTCTCTTTTAATTCCAGTTCTTGATTAAAAAGATTTTCTCATCAGAAACTCTTTCCTAAATAAATCTATCTGTCCTGGCCAGGAACTTGAAACATCAAGAACAATTAAATGAACATAGGATTTTATCTCTATTTACTTAGAGGAACAGATTCCATCTTGATCAACACCTACCTCCATATATAACTAGTAGGAGCTAACAAATGCCCATATACCCATACACAGTACAAGTATGAAAGCAGTATCAAACTCAAACTACCTATATACAAGATAACTGTGCTATCTCAGGTCGAAAGATTATATGCACTGATATGATTTATGACAAAACATTGACAAGAGTAAACTCCATGCGCTTGTCATAAGTGTCACTGGTTCGGCCTACTTATCATTTATAAGTGCCTATCATGTTTGTTATATGGCATGAGACTCACCATTCCATCTTATTTATATCTCATATAAATAACTTGGGAACAAACATGAATACAATCTTTCTGGATAAGTCATGTCCTTATTATGAAGTATCCTTGATTGTGAACCTATTTATGATACTTTGTGCTAGAAATATTGTCACTCATATTCTTAACAACTTAAGAATAATATTTCTAACAAAATATCAATGGACCTTTTCTATTACACATAAATATATTATGTAAACGGAAAAGTGGAAATGCCTTTTATTAATAAAAATATGTACAAGATACATACTAAATGATATACTCTAGGGCATACTACTAACACAAATTCATTAACTTTCGTAAATCTCATTGCTCTGCACTAACTTCTATATTTTTTGCATATTTTTAGGTATTTTGAGGGAGTTCCAAAGCATAGGAGTAAAGAAGGAAGCTCAGAAAAACTTAAGAAGAAGAGCATTATTGCTAATACACTTTACACGGGTCATGTAAACATACCACAGACCCATGTAACTTATTTCCAAGAGAAAACTGATGAAGTCAAAGATGAGACATAGTACACGGGCCTTGTAGCACAACCCGTGTAACCTGCAGAGAGCCATGTAAGATTCTTCCTGGCAAAACCTGAAGAATTTCTACAAGAGCTGTGTAATTCGACTTGTGTAACTAGCCAAGACCTGTGTAACCTTTTACCCAAATATGAGATGCAACCTTCAAGTTCCAGTAAGTTACACAGCCCTAGGCCATGTAGTGACACACAGGCTGTGTATCAGCAAACAACCAATTTCCTGATTTGATTCCAGCTCTAGTTTTTACACTAAGAACAGACTCCTGATGCCTTAGGGACTTTAAAAACTTAACCCTAAGACATTGAATATAAATAGAAGTAGCAGAAAATAGAGAAGGGATCACCGATCTTCATGCACCCATTTTCATACACACATCTTCATCATTCTCTTGAAGCCGTCTTGAAGAACAAAACATTGGCACTAAAGGGGAGTCCTCAGCCAAAGTTTCACATGCTTAAAGCTGCAGAGAATTCTCTTTGGTTCTTTTGTTCTATTTCTTTAGGTTGCTTTTTATGTTCTTTTATTTTATTTTTGTTAAACTCACCATGAGTGAGTAGTTTCTTTATTCTAGAATTAGGAGAGTAACGCTTGTAATCATTACTATGGATAAATATTGAGTTTTATCTATTGGATTTGAGTTTTGTTCTTTAATTTAATGTTCTGTGTTCTTAATGCATGATATGTGCTAGTACCCACTTAGACATTATATAAGATACTAATTAAAGAACTAAAAGGTGAAGGTTAGTATTGAAAAATCAGAGTATAAAACTCAGGAAATCTAACCCAGAGATAGGCTGAAATCCTTTGTGGAATTTCATAATTAAAGGGTTTTTATTAGGACTAATCACCAACGAATGTAGGGTTTAGCTCTAATTAAATACACCTTAGATGCCTTGAGAGAGGACCTAAAATACCTTAGGATTAATTTCCATCAAAGCAATGATTCTTAATCCAATGAATAGACAAGATTAAATCTATAATAAGATTAAAGTAGGAAATCTTAATTATGGAATTGTTTTACAAATTGTTTCATTTTAAGCTCATTGTTCTCTAAATTTTTAGCACTCAAATCAAATTAGATTCACTCTCCCATTATATTTGGTAGTCTAGACAGTCATAATTGTTGTGTAGTTTAGTACTTGCTAATTAAATTCCTCATGAGATGATACACTACTCACTACTTTATTACTTGTTAGCGATCCATGCACTTACGTGGTTGTAAAACCAGCAAACAGAGATTCTATGTGGGAGGCAACCTCCAGTTACAACACTACTTGCCCAAAGAAACAAGTATTGGAGCTGTTTCACGACATCTACAAGACCATGATGAGGTGTTGAGGTAATTAAAATTTAATCTTCATTGAGATTAATAATTAATGGCGAAGAATGCTGATAAGCATCGTTAGGACTTGGAATTTGCAATTGGGGATTATGCTTTTCTTAAGTTGCAACTTTATAAGTAATAGCCAATAGCAACTAGAGTTTGTTCCAAGTTATCTGCATGTTATTATGGGCCATTTGAGGTAATTAGACGAATTGGGGTTGTGGCTCACAAATTAAGGTTACCACCATCTTCAAATATACATCTGGTCTTACAATATTTCACAATTAAAAAAAGATGTGGGGAACCATCCTACTACTACTGATCTACCACTTTATATGGAAGTGCAAGATGACAATATGGTGGAACCAAAAAAGATATGTTTATAATGATAGATTCATCCAAAAATTCCATAAGTATTGATTCAGTGGAAAAGGTAGAATGAAGAAGACCACACTTGGATAGACGAAGTTGATTTCAGTGGCCAATTTCCTTATTACAACCATGAGGACAAGGTTTTTTCTGAATAGGATGGTAATGATAGGAATGAGAAGGGGCCACAACCTTTCTAGGTTTGCTCTAGAAGAAATAAGGGGCAGAATAGTGGAAGGAAAATCTCACATGAGGTGTTGGCTACTAAAAATGACAAAAAAAAAGAGGGTACTTAGCTAAAGGTGGTTATAACAGAAGAATCCAACTCCAAAATTTAAGGGGAGGAGAAAGAGGAATGAATCATCTTCTTGGGAAACCATATGAGAATGGGCATAGCCGTATTCTCTACACAAGATATTCATCTTGGGGGCTGTTATCAGTCATTTATCAGTTTTACATATTTCTTTTCTTGTTTTCTCAAGCTGTTATATTAGAACTGGAATCTTATTATTGATTATAATATTCTTTAGTATAAAGTTTGCTGATATAATATAATCAATATTAGTTTCTCTTTTTTATTCTATATTGTCCTTAATACTGTACTCATTTATCTATCAAATTGGTCTGACTTGCCGGATCCCCATATGACTAAGACAAGAATAGAGGGAAGAGTAAAAAAAGTATAGAGGAGTATTGCTAACCTAGAAGAAACAGTTACTGCCATTCGCGTGGGACAGGATCAAATGTGTTTGGATCAAGAATAGAGGTTCAGCCATCTGGAAAATATGATTGTAGCTTTAGCTAAAGGGAAAGGCTTTACTAAAATAGGAGATTCATCCACTCAAATGCCTAAAATGACCATGCAGGAAAACATTTCAGCAATTAAGACTATCGGTAAAACACCATTGTTGGAAGATGCGACCCTTGTAACCAAGAAAATAAAATGTCAAATTTTGATGGAACTGTTCTAGTAGGTTGGGTGGCAAGATCTGAGTAATATTTCGAAATCCATGGCATATAAGAAGAATTGAAAGTTTCACTTGCCCTTGTAAGCATGGATAGTGCACCATTAAACTAGTTACGGTGGTTGGGACAACATAATCCTTAATTATCTCAGGAGCAACTTCATAATGAACTCATGCAACAATATAGGGATAAGATTTCTGATAATCCTTATGAACATCTGGTAGCACTGAAACAACATGGAACAATAGAGAAATATGTAGATGAGTTCATGGCTCGAGCATGGACAAACAATGTCTAGTTTTTTTTATATTTTTATTTAAATGGATTAAAGGAAGATGTAAGGTTAAGGTTGCATTCCCATGAAACCATAGATCTATACGAGACTATGAAACTTGCTAGAGAAATAGAAAGGCAATGATTGCACTCCTCTAAAACCAAAACAAAGGGATGGATCTTTAAAGGGATAAAGATGAAGTTTAATTCACATGGGTTGGGTTTTAAGGGTTCTATTATACAAGCCCAAAAAATGACAACTAGCCCAACACTTATTCAGAAAAAGGATGGGCCATTTCCTAAGTCTACAGATGCTAGGATTCAAAATTATTCAAAAACTTTACCCTCACCAGTGCCACCCTTAAGCAATTGAATATCCAAGTGAAGCCAAGAGGAACCAGATAGTATTCTTATTAAGAATATCAAGAATTAAAGGCAAAAAGGTTGTGTTTTAGATGTAAACAGCCATATTCCCCATTATATGAGTGCCCTAGCAAATCTTTGAGAGCTCTAATTAGTGGTGAGGATGAATATTTGACAAAGGAAGGGGAACTTGCCAAAATGGAGGAAGTAGGGAAGTTGGAACTAACTGCTACACTATATGAGGCTCATTTCTCTCATTTGGAATTACCATTATTCTCGGTAAGAGGGATTCAATAGCCCAAAACCATGAAATTTCAAAGACGTATTGCAAATCAATTTATGATAGTGTTAGTAGATAGTGGGGCAAACCATAATTGTATATCTAATTAGTGGGTGCAAAGATTGAAATTACTAATTATAGAAACACCTTCCTTTAATGTCAAGTTGGGAGACGGATGCAAGGTGGCTTCTATTGGACTGTGTAAGCAACTAGAACTTTAATTATCTAATTTTGTGGTTAATACTGACTGTTACATATTTCCTTTGGGGGTTGTTGATTTTATCTTGAGAGTGGCTTGGTTGGAAACTTTGGGTAATATACAGGCTAATTAGAGAAAAATGACTTTGCAATTTTAAATTGGAAATAGAAATGTGCAATTGCAGAGTGACCCATATTTGAGTCGTTTCCCCAATATCATTGAGGGTACTAAAAAAATTTTGTTGATGTTGAATATTTAGCAATTTTATGGCCAGTGGAAATAAATATTACTGCTCAAGATGCAAAAAGTGACTTACTACCATGCCAACGAGAAGCTTTAAGTAAGACACTAAATCATTACATAGATGTTTTTATGGAAATTAAATCTTTGCCACCTCAAAGGCCATTAAATCATCAAATACCATTGAACCAGGTGCAGGGCCAGTATGAGTTTGACCACATAAATGTGGGCATATTTAAAAAGATGAAATTAAGAAACTTGTTACTGAGATGTTATCAGTAAGGATCATTTGCCCAAGCAATAGTCCTTTTTCCAATCTAGTGTTGTTAGTGAAGAGAAAAGAAGGAAGCTGGCATTTTTGCATTCATTATCGACAATTTAATCAGTGCACTATTCCAAATAAGCATCCTATTTCAATAATTCAAGAGCTATTAGATGAATTACATGGAGCTTGATATTTTTTAAAGCTTTATTTGAAATTCAGACACCATCACATTTGAGTGGTAGCCCTTGACATTCACAAAATGGCATTCTAAATGCATTCCTAACACTACGAATTTCTTGTTAATAAGGATCATCATGGAGCACCACCACCCTTCAAAGGGGTAATCACTAGGGCAAGAGCCAAGCAACTTCACAGCATGCTCATGGACCATAAAAGAGCTTTTAGCTTAGGAGGGGAGGTGCATAAGGAAGGCCTAGCTTGCTTACTCCAAGAATCCAAGTGGATCATCATGTACCAAGTTGGAGTTTCCATTGCCATGTTACCAGTGACGTCAGCTTCGATTGCCACATCACTAGCCATATTAGACATTCCTCATGCCACCATGGAGCACCATGTCATTAGCCACTATTACCACATCACCAGCCATGTTGCCAGCCACATTAGAGATTCCTCACGCCACCATAGAGCACATGTGGCAGCCAATTTGAAGTTCCCATAGCTCACGCCACGTGGAGGGACACAATTGGACCATTTGAATTGGAAGAGCTTCCTTTATGCCACATGTCTTCATGCCATTTGGCCATGGTATAAAGGAGGTCACCTTTTGACATTGTGGGCACCATTTTCTACCACAAAAGGGAACCAGCTGCTGCTCCCTTTTTGTCTTTTGTAATTAATGCTATTGCCACCTTTTTTTTCTTTGTAATTAATGCACTCATTATTCTAGTTAGGATTGCCAACATTGCATAATTATGAGTAAACATTGTCTCAACATTTTAGGCTTATGTTTCAGCCCTAGGTATAAAAGGAAGAAAACTTCATCTTCTTCTTTAAGTCTTGTTGCTAAAATTTTGAGCCTCTAGAGGAGAGAGAGTTTTGAGCTTGTTCTTGCTAGTTTCTAGAAGAACTAGAACTTAGGCAACTTAATCACTTGCCTATTTTACTTGATGATCAATGTAATGTCCCACAAGTTGGGTTATTGTGTTGACACTTGATCTCTTTGTCTTTGAATATATATTCTAGTGCTTCTTTTTCTAATAGAGATTGCATCTTATTTTGTTCAAAGAAATGCGTGATTGATGTTGTGATCCTTGGTTGCCATAAGAGGTTTGCATTCATGTATGTGTTTACATGGGTGTCTATAAATATCCTTCATTAAGACCATTAAGGAATCAAATCAAGTAAGTATCCTTCATTCTTTATCTTCCTTAAGTTGATTTTTCTATTTGGTTTAAGCTTTTAATTGGCCAAAGAAGACATTTTTAGGGTTTTAGAAATTTCATCCTTAAAGTATTTGATTTTCATTTTTGTCTCTAAATACTTGCTGGCCGAAATCTTCGTCTAGGGTTTTAGAGAAATTTCTTAAAATCTGTCTTTGATTTCAGTTTTGTCTTAGGGTTTAATTTATATTCAAGTTTACACTATCTTTGTGCTAGCTAATTTCTTTGAACTCTTGCATAATATCAAGCATGTTGAGCCTACTGCACTAATTTTGATTTATGAAAGATTGATGAATTGATGATTGAAATTGAGAATTGACATGATTAATGACTATTAGGAATGCAATTTTGATGATATAGCTACTGACTATTAGAGTTTGTGGTGTTCGTGCTGGAATTGTGAATTGCTACCATTGTTGAATTGGAGGAAATTTTTGAAACATGGGGTTAAAGTATGAATTTGGGAAATTTTACTAGTATCATTTGGAAATAATTATTGTGCGTCATACCAAATTTGGGATGAAAATGCCATTGTTTACCTATTAAACCAAAATTTGTGCAGAAATTAGACTACTTTAAGTTCACCCATCAAACCAACCTAGAACTTGACCAAATTTTGCTATAATTCTACCTTTATGTTGGGGATAATATCTGAAACCTTTCAACTTAAAATTCCTTCATTTGCACGGTGAACTAAAACTAGCATCAATTTGTACTATATGTGTGCTTCTAGTGCAATTATTGGCATTTGGCTGTGAAAATTGGTTTTGTTCCTTGATATTATCTTCTTAGGTTGTCATAACCTTAGTTTTAAAATTTCATTCCATTTGCATTTCATTTTCCTCTACTTTGGTGTTTCCATTTTCTAGCTTCTAAAGTCATATTTTTTACTTATTGCTATTTTCATATCTTCCTTGTCATTCTTGATCATTTTGATTAAAGTTTGCAAGTGTTTGAATTGCCATTGGTATTTAAGTTCCAAGGGAACCAAGCAAGAAGAAGTGAGTGGTAAAAGGCTTGAGGGTGTGAGTGCATTCGAGGGTAAAAGCCATCTATTTGTGCGAAACACCTTGGGAGGCTTAGCCATTTCCGATTAACTTATTTTTCTTGTAGCTCAAAATCATGTCAAATGAAACCAGTAGTATTGGGGAGAGATTCCTAGTTGATAAAGCTAGGTATAGGGATACTGTGGTTGCACAATTTAAGAGGTTAATCTTGGGTATGAATACATTGAGGGATAACATGAATAGGATTTTGTTGGAGATGAGAAGGGATAGTGAAGAGAGAGCAAGGGATAGAAGGCAAGAAGAGAGAGATGTAGGGGAACCAAGAGTAGAGAACCTTAGGGGTGAAGTGCATGTTGAGGAGGAGTTTGAGGAAAAGATAGAAGAATAATTTGAGTAAAAAAACTACAACTATGGTGGTGGGGGTTATAAACCACCTAAGGGTAGGAGAACAAGAGGTAGAAGAGGAGGTACGATGCCCAGATTTGGAGAGCATATATATGGTGATTAGGGGTATGGAGGCCAAGAAGAGAGGGTAGACACTAATGTGGGTAGTATTAAGATGAAAATTCCTCCCTTTCATGGCAAAGAGAATCCGGATGCCTATATAGAGTGGGAAAGGCACGTTGAGTTAATTTTTGAGTGTCATAACTATAGTGAGAAAAAGAAGGTGAAGCTTACAGCTGTAGAGTTTAAGGAGTATGCTATAGTGTGGTGGGACCAGTTGATGGTTAGGAGAATGACTTTAGGTCTTAAACCCATCACTTCTTGGGAGGCTATGAAAGAAGCAATGAGGGAGAGATTTGTTCCTCAACACTACTTTAGGGAACTTCACCAAAGGTTGCAAAGGATGACATAAGGTGGTAAGAGTGTAGAGGAGTACTATAAAGCAATGGAGATAGCCTTAGCTAGTGCACAATTAGATAAACCTCCAGAGGCTACTATGGCATGTTTCCTAGCTGATATTAACATGGAGATTGCATATGTTATTGAGTTGCACTCTTACACTAATTTGACTGAGTTAGTGCACATAGCCATTAAAGTAGAAAAATAATTAAAGATGAAGAGAGCTTTAAAGTATGGCAATGGTGTCCATTCGACTCCAAAGGCCCTTTAGAAGCCAAATGTAGATACGACTTTTAAGGGTGAAAAAGAAATTCCTAAGTTTAGGAAAGAAGAGTGGAAGAGGAAAGAAAAGGTAGAAAGTAAAGATAAGGAGAAGGGGGCTACTACCACTACTAGGACTAGAGATGTGAAGTGTTATAAGTGTTTGGGATATGCGCATTATGCTTCCCAATGTTCCAACAAGAGAGTCACGGTGATTGGGGAAGATGGGGAGGTAGAGAGTGAGGAAGAAAAGGAGGCCGAGCCTTTGATGCTAGTTGAGGGGAATGAAAATGAAGAGGATGTGTGTGGATTATAGATGTAACACCCCCTTACTTAGTCTACAGTGAAACCGAGTAAGGAGATATCACATTCGGTGCACAAAGCACCTATCTCTGTCTATTACTTACTTTGCTTATTTTCTTGCCAATTATTTATATTATAATTTAACAGCTTTTATTAAATGGAGAAACTGTAAGAGTTTCCCTTAAATTTAAGCAATTCCCCTGTTAAAATAATTTCATAACTTGTGCAATCCTTAATTTCTATATGATTTTTATTAATGGAATCATCAATCCTCATCCATATCCATTCTCATCACAATCAATTTTTCAACTCATATTGTATAAACACAAGAAATATCTTTAATTTACAATCTCATTAACCACTCATGTGGCTAAATTAAAATTTACATATTTATGATTACAATTTGCAAAAATAAAGTTTACATAATTTTTATTACAACATAAGTCATACACATATATGAACATAACTATACAATGAGGATGATGATGGTGCATCTACCCAAAAGTCTGAGATACGGTGACTCATAACTTTTCTACAGATCCGCTCTATCTCCTGTCAGCCCCTATCTACACTTTATCTACTATACCTATGCGAGGAAACAAATCTTCATGCTAAGCTAAATAAGTTAGTGGTGCACTTTTAATTTAAGACAAATAATTTTTCTCATGCACACTATCACATAATGTACTCATCATATTCATACAAGAGTATTTAAATGTTTTTGAAATAAATATACAACATCATGACATAAAAATAAGTTAATAAATCCATATTTATTAGTCATACTAGTGAATGGGGTTAATTGCACTTTATCATATCTTATTTGAAATTATTACCTCTATGATCACAATCGAAAACTTTACTTCAGTACTTATAGTAACCTATGATGGACGACATATAGATTGAATAATGAGACTCTTGACACTGACCACTCGGTGGTTGTGGTCGGTTTAGCACAGGCTCATATTCTTGGTACTGACTACTCAGTGGCTCTGACCAATATAACACTGATTTTCATTCTCGGTACTGACTACTTGGTGACTATGACTGGTATAATGCTGATTTTCATTCTCAGTACTAACCACTTAGTGGCTCTGACCATTAGCATGCCCATTTATCCAATCCTATACCCATTGTCTAGGCTTACCTGGCTCAACTTTCATAAATTTCAGATTTGGTACCTTAATTTCCTTAATAGATTTGGCTAAGGTATAGCAAGAATTAAGCTATACATTCTTCATCAGAATTGTAAATCTATGTCTTATGTTTATTTTGGCTTTTGAATCATTCAATTTCCATTTGTGTAGCTTGAGTTATGGCCATTTTGCCAAAACTGTTCCAGTAACCAAATCTTAGTTTTTCAGGTCACTTCAAGAATCTAGGCAGATTTCGAGACTCATTTTATCAAGCAATTTGGATTGGTTACAATCATAATTTAGCATCATAGTCTCCATATGAATTGTTTCCCTATGTCTCAAGATTACACAAGTTCAAGAATTACTCAATTTGGAGTGTAACACTCTCATTTTTGTAGTCCATACATCCTACTGTTTCGACAGCTAATGACTGCCCCGAAAAGTCAGAATGTCTGAAACTACAATGTAATGATAGTGAGGAGACATAAAATGATGAAATACAAGGTAAGAAAATATAAGAAAAATTAAAGGAAAATAAAAGGGATGAAATGCAATTAAGTTAAATGAGCCAAACCCGTAGCGATGGGTGACCACACCGGGAAGTTACGACGGGGATCATTGACTATCCCTGGACTGCGAGAAACCTAGGGAAATATTTTCAGGATCGAATTAAAGGTCTACTAAGTTATAATTGACATTAGAAATGTCAAAGAAAAATTAGTAAGTCAGTATAAACGAAAAACGAAAATTAAAGAAATTAGCGGGTCAAGAAGTTTATCGGTAGCATCGAAAAATTCAAAATGCAATCCGAATAGGGGCATTTTGGTCATTTGACACCTAGCATGGACTTTTAACCTAAATTTCCATTAAAAATAAGTAGTATTAAAATTTTAAAATCCCATGAAAAATGAAATTCTAAGTATAATGTAATTAAGAGAAATTATGGGGTAAAATGTGGGATAATTAAAATTTTAATTATAATCATAATTAAACTTAAGTTAGTGGATCTTAGTGGGATATATAAGGCCACATGAAGATAAGAGAATCAGCCACTTTACTCATCTTCTTCTTCATTTTTTCCTCTTGCCAAATTGAAATTCTCTCCCAAGTTCATCCATGGACGTCCCACTTACAAGCTCCAATCCCCCGCCTTCAAGCAATGATCTTCACAAGTTGTCTTCATTAAAGTTAATCCCCATATCACAAGGAAGCCATTGATGTAATTTGAAGAGGTATAGTTGAGGTTTGGTCAAGCTCCATAAAAGGTTAGTGCTAGTTTTTCATCCCTTGCTTCGTTAAAGTTTGTATTAAGGTTGAGATGAGTTGAATGGTGAAGAAATTTGAAGGATTTGATGAGTTATTGATATATTCAATTTTGGACAACCATGGAAGTGAAAGGTAAGTGGTTTATTCTTACATGAATTTGATGGGAATTAAGGTTAATTAAAGTAATTTGATGTGTTAGTGAATTAATTCCATGTGTATGTGTTATTGAGCTTTAGAATTGGGGTTTGAAAGAAATTATGGAAGACTTTGGCTAATGGTGATTTTTTAGCAGCCTTGACGTTCAATGAAGAGTGCTTGATTTCATGAATTTACTTGATGAATTATGATACTAAGGGATTAATGAAAGTGTATGTAAATTATTGTTGGAATTATATGTAATTGTTGGGTGTTTTTATGTGGATATTATGTTAATGTTGACTTTGTGAATTAGGTTTGTATTTGGTGTGTTGAGGATTTGTATATACTGCTCCAATTAGCCATAATGAGATATGATGAATGATGTTAGTATGTTACTAATCCAGAATTTAGGTATGGGGAGCTAAGGTATAAAAATTTGAATGTGTAGTTGATTGGTATTTAAGAATTGTATAAGGGCAGTATGTTTTCGAGCTATAACCCTAATTGTGTGATCCCAATTGGTATGAGGCTAATTGGAGGTAAAACTAGACACCAAATGTGCCAACTTTCATGTAGAAACATTGTTAAAATTATGTCCGGAAAGTGACCATAAATTGGACCTAATCCGGATTTGGTAATGTGTAATCAATAAATCTAACCATATGAACAATATTCATGAAATTGGCCATAACTTAGTGAAAACAGGTCCAAATGACCTGAAATTTATACCGTTGCAAAGCTTAGACATAGGGCTACAACTTTGGTGGAGACCACCAAGCCCAGAAATGCCATTAAGCAAGTCAAATTGATTGTTCAAGTTGGGTTACAAAAACCGGCCGAATTGACTTTGACTTAAAAATGACCTAATAGTGCAATATAGGTGCAACTTGACCAGCTAAAGTAAAATGACCATATCTTGGTTTATACAACTCCAAATGACCTGAAATTTATACTGATGGAAAGCTTAGACATAGGGTTACAACTTTGGTGAAAATCACAGAACCCAGAAATGCCATTTACTAAGTCAAATAGCTTGCACAAGTTGAGGTATCAAAACTGTCCAAAACCATTCCAACCAAGAATTTGACCATATGAATAGTAGTCACACATTTGACCATAACTTAATCAAAACAGGTCCAAATGACCTGAAATTTATATCACTGGAAAGATTAGACATAGGGCTAGAACTCTTATGAAGACACCAAAGCCCAGAAATGACCAGAACCAAATCAAATTGCTTGCCCAATTTAGGGTACCAAACTTGCTAGAATTGAACTTGACCTAAAAATGTCCTAAAGTTGTATTGAAAATGCAATTTGTCCAGCTTTAGTAAATTGACCATATCTTGGCCTATACAACTCAGAATGACCTAAAATTCGTGTCAAAAGTTCAATAAGACATAAACCTACAATATTGAAATTTTGACTAGAACCCAGAAATCAAGGGAACTAGGCCAATTAAGTTGATTAAGTTGACACACTAAATTTGGAATTGGTACAATTGACCATTAAGTCCAGAAAATTCAAATAGGTATATTTCCCACAAGAATTGTCCAAATGTAATGAGCCATACCAATCTAGAAAGCTAAGAAAGAGACCTATTACTTCGTTTTAGGCAACTTTCTCAAATTATAAATGTATAAGGCCAGAATTTAAGGTCAAAGCTATTGACCTAATTGAGGACCATGCCATATAGGACCTTTGAGTCCAAGTCAATAATTTGACTATAAATAATTCTATAAGACTTGGAAAATTACAAGTAAAATTTCTAAATGACTATAAGACATAGGGCAATAAATCCTATGAAGCAACTAGGCCTAAATGTCATTATAAGTAGCCCAAATAAATTAGTAAAATCTAGAATCAAAATGACTACTAAGGGAACCAAAATTCAGATTTGACCTAATTATGGTTAATTGATCATAACTCGAGTTATACAACTCAAAATGGAGTAATTCAAAAAGGGAATTAAAGAAGACACAATAAGAAACAATTTGATGAAGAGAATTTTGCTAATTTCACCCTATAGCCTGACCCAATGGAACAGTAACCATTGGTCATGAAATCTGAAAATTTGGAATCATATATATTTGCCTTGAATTAAATTTGGAAATCAATGCCAACGAGTATAAAATCAAAATGAGGAATCCTAGTGCAACTAGAACCAATGTATCTGTTTAGTGTGGAGAAGTCAACATTTATGTTTGACTAGTAATATAAATAAGAAATATAATGACTTAATAAGTCACATGAATGTATGAATGGGACATTAGTCCTTATTATCAGAGACAGGAAAAATGCATTGAGCACAATGGTACTTCAGAACAATTGATATGAAATGTGATATGTCTAATGATCTATTGAATAATTGTGACATGTTGATACTAGAATCAACCTAGCCATGATGCATAAAAAGGTCAATAATTTTGTTGACCAGTGAAAGGCATAATGACCTATAAACCCTAAAAATAAAGAATTAAATATTTAAGTTCGTAAATGCCCTAGTATTGCCTATTTGACTAGTTTGGATAGGTTGGCATGCCAATAGAGTTCCGATAGCTGTTCTGTAAATGGCTTTAAGCCATATTGTGTTTAATGGCCTATTATGCCACACTGTGATTTTAATAGCCTATGGCTATATGGATTATGTTATGATACTTGACTTATTGCCTTACTGATTGATTATATGGCTTTTTAGCCATACTATTTGCACACTGAGAGATACTTTGTGACCGATGGTGTGACGGCTCGAGGTACTAGGTACCCAGTGCCAGTATATCCATTTATCCAGTCTGGTCAGTATATATGCTACACAAGCAGTTAAGTTAAGTTAAGTATAATGAAATTTCAGTACAATTAAATTAAGTATTGAATGAAATGAGTAAAAGAGATTAGCAATAGAAACATAAAAAAAATATAATTTGCAGAACCATAGAGACTTAAAATACAATATAGTTAGAATAACTTGTATACTGAGTATATTTACTGAAAGGTTATAAACTAAGCACTTCTAAAGAGGAACAAACTAATATATAAGATAGTTAATGCTAGAAATACAATACCAAATTAAATTGATTCCTGGATACCCGAATTATGATTTATTTCTTTCTTTATTTGTATATATTATTTCTTATTACACTATTGCAACACTAAGCAGAAATGCTTAGCGCGATGGAATTGTTTTCCTCACGCGCGTACTTCGACTGAGATTTTGGAGTCCAAATCTGCAGAAGTGTCAGAAGAGTACAATGTTGTCACCTCTTCAGCAATGCATGTAGTTAGGGCTCATTTTAAGCATGTTTTCTAATCTGTACATTATAATTATTGCTTATATTGTAATGTGAATTAGTAACTGTAATTTCATTTGTATATCCTGTACTTGATAAATTATGTACTTAATTGGAAAATTATATAAGTTAATGAAATATAAGAATTTTGATATCTGAGTTGATTATCTAATCATAATGATTCTGAATGAGATTGAGTTTGAGAGATTTTGAGACTGAATTTGAGTTTGAGAAATTATTGAGAATGCTTTGAGATAATTTGAGTTATGAATTTGAGTATATATTGAAATTGTTTTTGGCAGGTTCAGAAGAACTGTTAGTCCAAATTACAGTCGGCATTCTGTTGGATTATCATTAAAATTTTTGAAATTTCCAAATTAGTCAGATTTTGATAAAAGTAAAAATAGCCTAAACCTCAGATAAAGTTTTTGAATAAATAAGTAAGATCAGGTGTTCCGGCACTCCGTGTGACACACCTTGCTCGACTACACTGTAGACGGGTAAGGTGTGTTACATGGAGTTTTGTGGAGTGAGTTATGCTCAATTTAGTGCGTACTGTTCATTTGATCATTTTTCAGGATTTCAGTTTTACATTGCCGAATTCAAGCCATAATTTAGGTATCTTCCAATCTGCTTCAGTCATAATTTGTCAAATTGGCCTTCATAAAAGTTATTCCTCTATGTCTCAGATTTCCAACAAGGTAAGATTCACCTCATACGGAATTTTATACAGTGAGTTATGTCCAAACAAACAGGACATGTTCAGATGCATTCTTTACTAATCGCAGAACAAGTTCTAGGCATTTTTTAGAGTCTTAATTTGGACAACTTATAATCAGAATTTATCATTTTACACTTCAGGAAAGTTGTTCCTTTATGTCCTAGCTTTTCAAAAATTAAGAATCACTTCATTTAGAGTTTCCTAGGTGAGTTATACCCAATTTACTCCAGACTATTTGAGATGCCCTGCACCTAGGTTCTAGGTTTTATTGTTAGTAGTATGCCCTAGAGCATATCATTTAGTATGTATCTTGTACATATTTTTATTAATAAAAGGCATTTCCACTTTTCCGTTTACATAATATATTTATGTGTAATAGAAAAGGTCCATTGATATTTTGTTAGAAATATTATTCTTAAGTTGTTAAGAATATGAGTGACAATATTTCTAGCACGAAGTATCATAAATAGGTTCACAATAGAGGATACTTCATAATAAGGACATGACTTATCCAGAAAGATTGTATTCATGTTTGTTCCCAAGTTATTTATATGAGATATAAATAAGATGAAATGGTGAGTCTCATGCCATATAACAAACATGATAGGCACTTATAAATGATAAGTAGGCCGAACCAGTGACACTTATGACAAGCACATGGAGTTTACTCTTGTCAATGTTTTGTCATAAATCATATCAGTGCATATAATCTTTAGACCTGAGATAGCACAGTTATCTTGTATATAGGTAGTTTGAGTTTGATACTGCTTTCATACTTGTACTGTGTATGGGTATATGGGCATGTGTTGGCTCCTACTAGTTATATATGGAGGTAGGTGTTGATCGAGATGGAATCTGTTCCTCTAAGTAAATAGAGATAAAATCCTATGTTCATTTAATTGTTCTTGATGTTTCAAGTTCCTGGCCAGGACAGATAGATTTATTCAGAAAAGAGTTTCTGATGAGAAAATCTTTTTAATCAAGAACTGGAATTAAAAGAGAACATAATATTCATAGCAAATGGAGTTTGACATAAACCATGACTCCAGCTTGAGTTGGGATTTTGTAACAAAGAGATTATAGTGCATGGTAACATATGATTATAGGTTCATTTAAGGTAAACCTTATTACTAATTGGGTGGCCATGGCATGCTATGCTAGGTGTTAACCATGGTCTATGAGGTGCATAAAATGATTTAGAGAAATCATTTATGGTAAGAAAGAGTTCTGATGATATTAAGAGTTGATATCATGTCTCATTGCCAATTAGTGATGAGCCTAGTAAGTCACACACATACACAAGTTATCACCTAATTAAATATGATTTAATTAATTAATTAAAGAGTTTAATTGATTAATTAAATAGGTTTGGTTTGCAATTAGTTTGCAAAGTCCCTAGCATGACTTGAAACCAAATCTAGATTATTGGATATATAATATAAGTTAAATTTATATTTAAAGTGTTTAAATATGAATTTAATTAATGAGAAATTAATTAATAGAGATTAATTAATTAATATATATTTGATATAAATTAATTAGAAGAAGAAAAACAATTATTTTGGGTTGAGAACTCAAAATTAAGACACAGGGGCATTTTGGTCATTTTGCAGTGTGACACATGGCACCATGAGATGGTGACACATGGCATAACACATAAGCTTGCCAAATGTTTTTTTAATCATGTAAGATGATTAAAATCAAGATTATATATAGGTTTGACACTTGGCACAATGTGATTGGGTCACTTAAACCTAAAGCTAATCAAAGGGTGACATGTGGCAAGGGTTTAATGTGTTAACCTAGCTATTTAAGTGTTGTTATGAGAAAATAAAATACAACCAGCAGCCACACTCCTTGGTCACGCCATTTTGCAGCCCTCCCTCTATTCTTCTTCATCTCTCATCAATTCAAAGAGATTAGCCATCAATCTCTTGAATTAAGAACACTAGAAATTATTTCCAGTGTCCTGTTTACATCTCTAATCTCTTAAAAGGCAGAACTTGAATTTCTAATTAATAGAAAAGGCTTTAGAAACTGTTCAAGGGCTTCCATAGGTGTTCTTGGTGTGGACAAGCTAGAGGGACAACATCTGGTGTCCTGAAGAGGAATCTCAAAGGCGCAGACACGCTGCAGTGCATCAAGAGGTTAGTGTAATCGTTCTTGATTTAATCTAGGGTTCTAAAATTAATCTGATTAATTTTAAAATCTTAAATGGCAAATACAGATCCAAAAACATATTAAAAGAGTTTTAATATGCTGTTTATCATTGAAATCAAATAGATAAAAATAAATCTTGCATGATGCATGTGACCCTAGGTGAAAATTTTTGAATTCAATGGTATAAACTTGTGTTTTTTACGCTTCCGTTCCTTCAATTGGTATCAGAGCCACTATATTTGCCATTTAGATTGTTTATTATATGATTTAATTGTGTGATTTGATCATGAGATGATTGATCCATTGCTGGTTGAATCAAGAGGTGTGGCGGCATGCTTGATGAACTCCAACATGGTGCGCATGGCTTTGGAAGATCATGGTGCGCATGGTTGTTATTAAATTCTGCAATTGTTGCATGATGAAAGGTTCATCATATGACTAATTAAAATGTTTAATTAGGATTTTTAATCACACAATTAAATTATGATTCAAATCAAAAATTTTAAAAATTGTTTGAATGTGATTCAAATCTGAATTTTAAAAGTTGTTTGAATGTGATTCAAATCTGAATTTTTAAAGTTGTTTGAATCATATTTAAATCTGATTTTTTAAAATTGATTGAGTAAAATTCAGATCTGATTTTTTAAAAAATGTTTGAATGTGATTCAAATCTGATTTTTTTAAAAATGTTTGAATGTGATTCAAATCTGAATTTTTGAAGTTGTTTGAATGTGATTCAAATCTGAATTTTTAAATTTGTTTGAATGAGATTCAAATCTGAAATTTTAAATTTATTTGAATCATATTCAAATCTGAATTTTTAAGTTGAATATGAGATATTCAATTTAATTTAAGTATGTATGTTTTATTTAATTGTTAAATAGTGATATGCATGATGGATGATCATAGACTATTAAAGACCAATGTGATTGGATTTATTTCTTTTATGTTTCTTTGGGATTGTAAATTAATTAATTTATTTTAATTTATTTTGGGCATGTATTATTAAGTTTGTAATAATTTTTGGGTTGTAATTTCATTTATTTAAGTTCTTGTAAATTCGCCTTGGTATGCCAAGGATTACTATGTAATATTGGATTGCAAGAAGTTCAAGGAGGTCAAGAGCATTGGTGGGACCAGTGGGAGGAATTCAAGATCAAGTGTTGATTATGTACTCCTTCAGCAACTCTTGTAAAATGAATGAATGAAATGCACCTAGGAATGCCCTGATTCAATTCTTGGTGGCTCAAAATTGAATCCCTTAGAAAGTCCATGATCATACCATATTTACTGCTTATCCATGAATGCATGAGATATATGGAAATGTATGCAATTATATGATATATGCATGCTAAATGGATAATGTGACACCCCTTACCCGACTACAGTGTAGCCGAGCAAGTTATGCCACTCAGTGTGCCGGAGCACTCTATTTTATCTGATTTCATTACAGTCCTTGATTTATTTATTCAAAAACTTTATTGAAGATTTAGGCTATTTTTACTTTTATCAAAATCTAACTAAATTTGAAATTTCAAAAATTTTAACGATAATCCGACAAAGTGTCGGCTGTAATTTGGACTAACAGTTCTTCTGAACCTGCCAAAGACAATTTCAATATATACTCAATTTCTCAAACTTAATAGTCTCAAAAATTTTCAAACATAATGTATCTCAATACGATTATCAGTTTCTCAGAAATCTCATTAGATTTTCAATATCTCAATATTCACAAGTATAATCTCATTATAATTCAAATTCAATTCACATACTAAAATACTTACTTTGAATAGCTTCCATAATTCATAGGTTAATTACATGAGTTTATTTTGTACAAGATATACAAATAATTTACAATGTGCTAGGAATGAACAATATACATAACATGTATAAAATGAGCCCTATCTACATGCATTCTTTGAGGAGGTGACAATCTTGAACTCTTCTGACACTTCTGCAGATCTGGACTCCAAAAATCTCAGTCGACAGTCTACTGGTTTTACCTTCAGTACCTGCGCGAGGAAGCAATTCCATCGCGCTAAGCATTTCTACTTAGTGGTGCAATAATATAACCAGAAATAATATATACAAGTAAAGAAAGAAATAAATGATAATTCAGATACTCAAGAATCAATTTAATTTGGTATGGTATTTCTAGTATCAACGATCTTATATACTAGTTTGTTCCTCTTTAGAAGTGCTTAGTTTATAACTTTTCAAAAACACTAGCAGGTATATAATTTATTCTATCTGTATTGTATTTCAAGTCCATGCATTACGCAATTTATATTTTTGTTATGTTTCTTTTGCTAATCTTTTTGCTTATTCATTCAATACTTAATTTAATTGTCTTTGGATTTTCATTATACTTAACTTAACTTAGTCTGAATTGAATAATACTTTAATTGACTGCCCAAGTAACCTATACTAGACGACTGGACTGGATAACGGGTCGTTGGCACTGGACACCGCGGTGCCTCGGGCCGTCATACCATGGGACGCAGAACGTCTACCATGTATGCAGTCAGTATGGCTAAAAAGCCATGATATCACATAATCGGGCATAAAAGCCATGAAATCGGCATAAAAGCCATGAATACGGGCATAAATCCTTTCGCAGTACTGCTAAAACAATACCCTATTGGCATGCCAAACTATCCAAACCAATCTTGTTAGGTATACTAGGGCATTTGATACTTTAAAATATTAATATATTGTGCTTTATGACTTCATTATTTCATGATAAATTTCAATCATAATTCATACATTCATTTGATCATTTATATGATCACAATTCACATCAATTATCCTTTTATACCATTGTACTCAAAATACTTCTCCTCTTTACAATAATGAGAACTAATGTCTCATTCATACATTAATATGGTTTATTTATCCATTCATTATGTTATTCATATTGATCCCAATTCTAAACAATGGTTCACATGTACCATTGTATTCAAAACATTTTTCCTTTCTCATTTATACATTCAAGAGTCTACTTATGTAATTACAAATTTTATATTTCAATTTGAGTTACTAATATTTTATGAATTCCATTTGTGATGGGCATATATGCCCTAACTATCTATTCACATTAATTAGGTGACTTATTTTTCATGTTTCAAGTAATCCATGAATATTTCATGGATTTCAAATTTATGGCCTAAATTTCTTTTTAACAATTTTGACTAGGATGCATAGTCCATATTTGTCATACAATTCTAAGCATTTAAGCTTAGAATTGGTTCTAGGTCTTCATCTTAATTCACTAATCATTTTGATTACTATTCACCATACTAGTCAACCAAAATGTTGACCTTTTATACTTAATGGATCTCTTAATTCTAATTACACCAAGATCCCACATTTTGAGTTTTACATTTACTAGTATTAATTGCCAATTGCAATTTAAAGTCCCCTAGATGCATTTCTAATTTCAAATTTTGAATTTCAAGTTTTGGTGTCACTATTCACCTCATTGGTCAACAAAAATGTTGACTTTTGCATAGACAATAGGTACATTGGTTTTAACACTCCCGATATACCACATTTTGCATTTAAAACTTGTTGGAATCAATTACCAAATCCATTTCCAAGCTTATTTCAAGTTTTCATGTCACTATTCACTTCATTAGTCAACTAAAATGTTGACTTTTGCATAGAAAATATGTACATTGACTTTGGCACTTCAAACATACTACATTTTTCATTTAAAACTTGTTGGTTTTGGTCACTTTCTCAAAGCTTAGTTCATTTTGGCAAAATTGCCAATTTTCGATTTTGGTGCTCTGAAGTTGCACTGTTTTATTGGTCGATTTACTGTTGGAATTTGACAAAACTTCCTTCATAGAAAATGTTCCTTATTTTGTCTAGTTGAATTTCTTTTTATGAATCACTCCATTTTGATTTTTGTAGCTCAAGTTATGGCCAAAATAAGTTTCATCGCTCACGTGTCTTTATTCTGCTGAAATTTTGGGTTTTGGCAGATTTTGGTCCAACTTTGGTCAGTAATTTGACCAAGTTAAGTTCATAATTTGGTCTAACTTTCTTCATATGAAATGTTCTACCATGCCTTAGGTTTCCATCGGTTCAAGAATCGCCTAAATTCGAGTTTTTTAGAGAGAGTTATAGCCATCCAAACATTACTGTTCAAATGTAAATCTGCAGAGTTGCAAGTTTGTTAACTCAAATTTGTTCAATAATTTGAATGGGTTAATGGCATAATTTGGGGTGATGTTCTTCATGAAAGTTGTTTGTCTATATCCTATCTTGTTGCTGTAAAAATTTCAGGTCAATTGACCATATCTACAGTGAGTTATGGCCAACTGTTCATTTGGTCATTTCTGCAGGTGCTGGTTGCAGGGTATCCGGAATGGGGCCAACTTTTGGTCCTCTTGCTTTGGTCTTTTGGGCATGGTTTCTTCAGCAAAAATGTTCCATTACAAGCCTAGTTTCATGTCCAATTGGCCAAACACCAATTGGACTAACATAGCCCAAGATATGGCAGTCCAAGTGGACTGAAATTTTAGTCACCCTGCTGCACTCATGGGGCAGCCTACCCATTTCAGTTTGTAACACTCTAATGCACCTCAAATTATGGTCAACATACCTCAAATGGTCACTAATTTACCATTAGAATGTTCTTTAACCATTTCATAAGCCAAATCAAATTTTCACTTCTCAAAACCCTAGCTTCCAATCCATGAATCATGCAACACATCCCAATTAAGGTCATCAATCATTCATATGTCATTATCTAAGCTTGTATTTAGGTTTTAGCCGAATAAAACTCATCAATTCCTCATCCTATAAGTGCTGGCCAAAATTTGCTTCTCAATTTCACACATGATTTTCTTCAATTTCTTAATTATTTATTCATATTCAAACTAAATTTCAATAAGTAAACAAGATTAGGAAGTTAATATGCACTAACCTTATTTGATAAAATTCCCAACTTGTTAAACCTTCACTTTCTTTCCTCTTCTTGGCTGCCAAAAGCTTCCTTAGGGTGTGTGGATTAATTTTAGTGAAGATAACTTAGGGTTTTGAGGTGAGAAAGGGTGTGGATTCAAGCTTTGTAAGCATGAAAATGGAGAAGGGAAAAGAGAAGCATGAAACGTTTTATTGGGGAAGAAGAGTAGCTGCAGAAAATTCTCTAAAATGGTCTTCTTTTTCTGCCCATTTAGGTATTATAAATGTCTTCCTTTAATTTGATTGGCTAAGGGGTTCTAATTACATCAAGCTTATGTCATTAATGCCTTTTTATTTGATTTTTCTTTCTTCTTTCTTTAACTCATTTCTAATTAAATTTTTACTAATATTTATTCATATTTTAGATCATAATAATTATTTACTCAACTAGACAAGTCGGCCAAAAATCGTCTCTGAAGGCGAAATGACCAAAATGCCCTCCGTTTGGCTTAACGGGTCAAAATTGTCTGTACCGATTGAAAAAATTTTCTAAATATTTTCTTGGCATTCTAATACCATAGGAACCTCAATGACCCTTCTCTGAAGTCCCAAAAATTATTTCATGAATTTTTCCCCCGGTCTAGGGCTCCTCGTTGCGAGAACCGCAACTTACCTCTGGTTACCCATCGCTTGGGCACCGGCTCGTTTAACTTGGTTGTATTTTATTTCTAAAATTTTTACTAAATTTTTCTCATTAATATTTGAGTTAATTATGGTTCTTCACTTTAGTTTAAATATTTTTCCGGACGTTCTAGCTGTCCGGACCGACACCGGTCACCGGAACAGTAGAATGTACGGAGTTGCTACCGGGAGGATGTTACAGATAATGTGCAAAGTGAGACCTTAATAGTAATTAGAATAACCATAAAATCTTCCAAACAAATGATTAAGTTGGATATGCTATAATTAAAGTAATTATAACATAGGCCCTCCATTGGGGTAATTATTTTAAGAAATTTTAAATAGTTGCATGAGATGCAATTAATTTAAGAGATTTTCTTAAGAATAATTGTTAAGCATGAGATGTTGTAAATATGTAAATAAATGGTTTGGTGGCCAATATTGGATGTACCTGAGGACATTAAAATTATTTACATAATTACTGGCTCAATGGGATCAACTTAACTAATGCAAGATAAGTTAATAATGGATGTACTTGAGATTTTGAGCATTAGGGGCTAGGTAAAGGATTGAACCTCACATGAGATGTGAAGGGCAAGGAGTTTCTCACTTATAGTCCATTGTAATTCCAATAATGATGTACCTGAGGATGATCAATAGAATTATAAGAATTCAATCACCCACTAGAAATCCATCCAACTAGGATTTCCGTTTCCTACTTTGGAAGTGTAGGATTCGCTAAGTTAGTGGGAGGACCAATTTGATTAAAAGACCATAATCATTTTGGTTAATTACATGATACATTTACTAATTAATCTGGTTATTTTCTGCAGTTAATTTTCTGATAAAAATGAGCACAAAACAACCACCACCATCCAATATCCTTGCGAGCATACTTGATCACAATAGGTTGACAGGACCAAATCTGTCTGATTGGCTAAGAAATTTGAAGCTTGTCCTGAACCTTGAACATATAGGATATGTTCTAGATTCAAATGTTCCTGGTCCCTTACCTCCAGAGGCCACACAAGAGGAACATGATACTTTGGACAAGTGGAAGGAGCATGATATGAGAGCTAAGTGTTACATGCTTGCTTCCATGAGTAATGAGTTACAGAAGCAACATGAGAACATGCAGAGTGCGAGTGAGATCCTCCTTCACCTACAAGAGTTGTATGGTGAATCACAGCAGAAATGCTAGGTATGAGATATCTAGACAGCTATTCCGTATGAGGATGTCTGAGGGACAGAATGTTGGGGATCATGTCCACAAGATGATTCGGCTGATTGAGCAGTTGGAACATCTTGACTTCAACATGGATTTCCAACTACAGACGGATTTGATCCTTCAGTCCCTTCCTAAGTCTTTTGGGAATTTTGTGACAAATTTCCATATGACTAAACAGGAATGCACCTTAGCTGGTTTACTCAACATGCTGGTTATTGCCCAAAAGAATATGCCAGGCAATAAAGGGAAAGAGGTAGCTTTGGTTGCATCTTCTTCTGCTGGAAAGTCCAACAAGAAGAAGGGCAATAAGAAAAAGAAACCTCAGATTCCTAGTCCTTCCAAGAAAATAGCTAAACAGAAAAGGAAGACTAAAGCTGATGGAGGCAAAGGAAAGTGTTTCCACTGCCAAAAGGATGGGCACTGGAAAAGGAACTGCCCAGAGTATCTTACTTCTCTGAAGGATAAGAAGGATACACCTTTGGAAGGTATGTCCATATCTTGTTATTTAGATTCTGATGATACTCATAGTTCATCTACAGCTTGGGTTTTAGATACTGGTGCCAGTTCTCACATTTCTAATGATATGCAGGAACTAGCAAACGATGGCGA
The DNA here is from genome assembly GCF_030052815.1 of Hevea brasiliensis. Taxonomy (NCBI): domain Eukaryota; kingdom Viridiplantae; phylum Streptophyta; class Magnoliopsida; order Malpighiales; family Euphorbiaceae; genus Hevea; species Hevea brasiliensis. The sequence goes on along the minus strand of NC_079493.1, from coordinate 80,001,725 downwards.
CTTGCGTTCTCAAGATATTAGAGTCCGGATTGGCAATGGCTCAACTGTTGAAGCTTTAGCCATAGGATCTAAATCTTTTTACATGTTTGGACATGTTTTGTGTTTGGGTAATATTTTATATGTACCTGATGCTTTTAAGAACATCATTTCTATATCTAGTTTGACAAGAAATGGCTATGAATTTCAGTTAACTGATGATGTTTGCAATATTTATTTTGGAAATAAATATGTTGGTTCGGGTTATATGAATGATGGTCTTTATTATTTGGATAATAATGACAAACACAAATTGAATGCAAGTGATCTAAAAGAATGCAATGCCATGGTGAAAACCAACTCAAGTTCAAAATATATTTGGCACTTAAGATTATGTCATATTACAGAAGATAGGATTGCAAAATTGGAGAAAATGGGGATTCTATCCTCATTGGGCTTTGAGCCTACTCCAACTTGTGAATCTTGCCTTCAGGGTAAAATGACTAGATCACCCTTTGTTGGACAAGGGCTAAGAGCTGAAAATATTTTGGAGCTAATACATAGTGATGTATGTGGTCTATTTAAAGAAATGGCTAGAGGGGGTTTTCATTATTTTATTACCTTTACTGATGATAAATCAAGGTTTGGGTATTTGTATTTGATGAAATATAAACATGAATCTTTTGAAAAGTTCAAAGAATTTAAATCTAAAGTAGAAAATCAAACAGGAAAGAATATTAAAGCTCTTCGATCAGATCGTGGAGGTGAATATTTGAAATCGAATTTGATGAATACTTGAGAGAGCATGGCATTGTTTCTCACCGACTCCTCCAGAACGCCACACGGTGAATGGTGTATCTGAAAGGAGAAATCGCACCCTATTGGATATGGTACGTAGTATGATGAGCTATACTGATATGCCAATCTTCTTTTGGGGATTTGCATTAGAATCAGCTTTGTATATTCTGAATAGGATTCCATCAAAATCAGTTTCTTCCACACCTTATGAGATATGGCATGGAAGAAAACCAAGTCATAAGCATGTTAAGATTTGGGGTTGTCCGACTTATATCAAAAAGGTGAACAACGATAAATTGGAGACCGGATCGTAAAAGGTCGATTTGTTGGATATCCAAAAGATAGTTTTGGATATTATTTTTATTTGCCTACTTCACAAAGGTTGTGATAAGTAGAGATGCCACATTTCTTGAACAACGGTTTGTTCAAGAAGGAGGCAAAGGAAGGCAAATAGAGTTAGAATTGGAGAATTCGACCAACCAATGCATCGATGGATATAGATCCATCTAGTCAACCAATACCCGTTGATGAAACATCTACAGCTGTTCCTCGTAGAACAACCAGGGTATCTCACCCACCAGTGAGATATGGTTTTCTTCATGAAGAAGAACAAGAGTTGTCTACTCATGAAGAAGTAGATCATGGAGATGATCCACTTACCTTGAAGAAGCTATATCAGATATAGACTCTTCAAAATGGATTGATGCTATGAAATCCGAGATTGATTCCATGTATAAGAATCAAGTTTGGGATCTTGTTGACCCACCTGAAGGTATTATACCTATAGGGAACAAATGGGTTTTCAAGAAGAAAATTGGTTCTGATGGAAAGGTAGAGACCTATAAGGCAAGGCTAGTAGCGAAAAGGTTTCGCCAATGGCAAGGAATCGACTATAAGGAGACTTTCTCGCCTGTTGCCATGCTTAAATCAATTAGGATTTTATTAGCAATAGCTGCATACTATGATTATGAGATTTGGCAGATGGATGTCAAAATAACTTTTCTCAATGGATACATTGAAGAAAACATTTTCATGGAACAACCTAGGGGATTTGAATCCCAAGATGGTTCCAAGGTATGCAAGCTAAAGCGATCCATTTATGGGTTGAAACAAGCTTCGAGGAGTTGGAACATCCGTTTTGATGAAGCCATTAAATCCTTTGGTTTTATCAAAAATGAGGATGAGCCATGTGTATATAAGAAGGTTAGTGACAGTGCTATCACTTTCCTTGTCTTATATGTGGATGACATACTGTTGATGGGTAATGACACAGGTATGTTGACGACTATAAAGGTATGGTTGTCAAATACATTCTCCATGAAAGACTTAGGGGAGGCAACCTATATTCTTGGAATTCGCATCTATAGAGATAGAGCGAAATGAATAATTGGTTTATCCCAAAGTCTATACTTGGAAAAGGTGTTAAAGAGGTTTAACATGCTTAATTCCAAGAGAGGATTGTTACCAGTGAGACATGGTATCCATCTTTCTAAAGAGATGTCTCCAAAGACACCAAGAAAGAGATAAGATGGCAGGATTCCATATGCTTCTTGGCTATTGGAAGTTTAATGTATGCAATGTTGTGTACTAGGCCGGATATCGCATATCTTTGTTAGTTTAACTAGCGGTATCAATCCAATCGTGTTTTGAACATCGATAGTCACAAGAATATTCTTAAGTACTTGAGAAGAACTAAGGATTTATTCTTGATTTATGAAGGTGGAGACTTGCAATTGGATGGTTATACTGATTCTGATTTCTAATCAGATATCGATGATAGAAAGTCTACCTCTGGATATGTGTTCATTTGTAATGGAGGTGCAGTCAGTTGGAAGAGTTCCAAACAGAGCACAACTGCAAATTCCACTACAGAGGCTGAGTATATTGCTGCATCGAGATCTTTGCAAAGGAAGTCGCTTGGATAAAGAAGTTCGTGATAGAACTTACAGTAGTTCCTTTCATTGAGTCGATGGTTCCACTACCGTGACAATAATGGAGCGATCATACAGGCTAAGGAACCAAGGTCTCACCAGAAATCCAAACACATAGAAAGGCGCTACCACATTATCAGAGAAATAGTTGGGTGAGGCGATGTAGCCATGCAGAAAATAGCATCAGCTGAAAATCCAGCTGATCCATTCACTAAGCCTATGTCACAGACTCAGTTAGACCGACATCTTGAGAAGATAGGTCTAAGATATTGTAATGAATGGCCCTAGTGCTAGTGGGAGATTGTTAGTAGTATGCCCTAGAGCATATCATTTAGTATGTATCTTGTACATATTTTTATTAATAAAGGCATTTCCACTTTTCCGTTTACATAATATATTTATGTGTAATAGAAAAGGTCCATTGATATTTTGTTAGAAATATTATTCTTAAATTGTTAAGAATATGAGTGACAATATTTCTAGCACGAAGTATCATAAATAGGTTCACAATAGAGGATACTTCATAATAAGGACATGACTTATCCAGAAAGATTGTATTCATGTTTGTTCCCAAGTTATTTATATGAGATATAAATAAGATGGAATGGTGAGTCTCATGCCATATAACAAACATGATAGGCACTTATAAATGATAAGTAGGCCGAACCAGTGACACTTATGACAAGCACATGGAGTTTACTCTTGTCAATGTTTTGTCATAAATCATATCAGTGCATATAATCTTTAGACTGAGATAGCACGATTATCTTGTATATAGGTAGTTTGAGTTTGATACTGCTTTCATACTTGTACTGTGTATGGGTATATGGGCATGTGTTGGCTCCTACTAGTTATATATGGAGGTAGGTGTTGATCAAGATGGAATCTGTTCCTCTAAGTAAATAGAGATAAAATCCTATGTTCATTTAATTATTCTTGATGTTTCAAGTTCCTGGCAGACAGATAGATTTATTCAGAAAGAGTTTCTGATGAGAAAATCTTTTAATCAAGAATTGGAATTAAAAGAGAACATAATATTCATAGCAAATGGAGTTTGACATAAACCATGACTCCAGCTTGAGTTGGGATTTTGTAACAGAGAGATTCTAGTGCATGGTAACATATGATTATAGGTTCATTTAAGGTAAACCTTATTACTAATTGGGTGGCCATGGCATGCTATGCTAGGTGTTAACCATGGTCTATGAGGTTCATAAAATGATTTAGAGAAATCATTTATGGTAAGAAAGAGTTCTGATGATATTAAGAGTTGATATCATGTCTCATTGCCAATTAGTGATGAGCCTAGTAAGTCACACACATACACAAGTTATCACCTAATTAAATATGATTTAATTAATTAATTAAAGAGTTTAATTGATTAATTAAATAGGTTTGGTTTGCAATTAGTTTGCAAAGTCCCTAGCATGACTTGAAACCAAATCTAGATTATTGGATGTATAATATAAGTTAAATTTATATTTAAAGTGTTTAAATATGAATTTAATTAATGAGAAATTAATTAATAGAGATTAATTAATTAATTTATATTTGATATAAATTAATTAGAAGAAGAAAAATAATTATTTTGGGTTGAGAACTCAAAATTAAGACACAGGGGCATTTTGGTCATTTTGCAGTGTGACACATGGCACCATGAGATTGTGACACATGGCATAACACATAAGCTTGCCAAATGTTTTTTTAATCATGTAAGATGATTAAAATCAAGATTACATATAGGTTTGACACTTGGCACAATGTGATTGGGTCACTTAAACCTAGAGCTAATCAAAGGGTGACATGTGGCAAGAGTTTAATATGTTGACCTAGCTATATAAGTGTTGTTATGAATTAAAAATATGACAACCAGCAGCCACTCCTCCTTTGTCATGCCATTTTGAGGCTCTCCATCTCTTCTTCTTCATGTCTCAACAATTCAAAGAGATTAGCCGTCAATCTCTTGAATTAAAAATACTAGAAATCGTTTCTAGTGTCCTATTTACATCTTTAATCTCTTAAAAGGCAGAACTTGATTTTCTAAATAATAGAAAAAGCTTTAGAAGCTGTTCAAAGGCTGCCATAGGTGTTCTTAGTGTGGACAAGCTAGAGGGACAACATTTGGTGTCTTGAAGATGAATCTCAAAGGCGCAAATACACTGCAGTACATCAAGAGGTTAGTGTATTTGTTCTTGATTTAATCTAGGGTTCTAAAATTAATCTGATTAATTTTAAAATCTTAAATGGCAAATATAGATCCAAAAACATATTAAAAGAGTTTTAATATGTTGTTTATCATTGAAATCAAATAGATAAAAATAAATCTTGCATGATGCATGTGACCCTAGGTGAAAATTTTTGAATTCAATGGTATAAACTTGTGTTTTTCACGCTTCTGTTCCTTCAGTGACTACCCGACTTGGGAAAGCAATCCAATGACGGTGGGGACTAGCATGAGAGAGTAAACTCTCGGCAGGCTTCTAGGAGGGCAAGGCTATCTAGGGTAGTGGAATGCAGGGCACAGGAATGAATCGATTCATACATTGAAATAGGGGAAACTAATCACTAGAGTCACCTTTTGGTGGAATGGCTTAGATACTTAAAAGAACTCAGGGGTTAAGCATGCTCACTTAAGAGAAATAATAGGATGGGTGACCTACTGGGAAAGTTCTCAATTCTACCTATAGGACAAAGCCGTGAGGCTCAGGAGGGGTGGGCCAAAGTGAAAAATTCCTCTACTGGTTGTAGTAGGGGCATTACACACTCCATGTAACCAAACTGTGTCATTAACGTACAATTTAGCTAATTTCTCCAATGAGCAGTCGGTCTTAACAGGTAGAAAATTGGGAGACTTAGTCAATCTGTCAACTATTACCCATACAACATCATGCTTCTTCTGTGTACGAGGGAGACCAATAACAAAATCCATGATAATGCATTCCCATTTCCATTTTGGTATCGATATTGGTTGCAGTAATCCTGATGAAACTTGATGCTCTACCTTTACTTGCTGACATATCCGGTATTTAGCCACATAATCTGCAATATCCTTTTTCATACCATACCACTAATAATGAGTTTTCAAATTCTTATACATCTTTGTGCTCCCTGGATGCATAGCATGAAAGCTACTGTGTGCTTCCTTGAGAATGCTTTTAACGCCCTCACCATCGGTAGTCCGTACATTTTACTGTTCCGACGACTAATGTCTGTTCGGACAATTAGAATGTCTAGAACTACACTTAAACTATAGTGAGGAGGCATAAATTGATGGAATAAATGTTTGAAAATATAGGAAAAATTTAGAAGAAATAAAATAAAAATTTAGAGAATTTATTAATTGGTATAAAATAATAAAAATAACCCGATATGCACCATGAAGGGCATTTTGGCCATTTCACCCCCAGAGTTGAATTTTGACCTAAATGTCAAATTTGAATTTTAGAGAATCAAAATATGAATTAAAACTTATGAATTGAATTAGAAAAGAAAAGAAGAAGAAAAGAAAGAAAAGGAAAAAGAAAAATAAGCTTATGACATTTAAAAATTTAAAGTACAAAAAATAAAAATATAAATAGACACTAGAGGACAAACTCCCACCCACTTCCATCTTCTTCTTCCACTTCTTCTCTCTCTTTCCCCTTGGAGTCGGCACACTTCCTCCATTTTTCCTCCATTGTTGTCAAGCTTTAAAGCTTGATTTCCCAATATTCCCCACTCCGTAAGGAAGCTATTGATACTAGTTAGAAGCAAGAAAGTTGAAGTTTGGGAAGTTCAAGTAAGGTTAGTGCACTAATCCATCTCTTTCTCTTTATTAAACATGAAAAACATGTTTAGCCAAGTATAAATTTCATGAAATTAAAAAGCAAACTTGAGGAAAAGAGACACTTGAATTTTTAACAGCCATGGAACCTTGAGGTTTGTTGCTTTTAAGTGATGAAAAATGGTTCCATGAGAATGTTTAATAAGTTGATATGTTTGGGAGTTTGATTGTATAGTGTTTGTAAAAATTGAAACTTTAAAACTAAGGTTTATGTACATGATTGGAGACTTTATGTAAATGCTTGAAATTGTCTTATTGAGTTGAGATTGTTGCTTATAGAAGTGTTACGCATGCAACTTGAAGTAAAGAAGTTGGAGGAGATTGAGTTTTGAGAGTGTCATTTTTTCTACAGGTTGACACTTAATGAGTCCAGTGTGTTTGTTGAACTATAACTAAAAATGTGTGACTCCAATTGGTATGAGGCCAATTGGAGGTGAAATTAGACTCAAAACAGCCCATTTTTCATGTAGACACCATGCCCAAATTTTATCAAAAACTTGACCTAAACACTGCCAAATCCAGATAACCCTACACCAAACCCAGAAAATGACCAAATGAACAGTACATATTCATTTGGTCATAACTCCCTGCATACTGGCCGAAATGACCCGAATTTAGTACCATTGGAAAGCTTAGAGATAGGGCTACAATTTTTATGAAGACCACTGAACCCAAAAATGCTAAAAACCAAACCAAATTGCTGGCCAAATTTGGGTCACAAAACTACCCAGAATTAGGTTGTTCAAAAACTGCTGGACATAAACTTACCATACCAGTTTTGGCAAAATGGCCATAACTTAATCTACAAGAACTCAAATGTAATGAAACTAGTGGCAAAATGTCCAAAGACATAGACCTATAAAATTGGTATTTTGGCCAAAACCCATAAATCAAGAGAACTAGGTCAAACAGTTAGAAAAAGTCACTACAGTAAAACCTGCAATCTGACCAAACTTCACTTGACCCTAGAACAGTATTTTAGTCATAACTTCAACTAGAAAAATCCAATTGAGATGAGCCATAGCTTTCTAGAAACCTGAGAAACAGAGCTACAACTTTGTTTTAGAAATATTCCTCAAATTATGCCTATAAAGACCTTGAAAATTGACTTGCAGTCACTAACCTGAACTGAACCCCTGTGGGCACAAGGTACATGAGCCCAGGTCAGTTAATTGGCCATAAATAATTCCATAAAACTTGAAAAATTGTGACAAAAAATTCTCAATGATCATAAGACATAGGAAAAATTTTTTTATGAAGATCACCATGCCTAAAAATGGCTACAACCTGTTCCATTAATTAGGTAAATTTTAAGTCCAAAAGCTGCCTAGTTAGGGAACCAGAAACTGGAAATTAGTCAGTTATGGTTAGCCGACCATAACTTGAGATCTAAAACTCAAATTGATATGATTTAACAAGGAAAATAAAGATAAGACATAGGGGAAGTGTAAGAACTGAAGCATGAAAAACACAAGTTTATACCATTGAATTCAAAAATTTTCACCTAGGGCCACATGCATCATGCAAGATTTATTTTTAACTATTTGATTTCAATGATAAACAATATATTAAAACTCTTTTAATATATTTTTGGACCTATATTTACCATTTAAGATTTTAAAATTAATCAGATTAATTTTAGAACCCTAGATTAAATCAAGAATGATTACACTAACCTCTTGATGCACTATAGCATATTTGCACCTTTGAGATTCGTCTTCAGGACACCAAATGTTGTCCCTCTAGCTTGTTCACACCAAGAACACCTATGGCAGCCCTTGAACAGCTTCTAAAGCTTTTTCTATTAATTAGAAATTCAAGTTATGCCTTTTAAGAGATTAGAGATGTAAACAGGACACTAGAAATAATTTCTAGTATTTTTAATTCAAGAGATTGCTGACTAATCTCTTTGAATTGATGAGAGATGAAGAGGAAGAGAGGGAGAGCTTCAAAATGGCGTGACAAAGGAGTGTGACTGCTGGTTGTATTTTATTTTCTCATAACAACACTTATATAGCTAGGTTAACACATTAAACCCTTGCCACATGTCACCCTTTGATTAGCTCTAGGTTTAAGTGACCCAATCATATTGTGACAAGTGTCAAACCTATATTTAATCTTAACTTTAATAATCTTACATGATTAAAAGACATTTGGCAAGCTTATGTGTAATGCCATGCGTCACCATCTCATGGTGCCACATGTCACACTGCGAAATGACCAAAATGCCCATGTGTCTTAATTTTGAGTTCTTAACCCAAAATAATTATTTCTCTTCTTCTAATTAATTTATATCAAATATAAATTAATTAATTAATCTCTATTAATTAATTTCTCATTAATTAAATTCATATTTAAACACTTTAAATATAAATTTAACTTATACTATACATCCAATAATCTAGATTTGGTTTCAAGTCATGCTAGGGACTTTGTAATCTAATTGCAAACCAAACATATTTAATTAATCAATTAAACTCTTTAATTAATTAATTAATTAAATCATATTTAATTAGGTGATTACTTGTGTATGTGTGTGACTTACTGGGCTCATCACTAATTGGCAATGAGATATGATATCAACTCTTAATATCATCAGAACTCTTTGTTACCATAAATGATTTCTCTAAATCATTTTATGCACCTCATAGACCATGGTTAACACCTAGCATAGCATGCGATGGACACCCAATTAGTAATAAGGTTTACCTTAAATGAACCTATAATCATATGTTACCATGCACTAGAATCTCTCTGTTACAAAATCCCAACTCAAGCTGGAGTCATGTTTTATGTCAAACTCCATTTGCTATGAATATTATGTTCTCTTTTAATTCCAGTTCTTGATTAAAAAGATTTTCTCATCAGAAACTCTTTTATGATTAAAACTATCTGTCCTGGCCAGGAACTTGAAGCATCAAGAACAATTAAATGAACACAGGATTCTATCTCTATTTACTTAGAGGAACAGATTCCATCTTGATCAACACTTACCTCCATATATAACTAGTAGGAGCCAACACATGCCCATATACCCATACACAATACAAGTATGAAAGCATTAGCAAACTCAAACTACCTATTTACAAGATAACTGTGCTATCTCAGGTCTAAAGATTATATGCACTGATATGATTTATGATAAAACATTGACAAGAGTAAACTCCATGTGCTTGTCATAAGTGTCACTGGTTCGGCCTACTAATCATTTATAAGTGCCTATCATGTTTGTTATATGGCATGAGACTCACCATTTCATCTTATTTATATCTCATATAAATAACTTGGGAATAAATATGAATACAATCTTTCTGGATAAGCCATGTCCTTATTATGAAGTATCCTCGATTGTGAACCTATTTATGATACTTTGTGCTAGAAATAATGTCACTCTTATTCTTAACAACTGAAGAATAATATTTCTAACAAAATATCATTGGACCTTTTCTATTACATATAAATGTATTATGTAAACGGAAAAGTGAAAAAGCCTTTTATTAATAAAAATATGTACAAGATACATACTAAATGATATGCTCTAGGGCATACTACTAATAGGAAGAACTTCCATGAAGGAAGTGTGGCAAAATAGTGGCTACAAACTGATCAAGTGGATAGGTAAAAGTGAGACACAAAAACTGAAACTAAAGAAAGGTCCATGAGATAAATTATCTTATAGTAGGGAATTTAACCCTAAAATGCTATTAAACACTAAACCACATGAAAGAAGTATGTGGGACCTATTTTCCCAATATAAAATGATATGAACATTCAATAAATATGTAATAATGTGAAATTGCTCATAGTATACCTAGACTTATTTATTTAGTTTGGATCGATTGATATACCAATTAGGGACTACAGATAGCAGTACTACCTACCGAGAAAATCATGAATTGATAATATATGTCTGGTATGATTGTTCTATAGGCTATATGCCTACTTATTAGCTGTTGTGCCGAACTTTATTTTGGCTTTACAAGCCTGACAGCTGGCCTCATGCCTGACAGCTGGCCTCGTGCCTGACAGATGTATATAGGGTAGACATATGGCTGTCTAACCCATATACTCCCGTGTATCCAACTTTTATAGTCTGTTATAGGATTCTTGGGCACTGATAAGAATTAATTAAGACTGAATATAAAATAAGTAAATAGAAAAGATCCCGATAATTTAAATTATTTCCAAAGTGAAATGGAAGTGTAAAATACCTAGATATTATGAAATTTGCCATATATATAATTATTATTTAAATTGTTCAGTTATTATTATTATAAATCATGCACCACTAAGTATTATGCTTAGCGCATTGGTTTTCCATCACGTAGGTACTGGAGATCAGCAGCCACCACAGCAGTCGCCACAGTAGTGTTTGGACAGAGCTCTGACCAGATCTGCCACCATCCAGAGTCACCTCACCAGTCTTTTGTATTTTGGTAGGGCCTATGCATAGACTAGTATTTTGGTTCATTATGCCTAATCATGATGTAATTACTAGTTTATGATGTATTTCATTTTGGAATTGTAATTAAACTTTAAGATTGTAATGAAAACTTGTAATTTATTATCTATGAATTTCTATATGAATGCAATAGATGATACTTTATTTTAGGATCTCATAAATAGTTTTGAATGATATGATAAAAGAAAATATGATATGGAAATGTGTGAAATGAATATGAACATGTTAACAGGTAACTAGTGGAACCTGCCAAAAGCTAACAAAATGGAGGAGGCTTTTTTCGGGTCTCCATAAAAATAAGTTATGAAAAAATATTTTTTCCACATATGGAATACCTATTTTTAAATGATATTAAAAAGTTACAATGGACATGATAAGATAAGATAGGGTGCTCCGTCACCGAATGTGGCACTTCTTGCTCGGTTATACAGTAGACGGGTGAGGGGCGTCACATTTAGTGGGATCAGAGCATACGTTTAGGCGGTCCTAGGCCTAGATAGCTAGAAAAAGATAGAGTGCATCACATGCATGGGCCATTAAATAGAGTCGAGATGATACTAATGTAGATCTATTCTTTGTCTGTTTTATAGGATCAATGACATCTGATCCTTTAGAGCACGGACCTCCAAGACCGATAGAGGAGGAGGTAGAGAGTCACGCAGCCACACCTACTCCTAGTAGGGAGCAAAGCAGTAGAGCCGAGTCATCCCGTGGTACTACAGAGAAAGCACAGCAGGCCTTCCTGGAACAGTTGACTCAGTTGCTCTGTCAGGTCACCGTAGCCATCCCACAGCCATAGCCACCTCCACCTCCACAGTCACAGCCACAGCCATCACCACCTGTATAGCCACCATCGCCACAACCTGTACACAGATCCCCACTAGAGAAACTGTGGTGCAGTTGACTTCAGGGGTAAGAAGGAGGATGATCTAGCCGCAGCAGAGTATTGGCTGGAGAGTACAGAGAGGGTATTGCTGCAATTGCACTGCACCCCAGAGCAGTAGTTGGAGTGTGCTCTGTCACTGCTATAGGAGGATGCTTATAGACGGTGGGTGATAGTATCGAGAGTGGTACAGGCTGCACAGATCACCTAGGAGTTTTTTCTGACTGAATTCAAAAAGAAATATATCAATTATGTGTACTTGGAGGCCAGAAGGAGAGAATTCCTGGCACTAAGATAGAGGCAGCTTACAGTATCCGAATATGAGTGAAAATTCATGAGACTTAGCGGATATGCATTGGAGTTGATGCCCACAAAAATTAATAAGTGTAGAAGGTTTGAGGATGGACTAAATGACAACATCAGGCTAATAGTGACATCTCACCACTTCAATGATTTCTCTCTATTGGTAGCATCAGCCCTTGATGTGGAGAGAGTCAGAAATGAAGAGTAGTCTAGAAAGGATAGGCAACCCAAGAGGGGTTCTGGATCTGGTCAGATCGGTTTAGCAGAAATGGGTAGTAAGAGGCCCAAGGAGCCTCAAGGTCATACTTAAGGTCGAGGTAAAAAGTAGAGATCCTGATTTTCCCCAAGGAGAGGAGGAGGACAGTCTGGTGCATTAGTGGGTAGTTCTCTAAGTTTAGCTACACGGGGATCAGCCCCACCACCAGCTTGTACACATTGTGGTAGGCCCCACAGAGGAGAGTGCAGATTATTGATGGGTGAATGTTTCAGATGTGGGTATATGGATCACTTCTTGAAGGATTGTCCACAGAGGAATACTAGTGTTCCCACCGCTCCACCCCAGATGGAGAGGTCTGCCCCAGCAGCACAGAGGGGTAGAAGACCTGTGAGGCCTGATACAGTTGGTACATCACAGAGGCCTACTGCAGAGACAGTTTAAAGGCAGGAGACTAAGGTAGCACCTCGTGCCTATGCTATGAGAGCTCGAGATGAGCCAGAGGTAGTTGATGTCATTAGAGGTACATTTTCTCTACATGATCTGTTAGTATGTGCATTGATTGATCCGGATTCCACACATTCATATATGTGTATCACACCGCCAGTTGATAGAGGGGTACAGATAGAGGAGTTAGAGGAGGACATACAAGTCACAAACCCTTTAGGCCATAGTGTCATGTTGAAAAAGGTCTACAAGGGTTGTCCTCTGAGGATACAGGTTGTGAGTTTTTGCCTAACTTGATTGAACAACCATTCCATAAGTTCGATGTGATATTGGGAATGGATTGGTTATCACGTCATCAGGTGATGGTAGATTGTCGGCTTAAGAGAATGTCACTACAGACAGCAGATAGGGATGAGATTACAGTTGTGGTTGAAGGAACAGGTTGTCTTTCCACCATCATATCAGCCATAATAGACTGAAGATTGATAAGAAAGCGCTGTGAGGCTTTCTTAGCACATGTGGTTGACACCAGGAAGACTAGCCTAAGCATATAGGAGATCCCCACAGTATGTGCATTTTCGGATGTGTTTCTGGAGGAGTTGCCAGGTTTGCCACCTGATAGAGAATTGGAGTTTGCTATAGAGGTTATGCTGGGTACTGCACCGATGTCCATTGCTCCATATAGGATGGCACCTACTGAACTGAGAGAGTTGAAAGTTCAGTTACAGGAGCTACTAGACAAGGGTTTCATACACCCTAATGTATCACCCTGGGGAGCACTAGTGCTATTTATGAAGAAGAAAGATGGTACCCTTCGGCTACATATAAACTACCGGCAGCTGAATAAGGTGACTGTGAAAAACAAATACCCTTTACCTCGGGTAGATGACCTGTTTGATCAGTTGAGGGGAGTTGGAGTATTCTCCAAGATAGATCTTAGATCCGGCTATCACCAGTTGAAAGTGAAGGAGACAAATGTTCCTAAAACTGCTTTCAGGACCCGATATGGACACTATGAGTTTCTAGTGATACCATTTGGACTAACAAATGCACCAGCAGCTTTTGTGGACCTAATGAACCACATCTTTATCCCTACTTGGATTGGTTTGTTGTGGTCTTTATAGATGATATCTTGGTGTATTCTAAGAACAAAGAAGAGCATGATGAACACCTAAGAGTGGTACTATAGACACTGTGGGAAAAGCAGTTGTATGCCAAGTTGTCCAAGTGTGACTTCTAGTTGGATGAGATATCCTTCCTTGGACACATTGTGTCAGCAGATGGGATCAGGGTAGATCCAAAAAAGATTGAAGCAATAGTTGAATGGAAGCCTCCCATAAATATAACAGAGGTCAAAAGCTTTTTGGGGTTAGCAGGATACTACAAGAGATTTGTGAAGGGATTTTCCCTTATAGCAGCCCCATTGACTAAGTTACTGCATAAGAATGCAAAGTTTGACTGGAATGATAAATGTCATGCCAGTTTTGAGAAGCTGAAGGCTATGCTTACAGAAGGTCCAGTGTTGACACAGCCAGAATTAGAGAAAGACTATGTGATCTACAGTAATGCCTCTCACAATGGGCTGGGGTGTGTTCTGATGCAGGAAGGGAAAGTAGTTGCCTATACTTCTAGACAGCTAAGGTCACATGAAAAGAACTACCCAACTCATGATATGGAATTGGCGGCAATAATATTTGCATTGAAGATATGGAGGCATTACCTATATGGTGAGAAATGCTACATCTATATGGATCACAAGAGTCTAAAGTATTTGCCAACCCAGAAGGAACTCAATTTGAGGCAGAGGAGATGGATTGAATTCCTTAAAAATTATGACTGTGTGATCGACTACCACCCTGGGAAGGCAAATGTAGTGGCTGACGCACTGAGCAGGAAGTCCATGATGGCTTTAAGAGCATTGAATGCTTGGTTGTTTATAGCATAGGGTGGGGAAATTTTGGCTGAGTTGCTTGTAAAGCCAAGCTCATTATAGTAAATAGAAGAAGCACAGCTAAGAGATGAAAAGTTGCTAACTGTTATGAGCAGAACTCAAGAGGGGAAGAAGACTAACTATGAGTTGAAAGGTGATAGGTGCCTGTATTATAAAGGTAGAATCTGTGTACCAAGAGATGAGGAATTGAAAAAGAATATCTTGAAAGAGGTGCACAGTAGCTTCCATACTATGCACCCAGGAAGTGTCAAGATGTACCAAGACCTGAAAACACATTATTGGTGGCTTGAAATAGAGAAAGAGATTGGTGATTTTATGACCAGATGTTTGACATGCTAGTAGGTTAAGGCTGAGCATTAGGCTCTGTAACACCCCTGTAACACCCCTATTTGTATAGCCTAGTATATTTCACTGTTCTGGTGATCGTTGTCGGTCATGACAATTAAGGGGATTATAACCATACTTAAGACAACTAGAGAAGCCATAAAAACAAATAATTAGTAATGTTCAATTAGTTAAGTATAAATAAGAAAAACAGAATATAAGAAGTTAAACGAACCGAGAGTCACATCGATGGGTGACCTTCTCGGGAAGGGTTACGAAGTTAATTTAAACTTAAATTTCGAACCGTGAAATGTGATGCCGCGGTCCTTAGGACCATTACGAACACAGTGGAAAAGAGAAAATCATGAAAAATAACTGTTAAGCCAGTCAAATAATTAGGTCAGGGAGCCGGAAGAAATATTGAATTATTTGCAAACGGGTTAAACCGGCGAGGGGCAATTTGGTCAATTGACCCCGAGAGCTGACTCCTGACCTAATTGTCAAATAAAATCGGAGAAAAGAAAATTTTAGATTCGGGAATTAAATTAAAGAACTAATAGAAAAATAAATAGAAAAAAAAAGGAAAATGAAAAAGTTTAAAAGGTAATGACATCATGTGGTGACATAAGCATGATGTAATAAATATTATAATTAAAATTTATTTAATTTAGTTAAATTGTGGTCTTCCTAAGAGATAAACTTATAAAAGAAAAAGAAAAGAAAAAGAAAAGAAAAGAAAAGAAAAAATAAAAGTCCTTCTTCTTGTTGCCGTGACATATCCCTCTCCCAAGTTCTCTCACACAACTCCATTGAAGCATTAAACTAAGCTTCATAAACCTTAAATTCCACCATAGAAACCTTACTCTCCAACATCAAATCTTGTAGTTAGACCTTGATAAGGAGCTTGACAACAAAAAGAAAAAGAAAGGAAGAAGTTTTGAAGGAAAAAAATATTCTGCATAAAAGGTTAGTTGAGTTCTCTTTTTTGTATCTTTACATATATACTTAGGCAACTTGATGGAGTGATGATTTGTTTAAAAATGAAACAAATGATATGTTTAAGAATATGAAATTTGATCAGCTATGAGTGGTTAGGGTTTGGTGTGCTTTAACCTAATTGAATATGAATTCTAAGGTTAGTGAAGTTATATGTATGTTTAAAGTATTGAAATTGCATGAATTGAAACAATTAGTGTAGTTAGGGTTTTGGCAATTAGAATTTAGAGACAAAAATGTGAGAAATTGGTAAATGATGTCTTTAACCTAGTTTTAAGTGAGAAATGGTCATTTGTGACCAAATGAAGCGTGTTGGAAGTGTTGGAGTTGAGGTTAAATTCGGATTCTATGGTCATACTGCTGGCAATAGGACCAAGTTCCCTTTGAAGGACCAAAAATGAAAATTTACAAGTCCAATTGGTATGATACCAATTGGGAATGAAAATAGACACTAAATGACACAATTTTCATTTTGGAATCATGCCCAAAAAGTGAACAAAACCTAGTGAACAAATTGACCAAATCCAGAAAATCTCAGTCTGCCCTATACAAACTGACTAAATGAACAGTATTTGTTCATTTGGCCATAACTTGAGATAGGCAGGTCTAAATAATCTGAAATTTTACCAGTGGACAGATGAGATATAGACCTAAAACTTTCATGAAGAACAAAAACCCAAATTATGCCATTAGCTAAGTCATTTGGCCACCCAAAGTTGGTGTCCTAAAATTGCTAGAACCAAAATTTGCCCAAAAATCTGGGTTAAGTCCAATCTGGCAGCCATGGTTCAAATGGCTATAACTTGAGCTACAAAACTCCAATTGGAGTGATTCAAAAAGTAGAATAAACTTAAGACAATAGGGAACATTTTCTGTGAAGGAAGTTCTACCAAATTCTAACAAAAAAATGACAAATGGAATAGTGCAACTTAAGACACCGAAATAGAAAATTTACAATTTTGCCTAAAGGACTTAGAATTTGAGTAAGCAACCAAAACCAACAAATTTAGTGACCAAAATGTGGTATGTGGGTGAAGTTGGAATTCCCATGCCTATTAAGCCTTAGAAAGTCAATAAATTGACTTGAATAGTACCATGAATAGTAACTCCAAAATGAAAATTTCCTAGAATGCTAGTTTAAGCATATTTGGGGCTAGAATTAAGTATTTATGAATTAATTATTGGATTTATTGTGAAATAAGATACTAAAACACTATAAATTTTGTGTTTCAGTTGAAAAAGACCTAGAAGGTATAAGGGACTGAGTCAAGGCCTAGAGGAGACTCACGTCAGGTTTGTGCACAACAAACTTAAAATTCTTTTTTTCTACTTGACAATTCTTGAAATAAATGTTGTGAATAATTTTGATTGTTATGGCTTTGAAAATATTATTTAAAAAATAGTGTGTTGCCTACTTTGTAAATGAAAAGTTTGGAATGAAATATGATTTGTAAATTGTATGAAATGTTCGAAAAACTTGATTTAAATTGTTTTTTAATTCACACTTGGCATGGCAATATTAATATGTTCCTCCTCCACTTGTGGGGTGAGTTTGATATTTGACTATATTCCTCCCTCTCTGGCTTCCCAGTCTTAGGGGTGAGTTTGGATGAGTACTTATTAGCTAGCTAGCCACCTCCCTCATTGATTTCAATTAGTGGGGTGAGTTTGCCTTGTCGTGATGTACACACGACATGTTCGGAAATTTTGTGTCATGGCCTAGGTTGTGTTATTGTTTGGCAACACTATGTTTATTAAATTGTTTGATCAAGTTGTGCTATATTAAGCTTTGAAAATTATGATTTGTTATAAATGTGATTTGAGAAAAAAATTGTGAAATGTGATTATGAGATTTTTGAATGATGATTTGTTCATAAATGTTTTATATTATGCATGTTATGCTTTATTGTGCACCACTGAGTATTTATATACTCAGTGATAGCTTTAACTTGCTGTTGCAGATAGAGAAAAGGACATAGTAGCAGAGCGAGCTGCTATAGTTAGAGAGGAACACAATTGAAGAATTTTTGTACGGGTATTCGTCTATACCCTAGTAGTTTAGTTTGATGTAAATATGATAGTATGCATATGTATCTCTGTAATTTGAGCAGTTGTACAGATAAAATTGTAATAATATTATTTTTAAGATTTTGCATCTGTAAATTAACTTATGATTGTAAATTAATGATTTAAAATGCAATGTGCATGAGTTATGAAATATTTTGAGATATTAATTCTTGATTTGAAATTTGGATTTTGAATTGAAGTGTTGCTATTGCTATTCATTTGAAGTTTGGTGGTTGCAAATGGAGTTGGGAGTTGTAGAAAATTTATTGGAACTGTTTTTCTCAGGTATTTGAAGAACTGTTTTCTCAAAATACAGACGGCACTCTGCTGAAATTTTTATAAAATTTGCGGAAAAATAAAAATGGACAAAAAATTTTTACTAGTTTTAAACTTTTAATAAATGTTTTTATTTCCTACCAAAATACTCACCACTTCCAAAATGTAAGAAAATGGTTTTAAAATCCCTTGTAGGATACTTAATGAGTTATCGGTAGGTGAAGTTCGGTAGTTCATTAGGTATTCTACGGGATCGTGTCATGCCTTACAGAGGAGTAGGGTGTGACATGTTTCATGTAGTATCAGAAGACGGTATCAAGATAGATCCAAGTAAGATTGAAGCTATCCTTAATTGGAGACCACCCAGAAATGTCATAGAAATTCATAGTTTTTTGGGTTTAGCTGGATACTACCGTCAGTTTGTGAAGGGATTCTCCATGTTGGCATCTCCATTGACCGAGCTGCTTAGAAAAGATGTGAAATTTCAGTGGACAGATAAATGCCAACAGAGTTTTGATGAATTGAAGAGATGTTTGACTGAAGCTCCAGTCCTGACTTTACCTACTACGGGTAAAGAATACACAATTTACAGTGATGCTTCTCAAAATGGGTTAGGCTGTGTATTGATGCAAGATCGAAATGTCATTGCCTATGCATAACGCTAGCTAAAACCACATGAGAGGAATTATCCAACCCATGATTTGGAGCTTGCAGCCATTGTGTTCGCTCTTAAGATCTGGAGACACTATTTGTATGGGGAAAAGTGTTATATCTACACAAATCATAAGAGTTTGAAGTATTTGGGCACCCAAAAAGAGCTGAATTTGAGACAGAGGAGATGGTTAGAGTTAATAAAAGACTATGATTGTCTGATAGACTATCAGCTAGGGAAAGCTAATGTTGTGGCTGACGCCTTAAGTCGCAAGACTATGGCAAGTCTACGGGTTACTGCTTTTTCTATGGTACATGAGTTGAGATCATTACATGCCAGCTTAGAGATTAATGATGACGGGCTGACAGTAGTTGCATGGCATGCATAGCCAGTGTTGATTGATCAAATCAGAATGGCTGTTCAGAATGATGAAAGGTATCAGAAGCTATTGGAAGAAGTCAGACAGGGCAAGAAACTAGAATTCTCAATCAGAGATGATGGTCTACTACTACACCAGGGCAGAATATGTGTTCCTAATGATGTTGAGTTGAGGCAGATCATTTTGAAGGAAGCACATAAATCTCCTTTTGCCATACGTCCTAGTGGCACAAAAATGTATAGAGGGCTAAAGGAGCATTACTGGTGGATGGGTATGAAAAGAGATGTGGCAAAGTTTGTTTCTAAATGCCTAACTTGTTAGCAAGTAAAGACAGAGCATCAAGTGCCCGCTGGGTTGTTACATCCACTACTAGTACTAGAATGGAAATGGGAGAGAATAACGATGGATTTTGTGATGGGACTTATGAGGACACAGAAGAGTCATGATGCAGTTTGGGTCATTATTGACAGATTGACCAAGTCTGCTCATTTTCTGCCAGTCCGGATGGACTACAGTTTAGAAAGATTGGCCAAGATGTACATTGATGAGATTGTGAGACTGCATGGAGTGCCAGTATCCATCGTATCAGACAGAGATCCTAGGTTCACTTCTAGATTCTGGGGTAGTCTTCAGAGAGCCTTAGGAACTAGATTGAACTACAGTACTGCATTCCACCCATAGACAGATGGCCAGTCTGAGAGGATAATTCAGATCTTGAGGACATGCTACGGGCTTGTGTGATTGAATTTGAGGGCAGTTGGGATACATACTTGCCTTTGATTGAGTTCGCTTACAACAACAGCTACCAATCAAACATTGGGATGCCTCCATATGAAACGTTGTATGGCAGAAAATGTAAAACCCCATTGTGTTGGGATGATGTGGATGAAAGAAAGATGATTGGACCGGAAATTTTTCAGCAAACTAAGGAGAAGATCAGGGTGATCATAGATCGACTTAAGACTGCATCAGACCGGCAAAAGTCCTACATTGATCTGAAGAGAAGAGATATTGAGTATGCAGTGGGTGAGAAAGTATTCCTCAAGGTTTCTCCTTGGAAGATAATTATGGGATTTGGCAGGAAGGGGAAACTAAGTCCTCGTTTCATTGGGCCATATGAGGTTCTGGAAAGAGTGGGTCCTTTGGCATATCGTTTGGCGCTACCTCCAGAGTTAGAGAAGATACATAATGTCTTCCATGTGTCTATGTTGAGGAGGTATCGATCAGACCCATCTCATGTACTACCAGTAGAGGAAATTGAAGTAAATCCAGACCTCACATATGAGGAAGAACCCATAGTGATTCTGGCTTATAAGGTGAAGCAGCTACGGAACAAGCAGATACCGTTGGTAAAAGTGCTGTGGAACCATCATTCAGGCTAGGAGGCTACTTGGGAAAGAGAGGAGGACATGAGGAGACAGCACCAACAGCTATTCAGAGATTGATACCAGGTAAAATTTCGAGATGAAATTTATTTAAACGGGAGAGAATTGTAACACCCCTATTTGTATAGCCTGGTATATTTCACTGTTCCGGTGACTGGTGTCGGTCCGGACAATCAAGGGGATTAGAACCATACTTAAGACAACTGGAGAAGCCATAAAAATAAATAATTAGTAATGTTCAATTAGTTAAGTATAAATAAGAAAAACATAACATAAGAAGTTAAACGAGCCGAGAGTCACAGCGATGGGTGACCTTCTCAGGAAGGGTTACGAAGTAAATTTAAACTCAAATTTTGAACCGTGAAATGTGACGCCGCGGTCCTTAGGACCATTACGAACATAGTGGAAAAGAGAAAATCATGAAAAAGAACTGTTAAGCCAGTCAAATAATTAGGTCAGGGAGCCGGAAGAAATATTGAATTATTTGCAAACCGGGTTGAACCGGCGAGGGGCAATTTGGTCAATTGACCCCGAGAGCTGACTCCTGACCTAACTGTCAAATAAAATCGGAGAAAAGAAAACTTCAAAGTCGAGAATTAAATTAAAGAACTAATAGAAAAATAAATAGAAAAAAAAGGAAAATGAAAAAGTTAAAAAGGTAATGACATCATGTGGTGACATAAGCATGATGTCATAAATATTTTAATTAAAATTTATTTAATTTAGTTAAAGAAAAGAAAAGAAAAGAAAAAAATAAAAGTCCTTCTTCTTATTGCCGTGACATATCCCTCTCCCAAGTTCTCTCACACAACTCCATTGAAGCATTAAACTAAGCTTCATAAACCTTAAATTCCACCATAGAAACCTTACTCTCCAACATTAAATCTTGTAGTTAGACCTTGATAAGGAGCTTGACAACAAAAAGAAAAAGAAAGGAAGAAGTTTTAAAGGAAAAAAATATTCTGCATAAAAGGTTAGTTGAGTTCTCTTTTTTGTATCTTTACATATATACTTAGGCAAATTGATTGAGTGATGATTTGTTGAAAAATGAACCAAATGATATGTTTAAGAACTATATGAAATTTGATCAGCTATGAGTGGTTAGGGTTTGGTGTGCTTTAACCTAATTGAATATGAATTCTAAGATTAGTGAAGTTATATGTATGTTCAAAGTATTGAAATTGCATGAATTGAAACAATTAGTGTAGTTAGGGCTTTGGCAATTAGAGTTTAGAGACAAAAATATGAGAAATTGGTAAATGATGTCTTTGACCTAGTTTGAAGTGAGAAATGGTCATTTGTGACCAAATGAAGTGTGTTGGAAGTGTTGGAGTTGAGGTTAAATTCGGATTCAATGTGGTCATACTGCTGGCAGCAGGACCAAGTTCCTTTTGAGGGACCAAAAATGAAAATTTACAAGTCTAATTGGTATGAGACCAATTGGGAATGAAAATAGACACTAAATGACACAATTTTCATTTAGGAACCATGCCCAAAAAGTGACCAAAACCTAGTGAACAAATTAACCAAATCTGGAAAATCTCAGTCTGCCCTGTACAAACTGACTAAATGATTTGTTCATTTGGCCATAACTCAGTGGGTCTTTTCCCTTCCCAGTGTCTTTTCTAACTGAAACACACAATTTAAAGTGTTTCAGTACTCATTTAAATTGTTTCTAATAATAAGGTTCAATAATTAAATTTTATTAATACTATTCCTTTCATTAATCAATCTATAATGTTGACCTTTAATGCACACTAGGTGAATTAGTTTTAATGTCACTAATATGTTCCATTTTTCATTCCTCACATGTTGACATATGTTGCTAATTTCATTTCAAAGCTTATTCCATTTTATTATAATTATTCAAATTTCATGGCAAATGTTTACTGTCTATTGGACTAAGCTACAGTGTAAATTTAACAAATTTCTCTTCATTAAATTGTTTCTCATTGTGTCTTCTTTAATTTCCTTTTTGAATCATGTCATTTGGATTTGTATAACTCAAGTTATAGTTAATTGACCATAACTAGGTCAATTCTGAATTTTGGTTCCCTTACTAGGCAGTTTTAGTATTACACTTTGACAATTTTATTTGAGTAGGTTGCTGCCATATTTAGGTCTATTACTCTTCATAGGATATATTACCCTATGTCTTATGGTCACTAAAAATTTTTTATTGTAATTTTTCAAGTCTTGTAGAGTTACTTATGGTCAAGTTATTGGACTAGACTCAATGGTCTTGTAGTCACAGGATGTTTAACTAGGGCAGTAGTTTTGACCCAACATTGGAGCTTCTTACATTCATAAGGTGAGAGAGAGGTCTAAAACAAAGTTGAAGGTCTATTTCTTAGCTTTCCAGAATGGTATGGCTCATTTTTTTTTTGAAGACTTCAAGTGAGAGTTATACTTAAAAAACTTTGCGGAGTTAGTGGTCATTTGAACCATTTCCAGATTTGGTATGCCAACATAATCAAGTTAATTGACCTAGTTCCCTAAGTTTCTGGGTTTTGGTCAAAATACCATTATTGTAGGGCTACGTCTTAGTGAAACTTTGGCACTGGTTTTAGGGCATTTGAAGTTATATGGACCAAGTTATGGTCATTTTACTATTGCTGGTCAAGTTGCACTTATATTGCAAAGTTTAGGTCATTTTTAAGTCAAAGTCAATTCGACCAGTTTTTGTAACCCAAATTGTGCAAGCATTTTGACTTGGTTTTGGTCATTTCTGGGCTTTGGTGTCTTCATAAGAGTTGTAGCTCTATGTCTAATCTTTCCATGGTATAAATTTCAGGTCATTTGGACCAGTTTTGAGTGAGTTATGGCCAAAATACTGGTTGTTGTTGAAGTTGTCAATTTTCAGGTTTGCAATGTTACCAATCCAGATTTGGTCATCCTTTTAGGTCACTTCTAGGCAGAATTTGGACAAGCTCTATACATGAAAGTTGGTCTATATTGAGTCTAGGTTTACCTCCAATTGGCCTTATACCAATTGAGATCACACAATTAGGGTTATAGCTCCAAATGCATACTGCCCTTATACAATTCTTCAATTGCACAAACATTACACTTTTAAATTCTAAATCTTCAAACTCCCATACCTAAATTATGGATTCATCACATTCCATACTCATTCATCACACTTCAAATTGGTTAATTTGAGCAGTTTATACAAGTCCTTAATATGCAATACACAACCCTTAATCAAATGGTCAAAATTAACCACAATACACATATAGAATAACTAACTAATACACATGAATTCAACTTAACAATTTGCTATATACTTCCACTAATGTATTACACCATAATTCAATATTTATATTCATGAAATTAGCACTCTCCAATGGACCTCAAGGCTATTGAAATTCAACAATTACATACAAAGTCTCCAAATCAAAATCAAAACCCTAATTCAAACTTATTAACATCATAATTACATATACCATTAAATCCTATTACTTATAACTACTTAATTAACCTCATTAATCCTCAATTACATATAAAAATCAATCAAAATTTCCTAGCTTCCATGGCTGCCGAATTCTTGACTCTTCAGGTTATATTTTGGATTTTTTGGTACTACCGATTTACTCCTTGTACCGTCGATTTCTTTAATTTTCATTTTTCATTTATACTAATTAATTTTTCTTTGACATTTCAAATGTCAATTACACCTCATTAGACCTTTAATTATGTCCCGAAAATTATTTTCGAGGGTTTCCCGCAGTCCTGGGGTTGGCTATTGCCTACGCCGTAACTTCTCCGTGTGGTCACCCATCGCTGCGGTGATAGCTCGTTTAACCTAGTTTCATTTCCTCTCTTTTATTTTTTTATAATTTTTCTTGTATTTTATTTTTATTTATTTCATCATTTTATGCCTGTTTACTATCACCACAGTGTAGTTTCAGATATTCTGACTTGCCCGGACTGACTTTAGGTCACCGGAGCAACAAAAGGTACGGACTACGTAAAGTGAGGGCGTTACAGTTCTTCCCTTCTAAATGAAATCGTTATCTCATAATTTTACTCACTCTCCCATCATTGTGTCCATTGCCTTTTATGTTTCCACTCATGAAATTCTCTTATTCATTAGTTTCTTGATTTCTTATGCTAGAATCCGTACTAGTCCTTCTGTCTCCTTTACTTACTCCAATCCTATTAACTTGCCCTCGTCTAAGTATTCTACATTTATCTCATACAAATGTCTCAAATGCCTAAATCATTTCTTTCTCACAAAAATATCAAAATAACTATAAGACTCCATATCGAGGTCTAGATTGAAGGAGCGGAAGCATGAAAAACACAAGTTTAGATCATTAAAATTCAAAATTTTTCATATAGGGTCACATGCATCATGCAAGATTCATTTTTATGTATTTGATTTCAATGATAAATAGCATATTAAAACTCTTTTAATATATTTTTTTTATCTATATTTGCCATTTAAGATTTTAGAATTAATCAGTTTAATTTTTAGAACACTAGATTAGATCAAGAACAAGTGCACTAACTTCTTGATGCACTGCAGTGTATTTGCACCTATGGGATCCGTTTTTAGGACACCAGATGTTGTCCCTCTAGCTTGTCCACACCAAGATCACCTATGACAGCCTTTGAATAGCTTCTAAAGCTTTTTCTATTAATTAGAAAATCAAGTTTTGCCTTTTAAGAGATTACAGATATAAACAGAACACTAGAAACGATTTCTAGTATTTTTGATTCAAGAGATTGTTTGCTAATCTCTTGGAATAGATGAGGGATGAAGAAGAAGAGAAGGGAGAGGAGCCTTTGGGTGGTGGAACATGTTAGTAGTATGCCCTAGAGCATATCATTTAGTATGTATCTTGTACATATTTTTATTAATAAAAGGCATTTCCACTTTTCCGTTTACATAATATATTTATATGTAATAGAAAAGGTCCATTGATATTTTATTAGAAATATTATTCTTAAGTTGTTAAGAATATGAGTGACAATATTTCTAGCACAAAGTATCATAAATAGGTTCACAATCGAGGATACTTCATAATAAGGACATGACTTATCCAGAAAGATTGTATTCATGTTTGTTCCCAAGTTATTTATATGAGATATAAATAAGATGGAATGGTGAGTCTCATGCCATATAACAAACATGATAAGCACTTATAAATGATAAGTAGGCCAAACCAGTGACAGTTATGACAAGCACATGGAGTTTACTCTTGTCAATGTTTTGTCATAAATTATATCAGTGCATATAATCTTTAGACCTGAGATAGCATAGTTATCTTGTATATAGGTAGTTTGAGTTTGATACTGCTTTCATACTTGTACCATGTATGGGTATATGGGCATGTGTTGGCTCCTACTAGTTATATATGGAGGTAGGTGTTGATCAAGATGGAATCTGTTCCTCTAACTAAATAGAGATAAAATCCTATGTTTATTTAATTATTCTTGATGTTTCAAGTTCCTGGCCAGGACAGATAGATTTATTCATAAAAGAGTTTCTGATGAGAAAATCTGTTAATCAAGAACTGGAATTAAAAGAGAACATAATATTCATAGCAAATGGAGTTTGACATAAACCATGACTCCAGCTTGAGTTGTGATTTTGTAACAGAGAGATTCTAGTGCATGGTAACATATAATTCTAGGTTCATTTAAGGTAAACCTTATTACTAATGGGGTGGCCATGGCATGCTATGCTAGGTGTTAACCATGGTCTATGAGGTTCATAAAATGATTTAGAGAAATCATTTATGGTAAGAAAGAGTTCTGATGATATTAAGAGTTGATATCATGTCTCATTGCCAATTAGTGATGAGCCTAGTAAGTCACACACATACACAAGTTATCACCTATTTAAATATGATTTAATTAATTAATTAAAGAGTTTAATTGATTAATTAAATAGGTTTAGTTTGCAATTAAATTGCAAAGTCCATAGAATGACTTGAAACCAAATCTAGATTATTGGATGTGTAGTATAAATTAAATTTATATTTAAAATGTTTAAATATGAATTTAATTAATGAGAAATTAATTAATAGAGATTAATTAATTAATTTATATTTGATATAAATTAATTAGAAGAAGAAAAATAATTATTTTGGGTTAAGAACTCAAAATTAAGACACAGGGGCATTTTGATCATTTCACAGTGTGACATGTGGCACCATGAGATGGTGACACATGGGATTACACATAAGCTTGCCAAATGTTTTTTTTAATCATGTAAGATGATTAAAATCAAGATTAAATATAGGTTTGACACTTGGCACAATGTGATTGGGTCACTTAAACCTAGAGCTAATCAAAGGGTGACATGTGGCAAGGGTTTAATGTGTTAACCTAGCTATTTAAGTGTGGTTGTGAAAAGAAAAAATAACCAGCAGCCACTCCTCTCCTTTGTCACGCCACTTTGAGGTTTTTTATCTATTCTTCTTCATCTCTCATCAATTCAAAGAGATTAGCCATCAATCTCTTGAATTAAGAACACTAGAAATTGTTTCTAGTGTCCTGTTTGCATCTCTAATCTCTTAAAAGGTAGAACTTGAATTTCTAATTAATAGAAAAGGCTTTAGAAGCTGTTCAAGGGCTGCCATAGGTGTTCTTGGTGTAGACAAGCTAGAGGGATAACATCTGGTGTCCTGAAGACGAATCTCAAAGCGCGACATTGCGATTGCATCAAGAGGTTAGTGTAATCATTCTTGATTTAATCTAAGGTTCTAAAATTAATCTGATTAATTTTAAAATCTTAAATGGCAAATACAGATCCAAAAAACATATTAAAAGAGTTTTAATATGTTGTTTATCATTGATATTAAATAGATAAAAATAAATCTTGCATGATGCATGTGACCCTAGGTGAAAATTTTTGAATTCAATGGTATAAACTTGTGTTTTTCACGCTTCTGTTCCTTCAGAACAAAGAGGAGCAGCAGCTTGTTGTTATTTTTCTTTTCATAACAACACTTATATAGCTAGGTCATCACTTAAAACCCTTGCCACATGTCACCTTTTGATTGGCTCTAGGTTTAATTAACCCAATCACATTGTGCCAAGTGTCAAACCTATATTTAATCTTGACTTTGATAATCTTACATGATTAAAAGACATTTAGCAAGCTTATGTATAGTGCCATGTGTCACCATCTCATGGTGCCACATGTCACCCTGTGAAATGACCAAAATGCCCCTGTGTCTTAATTTTGAGTTCTCAATCCAAAATAAATATTTCTCTTCTTCTAATCAATTTATATCAAATATAAATTAATTAATTAATCTCTATTAATTAATTTCTCATAATTAAATTCATATTTAAACACTTTAAATATAAATTTAACTTATATTATACATCCAATAACCTAGATTTGGTTTCAAGCAATGCTAGGGACTTTGCAATCTAATTGCAAACCAAACCTATTTAATTAATTAATTAAACTCTTTAATTAATTAATTAAATCATATCTAATTTGGTGATTACTTGTGTATGTATGTGACTTACTAGGCTCATCACTAATTGGCAATGAGACATGATATCAACTCTTAATATCATCAGAACTCTTTCTTACTATAAATGATTTCACTAAATCATTTTATGCACCTTATAGACTATGGTTAACACCTAGCATAGCATACCATGGCCACCCAATGAGTAATAAGGTTTATCTTAAATGAACCTATAATCATATATTACCATGCACTAGAATCTCTCTATTTCAAAATCCCAATTCGAGCTGAAGTCATGGTTTATGTCAAACCCCATTTACTATGAATACTATGTTCTCTTTTAATTCTAATTCTTGATTAAAAAGATTTTCTCATCAGAAACTCTTTTCTGATTAAATCTATCTGTCCTAGGCAGGAACTTGAAACATCAACAATAATTAAATGAACATAGGATTTTATCCCTACTTACTTAGAGGAACAGATTCCATCTTGATCAACACCTACCTCCATAAATAACTAGAAGGAGCTAACACATGCCCATATACCCATACACAGTACAAGAATGAAAGCAGTATCAAACTCAAACCACCAATATACAAGATAACTGTGCTATCTCAGTCTAAAGATTATATGCACTGATATGATTTATGATACTACATTGATAAGAGTAAACTCCATGTGCTTGTCATAACTGTCACTGGTTCAGCCTACTTATCATGTATAAGTGCCTATCATGTTTGTTATTTGGCATGAGACTCACCATTCCATCTTATTTATATCTCATATAAATAACTTGGGAACAAACATGATTACAATCTTTCTGGATAAGTCATGTTCTTATTGTGAAGTATCCTCGATTGTGAACCTATTTATGATACTTTGTGCTAGAAATACTGTCACTCATATTCTTAACAACTTAAGAATAGAATTTCTAACAAAATATCAATGGACCTTTATTACACATAAATATATTATGTAAATGGAAAAGTGAAAATGCCTTTTATTAATAAAATATGCACAAGATACATACTAAATGATATGTTGTAGGGCATACCTCTAACAATCTCCCACTAGCATTAGAGCCATTCATTACAATATCTTAGACCCATCTTCTCAAAATGTCGGTCTAGCTGAGTCTGTGACATAGGCTTAGTGAATGGATCAGCTGGATTTTCAGCTGATGTTATTTTCTGCACGGCTGCATTGCCTCATCCAACTATTTCTCTGATAATGTGGTAACACCTTTCTATGTGTTTGGATTTCTGGTGAGACCAGGGTTCCTTAGCCTTTATGACTGCTCTATTGTTGTCACAGTGAAGTGGAACTGTTGACTCAATGGAAGGAACTACTGCAAGTTCTGTCATGAACTTCTTTATCCAAACAGCTTCCTTTGCAGCATCTGATGCAGCAATATACACAGCCTCGGTAGTCTAATCTGCAGTCGTGCTCTGTTTGAAACTCTTCCAACTGACTGTACCTCCATTACAAATAACACATACCTAGAGTTAGACTTTCTATCATTGATATTTGATTAGAAATCAGAATCAGTATAACCATCCAATTGTAAGTCTCCACCTCTATAGATCAAGAATAAATCCTTAGTTCTTCTCAAGTATTTAAGGATATTCTTGCCAGCTATCTAGTATTCCAAACCTGGATTGGATTGATACCTGCTAGTCAAACTAATAGCATATGTGATATCCGGCCTAGTACACAACATTACATACATTAAACTTCTAATAGCCAACGCATATGGAATCTTGGCCAGTTTATCTCTTTATTCAGGTGTCTTTGGAGACATCTCTTTAGAAAGGTGGATACCATGTCTCACTGGCAATAATCCTTTCTTGGAATCAAGCATGTTATACCTCTTTAACACCTTTTCCAAGTATAGACTTTGGGATAAACCAATTATTCTTTTCGCTCTATCTCTATAGATGCGAATCCCCAGAATATAGGTTGCCTCCCCTAAGTCTTTCATGGAGAATGTATTTGACAACCATACCTTTACAATTGTCAACATACTTGTGTCATTACCCATCAATAGTATGTCATCCACATATAAGATAAGGAAAGTGATAGCACTGTCACTAACCTTCTTATATACACATGGCTCATCCTCATTTTTGATAAAACCAAATGATTTAATGGCTTCATCAAAACAGATGTTCCAACTCCTCGAAGCTTGTTTCAACCTATAAATGGATCGCTTTAGGTTACATACCTTGGAACCATCTTGGGATTCAAAACCCCTAGGTTGTTCCATGAAAATGTTTTCTTCAATGTATCCATTGAGAAAAGCTATTTTGACATCCATCTGCCAAATCTCATAATCATAGTATGCAGCTATTGCTAATAGAATCCTAATTGATTTAAGCATAGCAACAAGTGAGAAAGTCTCCTCAGAGTCAATTCCTTGCCTTTGGCGAAACCCTTTCGCTATTAGCCTTACCTTATAGGTCTCTACCTTTCCATCAGAACCAATTTTCTTCTTGAAAACCCATTTATTCCCTATAGGTAAAATACCTTCAGGTGGGTCAACAAGATCCCAAACTTGATTCTTGTTCATGGAATCAATATCAGATTTCATAGCATCAATCCATTTAGAAGAGTCTATATCTGATATAGCTTCTTCATAGGTAAGTGGATCATCGTCATGATCTACTTCTTCATGAGTAGAAAACTCTTGTTCTTAATCATGAAGAAAACCATATCTCACTGGTGGGTGAGATACCCTGGTTGTTCTAAAAGGAACAGTTGTAGATGTTATATCAATAGGTGTAGGTTGACTAGATGGATCTATATCCATCTGATCTATTGGTTGGTCGGAATTCTCCAATTCTAACTCTATTTGCCTTCCTTTGCCTCCTTCTTGAACAAACTGTTGTTCAAGAAATGCGGCATCTCTAGTTATCACAACCTTTTGTGATGTGGACAAATAAAAATAGTATCCAAAACTATCTTTTGGATATCCAAAAATCGACCCTTTTCTGATCTGATTTCCAATTTATCAGTGTTCAGCTTTTTGATGTAAGCTGGACAACCCCAAATCTTAACATGCTTAAGACTTGGTTTTCTTCCATGCCATATCTCATAAGGTGTAGAAGAAACTGATTTTAATGGAATCCTATTCAGAATATACAAAGCTGATTCTAATGCAAATCCCCAAAAAGAGATTGGCATATCAGTATAGCTCATTATACTACGTATCATATCCAATAGGGTATGATTTCTCCTTTTAGATACACCATTCAGCTGTGTTGTTTCTGGAGGAGTCAGCTGGGAAACAATGCCGTGCTCTCCTAAGTATTCATCCAATTTAGTGCTCAAATATTCACCCCCATTATCTAATCGAAGAGCTTTAGTACTCTTTCCTGTTTGATTATCTATTTCAGATTTAAATTCTTTGAACTTTTCAAAGGATTCATGTTTGTATTTCATCAAATACAAATACCAAAACCTTGATTTATCATCAGTAAAGGTAGTAAAGTATTGAAAACTATAACACCCCTATGTTCGGTAGTGCGTTCTACTATTCCGGTGACCAGTGTCTGTCCGAACAGTTAGGATGCCTAGAACTATACTTAAATATTGGTGAGAAGACATAAAATAATGAAATACAAGAAAAGAAAATAAAAAAAATAAAGAAAAAATAATAGTGATGAAATGTAACCAAGTTAAACGAGCCGAGAACCATAGCGATGGGTGACTGCACCGGGAAGTTACGACGTGGACCGTTGACTAGCCCTGGACAGTGGGTAACCCTGAAAAATATTTTTAAGACATAATTAAAGACTTATTGAAGTATAAATAAAATTTGAAATATCAAAGAAAAATTAATTAATTAGTACAAAGAAAAATGAGAAATCGAGAAAATGACAAAACTCGGTATTACCAAAAAATTAGGAATGCAACCCGAATAGGAGCATTGTGGTCATTTGACATCCTGAGTTGCCTTTTAACCTAAATTTCCATTAAAAATAAATGATATTACACTTTAGAAATGACACGAAAAATTAAATTGAGATACATTATGTAAATAGTAAAAGATTAGTGGCATATGAGAAAAATTAAGGAAATTAAGATTAATGAATTGTTTAACCAAGTTAGTGCTCCACTAGTGGCATCTTAAGGGACCCATATTAAGCATTAGTGGACTGAAACTACCATCTTCAACCTCACTTTACAAAACCAGCCGAATCATTTCTCCCAAGGTCCATCCATGGTGTCCACACTCCAAGCTCAAGTTCACCATGATTTAGCCATCCTTTACACTAGCTTTCTTCATTAAACTTGACCACCATACCTTGGCCAGCATACTAGGAGCAAGAAAAATAAATTTTGGTGAGGTTTTGAAGAAGTTCAAAAGTGGTCAGTGAGTATTTTCCATTCTTGCTTCATTAAACTTTGAGTGGATGTTGTGGGTAGTTGATTTATGGAAGAATTTTTTATATTTGATGACTTATTGGAGTGAGCTATTTTGGCAGCCATGAAACCTCACCATGAACAGCTTGTCCTTGCATGTAAATGGTTGTTTGAATGTTGATTTAAATATTTAATTGTATTGAAGTTGAATCCCATGTGTAAAGTTTGATTTGTAAGCTTGGAGAAGTGAAAATGGAAGTTGATGGGTATGTGTAAACTTATGGCAGCCTTATGAAGAAGATTGAAGTGTTTAAGTTCATGAAATTACTATTGAATTATGTTGTTATTGATGGCAGCATGTATATGTGTATAATGGTTTGGAATTAAGTATGTAAATGGGGTATGTTCATGTGGTTAAATGGTGTAAATGGATTTTGGAAAATTCTGTGTTATAGTGTGCATATTGAGAATGGTTACAAGCTATCGAAAATGACCAAAATGTGTTGTTAAATGTGTTAATGGTAAGGTACGAACCAGAATTGGCATGAAGGAAGTAGTTTGGTAAGTGTTGAATATTTAATTGGTGAGTGATGAGAAGTGTGCAGTAGGGCAGTGTGTGTTTTAGCTTAGAACCTTAAGTGTGTGACTCCAATTGGTATGAGACAAGTTGGAGGTAAAACTAGGCACAAAATGTGCCAACTTTCATGAAAGAAGGTTACCAAAATTCTGCCTAGAAGGTGACTTGAAAAATGACCAAATTCGGATTAGTGACTTGAAAGCTTGAAAATTGACCATTTCGGTAGTAGTTAGTTTTTTTGGCCATAACTCACTAAAAACAGGCCCAAATGATCTGAACTTTTTACCATGAATAGTTATACATAGATCTACAATTCTTATGAAGACACCAAAGCCCAGAAATGGCCAGAACCAATCCAAATAGCTTGCACAAATTCAGGTACCAAAACTGGCTGAAGTGAAAATGACCTAAAAATGACCTAAGCCTACCATTTTGGTGTATTCTGTCCAGCATTGGTAAATTGACCATATCATGGTCTACACAAATCAGAATGACCTGAAATTTTGCCCCGCATGCAATAAGACATAGACCTACAAGTTTGTAGTTTAGGCCGAAACCCGAAAACCAAGGGAACTAGGTTATCCGGCTAGGTCAAAATAGTACACCGAAATCTGGTAAATTGTAATAAAATGCAATATACTTGGAAATGAAATTGGTAACATATACCAACACTAAAGGGTTATAAAATGTGACATATTGGTAATATTAAACCTAATTCACTTATATTGCATTAAGGGTCAACATTATAGGTTGACTAATGAAATGAATTGAAGGGAATAGTACCAAGAAAATTTAAATATTAAATTTTATTGTTAAAAACAAATTCATTGAGTACTGAAACACTTTAAATTATGTGTTTCAATTGAAAAGAATATTGAGAAGTGTAAGGAACACTGAGTCAGGGCCAAGAGGCATATATCAGTGGTTTGTGCACAATAATTTTGATTTCTCATTTTCTACTTAAAAATTTAATTGAACATTATAGTTTTAAATTGTGTCTGTGCACAATACTTTTTATAATTACTACTTCTACTAGAAACTTTATTTGGAGAAATGAGTTATGAATAATTTTTTATTATTTTAGCTTTGGGAATGTTATTTGGAAATTATTCTGTTGCCTACTTTGTAAATAGAAATTTTGAGATAAAATGTGATTTGTGGTTTGTATGAAATATTGTGATTTGAAATTATTTTGATTCACACTTTGGCATGAATAAGTATCGTAGTTTCCTTCTCAATTCGCTCAGCAAATGGCTGCAATGTTCTAACAGATGGCTTGTAACACCCTTATGTTCGGTAGTAAGTTCTACTGTTCTGGTGACCAGTGTTGTCCGGACAACTATAATGCCTAGAACTACACTTAGATATGAGTGAGGAGACATAAAATAATGAAATACAAGAAAAGAAAATACAAGAAAAATAAAGAAAAAATAATAGCAATGAAATGTAACCAAGTGAAATGAGCCGAGAACCCTAGAGATGGGTGACCACACCGGGAAGTTGCGGCGTGGACCGTTGACTAG
This sequence comes from Hevea brasiliensis, assembly GCF_030052815.1. Lineage (NCBI taxonomy): Eukaryota > Viridiplantae > Streptophyta > Magnoliopsida > Malpighiales > Euphorbiaceae > Hevea > Hevea brasiliensis. Next base: position 79,966,954 of record NC_079493.1, on the reverse strand, counting down.
CCCTGGACCGCGGGAAACCCTGGAAAATATTTTTAAGACATAATTAAAGACCTATTGAAGTATAAATATCATTAGAAATATCAAAGAAAAAATAATTAATTAGTACAAAGAAAAACGAGAAATCGAGAAAATGATAAAAATCGATATTACCAAAAGATAGGGAATGCAACCCGAACAGGGGCATTGTGGTCATTTGATACTCCGAGTTGTCTTTTGACCTAAATGTCCATTAAAAAAATGATATTACACATGGAAAATGTCATGAAAAATTAAATTGGTGGTACATAAATTAAATAGCAAAAGATAGGAGTTAAATGTGAGAATATGGAAACTTTAGAATAAATAAACATTAAATCTTTACTTAGTGCTCCACCAACCCCATTAAGTGGACCATTAAAAATCATAGGAGAGTAGAAATAACTCATCTTCCTCACCTTGCCAAAACCAGCCGAAACCAAGAAGAAAAGAATCCTCCTTAGCCAAAGCTTCCAAGCTCCATGCAAGCTCCACTCTCCCATCTTCAAGCCATGATCCTTACATTTTCCTTCACTACAGTTGTTCTACACAACTTGGGCAGTAGATAGGCAACAAGAAAATTAAGTTTTGGTGAGGTTTTGAAGAATTTCAAAAGTGGTAAGTATGTAGTTTTAATTTTTGTTTCATTAAACTTTGAATGGGTGTTGTGGGTAGCTGATTTTTGTGGAAGGATTTTTGAAGTTTGATGAGTTAATGCAGAGGTACATTTTGGTAGCCATGGAACTTCAATAAGAACAGTTTATACTTGCCTGTAAATAGTGGTTTGAATGATGATTTATAGGTTTGATTGTATGGCACTTGAATTCCATGTGTAAGGTATGATTTTGGAAGCTTGGAAACTAATTGAAAGAGATGTACAAATCAGCAACTTTGTAGTGTAGATCAAAATGTTTTGTTTGATGGTTTGGTTTATGGAATTATATTGTTGAATTATGGTGCTTGTTATGGCAGCATGTATATGTGTATAAAGGTTTGAATATGGACATGTAAATGAGCTATGTCATGTGGTTAAATTGTTTATAATTGGACTTGGAAAATTCTGTACTATAATTGTCACACCCTACCCCTCTGTAAGGCATAACATGATCCCGTAGTATACCTAATGAATTACCAACTCCGTCTACTGATAATCCATTAAATACACTACAAGGGATTTTAAAAACTTTTCTTACTTCTTTTACAGTGGTGAGCACTATTTACAGGTTTTAAAAACATTTTTGAACTGAAGTGATAGAACTAACACATTTGAATTATTTGGAGTTTCTGTAAAAATTTTGGCAGAGTGCCATCTGTATTTTGGATAAAACAGTTCTTTAGAAAACCTATAAAAAAACACTTCAATAGATTTCCAAATCTCAACTCAAATCCAACAGTTAAACAACACAATATATTTCTCAGTTCAAATCCACAATAAATTTTTTTACTATTTTCAAAGGATGAGATAAAAGAAATATAGTACAAATTTTACAAGTTAAAATAACTCATAATTTATTTTACAACTTCAATGTACAATTTTAATTTACAACTGCTCAAAACCAAGAACAATATATACATACAGTGAACATACATTACAGTACAAAATGCAAAATGTGGTATACTCAATATACCCGATGATTTCTCACTGAATGTACTAGCAAACTAGTCACGCTGTCACAATCTGTCTACTTGCATGATAAAGAATGAAAAGCTATCACTGAGACAATGTCTCAGTGGTGCACAACATTTACCAAATACAACTTTAAATCACAATTCATAAATCATATAAATGATGGATACATAAAACCATAGTTAAATTCAAGACAATGAATGTCATAAGGAATTTAACACAATATCACAATAAATCTCAGTAATCAAAACGTAGTTAAATTCAAAAGACAGTGAATGTCAATAAGAATTTAAACTCCATTTCACAAATTATCAAAGCTCATAATAACACAATTTAGTCAAATAATTTACGAACACAGTGTTGCCAATTCATTCACAACTTAAGCCATGACACAAATTTCTGATCAATGCCGCGTTGTACACCACGACAAAGCAATCACGACCCCACTAATCGAAATCAATGAGGAAGGGAGCTAGCTATATAATGAGTACTCATCCGATCACCTCAACTGGAAAACCAGAGAGGGAGAAAAATAAATGATCACGACTCCATTAATGGAGAAAGAAAATAAACGATCACAACCCCATAAATGGAGAAGGAATGATATGATACTGTCATGCTATGTGTGAACACAAAATCAATTCCAAACATTTTATTCAAATGATTCGTGAGAATCCAATAAATTTCTAAAGTCATAAATTCATTCACAAAATGGCAACACAATTCATAATTAACTTCAAATTTTCACAAATCACACTAAATCAATTTTTCCACAGTTTCAAACTATTTACAATGCTTTTCAAAAAATAAGTATCCATTCAAACACATTTCCATAATTGAAAACAATAATATACAAATAGTCATAATTTATTTCAATTGAAAAATTCAAAAGAAATAACTGTTGTGCACAAACACAATTTAAATCAATAACATACAATTAATCATATGAAATCTTATTCAGAGTAAAATCAGTTGAAAACTAGTTGTGCACAAACACAATTTAAATCAATAACATACAATTAATCATATGAAATCTTATTCAGAGTAAAATCAGTTGAAAACTAGTTGTGCACAAACACAATTTAAATCAATAACATCAATTAATCATATGAAATCTTATTCAGAGTAAAATCAGTTGAAAGCTAGCTGTGCACAAACCTCTGATGACTGTCTCCTGGTCTGGACTCAGTGTTTCCTTCCCTTTTCCTGAGTCTTTGGTAACTGAGAAACACAATTTGAAGTGTTTCAGTACTAAATTAAATTATCTCTAACGATAATGTTCGATAAGTAATTCACTGAAGGCTATTATTTGCTCAATCACGTAATATACCGACCCTCGATGCGTTTTAGGTAAATTAGGTTTTAGTGTCATTAATATGTCACATTCGATAGGGTTTTAGGGTTGGTACATTTTACCAAACTCATTTCCTTGTTTAGTGCATTTTAATGCAACTTGTTGGATTCCGGGATATTATTTGACCGAGCCGAACGACCTAGTTCCCTCGGTTTTCGGGTTTCGGTCAAAACTACAAACTTGTAGATCTATGTCTTATGGAACGCGGGGCAAAATTTTAGGTCATTCTGAGTTAAGTAGACCAAGTTATGGTCATTATACTATTGCTGGTCAAATGGCATCAAATTAGGTCAATTTTAGGTCAATTTGGTCAACTTTGGTTCGGCCAGTTTTTGGATCTGAATTTGTGCAAGCTGTTTGACTTGCTTATGGTCATTTCTTGGTTTTTGTGTCTTCATAAGACTTGTAGGTATGGGTCTTAACTATTCATGGTTAAAATTTCATGTCAATTGGACCTGTTTTGAGTGAGTTATGGCCTATATACTAACTACTGCCCAAATGGTCAGTTTTCAGGTTTCACTTGCACTTAATCCGAATTGGTCATTTTTCATGTCACCTTGCAAGCAGAATTTTGGTATGCTTTCTCAATGAAAGTTGGAAAATTTTGTGCCTAGTTTCACCTCCAATTAGTCTCATACCAATTGGAGTTACACATTTAAAGTTATGGGCTAAAATGTAGGCTGTCCTTAATTACATTGTTTATACATGTATCAATTACACATTTACCTTGCTACAATTCCACCTCTCAACCCCATTCTGTTTTGGTACATTACCAAAACCATATACCACTTCACTTTAAAGTCTCTTTGGGCAGATTACAAAAATCCTTAACACACAAAATAAAACTGTAATTCATAAAGTCCAATTACAACCATAAATACACATAAACACTACTCATCATTTCATACAATTTCCACCACTAATTTATATACATATCCATCAATCCTCAATGTCATAATTCTGCCAAAATCTTCATGAATTCATACATTCATCAAAGAGTCCCAAGGCTGCCGAATTGTTCCACAATGCCAAAGTGTCCTACAATTCATCAATTTCCATTCCAAGTGCACAATCACCATATACATGTGGAATAATTTACTAGGACATCAATTCACCCTATTCAACATGAATTCTCATCAAACATATGTAAGAATATTTCATTAACCATACAACTCCATGGCTGTTCAAAATTGGACATATCAAGAACTCCTCAAAACTTAAAATTTCCTTCACAAAGCAAACACCCATAACATGTATACAAACTTTAACAAACCAACATTCAAAAATGTAAACTTACCTATGGTTGGAGCTTGCTAAACCTTGATTAAACTTCTTGATTTTGGTATCAAGCTCTTCCTTATGATGTGTAGACAATTTTTAATGAAGAATTCTAAGTGATTGGAGTTGAAATGGAGAGGTTAGGTGAAGCTTAAAGAAAATGGCAATGGACGTTTATCCTTCTCTTCAATTCGGCATGGATGAGGAACCTTGAAGAAATGAGTTTGCAGATTGTATATTAGGTATACACCTGCCCCATTATGTTTTTATTTTATTCCTTTAGTGGCCCACTCACTCAATTAATCATATAATATGTTAAATTCTCACTTATTCCACATTAAACCCTTAATTCTTGTTATTTACTTTAGGTACCACCAAATTAATTTTTCATTTTATTTTCTAAGTGTAATATTATTTATTTTTAATGGAAATTTAGGTCAAAAGACAATTCAGGATGTCAAATGACAATAATGCCCCTGTTCGGGTTGCATTCCCGATTTTTCGGTAACACCGGGTTTTGTCTGTTTTTTGATTTCTCACTTTTCTTTGTACTAATTATTTAATTTTTCTTTGATCTTCCTAATGATATTTATTCTTCAATAAGGGTCTATTTAAGTCCTAAAAATATTTTCCAGGGTTCCCCGCAGTCCAGGGTTAGTCAACGGTCCACGCCGTGACTTCCCGGTGCGGTCTCCCATCGCTAGGGTTCTCGGCTCGCTTAACTTGGTTACATTTCTTTGCTATTGTTTTTCCTTTGTTTTTCTTGTATTTTCTTTTCTTGTATTTCATTATTTTATGTCTTCTCACTCATATTGAAGTGTAGTTCTAGGCATTCTAGCTGTCCGGACAACACAGTTCACCGGAACAGTAGAACGCACTACCGAATTTAGGGGTGTTACAATTCTCCCCCCCTTAAATAAATTTCGTCTCGAAATTTTACCCAATAGCCATCTTACAATAGTCATATGTTTATTTTCTCCTTTCTATATGATCGTATAATCTTTTTTTTTTTTTTTCAAATTTGTATAAGACTTTTAACAATCTAATACAATGTTTAATTTGTTTGGATAACATCAATCTCTTCTTACTATTGTGCTGTCTAATATTTTGGTTCACGTTGCTTCTTGAATGACCCTTGAGGTCATGTTAGAATCATTTATCTAGTCATTGGTCCTCTGACCATTCTAGTCCATAGTCTTCCTCACATTCGTAACACTTCTTTGTTATATCTGAACCAACTGTTCGAATTTTTACTTCCATAACTCTTTTTATTTGTCAATATTTTATAACTTACTTTCTTTTGTACCAAACTATAACCTTTCGATATTCTAACTTTTGAGTTTTAGATCCCTAAGTAGGATTTTCAAACTTATTTCTAACAATTAAATTATATCCTGGCATAACTATATAAAAACAGATGTCGTTGGCAACTATCCTCATCTAGGTGTACTATCAGGTAGTACGTAGCTCTACACAATAATCTCAAGTTAGTACTATAATCCGCAGTTTACAGTGTAAACAATCAAGAACATTACATAGTTACTACAATACATCCCAATAGATCAAACTTTCCTATCCTTTGTCCTTTTCGAATTCACTGATATCCGAACTTATTCTGATTACAATATCCATTAGCAATTACTAACAGTAACATCCTTGCCCTCATCTAGAGCAATTATATTACTGTAACTTACTTTTACGTCCTCTTGCTTTACATTAAATAGGCTCGCCAATTAGCTTTATAATTTATGGTGTGTCAGGAAATACTTTTCGCCGATAAACTCTTCTAAAACTAATTTCACTTATTATCACAATCCCTATCCTAAAGGACTAATCACTAATGTATCAAAGTTTATTTCCCTGACCTCCTGTCCTAGCGGACTTGTTACTAGCACCTCAAAGTCCATTTTTGTACATGGAACAGCAATGCAATCAATGATGCTAGCACTCACATAAGAATGGGTAGAACCCGGATCAAATAACACAAACACATCTTGGTTAAAAGTTGAGAAGGTACCAGCCACAACATCAGATGTCTCGGCCTCTTCCCTCTGTCTCATTGCATAGACTCTGACCGGAGCACTATCTTGCTCTGAATGTTTTACCGTGCTTTGGCTGCCTGCTGGGCTACCTCTACCCCTGCCTCTACCTCTGCTAGGTGGTTGTGAGCTCGTGACAGTGGCTCGAATCGACCCTTCGCAGAGTAGGAGGTGGTCCAACTCTGCGACTCATCGGTGCAGTCCTTGGCAAAGTGTCCTGCTCTCCACGCTATAACAGGCTCCAATAGCCTTATAGCATATCCCACCATGATATCTTCCATAATTTTCACATTGGCGGGAATGGTAGGAACCTCCGGTACTCTGCTGACCAGATAGAGGAGGTTTCTATCCTGAATGTCTTCCCCTACCATACTTCTTGCCACCTCTGCTGTGTCCCTCATAGTTCTTCCTCTTTCTAGTGGGACCACTGGAACTCTGTTCCACAGATTTTCCCTCTTCCTCTATCTTCTCTGATCTCTTTTTCTCAGGAGCAGCTTCAAACTCAATTCTTTCCAACTCTAGGGCTTGAGAAACAAGTTCAGAGAAGTTAGTGTGTTTGAAGCCTACTACTTGTAATCTGATACTAGGCTTCAAGCCAGTTTCAAACCTCTTGCATCTCTCCCTGCTGGTAGCAAGTAAACTTACTGCATAATGGCTCAGGCGGGAAAATTCTCTTTCATACTCAGCCACTAATCTGCTCCCCTATTTCAAACTTAGGAATTCTTGTAACTTCTGGTCTACATAAGCATCAGGGACATATTTCTGTCTGAATTCCCTGAGAAAGTCATTCCAGTCAAGATCGCAGTTCTACTGCATCGTGGGGAATGGTTTTCCACCAGTCATAAGCATCCCCCTGTAACAAAGACACTGAGTATTCAAATCTGAGCTCCTCTGTGCAATGCAGTTTCTTGAATACCCTATCCATCCTCTCTAACCACTGTTCAACTTCTAGAGGATCTACTGTCCCCTTAAACTCTATAACCCCATACTTCATCAATTTGTCATACTGCCTAATAGGAGATTGTGGTTGTACCACTGGTGTCTGTATTGGGACTTGAGTAAGCACATTACCAGCCATTTGTTGGAACATTGTAGCCATCTCACGAGCGAATCGAGCAGAAATCGTGGTACCGCTGGGGTTGCTGAACCACTAACATTATGTAGGCCTGGGGCATCCCCTTGCACCTCAGCCTCAATAGATTGATCGACTGAACGATCACCCTCTTCCATAGTCAATGCGAGGATTTTAGATCTCCTGAACCAATAACACAAGGAGATTTCCTCCCGTTAGTGCATATTTATAATGTAATATACTGTATGTATCAAACAATGATATTGAGCAGTTGTACTATGAAGAAAGAATATTCAAGTAACAGGTGAAAACATAATTTAAAAACTTTGCTCTGATACCACTAAAACATGTCACACCCTACCCTCCTCAGAAGGCATAACATGATCCCAGTAGTATACCTAATGAATTACCAACTCCGCTTCACGATAATCCATTAAATACACTACAAGGGATTTTAAAAACTTTTCTTACTTCTTTTACAGTGGTGAGCACTATTTACAGGTGTTAAAAACCTTTTTGAACTGAAGTGATAGAACTAACACATTTGAATTATTTGGAGTTTCTGTAAAAATTTTGGCAGAGTGCCATCTGTATTTTGGATAAAATAGTTCTTCAGAAAACCTATAAAAAAACACTTCAATAGATTTCAAATCTCAACTCAAATCCAACAAGTTAAACAACACAATATATTTCTCAGTTCAAATCCACAATAATTTTTTTTACTATTTTCAAAGGATGAGATAAAAGAAATATAGTACAAATTTTACAAGTCAAAATAACTCATAATTTATTTTACAACTTCAATGTACAATTTTAATTTACAACTGCTCAAAACCAAGAACAATATATACATACAGTGAACATACATTACAGTACAAAATGCAAAATGTGGTATACTCAATATACCCGATGATTTCTCACTGAATGTACTAGCAGCCTAGTCTGCTGCCCTGTCAATCTGTCTACTTGCGACAGCAATGAAAAGCTATCACTGAGACAATGTCTCAGTGGTGCACAACATTTACCAAATACAACTTTAAATCACAATTCATAAATCATATAAATGATGGATACATAAAACCATAGTTAAATTCAAGACAATGAATGTCATAAGGAATTTAACACAATATCACAATAAATCTCAGTAATCAAAATGTAGTTAAATTCAAAAGACATTGAATGTCAATAAGAATTTAAACTCCATTTCACAAATTATCAAAGCTCATAATAACACAATTTAGTCAAATAATTTACGAACACAGTGTTGCCAATTCATTCACAACTTAAGCCATGACACAAATTTTCGATCAATGCCGCGTTGTACACTACGGCAAAGCAATCACGACCCCACTAATCGAAATCAATGAGGAAGGGAGCTAGCTATATAATGAGTACTCATCCGATCACCTCAACTGGTAAACCAGAGAGGGAGAAAAATAAATGATCACGACTCCATTAATGGAGAAGGAAAATAAACGATCACAACCCCATAAATGGAGAAGGAATGATATGATACTGTCATGCTAAGTGTGAACACAAAATCAATTCCAAACATTTTATTCAAATGATTCGTGAGAATCCAATAAATTTCTAAAGTCATAAATTCATTCACAAAATGGCAACACAATTCATAATTAACTTCAAATTTTCACAAATCACACTAAATCAATTTTTCCACAGTTTCAAACTATTTACAATGCTTTTCAAGAAATAAGTATCCATTCAAACACATTTCCATAATTGAAAACAATAATATACAAATAGTCATAATATTGAAAAATTCAAAAGAAATAACTGTTGTGCACAAACACAATTTAAATCAATAACATACAATTAATCATTTGAAATCTTATTCAGAGTAAAATTAGTTAAAAACTAGTTGTGCACAAACACAATTTAAATCAATAACATACAATTAATCATATGAAATCTTATTCAGAGTAAAATCAGTTGAAAACTAGTTGTGCACAAACACAATTTAAATCAATAACATACAATTAATCATATGAAATCTTATTCAGAGTAAAATCAGTTGAAAACTAGTTGTGCACAAACCTCTGATGACTGTCTCCTGGTCTGGACTCAGTGTTTCCTTCCCTTTTCCTGAGTCTTTGGTAACTGAGAAACACAATTTGAAGTGTTTCAGTACTAAATTAAATTATCTCTAACGATAATGTTCGATAAGTAATTCACTGAAGGCTATTATTTGCTCAATCACGTAATATACCGACCCTCGATGCGTTTTAGGTAAATTAGGTTTTAGTGTCATTAATATGTCACATTCGATAGGGTTTTAGGGTTGGTACGTTTTACCAAACTCATTTCCTTGTTTAGAGCATTTTAATGCAACTTGCTAGATTCCGGGATATTAGTTTGACCTAGCCGGACAACCTAGTTTCCTCGGTTTTCGGGTTTCGGTCAAAACTACAAACTTGTAGATCTATGTCTTATGGAACGCGGGGCAAAATTTTAGGTCATTCTGAGTTAAGTAGACCAAGTTATGGTCATTATACTATTGCTGGTCAAATGGCATTAAATTAGGTCAATTTTAGGTCAATTTGGTCAACTTTGGTTCGGCCAGTTTTTGGATCCGAACTTGTGCAAGCTGTTTGACTTGCTTATGATCATTTCTGGGTTTTGGTGTCTTCATAAGACTTGTAGGTATGGGTCTTAACTATTCATGGTTAAAATTTCAGGTCAATTGGACCAGTTTTGAGTGAGTTATGCCCTATACACTAACTGCTGCCCAAATGGTCAGTTTTCAGGTTTCACTTGCACTTAATCCGAATTGGTCATTTTTCATGTCACCTTGCAAGCAGAATTTTGGTATGCTTTCTCAATGAAAGTTGGCACATTTTGTGCCTAGTTTCACCTCCAATTTGTCTCATACCAATTGGAGTTACACATTTAATGTTATGGGCTAAAATGTAGGCTGTCCTTAATTACATTGTTTATACATGTATCAATTACACATTTACCTTGCTACAATTCCACCTCTCAACCCCATTCTGTTTTGGTACATTACCAAAACCATATACCACTTCACTTTAAAGTCTCTTTGGGCAGATTACAAACATCCTTAACACACAAAATAAAACTCTAATTCATAAAGTCCAATTACAACCATAAATACACATAAACACTACCCATCATTTCATATAATTTCCACCACTAATTTATATACATATCCATCAATCCTCAATGTCATAATTCTGCCAAAATCTTCATGAATTCATACATTCATCAAAGAGTCCCAAGGCTGCCGAATTGTTCCACAATGCCAAAGTGTCCTACAATTCATCAATTTCCATTCCAAGTGCACAATCACCATATACATGTGGAATAATTTACTAGGACATCAATTCACCCTATTCAATGTGAATTCTCATCAAACATATGTAAGAATATTTCATTAACCATGCAACTCCATGGCTGTTGAAAATTGGACATATCAAGAACTTCTCAAAACTTAAAATTTCCTTCAAAAAGCAAACACCCATAACATGTATACAAACTTTAACAAACCAACATTCAAAAATGTAAACTTACCTATGGTTGGAGCTTGCTAAACCTTGATTAAACTTCTTGATTTTGGTATCAAGCTCTTCCTTATGATGTGTAGACAATCTTTAATGAAGAATTCTAAGTGATTGGAGTTGAAATGGAGAGGTTAGGTGAAGCTTAAAGAAAACGGCAATGGAGGTTTATCCTTCTCTTCAATTCGGCATGGATGAGGAACCTTGAAGAAATGAGTTTGCAGATTGTATATTAGGTATACACCTGCCCCATTATGTTTTTATTTTATTCCTTTAGTGGCCCACTCACTCAATTAATCATATAATATGTTAAATTCTCACTTATTCCACATTAAACCCTTAATTCTTGTTATTTACTTTAGGTACCACCAAATTAATTTTTCATTTTATTTTCTAAGTGTAATATTATTTATTTTTAATGGACATTTAGGTCAAAAGACAATTCGGGATGTCAAATGACCATAATGCCCTGTTCGGTTGCATTCCGATTTTTCTAGAATAACCGGTTTTGTCTGTTTTTCGATTTCTCACTTTTCTTTGTACTAATTATTTAATTTCTCTTTGATCTTCCTAATGATATTTATTCTTCAATAAGGGTCTATTTAAGTCCTAAAAATATTTTCCAGGGTTCCCCGCAGTCCAGGGTTAGTCAACGGTCCACGCCGTGACTTCCCGGTGTGGTCCCCCATTGCTAGGGTTCTCGGCTCGCTTAACTTGGTTACATTTATTTGCTATTATTTTTCCTTTGTTTTTCTTGTATTTTCTTTTCTTGTATTTCATTATTTTATGTCTTCTCACTCATATCGAAGTGTAGTTCTAGGCATCCTAGTTGTCCGGACAACACTGGTCACTGGAACAGTAGAACGCACTACCGAATTTAGGGGTGTTACAATAATGTGCATATTGAGAATGGTTATAAGCTGCCAAAATGAACGAAAATGAGTTGCTAAATGTGTTTATGTTATGGTACAAACCAGAAATGACATGGAAGAGTGACTTGGTAAGCATGGGATGTGTAATTGGTAAAGGGTGAATAATGTGCAATAGGGCAGTTTGGCTTAGAAACTTAAGTGTGTGACTCTAATTGGTATGAGACAAATTGGAGGTGAAACTAGGCACAAAAAGTGCCAAATTTCATGAAGGAATCTTACCGAAATTCTACTTAGAAGGTGACTTGAAAAATGACCAAATCCGGATTAGTGCTTTGAAAGCCTAAAAATTGACCATTTGGGCAGCAGTTAGTGTCTTGGCCATAGCTCACTCAAAACAGGTCCAACTGACCTGAAATTCTCACCATGAATATTTGAGACATATATCTACAATTCTTATGAAGACACCAAAGCCCAGAAATGGCTAGAACCAAGCCAAATAGCTTGCACAAGTTCAGGTCCAAAAACTGGCCGAACCAAAAGTGACCTAAAAATGAGCTAAAGCTACCATTTTGGTACATTCTGTCCAGAATTGGTAGATTGGCCATAACTTGGTCTACATAACTCAGAATGACCAGAAATTTTTTCCCCGCATGTAATAAGACATAGATCTACAAGTTTGTAGTTTTGACAAAAACTCGAAAACCGAGGGAACTAGGTTATCCGGTTAGGCCAAATTAGTATACCGAAATCTAGCAAATTGCAATAAAATGCAATATACTTGAAAGTAAAATTTGTAACATGTACCAACACTAAAAGGCCATAAAATGTGACATATTAATAACATTAAAACCTAATTCACCTAGAGTGCATCGAGGGTCAACATCTTAGGTTGACTAAGGAAATAATAGAATTCAATAAGTTAATTATTAAGCCATATTGTTAGAGACAGTTTAAATGAGTACTGAAACACTTCAAATTGTGTGTTTCAGTTACCAAAGACTCAGGGAAGAGGAAGGAAACACTGAATCAGAGCCAAGAGACAGTTATCAGAGGTTTGTGCACAATAGTTATTTCTTTTGAATTTTTCAATTGAAATAAATTATGACTATTTGTATATCATTGTTTTAAATTGTGAAAAATTGTTTGAATGATATTTGATGGATACTTATTGATTGAAAAGCATTGTAAATGGTTTAACATCACAGCTATCATGTATATTGATTGAATTCCTCTCTAGCTTGTCTAGTGGGATGAATTGAATTCCCTCTCTGGCTGAAGTATTGAGGTGTGTGCTTGTTGAGGACGAATAGAATGAGTACTCATATTATTGCTAGCTAGCTATATTATTCCTCATTAGCCATCGGCTTTTGGGATGAATTGAATTCTTCACTAGCCATCGGCTTTTGGGATGAATTAAACTTTGGCAACATGATTAAGCTGTGTGTGTATAATTTATTGATATTTATTGTGATATTATGAAATGGAGTTTAAATTCTTATTGACATTCACTGTCTTTTGAATTTAACTATGGTTTGAAGTATCCACTATTTATATGACTTATGATTTGTGATTTAAAGTTGTATTTGGTTAATGTTGTGCACCACTGAGACAATGGCTCAGCGATAGCTTTTCATTGTTGTCGCAAGTAGACAGACTGACAGGGCAGCAGACTAGGCTACTAGTACTACACTGAGAGATCATCGGGTATATTGGGTGTACCATATTTTGCATTTTGTATTGTAATGTATGTTCATTGTATGTATATAGTGTTCTTGGTTTTGAGCAGTTGTAAATTAAAATTGTACATTGAAGTTGTAAAATAAATTGTAAATTTTTTTGGTTTGTAAATATTGTGATATATTTCTTTTATTTCAGCCTTTGAAAACACTGAAAAATTATTGTGGATTTGAGTTGAGAAACATATTGTGTTGATTAAATGTTGGAGTTTGAGATTGAGAAATATATTTGAAGTGCTTTTTACAGGTTTTTAAAGAACTGTTTTATTCAAAATACAGATGGCACTCCGCCAAAATTTTTACAGAAATTACTAATAATTCAAATGTGTTAGCTGTTTCACTTCAGTTCATAAAATTTTTAACACCTGTAAATAGTGCTCACCACTGTAAATAGAAGTAAGAAAAGTTTTAAAATCCCTTGTAGTGTATTTAATGGGTTATCAGTAGACGAAGTTAGTAATTCATTAGGTATACTACGGGATCATGTTATGTCTTACAGAGGGGTAGGGTGTGAAATGTTTTAGTGGTATCAGAGCAAGTTTTTAAATTCTATTTTCACCTGTAATTTGAATATTCTTTCTTCATAGTACAACTGCTCAATGTTATTATTTGATACATACAGTACATTACATTCTAAATATGCACTAACGGGAGGAAATCTCTTTGTGTTATTTATTCAGGAGGTCTAAGATCCTCAAATTGACTATGGAAGAGGGTGATTGTTCAGTCGATCAATCTATAGAGGCTGAGGTACAAGTGGATGCCCCAACCCTACACAATGTCAGTGGATCAGCCGCACCAGCCCCCTCAGTACCGCAGTTTCTTGCTCAGTTTGCTAAGCAGATGGCTGCAATGTTCCAACAGATGGCTGGTAATGTGCCTACTCAAATCCCACGATAGACACCAGTGGTATAACCACAGTCTTCTGCAAGGCAGTATGACAAATTGATGAAATATGAGGCTACTGAGTTCAAGGGGACAGTAGATCCTCTAGAGGCAGAACAATGGTTAGAGAGAATGGATAGGGTGTTCAAGAAGTTACATTGTACAGAGGAGCTCAGGTTTGAATATTCAGTGTCTCTGCTACAGGGGGATGCATATGACTGGTGGAAAACCATTCCCCATAGTCTGGTAGAACCTTCAGTGCTAACATGGAATGATTTTCTATGGGAGTTCAGACAAAAATATGTCCCTGATACTTATGTGGACCAGAAGCTGCAAGAGTCCCTAAGTCTGAAACAGGGGAGTAGATCGGTAGCTGAATATGAAAGGGAATTTTCCTGCTTGAGCCATTATGCAGTAAGTCTACTTTCTACCAGCAGGGAGAGATGTAAGAGGTTTGAAATCGGCTTGAAGCCTAGTATCAGATTACAAGTGGTCGGATTCAAACATAATAACTGCTCTGAACTTATTTCTCAAGCACTTGAATTAGAAAGAATCGAGTTAGAAGCAGCCCCTGGGAAAAAGAAATCACATAAGACATAAAAGGAGGAAAAGTCAGTAGAACAGAGTTCCAGTGGTCTTACTGGAAAGAGGAAGAACCATAGGGGACACAGCAGAGGCGGTAAGAAGTCTGGTAGGGGCAGATATTCAGGACAGAAACCTCCTCTATCTAGTCAGCAGAGTACCAGAAGTTCCTACCCTCCCCGCCAATGTGAAACTTGTGGAAGAAATCATGGTGGGGTGTGCTACAAGGCCATAGGAACCTGTTATAACTGTGGAGGCATAGGACACTTTGCCAAGGACTGCACCAGTACTCGTAGAGTTGGACCACCTCCTACTACTGCTGAAGGGTCAGTTCAGAGTCCTGTCACCAGAGGTTCACAACCACCTAGCAGAGGTAGAGGCAGGGGTAGAGGTAACCCAGCAGGCAGCCAAGGCACAGTGAATCAATCAGAGCAAGGCAGTGCTCCAGTCAGAGTCTATGCAATGAGACAGAAAAAAGAGGTCGAGACATCTGATGTTGTGGCTGGTACCTTCTCAACTTTTAATCAAGATGTGTTTGTGTTATTTGATCCAGGTTCTACCCATTCTTATGTGAGTGCTAGCATCATTGATTACATTGCTGTTCCATGTACAAAAATGGACTTTGAGGTGCTAGTAACATGTCCGTTAGGACAAGAGGTCAGGGTTAATAGAATGTATAGGGATTGTCCTTTGGTGATCCAAGGACATACTTTTCTATCTGATCTCATTGAAATGCCCTTCAGAGATTATGATTTCATCTTGGGCATGGATTGGTTAGCCAGGCATCACGCCATGATTGACTGTAGATTGAAGACAGTCACTTTTGGTCTCCCTCAGTACAGTGATGTGGTAATACATGGGGAGAGGCAGCTATTGCCATCAAACATCATTTCAGCTGCACTAGCCAGAAAAATGATCAGAAAGAGGTGTGAAGCATACTTGGCACATGTGGTAGACACCCAAGCAGGGAGTCCAGCATTGAGGGACATCCCTACATTATATGACTTTCCAGATGTGTTTCCTGATGAATTTCCAGGATTACCTCCAGAAAGAGAGGTGCAGTTTGAAATTAATGTTATGCCTGGTGTGGATCCAATCTCCATAACACCATACAGAATGGCACCAGCAGAGTTGAAGGAGTTGAAGGCATAATTGAAAGAACTACTTGAAAAGGGCTTCATCCGCCCTAGTGTGTCACCTTGGGGAGCGCTAGTATTGTTTGTTAAGAAGAAAGATAGCACTCTTCGCTTATGTATCGACTACCGGCAGTTGAATAAGGTGACAATAAAGAACAGATATCCATTACCTCACATTTATGATCTGTTTGATCAGTTGAAGGGTGCAGCTGTATTGTCAAAATTGATTTGCGATCTGGTTATTATCAGTTGAAAGTGCAAGAGCATAGTATTCCAAAGACTGCTTTTAGAACTCGATATGGCCACTATGAGTTTCTGGTAATGCCATTCGGGTTAACTAATTCTCCAGCTGCTTTTATGGATCTAATGAAAACTATCTTCAGATCATATCTCGACCAGTCTGTGGTGGTGTTTATTGATGACATTTTGATATATTCGAGGAATGTAGAGGAGCATAACAGATATCTGCGGATTGTACTGTAGATTTTAAGGGAGAAACAGCTATATGCCAAATTGTCAAAATGAGAATTTTGGCTGAAAGAAATCTCTTTCTTGGAACATGTTGTGTCAGCTGAAGGGATCAAGGTAGATTCCAGCAAGGTAGAAGCTATCCTTAATTGGAAGCCACCCAGGAATATCACAAAAATTCACAGTTTTCTGGGTTTAGCTAGATATTACCGTCGATTTGTGAAAGGGTTTTCTATGTTATCTTCTCCACTGACCAAGCTGCTTTGGAAAGATGTAAAATTTCAGTGGACTGATAAATGCCGACAGAGTTTTGATGAGTTGAAGAGGTGTTTGACTGAAGCTCTAGTCCTTACTTTACCTACTCTAGGTAAAGAATACACAGTTTATAGTAATGCTTCTCACAATGGGTTAGGCTGTGTACTGATGGAAGATTGGAATGTTATTGCGTATGTATCACGCTAGCTGAAACCGCATGAGAGGAACTACCCAACACATGATTTAGAGCTAGCAGCTATTATTTTTACTTTGAAGATCTGGAGACACTATTTGTATGGGGAGAAATGCTACATCTACACAGATCACAAGAGCTTGAAGTACTTAGGCACCTAGAAGGAGTTGAATTTGAGGCAGAGGAGATGGTTAGAACTGATTAAAGACTATGATTGCTTAATAGACTATCAGCCAGGGAAAGCAAATGTGGTGGCTGACGCCTTAAGTCGCAAGACTATGGCAAGTCTCAGAGTTTCTTCTTTATCCATGGTACATGAATTGAAAGCACAGCATGCCAGTTTGGAGATTAATGATGAGGGACAGATAGATGGCCAGTCTGAAAGGGTAATTGAGATATTGGAGGATATGCTATGGGCTTGTGTGATTGAGTTTGAAGGCAGTTGGGATATACACTTGCCTTTGATTGAGTTTGCTTATAACAACAGCTACCAATCAAGCATTGGGATGCCTCCATATGAAGCTATGTATGGCAGGAAGTGCAGAACTCCCCTATCTTGGGATGAAATAGGCGAAAGAAGGATGATTGGGCCAGAAATTGTTCAGTAGACAAAGGAAAAGATCAGATTGATCAGAAATAGACTCAAGGCTGCATCACACCGTCAGAAGTCCTATGTTGATCTAAAGAGAAGAGATATTGAATATGGAGTGGGTGACAAGGTATTCCTTAAAGTTTCTCCTAGGAAGAGGATTATGAGATTTGGCAGAAAGGGAAAACTGAGTCCTCGTTTCATCGGACCATATGAGGTTCTGGAAAGAGTGGGTCCTTTGGCATATCGGCTAGCATTACCTCCAGAGCTAGAAAGGATACACAATGTATTCCATGTGTCCATGTTAAGGAGGTATAGATCTGACCCATCTCATGTACTACCAGTTAAAGAGATTGAGGCAAATCCAGACCTCCCATATGATGAAGAACCCATAGAAATTCTGGTTTATGAGGTGAAGCAGCCAAGGAATAAACATATACACTTGGTTAAAGTGCTGTGGAACCATCATTCAGGCTAGGAAGCTGCTTGGGAACGTGAAGAGGATATGAGAAGATAGCACCCACAGCTGTTCAGAGATTAATACTAGGTAAAATTTCGAGACGAAATTTATTTTAAGGGGGGGAGAATTGTAACACCCCTATGTTCGGTAGTGCGTTCTACTGTTCCGGTGACCAGTGTTGTCCGGACAGCTAGGATGCCTAGAACTACACTTAGATATGAGTGAGGAGACATAAAATAATAAAATACAAGAAAATAAAATACAAGAAAAAGAAAGGAAAAATAATAGCAATGAAATGTAACCAAGTTAAACGAACCGAGAACCCTAGCGATGGGTGACTGCACCGAGAAGTTGCGGCTTGGACCGTTGACTAGCCCTGGACCACAGAGAACCCTGGAAAATATTTTTAAGACATAATTAAAGATCTATTGAAGTATAAATATCATTAGAAATATCAAAGAACAATTAATTAATTAGTACAAAGAAAAATGAGAAATCGAGAAAATGAAAAAAATCGGTGTTACCGAAAAATCGGGAATGCAACCCGAATAGGGGCATTGTGGTCATTTGACACCGTGAGTTGTCTTTTGACCTAAATGTCCATTAAAAAAAAATGATATTACACATGGAAAATGTCATGAAAAATTAAATTGGTGGTACATAAATTAAATAGCAAAAGATAGGAGTTAAATGTGGGAATATAAAAACTTTAGAATAAATAAACATTAAATCTTTACTTAGTGCTCCACTAACCCCATTAAGTGGACCATTAAACATCATAGGATAGTAGAAATAACTCATCTTCCTCACTTGCCAAAACCAACCGAAACCAAGAAGAAAAGAATCCTCCATGGCCAAAGCTTCCAAGCTTCATGCAAGCTCCACTCTCCCATCTTCAAGCCATGATCCTTACATTTTCCATCACTAAAGTTGTTCTACACAACTAGGGCAGTAGATAGGCAACAAGAAAATTAAGTTTTGGTGAGGTTTTGAAGAATTTCAAAAGTGGTAAATATGTAGTTTTAATTTTTGTTTCATTAAACTTTGAATGGGTGTTGTGGGTAGTTGTTTTGTGGAAGGATTTTTGAAGTTTGATGAGTTAATGGAGAGGTACATTTTGGCATCCATGGAACTTCAATAAGAACAGTTTATACTTGTATGAAAATAGTGGTTTGAATGATGATTTAAAGGTTTGATTGTATGGTACTTGAATTCCATGCGTAAGGTATGATTTTGGAAGCTTGGAAACAAATTGAAAGAGATGTACAAATCGGAAACTTTGAAGTGTAGATCAAAATGTGTTGTTTCATGGTTTGGTTTATGGAATTATATTGTTGAATTATGGTGCTTGTTATGGCAGCATGTATATGTGTATAAAGGTTTGAATATGGACATGTAAATGAGCTATGTCATGTGGTTAAATTGTTTGTAATTGGACTTGGAAAATTCTGTACTATAATGTGCATATTGAGAATGGTTAAAAGCTGCCAAAATGACCAAAAATAAGTGGCTAAATGTGTTTATGTTATGGTACAAACCAGAAATGACATGGAAGAGTGACTTTGTAAGCATGGGATGTGTAATTGGTAAAGGGTGAATAATGTGCAATAGGACTGTGTAGGTTTTGGCTTAGAACCTTAAGTGTGTGACTCCAATTGGTATGAGACCAATTGGAGGTGAAACTAGGCACAAAAAGTGCCAACTTTCTTGAAGGAAGCTTACCAAAATTCTACTTGGAAGGTGACTTGAAAAATGACCAAATCCGGATTAGTGCTTTGAATGCCTGAAAATTGACTTTTTGGGCAGTAGTTAGTGTTTTGGCCATAACTCACTCAAAATAGGTCCAATTGACCTGAAATTTTTACCATGAATATTTGAGACATAAATCTACAATTCTTATGAAGACACCAAAGCCTAGAAATGGCTAATACCAAGCCAAATAGCTTGCGCAAGTTCAGGTCCAAAAACTGGCTGAACCAAAAGTGACCTAAAAATGACCTAAAGCTACTATTTTGGTACATTCTGTCCAGCATTGGTAGATTGACCATAACTTGGTCTATATAACTCAGAATGACCTGAAATTTTGCCCCACATGCAATAAGACATAGATCTACAAGTTTATACTTTTGACCAAAACTCGAAAACTGAGGGAACTAGGTCATCCGGTTAGGTCAAATTAGTATACCGAAATCCAGCAAATTGCAATAAAATGCAACATACTTGAAAGTAAAATTGGTAACATATACCAACACTAAAAGGCCATAAAATGTGAAATATTGGCAACATTAAAACCTAATTCACCTAGAGTGCATCGAAGGTCAACATCTTAAGTTGACTAAGGAAATAATATAATTCAATAAGTTAATTATTAAGCCATATTGTTAGAGATAGTTTAAATGAGTACTGAAACACTTCAAATTGTGTGTTTCAGTTAGCAAAGACTCAGGAAAGAGGAAGGAAACACTGAGTCAGAGCCAAGAGATAGTTATCAGAGGTTTGTGCACAACAGTTATTTCTTTTGAATTTTTCAATTGAAATAAATTATGACTATTTGTATATCATTGTTTTAAATTGTGAAAAATTGTTTGAATGATATTTGATGGATACTTATTGATTGAAAAGCATTGTAAATGGTTTAAAACCACAGCTATCATGTATATTGATTGAATTCCTCGCTAGCTTGTCTAGTGGGATGAATTGAATTCCCTCTCTGGCTGAAGTGTTGAGGTGTGTGCCTGTTGAGGACGAATAGAATGAGTACTCATATTATTGCTAGCTAGCTATGTTATTCCTCATTAGCCATCGGCTTTTGGGATGAATTGAATTCCTCACTAGCCATTGGCTTTTGGGATGAATTGAACTTTGGCAACATGATTAAGCTGTGTGTGTATGATTTATTGATATTAATTGTGATATTGTGAAATGGAGATTAAATTCTTATTGACATTCACTGTCTTTTGAATTTAACTATGGTTTTAAGTGTCCACCATTTATATGACTTATGATTTGTGATTTAAAGTTGTATTTGGTTAATGTTGTGCACCGCTGAGACAACGGCTCAGCAATAGCTTTCCATTACTGTCACAGATAGACAGACTGACAGGGCAGCAGACTAGGCTGCTAGTACTACACTGAGAGATCATCGGGTATATTGAGTATACCATATTTTGCATTTTGTATTGTAATGTATGTTCATTGTATGTATATAGTGTTCTTAGTTTTGAGCAGTTGTAAATTAAAATTGTACATTGAAGTTGTAAAATAAATTGTAATTTTTTTTGGTTTGTAAATATTGTGATGTATTTCTTTTATCTCAGCCTTTTAAAACACTAAAAAATTATAGTAGATTTGAGTTGAGAAACATATTGTGTTGATTAAATGTTAGAGTTTGAGATTGAGAAATATATTTGAAGTGCTTTTTACAGGTTTTTGAAGAACTATTTTATTCAAAATATAGATTACACTCCGCCAAAATTTTTACAGAAATTACTAATAATTCAAATGTGTTAGCTGTTTCACTTCAGTTCAAAAAATTTTTAACACCTGTAAATAGTGCTCACCATTGTAAAATGAAGTAAGAAAAGTTTTAAAATCCCTTGTAGTGTATTTAATGGGTTATCAGTAGACGAAGTTGGTAATTCATTAGGTATACTACGGGATCATGTTATGCCATACAAAGGGGTAGGGTGTGACATGTTTTAGTGGTATCAGAGCAAGTTTTTAAATTCTATTTTCACATGTAGTTTGAATATTCTTTCTTCATAGTACAGCTGCTCAATGTCATTGTTTGATACTTACAGTACATTACATTATAAATATGCACTAACGGGAGGAAATCTCCTTGTGTTTTTTGTTCAGGAGGTCTAAGATCCTCAAATTCACTATGGAAAAGGGTGATCATTCAGTCGATCAATCTATAGAGGCTGAGGTACAAGGGGATGCCCTAGCCCTATACAATGTCAGTGGATCAGCCACACCAGCCCCCTTAGTACTGCAGTTTCCTGCTCAGTTTGCTCAGCAAATGGCTGCAATGTTCCAACAGATGGCTGGTAATGTGCCTACTCAAGTCCCACTACAGACATCAGTGGTATAACCACAGTCTTCTATAAGGTAGTATGACAAATTGATGAAATATGGGGGCTACTGAGTTCAAGGGGACAGTAGATCCTCTAGAGGCAGAATAGTGGTTAGAGGGAATGGATAGGGTGTTCAAGAAGGTACATTGTACAGAGGAGCTCAGGTTTGAACATTCAGTGTGTCTGCTATAGGGGGATGCATATGACTGGTGAAAAACCATTCCCCATAGTCTGGTAAAACCTTCAGTGCTAACATGGAATGATTTTCTGCGAGAGTTCAGACAAAAATATGTCCCTGATGCTTATGTGGACCAGAAGCTGTAAGAGTTCCAAAGTCTGAAACAGGGGAGTAGATCGGTAGCTGAATATGAAAGGGAATTTTCCCGCCTGAGCCATTATGCAGTAAGTCTACTTTCTACCAGCAGGGAGAGATGTAAAAGGTTTGAAACGGGCTTGAAGCCCAGTATCAGATTATAAGTGGTCGGATTCAAACATACTAACTTCTCTGAACTTATTTCTCAAGCACTAGAATTAGAAAGAATCGAGTTAGAAGCAGCCCCTGAGAAAAAGAAATAAGAGAAGACAGAAAAAGAGGGAAAGTTAGTAGAACAGAGTTCCAGTGGTCTTACTGGAAAGAGGAAGAACCATGGGGGACACAGCAAAGGTGGTAAGAAGTCTGGTAGGGGAAGATATTTAGGACATAAACCTCCTCTATCTGATCAGGAGAGTACCAGAAGTTCCTACCCTCCCCGCCAATGTGAAACTTGTGGAAGAAATCATGGTGGGATGTGCTACAAGGCCATAGGAGCCTGTTATAACTGTGGAGGCATAGGACACTTTGCCAAGGACTGCACCAGTACTCGTAGAGTTAGACCACCTCCTACTACTGCTGAAGGGTCAGTTCAGAGTCCTGTCACCAGAGGTTCACAACCACCTAGCAGAGGTAGAGGCAGGGGTAGAGGTAACCCAGCAGGCAGCCAAGGCACAGTGAATCAATCAGAGCAAGGCAGTGCTCTAGTCAGAGTCTATGCAATGAGACAGAGAGAAGAGGCCGAGACATCTGATGTTGTGGCTAGTACCTTCTCAACTTTTAATCAAGATGTGTTTGTGTTATTTGATTCGGGTTCTACCCATTCTTATGTGAGTGCTAGCAGCATTGATTGCATTGCTGTTCCATGTACAAAAATGGACTTTGAGGTGCTAGTAACAAGTCCTTTAGGACAAGAGGTTAGGGATAATAGAATGTATAGGGATTGTCCTTTAGTGATCCAAGGACATGCTTTTCTATCTGATCTCATTGAAATGACCTTCAGAGATTATGATATCATCTTGGGCATGGATTGGTTAGCCAGGCATCACGCCATGATTGACTATAGATTGATGATAGTTACTTTTGGTCTCCCTCAGTACAGTGATGTGGTAATACATGGGGAGAGGCAGCTATTGCCATCAAACATCATTTCGGCTGCACTAGCCAGAAAAATGATCAGAAAGGGGTGTGAAGCATACTTGGCACATGTGGTAGACACCCAAGTGGGGAGTCCAGCATTGAGAGACATCCATACAGTATATGACTTTCCAGATGTGTTTCCTGATGAATTGCCAGGATTACCTCCAGAAAGAGAGGTGCAGTTTGAAATTAATGTTATGCCTGGTGTGGATCCAATCTCCATAACATCATATAGAATGGCACCAGCATAGTTGAAGGAGTTGAAGGCACAATTGAAAGAACTACTTGAAAAGGGCTCCATCCGCCCTAGTGTGTCACCTTGGGGAGCACTAGTATTGTTTGTTAAGAAGAAAGATAGCACTCTTCACTTATGTATGGACTACCGACTGTTGAATAAGGTGACAATAAAGAACAAATATCCATTACCTCACATTGATCAACGAGGGCAATAGTTTTGACCCAACATTTGAGCTTCTTACATTCATAAGGTGAGAGAGAGATCTAAAACATAGTTGAAGGTCTATTTCTTAGCTTTCCAGAATGGCATGGCTCATTTTGTTTGAAGACTTCTAGTGGGAGTTATACTTAAAACACTTTGCTGCAGTTAATGGTCATTTGAACCATTTCTAGATTTGGTATGCCAACTTAATCAAGTTAATTGACCTGGTTCCCTAAGTTTCTGGGTTTTGGTCAAAATACCATTATTGTAGGGCTATATCTTAGTGAAACTTTTGCACTGGTTTCAGGGTATTTGGGGTTATATGGACCAAGTTATGGTCATTTTACTATTGCTGGTCAAGTTGCACTTATATTGCAAAGTTTAGGTCATTTTTAAGTCAAAGTCAATTCGGCCAATTTTTGTAGCATTTTGACTTGGTTTTGGTCATTTCTGGGCTTTGGTGTTGTCATAAGAGTTGTAGCTCTATGTCTAACCTTTCCATGATATAATTTTCAGGTCTTTAGGACCTGTTTTGAGTGAGTTATGGCCAAAATACTGATTGCTGTTCAAGTGGTCAATTTTCAGGTTCGCAATGTTACCAATCCGGATTTGGTCATCCTTTTAGGTCACTTCTAAGAAGAATTTGGACAAGCTCTCTACATGAAAGTTGGTCTATATTGAGTCTAGGTTTACCTCCAATTGGCCTTATACCAATTGGGATCACACAATTAGGGCTATAGCTCCAAATGCATACTGCCCTTGTACAATTCTTTAATTGCACAAACATTACACTTTTAAATTCTAAATCTTCAAACTCCCATACCTAAATTCTGGATTCATCACATTCCATACTCATTCATCACACTTCAAATTAGTCAATTTGAGCAGTTTATACAAGTCCTTAATATACAAGTCCTTAATATACAATACACAACCCTTAATCAAATGGTGAAAATTAACCACAATACACATATAGAATAACTAACTAATACACATGAATTCAACTTAACAATTTGCTATATACTTCCACTAATGTATTACACCATAATTCAATATTTATATTCATGAAATTATCACTCTCCAATGGACCTCAAGGCTATTGAAATTCAAAAATTACATACAAAGTCTCCAAATCAGAATCAAAACCCTAATTCAAACTTATTAACATCATAATTACATATACCATTAAATCCTATTACTTATAACTACTTAATTAACCTCATTAATCCTTAATTACATATAAAAATCAATCAAAATTTCTTAGCTTCCATGGCTGCCGAATTCTTGACTCTTTGGGTTATATTTTGGATTTTTCGGTACTATCGATTTACTCCTTCTACAGTCGATTTCTTTAATTTTCATTTTTCATTTATACTAATTAATTTTTCTTTGACATTTTCAATGTCAATTACACCTCAGTAGACCTTTAATTATGTCCCAAAAATTATTTTTGAGGGTTTCCTGCAGTCCTGGGGTCGGCTATTGCCTGCGCCATAACTTCCCCATGCAGTCACCCATCGCTGCGGTGATGGCTCGTTTAACCTAGTTTCATTTCCTCTCTTTTATTTTTTCATAATTTTTCTTGTATTTTATTTTTATTTATTTCATCATTTTATGCCTGTTTACTATCACCAGAGTGTAGTTTCAGACTTCTAACTTGCCCGGACTGACTTTAGGTCATCGGAGCAACAGAAGGTACGGACTACGTAAAGTGAAGGCGTTACAATTCTTCCCTTCTAAATGAAATCATTATCTCATAATTTTACTCACTCTCCCATCATTGTGTCCATTTCCTTTTATGTTTCCACTCATGAAATTCTCTTATTCATTAGTTTCTTGATTTCTCATGCTAGAATCCTTACTAGTCCTTCTGTCTCCTTTACTTACTCCAATCCTGTTAACTTGCCCTTGTCTAGGTATTCTACATTTATCTCACACAAATGTCTCAAATGCTTAAATAATTTCTTTCTCACAAAAATATCAAAATAACTATAAGACTCCATATCGAGGTCTAGATTGAAGGAGCGGAAGCATGAAAAATACAAGTTTAGATCATTGAAATTCAAAATTTTTCATCTAAGGTCACATGCATCATGCAAGATTCATTTTTATCTATTTGATTTCAATGATAAATAGCATATTAAAACTCTTTTAATATATTTTTGGATCTATATTTGCCATTTAAGATTTTAGAATTAATCAGATTAATTTTTAGAACCCTAGATTAGATCAAGAACAAGTGCACTAACCTCTGGATGTATTGCAGTGTGTTTGCACCTTTGGGATCCGTCTTTAGGACACCAGATGTTGTCCCTCTAGCTTGTCTACACCAAGATCACCTATGACAGCCTTTAAACAGCTTCTAAAGCTTTTTCTATGAATTAGAAAATCAAGTTTTGCCTTTTAAGAGATTACAGATGTAAATAGAATACTAGAAACGATTTCTAGTATTTTTAATTTAAGAGATTGTTTGCTAATCTCTTGGAATAGATGAGGGATGAAGAAGAAGATAAGGGAGAGGAGCCTTTCGGTGGTGGAAAAAAGAGGAGCAGCAGCTTGTTGTTATTTTTCTTTTCATAACAATACTTATATAGTTAGGTCATCACTTAAAACCCTTGCCACATGTTACCTTCTGATTGACTCTAGGTTTAATTGACCCAATCACATTGTGCCAAGTGTCAAACCTATATTTAATCTTGACTTTGATCATCTTACATGATTAAAAGACATTTGGCAAGCTTATGTATAGTGCCATGTGTCACCATCTCATGGTGCCACATGTCACCTTATGAAATAACCAAAATGCCCCTGTGTCTTAATTTTGAGTTCTCAACCCAAAATAATTATTTCTCTTCTTCTAATCAATTTATATCAAATATAAATTAATTAATTAATCTCTATTAATTAATTTCTCATAATTAAATTCATATTTAAACACTTTAAATATAAATTTAACTTATATTATACATCCAATAACCTAGATTTGGTTTCAAGCCATGCGAGGAACTTTACAATCTAATTGCAAACCAAACCTATTTAATTAATCAATTAAACTCTTCAATTAATTAATTAAATCATATCTAATTTGGTGATTACTTGCGTATGTATGTGACTTACTAGGCTCATCACTAATTGGCAATGAGACATGATATCAACTCTTAATATTATCAAAACTCTTTCTTACCATAAATGATTTCTCAAAATCATTTTATGCACCTTATAGACTATGGTTAACACCTAGCATAGCATGCAATGGCCGCCCAATGAATAATAAGGTTTACCTTAAATGAACCTATAATCATATGTTACCATGCACTAGAATCTCTCTGTTTCAAAATCCCAATTCGAGCTGAAGTCATGGTTTATGTCAAACCCCATTTGCTATGAATACTATGTTCTCTTTTAATTCTAGTTCTTGATTAAAAAGATTTTCTCATAAGAAACTCTTTTCTGATTAAATCTATCTGTCCTGGCCAGGAACTTGAAACATCAAGAACAATTAAATGAACATAGGATTTTATCCCTACTTACTTAGAGGAACAGATTCCATCTTGATCAACACCCACCTCTATAAATAACTAGGAGGAGTTAACATATGCCCATATACCCATACACAGTACAAGAATGAAAGCAGTATCAAACTCAAACCACCAATATACAAGATAACTGTGCTATTTCAGGTCTAAAGATTATATGCACTGATATGATTTATGATAATACATTGACAAGAGTAAACTCCATGTGCTTGTCATAACTGTCACTGGTTCGGTCTACTTATCATGTATAAGTGCCTATCATGTTTGTTATTTGGCATGAGACTCACCATTCCATCTTATTAATATCTCATATAAATAACTTGGGAACAAACATGATTACAATCTTTCTGGATAAGTCATGTCCTTATTGTGAAGTATCCTCGATTGTGAACCTATTTATGATACTTTGTGCTAGAAATACTGTCACTCATAATCTTAACAACTTAAGAATAAAATTTCTAACAAAATATCAATGGACCTTTATTACACATAAATATATTATGTAAATGGAAAAGTGAAAATGCCTTTTATTAATAAAATATGTACAAGATACATACTAAATGATATGTTGTAGGGCATACCACTAATAATCTCCCACTAGCATTAGAGCCATTCATTACAATATCCTAGACTCATCTTCTCAAAATATCGGTCTAGCTGAGTCTATGACATAGGCTTAGTGAATGGATCAGCTGGATTTTCAGCTGATGTTATTTTCTGCATGGCTACATTGCCTCATCCAACTATTTCTCTGATAATGTGGTAGCGCCTTTCTATGTGTTTGGATTTAGGGTGAGACCGGGGTTCCTTAGCCTGTATGACTGCTCCATTGTTGTCACAGTGAAGTGGAACTGCTGACTCAATGAAAGGAACTACTGCAAGTTCTGTCACGAACTTCTTTATCTAAACAGCTTCCTTTGCAGCATCTGATGCAGCAATATACTCAGCCTTGGAAGTCTAATCTGCAAGTTCTGTCACGAACTTCTTTATCTAAACAGATTCCTTTGCAGCATCTGATGCAGCAATATACTCAGCCTTGGTAGTCTAATCTGCAGTCATGCTCTGTTTGAAACTCTTCCAATTGACTGCACCTCCATTATAAATGAATACATACCCGAAGGTGGACTTTCTATCATCGATATATGATTAGAAATCAGAATCAGTATAACCATCCAATTACAAGTCTCCACCTCCATAGATCAAGAATAAATCCTTAGTTCTTCTCAAGTTTTTAAGGATATTCTTGACAGCTATCCAGTGTTCGAAACCTGGATTGGATTGATACCTGCTATTCAAACTAACAGCATATGTGATATCCGGCCTAGTACACAACATTGCATACATTAAACTTCCAATAGCCAAAGCATATGGAATCCTGGCCACTTTATCTCTTTCTTCAGGTGTCTTTGGAGACATCTCTTTAGAAAGGTGGATACCATGTCTCACTGGCAATAATCCTTTCTTGGAATCAAGCATGTTATACCTCTTTAACACCTTTTCCAAGTATAGACTTTGGGATAAACTAATTATTCTTTTTTGCTCTTTCTCTATAGATGTGAATCCCCATAATATAGGTTGCCTCCCCTAAGTCTTTCATGGAGAATGTATTTGACAACCATACCTTTACAATTGTCTACATACCTGTGTCATTACCCATCAACAGTATGTCATCGACATATAAGACAAAGAAAGTGATAGCACTATCACTAGCCTTCTTATATACACATGGCTCATCCTCATTTTTGATAAAACCAAATGATTTAATGGCTTCATCAAAACAGATGTTCCAACTCCTCGAAGCTTGTTTCAACCCATAAATGGATCGCTTTATCTTACATACCTTGGAACCATCTTGGGATTCAAAACCCCTAGGTTGTTCCATCAAAATGTTTTCTTCAATGTATCCATTGAGAAAAGCTATTTTGATATCCATCTGCCAAATCTCATAATCATAGTATGCAGCTATTGCTAATAGAATCTTAATTGATTTATGCATGGCAACAGGTGAGAAAGTCTCCTCATAGTCGATTCCTTGCCTTTGGCGAAACCCTTTCACTATTAGCCTTGCCTTATAGGTCTTCACCTTTCCATCAGAACCAATTTTCTTCTTGAAAACCCATTTGTTCCCTATAGGTACAATACCTTCAGGTGGGTCAACAAGATCCCAAACTTGATTCTTGTTCATGGAATCAATCTCAGATTTCATAGCATCAATCCATTTAAAAGAGTCTATATCTGATATAGCTTCTTCATAAGTAAGTGGATCATCATCACGATCTACTTCTTCATGAGTAGACAACTCTTGTTCTTCTTCATGAAGGAAACCATATCTCATTAGTGGGTGAGATACCCTGGTTGTTCTACGAGGAATAGTTGTAGATGTTATATCAATAGGTGTAGGTTAACTAGATGGATCTATATCCATCTAATCTGTTGATTGGTCAGAATTCTCCAATTCTAACTACATTTGCCTTCCTTTGCCTCCTTCTTAAATAAACTGTTGTTCAAGAAATGCGGCATCTATAGTTATCATAACCTTTTGTGATGTGGACAAATAAAAATAGTATCCAAACTGTCTTTTGGATATCCAAAAAATCGACCCTTTTCTGATCTGATTTCCAATTTATCAGTGTTCAACTTTTTGATATAAGCTGGACAACCCCAAATCTTAACATGCTTAAGACTTGGTTTTCTTCCATGCCATATCTCATAAGGTGTGGAAGAAACTGATTTTAATGGAATCCTATTCAGAATATACAAAGCTGAGTCTAATGCAAATCCCCGAAAAGAGATTGGCATATCAGTATAGCTCATCATACTACATACCATATCCAATAGGGTACGATTTCTCCTTTCAGATACACCATTCAGTTGTGGTGTTCCTGGAGGAGTTAGCTGGGGAACAATGCCGTGCTCTCCTAAGTATTCATCAAATTTAGTACTCAAATATTCACCTCCACGATCTTATCGAAGAGCTTTAATACTCTTTCCTGTTTGATTTTCTACTTCAGATTTAAATTCTTTGAACTTTTCAAAGGATTCATGTTTGTTTTTCATCAAATACAAATACCAAAACCTTGATTTATCAACAGTAAAGGTAATAAAGTAACGAAAATTGTAACACCCCTATGTTCAGTAGTTCGTTCTACTATTTCGGTGATCAGTGTCTGTCCGGACAGCTAGGATGCCTAGAACTACACTTAAATATTGGTGAGAAGACATAAAATAATGAAATACAAGAAAAGAAAATGCAAGAAAAATAAAGAAAAAATAATAGTGATGAAATGTAACCAAGTTAAACGAGCCGAGAACCATAGCGATGGGTGACTGCACTGGGAAGTTGCGGCGTGGACCATTGACTAGCCCTGGATAGTGAGGAACCTTGGAAAATATTTTTAAGACATAATTCAAGACTTATTGAAGTATAAATATCAAAGAAAAATTAATTAATTAGTACAAAGAAAAACGAGAAATCGAGAAAACGACAAAACTCGGTATTACCGAAAAATCAGGAATGCAACCCGAATAGGGGCATTGTGGACATTTGACATCCTGAGTTGCCTTTTGACTTAAATTTCCAGTAAAAATAAATGATATTACACTTTAGAAATGACACGAAAGATTAAATTGAGATACATTATGTAAATAGTAAAAGATTAGTGGCAAACGAGCAAAATTAAGGAAATTAAGATTAATGAATTGTTTAACCAAGTTAGTGCTCCACTAGTGGCATCTTAAGGGACCCATATTAAGCATTAATGGACTGAAACTACCATCTTCAACCTCACTTTGCAAAACCAGCCGAATCCTTTCTCCCAAGGTCCATCCATGGCGTCCACACTCCAAGCTCAAGTTCACCATGATTTAGCCATCCTTCACACTAGGTTTCTTCATTAAACTTGACTACCATACCTTGGGCAGCATACTAGGAGCAAGAAAAATAAATTTTGGTGAGGTTTTGAAGAAGTTCAAAAGTGGTCAGTGAGTATTTTCCATTCTTGCTTCATTAAACTTTAAGTGGATGTTGTGGGTAGTTGATTTATGGAAGAATTTTTTATATTTGATGACTTATTGGAGTGAGCTATTTTGGCAGCCATGAAACCTCACCATGAATAGCTTGTCCTTGCATGTAAATGGCTGTTTGAATGTTGATTTAAATGTTTAATTGTATTGAAGTTGAATCCCATGTGTAAAGTTTGATTTGTAAGCTTGGAGAAGTGAAAATGGAAGTTGATGGGTATGTGTAAACTTGTGGCAGCCTCATGAAGAAGATTAAAGTGTTTAAGTTCATGAAATTATTGTTGAATTATGTTGTTATTGATGGCAGCATGTATATGTGTATAATAGTTTGGAATTGAGTATGTAAATGGGGTATGTTCATGTGGTTAAATGGTGTAAATGGATTTT
Organism: Hevea brasiliensis; assembly: GCF_030052815.1. Classification (NCBI taxonomy): domain Eukaryota; kingdom Viridiplantae; phylum Streptophyta; class Magnoliopsida; order Malpighiales; family Euphorbiaceae; genus Hevea; species Hevea brasiliensis. The sequence goes on along the minus strand of NC_079493.1, from coordinate 79,934,949 downwards.
GGAAAATTCTGTGTTATAGTGTGCATATTGAGAATGATTACAAGCTGTCCAAAATAACCAAAATGTGTTGTTAAATGTGTTAATGGTAAGGTACAAACCAGAATTGGCATGAAGGAAGTAGTTTGGTAAGTGTTGAATATGTAATTGGTTAATTATGAGAAGTGTGTAGTAGGGCAGTGTGTGTTTTAGCTTAGAACCTTAAGTGTGTGGCTCCAATTGGTATGAAACCAATTAGAGGTGAAACTAGGCACAAAATGTGCCAACTTTCATGAAGGAAGCTTACCAAAATTCTTCCTAGAAGGTGACTTGAAAAATGATCAAATCCGGATTAGTGACCTGAAAGCCTAAAAATTGACCATTTGGGCAGCAGTTAGTGTTTTGGCCATAACTTACTCAAAACAAGCCCAAATGACCTGAAATTTTTAACATGAATAGTTTAGACATAGATCTACAATTCTTATGAAGACACCAAAGCCCATAAATGGCCAGAACCAATCCCAATAGCTTGCACAAGTTCAGATACCAAAACTGGCCGAAGTGAAAATGACCTAAAATTGACCTAAGCCTACCATTTTGGTGTATTCTGTCTAGCATTGGTAAATTGACCATATCTTGGCCTACACAAATCAGAATGACCTGAAATTTTTCCCCGCATGCAATAAGACATAGACCTACAAGTTTGTAGTTTAGACCAAAACCCAAAAACCAAGGGAACTAGGTCATCCGGCTAGGTCAAAACAGTACACCGAAATCTGGTAAATTGCAATAAAATGCAATGCACTTGGAAATGAAATTGGTAACATATACCAATACTAAAGGGTTATAAAATGTGACATAATGGTAACATTAAACCTAATTCACTTAGAGTGCATCAAGGGTCAACATTATAAGTTGACTAATGAAATGAATTGAAGGGAATAGTACCAAGAAAATTTAAATATTAGATTTTATTGTTAGAAACAAATTCATTGAGTACTGAAACACTTTATATGTTTCAATTGAAAAGGATATTGAGAAGCGTAAGGAACACTAAGTCAGGGCCAAGAGGCATATATCAGTGGTTTGTGTACAATAATTTTGATTTCTCATTTTCTACTTAAAAATTTAATTGAACATTATAGTTTTAAATTGTATCTGTGCACAATACTTTTTATAATTACTGCTTTTACTAGAAACTTTATTTGGAGAAATGAGTTATGAATAATTTTTTATTATTTTAGCTTTGGGAATGTTATTTGGAAATTATTGTGTTGCCTACTTTGCAAATGAAAATTTTGAGATAAAATGTGATTTGTGGTTTGTATGAAATATTGTGATTTGGAATTGTTTTGATTCACACTTGGCATGATAATGTTACTATGTTCCTCCTCTATTTATGGGGTGAGTGTGATTATATTCCTCCCTCTTTGACTTACCAGTCTAAGGTGAGTGTGGATAAGTTCTCATTATCTAGCTAGCTTCCTCCCTCATTAATTTTGATTATTGGGGTGAGTGTGCCTTGTCGTGGTGTACAAAACGGCATATTCGAAAAAGTTTGTGTCATGACCTAAATTGTGTTATCGATTAGCAACACTGTGCTATTCAGTTATTTGATCAAATTTGTATTATATGAACTTTGTAAATTGTGAGATCGAATTGTGAATTATTTGATTTGTAAATTGTCAATAAAATTTATATATATCTCATTTCAAACTTTTATTGTGCACCACTGAGTAAATTTTACTCTGCGATAGCTTTTCATTGCTGTCGCAGGTAGATAGACTGACAGGGCAGCAAACTAGGCTGCTAGTGCTGCATTGAGAGTTCATCGGGTATATTGAGTATACCATATTCTGCATTTTGTATTGTAATGGATGTTCACTGTATGTATATATTATTGTTGGTTTTGAGCAGTTGTAAATTAAGATTGTATATTAAAGTTGTAAACTTAATTTATAAACTATTTTGGGTTGTAAATATTGTGATATAATTCTTTTATCTCAGCTTTTGAAAACACTGGAAATTTATTGTGGATTTGAGTTGGCAAATGTTAAGAAACTTATTATGTTGATTGGATATTGGAGTTTGAGCATTGAATAAAATATTGGAAATGCTTTTTACAGGTTTTTGAAGAACTATTTTATTCAAAATATAGATGGCACTCTGCCAAAATTTTTACAGAAATTGTTAATACTTCAAATGTGTTATTTGGTTTCACTTCAGTTAAAAATTTTTTTTAACACCTGTCAATAGTGCTCACTACTATAAAAAGAAGTAAGAAAAGTTTTAAAATCCCTTGTAGTGTATTTAATGGGTTATCAGTAGACCAAGTTGGTAATTCATTAGGTATACTACGGGATCATGTTATGTCTTACGGAGGGGTAGGGTGTGACATGTTTTAGTGGTATCAGAGCTAGTTTTTAAATTCTGTTTTGACCTGTAATTTGAATATTCTTTTTTCATAGTACAACTGCTCAATGTCATTGTTTGATACATACAGTACATTACATTATAAAAATGCACTAACACGAGGAAATCTCGTGTTATTTGTTCAGGAGTTCTAAGATCCTCAAATTGACTATGAAAGAAGAGGATCGTTCAGTCGATCAATCGATAGAGGCTGAGGTACAAGGGGAAGCCCCAGCCCTTCATATTGTGAGCGGATCAGCAGCACCAGCCCCCTCAGTACCGCAGTTTCCTACTCAGTTCCCTCAGCAGATGGCTGCAATGTTCTAACAGATGGCTTGTAACACCCTTATGTTCGGTAGTAAGTTTTACTGTTCCGGTGACCAGTGTTGTCCGGACAGCTAGGATGCCTAGAACTACACTTAGATATGAGTGAGGAGACATAAAATAATGAAATAAAAGAAAAGAAAATACAAGAAAAACAAAGGAAAAATAATAGCAATGAAATGTAACCAAGTTAAACGAGCTGAGAACCCTAGCGATGGGTGACCGCACCGTGAAGTTGCGGCGTGGACCGTTGACTAGCCATGGACCACGGAGAACCCTAGAAAATATTTTTAAGACATAATTAAAGATCTATTGAAGTATAAATATCATTAGAAATATCAAAGAAAAATTAATTAGTTAGTAAAAAGAAAATTAAGAAATCAAGAAAATGAAAAAAATCGGTGTTACCGAAAAATTGGGAATGCAACCCGAACAGGGGCATTGCGGTCATTTGACACTCCGAGTTGTCTTTTGACCTAAATTTTCATTAATAATAAATGATATTACACATGGAAAATGTTATGAAAAATTAAATTGGTGGTACATAAATTAAATAGCAAAAGATAGGAGTTAAATGTGGGAATATAAAAACTTTTGAATAAATAAACATTAAATCTTTACTTAGTGCTCCACCAACCCCATTAAGTGGACCATTAAACATCATAGGAGAGTAGAAATAACTCATCTTTCACACCTTGCCAAAACCAGCCGAAACCAAGAAGAAAAGAATCCTCCATGGCCAAAGCTTCCAAGCTCCATGCAAGCTCCACTCTCCCATCTTCAAGCCATGATCCTTACATTTTCCTTCACTAAAGTTGTTCTACACAACTTGGGCAGTATATAGGCAACAAGAAAATTAAGTTTTAGTGAGGTTTTAAAGAATTTCAAAAGTGGTAAGTATGTAGTTTTAATTTTTGTTTCATTAAACTTTGAATGGGTGTTGTGGGTAGTTGATTTGTGGAAGGATTTTTGAAGTTTGATGAGTTAATGGAGAGGTACATTTTGGCAGCCATGGAACTTCAATAAGAATAGTTTATACTTGCATGTAAATAGTGGTTTGAATGATGATTTATAGGTTTGATTGTATGGTACTTGAATTCCATGTGTAAGGTATGATTTTGGAAGCTTAGAAACTAATTGAAAGAGATGTACAACTTTGAAGTGTAGATCAAAATGTGTTGTTTCATGGTTTGGTTTATGGAATTATATTGTTGAATTATGGTGCTTATTATGGCAGCATGTATATGTGTATAAAGGTTTGAATATGGACATGTAAATGAGCTATGTCATGTGGTTAAATTGTTTGTAATTGGACTTGGAAAATTCTGTACTATAATGTGCATATTGAGAATGGTTATAAGCTGCCAAAATGACCAAAAATGAGTTGCAAATTGTGTTTATATTATGGTACAAACCAGAAATGACATGGAAGAGTGACTTGATAAGCATGGGATGTGTAATTGGTAAAGGGTGAATAATGTGCAATAGGGCAGTGTAGGTTTTGGCTTAGAACGTTAAGTACGTGACTCCAATTGGTATGAGACCAATTGGAGGTGAAACAAGGCACAAAAAGTGCCTACTTTCATGAAGGAAGCTTACCAAAATTCTGCTTGGAAGGTGACTTGAAAAATGACTAAATCTGGATTAGTGCTTTGAAAGCCTTAAATTTGACCATTTGGGCAGCAGTTAGTGTTTTGGCCATAACTCACTCAAAACAGGTCCAATTGATCTGAAATTTTTACCATGCATATTTGAGACATATATCTACAATTCTTATGAAGACACCAAAGCCCAGAAATGGCTAGAACCAAGACAAATAGCTTGCACAAGTTCAGGTCCAAAAACTGGCCGAACTAAAAGTGACCTAAAAATGACCTAAAGCTACCATTTTGGTACATTCTGTCCAGCATTGGTAGATTGACCATAACTTGGTCTACATAACTCAGAATGATATGAAATTTTGCCCTGCGTGCAATAAGACATAGATCTATAAGTTTGTAGTTTTGACCAAAACTCGAAAATCGAGGGAACTAGGTCATCCGGTTAGGTCAAATTAGTATACCGAAATCCAGCAAATTGCAATAAAATGCAATATACTTGAAAGTAAAATTGGTAACATATGCCAACACTAAAAGGCCATAAAATGTGACATATTGGTAACATTAAAATCTAATTCACCTAGAGTGCATCGAGGGTCAACATCTTAGGTTGACTAAGGAAATAATAGAATTCAATAAATTAATTATTAAGCCATATTGTTAGAGACAGTTTAAATGAGTACTAAAACACTTCAAATTGTGTGTTTCAGTTAGCAAAGACTTAGGAAAGAGGAAGGAAACACAGATTCAGAGCGAAGAGACAGTTATCAGAGGTTTGTGCACAACAGTTTTTTCTTTTGAATTTTTCAATTGAAATAAATTATGACTATTTGTATATCATTATTTTAAATTGTGAAAAATTGTTTGAATGATATTTGATGGATACTTATTGATTGAAAAGTATTGTAAATGGTTTGAAACCATAGCTATCATGTATATTGATTGAATTCCTCGCTAGCTTGCCTAGTGGGATGAATTGAATTCCCTCTCTGGCTGAAGTGTTGAGGTGTGTGCCTGTTGAGGACGAATAGAATGAGTACTCATATTATTGCTAGCTAGCTATGTTATTCCTCATTAGTCATCGGCTTTTGGGATGAATTGAATTCCTCACTAGCCATTGGCTTTTGGGATGAATTGAACTTTGGCAACATGATTAAGCTGTGTGTGTATGATTTATTGATATTCATTGTGATATTGTGAAATGGAGTTTAAATTCTTATTGACATTCACTGTCTTTTGAATTTAACTATGGTTTTAAGTATCCACTATTTATATGACTTATGATTTGGGATTTAAAGTTGTATTTGGTTAATGTTGCGCACCATTGAGACAATGGCTCAGTGATAGCTTTTTCATTGCTGTCGCAGGTAGACAGACTGACAGGGTAGCAAACTAGGCTGCTAGTACTACACTAAGAGATCATCGGGTACATTGAGTATACCATATTTTACATTTTGTATTGTAATGTATGTTCATTGTATATATATAGTTTTCCTCGTTTTGAGCAGTTGTAAATTAAAATTGTACATTGAAGTTGTAAAATAAATTGTAAATTTTTTTGGTTTGTAAATACTGTGATATATTTCTTTTATCTCAGCCTTTGAAAACACTGAAAAATTATTATGGATTTGAGTTGAGAAATATATTGTGTTGATTAAATGTTGGAGTTTGAGATTGACAAATATATTTGAAGTGCTTTTTACAGGTTTTTGAAGAACTGTTTTATTCAAAATACAGATGGCAGTCTGCCAAAATTTTTACAGAAATTACTAATAATTCAAATGTGTTAGCTGTTTCACTTCAGCTCATAAAATTTTTAACACCTGTAAATAGTGCTCACAACTGTAAAAAGAAGTAAGAAAAGTTTTAAAATCCCTTGTAGTATATTTAATGGGTTATTAGTAGACAAAGTTGGTAATTCATTAGGTATATTACAGGATCATGTTATGCCTTACAGAGGGGTAGGGTGTGACATGTTTTAGTGGTATCAGAGCAAGTTTTTAAATTCTATTTTCACCTGTAATTTGAATATTCTTTCTTCATAGTACAACTGCTCAATGTCATTATTTGATACATAAAGTATATTACATTATAAATATGCACTAACGGGAGGAAATCTCCTTGTGTTATTTGATCAGGAGGTCTAAGATCCTCAAATTGACTATGGAAAAGGGTGATCGTTCAGTCGATCAATCTATAGAGGCTGTGGTACAAGAGGATTGTTAGTAGTATGCCCTAGAGCATATCATTTAGTATGTATCTTGTACATATTTTATTAATAAAAGGCATTTCCACTTTTCCGTTTACATAATATATTTATGTGTAATAGAAAAGGTCCATTGATATTTTGTTAGAAATATTATTCTTGAGTTGTTAAGAATATGAGTGACAATATTTCTAGCACAAAGTATCATAAATAGGTTCACAATCGAGGATACTTCATAATAAGGACATGATTTATCCAGAAAGATTGTATTCATGTTTGTTCCCAAGTTATTTATATGAGATATAAATAAGATGGAATGGTGAGTCTCATGCCATATAACAAACATGACAGGCACTTATAAATGATAAGTAGGCCGAACCAGTGACACTTATGACAAGCACATGGAGTTTTCTCTTGTCAATGTTTTGTCATAAATCATATCAATGTATATAATCTTTAGACCTGAGATAGCACAGTTATCTTCTATATAGGTAGTTTGAGTTTGATACTGCTTTCATACTTGTACTGTGTATGGGTATATGGGCATCTGTTGGCTCCTACTAGTTATATATGGAGGTAGGTGTTGATCAAGATGGAATCTGTTCCTCTAAGTAAGTAGAGATAAAATCCTATGTTCATTTAATTGTTCTTAATGTTACAAGTTCCTGGCCAGGACAGATAGATTTATTCAGAAAAGAGTTTCTGATGAGAAAATCTTTTAATTAAGAACTGGAATTAAAAGAGAGCATAATATTCATAGCAAATGAAGTTTGACATAAACCATGACTCCAGCTTGAGTTGGGATTTTGTAACAGAGAGATTCTAGTGCATGGTAACATATGATTATAGGTTCATTTAAGGTAAACCTTATTACTAATTGGGTGGCCATGGCATGCTATGATAGGTGTTGACCATGGTCTATGAGGTTCGTAAAATGATTTAGAGAAATCATTTATGGTAAGAAAGAGTTCTGATGATATTAAGAGTTGATATCATGTCTCATTGCCAATTAGTGATGAGCCTAGTAAGTCACACACATACACAAGTTATCACTTATTTAAATATGATTTAATTAATTAATTAAAGAGTTTAATTGATTAATTAAATAGGTTTGGTTTGCAATTAAATTGCAAAGTCCCTAGCATGACTTGAAACCAAATCTAGATTAATGGATGTGTAGTATAAATTAAATTTATATTTAAAGTATTTAAATATGAATTTAATTAATGAGAAATTAATTAATAGAGATTAATTAATTAATTTATATTTGATATAAATTAATTAGAAGAAGAAAAATAATTATTTTGGGTTAAGAACTCAAAATTAAGACACAGGGGCATTTTGGTCATTTCACAGTGTGACACATGGCATCATGAGATGGTGACACATGGGATTACACATAAGCTTGCCAAATATATTTTTTTAATCATGTAAGATGATTAAAATCAAGATTAAATATAGATTTGACACTTGGCACAATGTGATTGGGTCACTTAAACCTAGAGCTAATCAAAGGGTGACATGTGGCAAGGGTTTAATGTATTAACCTAGCTATTTAAGTGTTGTTATGAAAAAAAAAGCAACCAGCAGCCACTCCTCTCCTTTTTCACGCCACTTTGAGGCTTTTCATCTATTCTTCTTCATCTCTCATCAATTCAAAGAGATTAGCCATCAATCTCTTGAATTAAGAACACTAGAAATTGTTTCTAGTGTCCTGTTTATATCTCTAATCTCTTAAAAGGCAGAACTTGAATTTCTAATTAATAGAAAAAGCTTTAGAAGCTATTCAAGGGCTGCTATAGGTGTTTTTGGTGTGGACAAGCTAGAGAGACAACATCTGGTGTCCTGAAGACCAATCTCAAAGGCGCAGACACGCTGCAGTGCATCAAGAGGTTAGTGTAATCGTTCTTGATTTAATCTAGGGTTCTAAAATTAATCTGATTAATTTTAAAATCTTAAATGGCAAATATAGATCCAAAAACATATTAAAAGAGTTTTAATATGTTGTTTATCATTGAAATTAAATAGATAAAAATAAATCTTGCATGATGCATGTGACCCTAGGTGAAAATTTTTGAATTCAATGGTATAAACTTGTGTTTTTCACGCTTTCGTTCCTTCAGGGATGCCCCAGCCCTACACAATGTCAGTAGATCAGCCGCACCAGCCCCCTCAGTACCGCAGTTTCCTGCTCAGTTCGCTCAGCAGATGGCTGCAATGTTCTAACAGATGGCTAGTAATGTGCCTACTCAAGTCCCACTACAGACACCAGTGGTATAACCACAGTCTTCTGCAAGGCAGTATGACAAATTGATGAAATATGGGGCTACTGAGTTCAAAGGGACATTAGATCCTCTAGAGGCAGAACAGTGGTTAGAGAGAATGGATAGGGTGTTCAAGAAGTTACATTGTACAAAAGAGCTCAGGTTTGAATATTCAGTGTCTCTGCTATAGGGGGATGCATATGACTAGTGGAAAACCATTCTCCATAGTCTAGTAGAACCTTCAGTGCTAACATGAAATGATTTTCTACTGGAGTTCAGACAAAACTATGTCCCTGATGCTTATGTGGACCAGAAGCTACAAGAGTTCCTAAGTCTAAAACAGGGGAGTAGATCGATAGCTGAATATGAAAGGGAATTTTCCCGCCTGAGCCATTATGCAATAAGTCTACTTTCTACCAGCAGGGAGAGATGTAAGAGGTTTGAAGCCGGCTTGAAGCCCAGTATCAGATTACAAGTGGTCGGATTCAAACATACTAACTTCTTTAAACTTATTTCTCAAGCACTTGAATTATAAAGAATCGAGTTAGAAGCAGCCCCTGATAAAAAGAAATTAGAGAAGACAGAAAAAGAGGAAAAGTCAGTAGAACAGAGTTCCAGTGGTCTTACTGGAAAGAGGAAGAACCATGGGGGACACAGCAGAGGTGGTAAGAAGTCTGGTAGGGGAAGATATTCAGGACAGAAACCTCCTCTATCTGGTCAGGAGAGTACCAGAAGTTCCTACCCTCCCCGCCAATGTGAAACTTGTGGAAGAAATCATGGTGGGGTGTGCTACAAGGACATAGGAGCCTGTTATAATTGTGGAGGCACAGGACACTTTGCTAAGGACTACACCAGTACTCGCAGAGTTGGACCGTCTCCTACTACTGCTGAAGGGTCAGTTCAGAGTCCTGTCACCAGAGGTTCATAACCACCTAGCAGAGGTAGAGGCAGGGGTAGAGGTAACCCAGTAGGCAGCCAAGGCACAGTGAATCAATCAGAGCAAGGTAGTGCTCCAGTCAAAGTCTATGCAATGAGACAGAGAGAAGAGGCCGAGACATCTGATGTTGTGGCTGGCACCTTCTCAACTTTTAATCAAGATGTGTTTGTGTTATTTGATCTGGGTTCTACCCATTCTTATGTGAGTGCTAGCACCATTGATTGCATTGTTGTTCCATGTACAAAAATGGACTTTGAGGTGCTAGTAACAAGTCCGTTAGGATAATAGGTCAGGGTTAATATAATGTATAGGGATTGTCCTTTGGTGATCCAAGGACATATTTTTCTATCTGATCTCATTAAAATGCCCTTCAGAGATTATGATATCATCTTGGGCGTGGATTGGTTAGCCAGGCATCACGCCATGATTGACTGTAGATTGAAGACAGTCACTTTTGGTCTCCCTCAGTATAGTGATGTGGTAATACATGGAGAGAGGCAGCTATTGCCATCGAACATCATTTCGGCTGCACTAGCTAGAAAAATGATCAGAAAGAGGTGTGAAGCATACTTGGCACATGTGGTAGACACCCAAGTGGGGAGTCCAGCATTGAGGGACATCCCTACAGTATATGACTTTCCAGATGTGTTTCTTAATGAATTGCCAGGATTACCTCCAGAAAGAGAGGTGCAGTTTGAAATTAATGTTATGCCTGGTATGGATCCAATCTCCATAACACCATATAGAATGGCACCAGCAGAGTTGAAGGAATTGAAGGCACAATTGAAAGAACTACTTGAAAAGGGCTTCATCCGCCCTAGTGTGTCACCTTAGGGAGCGCTAGTATTGTTTGTTAAGAAGAAAGATAGCACTCTTCGCTTATGTATCGACTACCAGCAGTTGAATAAGGTGATAATAAAGAACAGATATCCATTACCTCACATTGATGATCTGTTTGATCAGTTGAAGGGTGCAGCTGTATTCTCCAAAATTGATTTGCGGTCTGGTTATTATCAGTTGAAAGTGTAAGAGCATAGTATTCCAAAGACTGCTTTTAGAACTCGATATAGCCACTATGAGTTTTTGGTAATGCCATTCATGTTAACTAATGCTCCAGCTGCTTTTATGGATCTGATGAACACTATCTTCAGACCATATCTCGACCAGTTTGTGGTGGTGTTTATTGATGACATTTTGATATATTCGAGGAATGCAGAGGAGCATGACAGATATCTGCGGAATGTACTGCAGACTTTAAGGGAGAAACAGCTATATGCCAAATTGTCGAAATGTGAATTTTCTCCTTCTTGGGACATGTTGTGTCAACTAAAGGGATCAATATAGATTCGAGCAAGGTAGAAGCTATCCTTAATTGGAAGCCACCCAGGAATATCACAGAAATTCGCAGTTTTCTGGGTTTAGCTGGATATTACCGTCAATTTGTGAAAGGGTTTTCTATGTTATCTTCTCCACTGACCAAGCTGCTTCGGAAAGATGTAAAATTTTAGTGGACTGATAAATGCCGGCAGAGATTTTGATGAGTTGAAGAGGTGTTTGACTGAAGCTCCAGTCCTTACTTTACCTACTATATGTAAAGAATACACAGTTTATAGTGATGCTTCTCACAATGGGTTAGGCTGTGTACTGATGCAAGATTGGAATGTTATTGCTTATGCATCACGCCGGCTGAAACCGCATGAGAGGAACTACCCAACACATGATTTGGAGCTAGCAGCTATTGTTTTTGCTCTGAAGATCTGGAGACACTATTTATATAGGGAGAAATGTTACATCTACAAAGATCACAAGAGCTTAAAGTACTTAGGCACCCAGAAGGAGTTGAATTTGAGGCAGAGGAGAAGGTTAAAACTGATTAAAGACTATGATTGCTTAATAGACTATCAGCCAGGGAAAGCAAATGTGGTGGCTGACGCCTTAAGTCGTAAGACTATGGTAAGTCTCAGAGTTTCTCCTTTGTCCATGGTACATGAATTGAAAGCACAGCATGCCAGTTTAGAGATTGATGATGAGGGACAAACAGATGGCCAGTCTGAAAGGGTAATTCAGATATTGGAGGATATGCTATGGGCTTGTGTGATTGAGTTTGAAGGTAGTTGGGATATACACTTGCCTTTGATTGAGTTTGCTTATAACAACAACTACCAATCAAGCATTGGGATGCCTCCATATGAAGCTTTGTATGGCAGGGAGTGCAGAACTCCCCTATGTTGGGATGAAATAGGTGAAAGAAAGATGATTGGGCCAGAAATTGTTCAGCAGGCAGAGGAAAAGATCATATTGATCAGAAATAGACTCAAGGCTGCATCAGACCGTCAGAAGTCCTATGTTGATCTGAAGAGAAGAGATATTGAATATGCAGTGGGTGATAAGGTATTCCTTAAAGTTTCTCCTAGGAAGAGGATTATGAGATTTGGCAGAAAGGGAAAACTGAGTCCTCGTTTCATTGGACCATATGAGGTTCTGGAAAGAGCGGGTCCTTTGGCATATCGGCTAGCATTACCTCCAGAGCTAGAAAGGATACACAGTGTCTTCCATATGTCCATGTTAAGGAGGTACAGATCTGACCCATCTCATGTACTACCAGTTGAAGAGATTGAGGTAAATCCAGACCACTCATATGATGAAGAACCCATAGAAATTCTGGCTTATGAGGTGAAGCAGCTGAGGAATAAACAGATACACCTGGTTAAAGTGATGTGGAACCATCATTCAGGCTAGGAAGCTACTTGGGAACATGAAGAGGATATGAGGAAACAACACCCACAGCTGTTCAGAGATTAATGCCAGGTAAAATTTCGAGACGATATTTATTTTAGGGGGGGGGGGGGGAAGGAGAATTGTAACACCCCAATGTTCGGTAGTGCGTTCTACTGTTCTGGTGACCAGTGTTGTCCGGACAGCTAGGATGCCTAGAACTACACTTAGGTATGAGTGAGGAGACATAAAATAATGAAATAAAAGAAAAGAAAATACAAGAAAAATAAAGAAAAAATAATAGCAATGAAATGTAACCAAGTTAAACGAGCTGAGAACCCTAGCGATGAGTGATCGCACCGGGAAGTTGCGGCGTGGACCGTTGACTAGCCCTGGACCGCGGAGAACCCCGAAAAATATTTTTAAGACATAATTAAAGATCTATTGAAGTATAAGTATCATTAGAAATATCAAAGAAAAATTAATTAATTAATTAATTAGTACAAAGAAAAATGAGAAATCGAGAAAATGACAAAAATCGGTGTTACCGAAAAATCGAGAATGCAACCCGAACAGGGGCATTGTGGTCATTTGACACCCCGAGTTGTCTTTTGACCTAAATTTCCATTTACAATAAATGATATTACACATGGAAAATGTCATGAAAAATTAAATTGGTGGTACATAAATTAAACAGCAAAAGATAGGAGTTAAATGTGGGAATATAAAAACTTTAGAATAAATAAACATTAAATCTTTACTTAGTGCTCCACTAACTGCATTAAGTGGACCATTAAACATCATAGAATAGCAGAAATAACTCATCTTCCTCACCTTGCCAAAACCAGCTGAAACCAAGAAGAAAAGAATCCTCCATGCCCAAAGCTTCTAAGCTCCATGCAAGCTCCACTCTCCCATCTTCAAGCCATGATCCTTACATTTTCCTTCACTAAAGTTGTTCTACACAACTTGGGCAGTATATAGGCAACAAGAAAATTAAGTTTTGGTGAGGTTTTGAAGAATTTCAAAAGTGGTAAGTATTTAGTTTTAATTTTTGTTTCATTAAACTTTGAATGGGTGTTGAGGGTAGTTGATTTGTGGAAGGATTTTTGAAGTTTGATGAGTTAATGGAGAGGTACATTTTGGCAGCCATGGAACTTCAATAAGAACAGTTTATACTTGCATGTAAATAGTGGCTTGAATGATGATTTATAAGTTTGATTGTATGGTACTTGAATTCCATGTGTAAGGTATGATTTTGGAAGCTTGGAAACTAATTGAAAGAGATGTACAAATCGGCAACTTTGAAGTGTAGATCAAAATGTGTTGTTTCATGGTTTGGTTTATGGAATTATATTGTTGAATTATGATACTTGTTATGGCAACATGTATATGTGTATAAAGGTTTGAATATGGACATGTAAATGAGCTATGTCATGTGGTTAAATTATTTATAATTAGACTTGAAAAATTATGTACTATAATGTGCATATTGAGAATGGTTATAAGCTACCAAAATGACCAAAAATGAGTTGCTAAATGTGTTTATGTTATGGTACAAACCAGAAATGACATGGAAGAGTGACTTGGTAAGCATGGGATGTGTAATTGGTAAAGAGTGAGTAATGTACAATAGGGCAGTGTAGGTTTTGGCTTAGAACCTTAAGTGTGTGACTCCAATTAGTATGAGACCAACTGGAGATGAAACTAGGCATAATAAGTGCCAACTTTCATGAAGGAAGCTTACCAAAATTCTGCTTGGAAGGTGACTTGAAAAATGACCAAATCCGGATTAGTGCTTTGAAAGCCTAAAAATTGACCATTTGGGCAGCAGTTAGTGTTTTGGCCATAACTCACTCAAAACAGGTCCAATTGACCTGAATTTTTATCATGAATAGTTGAGACATATATCTACAATTCTTATGTCCACTAAAGCCCATAAATGGCCAGAACCAAGCCAAATAGCTTACACAAGTTCAGGTACAAAAACTGGCCAAACCAAAAGTGACCTAAAAATGACCTAAAGCTACCATTTTGATACATTATGTCCAGCATTGGTAGATTGACCATAACTTGGTCTACATAACTCAGAATAACTTGGCAACATGATTAAGCTATGTGTGTATGATTTATTGATATTCATTGTGATATTGTGAAATGGAGTTTAAATTCTTATTGACATTCACTGTCTTTTGAATTTAACTTTGGTTTTAAGTATCCGCTATTTATATGACTTATGATTTGTGATTTAAAGTTGTATTTGGTTAATGTTGTGCACCACTGAGACAATGGCTCAACGATAGCTTTTCATTGCTATCGCAGGTAGACTTATGATTTGTGATTTAAAGTTGTATTTGGTTAATGTTGTGCACCACTGAGACAATGGCTCAACGATAGCTTTTCATTGCTATCGCAGGTAGACAGACTGACAGGGCAGCAGACTAGGCTGCTAGTACTCACCGAGAGATCATCGGGTATATTGAGTATACCATATTTTGCATTTTGTATTGTAATGTATGTTCACTGTATGTATATAGTGTTCTTGGTTTTGAGCAGTTGTAAATTAAAATTATACATTGAAGTTATAAAATAAATTGTAAATTATTTTGGTTTGTAAATATTGTGATATATTTCTTTTATCTCAGCCTTTGAAAACACTAAAAAATTATTATGAATTTGAGTTGAGAAACATATTGTATTAATTAAATGTTGAAGTTTGAGATTGAGAAATATATTTGAAGTGCTTTTTACAGGTTTTTAAAGAACTTTTTTATTCAAAATACAGATGGCACTCTGCCAAAATTTTTACAAAAATTACTAATAATTCAAATGTGTTAGCTGTTTCACTTTAGTTCAAAAATTTTTTAACACCTATAAATAGTGCTCACCACTGTAAAAAGAAGTAAGAAAAGTTTTAAAATCCCTTGTAATGTATTTAATGGGTTATCAATAGACGAAGTTGGTAATTCATTACGCATACTACGGGATCATGTTATGCCTTACAGAGGGGTAGGGTGTGACATGGCTGGTAACATGCCTACTCAAGTCCCACTACAGACACCAGTGGTACAACCATAGTCTTCAGCTAGGCAGTACGAGAAGCTGATTAAGTATGGGGCTACTGAGTTCAAGGGGACAGTGGATCCGCTAGAGGCAGAACAATGGTTGGAAAGGATGGAAAGAGTTTTTAGGAAGCTACACTGCACTTATGAGCTAAAGTTTGAATACTCAGTCTCACTTCTACAGGGAGATGCATATGACTAGTGGAAAACCATTCGCTATAGTTTGGTGGAACCCCCAGTACTGACATGGGATGACTTTCTAAAAGAGTTCAGACAAAAATATGTCCCAGATACCTATGTGGACCAGAAGCTACAGGAGTTCTTAAGCCTGAAGCAAAGGAAAAGAACAGTGGCAGAATATGAAAGAAACTTCTCTTGATTAAGTCATTTTGCAGGAAGCCTGCTTACCACTCCTAGAGACAGATTGAGACTGGGTTAAGGCCTAGTCTAAGAATGCAAGTTTTGGGGTTCTAACACTAGAATTTCTCAGAGCTAATATCGCAAGCCCTGGAATTGAAAAGAATTGAGAATGAAGAAACAGTTAAAAAGGATACAGAAGAAAAAGAGAAAATTAGAAAGACTACTGGTCAAGT
This sequence comes from Hevea brasiliensis, assembly GCF_030052815.1. Lineage (NCBI taxonomy): Eukaryota > Viridiplantae > Streptophyta > Magnoliopsida > Malpighiales > Euphorbiaceae > Hevea > Hevea brasiliensis. The sequence continues at coordinate 79,918,862 of NC_079493.1, read as the reverse complement.
TCCTGATAGTGGGTCAGGAAAGAGAAAGCACTTTGGAGGATCTAGCTCACGCAAATAGGGTAGAAATAGATCTTCTGGACAGAAACCACCTCGATCGGATTAGCAAACTCAGCAGAAACCCAGAAATGCACTGTCGGATCGACTTTGTGAAACTTGTGGTAAACCACATAGTGGGGTATGTTATAGAGCCATAGGAGCATGTTTTAATTGTGGAGAGACTGGTCATTTTGCTAGGGATTGTATAAATCCATGTCATTCTGGATCATTTGTTACACCAGAGGGATCAACCCAAGTTTCTACCCCAAAGAGTTCACCATCTGTTAGTAGAGGCAGAGGTAGAGGTAGGGGTAGTACACCTAGAAGTCAGAGTACTATGAATCAGCCAGAACAGGGTGATGCTTCAGCTAGAGTATGCGTTATACAACAGAGGGAAGAGGCTGAAACTTTTGACATCGTTGCTGGTACTCTCTAAATTAGTAACTAATATATATATGTATTGCTTGACCTGGGGTCTGCATACTTTTATGTTAGTGCCAGTATTGTTTGCCTTCCTGTTGTCCCTCATATAAAAAAATTTGTTAGTCACCTAAAAGTAAGTTATAATAATGGAATTGCTCTAGATGAGGGCAAAGATGTTACAGTTAGTAATTGTCAATGGATATTGTAATCAGAATAAGTTTCGGATATTAGTGAATTCGAAAAGGATAAAAGATAAGAAAGTTTAATCTATGGGAGTGTATCGTAATAACTATGTAATGTTCTTGATGTTTGTACTGTAAGCTGCATATTACAGTACTGACTTGAGATTATTGTATAGAGCTACGTACTACTCAATAATACACCAAGATGAGAATAGTTTCCAACGTCATCTGTTTTGGTATAGTTATGCAAGGACAGAATTTTATTGTTGGAAATAAGTTTGAAAATCCTACTTAGGGATTTAAAACTCAAAAGTTAGAATATCGAAAGGTTATAGTTTAGTACAAAAGAAAGTAAGTTATAGAATATTAATAGATAAAAAGAGTTATGAAAGTAAAAATTTGAACAATTGGTTCAGATATAACAAAGAAATGTTACGAATGTGAGTAAGATTGTTGACTAGAATGGTCAAAGGACCCATGACTAGATAAGTAATTCTAACATGACCTCAAGGGTCATTTAATAAGGAAACATGAAATGAAATATTAGACAGAACAATATTAATAGAAGATTCATGTCATACAAACAAATTAAATGTTGTATTAGATTGTTAAAATTCTTATACAAATTCAAAGGAAAGAAGATTGTACAATCATATAGAAAGGAGAAAATAAACGTATGACTATTGTAAGATGGCTATTGGGTAAAATTTCACAGACGAAATTTATTTTAAGGGGGGGGGGGGGGAGAATTGTAACACCCCTATGTTCAATAGTGCGTTCCATGTGCTTGTCATAACTGTCACTGGTTCGGCCTACTTATCATGTATAAGTGCCTATCATGTTTGTTATTTGGCATGACACTCACCATTCCATCTTATTAATATCTCATATAAATAACTTGGGAACAAACATTATTACAATCTTTCTAGATAAGTCATGTCCTTATTGTGAAGTATCCTCGATTGTGAACCTATTTATGATACTTTGTGCTAGAAATACTGCCACTCATATTCTTAACAACTTATGAATAGAATTTCTAACAAAATATCAATGGACCTTTATTACACATAAATATATTATGTAAATGGAAAAGTGAAAATGCCTTTTATTAATAAAATATGTACAAGATACATACTAAATGATATGCTTTAGGGCATACCACTAACAATCTCCCACTAGCACTAGAGTCATTCATTACAATATCTTATACCCATCTTCTCAAGATGTCGGTCTAGCTGAGTCTGTGACATAGGCTTAGTGAATAGATCAGCTAGATTTTCAGCTGATGTTATTTTCTGCATGGCTACATTGCCTCGTCCAATTATTTCTCTGATAATGTGGTAGCGCCTTTCTATGTGTTTGGATTTCTGATGAGACCGAGGTTCCTTAGCCTGTGTGACTGCTCCATTGTTGTCACAATGAAGTGGAACTGCTGACTCAATGGAAGGAACTACTGTAAGTTCTATCACGAACTTCTTTATTCAAACAGCTGCCTTTGCAGCATCTGATGCAGTAATGTAACACCCCTAAGTTTGGTAGTGCGTTCTACTATTCCAGTGACCAGTGTTGTCCGGACAGCTAGGATGACTAGAACTACACTTCGATATGAGTGAGGAGACATAAAATAATGAAATACAAGAAAAGAAAATACAAGAAAAACAAAGGAAAAATAATAGCAAAGAAATGTAACCAAGTTAAGCGAGCCGAGAACCCTAGCGATGGGTGACCACACCGAGAAGTCGCGGCGTAGACCGTTGACTAGCCCTGGACAGTGGGGAACCTTGGAAAATATTTTTAGGACTTAAATAAATGTCTATTGAAGTATAAATACCATTATAAATATCAAAGAAAAATTAATTAATTAATTAGTACAAAGAAAAGTGAGAAATCGAAAAATGGACAAAACCCGGTGTTATCGAAAAATCGGGAATGCAACCCGAACAGGGGCAGTGTGGTCATTTGACAACCCGAGTTTTCTTTTGACCTTAATTTCCATTAAAAATACATGATATTACACTTGGAAAATGTCATGAAAAATTAAATTGGTGGTACATTAATTAAATAGCAAAAGTAAGGGGTTAAATGTGGGAATTTGGGAATTTAAGATTAAATAAATATTAAACTTCACTTAGTGGTCCACTAACTCCCTTAAGTGGACCATTAACCTTCATTTTGGACAGAAATAATCCATCTTCTTCAACCTCCCAAAGTCCAGCCGAAATGCTCTTCAAAGAATCCTCCATGGCCAAAGCTTCCAAGCTCCATGCAAGCTCCATTCTCTCATCTCCAAGCCATTTTTCCACTTGATTCCTTCACTAAAGTTGTTCTACACCACTTGGGCAGTAGATAGGCAGCAAGAAGATCAAGTTTTGGTGAAGTTTTAAAGAGTTTCAAAATTGGTAAGTAGGTATTTTTGATGCTTACTTCATTAAAGTTTGTGTGGATGTTATGGGTAGTTGAATTGTGGAAAGATTTTTGGAGAGTGATGTATTAAGGAAGATGTTTATTTTTGGCAGCCATGGAAACTCCTTGAGGACAGTTTATTCTTGCTTGTAAATGGTAGATTAAAGGGTTGATTAAATGTTCATGTGTGTAGGAATTAATTTGGGTGATGTATACTTAGTGTATGTGAATGTGTACTTGAATTTGGAAGCTTGGAAATTAATGGACTGTAATGTATGAATCGGCAGCTTGGTTTGGTGAACCATAAAGATGTTATTTTATGTTTGGTTTATGGAATATTAATGTTAAATTGTGATAGCTGTTATGGCAGGTTGGGTATATGTATGATGGTGTGAGGTTGGACATGTAAATGAGCTCGGTTAGGTGATTGAATTGTTGTAATTTGAGCTTGAAAAATTCTGTACTAAATGGTGCATGTTGAGTGTGATTATAAGCTGCCAAAATGACCAACAATATGTTGTGAAATGTATTTAGGTTAGGGTACAAACCAGAATTGGCATGAATGTATAGTTTGGTAAGTGTTGAAAGTATCCTTTGATGAGTAATGAACAAATGCAATAGGGCAGTTTATGTTATGGGCCTAGAACCTTAAGTTTATAGCTCCAATTGGTATGAGACCAATTGGAGGTGAAACTAGGCACAAAATGTGCCAACTTTCATGAAGGAAGCTTACCGAAATTCTGCTTGTAAGGTAACTTGAAAGGTGACCAAATCCGGATTAGTGCATTTAAGGCCTGAAAATTGACCATTTGGGCAGCAGTTAGTATTTTGGCCATAACTCACTCAAAACAGGTCCAATTGACCTAAAATTTTGACCATGAATAGCTAAGACCTATATCTACAAGTCTTATGAAGACACCAAAGCCCAGAAATGACCATAAGCAAGTCAAAAAGCTTGCACAAGTTAGGGTCCAAAAACTGGCCGAACCAAAATTGACCTAAAATAACCTAAAGTGACCAATTTTGGTACATTCTGACCAGCAATAGTAAAATGACCATAACTTGGTCTAGTAAACTCAGAATGACCTGAAATTTTGCCCTGCGTGCAATAAGACATAGATCTATAAGTTTGTAGTTTTGACCGAAAGCCGAAAGCCGAGGGAACTAGGTCATCCGGCTAGGTCAAATTAGTATACCGGGATCCGACAAATTGCAATAAAACGCAATACACATGGAAATAAATTTGGTAACATGTACCAATACTAAAAAGGCTACAAATGTGACATATTGGTAACATTAAAACCTAATTCACCTAAACTGCATCGAGGGTTGACATCTTAGGTTGACTAAGAAAATAATAGAATTCGATAAATTAATTATTGAACCTTATTCTTAGAGACAGTTTAAATGAGTACTGAAACACTTTAAAATTGTGTTTCTCAGTTAGCAAAGACTCAGGGAAGGGGAAGGAAATACTGAGTCAGAGCCAAGAGATAGTTATCAGAGGTTTGTAAACAACTAGTTTTTAACTGATTTTGTTTTGAATATTTCATATGATTAAATGACATATTTTTCTTATGTATTATGTTTAACAAGCATTGAATTTAATTCAATGATTATTGAAATTGTTATAGTATGTATGAATTTAGCTTTGTGAAATAGTATTTCCACAAGTATTAAGCATTGTTATGGATTGAATCAATTATATTTTGGAAAATTGTGATAGAACATGTTTTGAATTGTGATGGTAATTTTCATGGAAAAATGCAAATTTATGATTTGAATTGTGATAAGCATAAAAATTATTGGATATTGGAATTGAATTTGAATCGAATTATATTGTGATTTATGCTCACTAAAAGGATTGTGATATTGTTTTATATCTCACTATAGATGCTTGACTAGGTTATTACCCATCTCTCTCATTTATTGAGAAGACAATGGAGTTAGTTGTGTTTTGATTACCATGGTATGTGCACAGGCTTAGATTTTCCTCTGATTTGAGGTTAGATCTAAGTTTTTTATCGTTATGGCCCTTGTGGAAGATTCATTATTGTGGTGTATACTGTGCACAATGATTCAACCTCCCCGACCATAGGGAGTTAGAATCACTTCGAATATGGCCCTTTCGGATTAGTCTTGCACAGTTAGTGAGATAAAGAATGATTTTTGAGATAAAGAATGATTTTTGAGATAAAGAATGATTTTTGAGATACAGCATGATTTTTGAGATACAACATGGTTTTTGAGATACAACATGGTTTTTGAGATACAGAATGTTTTTTAATAGTAAAGAATTGTGATTTTAGTTATGATTTATGTATAATTGTTTTATTGGAACTACCTTAAATGGTTAGTCATGATATGATAAATTGAATTTCGTGATCAAAGTCATTTCATACAAATGATTTACACTATTGGCAATGAATATTTCGAGTTTTAGAATTTGATGAGTATTCAGATTTCCATATTATTTGCTGTAAATTTTGTCGATATATATTGTACTATGTTTTAAATTATAGTTGTGCACCACTGAGTTCACCACTCAGCGATAGCTTTGTATGCTATCGCAGGTAAGAAGAGCATAGAGCAGTGAGTAAGTTTCTGTGAAGATTCATTCAGATCAGCTCCAGGTATATCATAGGTATACCCATGTACATAGGTTTTGATGTATGCATGTAATAATATATATGTAAATTATTTGAGCAGTTGTATAAAAACTCTTGTAAAATATTTTGGTATGTAATTAAATGTAAATTATTTTAAATGTAAATTTGGGATTTCATTTATCTGAATAGTTTTATAATACTAATTTTGAGTCTTGAAATCAATGAAATGTTTCTTTTATGAGGAAATTGATTTGATTATTGAGATTTGAATTATGGGTTCAAATGAAGTTATTGAAGTTGTATTCGAGAAAATATATTGGGAGTGTGTTCTTTGCAGGTTTTGAAGAACTATTTTCTCAAAATACAACCGGCACTTTGCCGAAATTTTGAAAAAATTTTATAACACCAGATTTTAATCAATGATTTAAATTTCATGAAAATTGTTTTAAAATCCCTTGTAGTATATTTAATAGATTATCGATAGGCAAAGTATGATAATTCATTAGGTGTACTACGGGATCATGTTACATCTTACAGGGGAGTAGGGTGTGACAAGTAATATACTCAGCCTCGGTAGTGGAATCTGCAGTCGTGCTCTGTTTGAAACTCTTCCAACTGACTGCACCTCCATTACAAATGAACACATACCCAGAGGTAGACTTTCTATCATCGATATCTGATTAGAAATCAGAATCAGTATAACAATCCAATTGCAAATCTCCACCTCCATAGATAAAGAATAAATCCTTAGTTCTTCTCAAGTATTTAAGGATATTCTTGACAGCTATCCAGTGTTCCAAACCTGGATTAGATTGATACCTGCTAGTCAAACTAATAGCATATGTGATATCCGGCCTAGTACACAACATTTCATACATTAAACTTCCAATAGCCAAAGCATATGGAATCCTGGCCACTTTATCTCTTTCTTCAGGTGTCTTTGGAGACATCTCTTTAGAAAGGTAGATACCATGTCTCACTGGCAATAATCCTTTCTTGGAATCAAGCATCTTATACCTCGTTAACACCTTTTATAAGTAAAGACTTTGGGATAAACCAATTATTCTTTTCGCTCTATCTCTATAGATGCGAATCCCTAGAATATAAGTTGCCTCCCCTAAGTCTTTCATGGAGAATGTATTTGACAATCATACCTTTACAATTGTCAACATACCTATGTCATTACCCATCAACAGTATGTCATCCACATATAAGACAAGGAAAATGATAGCACTGTCACTAACCTTCTTATATACACATGGCTCATCCTCATTTTTGATAAAACCAAATGATTTAATGGCTTCATCAAAACAAATGTTCCAACTCCTCGAAGCTTGTTTCAACCCATAAATGGATCGCTTTAGCTTGCATACCTTGGAACCATCTTGGGATTCAAAACCCCTAGGTTGTTCCATGAAAATGTTTTCTTCAATATATCCATTGAGAAAAGCTATTTAGACATCCATCTTCCAAATCTCATAATCATAGTATACAGCTATTGATAATAGAATCCTAATTGATTTAAGCATGGAAACAGGCGAGAAAGTCTCCTCATAGTCGATTCCTTGCCTTTGGCAAAACCCTTTCGCTATTAGCCCTGCCTTATAGGTCTCTACCTTTCCATCAGAACCAATTTTCTTCTTGAAAACCCATTTGTTCCCTATAGGTATAATACCTTCAGGTAGGTCAATAAGATCCCAAACTTGATTCTTGTTCATGGAATCAATCTCAAATTTCATAGCATCAATCCATTTAGAAGAGTCTATATCTGATATAGCTTCTTCATAGGTAAGTGAATCATCGTCATGATCTATTTCTTCATGAGTAGACAACTCTTGTTCTTCTTCATGAAGGAAACCATATCTCACTGGTGGGTGAGATACCCTAGTTGTTCTACGAGGAATAATTGTAGATGTTATATCAATAGGTATAGGTTGACTAGATGGATCTATATCCATCTGATCTGTTGGTTGGTCAGAATTCTCCAATTCTAACTCTATTTGCCTTCTTTCGCCTCCTTCTTAAACAAACTGTTGTTCAAGAAATGCGTCATCTCTACTTATCACAACCTTTTGTGATGTGGGCAAATAAAAATAGTATCCAAAACTATCTTTTGGATATCCAACAAATCGACCCTTTTCTGATCTGGTTTTCAATTTATCAGTGTTCAGCTTTTTGATATAAGCTGGACAACCCCAAATCTTAACATGCTTAAGACTTGGTTTTCTTCCATGCCGTATCTCATAAGGTGTGGAAGAAACTGATTTTAATGGAATCCTATTCAGAATATATAAAGCTGATTCTAATGCAAATCCCCAAAAAGAGATTGGCATATCAGTATAGCTCATCATACTACGTACCATATCCAATAGGGTATGATTTCTCCTTTCAGATACACCATTCAGCTGTGGTGTTCCTGGAGGTGTCAGCTGGGAAACAATGCCGTGCTCTCCCAAGTATTCATCAAATTTAGTACTCAAATATTCACCTCCACGATCTGATCAAAGAGCTTTAATACTCTTTCCTGTTTGATTTTCTTCTTCAGATTTAAATTCTTTAAACTTTTCAAAGGATTCATGTTTGTATTTCATCAAATACAAATACCAAAACCTTGATTTATCATCAGTAAAGGTAATAAAGTAATGAAAACTATAACACCCCTATGTTCGGTAGTGCGTTCTACTATTTCGGTGACCAGTGTCTATCTAGACAGCTGGGAAGCCTAGAACTACACTTAAATATTGGTGAGAAGACATAAAATAATGAAATACAAGAAAAGAAAATACATGAAAAATAAAAAAAAATAATAGTGATGAAATGTAACCAAGTTAAACGAGCCGAGAACCATAGCGATGGGTGACCGCACCGGAAAGTTGCGGCGTGGACCGTTGACTAGCCCTGGACAGCGGGGAACCTTGAAAAATATTTTTAAGACATAATTAAAGACTTATTGAAGTATAAATATCATTAGAAATATCAAAGAAAAATTAATTAATTAGTGCAAAGAAAAACGAGAAATCGATAAAACTCGGTATTACCGAAAAATTGGGAATGCAACCCGATTAGGGGCATTGTGGTCATTTGACATCCCGAGTTGCCTTTTGACCTAAATTTCCATTAAAAATAAATGATATTACACTTTAGAAATGACATGAAAAATTAAATTGAGATACATTATGTAAATAGTAAAAGATTAGTGGTAAATGAGCAAAATCAAGGAAATTAAGATTAATGAATTGTTTAACTAAGTTAGTGTTCCACTAGTGCCATCTAAAGGGACCCATATTAAGCATTAGTGGATTGAAACTACCATCTTCAACCTCACTTTGCAAAACCAGCCGAATCCTTTCTTCCAAGGTCCATCCATGGCGTCCACACTCCAAGCTCAAGTTCACCATGATTTAGCCATCCTTTACACTAGCTTTCTTCATTAAACTTGACCACCATACCTTAGGCAGCATACTAGGAGCAAGAAAAATAAATTTTGGTGAGGTTTTGAAGAAGTTCAAAAGTGGTAAGTGAGTATTTTCCATTCTTGCTTCATTAAACTTTGAGTGGATGTTGTGGGTAGTTGATTTATAGAAGAATTTTTGATATTTGATGACTTATTGGAGTGAGCTATTTTGGCAGCCATGAAACCTCACCATGAATAGCTTGTCCTTGCATGTAAATGGCTATTTGAATGTTGATTTAAATGTTTAATTGTACTGAAGTTGAATCCCATGTGTAAAGTTTGATTTGTAAGCTTGGAGAAGTGAAAATGGAAGTTGATGGGTATGTGTAAACTTGTGGCAGCCTCATGAAGAAGATTGAAGTGTTTAAGTTCATAAAATTATTGTTGAATTATGTTGTTATTGATGGCAGCATGTATATGTGTATAATGGTTTGGAATTGAGTATGTAAATGGGGTATGTTCATGTTGTTAAATGGTGTAAATGGTCTTTGAAAAATTCTGTGTTATAGTGTGCATATTGAGAATGGTTACAAGCTGTCCAAAATGACCAAAATGTGTTGTTAAATGTGTTAATGGTAAGGTACAAATCAGAATTGGCATGAAGGAAGTAGTTTGGTAAGTGTTGAATATGTAATTGGTAAGTGATGAGAAGTGTGTAGTATACCGAAATCCGGTAAATTGCAAGAAAATGCAATACACTTGGAAATGAAATTGGTAACATATACCAATACTAAAGGGCTATAAAATGTGACATATTGATAACATTAAACCTAATTCTCTTAGAGTGCATCAAGGGTCAACATTTTAGGTTGACTAATGAAATGAATTGAAGGGAATAGTACCAAGAAAATTTAAATATTAGATTTTATTGTTAGAAATAAATTCATTGAGTACTGAAACACTTTAAATTGTGTGTTTCAGTTGAAAAGGATATTGAGAAGCATAAGGAACACTGAGTCAGGGCCAAGAGGCATATATCAGAGGTTTGTGCACAATAATTTTGATTTCTCATTTTCTACTTAAAAAGTTAATTGAACATTGTAGTTTTAAATTGTGTCTGTGCACAATACTTTTTATAATTACTATTTTTACTAGAAACTTTATTTGAAGAAATGAGTTATGAATAATTTTTTATTGTTTTAGCTTTGGGAATATTATTTGGAAATTATTGTGTTGCCTACTTTGTAAATGGAAATTTTGAGATAAAATGCGATTTGTGGTTTGTATGAAATATTGTAATTTGGAATTGTTTTGATTCACACTTGGCATGACAATGTTACTATGTTCCTCCTCCATTTATGGGGTGAGTGTGATTATATTCCTCCCTCTTTGACTTGCCAATCTGAGGTGAGTGTGGATGAGTTCTGATTATCTAGCTAGCTTCCTCCCTCATTGATTTCAATTATTGGGGTGAGTGTGCCTTGTCGTGGTGTACAACAGGCATGTTCGGAAAAGTTTGTGTCATTACCTAAATTGTGTTATCGATTGGCAGCACTGTGTTATTCAGTTATTTGATGAAATTTTTATTATATGAACTTTGTAAATTATGAGATGGAATTGTGAATTATTTGATTTGTAAATTGTCAATAAAAGTTTTATATATCACATTTCAAACTGTTATTGTGCACCACTGAGTAAATTTTACTCAGTGATAGCTTTTTATTGCTGTCGCAGGTAGACAGACTGATAGGGCGGCAGACTAGGCTGCTAGTGCTACATTGAGAGTTCATCGGGTATATTGAGTATACCATATTCTGCATTTTGTATTGTAATGTATATTCGCTGTATGTATATATTGTTCTTGGTTTTGAGCAGTTATAAATTAAAATTATATATTAAAGTTGTAAACTAAATTTGTAAAATATTTTGGCTTGTAAATATTGTGATATAATTCTTTTATCTTAGCTTTTGAAAACACTGAAAATTTATTATGGATTTGAGTTAGCAAATATTGAGAAAATTATTGTGTTGATTGGATATTGGAGTTTGAGGATTGAACAAAATATTGGAAGTGCTTTTTACAGGTTTTTGAAGAACTATTTTATTCAAAATACAGATGGAACTCTGTCAAAATTTTTACAAAAATTGTTAATACTTCAAATGTGTTATTTGGTTTCACTTCAGTTAAAAAATTTTTTTAACACCTGTCAATAGTGCTCACCACTATATAAAGAAGTAAGAACAGTTTTAAAATCCCTTGTAGTGTATTTAATGGGTTATCAGTAAACGAAGTTGGTAATTCATTAGGTATGCTACGGGATCATGTTATGCCTTATGGAGGTGTAGGGTGTGACAAAAACCGCCTCTAGCCATTTCCTTAAATGGACCACATACATCACTATGTATTAGCTCCAAAATAATTTTAGCTCTTTGCCCTTGTCCAACAAAGGGTGATCTAGTCATTTTGCCCTGAAGGCAAGATTCACATGTTAGAGTAAGCTCAGAGCCCAATGAGAATAGAATCTCCATTTTCTCCAGTTTTGCAATCCTATCTTCTGTAACATGACATAATCTTAAGTGCCAAATATATTTTGAACTTGAATTGATTTTTACCATGCCATTGCATTCATTTAGATCACTTGCATCCATTTTGTGTTTGCCATTATTATCCAAATAATAAAGACCACCATTCATATAACCTGAACTAACATATTTATTTCCAAAATAAATATTGTAAACATCATCTGTGAACTGAAATTCATAGCCATTTCTAGTCAAACTAGATATAGAAATTATGTTGTTAAAAGCATCAGGTACATATAAAATATTATCCAAACACAAAACATGTCCAGACATGTAAAAAGATTTAGATCCTATGGCTAAAGCTTCAACAGTTGAGCCATCGCCAATCCAGAGTCTAACATCTCGAAAATGCAACTGCTACTATTTGCTAGTTCCTACATATCATAAGAAATGTGAGAACTAGCACTAGTATCTAAAACCCAAGCTGTAGATGAACCATGAGTATCATTAGAATCTAAATAACAAGATATAGACATACTTTCCAAAGGTCTATCCTTCTTGTTTTCAGAGAAGCAAGATACTCTGGGCAGTTCCTTTTCCAGTGCCCATCCTTCTGGCAGTGGAAACACTTTCCTTTGCCTCCATCAGCTTTACTCTTCCCTTTCTATTTTGCTATTTTCTTAGAAGGACCAGGAATCTGAGGTTTATTTTTCCTATTGCCCTTCTTCTTATTGGACTTTCTAGCAAAAGAAGATGTAATCAAAGCTATCTCTTTTCCTTTATTGCCCATCATATTCTTTTGAGCAACAACTAGCATGTTGAGTAAACCAGCCAAGGTGCATTCCCGTTTAGTCATATGAAAATTTGTCACAAAATTCCCAAATGACTCAGGAAGGGACTGAAGGATCAAATCCGTCTGCAGTTGGAAATCCATGTTAAAGTTCCAACTGTTCAATCAGCCGAATCATCTTGTGGACATGATCCCCAACATTCTGTCCCTCAGACATCCTCATACGGAATAGCTGTCTAGATATCTCATACCTAGCATTCCTATTGTGCTCACCATACAACTCTTGTAGGTGAAGGAGGATCTCACTCACACTCTACATGTTCTCATGCTACTTCTGTAACTCATTACTCATGGAAGCAAGCATGTAACACTTAGCTCTCATTTCATGCTCCTTCCACTTGTCCAAAGTTTCATGTTCCTCTTAAGTGGCCTCTGAAGGTAAGGGACCCGAAACATTTGAGTCTAGAACATATCCTATATGTTCAAGGTTCATGATAAGTTTCAAATTTCTTAGCCAATTAGACAGATTAGGTCCTGTCAACCTATTGCGATCAAGTATGCTTGCAAGGATATTGGATGGTGGTGGTTGTTCTGTGCTCATTATTATCAGAAAATTAACTGCAGAAAATAACTAGATTAATTAGTAAATGTATCATGTTATCATGTAATTAACCAAAATGATTATGGTCTTTTAATCAAATTGGTCCTCCCACTAACTTAACGAATCCTACACTTCAAAAGTAGAAAACGGAAATCCTAGTTGGATAGATTTCTAATGGGTGATTAAATTCTTATAATTCTATTGATCATCCTCAGGTACATCCATTATTGGAATTACAATAAACTATAAGTGAGCAACTCCTTGCCCATCACATCTCATGTGAGGTTCAATCCTTTACCTAGCCCCTAATACTCAAAATCTCAAGTACATCCATTATTGATTTATCTTGCATTAGTTAAGTTGATCCCATTGAGCCAGTTATTATGCAAATAATTTTAATGTCCTTAGGTACATCCAATATTGGCCACCATACCATTTACATATTTATAACATCTCATGCTTAACAATTATTCTTAAGAAAAACTCTTAAATTAATTGCATCTTATGCAAGTATTTAAAATTTCTTTAAATAATTGCCTCAATGGAGAGCCCATGTTATAATTACTTTGATTATAGCATTTCTAACTTAATCATTTGTTTGGAAGATTTTATGGTTATCCTAATTACTATTAAGGTCTCACTTTGCACATTATCCAATTAGCATTCATATATAATTACATACATTCCCATACATCTCATGCATTCATGGATAAACAGTAAATATGGTATGATCATGGAATTTCTAAGGGATTTAATTCTGAGCTACTAAGAATTGAATCATGGCATTCCTAGGTACATTTCATTCATTTATATTACAAGAGTTGCTGAAGGAGTACATGATCAACACTTGATATTGAATTCCTCCCACTGGTCCCACCAATGCTCTTGACCTCCTTGATCTTCTTGCAATTCAATATTACATAGTAATCCTTGGCATACCAAGGCGAATTTACAAGAACTAAATAAATGAAATTACAACCCAAAAAAAATTATTACAACCTTAATAATACATGCCCAAAATAAATTAGTTTAAATTACAACCCAAAGAAAATATAAAAGAAATAAATCCAATCACATTGGTCTTTTATAGTCCATGATCATCCATCATGCATATCACTATTTAATAATTAAATAAAACATACACACTTAAATTAAATTGAATATCTCATATTCAACTTAAAAATCTAGATTTGAATATGATTCAAACAAATTTAAAAATTCATATTTGAATCACATTCAAACAAATTTAAAAAATTAGATTTGAATCACATTCAAACAACTTTAAAATTCAGATTTGAATCATATTCAAACAACTTTTAAAATTCAGATTTGAATCACATTCAAACAACTTTAAAAATTCAGATTTGAATCACATTCAAAAAAATTTTAAAATTCAGATCTGAATCACAATTTAATTGTGTGATTAAAACTACTAATTAAACACTTTAATTAGTCATAGGATAGGCCTTAAATCATACAACAATTGCAGAATTTAAAACCAAACCTTGCGCCACCCATGAAGTCCAAAGATGGCACACCATTGATGGTGAGATCAAGCATGCCGCCACACTTCTTTATCCAACCAGCAATGGATCTATCATCTCATGATTATTCCACACAATTAAATCATATAATCATCAATATAAATGGAAAATATAGTGGCTCTGATACCAATTGAAGGAGCGGAAGCATGAAAAACACAAGTTTAGATCATTGAAATTCAAAATTATTCATCTAGGGTCACATGCATCATGCAAGATTCATTTTTATCTATTTGATTTCAATGATAAACAGCATATTTTTTGGATCTATATTTTCCATTTAAGAATTTAGAATTAATCAGATTAATTTCTAGAACCCTATTTTAGATCAAGAATAAGTGCACTAACCTCTCGATGCACTACAGTGTGTTTGCACATTTGGGATGCAGCTTTAGGGCACCAGATGTTGTCCATCTAGTTTGTCCACACCAAGATCACCTATGGCAGCCCTTGAACAGCTTCTAAAGCTTTTTCTATGAAGTAGAAAATCAAGTTTTGCCTTTTAAGAGATTATAGATGTAAATAGAACACTAGAAACAATTTCTAGTATTTTTAATTCAAGAGATTGTTTGCTAATCTCTTGGAGTAGATGAGAGATGAAGAAGAAGAGAAGGGAGAGGAGCCTTTGGGTGGCGGCACAAAGAGGAGCAGCGGCTTGTTGTTATTTCTCTTTTCATA
Organism: Hevea brasiliensis; assembly: GCF_030052815.1. Classification (NCBI taxonomy): domain Eukaryota; kingdom Viridiplantae; phylum Streptophyta; class Magnoliopsida; order Malpighiales; family Euphorbiaceae; genus Hevea; species Hevea brasiliensis. Next base: position 79,903,682 of record NC_079493.1, on the reverse strand, counting down.
ACAACACTTATATAGCTAGGTCACCACTTAAAACCCTTGCCACATGTCACCTTTTGATTGGCTCTAGGTTTAATTGACCCAATCACATTGTGCCAAGTGTCAAAACCTATATTTAATCTTGACTTTGATCATCTTACATGATTAAAAGACATTTGGTAAGCTTATGTGTAGTGCCATGTGTCACCATCTCATGGTGCCATATGTCACCCTGTGAAATGACCAAAATGCCCCTGTGTCTTAATTTTGAGTTCTCAACCCAAAATAATTATTTCTCTTCTTCTAATCAATTTATATCAAATATAAATTAATTAATTAATCTCTATTAATTCATTTCTCATAATTAAATTTATATTTAAATACTTTAAATATAAATTTAACTTATATTATACATCTAATAACCTAGATTTGGTTTCATGCCATGCTAGGGACTTTGCAATCTAATTGCAAACCAAACCTATTTAATTAATCAATTAAACTCTTTAATTAATTAATTAAATCATATTTAATTTGGTGATTACTTGTGTATGTATGTGACTTATTGGCTCATCACTAATTGGCAATGAGACATGATATCAACTCTTAATATCATCAGAACTCTTTCTTACCATAAATGATTTCTCTAAATCATTTTATGCACCTCATAGACCATGTTTAACACCTAGCATAGCATGCCATGGCCACCCAATCAATTATAAGGTTTACCTTAAATGAACTTATAATCATATGTTACCATGCACTAGAATCTCCGTTTTTCAAAATCCCCATTCGAGCTGGAGTCATGGTTTATGTCAAACCCCATTTGCTATGAATATTATATTGTCTTTTAATTTCAGTTCTTGATTAAAAAGATTTTCTCATCAGAAACTCTTTTCTGATTAAATCTATCTGTCCTAGCTAGGAACTTGAAACATCAAGAACAATTAAATGAATATAGGATTTTATCCCTATTTACTTAGAGGAACAGATTCTATCTTGATCAACACTTACCTCCATATATAACTAGTAGGAGCCAACAGATGCCCATTTACCCATACACAGCACAAGTATGAAAATAGTATCAAACTCAAACCACCTATATACAAGATAACTATGCTATCTCAGGCCTAAAGATTATATGCACTGATATAATTTATGACAATACATTGATAAGAGTAAACTCCATGTGCCTATCATAAATGTCACTAGTTCGGCCCACTTATCATGTATAAGTGCCTATCATGTTTATTATTTGGCATGAAACTCACCATTCCATCTTATTTATATCTCATATAAATAACTTGGGAACAAACATGATTACAATCTTTCTGGATAAGTCATGTCCTTATTATGAAGTATTCTCGATTGTGAACCTATTTATGATACTTTGTGCTAAAAATACTGTCACTCATATTCTTAAAAACTTAAGAATAGAATTTTTAACAAACTATCAATGGACCTTTTCTATTACACATAAATATATTATGTAAACGGAAAAGTGAAAATGCCTTTTATTAATAAAATATATACAAGTTACATACTAAATAATATGCTCTAGGGCATACTACTAACATAGATATCTTCGTCCTCAAGGTATTCTTTTTAATCTCAAATTTTATAGTAATTCCTGTCGTATCGGTAGCTCACATTAGTGTAACCGAGTCACTGACTAATTGTGACCTTTCGATATGTTAGTTTTAAAGTTTTCAATTTCTAACTAAAATTTTCATATTTATTTCCCTTAATAGTACTCTTCTGTACCAAATCAAAGACTACTTAGAAACATCCTTATCTTAGCATACCACGAGGAAGCACGTAGCTCTACACAATAATCCCATGTCGGTATCTGTAGCTTGCAATACAAACATCGAGAACATTACATAGTCACTATATTATAACCTCATAGACTAGATTTTCTAACATCTTATCTGTACACTTATTTCCTTCACTGTCTTTTAAAGTCATATCAGTGGTCTCTTCATGTAATTATTTAAATTTAAAACTCATTACTTATATTTATGTCCAAGTAACCTATTAAAGCACCTGCAGGCGTTACGTATCGCCGTCCCTGCAAGCCCTTTCTCTATCTTTGGTGACAATTAAGGGTACCTATCAAAGCACCTGCAAACATTACGTATCACCGTCCCTGCAAGCCCTTGGGTGGTACCTATCAAAGCACTTTGCAGACGTTACGTATCGCCATCCCTGCAAGCCCCCTGATACCGATATTCATTGTCTTTTAAAATCATATCAACCATATATTGTCAATCCATGACTTTCCATGTAGGCAGTACTACTATCTGTAATCCCTAATTGGTATACCAATCGATCCATACAATATACATAAGTCTAAGTTTACTTTGGGCAATTAAGCATTATTAATTGTTTAACAAAATCTTCATGTCCATGTATTGTGGGAAACTATTTCATGTGATTTAGCATGTAGTGATAACGAAATTTCCATATCAATGTACAGTGGGAAAGTGGGTCCCACATACCTATTTCAAGTAATTTAGTATATAGTGACTTAGTAGGGATAAGTCAATAATATTTTTGAAGAACCTTTCTTTAGGTTCAATTTTTGGATTTTAACTTTACATATCACTTTGGACAGTTTGTGGCTATTGTTTGGCTCCATTTGCTAAAAGGAAATTGTTCTTTTATGTCTTGTCTTTCTTTCCCAAATGACTATTTGAGCTCTGACACATAGGTTTCTCCCTCTTCTCTATTTCACATTACCCTTGTGGGGTTGGGTTTGTACTTGGGCTTGGGATGATAGATTATTAGCCATTTGTTGAAAGAAAGTGGCCATTTGCTGGGCCATTTGTGCAGTAATCTGTACAGGTGGGGCTGGTAAAGTCAAGCTTCCGACTCTTTAAGGGGCTGGGGCCTCACCTTATACTTCCGCTGTCATAGACTATTCTATTGTCTCATCCTTCTCTTCCATATCTTTTCATAGGATTTTCTATTTCTTATACAACCAACACAAGGAGATTTCTCTCCATTAGTTCATATTTATGATGTAAATGTACTATATGTATCAAACATTGGAGCAGTTGTATTTACCAATAAAAGGATTTCAAATTCACAGTTCAAAATTTACTTTAAAACCATTGCTCTGATACCACTAAACACGTCATACCCTACTTCGCCTACCAGTAACCCATTAAACATACTACAAGGAATTTTAAATCAATTTTCATGAAATATAAATCATCGATTAAAATCTGGTGTTATAAAAATTTTTCAAAATTTCGGCAAATTTCCGGCTGTATTTTGAGAAAACAGTTCTTCAAACCTGAAAAGGAAAACACTCCAATATGTTTTCTCAAATACACTCCAATAAACTTCATTTCATCTCACAATTCAATCTCAATAATCAAATAATTTTATTTTCAAACCAACCTCATCATAAAAGAAACATTTCATTGATTACAAAACTCAAAAATTAATATTACAAAACTATTCAGGTAAATGAAATCTCAAATTTACATTTACAATAATTTACATTTAATTATATATCAAAATATTTTACAAGAGTTTTTATACAACTGCTCAAATTATTTACATACATATTATTACATGCATACTGTGAAACCCCTTACCCGTCTACAGTGTAGCGGAGCAAGTTATGCCACTCAGTGTGCCGGACCACCAATTTATGTTTCTATTACAATTTATCCCTTTTAATTCATTTATTTTCAATTTTGATAAATCTGAATTTTTCCACAAATTTTATAGAAAATCCGGCAGAGTGCCGGTAGTAAATTAAAAAAACAGTTCTTCTGAACCTGTTTAAAAACACTTCCAATATAATTTCCAAATCCAAACTCCATTATACACATTTCAAGTTAATCTCAAAATCTCAATCTCAAATCACAACACTATTTTCAAAACTTTTCCGTTCACTTCATCACTTGAAGCATATTCATAAATATTTCTCAACATTTCATTTATCAACATACATTATACAGAAAATTTCGATAACATGAAATTTCATATATTTACATTATTACATAATTACAAGAGTTGATAGTTACAATCCCAAAACTAATACATAATACAAAATACAAAATACTACCCAAAATCCTAATGTCCTACCATATGCACTGTAGAGGTGAAGTGACTCTGGACTCCGGATGCAGCTCTGAATACTCACCCTGTCTGATGTCTGCTGGGCTCCCCAGCTAGGTCTCCAGTACCTGTGCGTGGCAAAAGCGACGCGCTAAGCAATTCTGCTTAGTGGTGACAATATAAAATAAAATAAAATAAAAATAAGTATGCAGAATGTATGTTTACATTTTTGGGTAGACTTAATTTCTGATATTATTTGCAGTATTATTCAATTAAAATTTGGTAAGGTTTATTATCATTGCCTGAGTAAACCATACTAATTGACTGGACTAGATAAATAGGTAAACTGGCACTGGGTACTAAGTACCTCGGACCATCACGCCATCGATCACATTGTGTCTTATGGTGTGCAATAGAACAGCTAATAAGCTATAATAATTATCAGGGTTAAAACCCAAGTATATCAACTCAAATAACATAGCCAAAGGCTATTATGTCACAGAATGGCATGATAAGCCATGAAATACAGAATGGCATGAAGCCATATGCAGTACTGCTAACAGAACCCTATTGGCATGCCAACCTATCCAAACCAATCTTGTTAGGTATACTAGGGCATTTTACACCTTTAAGTTTCATAATTTTTGAAATTTAAGTTTTAGTGTTACTATTCCATTCATTAGTCAACAAAAATGTTGACTTTTGCATAGGCAATAGGCACATTGGTCTAAATATCATCAACATATCACATTTTGCATTTTAAATTTATTGGTATTGGCAGAATTTTCAGCTTTAATGCTTTATATTTACTGTTCCATTAGTCATTTTTGTAGTGGGAATTTGGCAAAATGATCAACATGAAAGTTGTTCCTTATTTTGTCTAATTGAATTTCCTTTTTTGAATCACTCCATTTGGAGTTTTGTAGCTCTATTTATGGCCCAAAAACCACAACTGGCCGGATTGAAATTTTGTCCAGAATTTCTGGACTGACCAAATCTACAGTGTTAGGAATAATGACTGCAACTCACCTTTTGAATAGGTTCTGGTCATAATTTGGGTTAGGTTTCTTCATGAAAGTTGTTGGTCCATATCTCAGCTTATTTTTGGTAAAATTTAAGGTCAATTGGACCTTTCTACACTGAGTTATGGCCAAATGACCAAATACTATTTATTTGGTCATTTTGCCCAGGCAGAATGCAGGTCACCCGGATTAGGGCAATCTTTTGGTCAATTGGGTTTGGTTTTCTGGGCATGGTTTCTTCACCAAAGTTGTGCCATTATGTGTCTAGTTTCATTTCCAATTGGTCTTGCACCAATTGAACCTCTAAAATTCAAGTTATTGCTACCCAAACCTGCTAGACTCATGTCCAATTCTGTAGGTCACCAAGGGCAGCCACACCAAGCTCCAATCCCACTACAAAATGCACCTCATTTTTTATTTAAACAATACCAAATAGTCACTAATTGACCATTAAAACCTACTTCCATCATCACATGGTCAAATCTCATTTTTCCACCCTAAACCCTAACTCAACATTTCAAAACCATGCATTATCATTGCATTTATCAATTCACTTATGAGATACACATTAAGGGCAGCCATACTAGCATGTTAGCTCCCCAAAAATCATCACCATATTACCCTAACCATAGCTACCAAAATTTAGAGTTAGCATACTAATGGTATTTCATCAAATTTCTTTGTCATTTGCACGCATTTATAGTTCTTAAACATGAATTTAAAGTGAAATTCAAGGTTTAGGTCACTAACCTCTATGGAGTGAGATTTCTCACTTGCTAGAATTCTTGTTTTCCTTTTCTTTTTATTCCCAAAAGAGTCTCCAAGATACAAGAACACTTTTTTGTGTTGCTAGGTTAGGGTTTTGTTGGGTAGAAGTGAGTAAAAATCAAGCTTTGAAAGCTTGAAAATGGTTTGGCTATGGAGGAGGTTCACGGCAAGGAAGATGAAGAGAAGAGAAATTTGATTTTTGTTTCATTTTTCCAACTCATTTGTCTCTTTAAATAAGTTTATGCCATGTGTCCACATTGGGTTGGTTGGGAATGAAAGAACGGAAGTATGAAAAACACAAGTTTATACCATTGAATTCAAAAATTTCACCTAGGGTCACATGCATCATGCAAGATTTATTTTTATCTATTTAATTTCAATGATAAACAACATATTAAAACTCTTTTAATATGTTTTTGGATCTGTATTTGCCATTTAAGATTTTAAAATTAATCAGATTAATTTTAGAACCCTAGATTAAATTAAAAACGATTACACTAACCTCTTGATGCACTGTAGCGTGTCTGCGCCTTTGAGATTCGTCTTCAGGACATCAGATGTTGTCCCTCTAGCTTGTCCACACCAAGAACACCTATGGCAGCCCTTGAATAGCTTCTAAAGCTTTTTCTATTAATTAGAAATTCAAGTTCTGCCTTTTAAGAGATTAGAGATGTAAACAGGACACTAGAAACAATTTCTAGTGTTCTTAATTCAAGAGATTGATGGCTAATCTCTTTAAATTGATGAGAGATGAAGAAGAATAGATGGAGAACCTCAAAATGGCGTGACAAAGGAGAGGAGTGGCTGCTGGTTGTTTTTCTTTTCCATAACAGCACTTATATAGCTAGGTTAACACATTAAACCCTTGCCACATGTCACATTTTGATTAGCTCTAGGTTTAAGTGACCCAATCACATTGTGCCAAGTGTCAAACCTATATTTAATCTTTATTTTAATCATCTTACATGATTAAAAAAAAATATTTGGCAAGCTTATGTGTAATCCCATGTGTCACCATCTCATGGTGCCACGTGTCACACTGTGAAATGACCAAAATGCCCTTGTGTCTTAATTTTGAGTTCTTAACCCAAAATAATTATTTTTATTCTTCTAATTAATTTATATCAAATATAAATTAATTAATTAATCTCTATTAATTAATTTCTCATTAATTAAATTCATATTTAAACACTTTAAATATAAATTTAACTTATACTATACATCTAATAATCTAGATTTAGTTTCAAGTCATGCTAGGGACTTTGCAATCTAATTGCAAACCAAACCTATTTAATTAATCAATTAAACTCTTTAATTAATTAATTAAATCGTATTTAAATAGGTGATAACTTGTGTATGTGTATGACTTACTAAGCTCATCACTAATTGGCAATGGACATGATATCAACTCTTAATATCATCAAAACTCTTTCTTACCATAAATGATTTCTCTAAATCATTTTATGCACCTCATAGACCATGGTTAACACCTAGCATAGCATGCCATGGCCACCCAATGTAACACCCCTATTTGCATAGCCTGGTATATTTCACTGTTCCGGTGACCGGTGTCGGTCTGGACAATTAAGGGGATTAGAACCACACTTAAGATAACTAGAGAAGCCATAAACACAAATAATTAGTAATGTCCAATTAGTTAAGTATAAAAAAGAAAAATAGAACATAAGAAGTTAAACGAGCCGAGAGTCACAACGATGGGTGACCTTCTCGGGAACGACTGCGAAGTCATTTTAAACTCAAATTTGGAATCGTAAAATATGACGCCGCCGTCCTTAGGACCCTTATGAATGCAGTGGAAAAGAGAAAATCACGAAAAAAAACTGTTAAGTCAGTCAAATAATTAGGTCAGAGAGCCGGAAGAAATATTAAATTAATTGCAAACCGGGAAGAACCGGCGAGGGGCAATTTGGTCAATTGACCCCGAGAGTTAACTCCTGACCTAATTGTCAAATAAAATCGGAGAAAATAAATTTTGTAATTGAGAATTAAATTAAAGAACTAATAAAAAAAAAAGAAAAAATGAAAAAGGTGTAGGGAGATGACATCATGCATGACATCATGCATGATGCCATAAAGAATATAATTAATAAATTTACTTAAATTGATTTTTGGTCTTCTTAAGACATAAAAGAAAAGAAAAAAAAATAAAACACAAAAGTCTTCTTCGAAAACGTCACTCTCCCTCTCCCACACCAAAACCTCCATTAAAGCTCAATTTTGAGCTTGCATATTATAAGATTTCACCATAGAAAAGTAAGCCACCATAGTTAAAGCTTGTCTAGGCAACTTGAGAAGAAGATTGGTCATCAAAGAAAGAAGAAAAGAAGAAAGAAAATTGGAGAAAAGGGGAGTTAGAAGTTGCTACACAAAGGTTAGTGATTTAAGTTGCAAATGGGACTTCTGAGGACACAGAAGAGTCATGATGCAGTTTGGGTCATTGTTGACAGACTAACCAAGTTTGCTCATTTTTTGCCAGTTCGGATGGACTACAGTTTAGAAAAATTGGCCAGGTTGTACATTGATGAGATTGTGAGACTACATGGAGTGCCAGTATCCATTGTATCAGACAGAGATCCTAGGTTCACTTCTAGATTCTGGGGTAGTCTTCAGAGAGCCCTAGGAACTAGATTGAACTTCAGTACGGCATTCCACCCACAGACAGATGGCCAGTCTGAGAGGGTAATTCAGATCTTGGAGGACATGCTACGGGCTTGTGTGATTGAATTTGAGGGCAGTTGGGATACACACTTGCCTTTGATTGAGTTTGCTTACAACAACAGCTACCAATCAAGCATTGGAATGCCACCATATGAAGCTTTGTATGGCAGAAAATGTAAAATCCCGTTGTGTTGGGATGACATGGGTGAAAGAAAGATGATTGGACCCGAAATTGTTCAACAAACTGAAGAGAAAATCAGGGTGATCCGAGATCGACTTAAGACTGCATCAGACCGTCATAAGTCCTACATTGATCTGAAAAGAAGGGATATTGAGTATGCAGTGGGTGAGAAAGTATTCCTCAAGGTTTCTCCTTGGAAGAGAATTATGAGATTCGGCAGAAAGGGGAAACTGAGTCCTCGTTTCATTGGGCCTTATGAGGTTCTGGAAAGAGTGGGTCCTTTGGCATGTCGGTTGGCACTACCTGCAGAGTTGGAGAAGATACATAATATCTTCCATGTGTCTATGTTGAGGAGGTATCGATCAGACCCATCTCATGTACTACCAGTAGAGGAAATTGAAGTGAATCCAGACCTCACATATGAGGAAGAACCCATAGAAATTTTGGCCTATGAGGTGAAGCAGCTACGGAACAAACATATACCATTAGTAAAAGTGCTGTGGAACCATCATTCGGGCCAGGAGGCTACTTGGGAATGAGAGGAGGACATGAGGAGACAGCACTCACAGCTGTTCAGAGATTGATACCAGGTAAAATTTTGAGACGAAATTTATTTTAAGGGGGGGAGAATTGTAACACCCCTATTTGCATAGCCTGGTATATTTCACTGTTCCGGTGACCGGTGTCGGTCTGGACAATTAAGGGGATTAGAACCATACTTAAGACAACTAGAGAAGCCATAAACACAAATAATTAGTAATGTCCAATTAGTTAAGTATAAACAAGAAAAATAGAACATAAGAAGTTAAACGAGCCGAGAGTCACAACGATGGGTGATCTTCTCGGGAACAACTGCGAAGTCATTTTAAACTCAAATTTCGAACCGTAAAATGTGACGTCGCGGTCCTTAGGACCCTTATGAACACAGTGGAAAAGAGAAAATCATGAAAAAGAACTGTTAAGCTAGTCAAATAATTAGGTCAAGGAGCCAGAAGAAATATTAAATTAATTGCAAACCGAGAAGAACCGGTGAGGGGCAATTTGGTCAATTGACCCCGAGAGCTGACTCCTGACCTAATTGTCAAATAAAATCGGAGAAAAGAAATTTCGTAATCAAGAATTAAATTAAAGAACTAATAGAAAAAAAAAAGAAGAGAAAATGAAAAAGGTGTAGGGAGATGACATCATGCATGACATCATGCATAATGCCATAAAGAATATAATTAATAAATTTACTTAAATTGATTTTTGGTCTTCTTAAGACATAAAAGAAAAGAAAAAAAAATAAAACACAAAATTCTTCTTCAAAAACGTCACTCTCCCTCTCCCACACCAAAACCTCCATCAAAGCTCAATTTTGAGCTTGCATATTATAAGATTTCACCATAGAAAAGTAAGCCACCATAGTTAAAGCTTGTCTAGGCAACTTGAGAAGAAGATTGGTCATCAAAGAAAAAAGAAAAGAAGAAAGAAAATTGGAGAAAAGGGGAGTTAGAAGTTGCTACACAAAGGTTAGTGATTTAAGTTGCAAATGAGTTTATTACTTGTGTTTATAACTTAGTTAACTTAGAAAAATAATTAAAATGAAATAAAAATTTGTTGAGGGACCATGAATGATTTTCAGCCAGCATGTATATGGGAGTATATTTTCATGGTTTGATGGATTTAATTGGGTATATAAACCTTAGTTAGTTGAATGACTATGGTTAGAGGCATGGAATCAAGTAAATGCATGAGGTTAGTGAATTAGGGTTTGGACATTAGGGTTTAGAGACCAAAAATGTGAAAAACTTGTAAATGGTGTCTTTGACCTAATGTGAAGTGAAAAATGGTCATTTGTGACCAAATGAGGTGTGTTAGAAGTGTTGGAATTAAAAGCCATTTCGGATTGGATAAGGTCATGTGTCAAAAGATGACCAAAATTTCCTTTGAGGGACCAAAAATGAAATTTTACAAATCCAATGGATATGGGACCAATTGGGGATGAAAATAGGCACTAAATGGCACAATTTTCATTTAGGAAGCCTGCCCAAAAAGTGACTAAAACCTAGTGAACAAATTGATCAAAGTTAAAAAATTACAGGCTGCCTCTGCACAACCTGACCAAATGAACAGTGTTTATTCATTTAGTCAAAACTCACGCTAGGCAGGTTAAAATGATCTGAAATTTTACCAGTGGTTAGATGAGATATAGACCTAAAACTTTCATGAAGGACACCAACCTAAATTATCCATTAACCCAATCAAATTACTGAGCCAAGTTGGGTCACTGAATCTGCAGACTGCAGATTTGCCATTTGAACAGTAAAGTTTCAATGGCTATAACTCTCTTTAGAAAACTCTGATTTAGGTGATTCTTAACCGATGGAAACCTAAGGAATGGTAGAAAATTTCATATGGAGAAAGTTAGATCAAATTATGGACCTAACTTGATCAAATTGCTGAACGAAGTTAGGATTAATAATCTGCCAGAACAAAATTCTACAGCATAAACAGTAAATGAAATTTGCTTATAACTTGAGCTACAAAACTCCAATTGGAGTGATTCAAAAAGGAGAATAAACTTAAGATAATAAGGAACATTTTCTATGAAGAAATTTTTGCTAAATTCCAACAGTAAACTGACCAATGAAACAGTACAATTAGGGACACCAAAACTGAAACTTTGGCAATTTTGCCTAAAAGACCTAAGTTTTGAAAAAATGACCAAAACCAACAAGTTTGGTGACCAAAATGTGGAATGTGAGTGAAGTTGGAGTTCCCATACCTATTAAGCCTTAGAAAGTCAATAAGTTGACTTGAATAGTGCAGTGAATAGTAACCCGAAATACAAAATTTCAAGAACGTCGAATTTAGCACATTAGAGCTAAGTAAAAGTGAAGTTAAATTTATTTTTTGATTTATGTTAAGTTATGGTACTGAAACACTATAGAAATTGTGTGTTTCAGTTGAAAAGAATACTGGGAAAGAATCCGAGGAACCGAGTCAAGGCCAAGAGGCGACTCGTTTGAGGTTTGTGCACAACATCACTATGTTTTAAAATTCATTGATTAAGTGAATGAAATATGCATTTTACTTTTGCTTTGAATTGTTGAAAGTATTGTGACCTTATTTATGATGTTTTTGATTTAAATTGTGAAAGTTATTGTGTATATTTGAAATGACAATGTTTAGCAAATTGTTAAGATAAGTTTTGAAACCACAGTGTCATGACCATATATTTGAACACCTCACTAGCACGACTAGTGGGGGTAATTAGTTTCGAATTTTGATTCCTTCTCTGGAGAAGTGTTGAGGTGTGCCAGTAGAAGAGGATGTGAATGGATATCCATATATTTGAGCTAGCTAGCCTTATGATGTGATTTCTCTTTAGCCTCTGGCTATTGAGATTCTATTTGTTTCGAATGGCATGATCTAACTGTGGGTTTTATGAAATGTGATTTGATACTTCAAAATGAAATTGTTTGGGATTAAAATCTCATAATGCATGATTTGTACTTAATTCTCATGTTCAGCCAAATTTTTGAATAAATGTGATTTAAGTTTTGCATAAAGATTATTTTAGTATGTTGTGCACCACTGAGTCCTAATACTCAGCGATAGCTTTTATTACTGTCACAGTTTTAGAGACTAGAGGAGGAGTAGACTGAGCTGCTAAAGATTGAGGATCATTTAGCTTGAAGTCTTCGGGTATAATTTATACCCTAACTGTAAATATTTCTTTTGATGTATGTATTGCACATAAATGTATGGACATGTAAAAATGGGTCTTATGCAGTTTGTATAAAATTTATATAAAGTTGTAATATATATTGTAGTTTGAAATTCTCTTAATGTAAATTTTGTAATGATGTATTTAAATTGTTTTGTTTCTAATGAAATATGAATGGAATTATTTTATTTAATTTGAATGAAATGGATTGCTAGTATTTTGATGATCATTGGATAGTAGATTTGAAATTTGAATGTTGATAAATGTGTTGAGAAATTGATTGAGATTGAGTATGAAATTGAAGCAGTTGTTGAGAAAAATTTTTAGAAGTGCTTTTTACAGGTATTTGAAGAATTGTTTTCTCAAAATACAGAGGGAACTCTGTCAAAATTTTTATAAATTTTGCGAAAAAAATAAAATGGGCCAAAAGTTTTAAGTAGTTCTTAACTTCAATTAAATGTTTTAAATACCTATTAGAAAACGCTCACCACTTATCAAAAATAAGAAAATTGTTTTAAAATCCCTTGTAGGGTACTTAATGAGTTATCGGTAGGTGAAGTTCGGTAGTTCATTAGGTATTCTACGGGATCATGTTATGCCTTACAGAGGGGTAAGGTGTGACACCCAATTAGTAATAAGGTTTACCTTAAATGAACCTATAATTATATGTTACCATGCACTAGAATCTCTCTGTTACAAAATCCTAACTCAAGCTGGAGTCATGGTTTATGTCAAACTCCATTTGCTATGAATATTATGTTCTCTTTTAATTCCAGTTCTTGATTAAAAAGATTTTCTCATCAGAAACTCTTTTCTGAATAAATCTATCTGTCCTGGCCAGGAACTTGAAACATCAAGAACAATTAAATGAACATAGGATTTTATCTCTATTTACTTAGAGGAACAGATTCCATCTTGATCAACACCTACCTCTATATATAACTAGTAGGAGCCAACACATGCCCATATACCCATACAAAGTACAAGTATTAAAGCAGTATCAAACTCAAACTACCTATATACAAGATAACTATGCTATCTCAGGTCTAAAGATTATATGCACTGATATGATTTATGACAAAATATTGACAAGAGTAAACTCCATGTGCTTGTCATAAGTGTCACTGGTTCGGCCTACTTATCATTTATAAGTGCCTATCATATTTGTTATATGGCATGAGACTCACCATTCCATGTTATTTATATCTCATATAAATAACTTGGGAACAAATATGAATACAATCTTTTTGGATAAGTCATGTCCTTATTATGAAGTATCCTCGATTGTGAACCTATTTATGATACTTTGTGCTAGAAATATTGTCACTCATATTCTTAACAACTTAAGAATAATATTTCTAATAAAATATCAATGGACCTTTTCTATTACACATAAATATATTATGTAAATGGAAAAGTAGAAATGCCTTTTATTAATAAAAATATGTACAAGATACATACTAAATGATATGCTCTAGGGCATACTACTAACAATCTCCCACTAGCACTAGAGCCATTCATTACAATATCTTAGACCTATCTTCTCAAGATGTCGGTCTAGCTGAGTTTGTGACATAGGCTTAGTGAATGAATCAGTTGGATTTTCAGCTGATGCTATTTTCTGCATGGCTATATCGCCTTGCCCAACTATATCTCTGATAATGTGGTAGTGCCTTGTTATGTGTTTGGATTTTGGGTGAGACCTTAGTTCCTTAGCCTGTATGACTGCTCCATTATTGTCACAATGGAAGGAACTAATGTAAGTTCTGTCACGAACTTCTTTATCCAAACAGCTTCCTTTGCAGCATATGATGCAGCAATATACTCAGCCTCTGTAGTGGAATCTGCAGTCATGCTCTATTTGGAGCTCTTCCAACTGACTGCACCTCCATTACAAATGAACACATCTAGAGGTAGACTTTCTAATATCGATATCTGATTGGAAATCAGAATCAGTATAACCATCCAATTGCAAGTCTCCACCTCCATAAATCAAGAATAAATCCTTAGTTCTTCTCAAGTACTTAAGGATATTTTTGACAGCTATCCAGTGTTCCAAACCTGGATTGGATTGATACCTGCTAGTCAAACTAACAACATATGCGATATCCAGCCTAGTACACAACATTGCATACATTAAACTTCCAAAAGTCGAAGCATATGGAATCCTGGCCATCTTATCTATTTCTTCAGGTGTCTTTGGACACATCTCTTTAGAAAGGTGAATACCATGTCTCACTGGTAACAATCCTCTCTTGGAATCAAGCATGTTAAACCTCTTTAACACCTTTTCTAAGTATAGACTTTGGGATAAACCAATTATTCTTTTCGCTCTATCTCTATAGATGCGAATCCCAAGAATATAGTTTGCCTCCCCTAAGTCTTTCATGGAGAATGTATTTGACAACCATACCTTTATAGTTGTCAACATACCTGTGTCATTACCCATCAATAGTATGTCATCCACATATAAGACAAGGAAAGTGATAGCACTGTCACTAACCTTCTTATATACACATGGCTCATCCTCATTTTTGATAAAACCAAAGGATTTAATGGCTTCATCAAAATGGATGTTCCAACTCCTCGAAGCTTGTTTCAACCCATAAATGTATCACTTTAGCTTGCATACCTTGGAACCATCTTGGGATTCAAAACCCCTAGGTTGTTCCATGAAAATGTTTTCTTCAATGTATCCATTGAGAAAAGCTATTTTGACATCCATCTGCCAAATCTCATAATCATAGTATGCAGCTATTGCTAATAAAATCTTAATTGATTTAAGCATGGCAACAGGCGAGAAAGTCTCCTCATAGTCGATTCCTTGCCTTTGGCGAAACCTTTTCGTTACTAGCCTTGCCTTATAGGTCTCTACCTTTCCATCAGAACCAATTTTCTTGTTGAAAACCCATTTGTTCCCTATAGGTATAATACCTTCAAGTGGGTCAACAAGATCCCAAACTTGATTCTTATACATGGAATCAATCTCGGATTTCATAGCATCAATCCATTTTGAAGAGTCTATATCTGATATAGCTTATTCATAGGTAAGTGGATCATCTCCATGATCTATTTCTTCATGAGTAGACAACTCTTGTTCTTCTTCATGAAGAAAACCATATCTCACTGGTGGGTGAGATACCCTAGTTGTTCTATGAGGAACAGCTGTAGATGTTTCATCAACAGGTATAGGTTGACTAGATGGATCTATATCCATCTGATCTGTTGGTTGGTCAGAATTCTCCAATTCTAACTCTATTTGCCTTCCTTTGCCTCCTTCTTGAATAAATTGTTGTTCAAGAAATATGGCATCTCTACTTATCACAACCTTTTGTGAAGTAGGCAAATAAAAATAATATCCAAAACTATCTTTTGGATATCCAACAAATCGACCTTTTTCTGATCTGGTCTCCAATTTATTAGTGTTTAGCTTTTTGATATAAGCTAGACTACCATAAATCTTAACATGCTTAAGACTTGGTTTTCTTCCATGCCATATCTCATAAGGTGTGGAAGAAACTGATTTTGATGGAATCCTATTTAGAATATGCAAAGCTGATTCTAATGCAAATCCCCAAAAGAAGATTGGCATATCAGTATAGCTCATCATACTACGTACCATATCCAATAGGGTACGATTTCTCCTTTCAGATACACCATTCAGCTGTGGCGTTCGTGGAGGAGTCAGCTGAGAAACAATGCCATGCTCTCTCAAGTATTCATCAAATTCAGTACTCAAATATTCACCTCCATGATCTGATCGAAGAGCTTTAATGCTTTTTCCTGTTTGATTTTCTACTTCAAATTTAAATTCTTTAAACTTTTCAAAGGATTCATGTTTGTATTTCATCAAATACAAATACCCAAATCTTGATTTATCATTAGTAAAGGTAATAAAATAATGAAAGCCCCCTCTAGCCATTTCTTTAAATGGACCACATACATCACTATGTATTAGCTCTAAAATATTTTCAGCTCTTTGCCCTTGTCCAATAAAGGGTGATCTAGTCATTTTGCCCTGAAGGTAAGATTTACAAGTTGGAGTAGGCTCAGAGCCCAATGAGGATAGAATCCCCATTTTCTCCAATTTTGTAATCCTATCTTCTGCAACATGACATAGCCTTAAGTACCAAATATATTTTGAACTTGAGTTGGTTTTCAACATGGCATTGCATTCATTTAGATTGCTATACTCTGGGCAGTGGAAACACTGTCTTACTGGCAATGGAAATACTTTCCTGTTGGTGATGGAAACACTTTCTTGTTAGTAGTGGAAACACTTTCCTTTGCCTTTGTCAGCTTTGGTCTTCATTTTTTGTTTAGCTATTTTCTTAGAAGGACCAGGAATCTGAGATTTCTTTTTCTTATTGCCCTTCTTCTTATTGAACTTTCCAGCAGAAGAAGATGCAATCAAAGCAACCTCTTTTCCTTTATTGCCTGGCATATTCTTTTGGGCAATAACCAGCATATTGAGTAAACTAGCTAAAGTGCATTCCTGTTTAGTCATATGGAAATTTGTCACAAAATTCCCAAAAGACTCAGGAAGGGACTGAAGGATCAAATCCGTCTGTAGTTGGAAATCCATGTTGAAGTCAAGATGTTCCAACTGCTCAATCAGCCGAATCATCTTGTGGACATGATCCCCAACATTCTGTCCCTCAGACATTCTCATGCGGAACAACTGCCTAGATATCTCATACCTAGCATTCCTACTATGCTCACCATACAACTCTTGTAGGTGAAGGTGTCACACCCTACCCCTCTGTAAGGCATAACATGATCCCGTAGTATACCTAATGAATTACCAACTCCGTCTACTGATAACCCATTAAATACACTACAAGGGATTTTAAAAACTTTTCTTACTTCTTTTACAGTGGTGAGCACTATTTACAGGTGTTAAAAACTTTTGTGAACTGAAGTGAAATAACTAACTCAATTGGACTATTAGTAATTTCTGTAAAAATTTTGACAGAGTGCCATCTGTATTTTGGATAAAATAGTTCTTCAGAAAACCTGTAAAAAAGAACTTCAATATATTTCCAAATCTCAACTCCAACATATTTCTCAACACAACATATTTCTCAACTCAAATCCATAGTAATTTTTCAAAGACTGAGATACAAGAAATATAATACAATTTTTACAACTCAAAATAACTCATAATTTACTTTACAACTTCAATGTACAATTTTAATTTACAATTGCTCAAAACCAAAAACAATATGTACATACAGTGAACATACATTACAGTACAAAATGCAAAATGTGGTATACTCGTTATACCCGAAAATCTCTCGCTGGATGTACTAGCAGCCTAGTCTGCTGCCCTGTCTGTCTGTCTACCTGCGACAGCAATAAAAAGCTATCGCTGAGACAATGTCTCAGTGTTGCACAACATTAACCAAATACAACTTTAAATCACAAATCACAAGTTATATAAATAGTGGATACTTAAAACCATAGTTAAATTCAAGACAGTAAATGTCAACAAGAATTTAAACTCCATTTCTCAATATCACAATAATTTCAATAAATCAAATCATGATTAAATTCAAAAGACAGTGAATGTCAATAAGAATTTAAACTCCATTTCACAATTTCACAATACATATCAATAAACCACACACAGCTTAATCATGTTCCAAAGTTCAATTCGTCCCAAAAGCCGATGGCTAATGAGGTATTAAATTCATCCCAAAAGCCAATGACTAATGAGGAATAACATAGCTAGCTAGCAAAAATATGAGTACTCATTTTATTCATCCTCAACAGGCACACACCTCAACACTTCAGCCAGAGAGGGAATTCAATTCGTCCCACCAGACAAGTTAGCGAGGAATACAATCAATATACATGATAGCTGTAGTTTCAAACCATTTCCAATGCTTTTCAATCAATAAGTATCCATCAATATTTTTCAAATAAATTTTCATAGTTTCAAACCATTTACAATACTTTTCAATCAGTAAGTATCCATTCAAACACATTTTCACAATTTAAAACAATAATGTACAAATAATCATAATTCATTTCAATTGAAAAATTCAAAAGAAATAGCTGTTGTGCACAAACCTCTGATAACTGTCTCCTGGTCTTGACTCAGTGTTTCCTTCCCTTTTCCTGAGTCTTTGCTAACTGAGAAACACAATTTGAAGTGTTTCAGTACTTAATTAAATTGTTTATAACGATAATGCTTGATAAGTAATTCACTGAATGCTATTATTTGCTTAATCAACCTAATATATCGACCCTCGATGCATTCTAGGTAAATTAAGTTTTAATGTTATTAATATGTCACATTCGATAGTATTTTAGGGTTGGTACATATTACCAAGTTCATTTCTGTGTATACTACATTTTCTTGCAATTTGCTGGATTCCAGGATACTAGTTTGACTTAGCCGGACGACCTAGTTCCCTCGATTTTTGGGTTTTTGTCAAAACTACAAACTTGTATATCTATGTCTTATGGAATGCGGGGCAAAATTTTAGGTCATTCTGAGTTATGTAGACCAAGTTATGGTCATTTTACTATTGCTGGTCAAATTGCATCAAAATTGGTCACTTTAGGTCACTTTAGGTCATTTTAGGTTCGGCCAGTTTTTGGACCCGAACTTGTGCAAGCTGTTTGACTTGCTTATGGTCATTTCTGGGCTTTTTGTCTTTATAAGACTTGTAGATATGGGTCTTAACTATTCATGGTCAAAATTTCAGGTCAATTGGACCTGTTTTGAGTGAGTTATGGCCTAAACACTAACTGCTGCCCAAATGGTCAATTTTCAGGTCTCAATTGCACTTAATTCGGATTTGGTCATTTTTCAAGCTACCTTACAAGCAGAATTTTGGCATTCTTCCTTCATGAAAGTTGGCACATTTTGTGCCTAGTTTCACCTCCAATTGATCTCATACCAATTGGAGCCACACACTTAAAGTTATAGGCCTAAAACACAAACTGCCTTATTGCATTTCTTTCATACACATCAAGTATCACTTTTAACATTTACCAAACTTAACATTCAAATCAATTCTAGTTGTACCACAACCTAAACATAATTTACAACATTTTATAGGTCATTTTGGCAGCTTACAATTACATTCAATGTGCACCAATAAGTGCAGAATTTGTCCAACTCAATTTACAACAATTCAATCACCAATTCATGCTCATTTACATATCCAACTTCACACCATCACACATGCACTCAAACTGCCATAACAACCAACACATTTTAACATCATTATTCCATAAACCAAGTATGAATTCCAGCATTCCTCAAGAGTTAGCAAACTGCCACAATGGTACACTTACATTCCATTACTTTCCAAGCTTTAAATTTCATTTTACATTTATATATACTAAGTATACACCACCTAAACAATTTCCTACACAATATACATTTAATCAATCATTTAATTCACCATTTACAAGCACAAATAAACTGCCTTCAAGGTGTTTCCATGGCTGCCAAAAGTACACATTCCCATTCAACATCAAACCTCAAAAATTTCTTCATAAATCAAACACCCATAACACCCTTACAAACTTTAACAAAGCAACAATCAAAAACTCAAACTTACCTATGGATGAGACTTCTTAAATCTTCACCAAAACTTCTTGAAATTGCTATCAAACTCTTCCTTTTGATGTGGGGATAAATTTTAATGAAGCAACCTTGGTGTTTTTAGGTGAAATGGAGGAGATGATGAAGCTTGAATTACATGCGGCAATGGAGGTTTTGGGAGCTCTTCATCTACGGCAATGGTGATTTCTAAAGTTGAAGATGATGTTTTAGTGGAGTAATCTGCCCACTTAAGGTATATTATAATCCTTAGTGGTCCACTTACACAAAATCAATTATATTATATGTTTAAATATGTTAATTACCTAATTTGAACCCTATTTTTGCTATTTATATTAGGTACCCGTAAATTAATTTTTCATTATATTTTTCAAGTGTAATATTATTTATTTTTAATGGACATTTAGGTCAAAAGATAACTCAGGGTGTCAAATGACCACAATGCCCCTGTTCGGGTTGTATTCCCGATTTTTCGGTAACACCGGGTTTTGTCCGTTTTTCGATTTTCCACTTTTCTTTGTACTAATTATTTAATTTTTATTTAATATTTCTAATGATATTTATACTTCAATAGGGGTCTATTTAAGTCCTAAAAATATTTTCCAGGGTTCCTCACGGTCCAGGGCTAGTCAACGGTCCACGCCGTGACTTCCCGGTGCGGTCACCCATCGCTAGGGTTCTCGGCTCGTTTAACTTGATTATATTTCTTTGCTATTATTTTTTCTTTGTTTTTCTTGTATTTTCTTTTCTTGTATTTCATTATTTTATGTCTCCTCCCTCATGTCGAAGTGTAGTTCTTGGCATCCTAGCTGTTCGGACAACACTGGTCACCGAATGAGAACGCACTCACCAACATAGGGTGTTACAATTCTCCCCCCCTTAAATAAATTTCGTCTCGAAATTTTTACCTGGCATTAGTCTCTGAACAGCTGTGGGTGCTGTCTCCTCATATCCTCTTCACGTTCCCAAGTAGCTTCCTGGCCTGAATGATGGTTCCACAGCACTTTAACCAGGTGTATCTGTTTATTCCTCAGCTGCTTCACCTCATATGCTAGAATTTTTATGGGTTCTTCCTCATATGAGAGGTTTGGATTAACCTCAATCTCCTCAACCGATAGTACATGAGATGGGTCAGATCTGTACCTCCTTAACATGGACACATGGAAGACACTGTGTATCCTTGCTAGCTCTGGAGGTAATGCCAACCGATATGCGAAAGGACCCACTCTTTCCAGAACCTCATATGGCCCGATGAAACGAGGACTCAGTTTCCCTTTTCTGCCAAATCTCATAATCCTCTTCCAAGGAGAAACTTTGAGGAATACTTTATCACCCAATGCATATTCAATATCTCTTCTCTTCAGATCAATATAGGACTTCTGACGGTCTGATGCAGCCTTGAGTCTATCTCTGATCAATCTGATCTTTTCCTCTGTCTGCTAAACAATTTATGGCCCAATCATCTTCTTTTCACCTACCTCATCCCAACATAGGGGAGTTCTGTACTTTTTGCCATACAAAGCTTCATATGGAGGTATCCCAATGCTTGATTGATAGCTATTGTTATAAGCAAACTCAATCAAAGGCAAGTGTGTATCCCAACTACCTTCAAACTCAATCACACAAGCCCGTAGCATATCCTCCAATATCTGAATAACCCTCTCAGACTGGCCATCTGTCTGTGGGTGGAATGCTGTGCTGAAGTTCAATCTAGTTCCTAGGGCTCTCTGAAGACTACCCCATAATCTAGAAGTGAACGTAAGATCTCTGTCAGACACAATTGATACTGGCACTCCATGCAATTTTATAATCTCATATATGTACAATCTGGCCAATCTTTCTAGGCTATAATCCATCCGAACTGGCAAAAAGTGAGCAGACTTGGTCAATCTGTCAACTATAACCCATACTACATCATGACTACTCTGTGTCCTTGGAAGTCCTGTAACAAAATCCATAGTTATTCGTTCCCATTTCCACTCTGGTACTGACAAAGGATGTAACAACCCAGCTGGAACTTGATGTTCTGCCTTTACTTGCTGACAAGTTAGGCATTTGGAAACAAACTCGGCTATATCTCTCTTCATACCCATCCACTAGTAATGCTTTTTCAGCCCTCTGTACATTTTAGTTCCACTAGGGTGCATAGCAAATGGAAACTCATGTGCTTCCTTCATAATGATCTGTCTCAATTCCACATCACTAGGAACGCACATTCTACCTTGATGTAGTAATAAACCATCATCTCTTACAGAGAATTCAGGTTTCTTGCCCTGCTGGACTTGTTTCAGTAGCTTCTGATATTTTTCATCACTCTGAGCAGCCATTCTGATCTGATCAATCAACACTAGCTGTACGTGCCATGCAACTACTGTCTGTCCCTCATCATTAATCTCTAAACTGGCATGTTGTGCTTTCAATTCATATACCATGGATAAAGGAGGAACTATGAGACTTGCCATAGTCTTGCGACTTAAGGCGTCAGCCACTACATTTGCTTTCCCTGGCTGATAGTCTATTAAGCAATCATAATCTTTAATGAGTTCTAACCATCTCCTCTGCCTCAAATTGAATTCCTTCTGGGTGCCCAAATACTTCAAGCTCTTGTGATCTGTGTAAATGTAGCATTTCTCCCCATACAAATAGTGTCTCCAGATCTTCAGAGCAAAAACAATAGCTGCTAGCTCCAGATCATGTGTTGGGTAGTTCCTCTCATGCGGTTTCAGCTGGCGTGATGCATAAGCAATGACATTCCGATCTTGCATCAGTACACAGCCTAACCCATTGTGAGAAGCATCACTATAAACTGTATATTCTTTACCCGGAGTAGGTAAAGTGAGGACTGGAGCTTCAGTTAAACACCTCTTCAACTCATTAAAACTCTGCTGACATTTATCAGTTCACTGAAATTTTACATCTTTCCGAAGCAGCTTGGTCAGTGGAGAAGATAACATAGAGAACCCCTTCACAAACCGACGGTAATATCCAGCTAAACCTAGAAAACTGCGAATTTCTGTGATATTCCTGGGCGGCTTCTAATTAAGGATAGCTTCTACTTTGCTAGAATCTACCTTGATCCTTTCAGCTGACACAACATGTCCCAAAGAGGAGATTTCTTTCAGCCAAAATTCACACTTTGACAATTTGGCGTATAGCTGTTTCTCCCTTAAAGTCTGCAGTACAATCCGCAGATGTCTGTCATGCTCCTCTGCATTCCTCGAGTATATCAAAATGTCATCGATAAACACCACCACAAATTGATCGAGATATGGTCTGAAGATAGTGTTCATCAGATCCATAAAAGCAGCTGGAGCATTTGTTAACCCGAATGGCATCACTAGAAACTCATATTGGCCATACCGAGTTCTGAAAGCAATTTTTGGAATACTCTGCTCTTGCACCTTCAACTGATAATAACCAGATCGTAAATCAATTTTAGAGAATACAGCTGCACCCTTCAATTGATCAAACAGATCATCAATGCGAGGCAATGGATATCTGTTCTTTATTGTCACCTTATTCAACTGCCGGTAGTCAATGCATAAGCGGAGAGTACCATCCTTCTTCTTAACAAACAACACTGGTGCTCCCCAAGGTGACACACTAGGGCGGATGAAGCCCTTTTCAAGTAATTCTTACAATTGTATCTTCAAATCCTTCAACTCTGCTGGTGCCATTCTGTATGGTGTTATGGAGATTGGATCCACACCAGGCATAACATTGATTTCAAACTGCACTTCTCTTTCCGGAGGTAGTCCTGGCAATTCATCAGGAAACACATCTGGAAAGTCATATACTGTAGGGATGTCCTTCAATGTTGGACTCCCCACTTGGGTGTCTACCATATGTGCCAAGTATGCTTCACACCCCTTTCTGATCATTTTTCTGGCTAGTGCAGCCGAAATGATGTTTGATGGCAATAACTGCCTCTCCCCATGTATTACCACATCGCTGTATTGAGGGAGACCAAAAGTGACTGTCTTCAGCCTACAGTTAATCATGGCATGATGCCTAGCTAACCAATCCATGCCCAAGATGATATCATAATCTCTGAAGGGCATTTCAATGAAATCAGACAGAAAAGTGTGTCCTTGGATCACCAAAGGACAATCCCTATACATTTTATTAACCCTGACCTCCTGTCCTAGCGAACTTGTTACTAGCACCTCAAAGTCCATTTTTGTACATGGAACAGCAATGCAAACTTACATAAGAATGGGTAAAACCCGGATCAAATAACACAAACACATCTTGATTAAAAGTTGAGAAGGTACCAGCCACAACATCAGATGTCTCGGCCTCTTCCCTCTGTCTCATTGCATAGACTCGACCGAGAATCGCCTTGTCTTGGTCTGAATGTTTCACTGTGCCTTGGCTGCCTACTGGGCTACCTCTACCCCTGCCTCTACCTCTGCTGGGTGGTTGTGAACTTCTGGTAACAGGGCTCTGAACTGACCCCTCTGCAGTAGTAGGAGGTGGTCCAACTCTGCAACAACTGGTGCAGTCCTTGGCAAAGTGTGTAACACCCTCCCCGTAGCAACTCCGTACAGTCTACTGTTCCGGTGACCGGTGTCGGTCCGGACAGCTAGAACGTCCGGAAAAATATTTAAACTAAAGCAAGGAACCATAATTAACTCAAATATTAATAAGAAAAATTTAGAAAAAATTTTAGAAATAAAATGCAACTAAGTCAAATGAGCCGGTGCCCAAGCGATGGGTAACCAGAGGTAAGTTGCGGTTCTCACAACGAGGAGCCCTAGACCCGGGAAAAAATTCATAAAATAATTTTTGGGACTCCAGAGAAGGGTCATTGAGGTTCCTATGGCATTATAATGCCAAGAAAATATTTAGAAAAATTTTTCAATCGGTACAGACAATTTTGACCCGTTAAGCCAAACGGAGGGCATTTTGGTCATTTCGCCTTCAGAGGTGATTTTTGGCTGACTTGTCCAGTTAAGTAAATAATTAATATGATATAAAATATGAATAAATATTACTAAAAATAAAATTGGAAATGAGTAGTGGATAAAAGAAAAGGAAAATAAAATAAAAAGCAATTTATGACATCTTGATGATGTCATTTAAAAGCCATAACCAATCACAATTAAGTAACTATTTGACTAATTAATAAAAGAGATAAATAAAGACCAAGGAAGACCAAAAACAAGCAGCCATCTTCTTCTTCAAAACGTGATCCTCTCCTCCATAACCCTCCATGAAAGTTTTCTTTAATTACTTCCATTTTCCCATGAATTTGCACTATAAAACCCTAAGTCCCTTTACTAAAAACTTGTCTCCACCTCTTGGGAAGTGTTTGGCAGCCTAGAAAAGGAAGAAATGTGAAGTTTTAGCTTGGTGAAATCTGCCCTACAAGAGGTTAGAGTGAGGTTAGTGCCTACTTATATATATACTTCTTTGATTCCATGTTAGAAGCTTGAAATAAGTGAGAAATTGTAAATTAAATGAATAAAAGTTAAGTGTATGCATCCCTTGAATTTTCGGCAGCCCTAGGAAGGAATGAGTTTGATTGTATTAATGGACTTAGAGTGAATTGGAGATTATGTTTAAAGTGTATACATATATATATACAAAAAATGAAAGAGTTAACTAAAGAAATTGTGAAAACCATGACTTTGAGCTAGGGTTTAGGAGTGAAAATTTGACTTTGCTTATGAAATTGTTAAAGAACATTCTAATGGTCAATTAGTGACCATTTGAGGTAAGTTGACCATAATTAGGAGTGAATTATTGCATGGCAAAGTGGAATGGGCAGGCTGCCCAATGAGTGCAGCAGGGTGGCTGAGATTTCAGTCCACTTGGACTGCCATATCTTTGGCTGTGTAGGTTCAATTGGTGTTTGGCCAATTAGACATGAAACTAGGCTTATAATGGCACATTTTTGCTGAAGAAACCATGCCCAAAAGACCAAAGCAAGAGTACCAAAAGTTAGCCCCAATCCGGATACCCTGCAAATAGCCCCTGCAGAATGACCAAATGAACAGTAGCCATAACTCACTGTAGATTGGTCAAATTGACCTGAAAGTTTTACAGCAATAAGATATGATATAGAAAAACAACTTTCATGAAGAAAATTACCCCAAATTATGCAATTAACACATTCAAATTATTGGGCAAAGTTAAGTTATCAAACCTGCAACTCTGCAGATTTTCACTTGAGCAGTAATGTTTGGATGGTTATAACTCTCTCTAGAAAACTCGGATTTAGGCAATTCTTGAACCGATGGAAACCTAAGGTATGGTAGAACATTTCATAAGAAGAAAGTTAGACCAAATTATGAACTTAACTTGATCAAATTACTGACCAAATTTGGACCAAAAATCTGCCAAACCCAAAATCTCAGCATGAACAGTGCACGTGAACAGTAAACTTATTTTGGCCATAACTTGAGCTACAAAACTCAAAATGGAGTGATTCAAAAAAAGAAATTCAACTAGACAAAATAAGGAACAACTTTCATGTTTACCATTTCCTCAAATTCCCACTGTAACAGTGCTTAATGGAATAGTAAAGTTAAGCTTCAAAAACTGAAAATTTTGTTTCCCTTGGTTTAAGCCTAAAAATGGTAATGGTGATCACTTCCAATAAGTTTTAAATGAAAAATGTGGTATGTTTGAAGTACCAAAGTCAATGTACCTACTTTCTATGCAAAAGTCAACTTTTTTGTTGATCAATGAAATGAATAGTGACACCAAAAGTTGAAATTCAAAGATTGAAGAATTTTAAAGTATCAAATGCCTTAGTATACCTAACAAGATTGGTTTGGATAGTTTGGCATGCCAATAGGGTATTGTTTTAGCAGTACTGCGAAAAGCTTTATGCCTGTATTCATGGCTTTATGCCCGTATTCATGGCTTTTATGCCCGATTATGTGATATCATGGCTTTTTAGCCATACTGACTGCATACGTGGTAGACGTTCTGCGTCCCATGGTATGACGGCCCGAGGCACCGCGGTGTCCAGTGCCAACGACCCGTTATCCAGTCCAGTCGTCCAGTATAGGTTACTTGGGCATGGAAAAATATAACTGTGGTTGCACTGATTATTAAAGATTAAGTATCAGGAATGATTACCAAAAATACAAAGAAGCTCAAGATCATGAAGAAAATAATTAACGAAATGCATGAAGAAGTTAATATCATAAAACATGATTAGCCCTCAACTAAACAATAAGTTAGTAATTAGTCAATTCTTATGAACACAATAGCAAGGAAATTATTATTTTTATTTGCATATTATATTTTCTTATATTATTGGCACCACTAAGCTTTATGCTTAGCGCGTCGCTTTTGCAACGCGTAGGTACTGAAGATTTGGACAGAGGGCCCGGTAGACCACAGATTGGGTAAGGCCATTCACAGTTCTGCATAGCGTCCGTGTCACCTCACAGACTACAGTGCATTGGTAGGACACTAGGTCCCATTTTGTATTTTGAGATTTTTGTAAATTTGGTAATTAAACTCTTAGTTTATCATATGTATTTGAACAAATGTAATATAATTTTGTATTAATGTAAGTACTTGTAATTTGTGATTATAAATCACATGTGAGAATTTATTTATGACTTGAGTCTAATGATGATGTGAAATGATAAATAGAGGAATCGTTAAGAAATTGCTGTAACTTGATGTGATACAAAATGTGAATTGTATATGAGTACCATGAGATGAATGATTGAGAAATAAATGAAATTGATGAAATTATTCTGAGACTTTGTTGATAATTGGAGTTGGGATTGATTGAATATGATCATAGGAAGTGTTTTTCACAGGTTCCGAAGAACTGTTTTCTCCATTTTTAGCCGGTACTTTGCCGGATTTTCTATAAAATTTTCGAAACCTCAAATAAATTACAATTTCAACAAATGAATTATATTTCACAAGTTATATTCAAATGGAAGAATAAAAATGAATTAAGATAAAATAGAGTGCTCCGGCACACTGAGTGGCATAACTTGCTCGGCTACACTGTAGTCGGGTAAGGGGTGTCACAAAGTGTCCTGTGCCTCCACAGTTATAACAGGCTCCAATAGCCTTGTAGCATATCCCACCATGATTTCTTCCATAAGTTTCACATTGGCGGGGAGGGTAGGAACCTCTGGTACTCTGCTAATAAGATAGAGGAGGCTTCTGTCCTGAATATCTTCCCCTACCCGACTTCTTGCCACCTCTGCCATGTCCCCCATGATTCTTCCTCTTTCCAGTAGGACCACTGAAACTCTGTTCTACAGATTTTCCATCTTTCTCTGTCTTCTCTGATTTTTTTTTCTCAGGAGCAGCTTCAGACTCAATTCTTTCCAACTCTAGGGCTTGAGAAACAAGTTCAGAGAAGTTAGTGTGTTTGAACCCGACTACTTGTAATCTGATACTGGGCTTCAAGCCAGTTTCAAACCTCTTGCATCTTTCCCTGCTGGCAGCAAGTAAACTTACTGCATAATGGCTCAGGCGGGGAAATTCTCTTTCATACTCAGCCACTGATCTGCCCCCCTGTTTCAGACTTAGGAATTCTTGTAGCTTCTTGTCTACATAAGCATTAGGGACATATTTTTGTCTGAATTCCCTGAGAAAGTCATTCCATGTTAGCGCTGCAGGTTCTACCAGACTATGGGGAATGGTTTTCCACCAGTCATAAGCATCCCCTCAGAGCAAAGATCGAGTATTCAAATCTGAGCTCCTCTGTACAATGTAGCTTCTTGAATACCCTATCCATCCTCTCTAACCATTGTTCTGCCTCTAGAGGATCTATTGTCCCCTTGAACTCTGTAGCCCCATATTTCATCAATTTGTCATACTGCCTAGTAGGAGTGGTTGTGCCACTGGTGTCTATATTGGGACTTGAGTAGGCACATTACCAGCCATTTGTTGGAACATTGCAGCCATCTCTGGCCGAGCGACGAGCAGAAATCTGCGATCGCAGAGCTGGTGCTACTGAACCACTGACATTGTGTAGGCCTAGGGCATCCCCTTGCACCTCAGCCTCAATAGATTGATCGACTGAACGATCACCCTCTTTCATAGTCAATGCGAGGATCTTAGACCTCCTGAACAAATAACACAAGGAGATTTTCTCCCGTTAGTGCATATTTATAATGTAATGTACTGTATGTATCAAACAATGATATTGAGCAGTTGTACTATGAAGAAAGAATATTCAAATAACATGTGAAAACAGAATTTAAAAACTAGCTCTGATACCACTAAAACATGTCACACCCTACCCCCTCTATAAGGCATAACATGATCCCGTAGTATACCTAATGAATTACCAACTCCGTCTACTGATAACCCATTAAATACACTACAAGGGATTTTAAAAACTTTTCTTACTTCTTTTACAGTGGTGAGCACTATTTACAGGTGTTAAAAACTTTTGTTAACTGAAGTGAAACAGCTAACTCATTTGGACTATTAGTAATTTCTGTAAAAATTTTGGCAGAGTGCCATCTGTATTTTGGATAAAATAGTTCTTTTGAAAACCTATAAAAAAGCACTTCAATATATTTCCAAATCTCAACTCCAACATATTTCTCAACACAACATATTTCTCAACTCAAATCAACAGTAATTTTTTAAAGACTGAGATACAAGAAATATAATACAATTTTTACAACTCAAAATAACTCATAATTTACTTTACAACTTCAATGTACAATTTTAATTTACAACTGCTCAAAACCAAAAACAATATGTACATACAGTGAACATACATTACAGTACAAAATGCAAAATGTGGTATACTCGTTATACCCGAAAATCTCTCGCTGGATGTACTAGCAGCCTAGTCTGCTGCCTGTCATCTGTCTACTGCGACAAAGAATAAAGCTATCATTTGAGACAATGTCTCAGTGTTGCACAACATTAACCAAATACAACTTTAAATCACAAATCGCAAGTTATATAAATAGTGGATACTTAAAACCATAGTTAAATTCAAGACAGTAAATGTTAACAAGAATTTAAACTCCATTTCTCAATATCACAATAATTTCAATAAATCAAATCATGATTAAATTCGAAAGACAGTGAATGTCAATAAGAATTTAAACTCCATTTCACAATTTCACAATACATATCAATAAACCACACGCAGCTTAATCATGTTCCAAAGTTCAATTCGTCCCAAAAGCCGATGGCTAATGAGGTATTCAATTCGTCCCAAAAGTCAATGACTAGTGAGGAATAACATAGCTAGCTAGCAAAAATATGAGTACTCATTCTATTCGTCCTCAACAGGCACACACCTCAACACTTCAGCCACAGAGGGAATTCAATTCGTCCCACTAGACAAGTTAGCGAGGAATACAATCAATATACATGATAGCTGTGGTTTCAAACCATTTCCAATGCTTTTCAATCAATAAGTATCCATCAATATCATTCAAATAATTTTTCACAGTTTCAAACCATTTACAATACTTTTCAATCAGTAAGTATCCATTCAAACACATTTTCACAATTTAAAACAATAATGTACAAATAATCATAATTCATTTCAATTGAAAAATTCAAAAGAAATAGCTATTGTGCACAAACCTCTGATAACTGTCTCCTAGTCTTGACTCAGTGTTTCCTTCCCCTTTCCTGAGTATTTGCTAACTGAGAAACACAATTTGAAGTGTTTCAGTACTTAATTAAACTGTTTCTAACGATAATGCTTGATAAGTAATTCACTGAATGCTATTATTTGCTTAATCAACCTAATATATCGACCCTCGATGCACTCTAGGTAAATTAGGTTTTAATGTTATTAATATGTCACATTCGATAGTATTTTAGGGTTGGTACATGTTACCAAGTTCATTTCTGTGTATACTGCATTTTCTTGCAATTTGCTGGATTCCGAGATACTAGTTTGACCTAGCCGCACGTCCTAGTTCCCTCAGTTTTCGGGTTTCGGTCAAAACTACAAACTTGTAGATCTATGTCTTATGGAATGCGGGGCAAAATTTTAGGTCATTCTGAGTTATGTAGACCAAGTTATGGTCATTTTACTATTGCTGGTCAAATTGCATCAAAATTGGTCACTTTAGGTCACTTTAGGTCATTTTAGGTTCGGCCAGTTTTTAGACCCGAATTTGTGCAAGCTATTTGACTTTCTTATGGTCATTTCTGGGCTTTGGTGTCTTCATAAGACTTGTAGATATGGGTCTTAACTATTCATGGTCAAAAGTTCAGGTCAATTGGACCTGTTATGAGTGAGTTATGGCCTAAACACTAACTGCTGCCCAAATGGTCAATTTTCAGGCCTCAATTGCACTTAATCCGGATTTGGTCATTTTTCAAGCTACCTTGCGAGCAGAATTTTGGCATGCTTCCTTCATGAAAGTTGGCACATTTTGTGCCTAGTTTCACCTCCAATTGGTGTCATACCAATTGGAGCCACACACTTAAAGTTATAGACCTAAAACACAAACTGCCTTATTGGATTTCTTTCATACACATCAAGTATCACTTTTAACACTTACCAAACTTAACATTCAAACCAATTCTGATTGTACCACAACCTAAACATAATTTACAACATTTTATAGGTCATTTTGGCAGCTTACAATTACATTCAATGTGCACCAATAAGTGCAGAATTTGTCCAACTCAATTTACAACAATTCAATCACCAATTCATGCTCATTTACATATCCAACTTCACACCATCACACATGCACTCAAACTGCCATAACAACCAACACATTTTAACATCATTATTCCATAAACCAAGCATGAATTCTAGCATTCCTCAAGAGTTAGCAAACTGCCACAATGGTACACTTACATTCCATTAATTTCCAAGCTTTAAATTTCATTTTACATTTACATATAATAAGTATACACCACCCAAATAATTTCCTACACAATATACATTTAATCAATCATTTAATTCACCATTTACAAGCACAAATAAACTGCCTTCAAGGTGTTTCCATGGCTGCCAAAAGTACACATTCCCATTCAACATCAAACCTCAAAAATTTCTTCATAAATCAAACACCCATAACACCCTTACAAACTTTAACAAAGCAACAATCAAAAACTCAAACTTACCTATGGATGAGACTTCTTAAATATTCACCAAAACTTCTTGAAATTGCTATCAAACTCTTCCTTGTGATGTGGGGATAAATTTTAATGAAGCAACCTTGGTGTTTGGAGGTGAAATGGAGGAGATGATGAAGCTTGAATTACATGCAGCAATGGAGGTTTTGGGAGCTCTTCATGTACGGCAATGGTGATTTCTAAAGTTGAAGATGATGTTTTAGTGGAGTAATCTGCCCACTTAAGGTATATTATAATCCTTAGTGGTCCACTTACACAAAATCAATTATATTATATGTTTAAATATGTTAATTACCTAATTTGAACCCCATTTTGCTATTTATATTAGGTACCCCTAAATTAATTTTTCATTATATTTTACAAGTGCAATATTATTTATTTTTAATGGAAATTTAGGTCAAAAGATAACTCGGGGTGTCAAATGACCACAATGCCCCTGTTCGGGTTGTATTCCCGATTTTTCGGTAACACCGGGTTTTGTCTGTTTTTCGATTTTCCACTTTTCTTTGTACTAATTATTTAATTTTTATTTAATATTTCCAATGATATTTATACTTCAATAGGGGTCTATTTAAGTCCTAAAAATATTTTCTAGGGTTCCCCACAGTCCAGGGCTAGTCAACGGTCCACGCCATGACTTCTCGGTGTGGTCACCCATCGCTAGGGTTCTCGGCTCGTTTAACTTGATTATATTTCTTTGCTATTTTTCTTCCTTTGTTTTTCTTGTATTTTCTTTTCTTGTATTTTATTATTTTATGTCTCCTCACTCATATCGAAGTGTAGTTCTAGGCATCCTAGCTGTCCGGATAACACTGGTTACCGGAATAGTAGAACGCACTACCGAACATAGGGGTGTTACAGAAGGAGGATCTCACTCGCACTCTGCATGTTATTATGTTGCTTCTGTAATTCATTACTAATGGAAGCAAGCATGTAACACTTAGCTCTCATATCATGCTCCTTCCACTTGTCCAAAGTTTCATGTTCCTCTTGAGTGGCCTCTGGAGGTAAGGGACCAGGAACATTTGAATCTAGAACATATCCTATATGTTCAAGGTTCAGGACAAGTTTCAAATTTCTTAGCCAATCAGAGAGATTAGGTCCTGTCAACCTATTGCGACCAAGTATGCTTGCAATGATATTGGATGGTGGTGGTTGTTCTATGCTCATTATTATCAAAAAATTAATTGCAGAAATAACCAGATTAATTAGTAAATGTATCATGTAATTAACCAAAATGATTATGGTCTTTTAATCAAATTGGTCCTCCCACTAACTTAGCGAATCCTACACTTCCAAAGTAGAAAACGAAAATCCTATTTGGATGGATTTCTAATGGGTGATTGAATTCTTATAATTCTATTGATCATCCTCAGGTACATCCGTTATTGGAATTACAATAAACTATAAGTGAGCAACTCCTTGCCCATCACATCTCATGTGAGGTTCAATCCTTTACCTAGCCCCTAATGCTCAAAATCTCAGGTATATCCATTATTGACTTATCTTGCATTAGTTAAGTTGATCCCATTGAGCCAGTAATTGTGCAAATAATTTTAATGTCCTCAGGTACATCCAATATTGGCCACCAAACTATTTATATATTTACAACATCTCATGCTTAACAATTATTCTTAAGAAAATCTCTTAAATTAATTGCATCTTATGCAACTATTTAAAATTTCTTAAAATAATTGCCCCAATGGAAGGCCTATGTTATAATTACTTTAATTATAGCATTTCCAACTTAATCATTTGTTTGGAAGATTTTATGGTCATTCTAATTACTATTAAGGTCTCACTTTGCACATTATCCAATTAGCATGCATATATCATATAATAGCATACATTCCCATACATCTCATGCATTCATGGATAAGCAATAAATATGGTATGATCATGGACTTTCTAAGGGATTCAATTCTGAGCCACCAAGAATTGAATCAGGGCATTCCTAGGTGCATTTCATTCATTCATTTTACAAGAGTTGCTGAAGGAGTACATAATCAACACTTGATCTTCAATTCGTCCCACTAGTCCCACCAATGCTCTTAACCTCCTTGAACTTCTTGCAATCTAATATTACATAGTAATCCTTGGCATACCAAGGCGAATTTACAAGAACTTAAATAAATGAAATTAAAACCCAAAATTATTACAAACTTAATAATACATGCCCAAAATAAATTAAAATAAATTAATTAATTTACAATCCCAAAGAAACATAAAAGAAATAAATCCAATCACATTGGTCTTTTATAGTCCATGATCATCCATCATGCATATCACTATTTAACAATTAAATAAAACATACATACTTAATGAAATTGAATATCTCATATTCAACTTAAAAATCCAGATTTGAATATGATTCAAATAAATTTAAAAATTCAGATTTGAATCTCATTCAAACAAATTTAAAAATTCAGATTTGAATCACATTCAAACAACTTTAAAAATTCATATTTGAATCACATTCAAACATTTTTTTAAAAAATCAGATTTGAATCACATTCAAACATTTTTTAAAAAATCAGATCTGAATATTATTCAAACAACTTTAAAAAATCAGTTTTAAATATGATTCAAACAACTTTAAAATTCAGATTTGAATCACTTTCAAACAACTTTTAAAATTCAAATTTGAATCACATTCAAACAATTTTTAAAATTCTGATTTGAATCATAATTTAATTGTGTGATTAAAATTCTAATTAAACAATTTAATTAGACATAAAATGGATCTTAGATCATACAACAATTGCACATTCACCATCCATTTACCTTTGCACACCATTGTGGTGCATCAACCATGCGCACCATGGTGTTCATCATTTGTGCCGCCACCTTGGCTTTGCAACCAGCAATGAACTTTTGATCTCATGATCAAACACACAATTAAATCATATAAACATCAATCTAAATGGCAAATATAGTGGCTTTGATACCAATTGAAAGAACGGAAGCGTGAAAAACACAAGTTTATACCATTGAATTCAAAAATTTCACCTAGGGTCACATGCATCGTGCAAGATTTATTTTTATCTATTTGATTTCAATGATAAACAACATATTAAAAATCTTTTAATATGTTTTTGGATCTGTATTTTCCATTTAAGATTTTAAAATTAATCAGATTAATTTTAGAACCCTAGATTAAATCAAGAACGATTACACTAACCTCTTGATGCACTGCGCCATGTCTACACCTTTGAGATTTGTCTTCAGGACACTAGATGTTGTCCCTCTAGCTTGTCCACACCAAGAACACCCATGGCAGCCCTTGAACAGCTTCTAAAGCTTTTTCTATTAATTAGAAATTCAAGTTCTGCCTTTTAAGAGATTAGAGATGTAAACAGGACACTAGAAACAATTTCTAGTGTTCTTAATTCAAGAGATTGATGGCTAATCTCTTTGAATTGATGAGAGATGAAGAAGAATAGATGGAGAACCTCAAAATGGCATGAAAAAGGAGAGGAGTGGCTGCTGGTTGTTTTTCTTTTTCATAACAACACTTATATAGCTAGGTTAACACATTAAACCCTTGCCACATGTCACCCTTTGATTAGCTCTAGGTTTAAGTGACCCAATCACATTGTGCCAAGTGTCAAACCTATATTTAATCTTGATTTTAATCATCTTACGTGATTAAAAAAAAACATTTGGCAAGCTTATGTGTAATCCCATGTGTCACCATGTCATGGTGCCATGTGTCACACTGTGAAATGGTCAAAATGCCCCTGTGTCTTAATTTTGAGTTTTTAACCCAAAATAATTATTTTTCTTCTTCTAATTAATTTATATCAAATATAAATTAATTAATTAATCTCTATTAATTGATTTTTCATTAATTAAATTCATATTTAAACACTTTAAATATAAATTTAACTTATACTATACATCCAATAATCTAGATTTGGTTTCAAGTCATGCTAGGGACTTTGCAATCTAATTGCAAACCAAACCTATTTAATTAATCAATTAAACTCTTTAATTAATTAATTAAATCATATTTAAATAGGTGATAACTTGTGTATGTGTGTGACTTACTAGGCTCATCACTAATTGGCAATGAGACATGATATCAACTCTTAATATCATCAGAACTCTTTCTTGCCATAAATGATTTCTCTAAATCATTTTATGCACCTCATAGACCATGGTTAACACCTAGCATAGCATGCCATGGCCACCCAATTAGTAATAAGGTTTACCTTAAATGAACCTATAATCATATGTTACCATGCACTAGAATCTCTCTGTTACAAAATCCCAACTCAAGCTGGAGTCATGGTTTATGTCAAACTCCATTTGCTATGAATATTATGTTCTCTTTTAATTCCAGTTCTTGATTAAAAAGATTTTCTCATCAGAAACTCTTTTCTGAATAAATCTATTTGTCCTGGCCAGGAACTTGAAACATCAAGAACAATTAAATGAATATAAGATTTTATCTCTATTTACTTAGAGGAACAAATTCCATCTTGATCAACACCTACCTCCATGTATAACTAGTAGGAGCCAACACATGCCCATATACCCATACATAGTACAAGTATGAAAGCAGTATCAAACTCAAACTACCTATATACAAGATAACTGTGCTCTCTCAGGTCTAAAGATTATATGCACTGATATGATTTATGACAAAATATTGACAAGAGTAAACTTCATGTGCTTGTCATAAGTATCACTGGTTCAGCCTACTTATCATTTATAAGTGCGTATCATATTTGTTATATGGCATGAGACTCACCATTCCATATTATTTATATCTCATATAAATAACTTGGGAACAAATATGAATACAATCTTTCTAGATAAGTCATGTCCTTATTATGAAGTATCCTCGATTGTGAACCTATTTATGATACTTTGTACTAGAAATATTATCACTCATATTCTTAACAACTTAAGAATAATATTTCTAACAAAATATCAATGGGCCTTTTCTATTAAACATAAATATATTATGTAAACAAAAAATTGGAAATGCCTTTTATTAATAGAAATATGTACAAGATACATACTAAATGATACGCTCTAGGGCATACTACTAACAGGGAAAACTTTAATGACATCACTATGATGTTATAATGCCATGTTCTTTCATTTTCTTTCCATTTATTGTCTAATTAATTTCAATTAAATTTTTAACAACATTTAATCATATTTTATGTTATATAAATTATTTATTTAACTGGCCAAGTTGGCCAAAAATCATCTCTGAAGACGAAATGACCAAAATGCCCTCCGTTTGGCTTAACGGGCCAAAATTATCTGTACCAATTGAAAAATTTTTCTAAGTATTTTCTTTGCATTCTAATGCTATAAGAACCTCAATGACCCTTCTCTGGAGTCCCAAAAATTATTTTATATTTTTCCCCCAGGTCTAGGGCTCCTAGTTGCGAGAACCGCAACTTCTCACTAGGTTACCCATCGCTAGGGCACCGGCTCATTTAACTTTGTTGTATTTTATTTCTAAAATTTTTCCTAAATTTTTCTTATTAATATTTGAGTTAATTATGGTTCCTCACTTTAGTTTAAATATTTTTTTGGACGTTCTAGCTATCCGGACAGACACTGGTCACCGGAACAGTAAACTGTACGGACTAGCTAAAGTGAGGATGTTACACATACATCAAACCTATAAACATGGGTATACCTGGAGCTGATCTGAATGTGTCTTCAAAGAAGCTTACTCGGCTGCTCTATGCTCTTTTCACCTGCAACAGCATACAAAGCTATCGCTGAGTGGTGAACTCAGTAGTGCACAACTATAATTTAAAATATAGTACAATAAACATTGACAAAATTATAACAATTAATTTGAAAGTCTCGAAATTCAATAAATTCCAAAAGTCAAAGTCTTCGTTGCCAATAATATAAATCATTAGTTAAAATGACTTTGAGCAAGAAATTCAATTTATCAAATCACAACTGAACATTTAAAGTAATTCCAGCAATCATGGAAATAAAGATTAATTCCAACAAAATCAATTATGTATAAATCTCATTTGAAATCGAAATTCTTTAATATTCAAAAACCATTCTTTATGTCACTAACTGTACAAGACTAATTTGAAAGGGTCATCTTTAGGGTAATTCTAACTCCTATGGTCAGTGAGGTCGAATCATCGTGCACAGTACACATCACAATAATGAAACTTCCGAAAGGGCCATAACAAATAAAAACTTAGATCTAACCTCTAATAAGAGGATAATCTAAGCCTGTGCACGTACCATGGTAATCAAAATAAAGCTAACTCCATTGTCTCCTCAACAAATGAGAGAGACGGATAATAACCTAGTCAAGCATCTATAGTGAGATACAAAATAATATCATAAATCTCCTTGTCCTTTTTGTGAGCATAAATCACAACACAATTCGATTCAAAGTCAATTCCAATATCTAATAATTTTTATGCTCATCACAATTCAAAACATAAGTTTGTATTTTTTTCCATGCAAATTGCCCATCATAATTCAAAACATATTCTATCACAAATTTTTCAAAACATAAATTATTCAATACACAACAATGCTTAATACTTATTGAAATACCATTTCACAAAGCCAAATTCATACATACTATAATAATTTCAATAATCATTGAATTAAATCCAATACTTGATAAACATAACACGTAAGGAAAATAACTTCATTTAATCATATGAAATATCCAGAACAAAATCAATTAAAAACTAGTTGTGCACAAACCTCTGATGAGTCGCCTCTTGGCCTTGACTCAGTGGGTCTTTTCCTTCCCAGTGTTTTTTCTAACTGAAACACACAATTTAAAGTGTTTCAGTACTCATTTAAATTGTTTCTAATAATAAGGTTCAATAATTAAATTTTATTAATACTATTCCTTTCATTAATCAACCTATAATATTGACCTTTAATGCACACTAGGTGAATTAGTTTTAATGTCACTAATATGTTCCATTTTTCATTCCTCACATGTTGACATATGTTGCCAATTTCATTTCAAAGCTTATTGCATTTTATTGCAATTATTCAGATTTCATGGCCAATGTTTACTGTCTATTGGACCAAGCTACAGTATAAATTTAACAAATTTCTCTTCATTAAATTGTTTCTCATTGTGTCTTCTTTAATTTCCTTTTGAATCATGTCATTTGGATTTGTACAACTCAAGTTATGGTCAATTGACCATAACTAGGTCAATTCTGAATTTTAGTTCCCTTACTAGGCAATTTTAGTATTACACTTTGCCAATTTTATTTGAGTAGGTTGCTTCCATATTTAGGTCTATTACTCTCCATAGGATATGTTACCCTATGTCTTATGGTCACTAATAATTTTTTATTGTAATTTTTCAAGTCTTTTAGAGTTACTTATGGTCAAGTAATTGGACTGGACTCAATGGTCTTGTAGTCACAGGATGTTCAACTAGGGCAGTAGCTTTGACCCAATATTTGAGCTTCTTACATTCATAAGGTGAGAGAGAGGTCTAAAACAAAGTTGAAGGTCTATTTCTTAGCTTTCCAGAATGGTATGGCTCATTTTGTTTGAAGACTTCTAGTGGGAGTTATACTTAAAACACTTTGCTGGAGTTAATGGTCTTTTGAACCATTTCCAGATTTGGTATGCCAACTCAATCAAGTTAATTGACCTAGTTCCCTAAGTTTTTGGGTTCTGGTCAAAATACCATTATTATAGGGCTATGTCTTAGTGAAAATTTGGTACTAGTTTCAGGGCATTTGGAGTTATATGGACCAAGTTATGGTCATTTTACTATTGTTGGTCAAGTTGCACTTATATTACAAAGTTTAGGTCATTTTTAAGTCAAAGTCAATTCGGCCAGTTTTTGTAACCCAAATTATGCAAGCATTTTGACTTGGTTTTGGTCATTTTTGGGCTTTGGTGTCTTCATAAGAGTTGTAGCTCTATGTCTAAGCTTTCCATGGTATAAATTTCAAGTCATTTAGACCTGTTTTGAGTGAGTTATGGCCAAAATACTGATTGCTGTTCAAATGGTCAATTTTCAAGTTTGCAATGTTACCAATCCGGATTTGGTCATCCTTTTAGGTCACTTCTAGGCAGAATTTGGACAAGCTCTCTACATGAAAGTTGGTCTATATTGAGTCTAGTTTTACCTTCAATTTGTCTTATACCAATTGGGATCACACAATTAGGGTTATAGCTCCAAATGCATGCTGTCCTTATACAATTCTTCAATTGCACAAACATTACACTTTTAAATTCTAAATCTTCAAACTACCATACCTAAATTCTGGATTCATCACATTCCATACTCATTTATCACACTTCAAATTGGTCAATTTGAGTAGTTTATACAAGTCCTTAATATACAATACACAACCCTTAATCAAATGGTCAAAATTAACCATAATACACATATAGAATAACTAACTAATACACATGAATTCAACTTAACAATTTGCCATATACTTTCACTAATGTATTACACCATAATTCAATATTTATATTCATGAAATTAGCACTCTCCAATGGACCTCAAGGCTATTGAAATTCAACAATTACATACAAAATCTCCAAATAAAAATCAAAACCCTAATTCAAACTTATTAACATCATAATTACATATACCATTAAATCCTATGACTTATAACTACTTAATTAACCTCATTAATCCTCAATTACATATAAAAATCAATCAAAATTTCCTAGCTTCCATGGCTGCCAAATTCTTGACTCTTCAATGCTTATCAATTTTCTCAATTTTACTTAGCAATTCAACTTACCCAAAGCTCAACACAAGGATTAGTGAAGGAAAATGGGAAGATTAAGCACTAACCTTTGTTTGGAGCTTGCTAAACCTTGAAATTTCTTCTTTTTCTTGTTGCCCAAAGCTTTCCCATGGTGTGTAGACTAAGTTTAATGAAGAACACTTGAAGGAATTGTGGCTTGAAATGGTAGAGATGGAGCTCATGCAAGAAATGGCAATGGAGGATTTTGAGATGTTCATTTCAGCCATGGGTGCTTGGAATGAAGAAATGAAGTGGTTTTGGTGCTAAGATCTGTCCACTTAGGTATTTATATGATCCACTAATTTAGGTTAATAAATATAATATATGCCACTAACTTTAGGTTAATATTAGAATAATTAAACTTATGAATTTTTTAATTAATCCCCAAAATTTCTTTAATCACACTATGTATAAAACTTCTTATTTTTATGACATTTTCAATATTTAATATTACTTATTATTAATGGACATTTAGGTCAAAAGGTAAATCTAGGTGTCAAATAACCAAAATGCCCCTCTTCGGGTTATATTTCAGATTTTTCTGTACTACCGATTTACTCTTTGTACTGCTGATTTCTTTAATTTTCATTTTTTATTTATACTAATTAATTTTTCTTTGACATTTCCAATGTCAATTACACTTGAGTAGACTTTTAATTATGTCCCGAAAATTATTTTCGAGGGTTCCCTACAGTCCTGGAGTCGGCTATTGCCTGCGCCGTAACTTCCCTATGTGGTCATCCATCGCTGCGGTGCTGGCTCGTTTAACCTAGTTTCATTTCCTCTCTTTTATTTTTCCTTAATTTTTCTTGTATTTTTTTTATTTATTTCATCATTTTATGCCTGTTTACTATCACCAGAGTGTAGTTTCAGACATCCTGACTTGCCCGGACTGACTTTAGGTCACCGGAGCAGCAGATGGTACTACGTAAAGTGAGGGCTTTACAGTATGGCTTCATGCCATTCTGTGATATGATAGCCTATGGCTATACTAATTATGATGTTATACTTAGCTTTTGTGCCTGATTGCTTTTATGGCTTATTAGCCATTTTGTTTGCACACTGAGAGACACAATGTGACCGATGGTGTGACAGCCCGAGGTACCTGGTACCCAGTGCTAGTTTACCCGTTTATCTAGTCTGGTCAATTTGTATAGGTTACTTGGGCATGGAAAAGTATAATTGTAATTGAATTGATTTTTAAAGGACGTAAGGAAATTAAATATCAAAATAAAGAACAAGAATAATTACAATGAAAAGAGGCTCAAAAATTATCGAGAAAATGATCAATAAAATACTAGAAAGAGTTAATATCATAAAATGTAATTAGCCTTCGACTAAACAATAAGTTAGTAATTATTCATTTCTTATAAACGCAATAACTAGGAAATTTTTACTTTTATTTGCATATTATATTTTCTTGTATTGTTAGCACCACTAAGCTTTATGCTTAGCGCGTCGCTTTTGCAACGCGTAGATACTGAAGATTTGGACAGAGTGTCACACCTTACCCCTCTGTAAGGCATAACATGATCCTGTAGAATACCTAATGAACTACCGAACTTCACCTACCGATAACTCATTAAGTACCCTACAAGGGATTTTAAAACAATTTTCTTACTTTTGATAAGTGGTGAGCATTTTCTAATAGGTATTAAAACATTTAATTAAAATTGAAAACTAGTTAAAATTTTTGGTCCATTTTATTTTTCCGTAAATTTTATAAAACTTTTGGCAGAATTTCGTCTGTATTTTGAGAAAATAGTTCTTCAAATACCTATAAAAAATACTTTAAATAATTTTTCTCAACCACTACTTCAATTTCATAATCAATCTCAATCAATTTCTCAAGTCTCAAAATTCAACAGTCAATATTTTCCAAATTCCAGAATTCAATAATCATTAAAATAATATTAATCAATTTCATTGAAATTAAAATAAAACATTTCCATTCATTAAAGACAAACAATCTATATATACAACATACTAAAATCTACATTAGGAAATCCAAACTAAATTTTATTACAACTTTATACAAACTTTGTACAGACTGCTTAAGACCAATTACATGTTCATACAATTAGGTGCAATACATAGAGCAAAATAAATATTTACATTCAGGATATAAATTATACCCGATATAACTTTAAGCAAGTAGGTCCTCAATCCTCAGCAGCTCAGTCTGCTGCTCCTCTAGTCTCTAAATGTTCGACAGCAATAACAGCCATCGCTGAGTACTAGGACTCAGTGGTGCACAACATACAAAAATAATCTTTATGCATAATTTAAATCACATTTATTCAAAAATTGGACTGAATATAAGAATTAAATACAAAACATGAATTACGAGATTTTAATCTCAAACAATTTCATTTTGAAGTATCAAATCACATTTCATAAAACCCACAGTTATATCATGCCATTCGAAACAA
Source organism: Hevea brasiliensis (assembly GCF_030052815.1). Classification (NCBI taxonomy): domain Eukaryota; kingdom Viridiplantae; phylum Streptophyta; class Magnoliopsida; order Malpighiales; family Euphorbiaceae; genus Hevea; species Hevea brasiliensis. The sequence continues at coordinate 79,860,428 of NC_079493.1, read as the reverse complement.
ATATAATCTCAATAGCCAGAGGCTAAGGAGAAATCACATCACAAGGCTAGCTAGCTCAAATATATGGATATCCATTCAAATCCTCTTCTACTGGCTCACCTCAACACTTCATCCAGAGAAGGAATCAAAATTCGAAACTGATTACCCCCACTAGTCATGCTAGTGAGGTGTTCAAATATATGGTCATGACACTGTGGTTTCAAAACTTATCTTAACAATTTGCTAAACATTGCCATTTCAAACATATACAAAAACTTTCAACAATTTAGATCAAAGCACCATAAATAATGTCACAATTCACTTTTTCAAATCATTCAAAACAATATGCAGCAAATAATTTACAGAAATTATACGTTGTGCACAAACCTCAAGCGAGTCACCTCTTGGCCTTAACTCGATTCCTCGAGTTCTTTCTCGGCGTTCTTTTCAACTGAAACACACAATTTCACAGTGTTTCAGTACCATAACTTAGCATAAATCCAAAAATAAATTTAACTTCACTTTTACCTAGCTCTAACGTGCTAAACTCGACGTTCTTGAAATTTTGTGTTTCGGGTTTACTATTCACTACACTATTCAAGTCAAATTATTGACTTTCTAAGGCTTAATAGGTATTGGTCGCTAAATTTTGGTCACCCACATACCACATTTTGGTCACTAAATTTGTTTGTTTTGGTTGTTTATTCAAATTCTAAGTCTTTTAAGCAAATTTGATAATTTTCAGTTTTGATGTCTAAGGTTGCACTATTCCATTGGTCATCTTACTGTTGGAATTTGGCAAAACTTTCTTCATAGAAAATGTTCCCTATTGTCTTAAGTTTATTCTACTTTTTGAATCACTCCAATTGGAGTTTTGTAGCTCAAGTTATAGCCATTTGAACCATGGCTGCCGGATTGGACTCAACCCAGTTTTCTGGGCAATTTTTGGTTCTGACAGTTTTAGGTCACCAAATTTGGGTGGCCAAATGACTTGGTTAATGGCATAATTTGGGTTTGTGTTCTTCATGAACGCTTTAGGTCTATATCATGAACGTTTTAGGTCTATATCTAAACTGTCCACTGGTAAACTTTCAGGTCATTTTGAGCTGCCTAGCTCAAGTTATGACCAAATGAACAAATACTGTTCATTTGGTCAGTTTGTACAGGGTTGACTGAGATTTTCCAAGTTTAGTCAATTTGTTCACTAGGTTTTGGTCACTTTTTGGGCATGCTTCCTAAATAAAAATTATGTCATTTAGTGTCTATTTTTATTCCCAATTGGTCTCATACCAATTAGACTTGTAAAATTTTATTTTTGGTCCCTTAAAAGTAACTTGGTCATGCTGCCATACTCAATCCGAATTTGCTTTTGATTCAAATACTCCTAACACACCTCATTTGGTCACAATTGACCATTTCCCTCCTTAAACTAGGTCCAAGACATCATTTACAAGTTTCTCACATTTTTGTCTCTAAACCCTAATGTCCAAAACCCTAATTCACACTAATTATTGCATTTAACCAATTCAATGCTTTTAACTATAATCACTCAACTAATTGAGGCTCATATACTCATTCAAATCCATGAAACCATGCAAATCACACTTCCCATCAAGCTAGCCAAAATTTCAGTTTGGTCCTCCACACATATTTTTATTTCATTTCATTAGTTTCCAAGTTCATTTAAGTAACTAAACATGCATTTAAAGTAGAAAATTGAAAGTTAGCATACTAATCTTAGGTGAAGTCTTTGATCTTCACTCTTTGTTCCAATTTCTCCCTTTTTCTTTCCTCTATTCTTCCTTTCTATGGTAATTTAGAAGTTTTCTAGGGTTCAAGGTTTAAATTTATGGGAAGAATTCAAGTTATTCAAGCTTGAATAACTCATCAATGGTGGACAAACATGGAGGAGGGAAAGAGAGGGATTTTGGCTAGCAAGAAGAAGAAGAAGGAAAAATAATTTTTGTCTCTTTATTTTGGATATTTATCTTTTAATTAACTTAGTCAAATTATTAAGTAAATAAAAATTATTTATGACCTTATAGGTGATGTCACTATGATGATGTCACTACCTTTTTAACTTTTCTTTTTCTTCTTCTTTTTTTTTTCTAAGTATTTTTCTATTAGTTCTTTAATTTAATTCTCGACTTCAAAATTTTTTTTTCTCTGATTTTATTTGACAGTTAGGTCAAGACTCAGCTCTCGGGGTCAATTGACCAAATTGCCCCTCGCTGGTTCAACCCGGTTTGCAAATAATTCAATATTTCTTTTGGCTCCTTGACCTAATTATTTAACTGGCTTAACAATCTTTGTCCGTGATTTTCTCTTTTCCACTGTGTTCGTAATGGTCCTAAGGACCACAGCATCACATTTTATGGTTCGAAATTTGAGTTTAAATCGACTTCGCAGTCGTTCCCGAGAAGGTCACCCATCGCTATAACTGTCGTCTCGTTTAACTTCTTGTGTTCTATTTTTCTTATTTATACTTAACTAATTGGCAATTACTAATTATTTGTGTTTATGGCTTATCTAGTTGTCTTAAGTGTGGTTCTAATCCCCTTAATTGTCTGGACCGACACTGGTCACCAGAATAGTGAAATATACTAGGCTATACAAATAGGGGTGTTACAATTCCCCCCCCCCCTCCCTTAAAATAAATTTCGTCTCGAAATTTTACTTGGTATCAATCTTTGAATAGCTGTGGATGCTGTCTCCTCATGTCCTCCTCTCATTCCCAAGTAGCCTCCTTGCCGAATGATGGTTCCAAAGCACTTTTACCAACAGTATCTGCTTGTTCCTTAGCTGCTTCACCTTATAAGCCAGAATCTCTATGGGTTCTTCTTCATATGTGAGGTCTGGATTCACTTCAATTTCCTCTACTGGTAGTACATGAGATGGGTCTAATCGATACCTCCTCAACATAGACACATGGAAGACATTATGTATCTTCTCTAACTCTGGAGATAGTGCTAAACGATATGCCAAAGGACTCACTCTTTCCAGAACCTCATATGGCCCGATAAAACGAGGACTCAGTTTCCCCTTTCTGTCGAATCTCATAATCCTCTTCCATGGGGAAACCTTGAGGAATACTTTCTCACCCACTGCATACTCAATATCCCTTCTATTTAGATCAATGTAGGACTTCTGACTGTCTGATGCAGTCTTAAGTCGACCTCTGATCACCCTGATCTTCTCTGTCACATCCTACTCCTCGTAAGATGTAACATGCTCCTGTAGTACACTTAATGAATTACCATATTTCGCCTACCGGTAACCCATTAAATATACTACAAGGGATTTTGAAACAATTTTCGTTCATTTTTAAATTGGTGGGTAAAATTTTCTAAGATATTAAAAAACCTTTATTTAAAGTCTAAACATAAATCAAATTTCTAGATATTTAAAAATCTCCGCAATTTTTACAAAAATTTCGGCAGAGTGCCATCTGTATTTTAAGAAAACAGTTCTTCAAAACCTGAAAATAAAGACACTCCCAATATTTTTCTCAACAACTTCTTGAAATTTCACAATCAATCTCAACCAATTTCTCAAGTCTCAAAATTCAACTACCCTCATTTCACAAATCAGCACAAGCAATTTAATACACAGTTTAAATTAAATCAAACATGGAAATATCTCATTAAGATAACAAAATGAATATTTACATTCATGGGAGTATTAGAAAAAATTAGTAGTGCAAACTTTATAAATACATAAAATCTCAAGATAACCTTATAATAATTTGTATTTCATTACAATCCAAAAATATGTTACAAAAGAGTTGGTACAATTGCTCAAAGTAAATTTCATATATATAATTACAGAATTACATCAAAAGCTAATGTACAAGGGTATACCTATGATATACCCGAAAATAGTCTCACTATGTCTTTTCAGAATCTTGCTCAGCTGCTTTATTATTCCTTTCACCTGCGACAGCATACAAAGCTATCGTTGAGTGGTGAACTCAGTGGTGCACAAACTAATAAATTAAAACTTAATATAAATTATTCTTAACAATTCATAATGAATAAAAATTTAAAATTTCTAAATTCTTCAAAATCCATGACATTCAAAAATTATTATTTTCATTCATGCAAATTATTCATTTGAATAACATTTTAATCAAATAGTAACTATTTATTTACATTTCTTTTAATTTTCGAAACAATACAAAAATATTTTGAATCATTAACAAATTATTTATTTCAATCACAATTTATCAAATTATGCATAATTTAAAGGGCGTTGCCAACAATTCACACAGTTGATACCATGACCCAAAATTCAAATAAATGCCGTGTTGTACACCACGACATTTCACATTCTCCCAATAACCGAGGCTAAAAGGGAGAAACAAAGACTAGCTAGTATATATGAGTACTCATTCAAATTCTTCCCCAACTGGCAAGCCATAGAGGAAGTAACTCGTCCCATCTAGTGGAGGAGATATCTCACTAGACAAGCTAATGAGAATTCACAACAAATTTTGCCATGTCAACTGTGGTTTCAAATCATATTCAAAACAATTTCTATTTACAAAGTGTTTATAAATCATCAACATATTTAATCATCATAAATTCATGCTCAAGTTTGGCAACACATCAAACTTAAAATTTACAATCCTTAAAACAATGCAATAAATCCTTAAATGCATAAGAAAATTTATATTCAAATTATACAATTTCATTCAATAAGTTAAAATTCTTAACAAAATAAAATTATAAATCATAAAATAAACTTGTTCAAATCAATTTAGAAGTGAAAAATAACAAAATAGTTAGTTGTGCACAAACCTTAAGCGAGTCGCCTCTTCGCCTTGACTCGATTCCTCGGGTTCTTTCCCGGTGTTCTTTTGCACTGAAACACGTATTTTCACAGTGTTTCAGTATCATAACTTATTATAAATCCAAAATAAATAAAATTCACTTTTATCTAGCTTATATATGATAAACTTGACGTTCTTCAAAATTTGTGTTTCAGGGTTACTATTTACTACACTATTCAAGTCAATTTGTTAACTTTCTAAGGCTTAATAGATATGGGAATTCCAACTTCACCCACATACCACATTTTGGTCACTAAATTTGTTGGTTTTGGTTGTTTACTCAAATTCTAAGTCTTTTAGGCAAATTTGTAATTTTTTTAGTTTTGGTGTCTTAAGTTGCACTATTCCATTGGTCATTTTTTTGTTAAAATTTTGCAGAACTTCCTACATAGAAAATGTTCCCTCTTATCTTAACTAAATTATCCTTTTTGAATCACTCCATTTGGAGTTTTGTAGCCCAAGTTATAGCCATTTGAACCATGGCTGCCGGATTGGACTTAACCCAGTTTTCTGGGCAAATTTTTGTTCTGGTAGTTTTAGGCCACCAATGGTCAAATGACTTGGTTAATGGAAAAATTTGTGTTTGTGTTCTTCATGAAAGTTTTAGGTCTATACCTCAAATGTCTACTGGTAAAATTTCAGGTCATTTAGACCTACCTAGCTCAAGTTATGACCAAATGAACAAACACTGTTCATTTGGTCAGTTTGTACAGGGCAGACTGAGATTTTCCATATTTGGTCAATTTGTTCACTAGGTTTTGGTCACTTTTTGGGCATGCTTCCTAAATGAAAATTGTGTCATTTAGTGTCTATTTTCATTCCCAATTGGTCTCATACCAATTGGACTTGTAAATTTTCAATTTTGGTCCCTCAAAGGGACCTTGGTCATGCTACTGGCAGCATGACCACACTGAATCCGAACTTGGTTTCAACTCCAACACTTTCAACACACTTCATTTGGTCACCATTGACCATTTCTTACTTCAAATTAGGTCAAAGACAACATTTTCCAATTTTTCACATTTTTGTCTCTAAACCCTAAGGGTCCAAAACCCTAATTCACAAATTCTTGCATTTAACCAATTCAATGCATATCAATCTCATTACCACATCCATACAAGCTTGCTTAACATATTAAATTCAATCAAACCATGCAAATACACCTCCACAACATGCTGGCCGAAATTTACTCATGGTCCCTCAACAATTTATTTCATTTCATTTTAAGTTTATTTCTAAGTTAATCAAGCTATAAACACAACTAATAAACTAATTTTGTAACTTAAATCACTAACCTCAATCTTTGATGACCAATTCTTTTTTCTTTTTCCTTGCTCTTTCAATCCTCTTCTTAGGTTGAGGTAACAAGTTTTGATGAAGTGTTTATGGAAAATCTTAAGGTTAAGTGAGGGAATTTGAGCTTGAGTACAAGCTTCAATGGAGGTTTAACAATGGAGAGGGAGAGTGAAATGGGAGATGGCAACTAGGGAAAAAAAAAGAAGACTTTGGATTTTTTTTTTCTTTCTTTATGTCTTTTGTCTTATGGAAGACCAAAAATCAATTTAATTAAATTTATTAATTATAATCTTTATGGCATCATGTATGATGTCATGCATGATGTCATATCCCTACACCTTTTTCATTTTCTCTTTTTTTTTAATTTTTCTATTAGTTCTTTAATTTAATTCTCGACTCTGAAATTTTCTTTTCTCCGATTTTATTTAACAGTTAGGTCAGGAGTCAGCTCTCGGGTTCAATTGACCAAATTGCCCCTCGCTGGTTCAACCCGGTTTGCAAATAATTCAATATTTCTTTTGACTCCCTGACCTAATTATCTGACTGACTTAACAATTCTTTTTCATGATTTTCTCTTTTCCACTGTGTTCGCAATAATCCTAAGGACCGCAATGTCACATTTTATGGTTCAAAATTTGAGTTTAAATTGACTTCGCAGTCGTTCCTGAGAAGGTCACCCATCGCTGTGACTCTCGGCTCGTTTAACTTCTTATATTCTGTTTTTCTTATTTATACTTAACTAATTGACAATTACCAATTATTTGTGTTTATAGCTCATCTAGTTGTTTTAAGTGTGGTTCTAATCCCCTTAATTGTCCGGACAGACACCGGTCACCGGAACAGTAAAATCTACCAGGCTATGCAAATAGGGGTGTTACATTCTCCTCAGTTTACTGAATAATTTCGGGTCCAATCATCTTCCTTTCACCCACGTCATCCCAACACAACAGGGTTCTACATTTTCTGCCATACAAAGCTTCATATGGAGGCATCCCAATGCTTGATTGGTAGCTGTTGTTGTAAGCAAACTCAATCAAAGGCAAGTGTGTATCCCAACTGCCCTCAAATTCAATCACACAAGCCCGTAGCATGTCCTCCAAGATCTGAATTACCCTCTCAGACTGGCCATCTGTCTATGGGTGGAATGCAGTACTGAAGTTCAATCTAGTTCCTAGGGCTCTCTAAAGACTACCCCAGAATCTAGAAGTGAACCTAAGATCTCTGTCTGATACGATGGATACTGGCACTCCATGCAGTCTCACAATCTCATCAATGTATAACTTGGCCAATCTTTCTAAACTGTAGTCCATCCGAACTGGCAGAAAATGAGCAGACTTGGTTAGTCTGTCAACAATGACTCATACTGCATCATGACTCTTTTGTGTCCTCGAAAGTCCCATCACAAAATCCATCGTTATTCTCTCCCATTTCCATTCTGGTACTGGTAGTAGATGTAACAACCCAACGGGTACTTGATGCTCTGCCTTCACTTGCTGACAAGTTAGGCATTTAGAAACAAACTCTGCTACATCTCTTTTCATACCCATCCACCAGTAATGCTCCTTTAGTCCCCTATACATCTTTGTGCCACCAGGGTGCATGGTAAAAGGAGACTCATGTGCTTCCTTCAAAATGATCTACCTCAAATCAACATCATTAGGAAAACAAATTCTGCCCTGGTGTAGCAGTAGGCCATCATCTCTGATTGAGAATTCTGGTTTCTTGCCCTGCCGGACTTCTTCTAATAATTTCTGATACTTCTGGTCATTCTGAGCAGCCATTCTGATCTAATCACTCAATACTGGCTGTATATGCCATGCAACTGTTATCTGCCCCTCATCATTAATCTCTAAGCTAGCATGCAATGATCTTAACTGATGTACCAAAGACAAAGGAGCAACCTACAGACTTGCCACAGTCTTATGACTTAAGGCGTCAGCCACAACATTAGCTTTCCCTAGTTGATAGTCTATCAGATAATCATAGTCTTTTATTAACTCTAACCATCTCCTCTGTCTCAAATTCAACTCTTTCTGGTTGCTCAAATACTTCAAACTCTTATGATCTGTGTAGATGTAATACTTTTCCCTATACAAATAGTGTCTCCAAATCTTAAGAGCAAACACAATAGCTGTAAGCTCCAAGTCATGTGTTGGATAATTCCTCTCATGCGGTTTTAGCTGGCGTGATGCATAGGCAATGAAATTTCGATCTTGCATCAATACACAGCCTAACCCATTGTGATAAGCATCACTATAAACTGTGTATTCTTTACCCGGAGTAGGTAAAGTAAGGACTAGAGCTTCAGACAAACATTTCTTCAATTCATCAAAACTCTGTTGGCATTTATCCGTTCACTGAAATTTCACATCTTTTTGAAGTAGCTTAGTCAATGGAGATGCCAACATGGAGAATCCCTTTACAAACCGATGGTAGTATCCAGCTAAACCCAGAAAACTACGAATCTCTGCGACTTTTTTGGGTGGCCTCCAATTAAGGACAGCTTCTATCTTACTTGGATCTACCTTGATGCCCTCTTCTGATACAACATGCCCCAAGAAAGATATTTCTTTCAGCCAAAATTCACATTTCGACAATTTGGCATATAACTGTTTCTCCCTTAGAGTCTGCAATACAATCCGTAGATGTCTATCATGCTCTTTTACATTCCTCGTATAGACCAATATATCATCAATAAATACCACAACAAACTGGTCGAGGTATGGCCTGAAGATAGCGTTCATCAAATCCATAAAAGTAGTCGGAGCATTAGTTAACCCGAATGGCATAACCAAGAACTCATAATGGCCATAGTAGGTTTTAAAGGCAGTTTTAGGAATACTCTGCTCTTGTACTTTCAGCTGATAATAACCTGACCTCAGGTCAATTTTGGAGAACATTGCTGCACCCCTTAACTGATCAAACAAGTCATCAATGCGGGGCCATGGATATCTATTCTTTATTGTCACCTTATTCAACTGTCAATAATCAATACACAAGCAGAGAGTGCCATCTTTCTTCTTTACAAACAACACCAGCGCTCTCCAAGGTGACACACTAGGGCGGATAAAGCCCTTTTCAAGCAATTCTTGTAACTACACTTTCAACTCTTTCAATTCTACAGGTGCCATTCTATATGGCGTTATAGAGATTGGGTCTACACTAGACATAACATCAATCTCAAACTGCACCTCTCTTTCTGGAGGTAATCCTGGCAATTCATCAAGAAACACATCCGGAAAGTCACATACAGTAGGGATGTCCCTTAGTGCTGGACTCCCCACTTGTGTAACACCCTCCCAGTAGCAATTTGGTACATTCTACTGTTCCGGTGATCGGTGTCGGTCCGGACAGCTAGAACGTCCGGAAAAATATTTAAACTAAAGTCAGAAACCATAATTAACTCAAATATTAATAAGAAAAATTTAGTAAAAATTTTAGAAATAAAATACAACCAAGTTAAACGAGCTGGTGCCCTAGCGATGGGTAACCAGAGGGAAGTTGCGGTTCTCGCAACGAGGAGCCCTAGACCCGAGGGAAAAATTATAAAATAATTTGTGAGACTCCAGAGAAGGGTCATTGAGGTTCCTATGGCATTAGAATGCCAAGAAAATATTTAAAAAAATATTTCAATCGGTACAGACAATTTTGACCCGTTGAGCCGAATGGAGGGCATTTTGGTCATTTCGCCTTCAGAGGTGATTTTTGGCCGACTTGTCCAGCTAAGTAAATAATTAATATGACATAAAATATGAAGAAACATTACTAGAAATTAAATTGAAAATGAGTAGTGGAGGAAAGAAAAGAAAAATACAACATATGCAATTTATGACATCATTGTGATGTCATTTAAAATTACCAACCAATCACAATTAAGCAACTATTTGACTAACAAATAAAAGAGACTAAAAGAAGACCAAAATAACAAAAAAATGCAGCAGCCATCCCTCTTTCCCATTGCAGAAGAAACCTAGTCCCATAGCCACCCTCCATTAAAGCTTTTTCAAGCTTTAGATTTCCATCATTTCCACCATATTTCCCTACCCTCTAAGTATAAAAATTAATTATTTCACCTTGAGAAGAAGATTGATAGTAAGAAGAAGAGAAGAAAGTGAAGAATTTGAGCTTTTGAAAAGCTCCTAAGTGAGGTTAGTGCTATACTTTCACTCTCACTCCTTTAATCCTTGTTAGAGCATCATTTTAAGATAAGAAATTGTAAGAATTTGAAGTAAATCATATATGTTAGGGTATCTTCAATTTTCGGCAGCCCTAAGGAAGGATGAGTTTGATTGTTTTAATGAACTTAGAGTGGCTAGAAATGATGTTTAAGGTATGAAAATGCATGGGTGTTGAACTAGTATGCTAATTAAGGTTTATGAGTAATTTGAATTGGACATTAGGGTTTTGAGAAGTGAAAAATTGACTTGGCTTATGAAATTGTTAGAGAACATTTTAATGGTCAATTAGTGACCATTTTAGGTAAGTTGACCATAATATGGACTGAAAAATAGCTTGGCAAAGAGAATGACTATGCTGCCTAAAGACAGCAGAATGGTGACTGAGATTCCAGTCCAATTACGCAGCCATAACTTTGGCTGTGTTGGTCCAATTGGTGTTTGGCCAATTGGACATGAAACTAGGCTTATAATGGCACATTTTTGCTGAAGAAACCATGCCCAAAAGACCAAAGCAAGAGGACCAAAAGTTGGCCCCAATCCGGATACCCTGCAACTGATTCTGCAGAAATGACTAAATGAATAGTAATTGTTCATTTGGCCATAATTTACTGTAGATTTTGTCAATTGACCTGAAATTTTTACAGCAACAAGTTAAGACATAGAAAAAAAACTTTCATGAAGAAACCTACCCCAAATTATGGCCAGAACCAATTCAAAAATGCAATCACACTCACTATTTATGTTACTGTAGATATGGTAATTTCTGCAGAATGGAAATCCGGCCAGCTGTGGTCTTTGGGCCATATCTAGAGCTACAAAACTCCAAATGGAGTGATTCAAAAAAGGAAATTCAACTAGACAAAATAAGGAACAACTTTTATGTTTGTCATTTCTTCAAATTTCCACTACAACAGTGTTTAATGGAACAGTAAACATATGCTTCAAAAACTGAAATTTTCTGCCCTCTTGGTTTTAAGTTAGAAATGGTAATGGTGACCAATTCCAACAAGTTTTAAAAGCAAAATGTGGTATGTTGGGAGTGCCAAAACCAATGTACCTAATTTCTACCTAAAAGTCAACATTTTAGTTGACTAAAGAGGTGAATAGTGACACCGAAATTTGAAATTCAAAGACTGAAAATTTTTAAAGTATCAAATGCCCTAGTATACCTAACAAGATTGGTTTGGATAGTTTGGCATGCCAATAGGGTTCAGTTAGCAGTACTGCACATGGCAACATGCCATTCCGTGATTTTATGGCTTTTAGCCATTCTAACCTTGCATTGAGACTCGGCCTTGTGCCAGATATTATTCTGACTTGTTATCCGTTGCATTGCTGCACCGGAGATGCATATGTGACCGATGGTGTGACGGCCCGAGGTACTAGATACCCAGTGCCAGTTTACCCGTTATCTAGTCCAGTTGTAACACCCTCCCGGTAACCACTCCGTACATCCTACTGTTTCGGTGACCGGTGTCGGTCCGGACAGCTAGAACGTCCGGAAAAATAATTAAACTTTCTTAACTCAAATATTAATAAGAAACACTTAGTAAAAATTTTAGAAATAAAATACAACCAAGTCAAACGAGCCGGTGCCCAAGCGATGGGTAACCGGAGGGAAGTTGCGGTTCTCGCAACGAGGAGCCCTAGACCCGGAGGAAAATTATAAAATAATTTTTGGGACTCCAGAGAAGGGTCATTGAGGTTCCTATGGCATTAGAATGCCAAGAAAATACCTAGAAAATTTTTTCAATCGGTACAGACAATTTTGACCCGTTAAGCCAAACGGAGGGCATTTTGGTCATTTCGCCTTCAGAGGTGATTTTTGGCCGACTTGTCTAGTTGAGTAAATAATTAATATGACATAAAATATGAATAAACATTACTAAAAATTAAATTGAAATTGAGTAGTGATGAAAAGAAAAGAAAAATCAAAGAAAAGCTCATTTATGACATCTTGATGATGTCATTTATAAAGTATGACTAATCACAATTAAGCTATCCTTTGACTAACAAATAAAAGAGACTAAACAAGACCAAAATAACAAAATTTCAGCAGCCCTCTCCCTCCCCAAAAAGCCAGCCGAAACCTAACTCCATGGCCACCCTCCATTGAAGCTTTTTCAAGCTTTAGATTTCCATCACTTCCACCATATTTCTCTAACCTCTCTTCATTAAAATTTTACCCTACACCTTAAACAACCTTTTGGCAGCCTAGAAAGTGAAGGAAAGTGAAGTTTTGAGTGAGGAAAAATCTGCCCTAATCAAGGTTAGTGCATTAGATACTTAAAACTCCTTATTTTCATGATTTGCAACTTGAATTGAGTAAGAATTGTAACCAAAATGAACAAGAATTATGTGTACACATACTAAGAATTTTTGGCAGCCCTTGTGAAGGAATTATTTTGATTGTTTTGATGGACTTAAAGTGGGCTATAGATCAAGTTTAAACCATGTGTGTATGTGATTATTGAAGGAGCTAATGATTAAGGTATTGTGAAAACCTATAATGGAACTAGGGTTTTGAAGAGTGAAACATTGGCTTGGCTTGGGAAATTGTTAGAGAACATTTTAATGGTCAATTAGTGACCATTTTAGGTAAGTTGACCATAATTAGAACTGAAAAATAGTATGGTAAAGTGAAGGTGAAATCTGCCCTAGGACAGCAGCAATGGACTGAGATTTCAGTCCAATTACACAGCCATAACTTTGGCTGTGTTGGTCCAATTGGTGTTTGGCCAATTGGACATGAAACTAGGCTTATAATGGCACATTTTTGCTGAAGAAACCATGCCCAAAAGACCAAAGCAAGAGGACCAAAACTTGGCCCCAATCCGGACACCCTGCAACTGATTCTGCAGAATTGACCAAATGAACAGTAACTGTTCATTTGGCCATAACTCACTGTAGATTTGGTCAATTGACCTGAAATTTTTACAGCAACAAGTTAAGACATATACAAACAACTTTCATGAAGGAACCTACCCCAAATTATGGCCAGAACCTAACCCAAATGGCAGTGGAAGTCACTGTTCATGTTACTGTAGATATGGTAATTTCTGCAGAATGCAAATCCGGCCAGCTGTGGTTTTTGGACCATATCTGGAGCTACAAAACTCCAAATGAAGTGATTCAAAAAAAGAAATTCAACTAGACAAAATAAGGAACAACTTTCATGCTTTACATTTCTTCAAATTCCCACAGCAACAGTGTCCAATGGAACAGTGAAGTTGACTCACCAAAACTGAAAATTCTGTTTGTGTTGGTTTAAACTTGAAATGGTATTAACACTTAATGCCAACAAGTTTTAAACACAAAATGTGGTATGTTGGGAGTGCCAAAGTCAATGTACATATTTTCTATCCAAAAGTCAACATTTTTGTTGACCAATGAGGTGAATAGTAACACCAAAACATGAAATTCACAAATTGAAGAATTTAAAAGTTTCAAATGCCCTAGTATACCTAACAAGATTGGTTTGGATAGTTTGGCATGCCAATAGGGTTCAGTTAGCAGTACTGCACATGGCAATATGCCATTCTGACTTTGCATTGAGAATTGGCCTTGTGCCTGAGATTATTTACAGCTTGGTAGCTATTCTGTTGCACACCGGGAGATGCATATGTGATCGATAGTGTGACGGCCCGAGGTACTAGATACCCAGTGCCAGTTTACTCGTTATCCAGTCCAGTCGTCTAGTGTAGGTTACTTGGGGCAACCAAATGAATAAAAGTGGACAAAGTAAATAATATACAAATACCAAGCAAATGAAACATATACATTCACTACACATTTAATTTCTTGCTATTTTCTTTTATTATATTATTGCACCACTAAGCATTATTGCTTAGCGCGTTGCTTTTGCCACGCGTAGGTACTGGAGATACAGATCGTGAGCCCAGTAGACCGCAGACTGGGTGAGTCCATCCTGCAGTTCTGCACAGTGTCCGTGTCACCTCAACTTCTGCAGTGCATTGGTAGGACATTAGGTGTCATTTTGACATTTTGTAACTTAATTTTGTTTTCTCATATGTAATTAAACTTGTGTAATGTATATTGATGTTTATGTAAATTATGAAAATTGTGCTTGTGAATGGAAATGTAAATGTTTACTTGTGATTTATATGTGATCATCACATGTGATGGATGATTGAGAACTGGAATTGAAATGTTGTTGAGATCTTAATGTTGAGAATTTGTTGATAAATTGAGGTTGGGATTGTTTGGAAATTATTTGGAAGTGTTTTTAAACAGGTTCCGAAGAATTGTTTTCTCCATTTTTAGCCGGTACTCCGCCGGATTTTCTTTAAAATTTTCGGAACCCCAAATAAATAATAATTTCGATAGATGGCTTAAATAAATTATATTTCATAAATTAGCTTCAAAAGCATGAAACAAATTAAGTAAGGTATATTAGAGTGTGCCAGTACACCGTGTGGCATTACTTACTCGGGTATACTGTACACGGGTAAGGGGTGTCACATTTAGTGGTATCAGAGCACGGTTTAGGCGTTTCTGGGCCTAGATTGAGTCCATACCATGCATTGCATTTGTAAGAGTCGAGGTGACACTAACGCAGATCTATTTATCTTTCTTATTTTGAATAGGATATGGATCCTTCATCTCAGAGAGCCATTGAGGAGGAAGTGGAGAGTCATGCTCCACTGCGGTGAGGCGGGGCATGAGAGAATGCGCTCGCCGACTCAAGCGAGCACCTCAGCCTCCACAGGCCATGTTCCAGCAAATGGCCGACTTCTTTAGACAAATGGCTGGGGTAATGCCAGCACCACCACCACCACCACCACCAGCTCCACAACAGAAATCACACCTGGAAAGGCTAAGGAAGTTTGGAGCTGTGGACTTCTATGGCAAGAGAGAAGATGACTCTATTGCAGCTGAGAATTGGTTGAACAGAACAGGCAGAGTACTAAAACAACTTCACTGCACTCCAGAGCAAAACCTGGAAGCCGCCATCTCTTTACTGCAAGATGATGCATATGAGTGGTGGGACACCGTGTCCAGTGAAGTGTAGATAGAAGCTGTAACTTGGGACTTCTTTCTTTCAGAATTTAAGAAGAAATATGTGGGTACTGTATATATGGAAGAGAGAAGAAGAGAGTTTATTAACTTTGGCGAGGTGTCGGTGGCCGAATATGAGAAGGAGTTTGTTCGATTAAGCCGTTATGGAAGGGAGATAGTCCCTAATGAAGCTGAAAGGTGCAAGAGATTTGAAGAGGGACTAAATGACAACATCAAGATCCAGCTCACTGCCTTGGGAATCATAGAATTTAGCAAGCTACTGGAAGCTGCAATAAAGGTGGAAAAAGTAAGAATCAGTGAGCAAACCAGAAGGGAAAGACAGCAGAAGAGGGCCGGTCACCCAGCTCATCTCCTGCATTTGGGAAGAAGTTCAAGGGTCCACACGCACGCAGTTCAGCTCAGCCACGGTCGTGGTCGAGTCGGTCTCGGGGCCCAGCCACGATTCACCCCTAGGAGAGTCGGTCCACACCATCGGTGGGCGGCTCTCCGAGGATGGGGTTCGAGGACTAGCCCCAACATATTCTCGCATGTCCACCGCACTGAAATGGCATAAGGGGGAATGTTGGAGAGTAACTGGTGCCTGCTTAAGATGTGGGTCGACAGAGCATCAGCTGAGGAACTGCCCACGCAGAACTACTACAGCTGCCCCAACACAAGTAGATAAACCTGCTCCTGCACCACAGAGAGGTAGAAAGTCTGGCAAATCTGACGCAGTGGGACCATCATAGAGGCCTGCATCTGACCCAGCAGAGAGGCCAGATAACAGACCACCTGCCAGTAATTATGCCCTGAGAGCTCAGGAGGAGCAAGATGCCCCGGACGTCATCAGGGGTACATTCTCCCTCTACACTACACCTGTGCATGCATTGGTGGATCCAGCATCCACTCATTCCTACATTTGCATCAACTTACCCGTAGAAAGGGGGATACTAATAGGGGAGAGTGACCAAGACATTTTGCTCACTAATCCATTGGGCCACAGTGTAGTGGTGAACAAGGTATACAAGGGTTGCCCGTTAAGGATTCAGGGGTATGAATTCTTGGCAGACCTGATTGAGTTGCCCTTCCACGAATTTGACGTGATTTTGGGAATGGACTGGTTGTCACGTCATCAGGCAATAGTTGATTGCAAATTGAAGAGAATTTCTCTGAAAACTCCTGAGGGTAATGAGATCACAGTTGTGGGGGAAAGGACAGATTTCTTGTCCAATGTCATCTCAGCCACAGTTGCAAGAAGAATGATGAGAAAAGGCTGTGAAGCCTACCTAGCACATGTGGTGGATACTAGGCAGGCTAAGCCAAACTTGAGTGACATACCCATAGTAAGAGACTTCCCAGAGGTATTTCCTGAAGAGTTGCCTGGTTTGCCACCAGAAAGGGAAGTTGAATTTGCTATTGAGACAACTGCAAGATGCAGACCTATTTCCATTGCTCCTTATAGGATGGCACCCACTGAATTGAGGGAGTTGAAAACTCAGTTGCAAGAGTTGCTTGATAAGGGGTTCATACGCCCCAGTGTGTCACCATGGGGAGCTCCAGTGCTGTTTGTGAAAAAGAAGGACGGGACTTTGAGGCTTTGTATTGATTACCGGAAGTTGAATAAAGTGACTGTGAAGAACAAATATCCGTTGCCTAGAATTGATGATCTGTTTGATCAGTTGAAGGGAGCAGGAGTATTTTCTAAGATTGATCTCAGATCAGGGTATCATCAGTTGAGGGTGAAGGATGTAGATGTGCCCGAGACTGCATTTAGGACCCGGTATGGGCATTATGAACTCCTAGTGATGCCCTTTGGCCTAACAAATGCACCAGCGGCATTTATGGACCTTATGAACCGTATCTTCCATCCATACCTAGATCAGTTCGTAGTGGTCTTTATTGATGATATTCTGGTGTATTCCAAGACCAGGGAAGAACATGATGAGCATTTGAGGATTGTTCTGCAAACCCAGAAGGAAAAGAAGCTGTATGCTAAGTTGTCCAAGTGTGACTTTTGGCTGAATGAGATTGCATTCCTTGGACACATAGTGTCAGCTGATGGGATTAAGGTGGATCCCAAGAAAATAGAAGCAGTGATGGAATGGAAGCCTCCCATAAATACAACTGAGGTCAGAAGCTTCTTGGGGCTAGCTGGGAATTACAGGAGATTTGTGAAGGGATTTTCCTTAATAGCTGCTCCAATGACCAAGTTGTTACACAAGAATGTCAAATTTGACTGGAATGACAAGTGTCAGACCAGTTTTGAGAAGTTGAAGGCTATGTTGACAGAGGCACCAGTGTTAACACAAGGTGTCGAGAAAGGACTTCGTGGTCTCTGATGATGCCTCACATAATGGGTTAGGGTGTGTATTGATGCAAGAGGGAAGGTGGTCGCCTATGCTTCCGGTAGCTAAGGCCACATGAACAAAATTACCCTACCCATGATCTAGAGCTTGCAGCAATTATCTTCAGCCGAAGATATGGAGGCATTACTTGTATGGTGAAAAGTGTTACATTTACACGGACCACAAAAGCCTAAAATACTTGCCAACCCGGAAGGAGCTCAACCTTAGAGCAGGCGATGGATTGAGTTCCTGAAGGATTATGATTGTGTAATTGACTACCATCCTGGGAAGGCAAATGTAGTTGCTGATGCTTTGAGCAGAAAATCCATGACAGCTTTGAGATCATTGAATGCCCGTCTATCCTTGGTTCCAGATGGAGCTATTTTGGCTGAGTTGCAAGTGAGGCCAAACCTGCTACAGCAGATTTTAGATGGGCAAAAGGCAGATAAAAAAGTTAATGGCTATTATGAGCAAGATCCCAGAGGGAAAAGCAACTGGCTATGAGGTGAAAGCAGATGGGTGTCTGTATTACAAAGGAAGACTGTGTGTACCAGATGATGGGGAATTGAAGGCCACTATTCTAAAAGAGGCACACACCAGTGTATATGCTATGCACCCAGGAAGTACAAAGATGTATCATGATCCAAGCTTGATATTGGTGGCTGGTATGAAGAGGGACATAGTGACTATGTGACTAAATGCTTGACATGTCGCAAGTCAAGGCAGAACATCAAGTTCCATCAGTTTGCTCTGACCTATACGCATACCTGAATGGAAATGGGATCGGGTCACCATGGATTTTGTAAGTGGTCTACCTCTCACCCGGAAGAAACATGATGCAGCATGGGTGATAGTTGATAGATTAACGAAGTCAGCACACTTTCTGCCAGTTAGGACTGACTACTCACTAGAGAAGTTAGCAGAATTGTATATCAGTGAGATAGTTAGACTGCATGGAATTCCACTTTCCATCATATCTGATCGAGACCCAAGGTTCACATCGAGATTTTGGAAGAAGTTGCATGAGTCCTTGGGTACACAACTCCATTTCAGCACAGCTTTCCATCCTCAGACGGATGGACAATCAAAAAGAGTAATCCAGGTAAACAATTGAAACCAATGAAATTGATACAAATATTGAATTAAAATGATAACAATAACGTGAAATATATGTCAGGTCCTTGAGGATATGCTGAGGAGTTGTGTCATTGAGTTTGAGGGAAGTTGGGACAGATACCTCCCATCGCGTAATTTGCATATAACAATAGCTACCAGCTAGCATTCAAATGGCCCCATATGAAGCCTTGTATGGAAGAAAATGTAGAACTCAGTGTCTTTGGACTGAATTGGGCGAAGATAAACTGGTAGGGCCAGACCTGGTGAAACAGACTGAGGACAAAGTAAAATTGATCAAAGCTAATCTGAAGGTTGCCTCGGACAGACAAAAATCTTATGCCGACCTGAAGAGAAAAGAAATAGAATATGTGGTTGGCGACAACGTGTTCCTCAAGGTATCACCGTGGAAGAAGGTATTGAGGTTTGGAAGAAAAGGTAAGTTAAGCCCTAGGTTCATTGGCCCATATGAAGTCATTGAACGTGTGGGTCCAGTGGCCTATAGGCTAGCTTTACCACCAGAGCTGGACAAGATCCACAATGTATTCCACGTGTCCATGCTCAGGAGATACCGCTCAGATCCTTCACATGTCATCTCCAGAGGAGAAATTGAAATACAACCGGATTTGACATATGAAGAAGAACCTCTACGGATCTTGGCTCGGGAAGTGAAAGAGTTGAGGAACAAACAGATTCCACTGGTGAAAGTGCTTTGGAGGCACCACAACACCGAGGAGGCAACTTGGGAAAGTGAAGAGACGATGAGGCAACAGTTCCCTCAACTGTTTGCATCAGGTAAATTTCGAGGACGAAATTTAAATTAGAGGGGAAGAGTTGTAACACCCTCCCAGTAGCAATTTCGTACATTCTATTGTTCCGGTGACCGATGTCGGTCCAGACAGCTAGAACATCCGGAAAAATATTTAAACTAAAGTCAGAAACCATAATTAACTCAAATATTAATAAGAAAAATTTAGTAAAAATTTTAGAAATAAAATACAACCAAGTTAAACGAGCCGGTGCCCTAGCGATGGGTAACCAGAGGGAAGTTGCGGTTCTCGCAACGAGGAGCCCTAGACCCGGGGGAAAAATTATAAAATAATTTTTGAGACTCCAGAGAAGGGTCATTGAGGTTCCTATGGCATTAGAATGCCAAGAAAATATTTAAAAAAATATTTCAATCGGTACAGACAATTTTGACCCGTTGAGCCGAACGGGGGCATTTTGGTCATTTCGCCTTCAGAGGTGATTTTTGGCCGACTTGTCCAGCTAAGTAAATAATTAATATGACATAAAATATGAAGAAACATTACTAGAAATTAAATTGAAAATGAGTAGTGGAGGAAAGAAAAGAAAAATACAACATATGCAATTTATGACATCATTGTGATGTCATTTAAAATTACCAACCAATCACAATTAAGCAACTATTTGACTAAGAAAGAAAATAGACTAAAAGAAGACCAAAATAACAAAAAAATGCAGCAGCCATCCCTCTTTCCCATTGCAGCCGAAACCTAGTCCCATAGCCACCCTCCATTAAAGCTTTTTCAAGCTTTAGATTTCCATCATTTCCACCATATTTCCCTACCCTCTAAGTACAAAAATTAATTATTTAACCTTGAGAAGAAGATTGATAGTAAGAAGAAGAGAAGAAAGTGAAGAATTTGAGCTTTTGAAAAGCTCCTAAGTGAGGTTAGTGCTATACTTTCACTCTCACTCATTTAATCATTGTTAGAGCATCATTTTAAGATAAGAAATTGTAAGAATTTGAAGTAAATCATATATGTTAGGGTATCTTCAATTTTCGGCAGCCCTAAGGAAGGATGAGTTTGATTGTTTTAATGAACTTAGAGTGGCTAGAAATGATGTTTAAGGTATGAAAATGCATGGGTGTTGAGCTAGTATGCTAATTAAGGTTTATGAGTAATTTGAATTGGACATTAGGGTTTTGAGAAGTGAAAAATTGACTTGGCTTATGAAATTGTTAGAGAACATTTTAATGGTCAATTAGTGACCATTTTAGGTAAGTTGACCATAATATGGACTGAAAAATAGCTTGGCAAAGAGAATGACTATGCTGCCTGAAGACAGCAGAATGGTGACTGAGATTCCAGTCCAATTACACAGCTATAACTTTGGCTGTGTTGGTCCAATTGGTGTTTGGCCAATTGGACATGAAACTACGCTTATAATGGCACATTTTTGCTGAAGAAACCATGCCCAAAAGACCAAAGCAAGAGGACCAAAAGTTGGCCCCAATCCGGATACCCTGCAACTGATTCTGCAGAAATGACCAAATGAATAGTAACTGTTCATTTGGCCATAATTCACTGTAGATTTTGTCAATTGACCTGAAATTTTTACAGCAACAAGTTAAGACATATAAAAACAACTTTCATTAAGAAACCTACCCCAAATTATGGCCAGAACCAATTCAAAAATGCAATCACAGTCACTGTTCATGTTACTGTAGATATGGTAATTTCTGTAGAATGGAAATCCGGCCAGCTGTGGTCTTTGGGCCATATCTAGAGCTAAAAAACTCCAAATGGAGTGATTCAAAAAAGGAAATTCAACTAGACAAAATAAGGAACAAATTTCATGTTTGTCATTTCTTCAAATTTTCACTGCAACAGTGCTTAATGGAACAGTAAACATATGCTTCAAAAACTGAAATTTTCTGCCCTCTTGGTTTTAAGTTAGAAATGGTAATGGTGACCAATTCCAACAAGTTTTAAAAGCAAAATGTGGTATGTTGGGAGTGCCAAAACCAATGTACCTAATTTCTACCTAAAAGTCAACATTTTAGTTGACCAAAGAGGTGAATAGTGACACCGAAATTTGAAATTCAAAGACTGAAGAATTTTAAAGTATCAAATGCCCTAGTATACCTAACAAGATTGGTTTGGATAGTTTGGCATGCCAATAGGGTTCAGTTAGCAGTACTGCACATGGCAATATGCCATTCCGTGATTTTATGGCTTTTAGCCATTCTAACCTTGCATTGAGACTCGGCCTTGTGCCTGATATTATTTACAGCTTGTTAGCTGTTTTGTTGCACACCGGGAGATGCATATGTGACCGATGGTGTGACGGCCCGAGGTGCTAGATACCCAGTGCCAGTTTACCCGTTATCCAGTCCAGTTGTCTAGTGTAGGTTACCTGGGGCAACCAAATGAATAAAAGTGGACAAAGTAAATGATTTACAAATACCAAACAAATAAAACATACACATTCACTACACATTTATTTTCTTGCTATTTTCTTTTATTATATTATTGCACCACTAAGCATTATTGCTTAGCGCGTTGCTTTTGCCACGCGTAGGTACTGGAGATAGAGATCGTGAGCCCAGTAGACCACAGACTGGGTGAGTCCATCCTGCAGTTCTGCACAGTGTCCGTGTCACCTCAACTTTTGCAGTGCATTGGTAGGACACTAGGTGTCATTTTGATATTTTGTAGCTAATTTTTACTTTCTCATATGTATTTGAACTTATGTAATGTATTTTGACGTTCATGTAAATAATAAAGATTTATGGTTATGTATGGAAGTAATTTGAGTATTTAATTGTTGTTTATATATGAGAACCCCGAGAAATGATGATTGAGAACTGGAACTGAACAATGTTGAGATTTTGATATTGAAACTCTGTTGATGAATTGAAGTTGGGATTGTTTGGAAAATTATTTGGAAGTGTTTTAACAGGTTCCAAAGAACTGTTTTCTCCATTTTTAGCCGGTACTCCGCCGGATTTTCTATAAAATTTTTGGAACCTCAAATAAATTGTAATTTCAATAAATGACTTAAATAAAACATATTTCACAAGCTATAATCAAAATTATTGATGAAAATTTATTAAGGTATAATAGAGTGTGCCGGTACACCGTATGACATAGCTTGCTCGGCTACACTGTAGACGGGTAAGGGGTGTCACAACTTGGGTGTCTATCACATGTGCTAAGTATGCTTTACACCCCTTTCTGATAATCCTTCTGGCTAGTGCAGCCGAAATGATGTTTGATGGCAATAAATGCCTCTCCCCATGTATTACCACATCATCGTACAAAGGGAGACCAAAAGTGACTGTCTTCAGTCTACAGTCAATCATGGCGTGATGCCTGGCTAACCAATCCATGCCCAAGATAATATCATACTCTCTGAAGGGCATTTCAATCAAATATGACAGAAAAACATGTCGTTGGATCACCAAAGGACAGTTTCTATAAATTCTATTAACCCGGACCTCTTGTCCTAACGAACTAGTTACTAGCACTTCAAAACCCATTTGGACACATGGAACAGCAAGTGAACAGACTATGCTAGTACTAACATACGAATGGGTTGAACCCGGATCAAATAACACAAATACTTCTTGATCAGAGATAGAGAATGTACCAGCTACAACATCAGAAGTCTCAGCCTCTTCTCGCTGTCTCATCGTATAGACTCTGGCTGAAGCACTTCCTTGTGCTGATTGACCAACTGTGCCCTGACTGCCAGAAACAGTACCTCTACCTCTGCCTCTTCCTCTGCCAACTGATTGTGAACCTCTGGGAGCAAGACTCTGAATAGATCCTTCTGCAGTCGTAGGAGCTGGACCATATTTAGGAGCACTAGTGCAATCTTTTGCTAAAAGGCCCTTGCCTCCATAGTTAAAACAGGCTCCAGTGGCCCAATAGCATTCCCCCCCCCCCATAAATCTTGCCACAAGTCTCAAAGGGGCGGGCAGAATATGAACCCCTGCTCAACTGCTGACCAGACCTAGGGGGTCTCTGTCCAGAAAATCTGCCCCTACCAAATCTTCCATCTCGACCCCTGCTGGGTCCACTAAATTTCTTCTTCTTCCTAGAAGTCCCACCAGAACTCTGTTCAACTGATTTTTCCCCTTTGTCTTTCTCTGATTTTTCAACTTTTTCTGAATTTTCTTCTATTGGGGTTGCTTCTGATTCGATCATTTCTAGCTCAAGTGCTTGAGACATGAGTTCCAAAAAATTACTGTGCCTGAATCCCACAACTTGCATCCTCAAACTAGGCTCCAAACCAGTCTCAAGTCTCTTGCATCTTGCCTTGCTGGTAGAAAGGAGACTCCCAGCATAATGACTTAAGTGGGAGAACTCCCTCTCATACTCTGCCACTGATCAATTCCCTTATTTTAAACTCAAAAATTCTTGCAATTTCTGATCAACATATGCATCTGGGATGTATTTCTGTCTAAATTCTCTAATGAAGTCATCCTAGGTCAGTACTGGTGGTTCAGCTAAGCTGTGGGGGATGGTCTTCCACCAATCGTACGCATCCCCTTGCAGTAGAGACACAAAGTATTCAAACTTCAGTTCATCTTGGCAGTGCAGCTTCTTAAATACTCTGTCCATTCTTTCAAGCCATTGCTCTGCCTCTAAAGGGTCCATTGTACCCTTAAATTCTGTAGCCCCATATTTCAGTAATTTATCATACTGTCTGGCTGGAGGCAGTGGTTGTGCCACAGTTGTCTAGGGTGGAGCTTGAGCAGGCATACCCCTACCCATTTGTTGAAACATCGCAGCCATCTGCAGTGCGAACTGTGCAGGAAACTGTGGAATTTGTGGGGCTGGTGCTACTGACCCACTGACATTCGGTAAAGCTGGGGCTTCCCCTTGCGCCTCAGCTTCAACCGATTGCTCGAATGAGCGATCCCCTTCTTCCATTTCAGTCTGAAGTTAGGGTATCTCCTGAACAAGTAACACATGGAGATTTCCCTCTGTTAGTTTATATTCATGATGTAATGCACTGTATGTAACAAATATGGACATTGAGCAGTTATACTTAACAAAGAAAGACACAAATTCTCAAGTTAAAACATCAAAAATTTTTGCTCTGATACCACTAAAACATGTCACACCTTACCCCTGTGTAAGGAATAACATGATCCCGTAGAATACCTAATGAACTACCAAACTTCACCTACCAATAACTCATTAAGTACCCTACAAGGGATTTTAAAATAATTTTCTTACTTTTGATAAGTGGTGAGCATTTGCTAATAGGTATTAAAATATTTAATTAAAGTTGAAAACTAGTTAAAATTTTTAGTCCATTTTATTTTTCCGCAAATTTTATAAAAATTTTGGCAGAGTTCCATCTGTATTTTGAGAAAACAGTTCTTCAAATACCTGTAAAAAACACTTCCAATAATTTTTCTCAACCACTACTTCAATTTCATAATCAATCTCAACCAATTTCTCAAGTCTCAAAATTCAACAGTCAACATTTCTCAAATTCTAGAATTCAATAATCATTAAAAGAATATCTATCAATTTCATTCAAATTAAAATAAAACATTTCCATTCATTAAAGACAAACAATCTATATATACAATATACAAAAATCTACATTAGGAAATCCAAACTAAATTTTATTACAACTTTATACAAACTTTGTACTGACTGCTCAAGACCAATTACATGTCCATACAATTAGGTGCAATACATACAGCAAAATAAATATTTACATTCAGGATATAAATTATACCCGATATAACTTCAAGCAAGTAGGTCCTCAATCCTCAGCAGCTCAGTCTGCTGCTCTTCTAGTCTCTAAATCTGCGACAGCAATAACAGCCATTGCTGAGTACTAGGACTCAGTGGTGCACAACATACAAAAATAATCTTTATGCAGAATTTAAATCACATTTATTTAAAAATTGGATTGAATATGAGAATTAAATACAAAATATGAATTATGAGATTTTAATCCCAAACAATTTCATTTTGAAGTATCAAATCACATTTCATAAAACCCACAGTTATATCATGCCATTCGAAACAAATATATTCTCAATAGCCAGAGGCTAAGGAGAAATCACATCACAAGGCTAGCTAGCTTAAATATATGGATATCCATTCAAATCCTCTTCTACTGATACACCTCAACACTTCATTTAGAGAAGGAATCAAAATTCGAAACTGATTACCCCCACTAGTCATGCTAGTGAGATGTTCAAATATATGGTCATGACACTGTGGTTTCAAAACTTATCTTAACAATTTGCTAAACATTGCCATTTCAAACATACACAATAACTTTCAACAATTTAGATCAAAGCACCATAAATAATATCACAATTCACTTTTTCAAATCATTCAAAACAATATGTAGCAAATAATTTACAGAAATTATACGTTGTGCACAAACCTTAAGCGAGTCGCCCTTGGCCTTGACTCGATTCCTCAGGTTCTCTCCCGGTGTTCTTTTCCACTGAAACACACAATTTCATAGTGTTTCAGTACCATAACTTAGCATAAATCCAAAAATAAATTTAACTTCACTTTTACCTAGCTCTAACGTGCTAAACTCGATGTTCTTTAATTTTTGTATTTCGGGGTTACTATTCACTAAACTATTGACTTTCTAAGGCTTAATAGGTATGGGAATTACAACTTCACCCACATACCACATTTTGGTCACTAAATTTGTTGGTTTTGGTTGTTTTCTCAAATTCTAAGTCTTTTAGGCAAATTTGCAAATTTTCAGTTTTGGTGTCCTAAGTTGCACTGTTCCATTGGTCACTTTACTGTTAGAATTTGGCAAAACTTTCTTCATAGAAAATGTTCCTTATTGTCTTAAGTTTATTCTCCTTTTTGAATCACTCCAATTGGAGTATTGTAGCTCAAGTTATAGCCATTTGAACCATGGCTGCTGGAGTAGACTTAACCCAGATTTTCTGGGCAAATTTTGGTTATGGCAGTTTTAGGTCACCAAATTTGGGTGGCCAAATGACTTGGTTAATGCTATAATTTGGGTTTGTGCTCTTCATGAAAGTTTTAGGTCTATATCTCAACTATTCATTGGTAAATTTTCAGGTCATTTAGACCTGCCTAACTCAAGTTATGGCCAAATGAACAAATACTAATCATTTGGTCAGTTTGTACAGGGCAGACTGAGAATTTCCGGATTTGGTCAATTTATTCACTAGGTTTTGGTCACTTTTTGAGCATAGTTCCTAAATGAAAATTGTGTCATTTAGTGTCTATTTTCATTCCCAATTGGTTTCATACCAATTGGACTTGTAAATTTTCATTTTTGGTCCCTCAAAGGGACCTTGGTCATGCTGCTGGCAGCATGACCACATTGAGTCCGAATTTAGTCTCAACTCCAACACTTCTAACACATTTCATTCGGTCATAAATGACCATTTCTCACCTCCAAATAAGTCAAACATATCACTTACCAATTTCTCACATTTCTACCTCTAAACCCTAAATGTCCAAACCCTAACCACACTAAATTGTTGCATTTAGCTAATTCAAGGTCTTTAACCATAATCACTCAACTAATTGAGATTCATATTGTAACACCCTCCCTGTAGTAATTCTGCACATTCTACTATTTCGGTGACTGGTGTCGGTCCGGACAGCTAGAACATCTGGAAAAATATTTAAACTAAAGTGAGGAACCATAATTAACTCAAATATTAATAAGAAAAATTTTAGAAATAAAATACAACCAAGTTAAATGAGCCGGTGCCCTAGCGATGAGTAACCTAGTGGGAAGTTGCGGTTCTCGCAACTAGGAGCCCTAGACCCGGGGGAAAATTCATAAAATAATTTTTGGGACTCTAGAGAAGAGTCATTGAGGATTCTATGGCATTATAATTCCAAGAAAATACTTAGAAAAATTTTTCAATCGGTACATACAATTTTAGTCTGTTAAGCCAAACGGAGGGCATTTTGGTCATTTTGCCTTCAGAAGTGATTTTTGGCCGACTTGTCCAGTTAAGTAAATAATTATTATGAAATAAAATGTGAATAAATATTGCTAAAAATTGAATTGAAAATTAGTAGCAAAGAAAAGAAAAGAAAATGAATTAAAATTGCAATTTTGACCTCATGCTTATGTCACTAAGCACTCTCACCCAATCACATTGTGACATATGTCCATAAACCACTTAAAATGAGTCAAATGGGCAGAAAATTGAAATGAAAAAACTGAACTCTTCTTCCTCAATTCCCATCCACCATAGCCAAGAAGCTTTCTCTCCATTTTCTCTTTTAAAGGTTGATTTTCCTAAGCTTCCTCACCTCAAAACCTTATCCTCCCTTCACTAAAAATTATACCCACACCAAAGAGAAATGTTTGGCAGCCAAGAAAGAGTAAGAAAGTAAAGAAAAATTAAAGTCTTGGTTGGCTTGGATTTGAGCTACAAGAGGTTAGTGTTTATTTATGCATATTTCTCTGTTTATTCCATGTTAGAGACTTAAAATGAGTATGAAATTGTAAGTCAAATGAAATAAAATTTATGTGTATGTACACCATGGAATTTGGCAGCCCTAAGGAAGGGATAATGTTGATGGTTTTGATAGATTTAAAATAGCTTAGAAATGGTGTTGATGTGTAGACATAAATTTGAAATGGATTAGTATGCCTAATTGACATGTATTATGTGAACCTTGAATTTGAGCTAGGGTTTGGACACAACAACTTGGATCTTTTCATGTGTTGGTGAATGAAAGTTTAAATGGTCAATTAGTGACCATTTTTCTGTGTATGATGAAGAATTGATGAGAGTTGTAGCTTGGGATTTGAGTTTGGCTAAGCTGCCTCGTGTGACCTGCAGGTCTAGAGGTGAGTCTAGCCTGTTTGGGCAGCTATAACTTAGGTTGTATAGTTTCAATTGGTACAAGGACAATTGGGCATGAAACTAGACACATAATGGCACAACTTTGGTTAAGAAACCTTGCCTAGAAAACCAAGCCAAGTTGGCCTAAAAATTGCCCTAATCCGGGTGACCTGCATTTTGCCTGGGCAAAATGACCAAATGAACAGTATTTATTCATTTAGTCATAACTCAGTGTAAAAAAGTCCAATTGACCTAAAATTTTACCAGAAGAAATATGAGACATATACCTACAACTTTCATGAAGAACACAAATCCAAATTCTGACCATAACCTAGTCAAATTGCCAACCAAACTTAGGTTACCAAATCTGGCAAAACTAGTTTTGCCCAGAATTTTGGATTCTGTCCAATCCGGCCAGTTATGGTTTTTAGGCCATAACTTGAGCTAAAAAACTCCAAATGGAGTGATTCAAAAAAGGAAATGTAACTAGACAAAATAAGGAACAATTTCATGAAGACAATTTTTCCAAATTCCTACTGTACAAATGACTAATGGAACAGTAAACATAAGGCTTGAAATCTGAAAATTGTGAATAATTAACACTAAGCTTAGAAATGGTATTGGCAACCAATACCAACAACTTTAGAATGCAAAATGTGGTATGTTGAGAGTATTAGAACCAATGTACCTATTTTCTATGCAAAAGTCAACATTTTAGTTAACTAATGAAATGAATAGTAACACCTAAACTTAAATTTCAAGAATTGTAAAGTTTAAAAGTGTAACATGCCCTAGTACACCTAGCAAGATTGGTTTGGATAGGCTGACATGCCAATAGGGTTCAGCTAGCAGTACTGCACATGGCGTTATGCCATTCTATGATTTCATGGCTTTTAGCCATTCTGATATTATGTTGATCCTTGACCTTGTGCCTAATGTTATTACAGCTTATTAGCTGTTCTGTTGCACACCGGGAGACACATATGTAACCGATGGTGTGACGGCCCGAGGTACTTGATACCCAGTGCCAGTTCACCCGTTTATCCAGTCCAGTCATCCAGTATAGGTTACTTAGGCAACCAAAAATGAAAGTGGATAAATTTAATGAAATAATGAATATAACAAGTACAAAATAAGTAAGACTACAAATACTCATCGAAAATTTATTTGCAATGAGACATCAATACATTCACTGTATATTTATTTTCTGTTATTTCTTTTTATTTTATTATTGGCACCACTAAGCATTATTGCTTAGCGCGTTGCTTTTGCCACGAGTAGGTTTTGGAGAGACCGACCGAGAGCCCAATAGACCACAGACTGGGTGAGACCTTCTGCAGCTCTGTATAGTGTCCGTGTCACCTCACCGACATCAGTGCATTGGTAGGACACTAGGTTTCATTTTGGGTATTTTGTAATTAACTTTTATTTTCTCATATGTAATTGAAACTTATGTAATGTATTTTGGTATTAATGTAAATAGTGGAAATTGTGTTTATGAATGAAAAAGTGAATATTTATTTATGATTTTTACATGATTATCATATGAGATGAATGATTGAGAAATGGAAATGTTGTTGAAAAGAATATTGAGATTTTGTTGTTGAAATGGAGTTTGGGATTGATTGAAAATATTGGAAGTGTTTTTCACAGGTTACGAAGAACTGTTTTCTCCATTTTAGCCGGTACTCTGTCAGATTTTCTATAAAATTTACGAAACCTCAAATAAATTTATGATTTCAATAAATGATTGAAATGAATTATATTTCACAAATTGTACTCCATAAGTATGAAAAAAAAAATTAGGAAGAATAAAAATGATTGAATTAAAATAGGGTGTTCCGGTACACTGTGTGGCATATCTTGCTCGGCTCCACTGTAGACGGGCAAGGGGTGTCACACATATACCCATTCAAATCAATCAAACCATGCAATAATCCCCTCATACACATGCTGGCCGAAATTTAGCTTGGTCCCTCAACAATTTATTTCATTTCATTTTAAGTTTATTTCTAAGTTAATCAGGCTATAAACACAACTAATAAACTAATTTTGCAACTTAAATCACTCACCTCAATCTTTGATGTCCAATTCTTCAATTCTCTTCTTTTTTCTTTTTCTTTCTTTATGTCTTTTGTCTTATGGAAGACCCAAAAATCAATTTAATTAAATTTATTAATTATAGTCTTTATGGAATCATGCATGATGTCATGCATGATGTCATCTCCCTACAACTTTTTCATTTTCTCTCTTTTTTTTTTAATTTTTCTATTAGTTCTTTAATTTAATTCTTGATTTCAAAATTTTCTTTTCTCTGATTTTATTTGACAGTTAGGTCAGGAGTCAGCTCTCGGGGTCAATTAACCAAATTGCGCCTCGCCGGTTCAACCCGGTTTGCAAATAATTTAATATTTCTTTCGGCTCCCTGACCAAATTATTTGACTGGCTTAACAGTTCTTTTTCGTGATTTTCTCTTTTCCACTATGTTTATAGTGGTCCTAAAGACAGCAGCGTCACATTTTACGGTTCGAAATTCGAGTTTAAATCGACTTTGCAATCGTTTCCTAGAGGGTCACCCATCGCTATGACTCTCGGCTCGTTTAACTTCTTATGTTCTGTTTTTCTTATTTATACTTAACTAATTGACAATTACTAATTATTTGTGTTTATGGCTTATCTAGTTGTCTTAGATGTGGTTCTAATCCCCTTAATTGTCCGGACCAACACTGGTCACCGGAATAATGAAATATACTAGGCTATGCAAATAGGGGTGTGACACCGATAGTGTGATGGCCCGAAGTACTTGATACCCAGTGCCAATTTACCCATTTATCCAGTCCAGTCATCCATTATAGGTTACTTAGGCAACCAAAAATGAAAGTGGATAAATTTAAGGAAATAATGAATATAACAAGTACAAAATAAATAAGACAATAAATAATCATCGAAAATTTGTCTGCAATGACACATCAATATATTCACTGCATATTTATTTACTATTATTTCTTTTTATTATATTATTGGCACCATTAAGCATTATTGCTCAGCGCATTACTTTTTACCATGCATAGGTTCTGGAGAGACCGACAGAGAGCCCAGTAGACCGCAGAATAGGTGAGGCCATCTACAGCTCTGTATAGTGTCTGTGTCACCTCACAGACTTTAGTGCATTGGCAGGACACTAGGTTTCATGTTGGTATTTTGTAAATAACATTTATTTTCTCATGTGTTATTGAGACTTATATAATATATTTTGGTATTAATGTAAATAGTGGAAATTTGTGTTTATAAATGAAAAATTGAGTATTTATTTATGACTTGTTTATGAATATCATGTGAAATGAATGAATGAGAAATGGAAATATTGTTGAAAAGAAATATTGAGACTTTGTTGATAAAATAGAGTTTGAGAATGATTGAAAACATATTGGAAGTGTTTTTCACAGGTTCCGAAGAACTGTTTTCTCCATTTTTAGTCAGTACTCTGCCGGATTTTCTATAAAATTTGTGGAACCTCAAATAAATTTATAATTTCAATTAATGACTTAAATGAATTATATTTCACAAATTGTACTTCATAACTATGAATAAAAATAAATTAAGGAAGAATAAAAAATGATTGAAATAAAATAGGGTATTCAGGTACACTGTGTGATATATCTTATGTCACACCCTACGCCTCCGTAAGATGTAATATGATCCCATAGTACACCTAATGAATTGTTGTACTTCACCTACCGGTAACCCATTAAATACACTACAAGGTATTTTAAATAATTTCTTACTTCTTTTTAAAGTGGTGAGCACTTTTGACAAGTATTAAAACTTTTTAATCGAAGTTAAATCACATAGTAGGTCTGAAATATCCACAAATTTAATAAAAATTTCAACAGAGTGCCGCCTGTATTTTGAGCAAAATAGTTCTTCAAAAACCAGTAGAAAACACTTCTAATAGATTTGTTTCATTCCCAAACTCCAATGTGGCTCAACACAAATCAATATTCTCAAACATAAGTCAAACTCAATTCAACAACACTTTCAGTAGTTTCAAAAATAGAATGCAAAATGACTAAGTATTTCAAAGCTGAGATAAGAAAATTATAGTACAATATTTTTACAGGCCAAAATAATTTATAACTTTAGTTTATAACTGCTCAAGACCAAGTACAATATGTACATACAGTGCACATATATTACAACAAAAATTACAAAAAGGTAGTATACTGAATATACCCGACAAAATCCCAAAGTGTAGCACAAGCAGCCTACTCTGCTGCTCTGTCTGTCTGTCTACCTGCGACAATAATGAAAAAGCTATCGCTGAATAAAATTTACTTAGTGGTGTATAATAATAATTTAAAATGCGGTATATAAAAT
This sequence comes from Hevea brasiliensis, assembly GCF_030052815.1. NCBI lineage: Eukaryota > Viridiplantae > Streptophyta > Magnoliopsida > Malpighiales > Euphorbiaceae > Hevea > Hevea brasiliensis. The sequence continues at coordinate 79,827,689 of NC_079493.1, read as the reverse complement.
TTTTATTGACAATTTAAAATTCAAATAATTCACAATTTTCAAAGCTCATATAACATAAATTTGATCAAACAATTGAATAAGACAGTGTTGCCAATCAATAACACAACTTAGGTCACGACACAAACTTTCTCGAACATGCCGTGTTGTACACCACGATAAGGCAAACTCACCCCACTAATCGAAATCAATGAGGGAGGTGGCTAGCTAGATAATGAACATCCATACTCACCTCAGACTGACAAGTCAAAGAGGGAGGAATATAGTCATACTCACCCCATAAATAGAGGAGAAATATAGTGCACCTATCAAAGTACTTGCAAGCGTTACGTATCGCTGTCCGTGCAAGCTCCTGGGTAGAGAGTCACGCTTCGCCACAGTTCACGCTTGAGAGTTCCCAGGAATCGTAGGCGTTACGTATCATCGTCTTTACTTTCCTCTGATACCACTAAACACATTTTATCTCAAAATTTCCATTTACAAAGTAGGCAATACAATAATTCTCAAATAAAAATCCCAAAGCCAAAACAATAAAAAATTATTCATAACTCATTTCTCCAAATAAAGTTTCTAGTAAAAGCAGTGAATATAAAAAGTATTGTGCACATGTAACATCCCCACTGTACGTATTCTGTACGTTCTATTGCTCCAGTGGCCAAATAACAGTCCAGGCAGGTTAGGATGTCTAGAACTACACTTCGGTGATAGTGAACAGACATATAATGATGAAATAAATAAAAATAAAATACAAGAAAAATCAAAGAAAAATAAAAGAGAGAAAATGAAGCTAAGTTAAACGAGTCGACACCACAGCGATGGGTGACCGCACTGGGAAGGCCATTGCTGACCCCAGGACCACGGGGAACCCTCTGAATCTAATTTTGAGACATAAATAAAGGTTTATTGAAATGTAATTGACACTAGAAATATCAAATAAAAATTAGTAAATTAGTACAAAGAAAAATAAAAAATCGAGAAACAGACAAAAATCGGTGTTATCGAAAAATCGGGAATAGAACCCGAAGTGGGGTATTTTGGTCATTTGACACCTAGTGTTGCCTTTTGACCTCAATATCCATTAAAAATAAATGATATTATACTTTATAAATGTCATGAAAAAAATTAAATGGTGATACATTATGTAAATAGTGAAAGAATTGAGCTAAAGGTGCAAATAATGAAAGTTTAATTAATTAAACAATTAATATAGAGTTAGTGCTCCACTAACTCCAGCCTTGGGACATTTATCTAAGCCATTAGTGGGCAGAAACCACTTCATCTTCAACCTTCCACAAACCAGCCGAATTTCCACCATGGAAGAACTCCATTGACGCACCTTGCTCTACCTCCATACAAGCATGTTCTAGCCATCCTTTCCACTTATTTCCTTCATTAAAGCTTACATACTTACCTTGGGGAAGATATTGGCAACAAGAAAAGCAAGATTTGGTGAAGTTTTGATAAGCTTCAAAAGTGGTAAGTGTCCAAAACCTCTCCCTTGCTTTAGTAAACCTTGTGTTTAGGTTGAGGTGAGTATTTTGGTGAAGAGAAATGAAAGAAATAATGAGAAATGGACTTGTCCATTTTTGGTAGCCATGAACCTTTGTTAAGCTTAAGTTATTTTTACTTCTAATGAATGGAAATGAAGGTTGATTAATTCAAATGAAAGTTGTAGTAAGTTTGTATTTAAGTATGTGCATGTAGTGTTTGAATTAAGGGTGTGAAATGGAACCTTGATGCCTTGAGCAAACTGCCATGTTTGGCAGCCCCTAATAGCATGAATTTGTGTGTGAACATGTAGTTATTAATGAAATATGCTAATGCTAAATTGTGGGCAGCAAGTGTAAGTGATATTGAAGTATGATTATGTTGAAGTGTATGTGTAATATTGACATTGAGATATGTTGAATTTTGGTGGAAGTGAATGTTGAACTTAATGGTGAATTGTGTGCATTGAGCACTTGAATATTCTGCCCAGAATTGTTCCTGGAATTATGAACAATATATATATATATAAGTGTTATTGATTGAATATTGAAGTAATGAGGAGGAGAAGGAATATCAAATTGGAAGTGTATGTGCCTTGTGCAGGTTGTGTATTGAAGGCAGTACCTAAATTAGGCCATAAGTGCCAAACTATGAACCCAATTGGTATGAGGCCAATGAGGGGTGAAACTAAACACCAAATAGGCCAACTTTCATGTAGAAATGTTGCCAAAATTCTGCCTAGAAACTGACCTTAAAAATGACCAAATCCAGATTAGCAACCTTGCAACCCAGATTTTTGACCATATGAACAGTAGTCCTTGGGATGACCATAACTCACTCAAACAGGTCTAATTGACCTGAAATTTTTACCATGGTTAGTTTAGCCATAGATCTACAATTCTTATGAAGACACCAAAGCCCAGAAATGGCCAGAACCAAGTCAAATGGCTTACACAAGTTCGGGTACAAAAACTGCCGAACCAAAAGTGACCTAAAATTGACCAAATTTTGCACTAAAGGTGAAATCTATCCAGCTTTAGTAAATTGACCATATCTTGGTCTATACAACTCAGAATGACCTGAAATTTAGCCCCGCGTGCAATAAGACATAGAGCTACAATTTTGCTTCTTTGATCAGAAGCTAAAACCCAAGAGAAAGAGGACTTTAAGCTAGACTAATCTAGCACACAAAAATTAAGAATTTGACATTTTACATATATTGATGCTTGAAGCATTTTAGCAATGAATGCCAACTTGTAAAAATGGTAAATTGCACTATATTGGCAGCATATTGAGATATAAATTGTGACATATTGATGCTAGAAACAACTTATCCATATTACCTAAAAAGGTCAACATATGCATTGACTTGTGAATTATATAATAATTAGTAAACTCCAAAGATTGAAGAATTAAACAGTTAATTTATAATGTGTCCTAGTTTGCCTAGTTGGCTAGTATGGATAGGTTGGCATGCCAATAGGATTCTGACAGTTGTTCTATAAATGGCTTCATGCCATACTATGTTTTTACGGCTTATTATGCCGTACTGTGACTTTAATAGCCTACGGCTATACATATTGTGTATTTATTCATGGCTTATCGCTAGATTGACTATATGGCTTTTTAGCCATGCTATTTGCACACCGGGAGACACTTTGTGACTGATGGTGTGATAGCCCGAGGTACTAGGTATCCAGTGGTAGTATATCTGTTTATCCAGTCTGGTCAGTATATAGGCTACACGGGCAGTAATTCAAGTACTATTAAATTCAAATACCTAAATCCAGTCTACTGACATACAGCACCACCAAAAAAAAAATTTTGTAAACACTTTATTTACTTTATTTTAGTATATATTTCTTTATATTTGGCACCACTAAGCAAAATTGCTTAGCGCGTTGCTTTTGTAATGCGTAGGTATTGGAGACACAGCTGGGGAGCCCAGCAGACCTACGACCAGGTGAGACATCAGATCTGCACAGGAGTCCAGAGTCATCTGCACTGCATTGCATAAATGGTAGGACTTAGGATATCTTGTATTTTGTACTTTTGTTGTATCTTTGAAATTCGGCCCTGTATTTTGTAATGTTATGAACGCTCTAAAGTTTATAATATTTTGTACATATTAAATAACATGAAAATTTTCTGGATATATTTGAATTATTATGGACTGTAATATGGAACTTTTTAATGACTGTAAAACTCTATTGACTTCACTGAGAAATAGAGACTGTGAAATATGTGAGATTTTGATATTATCATATTAAACTGTTTTCAATAGGTTTGGAAGGACAGTTTGTCCGAAATACAGATGGCACCTTGCCAAATTTTTATTACCATTTTTAAAACATTGATTTTATTAAAGTGTAAAAATAGAACCAGTATGCTATGAATAGCACATAAAGACTTTTTAAAATTAAATTGAGTTTAGAAAATGTGATAATCACAGACTAAGTGCTCCGGCACGCCGTGTAGCATGCCTTGCTCGGCTACACTATAGACGGGTGAGGGGTGTTACAGCACAGACCTGATTTGAGTCTCCTCTAAGCCTTGACTCAATGTTCCTTATGCTTTTCAATATCCTTTTCAACTAAAACACACAATTTAAAGTGTTTCAATACTCAGTTAAATTGTTTATAACAATAAAATCTAATATCTAAATTTTCTTGGTACTATTCCCTTCAATTCATGTCATTAATCAACCTATAATGTTGACCATTAATACACACTAGGTGAATTAATTTTAATGTTTCCAATTTGTCACATTTTATAGTCTCTAAGTGTTGGTATATGTTACCAATTTCATTTTCAAGCTTATTGCATTTTATTGCCATTTTCTATATTTCATGGCCAATGTTTACTGTCTATTGAACCAAACTACAGTGTAAATTTTGTCACACCCTACCCCTCTGTAAGGCATAACATGATCCCGTAGTATACCTAATGAATTACCAACTCTGTCTACTAATAGCCCATTAAATACACTACAAGGGAATTTAAAAACTTTTCTTACTTCTTTTACAGTGGTGAGCACTATTTGCAGGTGTTAAAAACCTTTTTGAACTAAAGTGATAGAACTAACATATTTGAATTATTTGGAATTTCTGTAAAAATTTTGGCAGAGTGCCATCTGTATTTTGGATAAAGCAATTCTTTAGAAAACCTGTAAAAAGCACTTTAATATATTTCCAAATCTCAACTCCAACATATTTCTCAACACAACATATTTTTCAACTCAAATCCACAGTGATTTTTCAAAGACTGAGATACAAGAAATATAATATGATTTTTACAAGCCAAAATAACTCATAATTATTTTATAACTTCAATGTACAATTTGAATTTACAACTGCTCAAAACCAAAATCAATATATGCATACAGTGAATATACATTACAGTATAAAATGCAAAATGAGGTATACTCAATATACCCGAAAATCTCTCGCTGGATGTAATAGCAGCCTAGTCTGCTACCCTGTCCGTCTGTCTACCTGCGATAACAATGAAAAGCTATCGCTGAGACAATGTCTCAGTGGTGCACAACATTAACCAATAAAATTTTAAATCACAATTAATAATTCATATAAAGAGTGGATACTCAAAACCATAGTTAAATTCAAGATAATAAATGTCAACAAGAATTTAAACTCCATTTCTCAATATCACAATAATTTCAATAAATCAAATCATGATTAAATTCAAAAGACAGTGAATGTCAATAAGAATTTAACTCCATTTCACAATCTCATAATACAAATCAATAAATCACACACAGCTTAATCATGTTCCAAAGTTCAATTCGTCCCAAAAGTCGATGACTAATGAGGAATAACATAGCTAGCTAGTAAAAATATGAGTACTCATTCGATTCGTCCTCAACAGGCACACACCTCAACACTTCAGCCACAGAGGGAATTCAATTCGTCCCACTAGACAAGCTAGCGAGGAATACAATCAATATACATGATAGCTGTGGTTTCAAACCATTTCTAATGCTTTTCAATCAATAAGTATCCATCAATATCATTCAAACAATTTCTCACAATTTCAAACCATTTACAGTGCTTTTCAAGCGATAAATATCCATTCAAACACATTTCCACAATTTAAAACAATAATGTACAAATAGTCATAATTCATTTCAATTGAAAAATTCAAAAGAAATAGTAGTTGTGCACAAACCTCTGATAACTGTCTCCTGGTCTTGACTCAGTGTTTCCTTCCCTTTTCCTGAGTCTTTGCTAACTGAGAAACACAATTTGAAGTGTTTCAGTACTAAATTAAACTGTCACTAACGATAATGCTTGATAATTAATTCACTGAATTCTAATATTTGCTTAGTCAACCTAATATGTCGACCCTCTATGCATTCTAGGTAAATTAGGTTTTAATATTATTAATATGTCACATTCGATAGTATTTTAGGGTTGGTATATGTTACCAAGTTCATTTCCGTGTATACTGCATTTTCTTGCAATTTGTTGGATTCCGGGATACTAGTTTGATCTAGCCGGACGACCTAGTTCCCTCGGTTTTCGGGTTTTGGTCAAAACTACAAACTTGTAGATCTATGTCTTATGGAACGCGGGGCAAAATTTCAGGTCATTCTGAGTTATGTAGACCAAGTTATGGTCATTTTACTATTGCTGGTCAAATTGCATCAAAATTGGTCACTTTAGGTCAATTTTGGTTTGGCCAGTTTTTGGACCCGAATTTGTGAAAGCTTTTTGACTTACTTATGGTCATTTCTGGGCTTTTGTGTCTTCATACGAATTGTAGATATGGGTCTTAACTATTCATGGTTAAAATTTCAGGTCAATTGGACCTGTTTTGAGTGAGTTATGGCCTAAACAATAACTACTGCCCAAATGGTCAATTTTCAGGCCTCATTTGCACTGAATCCGGATTTGGTTATTTTTCAAGCTACCTTGCAAGCAGAATTTTGGCAAGCTTCCTTCATGAAAGTGGGCACATTTTGTGCCTAGTTTCACCTCCAATTTGTCTCATACCAATTGGAGCCACACAATTAAAGTTCTAGGCCTAAAACTCAAACTGCCTTATTGTAATTCTTGCATACACATCAAGCATCACTTTAACACTCACCAAACTTAACATTCAAACCAATTCTGGTTGTACCACAGCCTAAACATAATTTAAAACATATTATAGGTCATTTTGGCAGCTTACAATTACATTCAATGTGCACCAACAAGTGTATAATTTGTCCAACTCAATTTACAACAATTCAATCACCAATTCACGCTCATTTACATGTCCAACTTCACACCATCATACATGCACTCAAACTGCCATAACAACTAACACATTTTAACATCATTATTCCATAAACCAAGCATGAATTCTAGCATTTCTCAAGAGTTAGCAAACTGCCACAATGTTACACTTACATTCCATTACTTTCCAAGCTTTAAATTTCATTTTACATTTACATATACTAAGTATACATCACCCAAACAATTTCCTACACAATATACATTTAATCAATCATTTAATTCACCATTTACAAGCACAAATAAACTGCCTTCAAGGTGTTTCCATGGCTGCCAAAAGTACATATTCCCATTCAACATCAAACCTTAAAAATTTCTCCATAAATCAAACACCCATAACATCCTTACAAACTTTAACAAAGCAATAATCAAAAACTCAAACTTACCTATTGTTGGGACTTGCTAAATCTTCACTAATCTCCCTTGATTTTGGTATCTACTTCTTCCTTGTGAAGTGGGGATCAAAATTAATGAAGAAGCTTTGGTGTTTGGAGGTGAAATGGAGGAGATGATGAAGTTTCACTCAAATTCGGCAATAGAGGTTTCTAAGGCTTTCATTTCGGCAATGGTAGTCTTCAGAGGTTGAAGATGAAGTTTTAGTGGAGAAATCTGCCAACTTAATGCATATTATAATCCTTAGTGGTCCACTCACATAAAATTAATTATATTATATGTTTAAATATGTTAATTACCTAATTTGAACCCCATTTTTGCTATTTACATTAGGTACCACTAAATTAATTTTTCATGACATTTTCCAAATATAATATCATGTATTTTCAATGGACATTTAGGTCAAAAGACAATTCGGGGTGTCAAATGACCACAATGCCCCTGTTCGGATTGCATTCCCGATTTTCGGTAACACCGAGTTTTATCCGTTTTTTGATTTCTCACTTTTCTTTGTACTAATTAATTAATTTTTCTTTGATATTTCTAATGATATTTATACTTCAATTGATGTCTCTTTAAGTCCAAAAAATATTTTCTAGGGTTCCCCGCGGTCCAGGCCTAGTCAACGGTCGACGCCGTGACTTCCCTGTGCGGTCACCCATCGCTAGGGTTTTCGACTCGCTTAACTTGGTTACATTTCTTTGCTATTATTTTTCCTTTGTTTTTCTTGTGTTTTCTTTTCTTGTATTTCATAATTTTATGTTTTCTCACTCATAACGAAGTGTAGTTCTAGGCATCCTATATGTCCGGACAACACTGGTCACTGGAACAATAGAACGCACTACCGAACATAGGGGTGTTACAATTCTCCCCCTCCCCCCCCCCCCCTTAAATAAATTTCGTCTCGAAATTTTACCTGGCATTAGTCTCTGAATAGCTGTGGGTGCTGTCTCCTCATATCCTCTTCACGTTACCAAGTAGCTTCCTGGCCTGAATGATGGTTCCACAGCACTTTAACCAGGTGTATCTGTTTATTCCTCAGCTACTTCACCTCATATGCCAGAATTTTTATGGGTTCTTCCTCATATGAGAGGTCTGGATTTACCTCAATCTCTTCAACAGATAGTACATGAGATGGGTCAGATCTGTACCTCCTTAACATGGACATATGGAAGACACTGTGTATCCTTGCTAGCTCTGGAGGTAATGCCAACTGATATGCCAAAGGACCCACTCTTTCCAGAACCTCATATGGTCCGATGAAACGAGGACTCAGTTTCCCCTTTCTGCCAAATCTCATAATCCTCTTCCAAGGAGAAACTTTGAGGAATACCTTATCACCCACTGCATATTCAATATCTCTTCTCTTCAGATCAACATAGGACTTCTGACAGTCTGATGCAGCCTTGAGTCTATCTCTGATCAATATGATCTTTTCCTCTGTTGGTGAACAATTTCTGGCCCAATCATCTTCCTTTCACCTACATCATCCCAACATAAGGGAGTTCTGCACTTTCTGCCATACAAAGCTTTATATGGAGGCATCCCAATGCTTGATTGGTAGCTATTGTTATAAGCAAACTCAATCAAAGGCAAGTGTGTATCCCAACTACCTTCAAACTCAATCACACAAGCCCGTAGCATATCCTCCAATATCTGAATAACCCTCTCAGACTGGCCATCTGTCGGTGGGTGGAATGTTGTGCTGAAGTTCAATCTAGTTCTTAGGGCTCTCTGAAGACTACCCCAGAATCTAGAAGTGAACCTAGGATCTCTGTCAAACACAATTGATACTGACACTCCATGCAATTTTACAATCTCATATATGTACAATCTGACCAATCTTTCCAGGCTATAGTCCATCTGAACTGGCAAAAAGTGAGCAAACTTGGTCAATCTGTCAACTATAACCCATACTGCATCATGACTACTTTGTGTCCTTGGAAGTCCTGTAACAAAATCCATAGTTATCCATTCCCATTTCCACTCTGGTACTGACAAAGGATGTAACAAACCAGCTGGAACTTGATGTTCTGCCTTTACTTGCTGACAAGTTAGGCATTTGGAAACAAACTCAGCTATATCCCTCTTCATACCCATCCACCAGTAATGCTCTTTCAGCCCTCTGTACATTTTAGTTCCACCAGGGTGCATAGCAAAAGAAGACTCATGTGCTTCCTTCATAATGACTTGTCTCAATTCTACATCACTAGGAACGCACATTCTGCCCTGATGTAGCAATAAACCATCATCTTTCACAGAAAATTCAGGTTTCTTACCCTGCTGGACTTCTTTCAGTAACTTCTGATATTTAACATCACTGAGCACCATTACGACCGATCAATCAACATTGGCTGTACATGCCATGCAACTACTGTCTGTCCCTCATCATCAATCTCTAAACTGGCACGCTGTGCTTTCAATTCATATACCATGAACAAAGGAGAAACTCTGAGACTTGCCATAGTCTTACGACTTAAGGCGTCAGCCACCACATTTGCTTTCCCTGGCTGATAGTCTATTAAGCAATCATAATCTTTAATGAGTTCTAACCATCTCCTCTGCCTCAAATTCAATTCCTTCTGGGTGCCCAAATACTTCAAGCTCTTGTGATCTGTGTAAATGTAGCATTTCTCCCCATACAAATAGTGTCTTTAGATCTTCAGAGCAAAAACAATAGCTGCTAGCTCCAGATCATGTGTTGGGTAGTTCCTCTCATGCGGTTTCAGCTGGCGTGATGCATAAGTAATGACATTTCGATTTTGCATCAGTACACAGCCTAACCCATTGTGAGAAGCATCACTATAAACTGTGTATTCTTTACCCGGAGTAGGTAAAGTGAGGACTGGAGCTTCAGTCAAACACCTCTTTAACTCATCAAAACTTTGCTGACATTTATCTGTCCACTGAAATTTTACATCTTTCCGAAGTAGCTTGGTCAGTGGAGAAGATAACATAGAAAACCCTTTCACAAACCGACGATAATATCCAGCTAAACCCAGAAAACTGTGAATTTCTGTGATGTTCCTGGGCGGTTTCCAATTAAGGATAGCTTCTATCTTGCTGGAATCTACCTTGATCCCTTTAGCTGACACAACATGTCCCAAAAAGGAGATTTCTTTCAGCCAAAATTCACACTTCGACAATTTGGCGTATAGTTGTTTCTCCCTTAAAGTCTGCAGTACAATCCGCAGATGTCTGTCATGCTCCTCTGCATTCCTCGAATATATCAAAATGTCATCAATGAACACCACCACAAATTGATCAAGATATGGTCTGAAGATGGTGTTCATCAGATCCATAAAAGCAGCTGGAGCATTTGTTAACCCGAATGGCATTACTAGAAACTCATAGTGGCCATATCGAGTTCTGAAAGCAGTTTTTGGAATACTCTGCTCTTACACCTTCAACTGATAATAACCAGATCGTAAATCAATTTTGGAGAATACAGCTGCACCCTTCAACTGATCAAACAGATCATCAATGCGAGGCAATGGATATCTGTTTCTTATCACACCTTATTCAATCGCTGTAATCTATACATAAATGAAGAGTACCATCCTTCTTCTTAACAAACAACACTGGTGCTCCCCAAGGTGACACACTAGGGCGGATGAAGCCCTTTTCAAGTAATTCTTGCAACTGTATCTTTGACTCCATCAACTCTGCTGGTGCCATTCTGTATGGCGTTATGGAGATTGAATCCACACTAGGCATAACATTAATTTCAAACTGCACTTCTCTTTCCGGAGGTAATCCTGGCAATTCATCAGGAAATACATCTAGAAAGTCATGTACTGTAGGGATGTCTTTCAATGCTGGACTCCCCACTTGGGTGTCTATCACATGTGCCAAGTATGCTTCACACCCCTTTCTGATCATTTTTCTGGCTAGTGCAGCCGAAATGATGTTTGATGGCAATAACTACCTCTCCCCATGTATTACCACATCACTGTACTGAGGGAGACCAAAAGTGACTGTCTTCAGCCTACAGTCAATCATGGCATGATGCCTAGCTAACCAATCCATGCCCAAGATGATATCATAATCTCTGAAGGGCATTTCAATGAAATCAGACAGAAAAGTGTGTCCTTGGATCACCAAGGGACAATCTCTATACATTATATTAACCCTGACTTCCTATCCTAGTGGACTTGTTACTAGCACCTCAAAGTCCATTTTTGTATATGGAACAGCAATGCAATCAATGATGCTAGCACTCACATAAGAATGGGTAGAACCCGGATCAAATAACACAAACACATTCTGATTAAAAGTTGAGAAGGTACCAGCCACAACATCAGATGTCTCGGCCTCTTCTCTCTGTCTCATTGCATAGATTCTGACTGAAGCACTGTCTTGCTCTGATTGTTTTCCTCTGCCTTGGCTGCCTGCTGGGCTACGTCTACCCCTGCCTCTACCTCTGCTGGGTGGTTGTGAACTTCTGGTGATAGGGCTTTGAACTGACCCTTCTACAGTAGTAGGAGGTGGTCCAACTCTGCGACTATTGGTACAGTCCTTGGCAAAGTGTCCTGTGCCTCCACAGTTATAACAGGCTCCAATAGCCTTGTAGCATATCCCACCATGATTTCTTCCACATGTTTCACATTGGCGGAGAGGGTAGGAACCTCTGGTACTCTGCTGACCAGATAGAGGAGGCTTATGTCCTGAATATCTTCCCCTACCAGACTTCTTGCCACCTCTGCCATGTCCCCCATGATTCTTCCTCTTTCTAGTAGGACCACTGGAACTCTGTTCTACTGATTTTCCCTCTTTCTCTATCTTCTCTGATTTCTTTTTCTCAGGAGCTGCTTCAGACTCAATTCTTTCCAACTCTATAGCTTGAGAAATAAGTTCAGAGAAGTTAGTGTGTTTGAATCCGACTACTTGTAATCTGATACTGGGCTTCAAGCCGGTTTCAAATGTCTTGCATCTCTCCCTGCTAGTAGAAAGTAGACTCACTGCATAATGGCTCAGGCGGGAAAATTCTTTCATACTCAGCCACTGATATGTTCCCCTATTTCAGACTTAGGAATTCTTGTAACTTCTGGTCTACATAAGCATCAGGGACATATTTTTGTCTGAATTCCCTGAGAAAGTCATTCCATGTTAGCACTACAAGTTCTACCAGACTGTGGGGAATGGTTTTCCACCAGTCATAAGCATCCCCCTATAGTAGAGATACAGAGTATTCAAATCTGAGCTCCTCCGTACAATGCAGTTTCTCGAATACCCTATCCATCCTCTCTAACCACTGTTCAGCATCTAGAGGATCTATTGTCCCCTTGAACTCTATAGCCCCATACTTCATCAATTTGTCATACTGCCTAGTAGGAGACTGTGGTTGTACCACTAGTGTCTGTATTGGGACTTGAGTAGGCACATTACCAGCCATTTGTTGGAACATTGCAGCCATCTGCTGAGCGAACTGAGCAAGAAACAGTCTTGCTAGGGTGGTCTTCTTTGAACCACTGGCATTGTGTAGGGCTGGGGCATCCCCTTGCACCTCAGCCTCAATAGATTGATCGACTGAACGATCACCCTCTTCCATAGTCAATGCGAGGATCTTAGATCTCTTGAACAAATAACACAAGGAGATTTTCTCCCGTTAGTGCATATTTATAATGTAATGTACTGTATGTATCAAACAATGATATTGAGCAGTTGTACTATGAAGAAAGAATATTCAAATAATAGGTGAAAATAGAGTTTAAAAACTAGCTCTGATACCACTAAAACATGTCACACCCTACCCCTCTGTAAGGCATAACATGATCTCGTAGTATACCTAATGAATTACCAACTCTGTCTACTGATAACCCATTAAATACACTACAAGGGATTTTAAAAACTTTTCTTACTTCTTTTACAGTGGTGAGCACTATTTGCAGGTGTTAAAAACCTTTTTGAACTGAAGTGATAGAACTAACACATTTGAATTATTTGGAATTTCTGTAAAAATTTTGGCAGAGTGCCATCTGTATTTTGGATAAAATAGTTCTTCAGAAAACCTATAAAAAGCACTTCAATATATTTCCAAATCTCAACTCCAACATATTTCTCAACACAACATATTTCTCAACTCAAATCCACAGTGATTTTTCAAAGACTGAGATATAAGAAATATAATACAATTTTTACAAGCCAAAATAACTCATAATTATTTTACAACTTCAATGTACAATTTGAATTTACAACTGCTCAAAACCAAAATTAATATATACATACAGTGAATATACATTACAGTACAAAATGCAAAATGAGGTATACTCAATATACCTGAAAAATCTCTCGCTGGATGTACTAGCAGCCTAGTCTGCTGCTCTGTCCGTCTGTCTACTTGCGACAGCAATGAAAAGCTATCGCTGAGACAATGTCTCAGTGGTGCACAACATTAACCAATAAAATTTTAAATCACAATTGATAATTCATATAAAGAGTGGATACTCAAAACCATAGTTAAATTCAAGATAATAAATGTCAACAAGAATTTAAACTCCATTTCTCAATATCACAATAATTTCAATAAATCAAATCATGATTAAATTCAAAAGACGGTGAATGTCAATAAGAATTTAACTCCATTTCACAATCTCATAATACAAATCAATAAATCACACACAGCTTAATCATGTTCCAAAGTTCAATTCGTCCCAAAAGTTGATGACTAATGAGGAATAACATAGCTAGCTAGCAAAAATATGAGTACTCATTTGATTCGTCCTCAACAGGCACACACCTCAACACTTTAGCCACAGAGGGAATTCAATTTGTCCCACTAGACAAGCTAGCGAGGAATACAATCAATATACATGATAGCTGTGGTTTCAAACCATTTCCAATGCTTTTTAATTAATAAGTATCCATCAATATCATTCAAACAATTTCTCACAATTTCAAACCATTTACAGTGCTTTTCAAGCGATAAATATCCATTCAAACACATTTCCACAATTTAAAACAATAATGTACAAATAGTCATAATTCATTTCAATTGAAAAATTCAAAAGAAATAGTTGTTGTGCACAAACCTTTGATAATTATCTCCTGGTCTTGACTCAGTGTTTCCTTCCCTTTTCCTAAGTCTTTGCTAACTGAGAAACACAATTTGAAGTGTTTCAGTACTAAATTAAACTGTCCCTAACGATAATGCTTGATAATTAATTCACTGAATTCTAATATTTGCTTAGTCAACCTAATATGTTGACCCTCGATGTATTCTAGGTAAATTAGGTTTTAATATTATTAATATGTCACATTCGATAGTATTTTAGGGTTGGTATATGTTACCAAGTTCATTATCGTGTATACTGCATTTTCTTGCAATTTGCTGGATTCCGAGATACTAGTTTGACCTAGCCGGACGACCTAGTTCCCTCAGTTTTCGGGTTTCGATCAAAACTACAAACTTGTAGATCTATGTCTTATGGAACGTGGGGAAATATTTCAGGTCATTCTGAGTTATGTAGACCAAGTTATGGTCATTTTACTATTGCTGGTCAAATTGCATCAAAATTGGTCACTTTAGGTCAATTTTGGTTCGGCCAGTTTTTAGACCCGAACTTGTGCAAGCTGTTTGACTTGTTATGGTCATTTCTGGGTTTTGGTGTCTTCATACGAATTTTAGATATGGGTCTTAGCTATTCATGGTTAAAATTTCAGGTCAATTGGACCTATTTTGAGTGAGTTATGGCCTAAACACTAACTGCTGCCCAAATGGTCAAATTTCAGGCCTCATTTGCACTTAATCCGGATTTGGTCATTTTTCAAGCTACCTTGCAAGCAGAATTTTGGCAAGCTTCCTTCAAGAAAGTTGGCACATTTTGTGCCTAGTTTCACCTCCAATTGGTCTCATACCAATTGGAGCCACACAATTAAAGTTCTAGGCTTAAAACTCAAACTGCCTTATTGCAATTCTTGCATACACATCAAGCATCACTTTAACACTCACCAAACTTAACATTCAAACCAATTCTGGTTGTACCACAACCTAAACATAATTTACAATATATTATAGGTCATTTTGGCAGCTTACAATTACATTCATTGTGCACCAACAAGTGCATAATTTGTCCAACTCAATTTACAACAATTCAATCACCAATTCATGCTCATTTACATGTCCAACTTCACACCATCATACATGCACTCAAACAGCCATAACAACCAACACATTTTAACATCATTATTCCATAAACCAAGCATGAATTCCAGCATTCCTCAAGAGTTAGCAAACTGCCACAATGGTACACTTACATTCCATTACTTTCTAAGCTTTAAATTTCATTTTACATTTACATATACTAAGTATACATCACCCAAACAATTTCCTACACAATATACATTTAATCAATCATTTAATTCACCATTTACAAGCACAAATAAACTGCCTTCAAGGTGTTTCCATGGCTGCCAAAAGTACATATTCCCATTCAACATCAAACCTCAAAAATTTCTCCATAAATCAAACACCCATAACATCCTTACAAACTTTAACAAAGCAACAATCAAAAACTCAAACTTACCTATTGTTGGGACTTGTTAAATCTTCACTAATCTCCCTTGATTTTGGTATCTACTTCTTCCTTGTGAAGTGGGGATCAAAATTAATGAAGAAGCTTTGGTGTTTGGAGGTGAAATGGAGGAGATGATGAAGCTTCACTCAAATTCGGCAATGGAGGTTTCTAAGGCTTTCATTTCGGCAATGGTGGTCTTCAAAGGTTGAAGATGAAGTTTTAGTGGAGCAATCTGCCCACTTAATGCATATTATAATCCTTAGTGGTCCACTCACATAAAATCAATTATATTTTATGTTTAAATATGTTAATTACCTAATTTGAACCCCATTTTTGCTATTTACATTAGGTACCACTAAATTAATTTTTCATGACATTTTCCAAATATAATATCATGTATTTTCAATGGAAATTTAGGTCAAAAGATAACTCGGGATGTCAAATGACCACAATGCCCCTGTTCGGGTTGCATTCCCGATTTTTCGGTAACACCGAGTTTTGTCCGTTTTTTGATTTCTCACTTTTCTTTGTACTAATTAATTAATTTTTCTTTGATATTTCTAATGATATTTATACTTCAATTGATGTCTCTTTAAGTCAAAAAATATTTTCCAGGGTTCCCCGCAGTCCAGGGCTAGTCAACAGTCCACGTCGTGACTTCCCAGTGCGGTCACCCATCGCTAGGGTTTTCGGCTCGCTTAACTGGGTTACATTTCTTTGCTATTATTTTTCCTTTGTTTTTATTGTATTTTCTTTTCTTGTATTTCATCATTTTATGTCTTCTCACTCATAACGAAGTGTAGTTCTAGGCATCCTATCTGTCTGGATAACACTAGTCACTGGAACAGTAGAACGCACTACCGAACATAGGGGTGTTACAAATTTAATAGATTTCTCTCCATTAAATTGTTTCTCATTGTGTCTTCTTTAATTTTCTTTTTGAATCACTCCATTTGCAGTTGTATAGCTTAAGTTATGGTCAATTAACCATAAATAGGTCAAACCTAAATTTTAGTTTCCTTTTTAGGCATTTTCGGTTCTGAATTTACTGATTTATTTGGACTATTTGTAATCACATTGAGGTCTAGCATTCTTCATAAGTATTGTTACCCTAAGTCTTAGGGACAACCAAAAATTTTGCTTACCATTTTTCAAGTCTTAAAGAATTCTTTATAGATAAATTGTTAACTTGGACTGAAAGGTCCTATATTAGCATGGTCCTCAATTAAGTCAATGGCTTTGACTTTAAATCTGACCTTATACATTTATAATTTGAGGAAGTTGTCAAAAACAATGTTTTAGGTCTCTTTCTTAACTTTCTATATTGGTATGGCTCATTTAAATTGGACACTTCTGGTGGGAGATATGCTTATTTGAATTTTCTGGATTTTATGATCAAATGTGCTAATTCCTGATTTAGTGTGCCAACTTAATCAAGTTAATTGACCCAGTTCCCTTGATTTTTGGGTTTTAGTCAAATTACCAATATTGTAGATTTATGTCTTATTGAAATTTTGGGACTAATTTCATGTCATTTGGAGTTCTATGGACTAAGTTATGGTCATTTTACTAATGCTGGTCAAGTTGCACTTATATTGCAAAGTTTAGGTCATTTTTAGGTCAAAGTCAATTCGGTCAGTTTTTGTAACCCAAATTGTGCAAGCATTTTGACTTGGTTCTGGTCATTTCTGGGCTTCGATGTCTTCATAAGAGTTGTAGCTCTATGTCTAAGATTTCCATGGTATAAATTTCAGGTCATTTGGACCTGTTTTGGGTGAGTTATGGCCAAAATACTGACTGTTGTTCAAATGGTCAATTTTCAGATTTGCAATGTCACCAATCTAGATTTGGTCAATTTTCATGTCACTTTCTGGATAGAATTTAGGTAGGCTTCCAACATAAAAGTTGGCACATTTTGTGCCTAGTTTCACCTTCAATTGGCCTCATACCAATTGGAGTCACACAATTCCATTTATAGCCTAAAACACATACTGCCCTTAACATATTTTTAAAACACCAAACCAAGCACACATTCAACTAGTTATAACTTCATTCCCAAACCAAATTCTGCATTTGTATCATACCACAACCATTTATCACTTCATATTATAGTCACTTTGGGCAGAATATAATGACCTTAAATACACCAAACACAAATCCTAATTTACAAAGTCCATTTATAACAATTTATATACACATAACACTCCTAACCATTACATATAACTTCCATCATCAATTATACCTACTGCCCCTACATCATCACCACCAGAATTCATCAATAATTTCCATCAATTTACACATAAAATCATGAGTTTACAAGCTGCTAACCATGGCAGTTTACTAAGGTAATTAATTCCCCTTTCAAACCCCTAAATACAACACTAACATTAATATACACATACAATTAACTTCATTCAACATCAATTCCCACTAATTTAATGAGAGAATAATCAAACCTCTTTCATCACCATGGCTGCCAAATTCATGGTGAACCAAAACTCAAGCATTTCCTCAAAATTTCTCAACTATTTAACTTGTCTCAACTTTAACACAACTTTTACTTAAGGAAACTTAAAGAAACTAACACTAAAGTTTTTATGGAGCTTGATCAAACCTCAACTAATCCTTTCCTTTTCGCTCCCTACAATCTACCCAAGGTATGTAGAACAACTTTAATGAAGAAACTTAGAAGAAATAAGGGCTTGATGATGGTGGAGTGATGCTCCTTGCATGGCCATCCATGGTGGTTTATATGGGAGAATTTTCAATCGGCCAAGAATGGAATTGAGAGGAAGAAGAAGGTGTTTTGGCTGTCCACTTTTCCACTTAGGTTTATATGATCCCTTAGTGCTCCACTAAGGTGGATTAAAGATTTAATTAATCCAAGTCCCTTAATTTGCAATTTTGCCACTATTCTTTCACTATTTATTTTATATACCCAATTTCTTATTTTCATGGTATTTTTAAATTTTAATACTACTTATTTTTCATTGACATTTAGGTCAAAAGTCAACTCTAGGTGTCAATTGACCAAAATGCCTCTCTTCGGGCTGTATTTTGAATTTTTCGATGCTACCGATTTACTCCTTGTATTGCCGATTTCTTTAATTTTTGTTTTTATTTGTACTGACTTACTAATTTTTCATTGATATTTCCAATGTCAATTACACTTCAATAGATTTTTATTTAAGTCTTTAAAAATATTCCCTAGGGTTTCCCGCAGTCTAGGGCTAGTCAACAGTCCACGCCGCAACTTTCCAGTGCGGTCACCCATCGCTACGATTTTTGGCTCGTTTAACTTAGTTACATTTCATCACTATTATTTTTCCTTAATTTTTCTTGTATTTTCCTCTATTGTATTTCATTATTTCATATCTCCTCACTAATATTTAAGTATAATTCCAGGCATTCTAGCTATCCGGACAAACACTGGTCATCAGAACAGTAGAACGCACTATTGAATATAGGGGTGTTACAATTCTCCCCCCCCCCCCCTTAAAATGAATTTTGTCTCGAAATTTTACCTGGTTTTAGTTTCTGAACAGCTGTGGGTGCTGCCTCCCCATATCCTCCTCTCGTTCCTAAGTAACTCCTTGGCCTAAATGATGATCTATAACACCTTAACCAAATGTATACATTTATTTCTCAACTGCTTCACCTCATGTACTATGATCCTTATGAGTTTCTCCATCATACGTTGAATTTAAATTCATTTCACCTTTTTAGAGATAAAAAATTTTGTGTGCTAATGAATCCATTCTTTCTAGGACCTTGTGTGATCCTATGGGGTGAGAACTTAGTTTTTCTCCTTTCTATATGATCGTATAATCTTCTTTCCTTTAAATTTGTGTAAGACTTTTAATAATCTAATACAATATTTAATATGTTTGTATAACACCAATCTTCTCTTACTATTATTCTGTCTAATATTTCAGTTCATGTTTCCTTATTGAATGACCATTGAGGTCATGTTAGAATTACTTATCTAATCACGGGTCCTTTGACCATTCTAGTCAACTATCTTACTCATATTCATAAAATTTCTTTGTTATATCTGAACCAACTGTTTAAATTTTTACTTCCACAACTCTTGTATTAATCGATTTTCAATATTATCGAATTCTAGGAAATGTCTTTCGCTAGCAAACTCTTCAAAAACTAATTCTAAAAAGACTAGTCATATCACACCTTACCCCTCTACAAGGCATAACATGATCCCGTAGAATACCTAATGAACTACCAAACTTCACCTACCGATAACTCATTAAGTACCCTACAAGGGATTTTAAAACAATTTTCTTACTTTTGATAAGTGGTGACATTTTCTAATAGGTATTAACCATTTAATTAAAGTTGAAAACTAGTTAAAATTTTTGGCCCATTATATTTTTCCGCAAATTTTATAAAAATTTCGGCAGAGTGCCATCTGTATTTTGAGAAAGCAGTTCTTCAAATACTTGTAAAAAAGCACTTCTAATAATTTATCTCAACAATTTCAACAACTCCACAACAAATCCCAACCGATTTCTCAAGTTTCAAAATTCAACAATCATCATTTCTCAATTTCCAAAAATTCAGTAATCAACAAAATACTATCAATCAATTTCATTCAAATTAAAATAAAATATTTCCATTCATATTTCATTAAAGATAAAACAATTTATATACATCATACTAAAAATTTACATTAGGAAAATCCAAACTATAATTTATTACAAACTTTATGTAAGCTTTATACAAGCTGCTCAAGACCAATTTTACATGTCCATATATTTACGTGCATTACATAGTCAGGGTATAAATTTTTCCCAATAACTTTAAAGCAGGTAGCTTCTCTGTCCTCAACAGCTCACTCTGCTGCTCTTCTAGTCTCTATATCTGCGACAGCAATAACAGCCATCGCTGAATACTAGAACTCAGTGGTGCACAACATATTAAAATAATCTTTATGCAGAGTTTAAATCATATTTATTCAAAAATTAGACTGAACATAAGAATTAATTACAAAACATCAATTATGAGATTTTAATCTAAACAATTTCATTTCGAAGTATTAAAACACATTTCATAAAACTCACAGTTATATCATGCCATTCGAAACAAATATAATCTCAATAGCTAAAGGCTAAGGAGAAGTCACATCACAAGGCTAGCAAGCTCAAATATATGGATATCCATTCAATTTCATCTTCTACTGGCACACACCTCAACACTTCAGCCAGAGAAAGAATCAAAATTTGAAACTGATTACCCCCACTAGTCATGCTAGTGAGGTGTTCAAATATATGGTCATAACACTGTAGTTTCAAAACTTATCTTAACAATTTACTAAACATTGCCATTTCAAATATACACAAATAAATTTCAACAATTTAAATCGAAAACACCATAAATACTTCATCATAGTAATGTCACAATTCAATATTTCAAATTATTCAAAACAATATGCAGCAGATAATTTACAAAAATTATACGTTGTGCACAAACCTTAAGCGAGTTGCCTCTTGGCCTTGACTCGATTCCTCGGGTTGTTTCCCGATGTTCTTTTCCACTGAAACACACAGTTTCATGGTGTTTCAATATTATAACTTAGCATAAATCCAAAAATAAATTTAAATTCACTTTTACCTAGCTCTAATGTGCTAAACTTCACGTTCTTTAAATTTTGTGTTTCAGGGTTACTATTCATTATATTATTCAAGTCAATTTGTTGACTTTCTAAGGTTTAATAGATATAGGAATTCCAACTTCACCCACATACCACATTTTGGTCACTAAATTTGTTGGTTTTGGTTGTTTACTCAAATTCTAAGTCTTTTAGGCAAATTTGCAAATTTTCAGTTTTGGTATCTTAAGTTGCACTGTTCCATTGGTCATTTTACTGTTAGAATTTGGAAAAACTTTCTTCATAGAAAATGTTCCCTATTGTCCTAAGTTTATTCTCCTTTTTGAATCACTCCTATTGGAGTTTTGTACTCAAGTTATAGCTATTTGAACCATAGCTGCCGGATTGGACGTAACCCAGATTTCTGGGCAAATTTTGGTTCTGGCAGTTTTAGGTTACCAACTTGGGGTGGCCAAATGACTTGGTTAATGGCATAATTTAAGTTTGTGTTCTTCATGAAAGTTTTAGGTATATATCTCAACTGTCCATTGGTAAAATATCAGGTCATTTAGACCTTCCTAGCTCAAGTTATGGCCAAATGGATAAAAACTATTCATTTGGTCAGTTTGTACAGGGCAGACTGAGAATTTCTGGATTTGGTCAATTTTTTCACTAGGTTTTGTCCACTTTTTGGGCATGATTCCTAAATGAAAATTGTGTCATTTTATGTCTATTTTCATTCCCAATTGGTCTCTTACCAATTGGACTTGTAAATTTTCTGTTTTTATCCCTCAAAAGGACCTTGGTCCTGCTGCCTGCAGCCTGACCACATTCAATCTAAATTTAATCTCAATTCCAACACTTCCAACACACTTCATTTGGTCACAAATGACCATTTCTTAGCTCAAACTAGGTCAAACACATCATTTCACAATTTCTCACATTTTTGCCTCTAAACCCTAGGTGTCCAAAACCCTAACTCCACTAGTAGTTACATTTAACCAAATCTAAGCATATCAACATCACCTCCACATTCATATAAGCTTGCCGACACTTTTAATCCAATCAAATTCATGCAATATCATAGCAAACCCTAGCTGACCAAAATCCATGATTAGTCCTCCAACAATTAATTTCATTTCATTTTAAGTTTATTTCTAAGTTAGTTAAGCTATAAACACAACTAATAAACTAAATTTGCAACTTAAATCACTAATCTCAACTTGGATGCTAAATCTTCAATTTCCTTCTTCTTTTCTTCTTTCTTTTGTGATCAATCTTCTTCTCAAGTGAGGTTAACAAGTTTTTATGAAAGAATTTGGGGCAAGGTAAGGTTAAGTGGGTGTTTACAAGCTTGAACTCAAGCTTTCATGTAGGAAAACAATGGTAGAGCTTAGGGAGATATGGCTGCCGTAACTTTGAGGTAAGAGAAGGCTTATTTTCTTTTTAAATTTTTATGTCTTTTATGGTTACTTTTATGTAATTGAATTAGTAAAATATGGTGTGAAATTAAAAATCAATTTTGACGTCATTTTGATGTCATAAAAGTGATGTAGTTAACTTTTTTTTTCATTTATTTTTCTTTGGTTCTTTTAATTTAATTCTTGATCCCAAAATTTTCTTTTCTCCGATTTTATTTAACAGTCAGGTCAGGAGTCAGCTCTCAGGGTCAATTGACCAAATTATCCCTCGCCGGTTCAACTCGGTTTGCAAATAATATAATATTTTTTCTGGCTCCCTGACCTAATTATTTGACTGGCTTAACAATTCTTTTTCGTGATTTTCTCTTTTCCACTATGTTCGCAATAGTCTTAAGGACCGCAGTGTCACATTTTATGGTTCGAAATTTGAGTTTAAATTGACTTTGCAATCCTTACCGATAAGGTCACCCATCGCTGTGACTCTCGACTCGTTTAACTTCTTATGTTCTGTTTTTCTTATTTATACTTAACTGATTGACAATTACTAATTATTTGTGTTTATGGCTTATCTAGTTATCTTAAGTGTGGTTCTAATCCTCTTAATTGTCCGGACCGACTTCGGTCACTGGAATAGTGAAATATACCAGGCTATACAAATAACGGTGTTACAATTCTCCCCCCCTTAAATAAATTTCATCTCAAAATTTTACCTGGTATCAATCTCTGAACAGTTGTGCGTGTTGTCTTCTCATGTCCTCCTCTCGTTCCCAAGTAGCTTCTTGGCCCGAATGATGGTTCTACAGCACTTTTACCAACGGTATCTGCTTGTTTCGTAGCTGTTTCACCTCATAAGCCAGAATCTCTATGGGTTCTTCCTCGTATGTGAGGTCTAGATTCACTTCAATTTCTTCCACTGGTAGTACATGAGATGGGTCTGATCGATACCTCCTCAACATAGACACATGGAAGATATTATGTATCTTCTCCAACTCTGGAGGTAGTGCCAAACGATATACCAAAGGACCCACTCTTTCTAGAACCTCATATGGCCCAATGAAATGAGGACTCAGTTTCCCCTTTCTGCCGAATCTCATAATTCTCTTCTAAGGAGAAACCTTGAGGAATACATTCTCACCCACTGCATACTCAATATCTCTTCTCTTTAAATCAATGTAAGATTTCTGACGGTCTGATATAGTCTTAAGTCGATCTCTGATCACCCTAATCTTCTCCTCAGTTGGCTAAACAATTTTAGGTCCAATCATCTTTCTTTCAACCATGTCATCCCAATACAACAGGGTTCTACATTTTCTGCCATACAAAGCTTCATATGGAGGCATCCCAATGCTTGATTGGTAGTTGTTGTTGTAAGCAAACTCAATCAAAGGCAAGTATGTGTCCCAACTGCCCTCAAATTCAATCACACAAGCCCGTAGCATGTCCTCCAAGATCTGAATTACCCTCTCGGGTGGCCATGCATGCGTGGGTGGAATGTAGTACTGAAGTTCAATCTAGTTCCTAGGGCTCTCTGAAGACTACCCTAGAATCTAGATTTGAACCTAGGATCTCTGTCTGATATGATGGATACTGGCACTCCATGCAGTCTCACAATCTCATCAATGTACAACTTGGCCAATCTTTCTAAACTGTAGTCCATCCGAACTAGCAGAAAATGAGCAGACTTGGTCAGTCTTTCAACAATGACCCATACTGCATCATGACTCTTCTGTGTCCTCGGAAGTCCCATCACAAAATCCATCGTTATTCTCCCCCATTTCCATTCTGGTACTGGTAGTGGATGTAACAACCCAGTGGGTACTTGATGCTCTGCCTTCACTTGCTGACAAGTTAGGCATTTGGAAACAAACTCTGCCACATCTCTTTTCATACCCATCCACCAGTAATGCTCCTTTAGCCCCCTATACATTTTTGTGCCACCAAGGTGCATGGCAAAAGGAGACTCATGTGCTTCCTTCAAAATGATCTGTCTCAAATCAACATCATTAGGAACACACATTCTGCCCTGGTGTAGCAGCAGACCATCATCTCTTATTGAGAATTCTAGTTTCTTGCCCTGCCTGACTTCTTCCAACAGCTTCTGATACTTTTCATCATTCTGAACAGCCATTTTGATCTGATCAATCAACATCTTTGTACATGCCATCTGCTATGCTTTGTCATCATTAATCTCTAAGCTGGCATGTAATGATCTCAACTCATGTACCATAGACAAAGGAGTAACCCGTAGACTTGCCATAGTCTTGTAACTTAAGACATCAGCCACCACATTAGCTTTCCCTGGCTGATAGTTTATCAGACAATCATAGTCTTTTATCAACTCTAACCATCTCCTCTGTCTCAAATTCAACTCCTTCTGAGTGCCCAAATACTTCAAACTCTTATGATCTGTGTAGATATAGCACTTCTCTCCATACAAATAATGTCTCCAGATCTTAAGAGCAAACACAATAGGTGCAAGCTCCAAGTCATGTGTCAGATAGTTCTTCTCATGCAGTTTTAGCTGGCGTGATGCATAGGCAATGACATTTTGATCTTGCATTAATACACAGCCTAACCCATTGTGAGAAGCATCACTGTAAACTGTGTATTCTTTACCCAGAGTAGGTAAAGTAAGGACTGGAGCTTCAGTCAAACATTTCTTCAGTTCATCAAAACTCTATTGGCATTTATCCGTCCACTGAAATTTCACATCTTTTCTAAGCAACTTGGTTAATGGAGATGCCAACATGCAGAATCCTTTCAAAAATCGATGGTAGTATCCAGCTAAACCCCAAAAACTGCGAATCTCCATGATATTTCTAGATGGCCTCTAATTAAGGACAGCTTTTATCTTACTTGGATCTACCTTGATGCCCTCTTCTAATACTATATGCCCCAAAAAGGATATCTCCTTCAGCCAAAATTCACATTTCGACAACTTGGCATATAGTTGTTTCTCCCTCAAAGTCTGCAGTACAATCCGCAGATGTCTATCATGCTCTTTTGCACTCCTAGAATAGACCAATATATCATCAATGAATACCACAACAAACTGGTCGAGGTATGGTCTGAAGATAGTGTTCATCAGATCCATAAAAGCAGCTGAAGCATTAGTTAACCTGAATGGCATAACCAAGGACTCATAATGGCCATAGCGGGTTCTAAAGGCAGTTTTAGGAATACTCTGCTCTTGTACTTTCAACTGATAATAACCTGATCTCAGGTCAATTTTGGAGAACACAGCTGCACCCCTCAACTAATCAAACAAGTCATCAATGCGAGGTAATGGATATCTATTCTTTATTGTCACCTTATTCAACTGCCGATCATCAATACATAAGCGGAGCGTGCCATCCTTCTTAACAAACAACACTGGCGCTCCCCAAGGTGACACACTAGGGCAGATAAAGCCCTTGTCAAGCAATTCTTGTAACTACACTTTCAACTCTTTCAATTCTGCAGGTGCCATTCTATATGGTGTTATGGAAATTGGGTCCACACTAGGCATAACATCAATCTTAAACTGCACCTCTCTTTCTGGAGATAATCCTGGCAATTCATCAGGAAACACATTCAAAAAGTCACATACAGTAGGGATGTCTCTCAGTGCTGGACTCCCACTTGGGTGTCTATCACATGTGCTAAGTATGCTTCACACCCC
Source organism: Hevea brasiliensis (assembly GCF_030052815.1). Taxonomy (NCBI): domain Eukaryota; kingdom Viridiplantae; phylum Streptophyta; class Magnoliopsida; order Malpighiales; family Euphorbiaceae; genus Hevea; species Hevea brasiliensis. Next base: position 79,801,314 of record NC_079493.1, on the reverse strand, counting down.
TTTCTGATCATCCTTCTGGCTAGTACAGCCGAAATGATGTTTGATGGAAGTAAATGCCTCTCCCCATGTATTACCACATCACCGTATAGAGGGAGACCAAAAGTGATTGTCTTCAGTCTACAGTCAATCATGGCGTGATGCCTGGCTAACCAATCCATGCCCAAGATAATATCATAATCTCTAAAGGGCATTTCAATCAAATCAGATAGGAAAACATGTCCTTAGATAACCAAAGGACAGTCTCTATAGATTATGTTAACTCGAACCTCTTGTCCTAACGGACTAGTTACTAGCACTTTAAAACCCATTTGGACACATGGAACAGGAAGTGAACTGACTATGCTAGCACTAACATATGAATGGGTGGAACCTAGATCAAATAACACAAATACTTCTTCATCAGAGATAGAAAATGTACCGGCTACAACATCAGAAGTCTCAGCCTCTTTTCGTTGTCTCATCGTGTAAACTCTGGCTGATGCACTTCCTCAGTGCCGATCGACCAACAAGGTTCTCGATCGCTGTGCCTCTACCTCTGCCTCTTCCTCTGCCAACAGGTTGTAAACTTCTAGAAGCAGGACTCTGAATAGATACTTCTGCAGTCATAGGAGCTGGACCATATTTAGGAGCACTAGTGCAGTCTTTAGCTAAATGGCCCTTACCTCCACAGTTAAAATAGGCTCCTGTAGCCCAATAACATTCTCCTCCATGAATCTTGCCATAAGTCTCATAGGGGTGGGCAGGATATGAACCTCTACTTGACTGCTGACCAGACCTAGGGGGTCTCTATCCAGAGAATCGGCCCCTTCTAAATCTTTCACCTCAACCTCTGCTAGGTCCACCAAATTTCTTCCTCTTCCCAAAAGTAGCACCATAACATGGCTCTACTGACTTTTCTCCCTTGTCTTTCTCTAATTTCTCAACTTTTATTGATTTTTCTTTTACAGGTGTTGCTTCTGATTCAATCCTTTTTAGCTCAAGTGCTTGAGAGATGAGCTCTGAGAAGTTGCTGTGTCTGAATCCCACAACTTGCATCCTCAAACTGGGCTTCAAACCAGTCTCAAATCTTTTGCACCTTTCCTTGCTGGTAGAAAGGAGACTCCCTGCTTAGTGACTTAAGCGGGAGAACTCCCTCTCATTCTCTACCACTGATTTACTCCTTTCCTTCAGACTCAGAAATTCTTGCAACTTTTGATCCACATATGCGTCTAAGACGTATTTTTGTCTGTATTCTCTGATGAAGTCATCCCAGGTCAGTACTGGTGGTTCAGCTAAGCTATAGGGGATGGTCTTCCACCAATCATACGCATCCCCTTGCAGTAGTGACACATAGTATTTAAACTTCAATTCACCTTGGCAGTGCAGCTTCTTGAACACTCTATCTATTCTTTCAAACCATTGCTCTGCCTCAAGCGGGTCTACTGTACCCTTAATTCTGTAGCCCCATACTTCAATAACTTATCATACTATCTGGCTGGAGGCAGTGGTTGTGCCACAGGTGTCTGGGGTGGAGCTTGAGCAGGCATGCCCCTAGCCATTTGTTGAAACATCGCAGCCATCTGCTATGTACACTGTGCAGGAAACTACGGCATTTGCGAGACTGGTGCTACTGACCCACTGACATTCTGTAGAGCTAGGGCTTCCCCTTATGCCTCAGCTTCAACAGATTGCTCGACTGAGCGATCCCCTTCTTCCATTTCAGTCTGAAGTTAGTGTATCTCCTGAATAAATAACACAAGGAGATTTCCCTCCATTAGTTCATATTTATGATGTAATGCATTGTATGTAACAAATATGGACATTGAGCAGTTGTACTTAACAAGGAAAGACACAAATTCTCAAGTTAAAGCACACTTCAAAAATTTGCTCTGATACCACTAAAACATGTCCTACCTTACCTCTCTGTAAGGCATAACATGATCTCGTAGAATACCTAATGAACTACCAAACTTCACCTACCGATAACTCATTAAGTACCCTACAAGGGATTTTAAAACAATTTTCTTACTTTTGATAAGTGGTGAGCATTTTCTAATAGGTATTGAAACATTTAATTAAAGTTGAAAACTAGTTAAAATTTTTGGCCCATTATATTTTTCCACAAATTTTATAAAAATTTCGGCAGAGTGCCGTCTATATTTTGAGAAAACAGTTCTTCAAATACCTATAAAAAAGCACTTCTAATAATTTATCTCAACAATTTCAACAACTCCACAACAAATCCCAACCAATTTTTCAAGTTTCAAAATTCAACAATCATCATTTCTCAATTTCCAAAAATTCAGTAATCAATAAAATACTATCAATCAATTTCATTCAAATTAAAATAAAATATTTCCATTCATATTTCATTAAAGATAAAATAATTTATATACATCATACTAAAAATTTACATTAGCAAAATCCAAACTAAAATTTATTACAAACTTTATACAAGCTTTATACAAGCTGCCCAAGACCAATTTTACATGTCCATACATTTACGTGCATTACATACATCAAAATAAATATTTACAGTCAAGGTATAAATTATTCCCAATAGCTTCAAAGCAGGTAGCTTCTCTGTCCTCAGCAGCTCACTCTGCTGCACTTCTAGTCTCTACATCTGCGACAGCAATAACAGCCATCGCTGAGTACTAGGACTCAGTGGTGCACAACATACTAAGATAATCTTTATGCAGAGTTTAAATCATATTTATTCAAAAATTGGACTGAATATGATAATTAATTACAAAACATGAATTATGAGATTTTAATCCAAATAATTTCATTTCGAAGTATCAAAACACATTTCATCAAACCCACAGTTATATCATGCCATTCGAAACAAATATAATCTCAATAGCCAGAGGCTAAGGAGAAGTCACATCACTAGGCTAGCTAGCTCAAATATATGGATATTCATTCAATTTCTTCTTCTACTGGCATATACCTCAACACTTCAGCCAGAGAAGGAATCAAAATTCGAAACTGATTACCCACACTAGTCATGCTAGTGAGGTGTTCAAATATATGGTCATGACACTGTAGTTTCAAAACTTATATTAACAATTTACTAAACATTGCCATTTCAAATATACACAAATAACTTTCAACAATTTAAATCAAAAACACCATAAATACTTCATCATAGTAATGTCACAATTCAATATTTCAAATTATTCAAAACAGTATGCAGAAGATAATTTACAAAAATTATACATTGTGCACAAACTTTAAGCGAGTCGCCTCTTGGACTTGACTCGATTCCTCGAGTTGTTTCCCGGTATTCTTTTCTACTGAAACACACAGTTTCACAGTGTTTCAGTATCATAACTTAGCATAAATCCAAAAATAAATTTAAATTCACTTTTACCTAGCTCTATTATGCTAAACTTGAAGTTCTTTAAATTTTGTGTTTCGGGGTTACTATTCACTACACTATTCAAGTCAATTTATTAACTTTCTAAGGCTTAATAGGTATGGGAATTCCAACTTCACCCACATACCACATTTTGGTTACTAAATTTGTTGGTTTTAGTTGTTTACTCAAATTCTAAGTCTTTTAGGCAAATTTTCAAATTTTTAGTTTTGATGTCTTAAGTTGCACTATTCCATTGGTTATTTTACTGCTAGAATTTGGCAAAACTTTCTTCATAGAAAATGTTCCCTATTATCTTAAGTTTATTTTCCTTTTTTAATAACTCCAATTGGAGTTTTGTAGCTCAAGTTATAGCCATTTGAAACATGGCTGCCGGATTGGACTTAACCCAGATTTCTGGGCAAATTTTGGTTTTGGCAGTTTTAGGTTACCAAATTGGGGTGGCCAAATGACTTGGTTAATGGCATAATTTGGGTTTGTTTTCTTCATGAAAGTTTTATGTCTATATCTCAACTATCCACTGATAAAATTTCAGATCATTTAGACCTGCCTAGCTCAAGTTATGGCCAAATGAACAAACACTGTTCTTTTGGTCAGTTTGTACAGGGCAGACTGAGAATTTCCGGATTTGGTCAATTTGTTCACTAGGTTTTGTCCACTTTTTGGGCATGATTCCTAAATGAAAATTGTGTCATTTTATGTCTATTTTCATTCCCAATTGGTCTCATACTAATTGGACTTGTAAATTTTTAGTTTTGGTCCCTTAAAGGGACCTTGGTCCTATTGCCTACAGCATGTCCACATTCAATCTGAATTTAATCTCAATTCCAACACTTCCAACACACTTCATTTGGTCACAAATGACCATTTCTCAGCTCAAACTAGGTCAAATACATCATTTCACAATTTCTCACATTTTTGCCTCTAAACCCTAGGTGTCCAAAACCCTAACTCCACTAGTAGTTACATTTAACCAAATCTAAGCATATCAACATCACCTCCACATTCATATAAGCTTGCCTACACTTTTAATCCAATCAAATTCATGCAATACCATAGCAAACCCTAGCTTACCAAAATCCATGATTAGTCCTCCAATAATTAATTTCATTTCATTTTAAGTTTATTTCTAAGTTAGTTAAGCTATAAACACAACTAATAAACTAAATTTGCAACTTAAATCACTAACCTCAACTTGGATGCTAAATCTTCAATTTCCTTCTTCTTTTCTTCTTTCTTTTATGATCAATCTTCTTCTCAAGTGAGCTTAACAAGTTTTTATGGAAGAATTTAGGGCAAGGTAGGGTTAAGTCGGTGTTTACAAGCTTGAACTCAAGCTTTCATGGAGGAAAACAATGGTGGAGCTTAGGGAGATCTGGCTGCTGAAACTTTGAGGTAAGGGAAGGGTTATTTTCTTTTTTAATTTTTATGTCTTTTATGGTTACTTTTACGTAATTGAATTAGTAAAATATGGTTGGAAATTAAAAATCAATTTCGACATCATTTTGATGTTATAAAAGTGATGTAGTTAACTTTTTTTTTTCATTTATTTTTCATTGGCTCTTTTAATTTAATTCTTGATCTCAAAATTTTCTTTTCTCTGATTTTATTTGACAGTTAGGTCAGGAGTTAGCTCTCAGGGTCAATTGACCAAATTGCCCCTCGCCGATTCAACCCGATTTGCAAATAATTCAATATTTCTTACGGCTCCCTGACCTAATTATTTGATTGGCTTAATAATTCTTTTTCGTGATTTTCTCTTTTCCATTGTGTTCGCAATAGTCTTAAGGACCGCAGCATCACATTTTACGGTTCGAAATTTGAGTTTAAGTAGACTTTGCAATCCTTCCCGAGAAGGTCATCCATCGCTATGACTCTCGGCTCGTTTAACTTCTTATGTTCTATTTTTCTTATTTATACTTAACTGATTGGCAATTACTAATTATTTGTGTTTATGGCTTATCTAGTTTTCTTAAGTGTGGTTCTAATCCCCTTAATTGTTCGGACCGACTCCGGTCATTGAAACAGTAAAATATACCAGGCTATACAAATAGGGGTGTTACAAGTCACTAACATATCAAAATTTATTTTTACACGAGGGACAGCAGGAAGGTAAACAATGCTGGCACTAACATAAAAGTATGTAGACCCCGGGTCAAACAATACATATGTATATCTTAGTTAAAAATTGAGAAAGTACCAGCAACAATGTCAAAAATCTCAGCCTCTTCCCTCTGTCGCAAAGTGTATACTCTAGCTGAAGCATCACCTTGTTCTGGCTGATTCACAGTACTTTTCTGTACCAAATCAAAGACTACTTACAAACATCCTTATCTTGGCATACCACGAGGAAGCACGTAGCTCTACACAATAATCCCATGTCGGTACTGTAATCTGCAACTTACAGTACAAACATCGAGAACATTACATAGTCACTACATTATAACCTCATGGACTAGATTTTCTAACATCTTATCTGTACACTTATTTCCTTCCCTATCTTTTAAATTCATATCAGTGGTCTCTTCATGTAATTATTTAAATTTAAAACACATTACTTATATTTATGCCCAAGTAACCTATCAAAGCACTTGCAGGCGTTATGTATCACCTCCCTGCAAGCCCCTTCTCTGTCTTTGGTGACAATTAAGGGTACCTATCAAAGCACCTGCAGGCGTTACGTATCACCATCCCTGCAAGCCCTTGGGTGGTACCTATCAAAGCACTTTGCAGGTGTTACATATCACCGTCCCTGTAAGCCCCCTGATACCGATATTCATTGTCTTTTAAAATCATATCAATCATATATTGTCAATCCATGACTTTCCATGTAGGCAGTACTACTATTTGTAATCCCTAATTAGTATACCAATCGATCCATACAATATACATAAGTATAGGTTTACTTTGGGCAATTAAGCATTATTAATTGTCTAAAAAAATTTTCATGTCCATGTATTGTGGAATAGGTGGGTTCCACATCACTATTTCATGTGATTTAGCATGTAGTGATAATGAAATTTCCATGTCAATGTACAGTGGGAAAGTGGTCCCACATACCTGTTTCAAGTAATTTAGTATATAGTGACTTAGTAGGGATAAGCCAATAGTGTTTTTCAAGAACCTTTCTTTAGGTTCAATTTCGGGATTTTAACTTTGCATATCACTTTGGACAGTTTGTGGCCACTATTTGGCCCCATTTCCTAAAAGGAAATTATTATTTTATGTTTTGTCTTTATTTCCCAAATGACTATTCGAGCTCTGACTCATAGGTTTCTCCCTCTTCTCTATTTCATATTGCCCTTGTGGTGTTGGGTTTGTCTTGGGCTTGGGCTGACAGATTATTAGCCATTTGTTGAAAGAAAGTGGCCATTTGCTGGGCCATTTATGCTGTAATTTGTACAGATGGGGCTGGTAAAGTCAAACTTTCGACTCTCTAAGGGGTTGAGGCCTCACCTTGTACTTCCATCATCACAGACTGTTCTATTGTCTTATTCTTCTCTTCCATATCTTTTCACAGGATTTTCTTTTTCTTATACAACCAACATAAGGAGATTTCTCTCCATTAGATCATATTTATGATGTAATGTACTGTATGTGTCAAACCATGACATTGAGTAGTTGTACTACACAGGAAAAATATTCAAATTACAGGTCAAAATAGATTTTAAAAACTTGCTCTGATACCACTAAACATGTCACACCCTACGCCTCCGTAAGATGTAACATGATCTCATAGTACACCTAATGAATTACCGTACTTTGCCTACCGGTAACCCATTAAATACACTACAAGGGATTTTAAACAATTTCTTACTTCTTTTTAAAGCGGTGAGCACTTTTGACAGGTATTAAAACTTTTTAACCGAAGTTAAATCACACATTAGGTATGAAATAGCTACAAATTTTATAAAAATTTCAAAAGAGTACCGTCTATATTTTGAGCAAAATAGTTCTTCAAAAACATGTAGAAAACACTTCCAATATATTTGTTTCAGTCCCAAACTCCAATATGGCTCAACACAAATCAATTTTCTCAAACATAAGTCAAACTCAATTCAACATCACTTTCAGTAGTTTCAAAAACAGAATGCAAAATGACTAAGTATTTCAAAGCTAAGATAAGAAAATTATAGTATAACATTTTTACAGGCCAAAATAATTTATAACTTTAGTTTATAACTACTCAAGACCAAGTACAATATATACATACAGTGCACATATATTACAACAAAAATTACAAAATGGTGGTATACTCAATATACCTGGCAAAATCCCAAAGTGTAGCATAAGCAGCCTACTTTGCTGCTCTATCTGTTTGTCTACCTGCGACAATAATGAAAAAGCTATCGCTGAGTAAAATTTACTTAGTGGTGCATAATAACAAATTAAATTATGGTATATAAAACTTTAATTGACAATTTACAATTCAAATAATTCACAATTTTCAAAGCTCATATAACACAAATTTGATCAAACAATTGAATAACACAATGTTATCAATCAATAACATAACTTAGGTCATGACACAAACTTTTCTGAACATGTCGTATTGTACACCACGATAAGGCAAACTCAACCCACTAATCGAAATCAATGAGGGAGGTGGCTAGCTAGATAATGAACATCCATACTCACCTCAGACTGACAAGTCAAAGAGAGAGGAATATAGTCATACTTACCCCATAAATGGAGGAGCAATATAGTGTACCTATCAAAGCACTTGCAGGCGTTACGTATCACCGTCCCTACAAGCTCCTGGGTGGAGAGTCACACTTCGCCACAGTTCACGGGTGAGAGTTCCCAGGAATCATAGGCGTTACATATCTCCATCTCTACTTTGCTTTGATACCACTAAACACATTTTATCTAAAAATTTCCATTTACAAAGTAGGCAACACAATAATTCTCAAATAAAATTTCCAAAGCCAAAATAATAAAAAATTATTCATAACTCATTTCTCCAAATAAAGTTTCTAGTAAAAATAGTGAATATAAAAAGTATTGTGCACAAACCTGATTTGAGTCACCTCTAGGCCTTGACTCAATGTTCCTTATGCTTTTCAATATCCTTTTCAACTGAAACACACAATTTAAAGTGTTTCAATACTCAGTTAAATTGTTTCTAATAATAAAATCCAATATCTAAATTTTCTTGGTACTATTTCCTTCAATTCATTTCATTAGTCAACCTATAATGTTGACCATTAATACACACTAGGTGAATTAATTTTAATGTTCCCAATTTGTCACATTTTATAGTCTCTAAGTGTTGGTATATGTTACCAATTTCATTTTAAAACTTATTGCATTTTATTGCCATTTTTCAGATTTCATGGCCAATGTTTACTGTCTATTGGATCAAGCTACAGTGTAAATTTAACAGATTTCTCTTCATTAAATTGTTTCTCATTATGTCTTCTTTAATTTTCCTTTTGAATCACTCCATTTGGAGTTGTATAGCTCAAGTTATGGTCAATTAACCATAACTAGGTCAAACCTAAATTTTAGTTTCCTTTTTAAGCATTTTCGGTTCTGATTTTACTAATTTTTTTGGACTATTTGTAATCACATTGAGGTCTAGCATTCTTCATAAGTATTATTGTCCTATGTCTTAGGGACAACTAGAAATTTTTCTTACCATTTTTCAAGTCTTATAGAATTCTTCATAGATAAATTGTTAACTTGGACTCAGAGGTCTTATATTGGCATGGTCCTCAATTAGGTCAATGGATTTGACCTTAAATTCTGACCTTATACATTTATAATTTAAGGAAGTTGTCTAAAACAATGTTTTAGTCTCTTTCTTAACTTTCCATATTGATTTGGCTCATTTAAATTGGACACTTCTGGTGGGAGATATGCTTATTTGAATTTTCTAGATTTTATGGTCAAATGTGCTAATTCTAGATTTAGTGTGCCAACTTAATCAAGTTAATTGACCTAGTTTCCTTGATTTTTGGGTTTTGGTCAAATTACTAATATTGTAGATCTATGTCTTATTGAAATTTTGGGACTGATTTCATGTCATTTGGAGTTCTATGGACTAAGTTATGGTCATTTTACTAATGCTGGTCAAGTTGCACTTATATTGCAAAGTTTAGGTCATTTTTAGGTCAAAGTCAATTCAGCCAGTTTTTGTAACCCAAGTTGCGCAAGCATTTTGACTTGGTTCTGGTCATTTCTGGGCTATGGTGTCTTCATAAGAGTTGTAGCTCTATGTCTAAGATTTATATGGTATAAATTTCAGGTCATTTGGACCTGTTTTGAGTGAGTTATGGCCAAAATACTGACTGCTGTTCAAATGGTCAATTTTCAGGTTTGCAATGTCACCAATCCAGATTTGGTCAATTTTCATGTCACTTTCTGGATAGAATTTAGGTAGGCTTCCAACATAAAAGTTGGCACATTTTGTGCCTAGTTTCACCTCCAATTGGCCTAATACCAATTGGAGTCACACAATTCCATTTATAGCCTAAAACACATACTGCCCTCAACACATTTTTAAAGCACCAAACTAATCACACATTCAACTAGTCATAACTTCATTCCCAAACCAAATTCTGCATTTTTATCATGCCACAACCATTTTTCACTTCATATTATAGTCACTTTGGGCAGAATATAATGATTTTAAATACACCAAATACAAATTCTAATTTACAAAGTCCATTTATAACAATTTATATACACATAACACTCCTAACCATTACATATAACTTCCATCATCAAGTATACCTACTACCCTTACATCATCACCACCAGAATTCATCAATAATTTCCATCAATTTACACATAAAATCATGAGTTTACAAGCTGCCAACCATGGCAGTTTACTAAGGTAATTAATTTCCCTTTCAAACCCCTAAATACAACACTAACATTAATATACACATACAATTAACTTATTAATTTTTCTAATCACTTCATTCAATATCAATTCCCACTAATTTAATGAGAGAATAATCAAATCTCTTTCATCACCATGGCTACCAAATTCATGGTGAACCAAAACTCAAGTATTTCCTCAAAATTTCTTAACCATTTAACTTGTCTCAAGCTTAACACAACTTTTACTTAAGGAAACTTAAAGAAACTAACACTAACCTTTTTTATGGAGCTTGATCAAACCTCAACTAATCCTTTCCTTTTTGCTCCCTACAATCTGCCCAAGGTATGTAGAGCAACTTTAATGAAGAAACTTAGAAGAAATGAGGGCTTGATGATGGTGGAGTAAAGCTCCTTGCATGGCCATCCATGGTGGTTTATATGGGAGAATTTTCAATCGACCAAGACTGGAATTGAGAGGAAGAAGAAGGTGTTTTGGCTGTGCACTTTTTCACATAGGTTTATATAATCCCATAGTGCTCCGCTAAGGTGGATTAAAGATTTAGTTAATCCAAGTCCCTTAATTTGCAATTTTGCCACCATTCTTTCACTGTTTATTTTATATACCCAATTTCTTATTTTCATGGTATTTTTAAAATTTAATGCTTCTTATTTTTCATGGACATTTAGGTCAAAAGTAAACTCTAGGTCTCAATTAACCAAAATGCCTCTCTTCGGGTTGTATTTTAAATTTTTTGGTGCTACTGATTTACTCCTTGTACCGCCAATTTCTTTAATTTTTATTTTTATTTGTACTGACTTACTAATTTTTCTTTCATATTTCCAATGTCAATTACATTTCAATAAATGTTTATTTAAGTCTTTAAAAATATTTCTTAGGCTTTCCCGCAATTCGGGGCTAGTCAACGGTCTGCGCCGTAACTTCCCACTGCAATCACCCATTGCTACTGTTTTTGGCTCGTTTAACTTAGTTACATTGTCACACCCTACCCCTCTATAAGGCATAACATGATCCCGTAGTATATCTAATGAATTACCAACTCCGTCTACTGATAACCCATTAAATACACTACAAGGGATTTTAAAAACTTTTCTTACTTCTTTTACAGTAGTGAGCACTAGTTACAGGTGTTAAAAACCTTTTTGAACTGAAGTGATAGAACTAACACATTTGAATTGTTTGGAATTTCTGTAAAAATTTTGGCAGAGTGCCATTTGTATTTTGGATAAACAGTTCTTCAGAAAAACCTGTAAAAAGCACTTCAATATATTTCCAAATCTCAACTCCAATATTTTTCTCAACACAACATATTTCTCAACTCAAATCCACAGTGATTTTTCAAAGACTAAGATACAAGAAATATAATACAATTTTTACAAGCCAAAATAACTCATAATTATTTTACAACTTCAATGTACAATTTTAATTTACAACTGCTCAAAACCAAAAACAATATGTATATACAGTGGTGATACATTACATTACAAAATGCAAAATGTTGGTATACTCATTATACCCGGTAATCTCTCGCTGGAGGTACTAGCAGCCTAGTCTGCCGCCTGTCTGCTCATCTACTGCGATAAAGAATAAAAGCTATCGTTGAGACAATGTCTCAGTGGGGCACAACATTAACCAAATACAATTTAAATCACAATTCATAAATCATTTAAATAGTGGATACTTAAAACCATAGTTAATTTCAAGACAGTAATTGTCCACAAGAATTTAAACTCCATTTCTCAATATCACAATAAATTTCAATAAGTCAGATCATGGTTGAATTCAAAAGACAGTATATGTCAATAATAGTTTAAATTCATTTCACAATCTCACAATACATATCAATAAATCACACACAGCTTAATCATGTTCCAAAGTTCAATTCGTCCCAAAAGCCGATGGCTAATGAGGTATTCAATTCATCCCAAAAGTCAATGACTAATGAGGAATAACATAGCTAGCTAGCAAAAATATGAGTACTCATCCAATTTTTCCTTAACAGGCACACACCTCAACACTTCAGCCAGAGAGGGAATTCAATTCGTCCCACTAGACAAGCTAGCGAGGAATACAATCAATATACATGATAGCTGTGATTTCAAACCATTTCCAATACCTTTCAATAAATAAGTATCCATCAATATCATTCAAATAATTTCTCACAGTTTTCAAATCATTTACAATGCTTTTCAAGCAATAAATATCCATTCAAACACATTTCCACAATTTAAAACAATAATGTACAAATAGTCATAATTCATTTCAATTGAAAAATTCAAATGAAATAGTTGTTGTGCACAAACCTCTGATAATTGTCTCCTGGTCTGGACTCAGTGTTTCCTTCCCTTTTCCTGAGTCTTTGGTAACTGAGAAACACAATTTGAAGTGTTTCAGTACTAAGTTAAACTATCTCTATCGATGATGCTTGATAAGTAATTCACTGAAAGCTATTATTTGTATAATCACCTAATATACCGACCCTCGATGCGTTCTAGGTAAATTAGGTTTTAGTGTCACTAATATGTCACATTCGATAGTGTTTTAGGGTTGGTACATGTTACCAATTTCATTTCCTTGTTTAGTGCATTTTATTGCAACTTGCTGGATTCCGGTATACTAGCTTGACCTAGCCGAAAGACCTAGTTCCCTCGGTTTTCGAGTTTCGGTCAAAACTACAAACTTGTAGATCTATGTCTTATGGAATGCGGGGCTAAGACTTGTAGATATGGGTCTTAACAATTTTAGGTCATTCTGAGTTATGTAGACCAAGTTATGGTCATTTTACTATTGCTGGTCAAATGGCATCAAATTAGGTCATTTTAGGTCAAATTTGGTTAACTTTGGTTCGGCCAGTTTTTGAACCCGAACTTGTGCAAGCTGTTTGACTTGCTTATGGTCATTTCTGGGTTTTGGTGTCCTCATAAGACTTGTAGATATGGGTCTTAACAATTCATGGTTAAAATTTCTGGTCAATTGGACCTGTTTTGAGTGAGTTATGGCCTAAACACTAACTGCTGCCCAATTGGTCAATTTTCAGGTCTCAATTGTAATTAATCCGAATTGGTCATTTTTCATGCTACATTGCAAGCAGAATTTTGGTATGCTTTCTCAATGAAAGTTGGCACATTTTGTGCCTAGTTTCACCTCCAATTGATCTCATACCAATTGGAGTTACACATTTAGAGTTATAGGCCAAAATGCACACTGTCCTTAATTACCTTGCTTAAACATGTAGCAATTACACATTTACCTTACCATAAATCCACTCCTCAACCCAATTCTGTTTTGGTACATTACCAAAACCATATACCACTTCACTTTAAAGTCACTTTGGGCAGATTACAAACATCCTTAACACACCAAATAAAACTCTAATTCATAAAGTCCAAATACAACCACAATTACACACAAACACTACTCATTATTTCATACAATTTCCACAACTAATTTATATACATATCCATCAATCCTCAATGTCATAATTCTGCCAATATCTTCATGAATTCATACATTCATCATGGAGTCTCAAAGCTGCCGAAATGCTCCACAATGCCAAAGTGTCCCACAATTCGTCAACTTCCATCCCAATTGCACAATCACCACATATATACATGGAATTAACTTACTAGGACATTAATCACCCTACTCAACATAATTTCCCATCAAATAAATGTAAGAATAAATCATCAAATATACAACTCCATGGCTGTCCAAACTGGATATATCAATAACTTCTCAAAACTTAAAAATTCCTTCACAAAGCACACACCCATAACATGTATACAAAGTTTAACAAAGCAATATTCAAAATCTCAAACTTACCTATTGTTGGGACTTGCTAAACCTTCACTAAAACTTCTTAATATTGGTATCTACTTCTTCCTTGTGATGTAGAGGTCATCTTTAATGAAGAAAAGTAATCAAAATCTAGCTTGAAAATGGGTGAAATGAAGCCATGCAAATGTGGTGGCCATGGAAGGGCTTTTGGAGTTCTTCCTTACGACAATGGATGAATAAATGAGGAAGATGAAGTTTTAATGGAAGTAATCTGCCCACTTAATCAATATTTTAATTCATATTATAATTCTTAGTGGTCTACTTACTCAAATTAATCATATAATAAGCTTAAAGTGCTAATTACACAATTTTCACTCCACTTTTGGCTATTTGCATTAGGTACCACTAAACTAATTTTTCATTTTATTTTATAAGTGTAATATTATTTATTTTTAATGGACATTTAGGTTAAAAGACAATTCGGGATGTCAAATGACCAGAATGCCCCTATTTGGTTTACATTCCCGATTTTTCGGTAACACCGGGTTTTGTCCGTTTTTCGATTTCTCACTTTTCTTTGTACTAATTAATTAATTTTTCTTTGATATTTCTAATGATATTTATACTTCAATAGGGGTCTCTTTAAGTCCTAAAAATATTTCCCAGGGTTCCCCGCAGTCTAGGGCTAGTCAACGGTCCACGCCGTGACTTCCCGGTGCGGTCACCCATCGCTAGGGTTCTCGGCTCGCTTAACTTGGTTACATTTCTTTGCTATTATTTTTCCTTTGTTTTTCTTGTATTTTCTTTTCTTGTATTTCACTATTTTATGTTTCCTCACTCATAACGAAGTATAGTTCTAGGCATCCTAATTGTCCGGACAACACTGGTCATCGGAACAGTAGAACGCACTACCGAACTTAGGGGTGTCTCCCCCCCCAAATAAATTTCGTCTCAAAATTTTACCTGGTATTAGTCTCTGAACAACTGTGGGTGCTGTCTCCTCATATCCTCCTCACGTTTCCAAGTAGCTTCCTGGCCTGAATGATGGTTCCACAGCACTTTAACCAGGTCTATCTGTTTGTTCCTCAGCTGCTTCACCTCATAAGCCAGAATTTTTATGGGTTCTTCCTCATATGAGAGGTATGGATTTACCTCAATCTCTTCAACTAATAGTACATGAGATGGGTCAGATCTGTACCTCCTTAACATGGACACATGGAAAGACACTGTGTATCCTTGCTAGCTCTGGAGGTAATGCCAACCGATATGCCAAAGGACCCACTCTTTCCATAACCTCATATGGTCCGATAAAACGAGGACTCAGTTTCCTCTTTCTGCCAAATCTCATAATCCTCTTCCAAGGAGAAACTTTGAGGAATACTTTATCACCCACTGCATACTCAATATCTCTTCTCTTCAGATCAACATAGGACTTCTAACGGTCTGATGCAGCCTTGAGTCTATCTCTAATCAATCTGATCTTTTCCTCTGTCTGCTGAACAATTTCTGGCCCAATCATTTTCTTTTCACCTACTTCATCCCAACATAAGGGAGTTCTGCACTTTCTGCCATACAAAGCTTCATATGGAGGCATCCCAATGCTTGATTGGTAGCTGTTGTTATAAGAAAACTCAATCAAAGGCAAGTGTGTATCCCAACTACCTTCAAATTCAATCACACAAGCCCGTAGCATACCCTCCAATATCTGAATAACCCTCTCAGACTGGCCATCTGTCTGTGGGTGGAATGCTGTGCTGAAGTTCAATCTAGTTCCTAGGGCTCTCTGAAGACTACCCCAGAATCTAGAAGTGAACCTAGGATCTCTGTCAGATACAATTGATACTGGCACTCCATGCAATTTTACAATCTCATATATGTACAATCTGGCCAATCTTTCCAGGCTATAGTCCATCCTAACCGGCAAAAAGTGAGCAGACTTGGTCAATCTATCAACTATAACCCATACTGCATCATGACTACTCTGTGTCCTTGGAAGTCCTGTAACAAAATCCATAGTTATTCGTTCCCATTTCCACTGCATCGACAAAGGATGTAACAAACCACTGGAACTTAATGTTCGCCTTTACTTGTCGACAAGTTAGGCATTTGGAAACAAATTCAGCTATATCTCTCTTCATACCCATCCACCAAGAATGTTCTTTCAAATTTCTCTCAGACATTTTAGTTTCACCAGGGTGCATAGCAAATGGAGACTCATGTGCTTCCTTCATAATGATTTGTCTCAATTCCACATCACTAGGAACGCACATTCTGCCCTGATGTAGCAATAAACCATCATTTCTCACAGAGAATTCAGGTTTCTTGCCCTGCTGGACTTCTTTCAGTAGCTTCTGATATTTTTCATCAATCTGAGCAGCCATTCTGATCTGATCAATCAACACTGGCTGTACATGCCATGCAACTACTGTCTGTCCCTCATCATCAATTTCTAAACTGGCATGCTGTGCTTTCAATTCACATACCATGGATAAAGAAGAAACTCTGAGACTTGCCATAGTCTTGCGACTTAAGGCGTCAGCCACCACATTTGCTTTCCCTGGCTGATAGTCTATTAACCAATCATAATCTTTGATGAGTTCTAACCATCTCCTCTGCCTCAAATTTAATTCCTTCTGGGTGCCTAAGTACTTCAAGCTCTTGTGATCTGTGTAAATGTAGCATTTCTCCCCATACAAATAGTGTCTCCAGATCTTCAGAGCAAAAAAAATTGCTGCTAGCTCCAGATCATGTGTTGGGTAGTTTCTCTCATGCGGTTTCAGCTGGCGTGATGCATAAGCAATGACATTCCGATCTTGCATCAGTACACAGCCTAACCCATTGTGAGAAGCATCACTATAAACTGTGTATTCTTTACCCGGAGTAGGTAAAGTGAGGACTGGAGCTACCAAACACCTCTTCAACTCATCAAAACTCACGACATTTATCCGTCCACCGAAATTTTACATCTTTCCGGCGGTTTGGTCAAGGAGAAGATAACATAGAAAACCCTTCACAAACCGACGGTAATATCCAAATAAACCTAAAATCGCGAATTTCTGTGATGTTCCTGGGCGGCTTCCAATTAAGGATAGCTTCTACCTTGCTGGAATCTACCTTGATCCCTTCAGCTGACACAACATGTCCCAAAAAGGAGATTTCTTTCAGCCAAAATTCACATTTCAACAATTTGGCGTATAGCTGTTTCTCCCTTAAAGTCTGTAGTACAATCCGCAGATGTCTGTCATGCTCCTCTGCATTCCTTGAATATATCAAAATGTCATCAATAAACACCACCACAAATTGATCAAGATATGGTCTAAAGATAGTGTTCATCAGATCCATAAAAGCAGCTAGAGCATTTGTTAACCCGAATGGCATTACTAGAAACTCATAGTGGCTATACCGAGTTCTGAAAGCAATTTTTGGAATACTCTGCTCTTGCACCTTCAACTGATAATAACCAAATCGCAAATCAATTTTGGAGAATATAGCTGCACCCTTCAACTGATCAAACAGATCATCAATGCGAGGCAATGGATATCTGTTCTTTATTGTCACCTTATTCAACTGTCGGTAGTCAATGCATAAGCGGAGAGTACCATCCTTCTTCTTAACAAATAACACTGGTGCTCCCCAAGGTGACACACTAGGGTGGATGAAGCCCTTTTCAAGTAATTCTTGCAATTGTAATTTCAACTCCTTCAACTCTACTGGTGCCATTCTGTATGGCGTTATGGAGATTGGTTCCACACCAGGCATAACATTAATTTCAAACTGCACTTCTCTTTCCGGAGGTAATCCTGGCAATTCATCAGGAAACACATCTGGAAAGTCATGTACTGTAGGAATGTCCTTCAATGCTGGACTCACCACTTGGGTGTCTACCACATGTGCCAAGTAGGCTTCACACCCCTTTCTGATCATTTTTCTGGCTAGTGCAGCCGAAATGATGTTTGATGGCAATAACTGCCTTTCCCCATGTATTACAACATCACTGTACCGAGGAAGGCCAAAAGTGACTGTCTTTAGTCTACAATCAATCATGGCGTGATGCCTAGCTAACCAATCCATGCCCAAGATGATATCATAATCTCTGAAGGGCATTTCAATGAAATCAGATAGGAAAGTGTGTCCTTGGATCACCAAAGGACAATCTCTATATATTCTATTAACCCTGACTTCCTGTCCTAACGGACTTGTTACTAGCACCTCAAAGTCCATTTTTGTACATGGAACAGCAATGCAATCAATGATGCTAGCACTCACATAAGAATGGGTAGAACCCGGGTCAAATAACACAAACACATCTTGGTTAAAAGTTGAGAAGGTACCAGCCACAACATCAGATGTCTCTGCCTCTTCCCTCTGTCTCATTGCATACATTCTGATTGGAGCACCATCTTGCTCTGATTGTTTCACTGTGCCTTGGCTTCCTACTAGGCTACCTCTACCCCTGCCTCTACCTCTGCTGGGTGGTTGTGAACTTCTGGTGACAGGGCTTTGAACTGACCCTTCTACAGTAGTAGGAGGTGGTCCAACTCTGCGACTACTGGTGCAGTCCTTCGCAAAGTGTCCTGTGCCTCCACAGTTATAACAGGCTCCAATAGCCTTGTAGCATATCCCACCATGATTTCTTCCACATGTTTCACATTGGCGGGGAGGGTAGGAACCTCTGGTACTCTGCTAACCAGACAGGGGAGTCTTCTGTCCTGAATATCTTCCCCTACCAGATTTCTTGCCATCTCTGCCATATCCCCCATAGTTCTTCCTCTTTCCAGAGGGACCACCGAACTCGTTTCTCTGATTTTCCTCTTTCTCTGCCTTCTCCGATTTCTTTTCTCAGAGCACTTGCACTCAATTCTTTCTAACTCTAGAGCAAGAGAAATAAGTTCATAGAAGTTAGTGTGTTTGAAGCCGACTACTTGTAATCTGATACTGGGCTTCAAGCCGGTTTCAAACCTCTTGCATCTCTCCCTGCTAGTAGAAAGTAAACACACTGCATAATGGCTCAAAGTGGAAAATTCTCTTTCATACTCACCGACCGTTTCCCTGCTTTGACTTAGGAATTCTCGTAACTCGGTCTACATAAGCATCGTGGACATATTTCCTCAATTCTCGAGAAAGTCATTCCATGTTAGCATCGCAGTTCTACTGCATCGTGGGGAATGGTTTTCCCTACCATAAGCATCCTCAGAACAAAGATACTGAGTATTCGAATCTGAGCTCCTCTGTATAATGCAGTTTCTTGAATACCCTATCCATCCTTTCTAACCACTGTTCAGCCTCTAGAGGATCTACTATCCCCTTGAACTCTGTAGCCCTATATTTCATCAATTTATCATACTGCCTAGTAGGAGATTGTGGTTGTACCACCGTGTCCAGATTGGGACTTGAGTAGGCACGTTACGACCATTTGTTGGAACATTGCAGCCATCTCACGAGCGAATCGAGCAGAAATCATGATCGCAGGGGTCGTGTAGCTGAACCACTGACATTATGTAGGCCTGGGGCATCCCCTTGCACCTCAGCCTCAATAGATTGATCGACTGAACGATCACCCTCTTCCATAGTCAATGCGAGGATTTTAGATCTCCTGAACAAATCACACAAGGAGATTTCCTCCCGTTAGTGCATATTTACAACGTAATGTACTGTATGTATCAAACAAAGATATTGAGCAGTTGTACTATGAAGAAAGAATATTCAAATAACAGGTGAAAATAGAATTTAAAAACTTTGCTCTGATACCACTAAAACATGTCACACCCTACCCCTCTGTATGGCATAACATGATCCCGTAGTATATCTAATGAATTACTAACTCCGTCTACTGATAACCCATTAAATACACTACAAGGGATTTTAAAAACTTTTCTTACTTCTTTTACAATGGTGAGCACTAGTTACAGGTGTTAAAAACCTTTTTGAACTGAAGTGATAGAACTAACACATTTGAATTATTTGGAATTTCAGTAAAAATTTTGGCAGAGTGCCATCTGTATTTTGGATAAACAGTTCTTCAGAAAAACCTGTAAAAAGCACTTCAATATATTTCCAAATCTCAACTCCAATATTTTTCTCAATAGAACATATTTCTCAACTCAAATCCACAGTGATTTTTCAAAGACTGAGATACAAGAAATATAATACAATTTTTACAAGCCAAAATAACTCATAATTATTTTACAACTTCAATGTACAATTTTAATTTACAACTGCTCAAAACCAAAAACAATATGTACATACAGTGGTCATACATTACAGTACAAAATGCAAAATGTTGTTATACTCATTATACCCAGTAATCTCTCGCTGGAGGTACTAGCAGCCTAGTCTGCTGCCCTGTCTGTCTGTCTACCTGCGATAAAGAATAAAGCTATCGCTGAGACAATGTCTCAGTGGTGCACAACATTAACCAAATACAATTTAAATCACAATTCATAAATCATTTAAATAGTGGATACTTAAAACCATAGTTAATTTCAAGACAGTAATTGTCCACAAGAATTTAAACTCCATTTCTCAATATCACAATAAATTTCAATAAGTCATATCATGGTTGAATTCAAAAGAAAATATATGTCAATAATAGTTTAAATTCATTTCACAATCTCACAATACATATCAATAAATCACACACAGCTTAATCATGTTCCAAAGTTCAATTCGTCTCAAAAGCCGATGGCTAATGAGGTATTCAATTCGTCCCAAAAGTCAATGACTAATGAGGAATAACATAGCTAGCTAGCAAAAATATGAGTACTCATCTAATTCGTCCTTAACAGGCACACACCTCAACACTTCAGCCAGAGAGGGAATTCAATTCGTCCCACTAGAAAAGCTAGCGAGGAATACAATCAATATACATGATAGCTGTGGTTTCAAACCATTTCCAATACTTTTCAATCAATAAGTATCCATCAATATCATTGAAATAATTTCTCACAGTTTTCAAATCATTTACAATGCTTTTCAAGCAATAAATATCCATTCAAACACATTTCCACAATTTAAAACAATAATGTACAAATAGTCATAATTCATTTCAATTGAAAAATTCAAATGAAATAGTTGTTGTGCACAAACCTCTGATAATTGTCTCCTGGTCTGGACTCAGTGTTTCCTTCCCTTTTCCTGAGTCTTTGGTAATTGAGAAACACAATTTGAAGTGTTTCAGTACTAAGTTAAACTATCTCTATCGATGATGCTTGATAAGTAATTCACTGAAAGCTATTATTTGTATAATCACCTAATATACCGACCCTCGATGCGTTCTAGGTAAATTAGGTTTTAGTGTCACTAATATGTCACATTCGATAGTGTTTTCGGGTTGGTACATGTTACCAATTTCATTTCCTTGTTTAGTGCATTTTATTGCAACTTGCTGGATTCCGGTATACTAGCTTAACCTAGCCGGAAGACCTAGTTTCCTCGGTTTTCGGGTTTTGGTCAAAACTACAAACTTGTAGATCTATGTCTTATGGAATGCGGGGCAAAATTTTAGGTCATTCTGAGTTATGTAGACCAAGTTATGGTCATTTTACTATTTCTGGTCAAATGGCATCAAATTAGGTCATTTTAGGTCAAATTTGGTCAACTTTGGTTCGGCCAGTTTTTTGACGCGAACTTGTGCAAGCTGTTTGACTTGCTTATGGTCATTTCTGGGCTTTAGTGTCTTCATGAGACTTGTAGATATGGGTCTTAAATATTCATGGTTAAATTTTCAGGTCAATTGGACCTGTTTTGAGTGAGTTATGGCCTAAACACTAACTGCTGCCCAATTGGTCAATTTTCAGGTCTCAATTGTACTTAATCCGAATTGGTCATTTTTCATGCTACATTGCAAGCAGAATTTTGGTATGCTTTCTCAATGAAAGTTGGCACATTTTGTGCCTAGTTTCACCTCCAATTGGTCTTATACCAATTGGAGTTACACATTTAGAGTTATAAGCCAAAATGCACACTGTCCTTAATTACCTTGCTTAAACATGTAGCAATTGCACATTTACCTTACCATAAATCCACTCCTCAACCCAATTCTATTTTGGTACATTACCAAAACTATATACCACTTCACTTTAAAGTCACTTTGGGCAGATTACAAACATCCTTAACACACCAAATAAAACTCTAATTCATAAAGTCCAAATACAACCACAATTACACATAAACACTACTCATTATTTCATACAATTTCCACAACTAATTTATATACATATCCATCAATCCTCAATGTCATAATTCTGCCAATATCTTCATGAATTCATACATTCAACATGGAGTCTCAAAGCTGCCGAAATGCTCCACAATGCCAAAGTGTCCCACAATTCGTAAACTTCCATCCCAATTGCATAATCACCACATATATACATGGAATTAACTTACTAGGACATTAATCACCCTACTCAACATAATTTCCCATCAAATAAATGTAAGAATAAATCATCAAATATACAACTCCATGGCTGTCCAAACTGGATATATCAAGAGCTTCTCAAAACTTAAAAATTCCTTCACAAAGCACACACCCATAACATGTATACAAAGTTTAACAAAGCAATATTCAAAATCTCAAACTTACCTATTGTTGGGACTTGCTAAACCTTCACTAAAACTTCTTAATATTGGTATCTACTTCTTCCTTGTGATGTGGAGGTAATCTTTAATGAAGAAAAGTAATCAAAATCTAGCTTGAAAATGGGTGAAATGAAGCCATGCAAATGGGGTGGCCATGGAAGGGCTTTAGGAGTTCTTCCTTACGGCAATGGATGAATAAATGAGGAAGATGAAGTTTTAATGGAAGTAATCTGCCCACTTAATCAATATTTTAATTCATATTATAATTCTTAGTGGTCCACTTACTCAAATTAATCATATAATAAGCTTAAAGTGCTAATTACACAATTTTCACTCCACTTTTGGCTATTTGCATTAGGTACCACTAAACTAATTTTTCATTTTATTTTCTAAGTGTAATATTATTTATTTTTAATGGAAATTTAGGTCAAAAGACAATTCGGGGTGTCAAATGACCATAATGCCCCTATTCGGTTTACATTCCCGATTTTTCGGTAACACCGAGTTTTGTCCGTTTTTCGATTTCTCACTTTTCTTTGTACTAATTAATTAATTTTTCTTTGATATTTCTAATGATATTTGTACTTCAATAGGGGTCTCTTTAAGTCCTAAAAATATTTCCCAGGGTTCCCCGCAGTCCAGGGCTAGTCAACGGTCCACGCCGTGACTTCCCGATGCGGTCACCCATCGCTAGGGTTCTCGGCTCGCTTAACTTGGTTACATTTCTTTGCTATTATTTTTCCTTTGTTTTTCTTGTATTTTCTTTTCTTGTATTTCACTATTTTATGTCTCCTCACTCATAACGAAGTGTAGTTCTAGGCATCCTAGCTGTCTGGACAACACTGGTCACCGGAACAGTAGAACGTACTACCGAACTTAGGGGTGTTACATACATTTCATTGCTATTATTTTTCTTTTATTTTCCTCTATTGTATTTCATTATTTCATATCTCCTCACTAATATTTAAGTATAATTCCAGGCATTCTAGTTGTCCGGACAGACATTGGTCGTCAGAACAGTAGAACGCACTACCAAATATAAGGGTGTTACATCTTACTCGGCTATACTATAGACGGGTAAGGTGTGTCACATTTAGTAGTATCAGAGTACGGTTAAGGCATTTCTGGTTCTAGATCGAGTTCATACCATGCATTGTATTTGTAAGAGTCGAGGTGACACTAATGCAGATCTGTTTGTTTTTGTTATTTTGAATAGGATATGGACCCCACATCTCAGAGGGTAGTTGAGGAGGAAGTGGAGAGTCATGCTTCATCTGCAGCAGTTGAGACTGGGGGTAAGGGAGAACCTGCTCCACCAGTTCCAGCAGAGCCTGCTCAGCCTCCACAGGCCATGTTCCAGTAAATGGTCGAGTTTTTCAGACAAATGGCTAGGGTAATGCCACCACCACCACCTCCACAGCATAAATCACATATAGAAAGATTAAGAAAATTTGGAGCAGTGGATTTCTTTGGCAAGAGAGAAGATGATTCTGTCGCAGCTGAAAACTAGTTGAACAGAACAAAGAAAGTTTTAAAATAACTCCACTGCACTCCAGAGCAAAATCTAGAAGCTGTTGTATGTCTATTGCAAGATGATACCTACCAATGGTGGGATACAGTGTCTAGTGAAGTGCAGCCATAATTAATAACTTGGGACTTCTTCCTCTTAGAATTCAAGAAGAAGTATGTGGGTAGTGTATACCTGGAAAAGAGAAGAACAGAATTTATTAACCTGAGGTAGAGACAGCTGACAGTGGCAGAGTATGAAAAGGAATTTGTCAAACTGAACCATTATGGAAGGGAGATAGTTCCTAATGAGGTTGAAAGGTGTAAAAGATTTGAAGAGGGACTAAATGATAACATCAAGATAATGATCACTGCCTTGGGAATCACAGACTTCACCAAGTTAGTGGAAGCTGCATATAAAGTTGAGAAAGTTAGAATAAGTGAGCAGACTAGAAGAGAGAGACAGTAGAAGAGGGACCCGGGTTAGTTTAGCTCATCACCTGTACCTGGGAAGAAGTTCAAAGGTCCACCTGCACAGAGTGTAGGCCAACCTCAAGGTCAGGGTCAGTCCTAAGGGCCCAGGCCATAGTTCACCCCTATGAGAGGTCAGTCCACACCATCAGTAGGCAGCTCTTTATAGACAGGGTTCAGGGGACCAGCCCCAACATCTTCTGAATGTCCGCATTTCCTGAAGTGGCATAAGGGGGAGTGTTGGAGAGTGACGGGTGCTTGCTTAAGGTGTGGGTCAACAGAGCATCAGTTAAGGAACTATCCATGCAGAACTGCTATAGCTACTCCAACACAAGCAGATAGACCTGCTTCTGCACCTCAAAGGGGTAGGAAATCTAGTAAATCTGAGGCAGTGGGACCATCACAGAGACCTGCATCTGAGCCAGAAGAAAGGCCAGAGGTCAGAGCACCTGCCAGAGCCTATGCCATAAGAGCTCAGGAGGAGCAAGATGCCCTGGACGTCATCAGGGGTACGTTCTCCCTCTACAATACATCTATGAATGCATTAGTGGATCCAGGATCCACTCATTCATACATCTGCATCAACCTACCCGTAGAAAGGGGGATACTAGTAGGGGAGAGTGACCAAGACATTCTGGTCACTAATCCATTGGGCCATAGTGTAGTGGTGAACAAAGTGTACAAGGGTTGCCCGTTAAGGATTCAGGGGTATGAATTATTGGCAGACCTGATTGAGTTGCCTTGCCATGAGTTTGACGTGATTTTGGGAATGGACTGGCTATCATGTCATCAGGCAATGGTTGATTGTAAACTAAAGAGGATTTCCTTGAAAACTCCTGAGGGTAATGAGATCACAATTATGGGGGAAAGGACAAATTTCTTGCCCAATGTCATCTCAGCCATAGTTACAAGAAAAATGATGAGAAAAGGCTGTGAAGCCTACCTAGCACATGTGGTGGATACTAGGCAGGCTAAGCCAGATTTGTGTGACATACCCACAGTAAGAGACTTCCCAGATGTGTTCCCTGAAGAATTTCCTGGCTTGCCACCAGAAAGGGAAGTTGAATTTGCTATTGAGATACTGCTGAGTACAACACCAATCTCTATTGCTCCTTATAGGATGGCACCTACTGAGTTAAAAGAGCTAAAAATTCAGTTGCAGGAGTTACTGGATAAGGGGTTCATATGCCCCAGTGTGTCATCATGGAGAGCTCCAGTGCTATTTGTAAAAAAAAAGGATGGGACTTTGAGGTTATGCATCGATTACCAGCAGTTGAATAAAGTGACTGTAAAGAACAAGTATCTATTGCTTAGAATTGATGTTCTGTTTAATCAGTTGAAGAGAGTAGGAGTATTTTTCAAAATTGATCTCAGATCAGGGTATCATCAGTTGAGGGTGAAGGATATAGATGTGCCAAAGACTGCATTCAGGACCCAGTATGAGCATTATAAGTTTCTAGTGATGCCATTTGGCCTAACAAATGCACCAGCAGCATTCATGGACCTTATGAACCGTATCTTCCATCCATACCTAGATCGGTTCATAGTGGTCTTCATTGATGATATTTTGGTGTATTCCAAGACCAAGAAAGAACATGATAAACATTTGAGGATTGTTTTACAAACCCTGAGAGAAAAGAAGCTGTATGCTAAGTTGTCCAAGTGTGACTTCTTGTTAAATGAGATTGCATTCCTTGGACACATAGTGTCAGGTGATGGGA
Source organism: Hevea brasiliensis (assembly GCF_030052815.1). NCBI lineage: Eukaryota > Viridiplantae > Streptophyta > Magnoliopsida > Malpighiales > Euphorbiaceae > Hevea > Hevea brasiliensis. The sequence goes on along the minus strand of NC_079493.1, from coordinate 79,775,051 downwards.
TTAGAGTGGATCCCAAGAAAATAGAAGCAGTGATGGAATGGAAGCCTCCCAGGAATACAACTGAGGTCAGAAGCTTCTTTAATAGCTGATGGGCTAACTGGGTCTTATAGAAGATTTTTGAAGGGATTTTCTTTAATAGCTGCTCTAATGACCAAGTTGTTACACAAGAATGTCAGATTTGACTGGAATGACAAGTATCAGACCAGTTTTGAGAAGTTGAAGGCTATGTTGATAGAGGCACCAGTGTTAACACAGCTAGTGTCGGGAAAGGACTTTGTAGTCTACAGTGATGCCTCTCATAATGGGTTAGGGTGTGTATTATTGCAAGAGGGGAAGGTGGTCGCCTATGCTTCTAGGCAGCTAAGGCCATATGAATAGAATTACTCTACCCATGATCTAGAACTTGCAGCAATTATCTTTGCACTGAAGATATGGAGGCACTATTTGTATGGTGAAAAGTGCTACATTTACACATATCACAAAAGTCTGAAATACTTACCAACCCAGAAGCAGCTCAACCTTAGACAGAGGCAATAGATTGAGTTCCTGAAGGACTATGATTGTGTGATTGACTACCATCCTGGGAAGGCAAATGTAGTTGGTAATGCTTTGAGCAGAAAATCCATCACAGCTTTGAGATCATTGAATGCCCGTCTATCTTTGGCCCGAGATGGAGCTATTTTGGCTGAGTTACAAGTGAGGCCAAACCTGCTATGGCAAATTTTAGATGGGCAGAAGGTAGATGAGAAATTAATGACTACTGTGAGTAAAATCTCAGAAGGGAAAGCAACTAACTATGAGGTGAAAGCAGATGGGTGCCTGTACTACAAAGGAAGAGTATGTGTACCAGATGATGGGGAATTAAAAGCCAGTCTTTTAAAAGAGGCACACACCAGTGTTTATGCTATGCACCCAGGAAGTACTAAAATGTATCATGATCTAAAGCTTCAGTATTAGTGGCCTGGTATGAAGAAGGACATAACTGACTATGTGACTAAATGCTTGACATGTCAGCAAGTCAAGGCAGAATATTAAGTTCCATCGGGTTTGCTACAGCCTATACGCATACCTGAATGGAAATGGGATCGGGTCACCATGGATTTTATAAGTGATCTACCTCTCACCCAGAAAAAGCATGATATAGTATGGGTGATAGTAGATAGATTGATGAAGTCAGCACACTTTCTGCCATTTAGGACTAACTACTCACTGGAGAAGTTAGCAGAATTGTATATCAGTGAGATAGTTAGACTGCATGGAATTCCACTTTCCATCATATTTGATCGAGACCCAAGGTTTACATCGAGATTTTGGAAGAAGTTGCATGAATCCTTGGGTACACAACTCCACTTCAGCACAGCTTTCCATCCTCAGACAGATGGGCAATTAGAAAGAGTAATCCAGGTAAATAATTAAAACCAATTGAACTAATACAAATATTGAACTGAAATGATAATAATAACATGAAATATATGTCAGGTCCTTGAGGATATGCTGAGGAGTTATGTCATTGTGTTTGAGGGAAGTTGGGATAGATACCTCCCCCTGGCAGAATTTGCATACAATAATAGCTATCAAGCTAGTATCCAAATGGCCCCGTAAAAAGCATTGTATGGGAGGAAATGTAGAACTCCAGTGTGTTGGAATGAATTGGGTGAAGATAAACTGGTAGGACCAGACCTGGTGAAACAGACTGAGAAGAAAGTAAAACTAATCAAAGCCAATCTGAAGGTTGCCTCAGACAGACAAAAATCTTATGTCGACCTGAAGAGAAAAGAAATAGAATATGCAGTTGGCGACAAAGTGTTCCTCAAGGTGTCACCGTGAAAGAAGGTACTAAGATTTGGAAGAAAAGGTAAGTTAAGCCCTAGGTTCACTGGCCCATATGAAGTCATTGAATGTGTAGGTTTAGTGGCCTACAGGCTAGCTTTACCACCAGAGCTGGACAAGATCCACAATGTGTTCAACGTGTCTATGCTAAGAAGATACCGCTCAGATCCTTTACATGTCATCTCCATAGAAGAAATTGAAGTACAACAAGATTTGACATATGAAGAAGAACCCATACGAATCCAGGCTCGGGAAGTGAAAAAGTTGAGGAATAAGCAGATTCCACTGATGAAAGTGCTTTGGAGGCACCACAACACCGAGGAGGCAACTTGGGAAAGTGAAGAGATGATGAGGCAATAGTTCCCTCAACTGTTTGCAACAGGTAAATTTTGAGAACGAAATTTTTATTAGAGGGGAAGAGTTGTAACACCCTCACTGTAGCAATTCCATACATTCTATTGTTTCGATGACCGGTGTCGATTTGGACAGCTAGAACGTCTAGAAAAATATTTAAACTAAAGTGAAGAACCATAATTAACTCAAATATTAATAAGAAAAATTTAGAAAAAATTTTAGAAATAAAATACAATCAAGTTAAATAAGTCGGTGCCCTAGTGATGGGTAACCCAGTGGGAAGTTGCAGTCCTCGCAACTAAGAGCCCTAGACCAGGGAGAAAATTCATAAAATAATTTTTGGGATTCCAGAGAAGAGTCACTGAGGGTTTTATGACATTATAATTGTAAGAAAATGCTTAGAAAATTTTTTTCAATCGGTACAAACAATTTTAGTCTGTTAAGCCAAACAGAGGGCATTTTGGTCATTTTGCCTTTAGAGGTGATTTTTGGCCAACTTGTCCAGTTAAGTAAATAATTATTATGACATACAATGTGAATAAATATTACTAAAAATTAAATTGAAAATGAGTAGAGAAGAAAAGGAAAGAAAATGAGATTAAATAATAATTTTGATATCACATGATGTCATTAACCCTTTTTCCACCAATCACAATTAAAAGCCACTAAATTAAGTAATAAAAGAAGATAAAGGAAACCAAAAAAATCAGAAAAACACATCTTCCTTCTCCCTCATCAACAAGACGAAACCTCTACTTCCACCCATTCCACCATTAAAGCTTACCAAAGCTTCAAACCTCACCTCTCTCACCTTGAAACCACTACCTAGCTTCACAAAAAATTGATCTTGCAACTTGAACATCCTCTAGGAAACCAAAAGAGGAAGGAAAAAGGAGTTTGGTTGGCTTGAAATTCAGCTCCAACAAGGTTAGTTTCCAACTCTTACTACTTTTGGTTTAGTTCATGTTTAACGGCATGAAATGAGTAGGAAATATAAGAAAATAAAATAAAAAAGGTGTGTGTGTGCACCCTAAAAATTTTGGCAGCTAGGGTTGGTTAAGGTTTGATGCTTTTTCTTGATAGCAAGATGGTTATGAGCAGCCCTTGGTATTAGATGAGTGATTAAACATAGTTGTGTAAGAGAAATGCAAAGATTATGCATGTATGAACATGAAAAAAAATTGGACATTTGAACACCATTAGGGTTTGCTCATGCAATGGTATGTTAACCTTGTAATGGTCAATTAGTGACCATTTGAATGGGTTGAGGAGGAATTGAAATGAGTAAGGATGTTGGAGTTGAAATTTGATATGCTGCCCTTGGTGACCTGCAGGACTGGGTATGAGTCTAGCAGGTTTGGGCAGCTATAAATGGAGTTGTAGAGGTTCAATTAGTGCAAGGCCAATTAGACATGAAACTAGACACATAATGGCACAACTTTGGTGAAGAAACCCTGCCCAGAAAACCAAATCAAGTTGACCTAAAAATTGCCCTAATCTGGGTGACTTACATTCTGCCTGGGCAAAATGACCAAATAAATAGTGTTTATTCATTTAGTCATAACTCAGGGTAGAAAGGTCCAATTGACCTAAAATTTTACCAGCAGATAGCTAAGACATATATCTACAACTTTCATGAGGAAAATAAACCCAAATTTTGATCATAACATGTTCAAAAATTGACCTGCAGTCAGTGTACAAAACACTATAGATTTGGTTATATCCAGAAAATCTAGAAAATTTACAATCCGGCCAGTTATGGCATTTAGGCCATAACTTGAGTTACAAAACTCCAAATGGAGTGATTCAAAAAAAGAAATGTAACTAAACACAATAAGAAACAACTTTCATGAAGACAATTTTGCCAAATTCCTACTGTACAAATGACTAATGGAATAGTAAAGTTAGTGCTTAAAATCTAAAAATTGTGAATAACTAACACTAAGCTTTGAAATGGTATTGGTAACCAATACCAACAACTTTAGAATATAAAATGTGGTATGTTGGGAATATTAGAACCAATATACCTATTGTCTATGCAAAAGTCAATATTTTAGTTGACTAATAAAATAAATAGTAACACTTAAATTTCAAGAATTGTGCAATTTAAAAGTGTAACATGCCTTAGTACACCTAGTAAGATTGGTTTGGATAGGTTGGCATACCAATAGGGTTCAGTTAGCAGTGCTGCACATGGCATTATGCCATTCTGTGATTTTATGGCTTTTAGCCATTCTGATATTGTGATGATACTTAGCCTTGTGCCTAATGTTTATTACAGCTTATTAGCTGTTCTATTGCACACCGGGAGATACATATGTGACCGATGGTGTGACGGCCCAAGGTACTTGATACCCAGTGCCAGTTTACCTGTTTATCTAGTCCAGTCATCCAGTATAGGTTACTTGGGCAACCAAAAATGAAAGTGGAAAAATTTAAGGAAATAATTAATATAACAAGTACAAAATAAATAAGACAACAAATAATCATCGAAAATTTGTTTGCAATGAGACATCAATACATTCACTGTATATTTATTTCCTGTTATTTCTTTTTATTCTATTATTGGCACCACTAAGCATTATTGCTTAGCGCGTTGCTTTTTGCCAAGCGTAGGTTCTAGAGCAACAGACAAAGAGCTTAGTAGACCACAGACTGGGTGAGACCATCTACAGCTCTGCATAGTATCCGTGTCACCTCACAAACTTCAGTGCATTAGTAGGACACTAGATTTCATTTTGGTATTTTGTAAATAACTTTTATTTTCTCATGTTTTATTGAGACTTATGTAATATATTTTAGTATTAATGTAAATAGTAGAAATTTGTGTTTATAAATGAAAAATTGAGTATTTATTTATGACTTATTTATGAATATCATGTGAAATGAATGAATGAGAAATGGAAATATTATTGAAAAGAAACATTGAGACTTTTTTGATAAAATGGAGTTTGAGAATGATTGAAAACATATTGGAAGTGTTTTTCATAGGTTCCGAAGAACTGTTTTCTCCATTTTTAGCCAGTACTCCACCAGATTTTCTATAAAATTTGTGAAACCTCAAATAAATTTATAATTTTAATTAATGACTTAAATGAATTATATTTTACAAATTGTACTTCATAACTATGAATAAAAATAAATTAAGGAAGAATAAAAATGATTGAAATAAAATAGGATATTCAGGTACACTGTGTGACATATCTTACTCGGCTATACTGTAGACGGGTAAGGGGTGTCACATTACATGTTAAATACAAATATTCAAGAAATGACTTGTAATATGCCCTAGTAGGCCTAATGTGATTGGTTTGGATAGGTTGGCATGCCAATAGGGTTCAGATAGCAGTACTGCGTATGATGTATGGCTTCATGCCATTCTGTGATATGATAGCCTATGGCTATACTGATTATGATGTTATACTTGGCTTTATACCTTATTGCTTTTACGGCTTATTAGCCATTTTATTTGTACACTGGGAGACACAATGTGATCGATGGTGTGACGGCCCGAGGTACCCGGTACCCAGTGCTAGTTTACCCGTTTATCCAGTCCGGTTAATTTGTATAGGTTACTTGGGTATGGAAAAGTATAATTGTAATTGAATTGATTTTTAAAGGATGTAAGGAAATTAAATATCAAAGTAAAGAACAAGAATGATTACAATGAAAAGTGGCTAAAAAATTATCGAGAAAATGATCAATAAAATCCTAGAAAGAGTTAATATCATAAAATGTAATTAGCCTTCGACTAAACAATTAGTAATTATTCATTTCTTATAAACACAATAACTAGGAAATTTTTACTTTTATTTGCATATTAAATTTTCTTGTATTATTGGCACCACTAAGCTTTATGCTTAGCGCGTCGCTTTTGCAATGAGTAGGTACTGAAGATTTGGACAGAGAGCCTAGTAGACCACAGACTGGGTGAGGCCGTTCATAGTTCTGCGTAGTGTCCGTGTCACCTCACAGACTACAGTGTATTGGTAGAACACTAGGTCCCTGTAACACCCTCACTGTAGCCATTCCGTAAATTCTACTGTCCCGGTGACCAGTGTCAGTCCGAACAACTAGAATTTCTAGAAAAATATTTAGACTAAAGTGAGGAGTCATAAATAACTCAAATATTAATAAGAAAAATTTAGAAAAAATTTTAGAAATAAACTACAACAAAGTTAAATGAGCCGGTGCCCTAGCGATAGGTAACCTAGTGGGAAGTTGTAGTCCTAGCAGCTAGAAGCCCTAAACCCAGGGAAAATTTCATGAAATAATTTTTGGGACTCCAGAGAAGAGTCATTGAGGTTTCTATGGCATTAGAATACCAAGAAAAGGCTTAGAAAAATTTTTCGATCGGTACAGGCGATTTTGGCTCAATAAGCCAAACGGAGGGCATTTTGGTCACTTCGTCTTCGGAGATGATTTTTGACCGACTTGTCTAGTTAAGTAAATAATTATTATGACATAAAATATGAATAAATATTATTCAAAATTAAATTGAAATTGAGTAGAAAAGAAAAGAAAAGAAAATGAAATTTAATTAGGATTATGACATCATGCATATCTAAGCATGATGTAATAAAAATTTGTTAGCCAATCACTATTCAACAAGCATTCATAAAAAGGCTAAAATGAGATAAAAAAAACGCAAAATTCATTCATCTTCTTCCATTTTCTAGAGTTGGCCGAACCACTCTTCCTCCTTTTCCTCCATTTTTCTTTTCCTTCTTAAGCTTTAATTCCTTGCAAAATCTCCATAAATTAGTTAGTTCCCAAAACAAAAACTTCATATTTGCTTATGGTAAGAAGATTAAAAGTGAAAGATTGAAGAAAACTTGAAGTTTGCAAGAAGAAGAAAGAGCCAAGTCAAGTAAGTGCCATTTTGAAGGAAAGAAAGCGTGAAAAACACAAGTTCATACCATTGAATTCAAAAATTTTCACCTAGGGTCACATGCATCATGCAAGATTTATTTTTATCTATTTGATTTCAATGATAAACAACATATTAAAAGAGTTTTAATATGTTTTTGGATCTTTATTTGCCATTTAAGATTTTAAAATTAATCAGATTAATTTTAGAACCCTAGATTAATTCAAGAATGATTACACTAACCTCTTGATGCACTGCAGCGTGTCTGCGCCTTTGAGATTTGTCTTCAGGACACCAAATATTGTCCCTCTAGCTTTTCCACACCAAGAACACCTATGGCAGCCCTTAAACAGCTTCTAAAGCTTTTTCTATTAATTAGAAATTCAAGTTCTGCCTTTTAAGAGATTAGAGATGTAAACAGGACACTAGAAACAATTTCTAGTGTTCTTAATTCAAGAGATTGATGGCTAATCTCTTTGAATTGATGAGAGATGAAGAAGAATAGATGGAGAACCTCAAAATGGCGTGACAAAGCAAAGGAGTGGCTGCTGGTTGTTTTTCTTTTTCATAATAACACTTATATAGCTAGGTTAACACATTAAACCCTTGCCATATGTCACCCTTTGATTAGCTCTAGGTTTAAGTGACCCAATCACATTGTGCCAAGTGTCAAACCTATATTTAATCTTGATTTTAATCATCTTACATGATTAAAAAAAACATTTGGCAAGCTTATGTGTAATCCCATGTGCCACCATCTCATGGTGCCATGTGCCACACTGTGAAATGACCAAAATGCCCCTGTGTCTTAATTTTGAGTTCTTAACCCAAAATAATTATTTTTCTTCTTCTAATTTATATCGAATATAAATTAATTAATTAATCTCTATAAATTAATTTCTCATTAATTAAATTCATATTTAAACACTTTAAATATAAATTTAACTTATACTATACATCCAATAATCTAGATTTGGTTTCAAGTCATGCTAGGGACTTTGCAATTTAATTACAAACCAAACATATTTAATTAATCAATTAAACTCTTTAATTAATTAATTAAATCATATTTAAATAGGTGATAACTTGTGTATGTGTGTGACTTACTAGGCTCATCACTAATTAGCAATGAGACATGATATCAACTCTTAATATCATCAGAACTCTTTCTTACCATAAATGATTTCTCTAAATCATTTTATGAACCTCATAGACCATGGTTAACACCTAGCATAGCATGCCATGGCCACCCAATTAGTAATAAGGTTTACCTTAAATGAACCTATAATCATATGTTACCATACACTAGAATCTGTCTGTTAGAAAATCCCAACTCAAGCTAGAGTCATGGTTTATGTCAAACTCCATTTGCTATGAATATTATATTCTCTTTTAATTCCAGTTCTTGATTAAAAAGATTTTCTCATCAGAAACTCTTTTCTGAATAAATCTATCTGTCCTGGCCAGGAACTTGAAACATCAAGAACAATTAAATGAACATAGGATTTTATCTCTATTTACTTAGGGGAACAGATTCCATCTTGATCAACACCTACCTCCATATATAACTAGTAGGAGCCAACAGATGCCCATATACCCATACATAGTACAAGTATGAAAGCAGTATTAAATTCAAACTACCTATATACAAGATAACTGTGCTATCTCAGGTCTAAAGATTATATGCACTGATATGATTTATGACAAAACATTGACAAGAGTAAACTCCATGTGCTTGTCATAATTGTCACTGGTTCGGCCTACTTGTCATTTATAAGTGCCTATCATGTTTGTTATATGGCATGAGACTCACCATTCCATCTTATTTATATCTCATATAAATAACTTGGTAACAAACATGAATACAATCTTTCTGAATAAGTCATGTCCTTATTATAAAGTATCCTCGATTGTGAACCTATTTATGATACTTTGTGCTAGAAATATTGTCACTCATATTCTTAACAACTTAAGAATAATATTTCTAACAAAATATCAATGGACCTTTTCTATTACACATAAATATATTATGTAAACGAAAAAGTGGAAAATGCCTTTTATTAATAAAAATATGTACAAGATACATACTAAATGATATGCTCTAGGGCATACTACTAACACATTTTACTTCAAATTAATGGTTTAACTTGTGAGAATAAGTTGAAATTATGAAGAAAAATTAAAGAAAACATGCCTAGAGGTTATGAAGGAAATTTGTCAGCCATGGTTATCTAGGGTTGTGATGAACTTTCTTTGATTTAAATGAGTGAATAGGCTGCCCTTGATATGAATGCATCATTGAAAACATTAGTTTATGAGTTTAGTGCAAGAATTTGAAACTTTAGAATTTTAGGGCTAGGGTTTAAAACTCAAATATGGGGGTAGATGCAATTGAACGCAAAATGATGTTGCAATGGTCATTTAGTAACCATTTGGTGTAGTTTGAATTGGAAATGGAGTGATTGGTGACATTAACTAATGTATGAGAATTAGATTGCCTTAAGTATGCATTCTAGACCCTTTGAGCCCAGTGTACTCTTAGGGTTATAACTCAAGCTAGGTAACTCCAATTGGTGCAAGGACAATTGGAGCTTAGACAAGACACAAAATGAAACAACTTTGATGAAGAAACCCAGCCCAGAAAACCAACCTAAGTTGCCCTAAAAATTGACCTAATACGAGTGACCAATATGAAGTCCCTGGAAAATGACCAAATAAATAGTATTCATTCATTTGGTCATAACTTAGTGTAGAAAGGTCCAATTGACCTAAATATTTACTGGTGGAAAGCTGAGACCTAAAACTCTCATGAAGAAAACAAACCCAAATTTTAACCATAACATATCCAAAAATTGACCTGTAATTAGTGTACAAAAACTGCAGAATTGATTCTACCCAGAAATTCTGGAAAAATTACAATTCAGCCAGTTATGGTGTTTAGGCCATAAAATGAGCTACAAAACTCCAAATAGAGTGATTCAAAAAAAGAAATGTAACTAGACACAATAAGGAACAACTTTGATGAAGAACATTTGGTCAAATTCTCACTATAGAATAGCCTAATGGAACAGTGAACTCTAGCACCTAAAACTGAAATTTCTAATTTATTTTCCATTGGATAGAAGTATGGATTGGCAACTAATGCCAACACTTTTGAGAATCAAAATATGATAAATCTATGTGATTAAAACTCATGTAACTGTTATATATGAAAAAGTCAATATTTTGACTTAAATGACTAAATAAATAATAACCTTACACGTTAAGTACAAATATTCAAGAAATAACTTTGTAATATGCCCTAGTAGGCCTAATGTGATTGGTTTGGATAGGTTGGCATGCCAATAGGGTTCTGATAGCAGTACTGCGTATGATGTATGGCTCCATGCCATTCTGTGATATGATAGCCTATGGCTATATTGATTATGATGTTATACTTGGCTTTATGCCTTATTGCTTTTATGGCTTATTAGCCATTCCGTTTGCACACCGGGAGACACATTGTGACCGATAGTGTGACAGTCCGAGGTACCTGGTACTCAGTGCTGGTTTACCCGTTTATCTAGTCTGGTCAATTTGTATAGGTTACTTGGGCATGGAAAAGTATAAATGTATATGAATTGATTATCAAAGTAAGTAAGGAAATTAAATATCAAGATAAAGAACAAGAATGATTACAATGAAAAGAGGCTCAAAAATTATCGAGAAAATGATTAATAAAATGCTAGAAAGAGTTAATATCATAAAATGTAATTAACCTTCGACTAAACAGTAAGTTAGTAATTATTTATTTCTTATAGGCACAACAACTGGGAAATTTTTACTTTTATTTGTATATTATATTTTCTTTTATTATTGGCACCACTAAGCTTTATATTTAGTGCGTCGCTTTTGCAACGCGTAGGTACTGAAGATTTGGCCAAAAAGCCCTGTGGACCACAAACTGGGTGAGACTTGTACACAGTTCTGCATAGTGTCCATGTCACCTCACAGACTACAGTGCATTGGTAGGACACTAGGTCCCATTTTGGTATTTTGGTACTGTTTGTATTTTGTAATTAAACTTGTATTTTCTCATGTATAAATTGAAACTCATGTAATATATTTTAGTATTAATGCAAATATTTGTAATTTGTGTTATAAATGAAATTTTAGTATTTATTGATGATTTGAACATGATTATCATGTGAAATGAATGAATGTTAAATAGAAGAAGTTGTGAGAATATTGAGATTATGTTGATACAAATGGAGTTTGAGAATGATTGGAAATGTATTTGAAGTGTTTTTCACAGGTAGTTCTACACTTTCTGCCATAAAGTGCTTCGTATGGAGGCATCCCGATTCTTGACTGATAACTATAGTTGTAGGCAAATTCAATTAAAGGCAAGTGTGTATCCCAACTCCCTTCAAACTCAATCACACAAGCCCGAAGCATATCCTCAAAATCTGAATGATCCTTTCAGATTGGCATTCTGTCTGTGGATGAAATGTTGTACTAAAGTTCAATCTAGTTCCTACGGCTTTTTGGAGACGACCTTAGAATCTAGAAGTGAACCTTGGGTCTCTGTCTGACACAATAGACACTGGCACTCCATGTAACCTCACCACATCATCAATGTACAGTTTGGCTAATTTTCCAGGCTATAATCCATCCTCACTGGCAAAAAGTGTGCAAACTTGGTTAATCTATCAATAATAACCCAAACTGCATCATGATTCTTTTGTGCATGTGGAAGTCCTGTCACGAAATCCATAGTGATTCTTTCCCATTTCCACTCAGGAATTGGCAATGGCTATAGCAACCCTGCAGGCACTTGGTGTTCTGCCTTTACTTGCTGACAAGTTAGGCATTTGGCAATATATTTTACAATGTCTTTCTTCATTCCTCTCCACCAATAGTGCTCTTTCACATTTCTATACATTTTGGTTCCACCAGAGTGCATTGCAAAAGGTGAATCATGTGCTTCCTTCAAAATGGTCTGCCTCAGTATTGAAGGAACGGAAGCGTGAAAAACACAAGTTTATACCATTGAATTCAAAAATTTTGACCTAGGGTCACATGCATCATGCAAGATTTATTTTTATCTATTTGATTTCAATGATAAACAACATATTAAAACTCTTTTCATATGTTTTTGGATCTATATTTGCCATTTAAGATTTTAAAATTAATCAGATTAATTTTAGAACCCTAGATTAAATCAAGAACGATTACACTAACCTCTTGATGCACTGCAGCGTGTCTGCGCCTTTGAGATTCATCTTCAGGACACCAGATGTTGTCAGTCTAGCTTGTCCACACTAAGAACACCTATGGCAGCCCTTGAACAGCTTCTAAAGCTTTTTCTATTAATTAGAAATTCAAGTTCTGCCTTTTAAGAGATTAGAGATGTAAACAGGACACTAGAAACAATTTTTAGTGTTCTTAATTCAAGAGATTGATGGCTAATCTCTTTGAATTGATGAGAGATGAAGAAGAATAGATGAAAAGCCTCAAAGTGGCGTGACAAATGAGAGGAGTGGTTGCTGGTTGTTTTTTCTTTTCATAACAACACTTAAATAGCTAGGTTAACACATTAAACCCTTGCCACATGTCACCCTTTGATTAGCTCTAGGTTTAAGTGACCGAATCACATTGTGCCAAGTGTCAAACCTATATTTAATCTTGATTTTAATCATCTTACATGATTAAAAAACATTTGGCAAGCTTATGTGTAATCCCATATGTCACCATCTCATGATGCCATGTGTCACACTGTGAAATGACCAAAATGCCCCTGTGTCTTAATTTTCAGTTCTTCACCCAAAATAATTATTTTTCTTCTTCTAATTAATTTATATCAAATATAAATTAATTAATTAATCTCTATTAATTAATTTCTCATTAATTAAATTCATATTTAAATACTTTAAATATAAATTTAATTTATACAACACATCAAATAATCTAGATTTGGTTTCAAGTCATGCTAGGGACTTTGCAATTTAATTGCAAACCAAACCTATTTAATCAATCAATTAAACTCTTTAATTAATTAATTAAATCATATTTAAATAGGTGATAACTTGTGTATGTGTGTGACTTACTAGGCTCATCACTAATTGGCAATAAGACATGATATCAACTCTTAATATCATCAGAACTCTTTCTTACCATAAATGATTTCTCTAAATCATTTTATGCACCTCATAGACCATGGTTAACACCTAGCATAGCATGCCATGGCCACCCAATTAGTAATAAGGTTTACCTTAAATGAACCTATAATCATATGTTACCATGCACTAGAATCTGTCTGTTAGAAAATCCCAACTCAAGCTGGAGTCATGGCTTATGTCAAACTCCATTTGCTATGAATATTATGTTCTCTTTTAATTCCAGTTCTTGATTAAAAGATTTTCTCATCAGAAACTCTTTTCTAAATAAATCTATCTGTCCTGGCCAAGAACTTGAAACATCAAGAATAATTAAATGAACATAGGATTTTATCTCTATTTACTTAGAGGAATAGATTCCATCTTGATCAACATCTACCTCCATATATAACTAGTAGGAGCCAACACATGCCCATATACCCATACATAGTACAAGTATGAAAGCAGTATCAAACTCAAACTACCTATATACAAGATAACTGTGCTATCTCAGGTCTAAAGATTATATGCACTGATATGATTTATGACAAAACATTGACAAGAGTAAACTCCATGTGCTTGTTGAAGGAACGGAAGCGTGAAAAACACAAGATTATACCATTGAATTCAAAAATTTTCACCTAGGGTCACATGCACCATGCAAGATTTATTTTTATCTATTTAATTTCAATGATAAACAACATATTAAAACTCTTTTAATATGTTTTTGGATCTGTATTTGCCATTTAAGATTTTAAAATTAATCAGATTAATTTTAGAACCCTAGATTAAATCAAGAACGATTACACTAACCTCTTGATGTGCTGCAGCGTGTCTGCGCCTTTGAGATTCGTCTTCAGGACACCAGATGTTGTCCCTCTAGCTTGTCCACACCAAGAACACCTATGGCAGCCCTTGAACAGGTTCTAAAGCCTTTTCTATTAATTAGAAATTCAAGTTCTGCCTTTTAAGAGATTAGAGATGTAAACAGGACACTAGAAACAATTTCTAGTGTTCTTAATTCAAGAGATTGATGGCTAATCTCTTTGAATTGATGAGAGATGAAGAGAAATAGCTGGAGAGGCTCAAAGTGGCGTGACATATGAGAGGAGAGGCTACTGGTTATGTTTTCTTTTCATAACCACACTTAAATAGCTAGGTTAACACATTAAACCCTAGCCACATGTCACCTTTTGATTAGCTCTAGGTTTAAGTGACCCAATCACATTGTGCCAAGTGTCAAACCTATATTTAATCTTGATTTTAATCATCTTACATGATTAAAAAACATTTGGCAAGCTTATGTGTTATGCCATGTGTCACCATCTCATGGTGCCACGTGTCACACTGCAAAATGACCAAAATGCCCCTGTGTCTTAATTTTGAGTTCTTAACCCAAAATAATTATTTTCTTCTTCTAATTAATTTATATCAAATATAAATTAATTAATTAATCTCTATTAATTAATTTCTCATCAATTAAATTTATATTTAAACACTTTAAATATAAATTTAATTTATACTACACATCCAATAATCTAGATTTGGTTTCAAGTCATGCTAGGGACTTTGCAATTTTATTGCAAACCAAATCTATTTAATTAATCAATTAAACTCTTTAATTAATTAATTAAATCATATTTAAATAGGTGATAACTTGTGTATGTGTGTGACTTACTAGGCTCATCACTAATTGGCAATGAGACATGATATCAACTCTTAATATCATCAGAACTCTTTCTTACCATAAATGATTTCTCTAAATCATTTTATGAACCTCATAGACCATGGTTAACACCTAGCATAGCATGCCATGGCCACCCAATTAGTAATAAGATTTACCTTAAATGAACCTATAATCATATGTTACCATGCACTAGAATCTCTCTGTTACAAAATCCCAACTCAAGTTGAGTCATGGTTTATGTCAAACTCCATTTGCTATGAATATTATGTTCTCTTTTAATTCCAGTTCTTGATTAAAAGATTTTTCTCATCGAAACTCTTTTACGAATATATCTATCTGTCCTTGCCAGTAACTTTAAACATCAAGAACAATTAAATGAACATAGGATTTTAACTCTATTTACTTAGAGGAACAGATTCCATCTTGATCAATACCTACCTCCATATATAACTAGCAGGAGCCAACACATGCCCATATACCCATACATAGTACAAGTATGAAAGCAGTATCAAACTCAAACTACCTATATACAAGATAACTGTGCTATCTCAGTCTAAAGATTATATGCATCGATATGATTTATGACAAAACATTGACAAGAGTAAACTCCATGTGCTTGTCATAAGTGTCACCGGTTGACCTACCTATCATTTATAAGTGCCTATCAAGTTTGTTATATGGCATGAGACTCACCATTCCATCTTATTTATATCTCATATAAATAACTTGGGAACAAACATGAATACAATCTTTCTGGATAAGTCATGTCCTTATTATGAAGTATCCTCGATTGTGAACCTATTTATGATACTTTGTGCTAGAAATATTGTCACTCATATTCTTAACAACTTAAGAATAATATTTCTAACAAAATATCAATGGACCTTTTCTATTACACATAAATATATTATGTAAACGGAAAAGTGGAAATGCCTTTTATTATTAAAATATGTACAAGATACATACTAAATGATATGCTCTAGGGCATACTACTAACACTCTCCCACTAGCACTAGAGCCATTCATTACAATACCTTAGACCTATCTTCTCAAGATGTCGGTCTAATGAACTTGTGACAAAAGCTTAGTGAATGGATCATTTGAATTTTTAGTCGATGTTATTTTCTGCATGGCTATATCGCCTTGCCCAACTATATCTCGATAATGTGGTAGTGCCTTTCTATGTGTTTGGATTTTGGGTGAGACCTTGGTTCCTTAGCTCAGATGATCGCTCCATTGTTGTCACGATGTAATGGAACTAGCGACTCAATGGAAGGAACTCTTGTAAGTTACATCACGAACTTCTTTATCCAAAGCGACTTCCTTTGCGACATCGATGCAAAGAATATACTCGACCTCGATGGTGGAATCTGCAATCGTGCTCTGTTTGGAACTCTTCCAACCGATCGCACCTCCATTACAAATGAACACATATCCAGAGGTAGACTTTCTATCATCGATATCGATTGGAAATCGAATCGTATAACCATCCAATTGCAAGTCTCCACCTCCATAAATCAAGAATAAATCCTTAGTTCTTCTCAAGTACTTAAGGATATTCTTGTGACTATCGATGTTCCAAACTGGATTGGATTGATACCGCTAGTCAAACTAACGAGATATGCGATATCCGCCTAGTACACAACATTGCATACATTAAACTTCCAATAGCGAAGCATATGGAATCTGGCCATCTTATCTCTTTCTTGGTGTCTTTGGAGACATCTCTTTAGAAAGGTGGATACCATGTCTCACTGGTAACAATCCTCTCTTGGAATCAAGCATGTTAAACCTCTTTAACACCTTTTCCAAGTATAGACTTTGGGATAAACCAATTATTCTTTTCGCTCTATCTCTATAGATGCGAATCCCAAGAATATAGGTTGCCTCCCCTAAGTCTTTCATGGAGAATGTATTTGACAACCATACCTTTATAGTCGTCAACATACCTGTATCATTACCCATCAACAGTATGTCATCCACATATAAGACAAGGAAAGTGATAACACTGTCACTAACCTTCTTATATACACATGGCTCATCCTCATTTTTTATAAAACCAAAAGATTTAATGGCTTCATCAAAACGGATGTTCCAACTCCTCGAAGCTTGTTTCAACCCATAAATGGATCGCTTTAGCTTGCATACCTTGGAACCATCTTGGGATTCAAATCCCTTAGGTTGTTCCATGAAAATGTTTTCTTCAATGTATCCATTGAGAAAAGCTATTTTGACATCCATCTGCCAAATCTCATAATCATAGTATGCAGCTATTGCTAATAAAATCCTAATTGATTTAAGCATGGCAACAAAGCAGAAAGTCTCCTCATAGTCTATTCCTTGCCTTTGGCGAAACCCTTCGCTACTAGCCTTGCCTTATAGGTCTCTACCTTTCCATCGAAACCAATTTTCTTCTTGAAAACCCATTTGTTCCCTATAGGTACAATACCTTCAGGTGGGTCAACAAGATCCCAAACTTGATTCTTATACATGGAATCAATCTCGGATTTCATAGCATCAATCCATTTTGAAGAGTCTATATCTGATATAGCTTCTTCATAGGTAAGTAGATCATCTCCATGATCTACTTCTTCATGAGTAGACAACTCTTGTTCTTCTTCATGAAGAAAACCATATCTCACTGGTGGGTGAGATACCCTGGTTGTTCTACGAGGAACAGCTGTAGATGTTTCATCACTGGGTATAGGTTGACTAGATGGATCTATATCCATCTGATCTGTTGGTTGGTCAGAATTCTCCAATTCTAACTCTATTTGCCTTCCTTTGCCTCCTTCTTGAACAAACTGTTGTTCAAGAAATGTGGCATCTCTACTTATCACAACCTTTTGTGAAGTAGGCAAATAAAAATAATATCCAAAACTATCTTTTGGATATCCAACAAATCGACCTTTTTCTGATCTGGTCTCCAATTTATCAGTGTAAAGCTTATTCATATAATCAGGACAACCCCAAATATTAACATGCTTAATACTTGGTTTTCTTCCATGCCATATCTCATAAGGTGTGGAAGAAAGCGATTTTGATGGAATCCTATTCGAATATACAAAGCTGATTCTAATGCAATTCCCCAAAAGAAGATTGGCATATCAGTATAGCTCATCATACTACGTACCATATCCAATAGGGTACGATTTCTCCTTTCAGATACACCATTCAGTTGTGGCGTTCCTGGAGGAGTCAGCTGAGAAACAATGCCATGCTCTCTCAAGTATTCATCAAATTCAGTACTCAAATATTCACCTCCACGATCTGATCGAAGAGCTTTAATACTCTTTCCTGTTTGATTTTCTACTTCAGATTTAAATTCTTTGAACTTTTCAAAGGATTCATGTTTGTATTTCATCAAATACAAATACCCAAATTTTGATTTATCATCAATAAAGATAATAAAATAATGAAAGCCCCCTCTAGCCATTTCTTTAAATGGACCACATACATCACTATGTATTAGCTCCAAAATATTTTTAGCTCTTAGCCCTTGTCCAACAAAGGGTGATCTAGTCATTTTGCCCTGAAGGCAAGATTCACAAGTTGGAGTAGGCTCAGAGCCCAATGAGGATAAAATCCCCATTTTCTCCAATTTTGTAATCCTATCTTCTACAACATGACATAACCTTAAGTGCTAAATTTATTTTGAACTTGAGTTGGTTTTCACCATGGCATTGCATTCATTTAGATTGCTATACTCTGGCTAGTGGAAACACTTTCTTACTGGCAATGGAAACACTTTTCTGTTAGCAATGGAAACACTTTCCTGTTGGCAGTGGAAACACTTTCCTTTGCCTTTGTCAGCTTTGGTCTTCATTTTCTGTTTAGCTATTTTCTTGGAAGGACCAGGAATCTGAGGTTTCTTTTTCTTATTGCCCTTCTTCTTGTTGGACTTTCCAGTAGAAGAAGATGCAATCAAAGCTACCTCTTTTCCTTTATTGCCTGGCATATTCTTTTGGGCAATAAACCTCTTGTTGATTAATTCAGCTAAGGTGCATTCCTGTTTAGTCATATGGAAATTTGTCACAAAATTCCCAAAAGACTCAGGAAGGGACTGAAGGATCAAATCCGTTTGTAGTTGGAAATCCATGTTGAAGTCAAGATGTTCCAACTGCTCAATCAGCCGAATCATCTTGTGGACATGATCCCCAACATTCTGTCCTTCAGACATCCTCATACGGAATAACTGTTTAGATATCTCATACCTAGCATTCCTGCTGTGCTCACCATACAACTCTTGTAGGTGAAGGAGGATCTCACTCGCACTCTGCATGTTCTCATGTTGCTTCTGTAACTCATTACTCATAGAAGCAAGCATGTAACACTTAGCTCTCATATCATGCTCCTTCCACTTGTCCAAAGTTTCATGTTCCTCTTGTGTGGCCTCTGGAGGTAAGGGACCAGGAACATTTGAATCTAGAACATATCCTATATGTTCAAGGTTCAAGACAAGTTACAAATTTCTTAGCCAATCAGACAGATTAGGTCCTGTCAACCTGTTGTGATCAAGTATGCTTGCAAGGATATTGGATGGTGGTGGTTGTTTTGTGCTCATTATTATCAGAAAATTAATTGCAGAAAATAACCAGATTAATTAGTAAATGTATCATGTAATTAACCAAAATGATTATGGTCTTTTAATCAAATTGGTCCTCCCACTAACTTAGCGAATCCTACACTTCCAAAGTAGAAAACGGAAATCCTAGTTGGATGGATTTCTAGTGGGTGATTGAATTCTTATAATTCTATTGATCATCCTCAGGTACATCCATTATTGGAATTACAATAAACTATAAGTGAGCAACTCCTTGCCCATCACATCTCATGTGAGGTTCAATCCTTTTACTAGCCCCTAATGCTCAAAATCTCAGTTACATCAAATATTGACTTATCTTGCATTAGTTAAGTTGATCCCATTGAGCCATTAATTATGCAAATAATTTTAATGTCCTCAGGTACATCCAATATTGGCCACCAAACCATTTACATATTTACAACATCTCATGCTTAACAATTATTCTTAAGAAAATCTCTTAAATTAATTGCATCTCATGCAACTATTTAAAATTTCTTAAAATAATTGCCCCAATGGAGGGCTTATGTTATAATTACTTTAATTATAGCATTTCCAACTTAATCATTTGTTTGGAAGATTTTATAGCCATCCTAATTACTATTAAGGTCTCACTTTGCACATTATCCATTTAGCATGCATATATCATATAATTGCATACATTCCCATACATCTCATGCATTCATGGATAAGCGATAAATATGGTATGATCATGGACTTTCTAAGGGATTCAATTAGAGCCACCAAGAATTGAATCAGGGCATTCCTAGGTGCATTTCATTCATTCATTTTACAAGAGTTGCTGAAGGAGTACATAATCAACACTTGATATTGAATTCCTCCCACTGGTCCCACCAATGCTCTTGACCTCCTTGAACTTCTTGCAATCCAATATTACATAGTAATCCTTGGCATACCAAGCCGAATTTACAAGAACTTAAATAAATGAAATTACAACCCAAAAATTATTACAAACTTAATAATACATGCCCAAAATAAATTAAAATAAATTAATTAATTTACAATCCCAAAGAAACATAAAAGAAATAAATCCAATCACATTGGTCTTTTATAGTCCATGATCATCCATCATGCATATCACTATTTAACAATTAAATAAAACATACATACTTAAATTAAATTGAATATCTCATATTCAACTTAAAAATCCAGATTTGAATATGATTCAAATAAATTTAAAAATTCATATTTGAATCTCATTCAAACAAATTTAAAAATTCAGATTTGAATCACATTCAAACAACTTCAAAAATTCAGATTTGAATCACATTCAAACATTTTTAAAAAATCATATTTGAATCACATTCAAATATTTTTAAAAATCAGATCTGAATTTTATTGAATCAATTTTAAAAATCAGATTTAAATATGATTCAAACAACTTTAAAAATTCAGATTTGAATCTCATTCAAACAACTTTTAAAATTCAGATTTGAATCACATTCAAACATTTTCTAAAATTCTGATTTGAATCATAATTTAATTGTGTGATTAAAACAACTAATTAAATACTTTAATTAGTCAAAGAATAGGCCTTAGATCATACAACAATTGCAGAATTAAAAGCCAAACCTTGAATCACCCATGGAACCATTGTTGCATACCAATGGTGGCTTCTCCATGTGACGCCACATCTCATGATCCAACCAGCAATGAATCTCTTGATCTCATGATCAAACACACAATTAAATTATATAATCAACAATCTAAATGGCAAATATAGTGGCTCGATACCAATTGAAGGCAGGCGTGAAAAACACAAGATTATACCATTGAATTCAAAAATTTTCACCTAGGGTCACATGCACCATGCAAGATTTATTTTTATCTATTTAATTTCAATGATAAACAACATATTAAAACTCTTTTAATATGTTTTGGATCTGTATTTGCCATTTAAGATTTTAAAATTAATCAGATTAATTTTAGAACCTAGATTAAATCAAGAACGATTACACTAACCTCTTGATGTCTTTGCAGCGTGTCTGCGCCTTTGAGATTCGTCTTCAGGACACCAGATGTTGTCCCTCTAGCAAGTCCACACCAAGAACACCTAAGGCAGCCCTTGAACAGGTTCTAAAGCCTTTTCTATTAATTAGAAATTCAAGTTCTGCCTTTTAAGAGATTAGAGATGTAAGCAGGACACTAGAAACAATTTCTAGTGTTCTTAATTCAAGAGATTGATGGCTAATCTCTTTGAATTGATGAGAGATGAAGAGAAATAGCTGGAGGCTCAAAGTGGCGTGACATATGAGAGGAGAGGCTACTGGTTATGTTTTCTTTTCATAACCACACTTAAATAGCTAGGTTAACACATTAAACCCTAGCCACATGTCACCTTTTGATTAGCTCTAGGTTTAAGTGACCCAATCACATTGTGCCAAGTGTCAAACCTATATTTAATCTTGATTTTAATCATCTTACATGATTAAAAAACATTTGGCAAGCTTATGTGTTATGCCATGTGTCACCATCTCATGGTGCCACGTGTCACACTGCAAAATGACCAAAATGCCCTCGTGTCTTAATTTTGAGTTCTTAACCCAAAATAATTATTTTCTTCTTCTAATTAATTTATATCAAATATAAATTAATTAATTAATCTCTATTAATTAATTTCTCATCAATTAAATTTATATTTAAACACTTTAAATATAAATTTAATTTATACTACACATCCAATAATCTAGATTTGGTTTCAAGTCATGCTAGGGACTTTGCAATTTTATTGCAAACCAAATCTATTTAATTAATCAATTAAACTCTTTAATTAATTAATTAAATCATATTTAAATAGGTGATAACTTGTGTATGTGTGTGACTTACTAGGCTCATCACTAATTGGCAATGAGACATGATATCAACTCTTAATATCATCAGAACTCTTTCTTACCATAAATGATTTCTCTAAATCATTTTATGAACCTCATAGACCATGGTTAACACCTAGCATAGCATGCCATGGCCACCCAATTAGTAATAAGATTTACCTTAAATGAACCTATAATCATATGTTACCATGCACTAGAATCTCTCTGTTACAAAATCCCAACTCAAGCTGAGTCATGGTTTATGTCAAACTCCATTTGCTATGAATATTATGTTCTCTTTTAATTCCAGTTCTTGATTAAAAGATTTTCTCATCGAAACTCTTTTACGAATAAATCTATCTGTCTGGCCAGAACTTGAAACATCAAGAACAATTAAATGAACATAGGATTTTAACTCTATTTACTTAGAGAACAGATTCCATCTTGATCAATACCTACCTCCATATATAACTAGCAGGAGCCAACACATGCCCATATACCCATACATAGTACAAGTATGAAAGCAGTATCAAACTCAAACTACCTATATACAAGATCACTGTGCTATCTCGTGTCTAAAGATTATATGCATTGATATGATTTATGACAAAACATTGACAAGAGTAAACTCCATGTGCTTGTCATAAGTGTCACTGGTTCGGCCTACTTATCATTTATAAGTGCCTATCAAGTTTGTTATATGGCATGAGACTCACCATTCCATCTTATTTATATCTCATATAAATAACTTGGGAACAAACATGAATACAATCTTTCTGGATAAGTCATGTCCTTATTATGAAGTATCCTCGATTGTGAACCTATTTATGATACTTTGTGCTAGAAATATTGTCACTCATATTCTTAACAACTTAAGAATAATATTTCTAACAAAATATCAATGGACCTTTTCTATTACACATAAATATATTATGTAAACGGAAAAGTGGAAATGCCTTTTATTATTAAAATATGTACAAGATACATACTAAATGATATGCTCTAGGGCATACTACTAACACTTGTCATAAGTGTCACTGGTTCGGCCTACTTATCATTTATAAGTGCCTATCATGTTTGTTATATGGCATGAGACTCACCATTCCATCTTATTTATATCTCATATAAATAACTTGGGAACAAACATGAATACAATCTTTCTGGATAAGTCATGTCCTTATTATGAAGTATCCTCGATTGTGAACCTAGTTATGATACTTTGTGCTAGAAATATTGTCACTCATATTCTTAAAAACTTAAGAATAATATTTCTAACAAAATATCAATGGACCTTTTCTATTACACATAAATATATTATGTAAACGAAAAAGTGGAAATGCCTTTTATTATTAAAATTATGTACAAGATACATACTAAATGATATGCTCTAGGGCATACTGCTAACAATCTCCCACTAGCACTAGAGCCATTCATTACAATATCTTAGACATATCTTCTCAAGATGTCGGTCTAACTGAGTCTGTGACATAGGCTTAGTGAATGGATCAGCTGGATTTTCAGCTGGTGCTATTTTTTGCATGGCTACATCGCCTCGCCCAACTATTTCTCTGATAATGTGGTAGCGCCTTTCTATGTGTTGGGATTTCTGGTGAGACCTTGGTTCCTTAGCCTGTATGACTACTCCATTGTTGTCATAGTGTAGTAGAACTGCTGACTCAATGGAAGGAACTATTGTAAGTTCTGTCACGAACTTCTTTATCCAAACAGCTTCCTTTCTGACATCGATGCGAGAATATACTCACCTCGTAGTAGAATCTGCAGTCGTGCTCTGTTTGGAACTCTTCCAACTGACTGCACCTCCATTACAAATGAACATATATCCAGAGGTAGACTTTCTGTCATCGATATCTGATTGGAAATCAGAATCAGTATAACCATCCAATTGCAAGTCTCCACCTCCATAAATCAAGAATAAATCCTTAGTTCTTCTCAAGTACTTAAGGATATTCTTGACAGCTATCCACTGTTCCAAACCTGGATTGGATTGATACCTGCTAGTCAAACTAACAGCATATGCGATATCCGGCCTAGTACACAACATTGTATACATTAAACTTCCAATAGTCGAAGCATATGGAATCCTGGCCATCTTATCTCTTTCTTCAGGAGTCTTTGGAGACATCTCTTTAGAAAGGTGGATACCATGTCTCACTGGTAACAATCCTCTCTTGGAATCAAGCATGTTAAACCTCTTTAACACCTTTTCCAAGTATAGACTTTGGGATAAACCAATTATTCTTTTCGCTCTATCTCTATAGATGCGAATCCCAAGAATATAGGTTGCCTCCCCTAAGTCTTTCATGGAGAATGTATTTGACAACCATACCTTTATAGTTGTCAACATACCTGTGTCATTACCCATCAACAGTATGTCATCCATATATAAGACAAGGAAAGTGATAGCACTGTCACTAACCTTCTTATATACACATGGCTCATCCTCATTTTTGATAAAACCAAAGGATTTAATGGCTTCATCAAAACGGATGTTTCAACTCCTCGAAGTTTGTTTCAACCCATAAATGGATCGCTTTAGCTTGCATACCTTGGAACCATCTTGGGATTCAAAACCCCTAGGTTGTTCCATGAAAATGTTTTCTTCAATGTATACATTGAGAAAAGCTGTTTTGACATCCATCTGCCAAATCTCATAATAATAGTATGCAGCTATTGCTAACAAAATCCTAATTGATTTAAGCATGGCAACAGGCGAGAAAGTCTCCTCATAGTCGATTCCTTGCCTTTGGCGAAACCCTTTCGCTACTAGCCTTGCCTTATAGGTCTCTACCTTTCCATCAGAACCAATTTTCTTCTTGAAAAACCATTTGTTTCCTATAGGTACAATACCTTCAGGTGGGTCAACAAGATCCCAAACTTGATTCTTATACATGGAATCAATCTCGGATTTCATAGCATCAATCCATTTTGAAGAGTCTATATCTGATATAGCTTCTTCATAAGTAACTGGATCATCTCCATGATCTACTTCTTCATGAGTAGACAACTCTTGTTCTTCTTCATGAAGAAAACCATATCTCACTGGTGGGTGAGATACCCTGGTTGTTCTACGAGGAATAGCTGTAGATGTTTCATCAACGGGTATAGGTTGACTAGATGGATCTATATCCATCTGATCTGTTGGTTGGTCAGAATTCTCCAATTCTAACTCTACTTGCCTTCCTTTGCCTCCTTCTTGAACAAACTGTTGTTTAAGAAATGTGGCATCTCTACTTATCACAACCTTTTGTGAAGTAGGCAAATAAAAATAATATCCAAAACTATCTTTTGGATGTCCAACACATCGACCTTTTTCTGATCTGGTCTCTAATTTATCAATGTTCAGCTTTTTGATATAAGCTGGACAACCCCAAATCTTAACATGCTTAAGACTTGGTTTTCTTCCATGCCATATCTCATAAGGTGTGGAAAGAAACTGATTTTAATGGAATCCTATTCAGAATATACAAAGCTGATTCTAATGCAAAACCCCAAAAGAAGATTGGCATATCAGTATAGCTCATCATACTACGTACCATATCCAATAGGGTACGATTTCTCCTTTCAGATACACGATTCAGTTGTGGCGTTCCTGGAGGAGTCAGCTGAGAAACAATGCCATGCTCTCTCAAGTATTCATCAAATTTAGTACTCAGATATTCACCTCCACGATCTGATCGAAGAGCTTTAATACTCTTTCCTGTTTTATTTTCTACTTCAGATTTAAATTCTTTGAACTTTTCAAAAGATTCATGTTTGTATTTCATCAAATACAAATACCCAAACCTTGATTTATCATCAGTAAAGGTAATAAAATAATGAAAACCCCCTCTAGCCATTTCTTTAAATGGACCACATACATCACTATGTATTAGCTCCAATGTCACACCCTACCCCTCTGTAAGGCATAACATGATCCCGTAGTATACCTAATGAATTACCAACTCCGTCTACTGATAATCCATTAAATACACTATAAGGGATTTTAAAAACTTTTCTTACTTCTTCTACAGTGGTGAGCACTATTTACAGGTGTGAAAGACTTTGGTGAACTGAAGTGAAACAACTAACTCATTTGATTTATTTGGAATATCTGTAAAAATTTTGGCAAGGTGCCATTTGTATTTTGGACAAAGCTTCTTGTAAAACCTGTAAAAAGCACTTCAATATATTTTCAAATCTCAACTCCAACATTTTTATCAACACAACACATTTCTCAAGTCAAATCCACAGTGATTTTCAAAGACTAAGATACAAAGATATAACACAATTTTTACAAGCCAAATAACTCATAATTATTTTACAACTTTACTGTACAACTTAAATTTACAACTGCTCAAAACCAAGAACAAAATATACATACAGTGAATATACATTACAGTACAAAATGCCACATATGGTATACTCACTTTACCCAAAAATCTCTCATGGCGATACTAGCGACCTAGCTCACGCCTCATCTGTCTCTCTACTGCGATAAAGAATAAAGCTATCATTGAGACAATGTCTCGATGGTGCACAACATTTACCAAATACAAATTTTAAATCACAATTCATAAATCATATCAATAGTGGATACTTAAAACCATAGTTAAATTCAAGACAATAAATGTCAACAAGAATTTAAACTCCATTTGTTAATATCACAATAATTTTCAATAAGTCGATCATGGTTGAATTCAATAGATGTATATGTCAATAAGAGTTTAAATCAATTTCACAATCTCACAATACATAAGAACACAATTCGATCAAATAACTGAAGAATACAGTGTTGCCAATCAATAACACAATTTAGGTCATGACACAACTTTTTCCATATATGCCGTGTTGTACACCACGACAAGACATGCTCACCCCAATAATCGAAATCAATGAGGGAGGAAGCTAGTTATATAATGAGAACTCATCCATACTCACCTCAGACTGGGAAGTCAAAGAGGAGGAACATAATCATACTCACCCTGCACTAATAAGTCAAAGAGGGAGGAATAATCACACTCACCCCATTAATGGAGGAGGAACATATTATCAGTGTCATGCCAATTGTGAGTCAAAACAATTCCAAACATTTTATTCAAATGATCCGTAAGAATCCAATAAATTTCCAAAGTTATAATTTCATTCACAAAATGGCAACACAATTCGTAATTCACTTCAATTTCCACAAAACCATTTACGATTGCTTTTCAATCAATAAGTATCCATAAAATACCATTCAAACAATTTTTCACAGTTTCAAACCATTCACAATGTTTTTCAATCAATAAGTGTCCACCAAACACATTTCCACAATTTAAAACAATGATATGCAAATAGTCAATATTTATTTCCATTGAAAATAATTCAAAAGAAAGCAGTTGTTGTGCACAAACCTCGATGATCGTCCCCGATCCGACTCGATGTTTTCTTCCCTTTTCTGAGTCTTTGGTAATCGAGAAACACAATTTGAAGTGTTTGATTACTAATTTAAACTGTCTCTATCGATGGTGTTTGGTAAATAATGCATGAACTCAATTATTCACTTAATCACCTAATATACAGACCCTCGTTGCGTTTTAGGTAAATTAGGTTTTAGTGTCGTTAATATGTCACATTTGAGAGGGTTTTAGGTTTGGTATGTTTTACCAAAGTCATTTCTTGCTTAGTGCATTTTAATGCAAATTCTTTGGATTAGGGACACTGGTTTGACCTAACTGGACGATCTAGTTCCCTCGGTTTTCGGGTCTCGGTCAAAACTACAAACTTGTAGATTTAGGTCTTATGGACCGCAGTGCAAAATTTCAGGTCAATCCGAGTTAAGTAGACCGAGTTATGGTCATTACACTCTTGCTGGTCAAATGGTACCATTTTAGGTCAATTTTAGGTCAAATTGGTCAATTCTGGTTCGGCCAGTTTTTGGACCCGAACTTGTGCAAGTTGTTTGACTTGCTTATGGTCATTTCTGGGCTTTGGTGTCTTCATAATACTTGTAGGTATGGGTCTTAGCTATTCTTGGTTAAAATTTCAGGTCAATTGGACCTGGTTTGAGTGAGTTATGGCCTAAACACTCACTGCTGCCCAATTGGTCATTTTTCAGGTCCTAATTGCACCTAATCCGAATTGGTCATTTTTTTAGGTCACCTTGCAAGCAGAATTTTGGCATGGTTTCTCAATGAAAGTTGGCACATTTTGTGCCTAGTTTCACCTCAAATTGATCTCATACCAATTGAGGTTACACATTTAAGGTTATAGGCTAAAATGTGTACTGCCCTCAATATGCTTTTCACACTCCATTCAAAACACATATTTACCTTGCAAAGTTTACTTCCATACCCTACCAAATCAGTTTTGGTACATTGCCAAAAGCACTTTCTACTTTACATTAACATTATTTTGGGCAGATTCCAATCAGCCTCAACACACCAATATCATTCACAATTACAATTTCTAAGTACTATTACAAACACACCTAACCATTACAAATTTTACACACACTTTACAAGATCAATCTACATACATATCATCAATCCTTCTAGGTTAATATTCTGCATACATTTCCTTCAATATATACCATTACTCAAGTGTCCCCAAGCTGCCACCAACCATTCTTCAACATCAAAGTGCCGTCCATTTTACAATTTCCCATCCAAGTGCATAAATCACCACATAAACATGAAATAATTCACTAGGTTACTAATTCATCATGATCAACACCATTTCTCATCAATTATATGCACAAATATCTCATCAAAAACGTGACTCATGGCTGTCCAAAATGAAAACAACAATAACCCTTCAAACTCAAAATTTTCTTTCACCAAACTAACACCCATAACATGAACATAAACTTTAACAAAGAAATTCTCAAAAATGCAAACTTACCTTTAATTGTAACTTGCTAAACCTTCATCAAACTTCTCAAAATTAGTATCAATATCTTCCTTGTGATGTGTAGACAAAGTTTAATGAAGAACACTAAGAGGTTGGAGTTGAAAATGGAGAGTTAAGAAAGCTTGCATGAAAAATGGCTATGGAGTTTCCTTCACTCTTCAATTCGGCAATTTGAATGTAAATGAGGAAGATGACTTATTCAGCTGCATTTTAAGTGTACACATGTCCCACTATGTATTTAATTAATACCCTTAGTGGTCCACTTAGTCACTTAATCATATAATAAAGTAATTATTCATTTATTCCACATTTAACCCATAATTTCCACTATTTATTTTAGGTACCACCAATTTAATTATTCATTTTATTTTCTAAGTGTAATACTATTTATTTTTAATGGACATTTAGGTCAAAAGACACTTCGGGATGTCAAATGACCATAATGCCCCTGTCGTGGCATTCTGATTTTTCAGTATTCTGGGTTTTGTCTGCTTTTTCGATTTCTCTCTTTTCTTTGTACTATTTATTTAATTTTTCTTTGATATTTCTAATGATATTTATTCTTAAACATGGGTCTATTTATGTCCCAAAAATGTTTTCAGGGTTCCCATGATCCAGGGCCGATCCAACGGTCCACGCCGTGACTTCCCAAGTCGACCACCCATCGTTAGGTTTCACTCGTTTAACTTGATCACATTTCTTTGCAATCATTTTTCCTTTGTTTTTCTTGTACTTTTTTTCTTTTATTTCATTATTTTATGTCTCCTCACTCTCATTGAAGTGTGGTTCTAGGCATCCTAGCTGTCCAGGACAACACTGGTCACTGGAGCAAAACGAGCGCACTACCGAACTTAGGGGTGTTACAATTCTCCCCCCCTTTAATCAATTTCGTCCACGAAATTTTACCCAGTAATCATCTTACAATAGTCATACGTTTATTTTCTCCTTTCTATCTGATCGTAAGACTTTTAACAATCTAATACAATGTTTACTTTGTTTGGATAACACCAATCTCCTCTTACTATTATGTTGTCTAATATTTCACTCACGTTCCTTCTTGAATGACCCTTGAGGTCATATTAGAATCATTCATCGTGCATTGGTCCTCGACCATTCTAGTCCATAGTCTTCCTCACATTCGAATATTTCTTTGTTACATATGAATCAACTGCTCAAGTCTCTACTTCCATAACTCTTTTTATCTCACAATGTTCTATAACTTACTTCCTTTTATCGAACTATAACCTTTCGATATTTTAACTTTTGAGTTTTAGATCCCTAAGTAGGATTTTCAAACTTATTTCTAACAATTAAATTACGTCACGGCATAACTATGCCAAAACAGATGCCGTTGGCAACTATTCTCATCTAGGTGTACTATCGGTTGATGCGTAGCTCTACACAATAATCTCAAGTTAGTCTTGTAATCTGCGACTACAAGATAAACATCAAGAACATTGCATAGTTACTACGATACATCCCAATAGATCAAACTTTGTTATCTTTTATTCTTTTTGAATTCACTGATATTCGAATCTTATTCTGATTACAATATCCATTAGCAATTTCTAACAGTAACCTCCTTGCCCTTATCAAGAGCAATTCCATTACTGCATCTTACTTTTACGTCCTCTTGCCTTACATTAAGTAGGCTCACTAATTAGCTTTATAATTTATGGTGTGTTAGAAAATACTTTTCGCCGATAAACTCTTTCAAAACTAATTTCACTTATTATCACAATCCTTATCTTAAGGGCTAATCACTAATGCGTCAAAATTTATTCCTCTGTAAACGAATAACAACAGAACATATAGTTCTAACACTAATGTAAAAATATGAAAATTCCAGGTCAAACAATACATATATATATCTCAGTTGCTAATTGAGAAAGTACCAGCAATGATGTCAAAAGTCTCAGTCTCTTTTCTGTCGTATAGCGTATACTCTCGTTGAAGCATCACCCTGTTTTGGCTGATTCACAGTAGTCTGACTTCTAGGTGTACTACCCCTACCTCTACCTTTGCCTCTACTAACTGATGGTGAACTCTTTGGGGTAGAAACTTGGGTTGATCCCTTTGGTGTAGTAAATGATCCGAGCGACTGGATTTACACAATCCTTAGCAAAATGACCAGTCTCTCCACAATTAAAGCATGCTCCTACGGCTCTATAACATACCCCACTATGTGGTTTACCACAAGTTTCACAAAGTCGATCTGACAGCGCATTTCTGGGTTTCTGTTGAGTTGGCTGATCGGATCGAGGTGGTTTCTGTCCAAAAGATCTATCTCTACCGGACTTCTTACTATCTCTATCGTATCCCCCAAAGTTTTTCCTCTTTCCAGTAGGACCACTAGAACTCTGTTCTGCTGACTTTCCCTCTTTTTCTGCCTTCTCTGATTTCTTTTTCTCAAGAGCTTATTCAGATTAAATTCTTTCTAATTCTAGTGCTTGAGAAATAAGTACATAGAAGTTGTTATTTTTGAATACGACCACTTGTAATCGATACTAGGCTTCAAGCGGTTTCAAACCTCTTACATCTCTCCTCTTTGGTAGAAAGTAGACTTACTGCATAATGGCTTAGGCGGGAGAATTCCCTTTCATACTCAGCCACTGATCTGCCCCCCTGTTTCAGACTTAGGAATTCTTGCAGCTTCTGGTCTACATAAGCATCAGGGACATATTTTTGCCTGAATTCCGAGGAAGTCATTCCATGTTAGCACTGCAGTTCCATCGGTGTGGGGATGGTTTTCCACCATCATAAGCATCCCCTGTAGCAAAGATCCGAGTACTCAAATCTAAGCTCCTCTGTGCAATGCAGTTTCTTGAATACCCTATCCATCCTCTCTAACCATTGTTCTGCCTCTAGAGGATCTACTGTCCCTTTGAACTCTGTAGCCCCATACTTCATCAATTTGTCATATTGTCTAGCGAAGGCGTGGTTGTACCACGGTGTGCGTATTGGGACTTGAGTAGGCACATTACCATCCATTTGTTGGAACATTGCGGCGTCTCACGAGCGGCCGAGCGAGAATTGCGATGCTGCAGTGGTGCTCTTGAACCACCGACATTATGTAGGCATGGGGCATCCTTGCACCTCAGCCTCAATAGATTGATCGATTGAGCGATCACCCTCTTCCATAGTCAATGCGAGGATTTTAGATCTCCTAAACCAATAACACAAGGAGATTTCCTCCGTTAGTGCATATTTATAATGTAATGTCTTGTATGTATCAAACAATGATATTGAGCAGTTGTACTGTGAAGAAAGAATATTCAAATGACAGGTGAAAATAGAATTTAAAAACTTTGCTCTGATACCACTAAAACATGTCACACCCTACCCCTCTGTAAGGCATAACATGATCCCGTAGTATACCTAATGAATTACCAACTCCGTCTACTGATAATCCATTAAATACACTACAAGGGATTTTAAAAACTTTTCTTACTTCTTGTACAGTGGTGAGCACTATTTACAGGTGTGAAAGACTTTGGTGAACTGAAGTGAAACAACTAACTCATTTGATTTATTTGGAATATCTGTAAAAATTTTGGCAAGGTGCCATTTGTATTTTGGACAAAACAGTTCTTCAGAAAACCTGTAAAAAGCACTTCAATATATTTTCAAATCTCAACTCCAACATTTTTATCAACACAACACATTTCTCAAGTCAAATCCACAGTGATTTTCAAAGACTAAGATACAAAGATATAACACAATTTTTACAAGCCAAATAACTCATAATTATTTTACAACTTTACTGTACAACTTAAATTTACAACTGCTCAAAACCAAGAACAAAATATACATACAGTGAATATACATTACAGTACAAAATGCCACATGTGGTATACTCACTATACCCAAAAATCTCTCGCTGGCGATACTAGCGACCTAAGCCTCGCCTGTCTGTCTCTCTACTGCGCGACAATAAAAGCTATCATTTGAGACAATGTCTCAGTGGTGCACAACATTTACCAAATACAAATTTTAAATCACAATTCATAAATCATATCAATAGTGGATACTTAAAACCATAGTTAAATTCAAGACAATAAATGTCAACAAGAATTTAAACTCCATTTGTTAATATCACAATAATTTTCAATAAGTCAGATCATGGTTGAATTCAATAGACAGTATATGTCAATAAGAGTTTAAATCAATTTCACAATCTCACAATACATAATAACACAATTCGATCAAATAACTGAAGAATACAGTGTTGCCAATCTATAACACAATTTAGGCCATGACACACATTTTTCCATATATGCCGTGTTGTACACCACGACAAGACATGCTCACCCCAATAATCGAAATCAATGAGGGAGGAAGCTAGCTATATAATGAGAACTCATCCATACTCACCTCAGTGGGAAGTCAAAGAGGGAGGAACATAATCATACTCACCCACTAATAAGTCAAAGAGGAGGAATAATCACACTCACCCCATTAATGGAGGAGGAACATATTATCGATGTCATGCCAATTGTGAGTCAAAACAATTCCAAACATTTTATTCAAATGATCCGTAAGAATCCAATAAATTTCCAAAGTTATAATTTCATTCACAAAATGGCAACACAATTCGTAATTCACTTCAATTTCCACAAAACCATTTACGTTGCATTTCAATCAATAAGTATCCATCAAATACCATTCAAATAATTTTTCACAGTTTCAAACCATTCACAATGTTTTTCAATCAATAAGTGTCCACCAAACACATTTCCACAATTTAAAACAATGATATGCAAATAGTCAATATTTATTTCCATTGAAAATAATTCAAAAGAAACAGTTGTTGTGCACAATCCTCTGATGACTGTCCCCACGATCCGACTCGGTGTTTTCTTCCCTTTTCTGAGTCTTTGGTAGCGAGAAACACAAAATGAAGTGTTTCAGTACTAATTTAAACTGTCTCTATCGATGGTGTTTGGTAAATAATGCACTGAACTCAATTATTCACTTAATCACCTAATATACCGACCCTCGTTGCGTTTTAGGTAAATTAAGTTTTAGTGTCGTTAATATGTCACATTTGATAGGGTTTTAGGTTTGGTATATTTTACCAAAGTCATTTCCTTGCTTAGTGCATTTTAACGCAAATTGCTGGATTCCGGGACACTGGTTTGACCTAACCGGACGATCTAGTTCCCTCGGTTTTCGGGTCTCGGTCGAAACTACAAACTTGTAGATTTAGGTCTTATGGACCGCGGTGCAAAATTTCAGGTCAATCCGAGTTAGGTAGACCGAGTTATGGTCATTACACTCTTGCTGGTCAAATGGTACCATTTTAGGTCAATTTTAGGTCAAATTGGTCAATTCTGGTTCGGCCAGTTTTTGGACCCGAACTTGTGCAAGTTGTTTGACTTGCTTATGGTCATTTCTGGGCTTTGGTGTCTTCATAAGACTTGTAGGTATGGGTCTTAGCTATTCTTGGTTAAAATTTCAGGTCAATTGGACCTGGTTTGAGTGAGTTATGGCCTAAACACTCACTGCTGCCCAATTGGTCATTTTTCAGGTCCTAATTGCACCTAATCCGAATTGGTCATTTTTTTAGGTCACCTTGCAAGCAGAATTTTGGCATGGTTTCTCAATGAAAGTTGGCACATTTTGTGCCTAGTTTCACCTCAAATTGGTCTCATACCAATTGAGGTTACACATTTAAGGTTATAGGCTAAAATGTGTACTGCCCTCAATATGCTTTTCACACTCCATTCAAAACACATATTTACCTTGCAAAGTTTACTTCCATACCCTACCAAATCAGTTTTGGTACATTGCCAAAAGCACTTTCTACTTTACATTAACATTATTTTGGGCAGATTCCAATCAGCCTCAACACACCAATATCATTCACAATTACAATTTCTAAGTACTATTACAAACACACCTAACCATTACAAATTTTACACACACTTTACAAGATCAATCTACATACATATCATCAATCCTTCTAGGTTAATATTCTGCATACATTTCCTTCAATATATACCATTACTCAAGTGTCCCCAAGCTGCCACCAACCATTCTTCAACATCAAAGTGCCGTCCATTTTACAATTTCCCATCCAAGTGCATAAATCATCACATAAACATGAAATAATTCACTAGGTTACTAATTCATCATGATCAACACCATTTCTCATCAATTATATGCACAAATATCTCATCAAAAACGTGACTCATGGCTGTCCAAAATGAAAACAACAATAACCCTTCAAACTCAAAATTTTCTTTCACCAAACTAACACCCATAACATGAACATAAACTTTAACAAAGAAATTCTCAAAAATGCAAACTTACCTTTAATTGTAACTTGCTAAACCTTCATCAAACTTCTCAAAATTAGTATCAATATCTTCCTTGTGATGTGTAGACAAAGTTTAATGAAGAACACTAAGAGGTTGGAGTTGAAAATGGAGAGTTAAGAAAGCTTGCATGAAAAATGGCTATGGAGTTTCCTTCACTCTTCAATTCGGCAATTTGAATGCAAATGAGGAAGATGACTTATTCAGCTGCATTTTAAGTGTACACATGTCCCACTATGTATTTAATTAATCCCCTTAGTGGTCCACTTAGTCACTTAATCATATAATAAAGTAATTATTCATTTATTCCACATTTAACCCATAATTTTCACTATTTATTTTAGGTACCACCAATTTAATTATTCATTTTATTTTCTAAGTGTAATACTATTTATTTTTAATGTACATTTAGGTCAAAAGACACTTCGGGATGTCAAATGACCATAATGCCCCTGTTCGGGTGGCATTCCTGATTTTTCGGTATTACCGGGTTTTGTCTGTTTTTCGATTTCTCACTTTTCTTTGTACTAATTATTTAATTTTTCTTTGATATTTCTAATGATATTTATTCTTCAACAAGGGTCTATTTATGTCCCAAAAATGTTTTCCAGGGTTCCCAGTGATCCAACGGTCCACGCCGTGACTTCCAGTCTGATCACCCATCGTTAGGTTTCCCGGCTCGTTTAACTTGATCACATTTCTTTGCAATCATTTTTCCTTTGTTTTTCTTGTACTTTCTTTTCTTTTATTTCATTATTTTATGTCTCCT
Organism: Hevea brasiliensis; assembly: GCF_030052815.1. Taxonomy (NCBI): domain Eukaryota; kingdom Viridiplantae; phylum Streptophyta; class Magnoliopsida; order Malpighiales; family Euphorbiaceae; genus Hevea; species Hevea brasiliensis. Next base: position 79,738,780 of record NC_079493.1, on the reverse strand, counting down.
CACTCTCATTGAAGTGTGGTTCTAGGCATCCTAGCTGTCCGGACAACACTGGTCACTGGAGCAGCAGAACGCACTACCGAACTTAGGGGTGTTACATCCAAAATATTTTCAGCTCTTAGCCCTTGTCCAACAAAGGGTGATCTAGTCATTTTGCCCTGAAGGCAAGATTCACAAGTTGGAGTAGGCTCAGAGCCCAATGAGGATAGAATCCCCATTTTCTCCAGTTTTGCAATCCTATCTTCTGCAACATGACATAACCTTAAGTGCCAAATATATTTTGAACTTGAGTTGGTTTTCACCATGGCATTGCATTCTTTTAGATCACTTGCATTCAATTTGTGTTTGTCATTATTATCCAAATAATAAAGACCATCATACATATAACCCGAACCAACATATTTATTTCCAAAATAAATATTGCAAACATCATCTGTGAACTGAAATTCATAGCCATTTCTAGTCAAACTAGATATAGAAATGATGTTCTTAAAAGCATCAGGTACATATAAAATATTATCCAAACACAAAACATGTCTAAACATGTAAAAAGATTTAGATCCTATGGCTAAAGCTTCAGCAGTTGAGCCATTGTCAATCCGGACTCTAATATCTTGAGAACGCAAGCTGCTACTGTTTGCTAGTTCCTGCATATCATTAGAAATGTGAGAACTGGCACTAGTATCTAAAACCCAAGCTGTAGATAAACTATGAGTATCATCAGAATCTAAATAACAAGATATGGACATACCTTTCGAAGGTGTATCCTTCTTGTCCTTTAGAGAAGCAAGATACTTTGGGCAGTTCCTTTTTCAGTGCCCATCCTTTTGGCAGTGGAAACACTTTCCTTTGCCTCCATCAGCTTTCGTCTTCCTTTTCTGTTTAGCTATTTTCTTGGAAGGACCAGGAATCTGAGGTTTCTTTTTCTTATTGCCCTTCTTCTTGTTGGACTTTCCAGCAGAAGAAGATGCAACCAAAACTACCTCTTTTCCTTTATTGCCTGGCATATTCTTTTTGGCAATAACCAGCTTGTTGAGTAAACCAGCTAAGGTGCATTCCTGTTTAGTCATATGGAAATTTGTCACAAAATTCCCAAAAGACTTAGGAAGGGACTGAAGGATCAAATCCGTCTGTAGTTGGAAATCCATGTTGAAGTCAAGATGTTCCAACTGCTCAATCAGCCGAATCATCTTGTGGACATGATCCCCAACATTCTGTCCCTCAGACATCCTCATACGGAATAGCTGTCTAGATATCTCATACCTAGCATTCCTGCTGTGCTCACCATACAACTTTGTAGGTGAAGGAGGATCTCACTCGCACTCTGCATGTTCTCATGTTGCTTCTGTAACTCATTACTCATGGAAGCAAGCATGTAACACTTAGCTCTCATATCATGCTCCTTCCACTTATCCAAAGTTTCATGTTCCTCTTGTGTGGCCTCTGGAGGTAAGGGACCAGGAACATTTGAACATATCCTATATGTTCAAGGCTCAAGACAAGTTTCAAATTTCTTAGCCAATCAGACAGATTAGGTCCTATCAACCTATTGTGATCAAGTATGCTTGCAAGGATATTGGATGGTGGTGGTTGTTTTGCGCTCATTTTTATCAGAAAATTAACTGTAGAAAATAATCAGATTAATTAGTAAATGTATCATGTAATTAACCAAAATGATTATGGTCTTTTAATCAAATTGGTCCTCCCACTAACTTAGCGAATCCTACACTTCCAAAGTAGAAAACGAAAATCCTAATTGGATGGATTTCTAGTGGGTGATTGAATTCTTATAATTCTATTGATCATCCTCAGGTACATCCATTATTGGAATTACAATAAACTATAAGTGAGCAACTCCTTACCCATCACATCTCATGTGAGGTTCAATCATTTACCTAGCCCCTAATGCTCAAAATCTCAGGTACATCCATTATTGACTTATCTTGTATTAGTTAAGTTGATCCCATTGAGCCAGTAATTATGCAAATAATTTTAATGTCCTCAGGTACGTCCAATATTGGCCACCAAACCATTTACATATTTACAACATCTCATGCTTAACAATTATTCTTAAGAAAATCTCTTAAATTAATTGCATCTTATGCAACTACTTAAAATTTCTTAAAATAATTGCCCCAATGGAGGGCCTATGTTATAATTACTTTAATTATAGCATTTTCAACTTAATCATTTGTTTGGAAGATTTTATGGTCATTCTAATTACTATTAAGGTCTCACTTTTGCACATTATCCATTTAGCATGCATATATCATATAATTGCATACATTCCCATACATCTCATGCATTCATGGATAAGCAATAAATATGGTATGATCATGGACTTTCCAAGGGATTCAATTCTGAGCTACTAAGAATTGAATCAGGGCATTCCTAGGTGCATTTCATTCATTCATTCATTTTACAAGAGTTGCTGAAGGAGTACATAATCAACACTTGATCTTGAATTCCTCCCACTGGTCCCACCAATGCTCTTGACCTCCTTGAACTTCTTGCAATCCAATATCACATGGTAATCCTTGGCATACCAAGGCAAATTTACAAGAACTTAAATAAATGAAATTACAACCCAAAAATTATTACAAACTTAATAATACATGCCCAAAATAAATTAAAATAAATTAATTAATTTACAATCCCAAAGAAACATAAAAGAAATAAATCCAATCACATTGGTCTTTTATAGTCCATGATCATCCATCATGCATATCACTATTTAACAATTAAATAAAACATACATACTTAAATTAAATTGAATATCTCATATTCAACTTAAAAATCCAGATTTGAATATGATTCAAATAAATTTAAAAATTCATATTTGAATCTCATTCAAACAAATTTAAAAATTCAGATTTGAATCACATTCAAACAACTTTAAAAATTCAGATTTGAATTACATTCAAACATTTTTTAAAAAATCATATTTGAATCACATTCAAATATTTTTTAAAAAATCAGATCTGAATTTTATTCAAACAATTTTAAAAAATCAGATTTAAATATGATTCTTACAACTTTAAAAATTCATATTTAAATCACATTCAAACAACTTTTAAAATTCAGATTTGAATCACATTCAAACAATTTTTAAAATTCTGATTTGAATCATAATTTAATTGTATGATTAAAACTCTAATTAAATAATTTAATTAGACATAGGATGAGCTTTTAGATCATACAACAATTGTAAATTAAAAAGCAAACCTTGCGCCACCTTGAAGAACCATTGTTGCCGCCACCAATGGTGGCTTCACCTTGTGTGCCGCCACACATCCATTGCAACCAGCAATGGATCAATCATCTCATGATCAAATCACACAATTAAATCATATAATCAACAATCTAAATGGCAAATATAGTAGCTCTGATACCAATTGAAGGAACGGAAGCGTGAAAAACACAAGTTTATACCATTGAATTCAAAAATTTTCACCTAGGGTCACATGCATCATGCAAGATTTATTTTTATCTATTTGATTTCAATGATAAACAACATATTAAAACTCTTTTAATATGTTTTTGGATCTGTATTTGCCATTTAAGATTTTAAAATTAATCAGATTAATTTTAGAACCCTAGATTAAATCAAGAACGATTACACTAACCTCTTGATGCACTGCAGCGTGTCTGCACCTTTGAGATTCGTCTTTAGGACACCAGATGTTGTCCCTCTAGCTTGTCCACACCAAGAACACCTATGGCAGCCCTTGAACAGCTTCTAAAGCTTTTTCTATTAATTAGAAATTCAAGTTCTTCCTTTTAAGAGATTAGAGATGTAAACATGACACTAGAAACAATTTCTAGTGTTCTTAATTCAAGAGATTGATGGCTAATCTCTTTGAATTGATGAGAGATGAAAAAGAATAGATGAAAAGCCTCAAAGTGGCGTGAAAAATGAGAAGAGTGGCTGCTGGTTTTTTTTTCTTTTCATAACAACACTTAAATAGCTAGGTTAACACATTAAACCCTTGCCACATGTCACCCTTTGATTAGCTTTAGGTTTAAGTGACCCAATCACATTGTGCCAAGTGTCAAACCTATATTTAATCTTGATTTTAATCATCTTACATGATTAAAAAACATTTGACAAGCTTATGTGTAATCCCATATGTCACCATCTCATGATGCCACGTGTCACACTATGAAATGACCAAAATGCCCTTGTGTCTTAATTTTGAGTTCTTAACCCAAAATAATTATTTTTCTTCTTCTAATTAATTTATATCAAATATAAATTAATTAATTAATCTCTATTAATTAATTTCTCATTAATTAAATTCATATTTAAACACTTTAAATATAAATTTAATTTATACTACACATCCAATAATCTAGATTTGGTTTCAAGTCATGCTAGGGACTTTGCAATTTAATTGCAAACCAAACCTATTTAATTAATCAATTAAACTCTTTAATTAATTAATTAAATCATATTTAAATAGGTGATAACTTGTGTATGTGTGTGACTTACTAGGCTCATCACTAATTGGCAATGAGACATGATATCAACTCTTAATATCATCAGAACTCTTTCTTACCATAAATGATTTCTCTAAATCATTTTATGCACCTCATAGACCATGGTTAACACCTAGCATAGCATGCCATGGCCACCCAATTAGTAATAAGGTTTACCTTAAATGAACCTATAATCATATGTTACCATGCACTAGAATCTCTCTGTTACAAAATCCCAACTCAAGCTGGAGTCATGGTTTATGCCAAACTCCATTTGCTATGAATATTATGTTCTCTTTTAATTTCAGTTCTTGATTAAAAGATTTTCTCATCAGAAACTCTTTTCTGAATAAATCTATCTGTCCTGGCCAGGAACTTAAAACATCAAGAACAATTAAATGAACATAGGATTTTATCTCTATTTACTTAGAGGAACAGATTCCATTTTGATCAACATCTACCTCCATATATAACTAGTAGGAGCCAACACATGCCCATATACCCATACATAGTACAAGTATGAAAGCAGTATCAAACTCAAACTACCTATATACAAGATAACTGTGCTATCTCAGGTCTAAAGATTATATGCACTGATATGATTTATGACAAAACATTGACAAGAGTAAACTCCATGTGCTTGTCATAAGTGTCACTGGTTTGGCCTACTTATCATTTATAAGTGCCTATCATGTTTGTTATATGGCATGAGACTCACCATTCCATCTTATTTATATCTCATATAAATAACTTGGGAACAAACATAAATACAATCTTTCTGGATAAGTCATGTCCTTATTATGAAGTATCCTTGATTGTGAACCTATTTATGATACTTTGTGCTAGAAATATTGTCACTCATATTCTTAACAACTTAAGAATAATATTTCTAACAAAATATCAATGGACCTTTTCTATTACACATAAATATATTATGTAAACGGAAAAGTGGAAATGCCTTTTATTATTAAAATTATGTACAAGATACATACTAAATGATATGCTCTAGGGCATACTACTAACAAGTTCAACATTCTCAGGAATACACATTCTGGCCTTATATAACAACAAGCCCTCATCATTTACTGATAATTCTAGTTTCTTGCCATCCCGAGCCTCTTCCATCAACTTTTCATACTTATCATCCTTCTATGTAACTGCTTTAATTTGTTCTACTAGCATTGGCTTCACTTGCCAAGTAGCTACCATCTGCCCATCTTCATTAATCTCTAAATTAGCATGTAATACCCTTAACTCATGCACCATGGACAATGGAGAAACCCTCAAACCAGCCATAGTCTTGCGACTTAAAGCATCAGCTATAACATTTGCCTTTCCAGGCTGATAGTCTATCAAGCAATCATAATCTTTTATCAGCTCTAACCATCTCCTCTGCCTCAAATTTAACTCCTTTTGTGTGCCCAAGTACTTCAAACTTTTATGATCTGTGTATATATAACATCTCTCCCCATACAAGTAATGTCTCTAGATCTTCAAGGCAAAGACAATGGCTGCTAGCTCTAAGTCATGCATAGGATAACTCCTCTCATGCGGTTTAAGCTGGCGTGAAACATAGGCAATGACATTCCTATCTTGCATCAACACACAGCCTAATTCGTTATGAGAAGCATCACTGTATATGGTATACTCCTTACCCAAAGTGGGCAAGGTTAAGACTAGAGCTTCAGTTAAACGCCTCTTTAACTCATCAAAACTTTCTTGGCACTGATTAGTCCACTGAAATTTTACATCCTTCCTAAATAGCTTTCTTCATAACATTTCTAGGTGGCTTCCAATTAAGAATGGCTTCTACTTTGCTAGGATCCACTTGGATACCCTCTGCAGATACAATATGCCCCAAAAATGTAATCTCCTTTAGCCAAAACTCACATTTCGATAGTTTGGCATACAATTGCTTCTCCCTCAAAGTCTGCAATACTATCCTCAAGTGCTTGTCATGTTCCTCTGCATTCTTTGAGTACACCAAAATATCATCAATGAACACCACAACAAATTGGTCCAAATTTGACCTGAAGATAGTGTTTATCAGGCCCATAAAAGCAGCTTGAGCATTAGTCAACCCGAATGACATTACCAAGAACTCATAGTGGCCATACCGAGTCCTAAAGGCAGTTTTAGGAATACTTTGCTCCTGCAACCTCAACTGGTAGTAGCCTAATCTCAAGTCAATTTTGGAGAATATAGTTACATCCTTCAACTGATCCGATCCGTGGCAGAGGATATCTATTCTTTATGGTCACTGTTTCGCTATTTTGCAATTACCGCAAGTGCACGTATCACTAACAAGTAATAAAGTGATAAGTAGAGTATCATTCCCGTGAGGAATTTTGTTTAGCAAGTACCAATCTACACAGAAATCTTGACTATCTAGGCTATTGAACACTTAGGGAATGAAGTTTGTTAACTTTAAACACTAAAATGGTAAACTTAAAATGAAATGATTTATTTGAAGCAATTCTGGAATTAAGATTTCACACTTAAATCATACTAGGGATGTTATCTCGTTTATTTACTGAATTGAGGATCATTTTCCTTGATGGAAATCTGTCCTAAGCTATCCTAGATCCTCTCTCAAGGCATCTAGGGTGTATTCTAATTAACTCGGACCCTACTTTCATGGTGATCAAATGAATTAAAATCCTTTAAGACCTTTAACCAATTTTTAGGTTCCACAAAGGTATCAGCCTATATCTAGGTCAGAATTCCTAGGTTTAAGATCTCAATTTTCTAATGTTAATCTTTACCTTTCAGTCATTCAATTAACATCTATAATCATATCTAAGAGGGTACCAACACATAGCATGCATTAAGATTACAAGAAATTAAATCAAGAAACGAATCTCAAATCCAATAAATAAAACTCAGTGTTCATCCATAATAATAATTACAAGAGCTACTCTCCCAAATCTAGAATAAGAAAACTACTTGCTCATGTTGAGTTTAGCAAATGTCATGATAAAAAGCAAAAATAATAAAAAGAGAGTTATGCAAAAGGAATAAAATAATAAAATTATGTCTAAGGAGATGAAACGAAGGAACCAAAGAGAGTTTCAGCTTTGATCTTATGGAGCTTTAACTGAAAGACTTCTTTTGGTATTAATGTAGAGCACAACAACAGCAACCTTCAGCAGCATTCTCAACGATAGTGGCTGACCCCTTTTCCTGGTGTTTTCTTCTCTATTTATATTGATTGCTCTAGGGTTAGGTCATTTTGAGTCCAAAAGGCTTTAAGAGTCTTATTCAAATCAGAAAACAGGAGGGGAATTCGAGTCAAAAAGTAGGATGTAGCATAGTACACAGCCCTTGTGTCACTACACTGGTGTCGCAAAGTAGGGCCGTGTAACTTGCTGGAGGAGAATCGTGCGGTCTTGTTTTGGCACAGAAAGTTACACAGGTATGTGCCAACTACACGGGCCTGATCACATGGGCCATGTACTTTTGTTCCCCTAAGGTTCTTCAAGCTTGCTCCCGGCAGAGACTTACACGGGTCCCTGTAGATTACACCGATCTACTTACACGACCCGTGAACTTATTTTTCTCATCGATTCTCTTGGCTTTCTTCCGGCAGGGAGTTACACGAGTCTGGTGCTTGGTTTACACAACCGTGTACTTTGTATCAGCAGCACTTCTTTGTCTTTTTACCTCTCCAAGCTTTCCTTTTGCATATCCATCCTTTGGGGCTTCACCAAAACACCTGAAATAACACAGAAAACATGGAATTAAGGGCTTGGCAATAGAATTTTTGAAAACTAAAGAAATCAAGTATTATTCATGAAAATACTCGTCTAAATGCTATGATTTAGAATACAAATGTGCTTAAAAATATCTATATAATTCAAGTGTATTAAATACCCCCAAACTCAAACTTTTGCTTGTCCTCAAGCAAAACAAAACTCTAGTTTAAATCATATTTCAGGGGATACTTAGGAATACAACCATCAATTTAATAAGCATAGAATTGAACTCCTCCAACCTTCATACCGATTTCCCTCTTTCAAGGCATAAGGGTTCTAACAGCTGCCTGTTTGGAACTTCACCTCATTTTATGGTGTTTCGACTAATTATTCCTCTATACAAGACCGTTAGTAAGCCACAAACAACCTGTTTTATCGGGATAGAATTAAGAAACACTAACTCCCCCAATTCTGCCTCTTTCATAAGTAATTGAGATGAGATGTTTCAATTCTAACTCCATAGGCATATCTCAATTTTCTATCTCCACTAATGTAGCATGCGTTTTTCAAAAGATCAAAAGGTCTTTAAAAGGGTTGTGATGGGGCTAAGGGGCTAATGACTTGGCTACCAATGAAAGGATTTTAGGGAATGCAAATATGAGGATAGTATGTGTGCATAAAATCTAAGTATATTGAGTTTATTTCTACACATTTTGTGTGGAAAGGAAGGGCTTTTGGCTTTTTTTTTTATACTGTCAAGCATGCTTCCATGACACTTTTCTTGGGACTTTTTTTTTTAATTGCATACTAGCATTATTTCTTGAGTTCTACATCCTCTCTTCATTTTCTTTATGCATTTTGCTTCCTCAAAAGGGTATGGTAGGTGTTTAGGTTAGGGGTTAGGTAAATAATATGGGTAAGCAATAAATTCTAAGGGATAAATATAGGCTTTAAGTTGGCTACAAGGGATATATTTTAATTAGGGTTGGCTAAGGCTTAGTGAGGTTATATCAAAGAATGCTTTAATCATCTCTTCATCAAACGTATGCTAGGATTTCGCCTTGATAGGTTCGAGAGATATGTTCTAGAGTTAGTGAAGCAATTCTTGAGTTTACTTGTGTTTCAAAATTTGTTCTCCTAATTTTACAAATTTAATGTGATAAATTAATAGTTATGAAGAGGTTTAGCCAGCCTAGTTCCATAAAAGAGATTTGCTTCTTCACAAACAACAAGTTAGAATCCCTTTTTACCCATCTAGATACGTTCATTCCTCTTTCCTGTGGAGTCCAATTATTAGCTTACAAAAATTTTGGTTATAGTGCTAAGTTTCACAATTTACAATCCAAACATTTTCATGTAATTGAATTCAACACACAAGAATAATGTAGCTGAATTTAAATAATGCAATGATTTGCATCTAATGATATGCAAGTGCAAATGTATCCCCCCCCCCCCAAAAAAAAAAAACTCAAATTAGACATTGTCCTCGATGTCAATATAATGTGCAATATTGGATGATGCGTAAAAAATTTTAAGGAAGCATAATATTTATTAAGCATGGAAAATTTTTGAACATAAAGCAGATAAACGAGACCTATGGTTTTAAGTTAAGACTAAGGCATGTAAGATATTACAATGAAGATCATACCCTATAGTCTTATCTCTAAAAGGCTTCTAATGATGATGATGGTGATCCTTGCTCCTCTTCCTCCTCATCCTCCTCATTTAGTTTGTCCATTAGAATGTCCAGCTTATTATGTGCTTCTTGGAGGCTGTCCTCGATAGCTCGCATCCTGCCGTATATTGTGTTCTCCATGCACTGCAGGTATGCAAGGACCGGGTCTATTGGTGGTGGTGTGTATGGAGGCACTTGGCCAGGGGATTCTTCGAACATCCGCTCTTGCCTTTCTTCTTGGGGTTGTGAAGTCTCACCGAGTCCCTCCCTTGCCTCGTCTCTCCGAGGGATCGTGTTTCCTTCAGCGTCCACCAAGTAGCATTTGTTGCCCACCTTCTTACATATCGCCATGGACATGCAAATAGTCTGATCAATTTTCAATGTTCCAGTAACAAAGCGCAGTCTGTGATGTCCTAGAACAAAGCCGAAGTGGAGGGCAATAGTGGTGACAAGGTCTCCAAGCACTATGTGCCCGGTAGGCTAATAGCAAAGGCATCGGAGATGGTTGCACAAGAAAAAGCTAGTGCTGCACCACTGCTCGGTGACCATGCACCATAGGAAAAATAACTCACTAGCATTGACAATGCCGAGGTTATCGCCATGGCCCATTATGGTGTGGGCAGCAAACCGATGCATGTATCGCAATGTCGGACTAGTGATGCCCGTTGATTTGGATTTGTTAGAGTTGTAGGGCTCTGTGTTAGGTGCAATAGAATCCCAAAAGTTGATGTTGTTGTACAGCATGCGGTTTCTTGGGATTTCTTGGTGGCCGATACTATCAAAGCCGAAGATGGCATTGAACTCATCCATATTCATTACCCGGTCTACACCAAGTGGACGAAACTTGATTCTGCCTCTATCTTCCCTGTCAGTGGGCCATAAGTTGGCCTTGAAGTTGCCCAAAAATTCCAGTGTTGTGTCTTTGTAGGCCAAAAATTTAAGTTGGGTGAACCTTGTCCACCCAATGCTATCAAGTAGCCCATTGATTTCTTCTAGCAACCCGATTTGCTCTAAAAGCGGAAAGTCTATGTATTTGGTGGAGGATATTTTTCATGAATGAAGTCGGGTACACATTGCCTTGTGGGCGTCATCTCGAAATCCCCAAGGAATAGAGATTTCGGGTTGTGGAGCGGGTTGTGGCTGTGGTTGTGGTGGGAGTGGGGCTTGTTGAGATGGTTGTTGAGTGGTTTCCCTCATTCTTGGGCGTTGGGTTGGATAAGGTGAGGATTCTCCTCTTTGTTGTGAAGAAAAGCCGATTCTTCTTGCAGATCTCTTTGCAAGAGCCATGGGTGTGTTTTTGGGGAGGAGAAGAGTATGATTTTGGTGAAAGGATATGAGATTTGAGAGGTTTTTATAGGCTAGGAAGGGAGTAGATGAAGGGTTTTGTGTTTATGAAGGGTTTTAATGCTAGGGGTGTATTTAAAGAGCCATTAGGACTCTTCGTTTCGTGCGTTTCAGCCCCCAGGAGTCGCGTCTATGATGAGATACACGGGGCGTGTATCACTACACGGGTCTCGACATGTAGGGCTGTGTAATTGCACATATGGGACCCGTGTAACTTCCTTTCTCTCAGATTTCTTTACTGGATATGTTACACGGCCCGTGTAAAATTCAAGGAGCCCCATGTAACCTTCTGTCTCTCAGTTATTCTGCTAGAGACATTACACGGTCCGTGTAATTTGGTATATGGACCTATGTAATTTTCTGCCTCCCGAAGGGTTGAGATTGCATGGAATTTATAGACTTCCAGAAAGTTACACGGGGCGTGTACTACCGTGTAAGTTTCTGGTTTCTCAAATCTTTGGCAAATGAAAAGTTTATAATTCTAACACATGAAATGGAGATGCAAAGATTAGCAGTAGATTTACTTCCCCGGTTTTTGTTCAATTTTCCCTTTTATGGTTTTGACTTGGTCATTCCCTTCCTCTTTTGATCTCTATTCCTCTTTTTAAGAATCCTACAAAATGAAATGCTAATGAGTATGAAACAAAAATTTAATATTGAATAAAAAGAAAAGAAGAGAAGTTCAGAAAAGTTTTGGGTTGCCTCCGAAAGAGTGCTTGTTTATAGTCTTTAGCTAAACTTTGCTTGTTTATGGTCTTTCAGTAGGAGGACTGAGAGTGCAATTTACTCCCATTTCTATGGGTTCTCCCTAAAAGTAAGGCTTTAGCCTCTGCCCATTGACCTTGAATGCACCTAAGGTTTCGCTCCATACCTCTACTGCTCCATGCGGGAAGACTTGGGTGACCTTGAAAGGTCCACACCATCTTGGTTTCAGCTTCCCTAGAAAGAGTTTCAATCTAGAGTTGAATAAGATGACAAGATCTCCTTCTTTTATCTCTTTCCTTGCTATGCGCCTGTCATGCCATCTTTTGGTTTTATCCTTAAAGATTTTGGCATTTTCGTATGCATCTTATCGGATTTCTTCCAGCTCATTTAGTTGTAAGAGCCTTTTTTCACCAGCAGCCTTGAGGTCAAAGTTTAGTACCTAAATTGCCCAGTAGGCTTTATGCTCAATTTCAACGGGGAGATGGCATGATTTTCCATAAACCAGTAAGAAGGGTGCTGTGCCAATTGGGATTTTATATGCAGTGCGATATGCCCATAGTGCATCATCTAGCTTCATGCACTAGTCCTTCCTGGATCTGTTTACAGTTTTCTCCAGGATCTGCTTTAGTTCCCTGTTTGATATTTCTACTTGACCACTGGTTTGAGGATGATAAGGTGTGGCCACCTTGTGAGTCACTCCATACCTTTTCAATAGTGTTTCGAATTGTTGATTGCAGAAGTGGCTTCCTCCATCACTGATTATCGTTCGTGGTGTGCCAAATCTTGTGAAGATGTTCTTTTTAAGGAACTTGGTGACCACTCTTGCATCGTTGGTTGGCGTTGCAATAGCTTATACCCATTTTGACACATAATCAACTCCAACCAGGATATACTTGTTTCCATGGGAAGAGGGAAATGGTCCCATTAAGTCTATTCCCCATACATCAAATAATTCTATCTCAAGTATACCATGTAATGGCATTTCATTCCTTCTTGAACTATTACCTGTTCTTTCACACTAGGTGAATTAATTTTAATGTTATCAATATGTCATTTTTTATAGTCCTCAAGTGTGGGTATATGTTACCAATTTCATTTTAAACTTTATTGCAATTTATCGGATTTTAGTATGCTATTTTGACCTAGCCAGATGACATAGTTTTCTCGGTTTTCGAGTTCTGGTCTAAATTACAAACTTGTAGGTCTATGTCTTAGTGAACTTTTTCCACAAATTTTAGGTCATTTGGAGTTTACTAGACCAAGTTATGGTCATTTTACTATTGCTGGACAGATTGCACTAAAATGGTAAACTTAGGTCATTTTTAGGTCATTTCCGATTCTGGTAGTTTTTATACCCAAATTTATGTAAGCATTTGGACTTACTTATTATCATTTCTGGGTTTTGGTGTCTTCATAAGAGTTGTAGCTCTATGTCTAAGCTATCCATGGTATAAATTTTAGGTCATTTGGACCTGTTTTGAGTGAGTTATGGCCAAAATACTGACTGTTGTTCAAATGGTCAATTTTCAGGTTTGTAAAGTCGCTAATCCGGATTTGGTCAATTCTCATGTCACTTTTTGGACAAAATTTAGGTAGGCTTTCTTCATGAAAGTTGGCACATTTTGTGCCTAGTTTCACCTCCAATTGGCCTCATACAATTGGAGTCACAATTCCATTTATAGCCTAAAACACATACTGCCCTTAACACATTTTTGAATCCTTAACCATTCACACATTCAACTAACCATACTTCATTCCCAAACCAAATTCTGCATTTGTATCATACCACAACCATTTATCACTTCATTTTATAGTCACTTTAGGTAGAATACAATGACTTTAAATACACCAAATACAATTCTTAAATTACAAAGTCCATTTATAACAACATAAATACATAATACTCCTAACCATTACATATAACTTCCATCATCAAATTACATATTCATTCTCTACTAAATCATATACATATGTTGTTACTTTTAGTACCATAATTCAACAAACCTTTCATGAATTTAAACCCTTCCAACTTCACCATAAGGCTGCCCAAATTGTTCATATACATCAAGCTTCCTAATTTCAACATGTGGTCTCACTTTACATTCGCAATTCACACATATACATAAAAAACAAACTCTTATACATTTAAGCACTCTAATTAACTTCATTACCCATCAAATTCATATAAGAACAAACCACTTACCTTTCACTTCCATGGCTGCCCAAAATGGTACACTTCAATAACTCATCAAACCTCAACATATCTTCTACAAATTAACTCACCACAACACCCACACAAGCTTTAACAAAGAAAGGATGAAGAAATGGTTACTTATCTCTTGTGGACTTCCTCAAATCTCCACTAAATCTCTTCTTTCTTGTTCCCTAAAGGCTGCCCAAAGTGTGTAGACCACTTTTAATGAAGACACTTATAGGAATCATGGCTTGAATCATGGTAGATGAGGACTTTGCATGAAACGGCCATGGGAGAGTTTGAGAGAAACCATTTTTGGCCATGAGAGAGCTTGGTGAGGATGATGAAGTGAGTGGGGAATTCTGTCCCCATTTTAAGTATTTATGTGTCCACTTAGTGCTGCACTAAACATAGTTTAATTATATTATATTCTAAGGTTTCAATAATTACAATTTTTACCTTAATTTCTCTTAAATTACATTTTATCTTTAATTCCATTTTTCATTTGATTTTCCAAATGTAATACTATTTATTTTTCATTAACATTTAGGTCAAAATCCAACTCTAGGTGTCAAATGACCAAAATGTCCCTATTCAGGTTGTACTCTCGATTTTTCAATAACACCAATTTTTGTCGATTTCTCGATTTTTCGTTTTTTTTTATTAATTAATTAATTTTTCTTTGACATTTTTAATGTCATTTATACTTCAATAGATGTTTATTTAAATCTTAAAAATATTTTCCAGGGTTCTCCATCGTCCAGGACTAGTCAACGTTCCTCGCCGCAACTTCCCGGTGCGGTCACCCATCGCTATGGTTTCTGGCTCGTTTAACTTAATCACATTTCATTGCTCTTATTTTTCCTTTGTTTTTCTTGATTTTTCCTTTATTTTTCTTGTATTTTCCTCTATTGTATTTCATTATTGTATGTCTCCTCACTAACATTTAAGTATAATTTCAAGCATTCTAGCTGTCCAGACAGACACCGGTCACCGGAACAGTAGAACGCACTACCGAATATAGGGGTGTTACATTTAGTGTGAGAGGGTTTCCACTGAAGAAGAAGAGAAGACAATCTGATTTTTCTTTTGTTATTTTATCCCTTTTTAAGTATTTTATGAATGCTTGGTAAGTGGTGATTTGGCTAAAAGCTTTTTAATGACATCATATTATGTTATAATGGAGTTTTTATTTCATTTTTTTGTTTTCTTTTCTTTTCTTCTTTAATTACTCATTTTTAGTTAAATTTTTAACAATATTTATTCATATTTTATATCGTAATAATTATTTATTTAACTGGAAAAGTTGGCCAAAAAATCATCTCTAAAGACAAAATGACCAAAATGCCCTCTATTTGGCATATTGAGCCAAAATCGTCTGTACCAATCTAAAAATTTTCTAAGCATTTTCTTGGTATTTTAATCCCATTGAAACCTCAATGACTCTTCTCTGGAGTCTTAAAAATTATTTCATAAATTTTCTCCCGAGTTTAGGGCTTCTAGCTACGAAAACCGCAACTCCCCACTAGGTTACCTATCACTAGGGCACCGGCTCATTTAACTTAGCTGTATTTTATTTCTAAAATTTTTCCTTAATTTTTCTTATTAGTATTGAATTATTTATGACTCCTCACCCTAGTCTAAATATTTTTCTAGACGTTCTAGTTGTCCGGACCAACACCGATCACCGGAACAATAGATTATATGGAATTACTACAGTGAGGATGTTACATAATCACATTAAGCCAAGTATCAAAGCTAGGTTTAATCTTGACTTTGATCATCTTACATGATTGGAAGACAAATGGCAAGCTTATATGGTGCCATGTGTCACCATCTCATGGTGCCACATTTCACCTTGTGAAATGACCAAAATACCCCTGTGTCTTAATTTTCAGTTCTCAACCCAAAATAATTATTTCTCTTCTAATCAATTTATATCAAATATAAATTAATTAATTAATCTCTATTAATTAATTTCTCATAATTAAATTCATATTTAAACACTTTAAATATAAATTTAACTTATACTATACATCTAATAACCTAGATTTGGTTTCAAGTCATGCTAGAGACTTTGCAATCTAATTGCAAAATAAACATATTTAATTAATCAATTAAACTCTTTAACTAATTAATTAAATCACATTTAACATGGTGATTACTTGTGTATGTGTGTGACTCACTAGGCTCATCACTAATTGGCAATGAGATATGATATTAACTCTTAATATCATCAGAACTCTTTCTTACTATAAATGATTTCTCTAAGTCATTTTAGGCATCTCATAGACCATGGTTAACACCTAGCATAGCATGCCATGGCCACCCAATCAGTAATAAGGAATACCTTAAATGATCTTTAATCATATGTTACCATGCATTAGAATCTCTCTGTTACAAAATCCCAATTCGAGCTGGATTCATAGTTTATGTCAAACCCCATTTGCTATTAATATTATGTTCTCTTTTAATTCTAATTCTTGATTAAAAAGATTTTCTCATCAGAAACTCTTTTCTAATTAAATCTGTCTTTCCTAGCCAGGAACTTGAAACATCAAGAACAATTAAATGAACTTAGGATTTTATCCCTATTTACTTAGGGTAACAGATTCCATCTTGATTAACACCTGCCTCCATATATAACTAGTAGGAGCCAACACATGCCCATATACCCATACACAATACAAGTATGATAGCAGTATCAAACTCAAACCACCTATATACAAGATAACTGTGTTATCTCAGGTCTAAAGATTATATGCACTGATATGATTTATGACAATGCATTGACAAGAGTAAACTCTACGTGCTTGTCATAAGTGTCACTGGTTCAGCCTACTTATCATGCATAAGTGCCTGTCATGTTTGTTATATGGCATGAGACTCACCATTCCATCTTATTTACATCTCATATAAATAACTTGGGAACAAACATGGTTACAATCTTTCTGGATAAGTCATGTCCTTATTGTGTAGTATCCTCAATTGTGAACCAATTTATGATACTTTGTGCTAGAAATACTGTCACTCATATTCTTAATAACTTAAGAATAGAATTTCTAATAAAATATGAATGGACCTTTTCTATTACACATAAATATATTATGTAAACGGAAAAGTGAAAATGTCTTTTTATTAATAAAACATATACAAGATACATACTAAATGATATGCTCTAGGACATACTACTAACAAAATGAAAATTTATTCGAAATTCTTAATAATCAATTTAATGTAATTTATTATAACTAAATCAAATTCCATCAAAATGGATATAACTTAAAATTATATATATTTTAAGTGATAAAATTATACTTTCTTATTATATATCATTCTATTTTATTTTCTTTTCTAATTAACAATCTCTCTCTCTTTTTTTTTATATGATAGACATACAACATAGAAACAGACATAGATACAGACACGTACATGGATACTAACACAAATAGATATTAATACAGACACAAATAATTATAGACACAGACACAGGCGTAAACATAAAAAGTTAAAGATAGACATTAACACAGACAAACCTAAAGATAGATACAGACATACACAACTATATAGATAAACACAAATATAGATTCAAACAAAAATAGAAAAATAGAGATGTAGCCATAAATATAGACACTGTCATAAATAGATATAGACATGGACAGACAGACACAAACACATATACAGAATAAACGTAAATAAACACAAACACATATAGACATGTAGAAGACAAATGCAGACACAAATATAAACACATATATAGACACAAACAGATAGACATAGATATATATAGACGTAAATAGACAGACAGATATAAACATAAATATAGACACATACATAGATACTAACATATATAGATATAGATAGACAGACACAGACACAAAAACAGATGCAAACATATATAGATATAGACATACATAGATACAAATAAAAAAACATACATAGATAAACTCAAATATTTACAGAAGTAGACAAACAAGCACAAATGTAGATATAAACACATATAGATATGGGCAGATAGACACAAACACATACAAATGTAGACAGACAAATAAACATAAATACAAACATAGAAATAAATGGACAGACATATATTGTAACATCCTAACTTTAGGCAGCTTCGTACATTCTACTGTTTCGGTGACTAAAATCTGTTCAGATAGCCAGAACGTCTGGAACCACACTTAAACTAGAGTGAGGAGTTATAATTAAATTAAATAAAGATCAATTAAGGTTGAAGAAAAAAAAAATAAAAGAAGTAGAGTATAATCGATTAAATGAGCATAAGCCTCAATGATGGGTGACCTCATAGGGAAGTGACAGTGAGTTAAGTGCTACTCCAAATTCATATGGGACTCTGTGAGACTTTTGTTTAAGACTTAATTTAAGAATTATTGGGTATAAATAATCCAAGGAAATGAAAAGAAATAAATGCTAAGAACTTAATCGGTATTAAAGATAAATATGGATTATAACCCGATGAAGAGTACTTTGGTCATTTTACTTAAAGAGTTGACTTTTGATTAAAATGTCAATTAAATTAAGCGGGATTAATGTATTAGAATGGAATATAAATTATTAAGAAGAGTATGGAATTTTAAGGTGGATGTGTGACACCCCTTACCCGTGTACTGTATACCCGAGTAAGTAATGCCACACGGTGTACCGGCACACTCTAATATACCTTAATTAATTTTCATCATAATTTTGAATATAACTTGTAAAATAAAACTCATTTAAGTCATTTATTGAATTCATAATTTATTTGAGGTTCCGAAAATTTTATAGAAAATCCGGCAGAATACCGGCTAAAAATGGAGAAAACAGTTCTTCGGAACCTGTTAAAAAACACTTCCAATAAACAGATTCATTCATTCTCAACTCCAATATCAACACAAAACTCAATATCAAGATTTCAACATTTCAATTTCTATTCTCATTCATCATTCACATGTGATGTTCACATATAAATCACAAGTAAACATTTACTTTTCCATTAACAAATACAATTTTCATAATTTACATATACATTAATATACATTACACAAGTTTAATTACATATGAAGAAAAATCAAAATTAAATTACAAAATGTCAAAATGACACCTAGTGTCCTACCAATGCAATGAAGTTGAGGTGACACGGACACCGAGCGAATCGCGGATGGACTCACCCAGTCTGTGGTCTACTGGGCTCACGATCGAGGTCTCCAGTACCTACGCGTGGCAAAAGCAACGCGCTAAGCAATAATGCTTAGTGGTGCAATAATATAATAGAAGAAAATAACAAGAAAATGAATGTGTATAGAATGTGTATGCTTTCTTTGTTTGGTATTGGTATATCCATTATTTCGTTAACGTTGTTCACTTTTATTCATTTGGTTGCCCAAGTAACCTACACTAGACGCATCGGATGGATAACGGGTAACCGCATCGGGTACCTAGCACTCGGGCCGTCACACCATCGGTCACATATGCATCTCCTGTGCAAATGTAATGGCTAACAAGTCAGAATAATATCGAGCACAAGGCCAAGTCTCAATACAAAGTCGAATGGCTAAAAGCCATGAAATCACGGAATGGCATATTGCCATGTGCGATCTTGCTAATCGAACCCTATTGGCATGCCAAACTATCCAAACCAATCTTGTTAGGTATACTAGGGCATTTGAAACTTTTAAATTCTTCAATTTGTGAATTTCATGTTTTGGTGTTACTATTCACCTCATTGGTCAACAAAAATGTTGACTTTTGGATAGAAAATATGTACATTGACTTTGGTACTCCCAACATACCACATTTTGTATTTAAAACTTGTTGGCATTAAGTGTTAATACCATTTCAAGTTTAAACCAACACAAGCAGAATTTTCAGTTTTGGTGAGTCAACTTCACTGTTCCATTGGACACTGTTTCTGTGGGAATTTGAAGAAATGTAAAACATGAAAGTTGTTCCTTATTTTGTCTAGTTTAATTTCCTTTTTTGAATCACTCCATTTGGAGTTTTTTAGCTCCAGATATGGTCCAAAAACCACAGCTGGCCGGATTCCCATTCTGCAGAAATTACCATATCTACAGTAACATGAACAGTGACTTCCACTGCCATTTGGGTTAGGTTCTGGCCATAATTTGGGGTAGGTTCCTTCATGAAAGTTGTTTTTCTATGTCTTAACTTGTTGCTGTAAAAATTTCAGGTCAATTGACCATATCTACAGTGAGTTATGGCCAAATGAACAGTTACTGTTCATTTGGTCAATTCTGCAGAACCAGTTACAGGGTATCCGGATTGGGGCCAAGTTTTGGTCCTCTTGCTTTGGTCTTTTGGGTATGGTTTCTTCAGCAAAAATGTGCCATTATAAGCCTAGTTTCATGTCCAATTGGCCAAACACCAATTGGACCAACACAGCCCAAGTTCTGGCAGTGCAAGTGGACTGAATTTTCAGTCCCTCTGCTGCTGTCCTAGGGCAGCCTGCAACTTCACTTTGCAATCCTATTTTTCAGTCCATTCTATGGTCAAATTACCTAAAATAGTCACTAATTGACCATTAAAAAGTTCTATAACAATTTCCTAAGCCAAGTCACATTTTCACCTTTCCAAACCCTAATGTCCAAATCAATTTGCTCATAAACTTTAATTAACATACTTAGTTCAATATCCATGCATATTAATACCTTAACCATCATTTCTAGCCACTCTAAGTTTATTAAAACAATCAAACTCATCCTTCCATAGGGCTGCCAAAAATTGAAGGTACCCTTAACACATATAATTTACTTCAATTTCTTAAAATCTCTTAGCTCAAAATGATGTTCTAACTAAGATTAAAAGAGTGAAAATGAAAGTGTAGCACTAACCTTGAATGGGCAGAATTTCCAAAGCCCCAAACTTCACTTTCTTTCCTCTTGTTGGCTGCCAAAAGCTTGTTTAAGATGTGGGGTAAAGTTTTAATGAAGAGAGGTTAGAGAAATATGGTGGAAGTGAGGGAAATCTAAAGCTTGAAAAAGCTTAAATGGAGGGTGGCCATGGAGCTAGGTTTCGGCTGGCTTTTTGGGGAGGGAGAGGGCTGCTGCAATTTTGTTATTTTGGTCTTGTTTAGTCTCTTTTATTTGTTAGTCAAAGGATAGCTCAATTGTGATTGGTCATAATTTATAAATGACATCATCAAGATGTCATAAATGAGCTTTTCTTTGATTTTTCTTTTCTTTTCATCACTACTCAATTTCAATTTAATTTCTAGTAATGTTTATTCATATTTTATGTCATATTAATTATTTACTCAACTGGACAAGTCGGCCAAAAATCACCTCTGAAGGCGAAATGACCAAAATGCCCTCCGTTTGGCTTAACGGGTCAAAATTGTCTGTACCGATTGAAAAATTTTTCTAAGTATTTTCTTGGCATTCTAATGCCATGCGAACCTCAATAACCCTTCTTCGAGTCCCAAAATTATTTTATAATTTTTCCCCGGTCTAGGGCTCCTCGTTATAGAACCGCAACTTCCCTCTGGTTACCCATCGCTAGGGCACCGGCTCGTTTAACTTGGTGGTATTTTATTTCTAAAATTTGTACTAAATTTTTCTTATTAGTATCTGAGTTAATTTTGGTTCCTGACTTGAGTTTAAATATTTTTCCGGATGTTCTAGCTGTCCGGACCGACACCGGTCACTAGAACAGTAGAATGTACGGAGTTGCTACCGGGAGGGTGTTACAACTCTTCCCCTCTAATTTAAATTTCGTCCTCGAAATTTACCTGATGCAAACAGTTGAGGGAACTGTTGCCTCATCGTCTCTTCACTTTCCCAAGTTGCCTCCTCGGTGTTGTGGTGCCTCCAAAGCACTTTCACCAATGGAATTTGCTTGTTTCTCAACTCTTTCACTTCCCGAGCCAACATCCGTAGAGGTTCTTCTTCGTATGTCAAATCCGGCTGTATTTCAATTTCTTCTCTGGAGATGACATGTGAAGGATCTGAGCGGTATCTTCTGAGCATAGACACGTGGAACACATTGTGGATCTTGTCCAGCTCTGGTGGTAAAGCTAGCCTATAGGCCACTGGACCCACACGTTCAATGACTTCATATGGGCCAATGAACCTAGGGCTCAACTTACCTTTCCTTCCAAACCTCAATACTTTCTTCCATGGTGACACCTTGAGGAACACTTTGTCGCCAACCCCATATTCTATTTCTTTCCTCTTCAGGTCGGCATAAGATTTACATGCATGCGAGGCAACCTTTAAGTTGGCTTTGATTGATTTTACCTTCTCCTCACTGTTTCACCGTGTCCGCCCTACCGCTTGTCTTCGCCAATTCACCCAAAGACACCGAGTTCTACATTTTCTCCCATACAGCGCTTCATACGGGGCCATTTGGATACTGGCTTGGTAGCTATTGTTGTATGCAAATTCTGCCAGTGGGAGGTATCTATCCTAACTTCCCTCAAACTCAATGACACAACTCCTCAGCATATCCTCAAGGACCTGACATATATTTCATGTTATTGTTATCATTTTAGTTCAATATTTGTACTAATTCAATTGGTTCAATTGTTTACCTGGATTACTCTTTCGGATTGCCCATCCGTCTGAGGATGGAAAGCTGTGCTGAAATGGAGTTCTATACCCAAGGATTCATGCAACTTCTTCCAGAATCTCGATGTAAACCTTGGGTCTCGATCAGATATGATGGAAAGTGGAATTCCATGCAGTCTAACTATCTCACTGATATACAATTCTGCTAACCTCTCTAGTGAGTAGTCAGTCCTAAATGGCAGAAAATGTGCTGACTTGGTCAATCTATCCACTATTACCCATGCTACATCATGCTTCTTCCGGGTGAGAGGTAGACCACTTACAAAATCCATGGTGACCCGATCCCATTTCCATTCAGGTATGCGTATAGGCTGTAGCAAACCTGATGGAACTTGATGTTCTGCCTTGACTTGCTGACATGTCAAGCATTTAGTCACATAGTCAGCAATATCCCTCTTCATACCAGGCCACCAATACTGAAGCTTCAGATCATGATACATCTTTGTACTTCCTGGGTGCATAGCATATACACTGGTGTGTGCCTCTTTTAGAATACTGGTCTTCAATTCCCCATCATCTGGTACACACAGTCTTCCTTTGTAGTACAGGCACCCATCTGCTTTCACCCCATAATCAGTTACTTTTCCCTCTGAGATCTTGCTCATAATGGCCATTAACTTTTCATCTGCCTTTTGCCCATCTAAAATCTGCTGTAGCAGGTTTGGCCTCACTTGCAACTCAGCCAAACTCCATCTCGAATCAAAGATAGACGGGCATTCAATGATCTCAAGGCTGTCATGGATTTTCTGCTCAAAGCATCAGCAACTATATTTGCCTTCCCACGATGGTAGTCAATTACACAGTCATAATCCTTCAGGAACTCAATCCATTGCCTCTGTCTAAGGTTGAGCTCCCTCTGAGTTGGCAAATATTTTAGACTCTTGTGGTCTGTGTAAATGTAGCACTTTTCACCATACAAGTAATGCCTCCATATCTTCAGTGCGAAGATAATTGCCGCAAGCTCTAGATCATAGGTAGGGTAGTTCTGTTCATGTGGCCTTGACTGCCTGGAAGCATAGGCGACCACCTTCCTCTCTTGCATCAATACACACCCTAACCCATTATGAGAGGCATCACTGTAGACCACGAAGTCCTTTCCTGACACTGGTTGTGTTAATACAGGTGCCTCTGTCAACATAGCCTTCAACTTCTCAAAACTGGTCTAACACTTGTCATTCCAGTCAAATTTGACATTCTTGTGTAACAACTTGGTCATTGGAGCAGCTATTAGGGAAAATCCCTTCACAAATCTCCTGTAATACCCAGCTAGCCCCAAAAAGCTTCTGACCTCAGTTGTATTCCTGGGAGGCTTCCATTCCATCACTGCTTCTATTTTCTTGGGATCCACCCTAATCCCATCAGCTGACACTATGTGTCCAAGGAATGCAATCTCATTCAGCCAAAAGTCACACTTGGACAACTTAGCATACAGCTTCTTTTCTCTCAGGGTTTGCAGAACAATTCTCAAATGCTCATCATGTTCTTCCCTGGTCTTGGAATACACCAAAATATCATCAATAAAGACCACTACGAACCGATCTAAGTGTGGATGGAAGATACAGTTCATAAGGTCCATGAATGCCGCTGGTGCATTTGTTAAGCCAAAGGGCATCACTAGGAACTCATAATGCCCATATCGGGTCCTGAATGTAGTCTTTGGCACATCTGCATCCTTCACCCTCAACTGATGATATCCTGATCTGAGATCAATCTTGGAAAACACTCCTGCTCCCTTCAACTGATCAAACAGATCATCAATTCTAGGCAACGGATATTTGTTCTTCACAGTCACTTTATTCAACTGCCGGTAATCGATGCATAGTCTCAAAGTCCCATCCTTCTTTTTCACAAACAGCACTGGAGCTCCCCATTGTGACACACTGGGGCGTATGAACCCCTTATCAAGCAACTCTTGCAACTGAGTTTTCAACTCCCTCAATTCAATGGGTGCCATCTGATGTGACTAATCCGCAAGTATACGGGTCGTCTCAAGTAATAAAGTGATGAATCAAGTATCGTTCCCACGAGGATTTGCTGTTTGATTACTAAACTATGAATGAAGCGATTATTTGGGCTAATGATTAATGAATAAATGGTAAATGTAAATGAGCAAGGTAAATTGATTAATCCAATTGAAATGGGTAAAGAGCAAACAAATAAATTCTAATTCTAGCTCGCAATTAAACTAAAATTAACAATGGGTAATTTAAGCAAAAGTCTAATTATGGTAAAAGTGATTCCAGAGTTGGGGGTTTATGCAAAAATTAATTGGGATTTGTCTTGGGCATTCCAATTTTTAAAAGAAAATAGAGTTTGAAGGAAATTGATTCTAAATCCCTTTGATATCTTTTTCAAGCAAATCAAAGCGTATTCTAAAATAACCAAACCTACTTTCGTATGTATTTGATTATTTTAAAACCCATTAAGTTTTGTAACCAATAATTAATTCCTCTTAAAGTCCTAGTTTATTTCTAAATCTAGGTGATTTTAAGTTCCAATCCTTGATTAACTATCAATGACTTTCACCTTTCGGTCCTTCAATCAAAGATTAACACAATACCCAATGGGTACCAACATTAGGCAAGTAAATCAAGCACACAAGGAAGGAATCAAAACTCATATTTATGTAAAATAAGAAAATACCCAATCCAAATCCACAAATTAATCTAAAACATATTTCCCAACTCTGAAATCTAAAGAAATTACTCACTCATAATGGTATTTATAAGAAATATAGATGGAAGAATAAAGAAAAAACATGATAAAAGGACTGAAATGGGAAAACCCAGGTGGAAGAACCAAGGTCTCTGGTTTCTGGAGCTCCAAACTCGTGCAGCAGCTCCTCTTCCTAGAGAAAATGGCGCCTCCTCTCTCTTTCTATTAAATTTTCTTTCCTTTTTGTTTTTCCTCTCCTTCCTCTTGTGGCAAAAATAAGGAAATGATGAATTTATATGGTCCCTAAAAGTTACCCTAAAAGTAAATAAAAGACAAGGAGTGCATAGGAAATGAGGTGTAAAATTATCCAAGTCAAAGACCTTGTTCACGTTTCGGGCATTCTCGCTTAGGGTTTGGCTTAACCCTAAGCGACTTCTTAGCAAATTTAGCCTCTGGTCGCATCGCTTAAGGTTGGTTAAGCAGACCTTCAGCAAATCTCGGCAGACTTATAGTATAATGGACTTTTCTGCTCATGCTTGACTTGTGTTGCACCTTAAGCATTGCCGCTTTACCCTAAGCATGACCTTAAGCAAAGCCTCAAGCAAATTTCGGCTGGTTTGCTTTTTCAAGGTTTGATTTCTTCAACTTTCCTCCATGCTCAAAGAATTCCAAATTTCTTCAATTCACTTCCTATTGCACTCATTGATCTTCGATTTGCCACAAAATCCTATCAAAAACAACAAAATTACAAAAATCACATATAAAGTATTTAAATTTAACAAATAAGCTAAAATAAAGCTAAAAACATAAAATATACTAAAATATAAGGGCAAAATGGATGCAAAACTACCCTAAAATGCCTATATGAAATGAGTGTAACACCATCCTATAAGGAGCAATGGAAATGGGTGCTGTACCCGGCAGTG
Organism: Hevea brasiliensis; assembly: GCF_030052815.1. Lineage (NCBI taxonomy): Eukaryota > Viridiplantae > Streptophyta > Magnoliopsida > Malpighiales > Euphorbiaceae > Hevea > Hevea brasiliensis. Next base: position 79,712,528 of record NC_079493.1, on the reverse strand, counting down.
TCTCAATAGCAAATTCAACTTCCCTTTCTGGTGGCAAACTAGGCAACTCTTCAGGAAATACCTCTGGGAAGTCTCTCACTGTGGGTATATTACTCAGGTCTGGCTTAGCCTGCCTAGTATCCACCACATGTGCTAGGTAGGCTTCACAGCCTTTTCTCATCATTTTTCTTGCAATTGTGGCTGAGATGACATTGGACAAGAAATTTGTCCTTTCCCCCACAACTGTGATCTCATTACCCTCTGAAGTTTTTAGAGAAATTCTCTTCAATTTGCAATCAACTATTGCCTGATGACGTGACAACCAGTCCATTCCCAAAATCACGTCAAACTCATGGAAAGGCAACTCAATCAGGTCTGCCAAGAATTCAAACCCCTGAATCCTCAACGGGCAACCCTTGTATACTTTGTTCACTACCACACTGTGGCCCAATGGATTAGTGACCAGAATGTCTTGGTCACTCTCCCCTACTAGTATCCCCCTTTCTATGGGTAGGTTGATGCAAATGTAGGAATGAGTGGATCCTGGATCCACCAATGCATGCACAGGAGTATTGTAGAGGGAGAACGTACCCCTGATGACGTCCGGGGCATCTTGCTCCTCCTGAGCTCTCAAGGCATAATTTCGGCGGGTGGTGCATTATCGGCCTCTCTGTGGCTCGGATCTGAGCCTCTGTGATGGTCCCACTACGTCAGATTTGCCAGATTTTCTACCTCTCTGTGGTGCAGGAGCAGGTCTGTTCGCTTGTGTTGGAGCAGTTGTAGTGGTTCTGCGTGGACAATTTCTCAGCTGATGCTCTGTCGACCCACATCTCAAGCAGGCACCAGTTACTCTCCAACACTCCCCCTTGTGCCATTTAAGGCAGTGTGGACATGCAGAAGATGTTGGGGCTAGTCCACAGACCCCATCCACGGAGGCGCCCACCGATGGTGTGGGTGACCTCTCCTAGGGGTGAGCGTGGCTCTGGGCCCTGAGGTGACCACGACCATGTGGGTGAGCTTAACTCTGTGCGGTGGACCCTTGAACTTCTTTCCAAATGCAAGAGTGAGCTAGGTGGCCAGGGTCCCCTCTTCTCTGTCTCTCCCTTACAGTGCCTTCTTGATTCTCACTTTTTCAACTCTTATTGCGACTTCCACTAGCTTGCTAAATTCTGTGATTCCCAAGGCAGTGAGCTGGATCTTGATGTTGTCATTTAGTCCCTCTTCAAATCTCTTGCACCTTTCAGCTTCATTAGGGACTATCTCCCTTCCATAGCGGCTCAATCGAACAAATTCCTTCTCATACTCGGCCACTGACAACTGCCTCTGCCTCAGATTAATGAACTCTCTTCTTCTCTCTTCCAGGTATACAGTACCCACATATTTCTTCTTGAATTCGGAGAGGAAGAAGTCCCAAGTTACAGCTTCTGGCTGCACTTCACTGGACATAGTGTCCCACCATTCGTAGGCATCGTCTTGTAACAAGGATACAGCAGCTTCTAAGTTCTGCTCTGGGGTGCAGTGGAGTTGTTTTAAGACTCTGCCCGTTCTGTTCAACCAATTTTTGGTGCATGAGTCATCTTCCCTTTTGCCGAAGAAATCCACTGCCCCAAACTTTCTTAGCCTTTCCAGGTGTGATTTCTGCTGTGGAGCTGGTGGTGGTGGTGGTGGTGCTGGCATTACTCCGGCCATTTGTCTAAAGAAGTCGACCATTTGTTGGAACATGGCCTGTGGTGGCGGCTGTGCTCTGCTGAGTGTGAGTAGGTTCTCCCCTACCCCCAGTCTCAGCTGCTACCGGTGGAGCATGACTCTCCACTTCCTCCTCAACTACCCTCTGAGATGAAGGGTCCATATCCTATTCAAAATAAGAAAAACAAACAGATCTGCATTAGTGTCACCTCGACTCTTACAAATGCAATGCATGGTATGGACTCAATCTAGGACCAGAAACACCTAAACCGTGCTCTGTTACCACTAAATGTGACACCCCTTACCCGTGTACTGTATACCCGAGTATGTAATGCCACACGGTGTACCGGCACACTCTAATATACCTTAATTAATTTTCATCATAATTTTGAATATAACTTGTAAAATAAAACTCATTTAAGTCATTTATTGAATTCATAATTTATTTGAGGTTCCGAAAATTTTATAGAAAATCCGGCAGAATACCGGCTAAAAATGGAGAAAACAGTTCTTCGGAACCTGTTAAAAAACACTTCTAATAAACAGATTCATTCATTCTCAACTCCAATATCAACACAAAACTCAATATCAAGATTTCAACATTTCAATTTCTATTCTCATTCATCATTCACATGTGATGTTCACATATAAATCACAAGTAAACATTTACTTTTCCATTAACAAATACAATTTTCATAATTTACATATACATCAATATACATTACACAAGTTTAATTACATATGAAGAAAAATCAAAATTAAATTACAAAATGTCAAAATGACACCTAGTGTCCTACCAATGCACAGCAGAAGTTGAGGTGACACGGACAGCGAAGCTGCGGATGGACTCACCCGATGCGTGGTCTCACGGGCTCACGATCGAGGTCTCCAGTACCTACGCGTGGCAAAAGCAACGCGCTAAGCAATAATGCTTAGTGGTGCAATAATATAATAGAAGAAAATAACAAGAAAATGAATGTGTATAGAATGTGTATGCTTTCTTTGTTTGGTATTGGTATATCCATTATTTCGTTAACGTTGTTCACTTTTATTCATTTGGTTGCCCAAGTAACCTACACTAGGCATCGGATGGATAACGGGTAACCGCACGGGTACCTAGCACCTCGGGCCGTCACACCATCGGTCACATATGCATCTCCGGTGTGCAATGAGCAGCTAACAAGTCAGTAAATAATATCGAGCACAAGGCCAAGTCTCAATACAAAGTCGAATGGCTAAAAGCCATGAAATCACGGAATGGCATATTGCCATGTGCGATCGCTAATCGAACCCTATTGGCATGCCAAACTATCCAAACCAATCTTGTTAGGTATACTAGGGCATTTGAAACTTTTAAATTCTTCAATTTGTGAATTTCATGTTTTGGTGTTACTATTCACCTCATTGGTCAACAAAAATGTTGACTTTTGGATAGAAAATATGTACATTGACTTTGGTACTCCCAGCATACCACATTTTGTGTTTAAAACTTGTTGGCATTAAGTGTTAATACCATTTCAAGTTTAAACCAACACAAGCAGAATTTTCAATTTTGGTGAGTCAACTTCACTGTTCCATTGGACACTGTTGCTGTGGGAATTTGAAGAAATGTAAAACATGAAAGTTGTTCCTTATTTTGTATAGTTGAATTTCCTTTTTTGAATCACTCCATTTGGAGTTTTTTAGCTCCACATATGGTCCAAAAACCACAGCTGGCCGGATTCCCATTCTGCAGAAATTACCATATCTACAGTAACATGAACAGTGACTTCCACTGCCATTTGGGTTAGGTTCTGGCCATAATTTGGGGTAGGTTCCTTCATGAAAGTTGTTTTTCTATGTCTTAACTTGTTGCTGTAAAAATTTCAGGTCAATTGACCATATCTACAGTGAGTTATGGCCAAATGAACAGTTACTGTTCATTTGGTCAATTCTGCAGAACCAGTTACAGGGTATCCGGATTGGGGCCAAGTTTTGGTCATCTTGCTTTGGTCTTTTGGGTATGGTCTCTTCAGCAAAAATGTGCCATTATAAGCCTAGTTTCATGTCCAATTGGACAAACACCAATTGGACCAACACAGCCCAAGTTATGGCAGTGCAAGTGGACTGAATTTTCAGTCCCTCTGCTGCTGTCCTAGGGCAGCCTGCAACTTCACTTTGCAATCCTATTTTTCAGTCCATTCTATGGTCAACTTACCTAAAATAGTCACTAATTGACCATTAAAAAGTTCTCTAACAATTTCCTAAGCCAAGTCACATTTTCACCTTTCCAAACCCTAATGTCCAAATCAATTTGCTCATAAACTTTAATTAACATACTTAGTTCAATATCCATGCATATTAATACCTTAACCATCATTTCTAGCCACTCTAAGTTTATTAAAACAATCAAACTCATCCTTCCATAGGGCTGCCAAAAATTGAAGGTACCCTTAACACATATAATTTACTTCAATTTCTTAAAATCTCTTAGCTCAAAATGATGTTCTAACTAAGATTAAAAGAGTGAAAATGAAAGTGTAGCACTAACCTTGAATGGGCAGAATTTCCAAAGCCCCAAACTTCACTTTCTTTCCTCTTGTTGGCTGCCAAAAGCTTGTTTAAGATGTGGGGTAAAGTTTTAATGAAGAGAGGTTAGAGAAATATGGTGGAAGTGAGGGAAATCTAAAGCTTGAAAAAGCTTAAATGGAGGGTGGCCATGGAGCTAGGTTTCGGCTGGCTTTTTGGGGAGGGAGAGGGCTGCTGCAATTTTGTTATTTTGGTCTTGTTTAGTCTCTTTTATTTGTTAGTCAAAGGATAGCTCAATTGTGATTGGTCATAATTTATAAATGACATCATCAAGATGTCATAAATGAGCTTTTCTTTGATTTTTCTTTTCTTTTCATCACTACTCAATTTCAATTTAATTTCTAGTAATGTTTATTCATATTTTATGTCATATTAATTATTTACTCAACTGGACAAGTCGGCCAAAAATCACCTCTGAAGGCGAAATGACCAAAATGCCCTCCGTTTGGCTTAACGGGTCAAAATTGTCTGTACCGATTGAAAAATTTTTCTAAGTATTTTCTTGGCATTCTAATGCCATGGAAACCTCAATAACCCTTCTCTAGAGTCCCAAAAATTATTTTATAATTTTTCCCCTGGGTCTAGGGCTCCTCGTTGCGAGAACCACAACTTCCCTCTAGTTACCCATCGCTAGGGCACCGGCTCGTTTAACTTGGTGGTATTTTATTTCTAAAATTTGTACTAAATTTTTCTTATTAGTATCTGAGTTAATTTTGGTTCTTGACTTTAGTTTAAATATTTTTCCGGACGTTCTAGCTGTTCGAACTGACACGGGTCACTGGAACAGTAGAATGTACGGAGTTGCTACCGGGAGGGTGTTACAGGATGTAATTAAAATGGTGGCATTTTTGTAAATAAATTAGATTTATAATTATAATTCAAAATTTATTTGGATAATTACATAATAATAAGACAAAATATATTAAGTAAGAGCTACCTCTTCCTCCCATCACTCTTCATCATCATCTCTTTCTTCTTCCAAGTGCCGGCCAAACACTCTCTCTCTCATTTTTCTCTCAAATTCCACTATTGTTACACAATCTCAAAGCTTCAAAAACCTAATTTCTTCCACAATTTCTTTAGGAAATCAAGAGTAAACATTAAATCAAGGCTTGAATTGAAGAAAGCATCTAAGAAACTCCAGGAATTTAGAAAGATTGGTGAAGTGAAAATTTGCCCAATTGAGGTAAGCTATGCTTTAAGCTTAATTGGTTGTGGAATTAATGGTATTCAAGTTTAATTGTGGAAATTTCTATGAAATTGACTTGAATCATGGGTGAAATTGAACTAGGATTTTTGGCCAAGGTTGGATCAGGTTTGGGGATTAAGTTTTTGGTTGATTAGAAGGTTGATTAGAGTTGTTTAAAGCTTTTACACAAAGGTTAGTGCTATGGAACCCTTTGAAATTTGAAGATTTGGCAAATTGGTTAGGATTTTGCATAATTAGGGTTTTCAATTCTTGTGACCTATTTGATGTGTTTATGCCTAAATTAAAACTATTTGGTGTGTAATTGTTGTGAAATGTTGATGATATGGTAAACCAACTGAGTGAATGTAGTGTTGTGCCTTGGAACTGATTCTGAATAGCTTGAGTCTAGTACTTCAATTGCTCACAACTTGAGTTATATAACTCCAATTATTATGAAACCAAAGCCAAATTAAAGATAAAACCCATACCTATAACTTTTGTGTTTAGACCCAAACCAAATTCTTAAGGTAACTTGGTTGAATTTTGAGAGTACATTAGATTTGCTGAATTTGGAATTCCTGCAATTCTAGCAAATTGCCCTGTGACCTCCGTGTAGTAATCAGGACATATCTCCCATTGTATAAATTCAATTGAGATGATTCAAAATGATCTAGAATAAATTCAATTGAGATGATTCAAAATGATCTAGAAACCTAAGACATAGGCCCATAACTTTGTTTTAGAGACTTTGTCCAAATTTTGGATGTAAGACACTTGAATGTTGAGTGCAAAATTAACCTGAAAACCTGGAAACTTTGAAATCACAGGATACTGCATCCATGAACCAGGGTTAGAAATTTAGCCGTAACTCACTCTACAAAACCCCAAATTGAGTGATTCTTAAACCTGCGTAATCCTAAGACACAGGGGAACAACTCATAAGAAAAAGAAGACAAAGTTAAATTATGAATGTAACCTATCCAAAATAGCTTGACAAAATGGGTTCAGAATCTGCCGGAATTCTGGAATGCCCTAAAACTGGAAATTGGTCGCTTGACCAGTTTTGGTAAAATGGCTATAACTTGAGCTACACATATGCAAATTAAGTGATTCAAAAACCAAAATAAACCTAAAACATAGATCTACAAATCTCAAGAAGAAGGTATGACCTAATTTCTACTATACCTTGGTTAAAATTATTAATGAATTTAAGGCAATAAATCTGGAAACTATGAAATATCAACATAATGGCTTAAATTGTGAATGGTACTTAATGCCAATAGCATGATTGGCATGAATGACTTGTGAAATTGTGTTTGGGACCTATGCTCCCACTATGAATGAAATAATGACATAATTATGAAATATTAAGAATGTTGAATTGTTAACAATGATAATTAGCCTGAGTATGTCTAGACAGTAGTGTAAGGGTTGGATAGATTGGCGTGCCAAAAAGGGATGAGATTAGCAGTACTGCATTTGGCTTTATGCCTGGATACCATTGGCAGGCATCGAGTGTCCGATGTGGTTATCCTTTGTTCATGTTTACTTGATGGCTTTTATGCCTAATACATAGCATACTTGGTAGGCACCGATGTGTCCGATGGTATGACTGTCCAAGGCACCAAGTGTCCAATGCCAGTGTAACCCGCGTATCCAGTCCAAATAGGCTGATTAAAGGTTACTTGGGTACTGAAATAAATTAAGAAGCTGAATATAAAGATAAAGAAAAGGAAAGACCCAAAATAAAATAAATGCTTCTAAAGATCATAAAAACATGTAAACATGGGGGAATAAGAAAAACATGGTGAAATGTGCTTAAAATCATCACGTGATTAAACATTGGAGTGACTACAAAAATTTGATATTACACACTCTATTTATTTTTCTTTAAAATGATGCATGATTAAATTAAATGTGCATTCTCCTTATATCACTTCAAGTATAAAGTTTTTATTTTTACTTGTATATTGTACTTTCATTCTATTAGTGCACCACTAAGTAGAATTGCTTAGCGCAATGGTTTTTCCTCACGCAGGTTCTGGTGATAAGGCTCAGTAGATCTTGAGACAGGGAGTTGTAAGCTGATCTGTAGAAGTGTTATTGTCACCTCTACTCATCTTTTGGTAGGGCTCACTGGCCCACAATTATGCATGACTATATGTTTATAATTAAACACAAGTTGTAAATTAAATTGAGTTGTATAAAATTATGTACATCATGTAAATAATGCAATGAAGAAATTCATGAATGGAAATGGTTATGTGAATGATTATGAATTGAGATTTGTGATATTGAATATTTATTGAATTGTGATATTCAAATAGGTCAAATTTTTAATAGGTCAAACATTAATAATATGGGAAAACTATGACACCCCTTACTCATCTACAGTGTAGCCGAGCAAGATATAACACACAGTGTAGCAGAACACCCTATTTTAATTCAATCATTTTTATTCTTCCTAATTTATTTTTTTTCATAGTTATGGAGTACAATTTGTGAAATATAATTCATTTAAGTCATTTATTGAAATCATAAATTTATTTGAGGTTCCGCAAATTTTATAGAAAATCCGGCAGAGTACCAGCTAAATATGGAGAAAACAGTTCTTCGGAACCTGTGAAAAATACTTCCAATATTTTCAATCAATCCCAAACTCTATTTCATCAACAAAATGTCAATATTTTTTTCAACAACATTTCCATTTCTCAATCATTCATCTCATATGATAATCATGTAAAATTCATAAATAAATATTCACTTTTTCATTCATAAACACAATTTCCACTATTTAAATTAATACCAAAATACATTACATAAGTTTTAATTACATTTGAGAACATAAAAGTTAATCACAAAATACCCAAAATGAAACCTAGTATCCTACCAATACACTGACGTCGGTAAGGTGACACGGACACTATGCAGAGCTGCAGAAGGTCTCACCCAATCTGTGGTCTACTAGGCTCTCTGTCGGTCTCTCTAGAACCTACGCGTGGCAAAAGCAACGCGCTAAGTAATAATGCTTAGTGGTGCCAATAATAAAATAAAAAGAAATAACAGAAAATAAATATGCAATGAATGTATTGATGTCTCATTGCAAATAAGTTTTCGATGAGTATTTGTAGTCTTACTTATTTTATACTTGTTATATTCATTATTTCATTAAATTTATCCACTTTTATTTGTTGTTGCCCAAGTAACCTATACTGGATGACTAGACTGGATAAATAGGTAAACTGGCACTGGGTATCAAGTACCTCAGGCCGTTACACCATCGGTCACATATGTGTCTCCCAGTGTGCAACAGAACAACTAATAAGCTGTAATAACATTAGGCACAAGGCCAAGTCTCAACACAATGTCAGAATGGCTAAAAGCCATGAAATCATAGAATGGCATAATGCCATGTGTAGTACTACTAACTGAACCCAATTGACATACCAAACTATCCAAACCAATCTTGCTAGGTATACTAGGGCATGTTACACTTTTAAATTGTATAATTCTTAAAATTTAAGTTTAGGTATTACTATTCATTTCATTAGTCAACTACAATGTTGACTTTTGCATAGACAATAGGTACATTGGTTCTAATAGTCCCAACAAACCACATTTTGCATTGTAAAATTGTTGGTATTGGTTGCCAATACCATTTCTAAGCTTAGTGTTAGTTATTCAAAATTTTCAGATTTCAAGCCTCATATTTACTATTCCATTGGTCATTTATACAGTAGGATTTTGGCAAAATGGTCTTCACGAAAGTTGTTTCTTATTTTGTCTAGTTACATTTCTTTTTTTGAATCACTCCATTTGGAGTTTTGTAGCTTAAGTTATGACCTAAAAACCATAATTGGCCGGATTGGACAGCATCCAAAATTCTAGGCAAAACTGGTTCTATCAGATTTGGTAACCTAAGTTTGGTTGGCAATATGACTAGGTTATGATCAGAATTTGGATTTGTGTTCTTCATGAAAGTTGTAGGTCTATGTCTCAGCTTTCTGCTGGTAAAATTTAAGGTCAATTGGACCTTTCTACACTAAGTTATGACCAAATGAATAAACACTGTTTATTTGGTCATTTTGCCAGGCAGAATGCAAGTCACCCGGATTAGGGCAATTTTTAAGCTAACTTGGTTTGGTTTTCTGGGCAGGGTTTCTTCACCAAAGTGGTGCCATTATGTGTCTAGTTTCATATCCAATTGGCCTTGCACCAATTGAACCTCTACAACTCCATTTATAACTGCCCAAACCTGTTAAACTCATGCTCAGTCCTGCAGGTCAGCCAAGGCAGCTCACCCATACACAAATGCCAAGCCTCAACTCACTTTATTTCCTCATTATACACATTCAAATGGTCACCAATTGACCATTACAAGGTTAATGAACCATCACATGAGCAAACCCTAATGTTGTTAAGTGTCCATATTTTTCCATGTTCATACATGCCTAATCATTGCATTTCACCTATACAACTAAGTTCAATCAAGCATTTAGCACTAAGGGCTGCTCATCAACACTTTACTATCAAGCAAAATCATCAAACCCTAGCTAACCCTAGCTGCCAAAATTTATATGGTGCACACACATACTTGTTTGTTTTATTTTCTTATACTTCCTACACAATTCATGCCATTGACATGAATTAAAACAAAAGGAACAAGAATTGGACACTAACCTTTTTTTAGCAGAATTATCCCAAGTTTAAACTTCACTTTCTTGGCTTTTCTTGGAAGCCAATCACCTTGCCAAGTTGTATAGACAAATTTTGTTGAAGTGGACTTAGGGTTTCAAGTGAGATTTGGTGAGATAGAAAGCTTATATAAGCTTTAATAATGGTTTTGGGTGGGAGAAGAGGAAATGGCTGGTTTGGGTGAAGGAGATGAATCTAATTTCTTTTGATTATTTTTGTCTCAATTATCCCTTTTTAATGGGTTAGCTTAATTGTGATTGGTAGAGAAAGGGTTAATGACATCATGTGATGTCAAAATTGTTATTTAATCTCATTTTCTTTCCTTTTCTTCTCTACTCATTTTTTATTTAATTTTTAGCAATATTTATTCACATTTTATGTCATAATAATTATTTACTTAACTGGACAAGTCGGCCAAAAATCACCTCTGAAGGCAAAATGACCAAAATGCCCTCCGTTTGGCTTAACAGACTAAAATTGTCTGTACCGATTAAAATTTTTTTTTTCTAAGCATTTTCTTGGCATTCTAATGCCATAAAAACCTCAATGACCCTTCTCTGGAGTCCCAAAAATTATTTTATGAATTTTCCCCCTGGCCTAGGGCTCTTAGTTGCGAGAACTGCAACTTCCTACAGGTTACCCATCACTTGGGCACCGTCTCATTTAACTTGGTTGTATTTTATTTCTAAAATTATTCCTAAATTCTTGTTATTAATATTTGAGTTAATTATGATTTCTCACTTTAGTTAAATATTTTTCCAGATATTCTAGCTGTCCGGACCAACACCGATCACCAGAACGGTAGAATGCATGGAATTGCTACAGTGAGGGTGTTACAACTCTTCCCCTCTAATTTAAATTTCGTCCTCGAAATTTACCTGATGCAAACATTTGAGGGAACTGTTGCCTCATTGTCTCTTCACTTTCCCAAGTTGCCTTCTCAATGTTGCGGTGCCTCCAAAGCACTTTCACCAGTGGAATCTACTTATTCCTCAACTCTTTCACTTCCCGAGCCAGGATCCGTATGGGTTCTTCTTCATATGTCAAATCCGGTTGCACTTCAATTTCTTCCATGGAGATGACATGTGAAGGATCTAAGCGGTATCTTCTTAGTATAGATACGTGGAACACATTGTGGATCTTGTCCAGCTCTGGTGGTAAAGCTAGCCTGTAGGCCACTGGACCCAAATGTTCAATGACTTCATATGGGCCAATGAACCTATGGCTTAACTTACCTTTTCTTCCAAACCTCAGTACCTTATTCCACGGTGACACCTTGAGAAACACTTTGTCACCAACCGTATATTCTATTTCTTTTCTCTTTAGGTCGGCATAAGAGTTTTGTCTGTCTGAGGCAACCTTCAGATTAGCTTTGATTAGCTTTACATTCTCCTCAGTCTGTTTCACCAGGTCTAGCCCTACCAATTTATCTTCGCCTAATTCAGTCCAACACACTGGAGTTCTACATTTCCTCCCATACAGTGCTTCATACGGGCCATTTGGATGCTAGCTTGGTAGCTATTGTTGTATGCAAATTCTGCCAGTGGGAGGTATCTGTCCCAACTTCCCTCAAACTCAATGACACAACTCCTCAGCATATCCTCAAGGACCTGACATATATTTCATGTTATTTTCATCATTTTAGTTCAATATTTGTATTAGTTCAATTGGTTTTAATTGTTTACCTAAATTACTCTTTCTGATCGCCCATCCGTCTGAGGATGGAAAGCTGTGCTGAAGTGGAGTTGTGTACCCAAGGATTCATGCAACTTCTTCCAAAATCTCGATGTAAACCTTGGGTCTCGATCAGATATAATGGAAAGTGGAATTTCATGCAGTCTAACTATCTCACTGATATACAATTCTGCTAACTTCTCCAGTGAGTAGTCAGTCCTAACTGGTAGAAAGTGTGTTGACTTCGTCAATCTATCTACTATCACCCATACTGCATCATGCTTCTTTTGGGTGAGATGTAGACCACTTACAAAATCCATGGTGACCCGATCCCATTTCCATTCAGGTATGCGTATAGGCTGTAGCAAACCTGATGGAACTTGATGTTCTGCCTTGACTTGCTGACATGTCAAGCATTTAGTTACATAGTCAGCTATGTCCTTCTTCATACCAGGCCACCAATAATGAAGCTTCATATCATGATACATTTTTGTACTTCCTGGGTACATAGCATAAACACTGGTATGTGCCTCTTTCAGAATATTGGCTTTCAATTCCCCATCATCTGGTACACATACTCTTCATTTGTAGTATAGACACCCATCTGCTTTCACCTCATAGTCAGTTACTTTCCCTTTTGAGACTTTACTCACAGTAGTCATTAACTTTTCATCTACCTTCTGCCCATCTAAAATCTGCTGTAACAGGTTTGGCCTCACTTGCAACTCAGCCAAAATAGCTCCATCTCGAGCCAAAGATAGACGGGCATTCAATGATCTCAAAGCTATGATGGATTTTCGGCTCAAAGCATCAGCAACAACATTTGTCTTCCTAGGATGATAGTCAATCACACAGTCATAGTCCTTCAAGAACTCAATCCATCGCCTCTGTCTAAGGTTGAGCTCCTTCTGGGTTGGCAAGTATTTTAGACTTTTGTGGTCTGTGTAAATGTAGCATTTTTCACCATACAAGTAATGCCTCCATATCCTCAGTGCAAAGATAATTGCTACAAGTTCTAGATCATGGGTAGGGTAATTCTGTTCATGTGGCCTTAGCTGCCTGGAAGCATAGGCGACCACCTTCCCCTCTTGCATCAATACACACCCTAACCCATTATGAGATGCATCACTGTAGATCACAAAGTCCCTTCCCGACATTGGCTGTGTTAACACTGGTGCCTCTGTCAACATAGCCTTCAACTTCTCAAAACTGTCTGACACTGGTCATTCCAGTCAAATTTGACATTCTTATGTAACAACTTGGTCATTAGAGAAACTATTAAAGAAAATTCCTTCACAAATCTTCTGTAATACCCAGCTAGCCCCAAGAAACTTCTGACCTTAGTTGTATTTCTAGGAGGCTTCCATTCCATCACTGCTTCTATTTTTTTGGGATCCCCCCTAATCCCATCAGCTGATACTATGTATCCAAGGAATGCAATTTCATTCATCTAGAAGTTACACTTGGACAACTTAGCATACAACTTCTTTTCTCTCAAGGTTTGCAGAACAATCCTCAAATGCTCATCATGTTCTTCCCTGGTCTCGGAATATACCAAAATATCATCAATAAAGACCACTATGAACCGATCTAGGTATGGATGGAAGATACGGTTCATAAGATCCATGAATGCTGCTGGTGCATTTGTTAGGCCAAAGGGCATCACCAGGAACTCATAATGCCCATACCGGGTCCTGGATGCAGTCTTTGGCACATCTGCATCCTTCACCCTCAACTGATGATACCTTGATCTGAGATCAATTTTGAAAAATACTCCTGCTCCCTTCAACTGGTCAAACAGATCATCAATTCTAGGCAATGGATATTTGTTCTTCACAGTCACTTTATTTAACTGCCGGTAATCAATGCATAACCTCAAAGTCCCATCTTTCTTCTTTACAAACAGCACTGGAGCTCCCCATGGTGACACACTAGGGTGTATGAACCCCTTATCCAGCAACTCCTGTAACTGGGTTTTCAGTTCCTTCAATTCTGTGGGTGCCATCTTATAAGGAGCAATAGATATTGATGCTGTACCCAGCAGTATCTCAATAGCAAATTCAACTTCCCTTTCTGGTGGCAAACCAGGCAATTCTTTAGGGAATACATCTGGGAAGTCTCTTACTGTGGGTATGTCACATAGATCTGGCTTAGCCTGCCTATTATCCACCACATGTGCTAGGTAGGCTTCACAGCGTTTTCTCATCAGTTTTCTTATAACTGTGGCTGAGATGACATTGGACAAGAAATCTGTCCTTTCCCCCACAACTATGATCTCATTTCCCTCAGGAGTTTTCAAAGAAATCCTCTTCAGTTTACAATTAACCATTGCTTAATGACATGACAACCAGTCCATTCCCAAAATCATGTCAAACTCATGGAAAGGCAACTCAATTAGGTCTGCCAAGAATTTATACCCCTGAATCCTTAACGGGCAACTCTTGTACACTTTGTTCACCACTACACTGTGGCCCAATGGATTAGTGACTAGAATTTCTTGGTCACTCTCCCCTACTAGTATCCCCCTTTCTATGGGTAAGTTGATGCAGATGTATGAATGAGTGGATCCTGGATCCACCAATGCATGCACAGATGTATTGTAGAGGGAGAACGTACCCCTAATGATGTCTGGGGCATCTTGCTCCTCCTGAGCTCTTATGGCATAGGCTCTGGCAGGTGCTCTGCCCTCAGGCCTCTCTGCTGGCTCAGATGCGGGCCTCTGTGATTGTCCCATTGCCTCAGATTTTCCAGATTTCCTACCCCTTTGTGGTTCGAGGCAGTGCATGCGCTTGTGTTGGAGCAGTATGCGATTCTGTGTGGGCCAGTTCCTCAACTGATTTCTGTTGACCCACACCTTAAGCAGGCACCCGTCACTCTCTAACACTCCCCCTTATGCCACTTCAGGCAATGTAGACATGCAGAAGATACTAGAGCTGGTCACCTGAACCCCGTCCCTAGAGAGCTGCCCACTGATGGTGTGGACTGACCTCTCCTAGGGGTGAACTGTGGCCTGGGCCTCTGGGACTGACCCTGACCTTGTGGTTGACCTGAACTCTGTGCAGGTGGACCTTTGAACTTCTTTCCTGGTGTAGGAGATGAGTTAGACTAACCCGGGCCCCTCTTCTGCTGTCTCTCCTTTCTGGTCTGCTCACTTATTCTTACTTTTTTAACTTTTATAGCAGCTTCCACTAACTTGGTGAAGTCTGTGATTCCTAAGGCAATGATTATGATTTTTATATTATCATTTAATCCCTCTTCAAATCCTTTACACCTCTCAGCTTCATTAGAGACTATCTCCCTTCCGTAACGACTCAATCTGACAAATTCCTTTTCATACTCTGCCACTGTCAGCTCTCTTTGCCTCAGGTTAATGAATTCTCTTCTTCTCTCTTCTAGGTATACACTACCCACATACTTCTTCTTAAATTCTGAGAGGAAGAAATCCCAAGTTATTATTTCTAGCTGCACTTCACTAGACACTGTATCCCACCATTGGTAAGCATCATCTTGCAATAGAGATACAACAACTTCTAGATTTTGCTCTAGAGTGCAATGGAGTTGCTTTAAAACCCTTCCTGTTCTGTTTAACCAGTTTTCGACTGCAAAAGAATCATCTTCTCTCTTGCCAAAGAAATCCACTGCCCCAAATTTTCTCAATCTTTCCAGATGTGATTTCTGCTATGGAGGTGGTGTTGGTGGTGGCATTACCCCATCCATTTGTTTGAAAAACTCAGCCATTTGCTGGAACATGGCCTATAGAGGCTGAGCAGGCTCTACTAGAGCTAGTGGAGCAGGTTCTCCCCTACCCCCAATCTTAGCTACTGCAGGTGGAGCATGACTCTCCACCTCCTCCTCAACTACCCTCTGAGATGTGGGGTCCATATCCTAATTAAAATAACAAAGACAAAGAGATCTGTATTAGTGTCACCTCAACTCTTACAAATGCAATGCATGGTATGGACTCTATTTAGACTTAGAAACACCTAAACTGTGCTCTGATACCATTAAATGTGACACCCCTTACCCGTCTATAGTGTAGCCAAGCAAGATATGCCACACAGTATACCGGAACACCCTATTTTAATTCAATCATTTTTATTCTTCCTAATTTATTTTTTTTCATAGTTATGGAGTACAATTTGCGAAATATAATTCATTTCATTATTTATTGAAATCATAAATTTATTTGAGGTTCCGCAAATTTTATAGAAAATTTGACAGAGTACCGGCTAAAAATGGAGAAAACAGTTCTTTGAAACCTATGATAAACACTTCCAATATTTTCAATCAATCCCAACTCCATTTCATCAACAAAATCTCAATATTTTTTTCAACAATATTTCCATTTCTCAATCATTCATCTCATATGATAATCATGTAAAAGTCATAAATAAATATTCACTTTTTCATTCATAAACACAATTTTCACTATTTACATTAATACCAAAATACATTACATAAGTTTCCATTACATATGAGAATATAAAAGTTAATTACAAAATACCCAAAATGAAACCTAGTGTCCTACCAATGCACTGACATCGGTGAGGTGACACGGATACTATGCAGAGCTGTAGAAGGTCTCACCCAATCTGTGGTCTACTGAGCTCTTAGTCGGTCTCTCTAGAACCTACGTATGGCAAAAGCAACACGCTAAGTAATAATGCTTAGTGGTGCCAATATTAAAATAAAAAGAAATAATAGAAAATAAATATGCAGTGAATGTATTGATTTCTCATTGCAAACATGTAACACCCCTATGTTCGGTAGTGCGTTCTACTGTTCCAGTGACCAATGTTGTCCGGACAGCTAGGATGCCTAGAACTACACTTAGATATGAGAGAGGAGACATAAAATAATGAAATACAAGAAAAGAAAATACAAGAAAAACAAAGGAAAAATAATAGCAAATAAATGTAACCAAGTTAAACGAGCCGAGAACCCTAGCGATAGGTGATCGCACCGGGAAGTCGCGGCGTGGACCGTTGACTAGCACTGGACCGTGGGGAACCCTGGAAAATATTTTTAAGACTTAAATAGACACCTATTAAAGTATAAATACCATTAGAAATATCAAAGAAAAATTAATTAATTAATACAAAGAAAAGTAAGAAATCGAAAAACGGACAAAACCTGGTGTTACCAAAAAATCGAGAATGCAACCCGAAAAGGGGCATTGTGGTCATTTGACACCCCGAGTTGTCTTTTCACCTAAATGTCCATTAAAAATAAATGATATTACACTTGGAAAATGTCATGAAAAATTAAATTAGTGGTACCTAATGTAAATAGCAAAAACGGGAAGCTTAATGTGGGAAAATGAAATCTTATATTAAACTAATATTTAATTTAAGCTTAGTGCTCCACTCACCCATCAAAGTGGACCACTAACTCATCATCATGGGCAGAATACACATCTTCATCTTCAACCTTAGAACCAGCAGAAATTTGCTGCCAAAAAACTCCATTGACACATGGTTTGAAGCTCCATGCATGTGAGATTCAAGCTCCTTTCTTGGCACTTTCCTTCATTAAAGATCGTCCATATACCTTGGGCAGTAGATAGGCAACAAGAAGACCAAGTTTTAGAGAGGTTTTGAAGAGTTTCCAAAGTGGTAAGTTTGTGTTTTTGGTTATTGCTTCATTAAAGTTTGTGAGGAGGTTTTGGGTACTTGAATTGTGGAAAGAATTTTGGAGTTTGATGTTCTAAGGGAGATGTTTATTTTTGAAAGTCATGGAAACTCCTTGAGGACAGTTTATTCTTGCTTGTAAATGGTAGATTAAAGGGTTGATTAAATGTTTATGTGTGTAGGAATTAATTTGGGTGATGTATACTTAGTATATGTGAATGTGTACTTGAATTTGGAAGCTTGGAAATTAATGGACTGTAATGTATGAATCAGCAGACTGGTTTGGTGAACCATAAAGATGTTATTTCATGTTTGGTTTATGGAATATTAATGTTGAATTGTGATAGTTGTTATGGCAGCTTGGGTATATGTATGATGCTGTGAGGTTGGACATGTGAATGAGCTAGGTTAGGTGATTGAATTGTTGTAATTTGAGCTTGAAAAATTCTGTACTAAATGGTGCATGTTGAGTGTGATTATAAGCTGCCAAAATGACCAACAATATGTTGTGAAATGTATTTAGGTTAGGGTACAAACCAGAATTGGCATGAATGTATAGTTTGGTAAGTGTTGAAAGTATCCTTTGATGAGTAATGAACAAATGCAATAGGGCAGTTTATGTTATGGGCCTAGAACCTTAAGTGTGTGGCTCCGATTGGTATGAGACTAATTGGAAGTGAAACTAGGCACAAAATGTGCCAACTTTCATGAAGGAAGCTTACCAAAATTCTGCCTGTAAGGTAACTTGAAAAGTGACTAAATCCGGATTAGTGCATTTAAGGCCTGAAAATTGACCATTTGGGCAGCAGTTAGTATTTTAGCCATAACTCACTCAAAACAAGTCCAATTGATCTGAAATTTTGATCATGAATAGTTAAGACCTATATCTACAAGTCTTATGAAGACACCAAAGCCCAGAAATGACCATAAGCAAGTCAAACAGATTGCACAAGTTCGGGTCCAAAAACTGGCCGAACCTAAAATGACCTAAAATGACTTAAAGTGATCAATTTCGGTACATTCTGACCAGCAATGGTAAAATGACCATAACTTGGTCTAGTAAACTCAGAATGACCTGAAATTTTTCCCCGCATGCAATAAGACATAGATCTACAAGTTTGTAGTTTTGACCGGAACCCGAAAGCCAAGGGAACTAGGTCATCCGGCTAGGTCAAATTAGTATACCGAGATTTGACAAATTGCAATAAAACGTAATATACATGGAAATGAATTTGGTAACATGTACCAATACTAAAAGGCTACAAATGTGATATATTGGTAACATTAAAACCTAATTCACCTAGACTGCATCAAGGGTTGACATCTTAGGTTGACTAAGGAAATAATAGAATTCGATAAATTAATTATTGAACCTTATTCTTAGAGACAGTTTAAATGAGTACTGAAACACTTCAAAATTGTGTTTCTCAGTTAGCAAAGACTCAGGGAAGGGGAAGGAAACACTGAGTCAGAGCCAAGAGACAGTTATCAGAGGTTTGTGCATAGCTAGTTTTTAACTGATTTTATTTTGAATATTTCATATGATTAAATGGCTTATTTTTCTTATGTATTATGTTTAACAAGTATTGGATTTAATTCAATGATTATTGAAATTGTTATAGTATGTATGAATTTAGCTTTGTGAAATGGTATTTCCACAAGTATTAAGCATTGTTATGGATTGAATAAATTATGTTTTGGAAAATTGTGATAGAACATGTTTTGAATTGTGATGGTAATTTTCATGGAAAAATGCAAATTTATGATTTGAATTGTGATGAGCATAAAAATTATTGGATATTGGAATTGAATTTGAATCGAATTATATTGTAATTTATGCTCACTAAAAGGATTGTGATATTGTTTTATATCTCACTATAGATGCTTGACTAGGTTATTACCCGTCTCTCTCATTTGTTGAGAAGATAATGGAGTTAGTTGTGTTTTGATTACCATGGTACGTGCACAGGCTTAGATTTTCCTCTGATTTGAGGTTAGATCTAAGTTTTTTTATCGTTATGGCCCTTGCGGAAGATTCATTATTGTGGTGTGTACTGTGCACGATGATTCGACCTCCCCGACCATAGGGAGTTAGAATCACTTCGAACATGGCCCTTTCGGATTAGTCTTGCATAGTTAGTGAGATAAAGAATGATTTTTGAGATCTGACATGATTTTGAGATCTGACATGGTTTTTGAGATACAACATGGTTTTTGAGATACAAAATGTTTTTGAATAGTAAAGAATTGTGATTTCAGTTATGATTTGTGTATAATTGATTTTGTTGGAACTACCTTAAATGGTTAGTCATGATTTGATAAATTAAATTTTGTGATCAAAGTCATTTCATACAAATGATTTACATTATTGGCAATGAATATTTTGAGTTTTGGAATTTGATGAGTATTCAGATTTCCAAATTATTTGCTGTAAATTTTGTCAATGTATATTGTACTATGTTTTAAATTATAGTTGTGCACCACTGAGTTCACCACTCAATAGCTTTGTATGCTGTCGCAGGTAAGAAGAGCATAGAGCAATGAGTAAGTTTCTTTGAAGACACATTCAGATCAGCTCCAAGTATATCATAGATATACCCATGTACATAAGTTTTGATGTATGCATGTAATAATATGTATGTAAATTATTTGAGCAGTTGTATAAAAACTCTTGTAAAATATTTTGGTATGTAATTAAATGTAAATTATTGTAAATGTAAATTTGGGATTTCATTTATCTGAATAGTTTTGTAATATTAATTTTGAGTCTTATAATCAATGAAATATTTCTTTTATGAGGAGATTGATTTGATTATTGAGATTTGAATTATGGGTTCAAATGAAGTTATTGAAGTTGTATTTAAGAAAATATATTGGGAGTGTGTTCTTTGCAAGTTTTGAAGAACTGTTTTCTCAAAATACAACCGGCACTTTGCCGAAATTTTGGAAAAAATTTTATAACACCAGATTTTAATCGATGATTTAAATTTCATGAAAATTGTTTTAAAATCCCTTATAGTATATTTAATGGATTATCAGTAGGTGAAGTACGGTAATTCATTAGGTGTACTACGGGATCATGTTACATCTTACAGAGGAGTAGGGTGTGACAAAACAAATTTTCGATGAGTATTTGTAGTCTTACTTATTTTGTACTTGTTATATTCATTATTTCATTAAATTTATCCACTTTCATTTTTGGTTGCCCAAGTAACCTATACTGGACGACTGGACTGGATAAACGGGTAAACTGGCACTAGGTATCAAGTACCTCACGCCGTCACACCATTGGTCACATATGTATCTCCTGGTGTGCAACAGAACAGCTAATAAGCTATAATAACATTAGGCACAAGGCCAAGTCTCTGAAGGAATGGAAGCATGAAAAACACAAGTTTATACCATTGAATTCAAAAATTTTCACCTAGGGTCACATGCATCATGCAAGATTTATTTTTATCTATTTGATTTCAATGATAAACAACATATTAAAACTTTTTTAATATGTTTTTGGATCTGTATTTGCCATTTAAGATTTTAAAATTAATCAGATTAATTTTAGCACCCTAGATTAGATCAAGAACAAATATACTAACCTCTTGATGCACTGCAGTGTATTTGTGCCTTTCGGATGCATCTTTAGGACACCAGATGTTGTCCCTCTAGCTTGTCCACACCAAGTTCACCTATGTCAGCCCTTGAACAGCTTCTAAAGCTTTTTCTATTAATTAGAAAATCAAGTTTTGCCTTTTAAGAGATTAAAGATGTAAACAGGATACTAGAAACGATTTCTAGTATTTTTAATTCAAGAGATTATTTGCTAATCTCTTGGAATAGATCGGAGAAGAAGATGAAGAGAAGGAGAACCTCTTGGGTGGCGGCACCAAAGAGAATAGCTGCTGGTTGTGTTGTTTTCTTTTCATAACAACACTTATATAGCTAGGTTAACACATTAAACCCTTGCCACATGTCACCCTCTGATTGGTTCTAGGTTTAATTGACCCAATCACATTGTGCCAAGTGTCAAACTTATATTTAATCTTAATTTTAATCATCTTACATGATTAAAAACATTTGGCAAGCTTATGTGTAGTGCCATTTGTCACCATCTCATGGTGCCACATGTCACCATGTGAAATGATCAAAATGCCCTTGTGTCTTAATTTTGAGTTTTCAACCCAAAATAATTATTTCTCTTCTTTTAATCAATTTATATCAAATATAAATCAATTAATTAATCTTTATTAACTAATTTCTCATTAATTAAATTCATATTTAAACACATTAAATATAAATTTAACTTATACTATACATCCAATAATCTAGATTTGGTTTCAAGCCATGCTAGGGACTTTGCAATCTAATTGCAAACTAAACCTATTTAATTAATCAATTAAACTCTTTAATTAATTAATTAAATCATATTTAATTAGGTGATAACTTGTGTATGTGTTGTTAGTAGTATGCCCTAGAGCATATCATTTAGTATGTATCTTGTACATATTTTTATTAATAAAAGGCATTTCCACTTTTCCGTTTACATAAGATATTTATGTGTAATAGAAAAGTTCCATTGATATTTTGTTAGAAATTCTATTATTAAGTTGTTAAGAATATGAGTGACAGTATTTCTAGTACAAAGTATCATTAATAGGTTCACAATCGAGGATACTTCATAATAAGGACATGACTTATCCAGAGAGATTGTATTCATGTTTGTTCCCAAGTTATTTATATGAGATATAAACAAGATAGAATGGTGAGTCTCATGCCATATGACAAATATGATAGGCACTTATACATGATAAGTAGGCCGAACCAGTGACACTTATGACAAGCACATGGATTTTACTCTTGTCAATGTTTTGTCATAAATCATATCAGTGTATATAATCTTTAGACCTAAGATAGCACAGTTATCTTGTATATAGGTAGTTTGAGTTTGATACTGCTTTCATACTTGCACTGTGTATGGGTATATGGGCATGTGTTGGCTCCTACTAGTTACATATGGAGGTAGGTGTTGATCAAGATGGAATCTGTTCCTCTAAGTAAATAGAGATAAAATCCTATGTTCATTTAATTGTTCTTGATGTTTCATGTTCCTGGCCAGGACAAATAGATTTAATCAGAAAAGAGTTTCTGATGAGAAAATCTTTTTAATCAAGAACTGGAATTAAAAGAGAACATAATATTCATAGCAAATGGAGTTTGACATAAACCATGACTCCAGCTTGAGTTGGGATTTTGTAACAGAGAGATTCTAGTGCATGGTAACATATGATTATAGGTTCATTTAAGGTAAACATTATTACTAATTGGGTGACCATAGCATGCTATGCTAGGTATTAACCATGGTCTATGAGGTGCATAAAATGATTTAGAGAAATCATTTATGGTAAGAAAGAGTTCTAATGATATTAAGAGTTGATATCATATCTCATTGCCAATTAGTGATGAGCCTAGTAAGTCACACACATACACAAGTTATCACTTGATTAAATATGATTTAATTAATTAATTAAAGAGTTTAATTGATTAATTAAATAGATTTGGTTTACAGTTAGATTGCAAAGTCCCTAGCATGACTTGAAACCAAATCTAGATTATTGGATGTATAGTATAAGTTAAATTTATATTTAAAGTGTTTAAATATGAATTTAATTAATGAGAAATTAATTAATAGAGATTAATTAATTAATTTATATTTGATATAAATTAATTAGAAGAAGAGAAATAATTATTTTGTGCTAAGAACTCAAAATTAAGACACAGGGGCATTTTGGTCATTTCATAGTGTGACACATGGCACCATGAGATGGTGACACATGGTGTCACACCTTACTCCTCTGTAAGGCATAACATGATCCCGTAGAATACCTAATGAACTATCGAACTTCACCTACCGATAATTCATTAAGTACACTACAAGGGATTTTAAAACCATTTTCTTACATTTTGAAAGTGGTGAGCATTTTGGTAGGAATTAAAATCATTTATTCAAAGCTTAAAAACTAGTAAAAATTTTTGTCCATTTTTATTTTTTTGCAAATTTTATAAAAATTTCGGCAGAGTGCCGTTTGTATTTTGAGATAACAGTTCTTCAAATACCTGAGAAAAACACTTCCAATAAATTTTCCACAACTCCCAACCTCCAAATAATCTCAAGTCAACACAATTCAAGTCATTCCACAATTCAACCAAAAATTTATCAACTTAAAATATTTCATAACTTCATTCACAGTGCATATAGTACAAAATTCACAAATACAAATCTTAATTTACAAAAAGAAGATCCAAAAATAATATTATTACAATTTATTATACAACTGCTCAACTTTACATTGATACATAAAACGTTACAATATTTACATCAAAATAACTACAAGAGTATAAAACAATACATGTACAAAAAGATCAGTGTAGTCCTCAATTTCAATAGCAACTCACTCTGCTGCTTTCTCCTTGCTCTTATCTGCGACAGCAAAATAAGCTATCGCTGAGTGTAAAAATACTCAGTGGTGCACAATAAAAATTTAAAATATAATACATAAATCATTAATTGACAAAACAAAATTTAAATGTTGCACAATTATATTTCACCAATTATCAAAACTCATTATAGCAAAATTTTTGGGTCAAATAATTTAATAAACACAGTATTGCCAATTCATACACAAATTAAGCCATGACAAAATTTTCGATCAATGCCGCGTTGTACACCATGAAAAAGCAATCTACAACCCCACTAATCGAAATCAATGAGGAAGGTGGCTAGCTAGCTAATGAGTACTCATCCGATCTACAACCTCAACTGGTAAACCAGAGAGGGAGGAAAATAATCGATCTCAACCCCATAAATGGGGGAATAATATGGTACTGTCATGCTAAGTGTGAATCCGAAATCAATTTAAAACAATTTATTCAAATATTGCATACAAAAATCAAATCAATTTCCAAAGTTACATTTTCATTCACAAAGTGGCAACACAAAAGTTCTTAAACTCATAATGCATACTAAATCCATTTTTCAATGATAAAATGCTTAAATAGGGTTTATTGTGCACAAACCTGACGTGAGTCGCCTCTAGGCCTTGACTCAGTCTTTTAGACTTTTCGAGCCTTTTTCAGCTGAAACACACAGTTTCACAGTGTTTCAGTACCATAACTTAGCATAAATCCAAATTCAAATTCACTTTTATCTAGCTTATATATGCTAAACTTAACGTTCTTTAAAATTTGTGTTTCGGGGTTACTATTCACTACACTATTCAAGTCAATTTGTTGACTTTCTAAGGCTTACTAGGTATGGGAATTCCAACTTCACCC
Source organism: Hevea brasiliensis (assembly GCF_030052815.1). Lineage (NCBI taxonomy): Eukaryota > Viridiplantae > Streptophyta > Magnoliopsida > Malpighiales > Euphorbiaceae > Hevea > Hevea brasiliensis. The sequence goes on along the minus strand of NC_079493.1, from coordinate 79,687,778 downwards.
ACATACCACATTTTGGTCACTAAATTTGTTGGTTTTGGTCATTTTCTCAAAACTTAGGTCTTTTAGGCAAAATTGCAAATTTTTAGTTTTGGTGTCTTAGGTTGTATTGTTCCATTGGTCATCTTGCTATTAGAATTTGGCAAAATTTTCTTTGTAGAAAATGTTTCCTATTGTCTTAACTTTATTCTCCTTGTTGAATCACTCCAATTGGAGTTTTGTAGCTCAAGTTATAGCCATTTGAATCATGGCTGCCGGATTGGACTTAACCCAGATTTCTGGGCAAATTTTGGTTTTGGCAGTTTTAGGTCACCAATTTTGGGTAGCTAAATGACTTGGTTAAGGGTATAATTTGGGTTTGTGTTCTTCATAAAAGTTTTAGGTCTATATCTCATCTATCCACTGGTAAAATTTCAGGTCATTTAGACCTTCCTAGCCTAAGTTATGGCCAAATGAACAAACACTGTTTATTTGGTCATTTTTGTACAAGTCATACTGCAAAAATCCGGATTTGGTCAATTTGTTCACTAGGCTATGGTCACTTTTTGGGCATGATTCCTAAATGAAAAATGTTCCATTTTGTGTCTATTTTCATTCCCAATTGGTCTCATACTAATTGGACTTGTAAATTTTTAGTTTTGGTCCCTCAAAGGGATCTTGATCCTACTGCCTGCAGCATGGCCATTTTCAATCCGAATTCACTTTCACTTCCAACACATCTCAATTGGTAACAAATGACCATTTCTCACCTCAAACAAGGTCAAACACACCATTTGACTATTTTTCCAATTTTTGGCTCCCAAAACCCTAGGTCCAAACCCTAATTCATATTTTTGTTACATTTACTTGATTCAAAGCATACCAACATCATTCATCAACTCAATTAAGCTTCCTAACATATTTAATTCAATCAAAACACATGCATTTCCATCACAAACCCTAGCTACTAGAATTTCCATCTAGTCCTCCAACAATTAATTTCTTTTCAATTTAAGCATATTTCCAAGTTCTTCATGCTATAAATACTTAAATTAAACTAAAAACTTAAAGTGAACTCACTAACCTTGAATTGCAGAATTTTTTTTCCTCTTCAACTCCTTCCTTTCTTCTTTCTTTCTTGGTCAAACTTCTTTTCAAGACTAAAAGACCAAGTTTAATTAAGGGATTTGCAATTTTTATGGCTAAGGTTTGGTTTCTTCAAGCTCAAAATGACCTTTAATGGTGATTTGGTGAGGAAGAGTTGAGAGGGAGAGTGGTTCACATTTTTTGTTAAGAAGATGAAGTCTTTTTTTTTTCTTTTCTTTTTCTTTTATGAATTTAGTCTTATGGAAGACCATAAATCAAATTAAATAAATTTTTAATTATAGTATTTATGGCATCATGCGTGATGTCATGCATGATGTTATCTCTTTTCACTTTTTCAATTTTCTTTTTATTTTTCTATTTATTTTTTTCCATTAGTTCTTTAATTTAATTCTCGATTCCGAAATTTTCTTTTCTTCGATTTTATTTGACAGTTAGGTCAGCTCTCGGGGTCAATTGACCAAATTATCCCTCGCCGGTTTAACTCGGTTTGCAAATAATTCAATATTTCTTCCGACTCCCTGACATAATTATTTGACAGGCTTAACAATTCTTTTTTGTGATTTTCTCTTTTCCACTATGTTTGTAATAGTCCTAAGGACCGTAGCGTCACATTTTACAGTTCGAAATTTGAGTTTAAATCGACTTCGTAATCCTTCCCGAGAAGGTCACCCATCGTTGTGACTCTCAGCTCGTTTAACTTCTTATGTTCTATTTTTCTTATTTATACTTAACTAATTAGCAATTACTAATTATTTGTGTTCAGGGCTTATCTAGTTGTCTTAAGTATGGTTCTAATCCCCTTAATTGTCTGGACCAACACCGATCACTGGAATAGTGAAATATACCAGGCTATGTAAATAGAGGCGTTACACATGGCATTACACATAAGCTTGCCAAATGTCTTTTAATCATGTAAGATAATTAAAACTAAGATTAAATATAGGTTTGACACTTGGCACAATGTGATTGGGTCACTTAAACCTAGAGCTAATCACAGGGTGACATGTGGCAAGGGTTTAATATGTTAACCTAGCTATATAAGTGTTGTTATGAGAAAAAATAAAACACAAGCAGTAGGTTCTCTCTTTGTGCTGCCACATTGAAGCCTCCCATTCTCTCTTCATCTTTTTCTCTCATCAATCCAAGAGATTAGCAAACAATCTCTTGAATTAAGAACATCAGAAATTGTTTCTAGTGTCCTATTTACATCTCTAATCTTTTAAAAGGCAGAACTTGATTTTCTAATTAATAGAAAAAGCTTTAGAAGCTGTTCAAGGGCTGTCATAGGTGTTCTTGGTGTGGACAAACTAAAGGGACAACATTTGGCGTCCTGAAGATGAATCTCAAAGGCGCAAATACACTGTAGTACATCAAGAGGTTAGTGTGTTTGTTCTTCATTTAATCTAGGGTTCTAAAATTAATCTGATTAATTTTTAAAATCTTAAATGGCAAATACAGATCCAAAATCTTAAATGGCTCTAGTGCTAGTGGGAGATTATTAGTAGTATGTCCTAGAGCATATCATTTAGTATGTATCTTGTACATATTTTTATTAATAAAAGCCATTTCCACTTTTCCGTTTACATAAGATATTTATGTGTAATAGAAAAGATCCATTGATATTTTGTTAGAAATTCTATTCTTAAGTTGTTAAGAATATGAGTGAAAGTATTTCTAGTACAAAATATCATAAATAGGTTCACAATCGAGGATACTTCATAATAAGGACATGACTTATCCAGAGAGATTGTATTCATGTTTGTTCCCAAGTTATTTATATGAGATATAAATAAGATGGAATGGTGAGTCCCATGCCATATGACAAATATGATAGGCACTTATACATGATAAGTAAGCCGAACCAGTGACACTTATGATAAGCACATGGAGTTTACTCTTGTCAATATTTTGTCATAAATCGTATCAGTGCATATAATCTTTAGACCTGAGATAGCACAGTTATCTTGTATATAGGTAGTTTGAGTTTGATACTACTTTCATACTTATACTGTGTATGGGTATATGGGCATGTGTTGGCTCTTACTAGTTATATATGGAGGTAGGTGTTGATCAAGATGGAATCTGTTCCTCTAAGTAAATAGAGATAAAATCCTATGTTCATTTAATTATTCTTGATGTTTCAAGTTCCTGGCCAGAACAGATAGATTTAATCAGAAAAGAGTTTCTGATGAGAAAATCTTTTTAATCAAGAACTGGAATTAGAAGAGAACATAATATTCATAGCAAATAGAGTTTGACATAAACCATGACTCCAGCTTGAGTTGGGATTTTGTAACAGAGAAATTCTAGTGCATAGTAACATATGATTATAGGTTCATTTAAGGTAAACCTTATTGCTAATTGGGTGACCATGGCATGCTATGCTAGGTGTTAACCATGGTCTATGAGGTGCATAAAATGATTTAGAGAAATCATTTATGGTAAGAAAGAGTTCTGATGATATTAAGAGTTGATATCATATCTCATTGCCAATTAGTGATGAGCCTAGTAAGTCACACACATACACAAGTTATCACCTAATTAAATATTTTTTAATTAATTAATTAAAGAGTTTAATTGATTAATTAAATACGTTTGGTTTGCAATTAGATTGCAAAGTCCCTAGCATGACTTGAAACTAAATCTAGATTATTGGATGTATAGTATAAGTTAAATTTATATTTAAAGTATTTAAATATGAATTTAATTAATGAGAAATTAATTAATAGAGATTAATTAATTAATTTATATTTGATATAAATTAATTAGAAGAAGAAAAATAATTATTTTGGGTTAAGAACACAAAATTAAGACACAGGGGCATTTTGGTCATTTCACAGTGTGACACGTGGTACCATGAGATGGTGACACATGGCATTACACATAAGCTTGCCAAATGTCTTTTAATCATGTAAGATGATTAAAATTAAGATTAAATATAAGTTTGATACTTGGCACAATGTGATTGGGTCACTTAAACCTAGAGCTAATCAAAGGGTGACATGTGGCAAGGGTTTAATGTGTTAGCCTAGCTATATAAGTGTTGTTATGAGAAAAAATAAAACACAAGTAGCAGCCTCTCTCTGTAACACCCCTAAGTTCGGTAGTGCGTTCTACTGTTCCGGTGACCAGTATTGTCCGGACAGCTAGGATGCCTAGAACTATACTTCAATATGAGTGAGGAGACATAAAATAATGAAATACAAGAAAAGGAAATACAAGAAAAGAATATACAAGAAAAACAAAGGAAAAATAATAGTAAAGAAATGCAATCAAGTTAAGCGAGCCGAGAACCCTAGCGATGGGTGACCGCACCGGGAAGTCACGGCGTGGACAGTTGACTAGCCCTGGACCGCGGGGAACCCTAAAAAATATTTTTAGGACTTAAAGAGACATCAATTGAAGTATAAATATCATTAGAAATATCAAAGAAAAATTAATTAATTAGTACAAAGAAAAGTGAGAAATCGAAAAACGGACAAAACCCGGTGTTACCGAAAAATCGGGAATACAACCCGAACAGGGGAATTGTGGTCATTTGATACCCCGAGTTGTCTTTTGACCTAAATGTCCATTAAAAATAAATAATATTATACTTAGAAAATATAATGAAAAATTAAATTAGTGGTACCTAATATAAATAGCAAAAATGGGGAGTTAAATGTGGGAAAATGAAATTTATGAATTAACTAATATTAAAGGCCCTTAGTGCTTCACTCACCCACCAAAGTGGACCACTTATTCATCAATTTGGACCAGCAGATTGTCATCTTCCTCACTTCTCAAAATTTCAGCCGTGAACCTCCATTGAAGATACTCCATGGCCAAAGCTTAACCAAGCCATGCAACCATGATTTAGCCACATTTTTCACTAGCTTCCTTCACAAAAACTGTTCTACACCACTTGGGCAGTAGATAGGCAGCAAGAAGACCAAGTTTTGGTGAGGTTTTGAAGAATTTCCAAAGTTGTAAGTTTGTGTTTTTTATTATTGTTTAATTAAAGTTTGTAAGGATGTTATGGGTGTTTGATTTATGGAGAAATTTTTTAGGTTTGATGTGGAATGGGGATGTGTACTTTTGGCAGCCATGGAAACACTTTGAAGGCATTTTATTTTTGCTTGTAAATGGTGAACTAAATGATTGATTAAATGTATATTGTATAGGAAATTGTTTGGGTGATGTATATTTAGTATATGTAAATGTGAATTGAAATTTGAAGCTTGGAAATTAATGGAATGTAAAGGTACCATTGCGGTAGTTTGTTAACTCTTGAGGAATGCTGGAATTCATGCTTGGTTTATGGAATAATGATGTTGAATTGTGATAGTGGTTATGGCAGTTTGAGTGTATATATGATGGTGTGAAGTTGGACATGAAAAAAAGTGTTATGGTTAGGTGATTAAATTGTTGTAAATTGAGTTGAAAAATTCTACACTTTATGGTGTATGTTGAATGTAATTGTAAGCAACCAAAATGACCTATAATGTGTTGTGAATTATGTTTAGGTCATGATACAACCAGAATTGACTTGAATATTGAGTTTGGTAAGTGTTAGGAGTGATCCTTGATGTGTATGAAAGAAATGCAATAAGGCAGTTTGTGTTTTAGGCCTATAACTTTAAGTGTGTGGCTCCAATTGGTATGAGACCAATTGGAGGTGAAACTAGGCACAAAATGTGCCAACTTTCATGAAGGAAGCTTGCCAAAATTCTGCTTGCAAGGTAGCTTGAAAAATGACCAAATCCGGATTAAGTGCAAATAAGGCTTGAAAATTGACCATTTGGGCAGCAATTAGTATTTAGGCCATAACTCACTCAAAACATGTCCAATTGACCTGAAATTTTGACCATGAATAGTTAAGACCCACATCTACAAGTCTTATGAAGACACCAAAGCCCAGGAATGGCCATAATCAAGTCAAACAGCTTACACAAGTTCGGGTCCAAAAACTGGCCGAACCTAAAATGACCTAAAATGACCTAAAGTGACCAATTTTGGTGCAAGTTGACCAGCAATAGTAAAATGACCATAACTTGGTCTACATAACTCAGAATGACTTGAAATGTTGCCCCGCGTTCCATAAGACATAGATCTACAAGTTTGTAGTTTTGACCGAAACCCGAAAACCGAGGAAACTAGGTCGTCCAGCTAGGTCAAACTAGTATCCCGAAATCCAGCAAATTGCAAGAAAATGCAAGATACATGGAAATGAATTTGGTAACATGTACCAACCCTAAAAGACTATCAAATGTGACATATTGGTAACCTTAAAACCTAATTCACCTAAAATGCATCGAGGGTTGACATATTAGGTTGACTAAGCAAATAATAGAATTCAGTAAATTAATTATCAAGCATTATCGTTAGAGACAGTTTAATTAAGTACTGAAACACTTCAAATTGTGTTTCTCAGTTAGCAAAGACTCAGGGAAAGGGAAGGAAACACTGAGTCAAGACCAGGAGACAGATATCAGAGGTTTGTGCACAACAGTTATTTCTTTTGAATTTTTCAATTAAAATAAATTATGACTATTTGTATATTATTGTTTTTAATTATGGAAATGTGTTTGAATGGATACTTATTGCTTGAAAAGCATTGTAAATGGTTTGAAACTATAGAAAAAATTATTTAATGTGACTTGTGAAAATTGAAGTTACTTATGAATTGTGTTGCCATTTTGTGAATGAAATTATGACTTTGAAAATTTATTAGATTCTCACGAATCATTTGAATAAAATGTTTGGAATTGATTTTGTGTTCACACTTAGCATGACAGTATCGTATCATTCCTTCTCCATTTATGGGGTTGTGATCATTTATTTTCCTTCTCCATTTATGGAGTCGTGATCGTTTATTTTTCTCCCTCTCTGGTTTACCAGTTGAGGTGATCAGATGAGTACTCATTATATAGCTAGCTCCCTTGCTCATTGATTTCGATTAGTGGGATTGTGATTGCTTTGTCGTGGTGTACAACGCAGCATTGATCGAAAATTTTGTGTCATGGCTTAAGTTGTGTATGAATTGGCAATACTGTGTTCGTAAATTATTTGACTAAATTGTGTTATTATGAGCTTTGATAATTTGTGAAGTGGAGTTTAAATTCTTATTGACATTCACTGTCTTTTGAATTTAACTACATTTTGATTACTGAGATTTATTGTGATATTGTGTTAAATTCCTTACGACATTCATTTTCTTGAAATTTAACTACGGTTTTACGTATATATCATTTATATGATTTATGAACTGTGATTTAAAGTTGTATTTGGTTAATGTTGTGCACCACTGAGACATTGTCTCAAATGATAGCTTTCATTCTTTGTCGCGAGTTGTGACAGACAGAGTGAGACTAGGCTGCTAGTACATCCAGCGATAGATTATCGGGTATAATGAGTATACCACATTTTGCATTTTGTACTGTAATATATATTTATTGTATGTATATTTTGTTCTTGGTTTGAGCAGTTGTAAATTAAAATTGTACATTGAAGTTGTAAAGTAAATTATGAGTATTTTGACTTGTAAAAATTGTATTATCTTTCTTTTATCTCAGTCTTTGAAAAATTATTGTGGATTTGAGTTGAAAAAGAAAATGTGTTGTTTAACTGTTGAAGTGGAGATTTGGAAATATATTGAAGTGCTTTTTACAGGTTTTATGAAGAACTGTTTTATCCAAAATACAGATGGCACTCTGCCAAAATTTTTACAGAAATTCCAAATAATTCAAATGTGTTAGTTCTATCACTTCAGTTAAAAAAAAAGGTTTTTAACACCTGTAATTAGTGCTCACCACTGTAAAAGAAGTAAGAAAAGTTTTTAAAATCCCTTGTAGTGTATTTAATGGGTTATCAGTAGACGAAGTTGGTAATTCATTAGGTATACTACGGGATCATGTTATGCCTTACAGAGGGGTAGGGTGTGACACTCTCTTTGTATCGCCACATTGAAGCCTCCCATTCTCTCTTCATCTTCTCCTCTCATCAATCTAAGAGATTAGCAAACAATATCTTGAATTAAGAACACCAGAAATTGTTTCTAGTGTCCTGTTTACATCTCTAATCTTTTAAAAGGCAAAACTTAATTTTCTAATTAATAAAAAAAGCTTTAGAAGCTATTCAAGGGCTGCCATAGGTGTTCTTGGTGTGGACAAACTAAAGGGACAACATTTGGTGTCCAGAAGACGAATCTCAAAGGCGCAAATACACTACAGTGCATCAAGAGGTTAGTGCGTTTGTTCTTCATTTAATCTAGGGTTCTAAAATTAATCTGATTAATTTTTAAAATCTTAAATGGCAAATACAGATCCAAAAACATATTAAAAGAGTTTTAATATGTTGTTTATCATTGAAATCAAATAGATAAAAATAAATCTTGCATGATGCATGTGACCCTAGGTGAAAATTTTTGAATTCAATGGTATAAACTTGTGTTTTTCACGCTTCCATTCCTTTCATGTGTGTGACTTACTAGGCTCGTCACTAATTGACAATGAGATATGATATCAACTCTTAATATCATCAGAACTCTTTCTTAACATAAATGATTTTTCTAAATTATTTTATGCACCTCATAGACCATGGTTAACACCTAGCATAGCATGCCATGGCCACCCAATTAGTAATAAGATTTACCTTAAATGAACCTATAATCATATGTTACCATGCACTAGAATCTCTCTGTTACAAAATCCCAACTCAAGCTGGAGTCATGGTTTATGTCAAACTCCATTTGTTATGAATATTATGTTCTTTTTTAATTTCAGTTCTTGATTAAAAAGATTTTTCTCATCAGAAACTCTTTTCTGAATAAATCTATCTGTCCTGGCCAGGAACTTGAAACATCAAGAATAATTAAATGAACATAGGATTTTATCTCTATTTACTTAGAGGAACAGATTCCATCTTGATCAACCCTACCTCTATATATAACTAGTAGGAGCCAACACATGCCCATATACCTATACACAGTATAAGTATGAAAGCAGTATCAAACTCAAACCACCCATATACAAGATAACTGTGCTATCTCAGGTCTAAAGATTATATGCACTGATATGATTTATGACAATGCATTGACAAGAGTAAACTCCATGTGCTTGTCATAAGTGTCACTGGTTCGGCCTACTTATTATGTATAAGTGCCTATCGTGTTTGTTATATGGCATGAGACTCACCATTCCATCTTATTTATATCTCATATAAATAACTTGGGAACAAGTATGAATACAATCTTTCTAGATAAGTCATGTCCTTATTATAAAGTATCCTCGATTGTGAACCTATTTGTGATACTTTGTATTAGAAATACTGTCACTCATATTCTTAAGAACTTAAGAATAGAATTTCTAATAAAATATCAATAGACCTTTTCTATTACACATAAATATCTTATGTAAACAAAAAAGTGGAAATGCCTTTTATTAATAAAAACATGTACAAGATACATACTAAATGATATGCTCTAGGGCATACTAATAACAATCTCCCACTAGCACTTGAGCCATTCATTACAATATCTTAGACCCATCTTCTTAAGATGTCGGTCTAGCTGAGTCTGTGACATAGGCTTAGTGAATGGATCAGCTGGATTTTCAGCTGATGCTATTTTCTGCATGGCTACATCGCCTCGTCCAACTATTTCTCTGATAATGTGATAGCGCCTTTCTATGTGTTTGGATTTCTGGTGAAACCTTGGTTCCTTAAGCTGTATGACTGCTCCATTGTTGTCACAGTGTAGTGGAACTACTGACTTAATGGAAGGAACTACTGTAAGTTCTGTCACGAACTTCTTTATCTAAACAGCTTCCTTTGCAGCATCTGATGCAGCAATATACTCAGCCTCTGTAGTGAAATCTGCAGTCGTGCTCTATTTGAAACTCTTCCAACTGACTGCACCTCCATTACAAATGATCATATATCCAAAGGTAGACTTTCTATCATCAATATCTGATTGGAAATCATAATCAGTATAACCATCCAATTACAAGTCTCTACCTCCATAAATCAAGAATAAATCCTTAGTTCTTCTCAAGTACTTAAGCATATTCTTAACTGCTATCCAGTGTTTCAAACTTGGATTGGATTGATACCTGCTAGTCAAACTAACAGCATATGTGATATCCAGCCTAGTACACAACATTGCATACATTAAACTTTCAATAGCCGAAGCATATGGAATCTGTTAGTAGTATGCCCTAGAGCATTTCATTTAGTATGTATCTTGTACATATTTTTATTAATAAATGGCATTTCCACTTTTCCGTTTACATAATATATTTATGTGTAATAGAAAAGGTCCATTGATATTTTGTTAGAAATATTATTCTTAAGTTGTTAAGAATATGAGTGACAATATTTCTAGCACAAAGTATCATAAATAGGTTCACAATCGAGGATACTTCATAATAAGGACATGACTTATCCAAAAAGATTGTATTCATATTTGTTCCCAAGTTATTTATATGAGATATAAATAAGATGGAATGGTGAGTCTTATGCCATATAACAAACATGATAGGCACTTATAAATGATAAGTAGGCCGAACCAGTGACACTTATGACAAGCACATGGAGTTTACTCTTGTCAATGTTTTGTCATAAATCATATCAGTGCATATAATCTTTAGAGCTGAGATAGCAAAGTTATCTTGTATATAGGTAGTTTGAGTTTGATACTGCTTTCATACTTGTACTATGTATGGGTATATAGGCATGTGTTGGCTCCTACTAGTTATATATGGAGGTAGGTGTTGATCAAGATAGAATATGTTCCTCTAAGTAAATAGAGATAAAATCCTATGTTCATTTAATTGTTCTTAATGTTTCAAGTTCCTGGCCAGGACATATAGATTTATTCAAAAAAGAGTTTCTTATGAGAAAATCTTTTAATCAAGAACTGGAATTAAAAGAGAACATAATATTCATAGCAAATGGAGTTTGACATAAACCATGACTCCAGCTTGAGTTGGGATTTTATAACAGAGAGATTCTAGTGCATGGTAACATATGATTATAGGTTCATTTAAGGTAAACCTTATTACTAATTGGGTGGCCATGGCATGCTATGCTAGATGTTAACCATGGTCTATGAGGTTCAAAAAAATGTTTTAAAGAAATCATTTATGGTAAGAAAGAGTTCTGATGATATTAAGAGTTGATATCATGTCTCATTGCCAATTAGTGATGAGCCTAGTAAGTCACACACATACACAAGTTATCACCTATTTAAATATGATTTAATTACTTAATTAAAGAGTTTAATTGATTAATTAAATAGGTTTGGTTTGCAATTAAATTGCAAAGTCCCTAGCATGACTTGAAACCAAATCTAGATTATTGGATGTGTAGTATAAATTAAATTTATATTTAAAGTGTTTAAATATGAATTTAATTAATGAGAAATTAATTAATAGAGATTAATTAATTAATTAATATTTGATATAAATTAATTAGAAGAAAAAAAATAATTATTTTGGGTTAAGAACTCAAAATTAAGACATAGGGGCATTTTGGTCATTTCACAGTGTGACACGTGGCACCATGAGATGGTGACACATGGGATTACACATAAGCTTGCCAAATGTTTTTTTAATCATATAAGATGATTAAAATCAAGATTAAATATAGGTTTGATACTTGGCATAATGTGATTGGGTCACTTAAACCTAGATCTAATCAAAGGGTGACATGTGGCAAGGGTTTAATGTGTTAACCTAGCTATTTAAGTGTAGTTATGAAAAGAAAAAATAACCAGCAGCCACTCCTCTCCTTTGTCACGCCACTTTGAGGCTTTTCATCTATTCTTCTTCATCTCTCATCAATTCAAAGAGATTAGCCATCAATCTCTTGAATTAAGAACACTAGAAATTATTTCTAGTGTCCTGTTTAGATCTCTAATCTCTTAAAAGGCAGAACTTGAATTTCTAATTAATACAAAAAGCTTAAGAAGCTGTTCAAGGGCTGCCATAGGTGTTCTTGGTGTGGACAAGCTAGAGGGACAACATCTGGTGTCCTGAAGATGAATCTCAAAGGCGCAGACACGCTGCAGTGCATCAAGAGGTTAGTGTAATCGTTCTTGATTTAATCTAGGGTTCTAAAATTAATCTGATTAATCTTAAAATCTTAAATGGCAAATACAGATCCAAAAACATATTAAAAGAGTTTTAATATGTTGTTTATCATTGAAATCAAATAGATAAAAATAAATCTTGCATGATGCATGTAACCCTAGGTGAAAATTTTTGAATTCAATGGTATAAACTTGTGTTTTTCACGCTTCCGTTCCTTCAATTGGTATCAGAGCCACTGTATTTTCCATTTAGATTGTTGATTATATGATTTAATTGTGTGATTTGATCATGAGATGATTGATCCATTGCTGGTTGCAATGGATGTGTGGCGGCACACAAGGTGAAGCCACAATTGGTAGCGGCAACAATGGCTCTTCAAGGTGGCGCAAGGTTTGCTTTTTAATTTACAATTGTTGTATGATCTAAAAGCTCATCCTATGTCTAATTAAATTGTTTAATTAGAATTTTAATGACACAATTAAATTATGATTCAAATCAGAATTTTAAAAATTGTTTGAATGTGATTCAAATCTGAATTTTAAAAGTTGTTTGAATGTGATTCAAATCTGAATTTTTAAAGTTGTTTGAATCATATTTAAATCTAATTTTTTAAAATTGTTTGAATAAAATTCAGATCTGATTTTTTAAAAAATTGTTTGAATGTGATTCAAATCTGATTTTTTTAAAAATGTTTGAATGTGATTCAAATCTGAATTTTTAAAGTTGTTTGAATGTGATTCAAATCTGAATTTTTAAATTTATTTGAATCATATTCAAATCTGGATTTTTAAGTTGAATATGAGATATTTAATTTAATTTAAGTATGTATGTTTTATTTAATTGTTAAAGAGTGATATGCATGATGGATGATCATAGACTATAAAAGACCAATGTGATTGGATTTATTTCTTTTATGTTTCTTTAGGATTGTAAATTAATTAACTTATTTTAATTTATTTTGGGCATGTATTATTAAGTTTGTAATAATTTTTGCGTTGTAATTTCATTTATTTAAGTTCTTGTAAATTTGCCTTGGTATGCCAAGGATTACCATGTAATATTGGATTGCAAGAAGTTCAAGGAGGTCAAGAGCATTGGTGGGACCAGTGGGAGGAATTCAATATCAAGTGTTGATTATGTACTCCTTCAGCAACTCTTGTAAAATAAATGAATGAATGAAATGCACCTAGGAATACCCTGATTCAATTCTTGGTGGCTCAGAATTGAATCCCTAAGAAAGTCCATGATCATACCATATTTATTGCTTATCCATGAATGCATGAGATGTATGGGAATGTATGCTATTATATGATATATGCATGCTAATTGCATAATGTGCAAAGTGAGACCTTAATAGTAATTAGAATGACAATAAAATCTTCCAAACAAATGATTAAGTTGGAAATGCTATAATTAAAGTAATTATAACATAGGCCCTCCATTGGGGCAATTATTTTAAGAAATTTTAAATAGTTGCATAAGATGCAATTAATTTAAGAGATTTTCTTAAGAATAATTGTTAAGCATGAGATGTTGTAAATATGTAAATGGTTTGGTGGCCAATATTGGATGTACCTGAGGACATTAAAATTATTTGCATAATTACTGGCTCAATGGGATCAACTTAACTAATGCAAGATAAGTCAATAATGGATGTACCTGAGATTTTGAGCATTAGGGGCTACGTAAAGGATTGAACCTTACATGAGATGTGATGGGCAAGGAGTTGCTCACTTATAGTTTATTGTAATTCCAATAATGGATGTACCTGAGGATGATCAATAGAATTATAAGAATTCAATCACCCACTAGAAATCCATCCAACTATGATTTCCGTTTTCTACTTTGGAAGTGTAGGATTCGCTAAGTTAGTGGGAGGACCAATTTGATTAAAAGACCATAATCATTTTGGTTAATTACATGATACATTTACTAATTAATCTGGTTATTTTCTGCAGTTAATTTTCTGATAAAAATGAGCACAAAACAACCACCACCATCCAATATCCTTGCAAGCATACTTGATCACAATAGGTTGACAGGACCTAATCTGTCTGATTGGCTAAGAAATTTGAAACTTGTCCTGAACCTTGAACATATAGGATATGTTCTAGATTCAAATGTTCCTAGTCCCTTACCTCCAGAGGCCACACAAGAGGAACATGAAACTTTGGACAAGTGGAAGGAGCAGTTGGGGATGTCTGAGGGACAAAATGTTGGGGATCATGTCCACAAGATGATTCGGCTGATTGAGCAGTTGGAACATCTTGACTTCAACATGGATTTCCAACTACAAACGGATTTGATCCTTCAGTCCCTTCCTGAGTCTTTTGGGAATTTTGTGACAAATTTCCATATGACTAAACAGGAATGCACCTTAGCTGGTTTACTCAACATGCTGGTTATTGCCCAAAAGAATATGCCAGGTAATAAAGGAAAAGAGATAGCTTTGGTTGCATCTTCTTCTGCTGGAAGGTCCAACAAGAAGAAGGGCAATAAGAGAAAGAAACCTCAGATTCCTGGTCCTTCCAAGAAAACAGCTAAATAAAAAAGGAAGACTAAAGCTGATGGAGGCAAAGGAAAGTGTTTCCACTGCCAAAAGGATGGGCACTGGAAAAGGAACTGCCCAGAGTATCTTGCTTCTCTGAAGGACAAGAAGGATACACCTTCAGAAGGTATGTCCATATCTTGTTATTTAGATTCTGATGATACTCATAGTTCATCTACAGCTTGGGTTTTAGATATCGTGCCGCGCTCACATTTCTAATGATATACAGAACTAGCAAACAAAGAGTGCTTGTGTTCTCAAGATATTAGAGTCTGGATTGGCAATGGCTCAACTGTTGAAGCTTTATCCATAGGATCTAAATCTTTTTACATGTTTCGACATGTTTTGTGTTTGGATAATATTTTATATGTTCCTAATGCTTTTAAGAACATCATTTCTATATCTAGTTTGACTAGAAATGGCTATGAATTTCAGTTCACAGATGATGTTTGCAATATTTATTTTGGAAATAAATATGTTGGTTCAGGTTATATGAATGATGGTCTTTATTATTTGGGTAATAATGACAAACACAAATTGAATGCAAGTGATCTAAAAGAATGCAATGCCATGGTGAAAACCAACTCAAGTTCAAAATATATTTGCCACTTAAGGTTATGTCATGTTGTAGAAGATAGGATTGCAAAACTGGAGAAAATGGGGATTCTATCCTCATTGGGCTCTGAGCCTACTCCAACTTGCGAATCTTGCCTTTAGCGCAAAATGACTAGATCACCCTTTGTTGGACAAGGGCTAAGAGCTGAAAATATTTTGGAGCTAATACATAGTGATGTATGTGGTCCATTTAAAGAAATGGCTAGAGGGGGTTTTCATTATTTTATTACCTTTACTGATGATAAATCAAGGTTTGGGTATTTGTATTTGATGAAATACAAACATGAATCTTTTGAAAAGTTCAAAGAATTTAAATCTGAAGTAGAAAATCAAACAGGAAAGAGTATTAAAGCTCTTCGATCAGATCGTAGAGGTGAATATTTGAGTACTAAATTTGATGAATACTTGAGAGAGCATGGCATTGTTTCTCAGCTGACTCCTCCAGGAACGCCAAAACTGAATGGTATATCTGAAAGGAGAAATCGTACTCTATTGGATATGGTACATAGCATGATGAGCTATGCTGATATGCCAATCTTTTTTTGGGGATTTGCATTAGAATCAGCTTTGTATATTCTGAATAGGATTCCATCAAAATCAGTTTCTTCCACACCTTATGAGATATGGCATGGAAGAAAACCAAGTCTTAAGCATGTTAAGATTTGGGGTTGTCCAGCTTATATCAAAAAGCTAAACACTGATAAATTGAAGACCAGATCAGAAAAAGGTCGATTTGTTGGATATCCAAAAGATAGTTTTGGATATTATTTTTATTTGCCTACTTCACAAAAGGTTGTGATAAGTAGAGATGCCACATTTCTTGAACAATAGTTTGTTCAAAAAGGACGCAAAGGAAGGCAAATAGAGTTAGAATTGGAGAATTCTGACCAACCAACAGATCAGATGGATATAGATCCATCTAGTCAAGCTATACCCGTTGATGAAACATCTACAGCTGTTCCTCGTAGAACAATCAGGGTATCTCACCCACCAGTGAGATATGGTTTTCTTCATGAAGAAGAACAAGAGTTGTCTACTCATGAAGAAGTAGATAATGGAGATGATCCACTTACTTATGAAGAAGCTATATCAGATATAGACTCTTCAAAATGCATTGATGCTATGAAATCCGAGATTGATTCCATGTATAAGAATCAAGTTTGGGATCTTGTTGACCCACCTGAAGGTATTGTACCTATAGGGAACAAATGGGTTTTCAAGAAGAAAATTGGTTCTGATGGAAAGGTAGAGACCTATAAGGCAAGGCTAGTAGCGAAAGGGTTTCGCCAAAGGCTAGGAATCGACTATGAGGAGACTTTCTCGCCTGTTGCCATGCTTAAATCAATTAGAATTTTATTAGCAATAGCTGCATACTATGATTATGAGATTTGGCAGATGGATGTCAAAACAGCTTTTCTCAATGGATACATTGAAGAAAACATTTTCATGGAACAACCTAGGGGTTTTGAATCCTAAGATGGTTCCAAGGTATGCAAGCTAAAGCGATCCATTTATGGGTTGAAACAAGCTTCGAGGAGTTGGAACATCCATTTTGATGAAGCCATTAAATCCTTTGGTTTTATCAAAAATGAGAATGAGCCATGTGTATAAAAGAAGGTTAGTGACAGTGCTATCACTTTCCTTTTCTTATATGTGGATGACATACTGTTGATGGGTAATGACACAGGTATGTTGACGACTATAAAGGTATAGTTGTCAAATACATTCTCCATGAAAGACTTAGGGGAGGCAATCTATATTCTTGGGATTTGCATCTATAGAGATAGAGCGAAAAGAATAATTGGTTTATCTCAAAGTCTATACTTGGAAAAGGTGTTAAAGAGGTTTAACATGCTTGATTCTAAGAGAGGATTGTTACCAGTGAGACATGGTATCCACCTTTCTAAAGAGATGTCTCCAAAGACACCTGAAGAAAGAGATAAGATGGCCAGGATTCCATATGCTTCGGCTATTGGAAGTTTAATGTATGCAATGTTGTGTACTAGGCTGGATATCGCATATGCTGTTAGTTTGACTAGCAGGTATCAATCCAATCCAGGTTTGGAACACTGGAATGCTGTTAGGAATATCCTTAAGTACTTGAGAAGAACTAAGGATTTATTCTTGATTTATGGAGGTGGAGACTTGCAATTGGATGGTTATACTGATTCTGATTTCCAATTAGATATCGATGATAGAAAGTCCACCTCTGGATATGTGTTCATTTGTAATGGAGGTGCAGTCAGTTGGAAGAGTTCCAAACAGAGCACGACTGCAGATTCCACTACAGAGGCTGAGTATATTCTTTGCATCGATGTCGCAAAGGAAGCTGTTTGGATAAAGAAGTTCGTGACAGAACTTACAGTAGTTCCTTCCATTGAGTCAGCAGTTCTACTACACTGTGACAACAATGGAGCAGTCATACAGGCTAAGTAACCAAGGTCTCACCAGAAATCCAAACACATAGAAAGGCGCTACCACATTATCAGAGAAATAGTTGGGCGAGGCGATGTAGCCATGCAGAAAATAGTATCAGCTGAAAATCTAGCTGATCCATTCACTAAGCCTATGTCACAGACTCAGTTAGACCGACATCTTGAGAAGATAGGTCTAAGATATTGTAATGAATGGCTCTAGTGCTAGTGGCAGATTGTTAGTAGTATGCCCTAGAGCATATCATTTAGTATGTATCTTGTACATATTTTTATTAATAAATGGCATTTCCACTTTTCCGTTTACATAATGTATTTATGTGTAATAGAAAAGGTCCATTGTTATTTTGTTAGAAATATTATTCTTAAGTTGTTAAGAATATGAGTGACAATATTTCTAGCACAAAGTATCATAATTAGGTTCACAATCGAGGATACTTCATAATAAGGACATGACTTATCCAGAAAGATTGTATTCATGTTTGTTCCCAAGTTATTTATATGAGATATAAATAAGATGGAATGGTGAGTCTCATGCCATATAACAAACATGATAGGTACTTATAAATGATAAGTAGGCCGAACCAGTAACACTTATGACAAGCACATGGAGTTTACTCTTGTCAATGTTTTGTCATAAATCATATCAGTGCATATAATCTTTAGAGCTGAGATAGCACAGTTATCTTGTATATAGGTAGTTTGAGTTTGATACTGCTTTCATACTTGTACTATGTATGGGTATATGGGCATGTGTTGGCTCCTACTAGTTATATATGGAGGTAGGTGTTGATCAAGATGGAATCTGTTCCTCTAAGTAAATAGAGATAAAATCCTATGTTTATTTAATTGTTCTTGATGTTTCAAGTTCCTGGCCAGGACATATAGATTTATTTAGAAAAGAGCTTCTTCTGAGAAAATCTTTTAATCAAGAACTGGAATTAAAAGAGAACATAATATTCATAGCAAATGGAGTTTGACATAAACCATGACTCCAGCTTGAGTTGGGATTTTTTAACAGAGAGATTCTAGTGTATGGTAACATATGATTATAGGTTCATTTAAGGTAAACCTTATTACTAATTGGGTGGCCATGGCATGCTATGCTAGGTGTTATCCATGGTCTATGAGGTTCATAAAATGATTTAGAGAAATCATTTATGGTAAGAAATAGTTCTGATGATATTAAGAGTTGATATCATGTCTCATTGCCAATTAGTAATGAGCCTAGTAAGTCACACACATACACAAGTTATCACCTATTTAAATATGATTTAATTAATTAATTAAAGAGTTTAATTGATTAATTAAATAGGTTTGGTTTGCAATTAAATTGCAAAGTCCCTAGCATGACTTGAAAGCAAATCTAGATTGTTGGATGTGTAGTATAAATTAAATTTATATTTAAAGTAATTAAATATGAATTTAATTAATGAGAAATTAATTAATAGAGATTAATTAATTTATTTATATTTGATATAAATTAATTATAAGAAGAAAAATAATTATTTTGGGTTAAGAACTCAAAATTAAGACACAGGGGCATTTTGGTCATTTCATAGTGTGACACGTGGCACCATGAGATGGTGACACATGGGATTACACATAAGCTTGCCAAATGTTTTTTTAATCATATAAGATGATTAAAATCAAGATTAAATATAGGTTTTACACTTGGCACAATGTGATTGGGTCACTTAAACCTAGAGCTAATCAAAGGGTGACATGCGGCAAGGGTTTAATCTGTTAACCTAGCTATTTAAGTGTGGTTATGAAAAGAAAAAATAACCAGCAGCCATTCCTCTCCTTTGTCACGACACTTTGAGGCTTTTCATCTATTCTTCTTCATCTCTCATCAATTCAAAGAGATTAGCCATCAATCTCTTGAATTAAGAACACTAGAAATTATTTCTAGTGTCCTGTTTGCATCTCTAATATCTTAAAAGGCAGAACTTGAATTTCTAATTAATAGAAAAAGCTTTAGAAGCTGTTCAAGGGCTGCCATAGGTGTTCTTGGTGTGGACAAGCTAGAGGGACAACATCTGGTGTCCTGAAGACGAATCTCAAAGCGCGGACATATTTGCGATTGCATCAAGAGGTTAGTGTAATCGTTCTTGATTTAATCTAGGGTTCTAAAATTAATCTGATTAATCTTAAAATCTTAAATGGCAAATACAGATCCAAAAACATATTAAAAGAGTTTTAATATGTTGTTTATCGTTGAAATCAAATAGATAAAAATAAATCTTGCATGATGCATGTGACCCTAGGTGAAAATTTTTGAATTCAATGGTATAAACTTGTGTTTTTCACGCTTCCGTTCCTTCAGAATCCTGGCCATTTTATCTCTTTCTTCAGGTGTCTTTAGAGACATCTCTTTTGAAAGATGGATACCATATCTCACTGGTAACAATCTTCTCTTGGAATCAAGCATGTTAAACCTCTTTAACACCTTTTCCAAGTATAGACTTTGGGATAAACCAATTATTCTTTTCGCTCTATTTCTATAAATGCGAATCCCAAGAATATAGGTTGCCTCCCCTAAGTCTTTCATGGAGAATGTATTTGACAACCATGTCTTTACAGTTGTCAATATACCTGTGTCATTACCCATTAATAGTACATCATCCACATATAAGACAAGGAAAGTGATAGCACTGTCACTAACCTTCTTACATACACATGGCTCATCCTCATTTTTGATAAAACCAAATGATTTAATGGCTTCATCAAAACGGATGTTCCAACTCCTCGAAGCTTGCTTCAACCCATAAATGGATCGCTTTAGCTTGCATACCTTGGAACCATCTTGGGATTCAAAACCCCTAAATTGTTCCATGAAAATGTTTTCTTCAATGTATCGATTGAGAAAAGCTATTTTGACATCCATCTGCCAAATCTCATACTCATCATATGCAGCTATTGCTAATAGAATCCTAATTAATTTAAGCATGGCAACAGGCGAGAAAGTCTCCTCATAGTTGATTCCTTGCCTTTGGCGAAACCCTTTCGCTACTAGTCTTGCCTTAGAGGTCTCTACCTTTCCATCAGAACCAATTTTCTTCTTGAAAACTCATTTGTTCCCTATATGTACAATACCTTCAGGTGGGTCAACAAGATCCCAAACTTGATTCTTATACATGGAATCAATTTCGGATTTCATAACATCAATCCATTTTAAAGAGTCTATATCTGATATAGCTTCTTCATAGGTAAGTGGATCATCTCCATGATCTACTTATTCATGAGTAGACAACTCTTGTTCTTCTTAATAAAGGAAACCATATCTCACTGGTGGGTGAGATACCCTGGTTGTTCGACGAGGAACAGCTGTAGATGTTTCATCAACGGGTGTAGGTTGACTAGATGGATCTATATCCATCTGATCTGTTGGTTGGTCAGAATTCTCCAATTCTAACTCTATTTTCCTTCCTTTGCCTCCTTCTTGAACAAACTGTTGTTTAAGAAATGTAGCATCTCTACTCACCACAACCTTTTGTGATGTAGGCAAATAAAAATAATATCCAAAACTATCTTTTGGATATCCAACAAATCGACCCTTTTCTGATCTGGTTTCTAATTTATTAGTATTTAGTTTTTTGATATAAGCTGGATAACCCCAAATCTTAACATGCATAAGACCTGGTTTTCTTCCATGCCATATCTCATAAGGTGTGGAAGAAACTGATTTTGATGGAATCCTATTCAGAATATACAAAGCTGATTCTAATGCAAATCCCCAAAAGGAGATTGGCATATCAGTATAGCTCATCAAACTACGTACCATATTCAATAGGGTACGATTTCTCCTTTCAGATACACCATTCAGCTGTGGTGTTCTTGGAGGAGTCAGCTGGGAAACAATGCCATGTTCTCATAAGTATTCATCAAATTCAGTACTCAAAAATTCACCTCCACGATCTGATCGAAGAGCTTTAATACTATTTCCTGTTTGATTTTCTACTTCAGATTAAAATTCTTTAAACTTTTCAAAGGATTCATGTTTGTATTTCATCAAATACAAATACCCAAACCTTGATTTATTATCAGTAAAGGTAATAAAGTAATGAAAACCGCCTCTAGCCATTTCCTTAAATGGACCACATACATCACTATGTATTAGCTCCAAAACATTTTCAGCCCTTAGCCCTTGTCCAACAAAGGGTGATCTAGTCATTTTGCCCTGAAAGCAAGATTCATAAGTTGGAGTAGGCTCAAAGCCCAATGAGGATAGAATCCCCATTTTCTCCAGTTTTGCAATCCTATCTTCTGCAACATGACATAACCTTAAGTGCGAAATATATTTTGAACTTGAGTTGTTTTTCGCCATGGCATTGCATTCATTTAGATCACTTGCATTTATTTTGTGTTTGTCATTATTATCCAAAATATAAAGACTATCATTCATATAACCCAAACCAACATATTTATTTCCAAAATAAATATTGGAAACTTCATCTGTGAACTGAAATTCATAGCCATTTCTAGTCAAACTAGATATAGAAATGATGTTCTTAAAAGCATCAGGTACATATAAAATATTATCAAAACACAAAACATGTCTAGACATGTAAAAGGATTTAAATCCTATGGCTAAAGCTTTAACAATTGAGCCATTGCTAATCCGGAGTCTAACATCTCGAGAATGCAAGCTGCTACTATTTACTAGTTCCTGCATATCATTTGAAATGTGAGAACTGGCACCAGTATCTAAAACCCAAGTTGTAGATGAACTATGAGTATCATCAGAATCTAAATAACAAGATATGGACATACCTTCTGAAGGTGTATCCTTCTTGTGCTTCAGAGAAGCAAGATACTCTGGGTAGTTCTTTTTCCAGTGCCCATCCTTCTGATAGTGGAAACACTTTCCTTTGCCTCTATAAGCTTTAGTCTTCCCTTTCTGTTTTGCTATTTTCTTTGAAGGACTAGGAATCTGAGATTTCTTTTTCTTATTGCCCTTTTTCTTGTTAGACTTTCCAGTAGAAGAAGATGCAATCAAAGCTACCTCTTTTCCTTTATTGCATGGTATATTCTTTTGGGCAATAACCAGCATGTTGAGTAAACCAGCTAAGGTGCATTCCTATTTAGGCATATGAAAATTTGTCACAAAATTCCCAAAAGACTCAGGAAGGGACTGAAGGATCAAATCCATCTGTAGTTGGAAATCCATGTTGAAGTCAAGTTGTTCCAGCTGCTCAATCAGTCGAATCATCTTGTGGACATGATCCCCAACATTCTGTCACTCAGACATCCTCATGCGGAATAGCTGCCTAGATATCTCATACCTAGCATTCCTGTTGTAACACCCCCGTTTGCATAGCCTGGTAGATTTCACTGTTCCGGTGACCAGTGTCGGTCTGGACAATTAAGGAGATTAGAGCCACACTTAAGACAACTTGAGAAGCCATAAACACAAATAATTAGTAATGTTCAATTAGTTAACTATAAATAAGAAAAACAGAACATAAGAAGTTAAACGAGCCAAGAGTCACAGCGATGGGTGACCTCCTTGGGAACGACTGCGAAGTCGTTTTAAACTCAAATTTCGAACCATAAAAAGTGACGCCGCGGTCCTTAGGACCCTTATGAACACAGTAAAAAAGAGAAAATCACGAAAAAGAACTGTTAAGTCAGTCAAATAATTAGGTCAGGGAGCCGGAAGAAATATGAAATTATTTGCAAACCGGGATGAACCGGCGAGGGTCAATTTGGTCAATTGACCCCGAGAGCTGACTCCTGACCTAGCTGTCAAATAAAATCAGAGAAAAGAAAATTTTGGAATCGGGAATTAAATAAAAGAACTAATAGAAAAAAAAAAAAAAAAAGAAGAAGAAGATAAAAAAGTCAAAGGTGATGACATCATGAATGATGTCAATAAGAAATTAATTAAGTTATTTATTAAATGGGATTTTGTGATCTTCCATCAACTAAAATAAATTAAGAAAAGAAAAAAATTAACAACAAAAAGTCATCTTCATCTTCTCAAAAACGTCACTCTCTTCTCTCCCTCACAAAACCACCATGAAAGCTCATTTTTTAGCTTGAAAAACTAAAATCCAACCATACAAAATTGTCCTACCATAACTAGACCTTGTTTGGGCAACTAAGAAAGAAGATTCAAGGAAAAGAAAGAAGAAAAATTTGAAGAAAAGGAGGAAGAAAATTCTGCTCAAGGTATAGTACTATAAACTTTAATTTTTTTTGTTTAATTAGTGTTAGTGTGGCATCAAAAGCTTATAAATAAACTTGAAATGAAACAAACATGGGAGAAGGACTAAACTGAAATTTCGGCCAGCCTAAAGAGAGTATGGATTGCATGAATTTAATGGGTTTGAATGAGTTTAGGAACCCTACTTAGTTGATTGATTATAGTTTAAAGTTTTGAATTTAGTTAATTGCACAATTTAAGTGAATTAGGGTTTGGAGGCTAGGGTTTGTGAACCAAATTTTGGAGAAATGCATAAATGATGACCTTGGTCTATTGTGAGATGAAAAATGGTCAATAATGACCAAAAGAGATGTGTGGGAATTGTTGGAATGAAAATCAAATTCGTAGGTCAAATGGTCATGCTGCCTACTTTGAAGGACCAAAACTCAAATTTTACAAGCCCAATTGATATGCCACCAATTGGAGATGAAAATAGACATAAAATAGCACAATTTTCATTAAGGAACCGTGGCCAAAAACTGACTAAAACTTGGTGAACAAATTGACCAAAGTGAAATGAGAGCAGTCACATCACCAAACCGACCAAATGAATAAGAATCGCTCATTTGGTCATAACTCGAGTTAGGAAGGTCAAAATGACCTGAAATTTTACCAGCAATTAGATATGATATAGACCTAAAACTTTCATGAAGAAACCAACCCAAATTAGGCCATTAACCCATTCAAATTATTGAGCAAAGTTGAGTTTCCAAACCTGCGATTCTGCAGAATTCTATTTGATCAGTAATGTTTGAAGGGCTATAACTCTCTCTAGGAAACTCGGATTTAGGTGATTCTTGAATCGATGGAAACCTAAGACATAGCAGAACATTTCATATGAAGAAATTTAGACCAAATTATGAACTTAACTTGATCAAATCACTGAACAAAGTTGGATCAAAATCTGCCAGAACCCAAAATACTAGTATGAACAGTGCACGTGAACAGTAAACTTATTTTGGCTATAACTTGAGCTAAAAAACTCCGATTGAGGTGATTCAAAAAGGAGAATAAACTTAAGACAATAAGTACTATTTTCGATGAAGAAAGTTTTGCCAAATTCCAACAGTAAATTGACCAATGAAATAGTACAAATAGGGACACTAAAATTGAAAATTTGGCAATTTTGCCTAAAAAACCTAAGTTTTGAGAAAATGACCAAAACTAACAAGTTTAGTGACCAAAATGTGGTATATGTGTAAAGTTGGAATTCCCATACCTATTAAGCCTTAGAAAGTCAATAATTTGACTTGAATAGTGTAGTGAATAGTAACCTGAAACACAAAAATTTCGAGAACGTCGAATTTAGCACGTTAGAGCTAGGTAAATGTGAAGCTAAATTTATTTTGGGATTTATGTTAAGTTCTAGTACTGAAACATTGTAAAATTGTGTGTTTCAGTTGAAAAGAATACCGGGAAAAAACCCGAGGAACCGAGTCAAGGCCAAGAGGCGACTCGCTTGAGGTTTGTGCACAACGTATACTTTTATAATCATCTTTTGCATACTGTTTTGAATAATGTGAAATATTGAATTGTGGCATTCTTATGATATTTTGATTTAAATTGTTAAAAGTTATTATGTATATTGAAATGACAATGTTTAGCAAATTGTTAAGATAAGTTTTGAAACCACAGTGTCATGACCATATATTTGAACACCTCACTAGCACGACTAGTGAAGGTAATTAGTTTTGAATTTTGATTCCTTCTCTGGAGAAGTGTTGAGGTGTGCCAGTAGAAGAGGATGTGAATGGATATCCATATATTTGAGCTAGCTAGCCTTGTGATGTGATTTCTCTTTAGCCTCTGGCTATTGAGATTTTATTTATTTCGAATGGCATGATCTAACTGTGGATTTTATGAAATGTATTTTGATAGTTCAAAATGAACTTGGTTTGCATTGAAATTTCATAATTCATGTTTTTTGTTTAATGCTTATGTTTAGTCAAAATTTTGAATAAATGTGATTATATTCTGCATAAAGATTATTTTAGTATGTTGTGCACCACTGAGTCCTAGTACTCAGCGATGGCTTCTATTGCTGTCGCAGATATAGAGATTAGAGGAGCAGCAGACTGAGCTGCTGAGGTGTGAAGAGCTATCAGCTTAAAGTCATCGGGTATAATTTATACCCTAATTGTAAATATTTCTTTTCATGTATGTATTGCATATAAATGTATGGACGTGCAAATGGGTCTTGAGCAGCTTCTACAAAAATTTGTATGAAGTTTGTAATAAAGTTTAGTTTGTATTTCTTTTGATGTAAAATTTGTAAGAATGTACATAAATTGTGTTGTCTCTAATGAAATATGAGTACAACTATTTTATTTAATTTAAATGAAATGTATTGCTAGTATGCTGAGGATTATTAAATTTTGAACTTGAGAAATTTATTGAAATGATTGTGAAATTAATTGAGTTTGATTGTGAAATTGAAGTAATGGTTGAGAAAAATTTTTAGAAGTACTTTTTACAGGTATTTGAAGAACTGTTTTCTCAAAATACAGATAGAACTCTGTTAAATTTTTTATAAAATTTGCGGAAAACTAAAATGGACCAAAAATATTAATTAGATTTACTTGTAATCATATGTTTTAAATACCTATTAGAAACTGCTCACCACTTGTCAAAAGTAAGAAAATTGTTTAAAATCCCTTGTGGGGTACTTAATGAGTTATCGGTAGGTGAAGTTCGGTAGTTCATTAGGTATTCTACGGGATCATGTTATGCCTTACAGAGGGGTAAGGTGTGACACCTGTTGTGCTCACCATATAACTCTTGTAGGTGAAAGAGGATCTCTCTCGCACTCTACATGTTCTCATGCTGTTCTGTAACTCATTACTCATGGAAGTAAGCATGTAACACTTAGCTCTCATATCATGCTCCTTCCACTTGTCCAAAGTTTAATGTTCCTCTTGAGTGGCCTCTGGAGGTAAGGTACCAGGAACATTTGAATCTAGAATATATCCTATATGTTCAAGGTTCAGGACAAGTTTTAAATTTCTTAGCCAATCAGACAGATTAGGTCCTGTCAACCTGTTGCGATCAAGTATGCTTGCAAGGATATTGGATGGTGGTGGTTGTTCTGTGCTCATTATTATCAGAAAATTAACTGCAGAAAATAACCTGATTAATTAGTAAATGTATCATGTAATTAACCAAAATGATTATGGTCTTTTAATCAAATTGGTGCTCCCACTAACTTAGCGAATCCTACACTTCAAAAGTAGAAAACGGAAATCCTAGTTTAATGGATTTCTAATGGGTGATTGAATTCTTATAATTCTATTAATCATCCTCAGGTACATCCATTATTAGAATTACAATAAACTATAAGTGAGCAACTCCTTACCCATTATATCTCATGTGAGGTTCAATCATTTACCTAGCCCCTAATGCTCAAAATCTCAGGTACATCTATTATTGACTTATCTTGCATTAGTTAAGTTGATCCCATTGAGCCAGTAATTATGCAAATAATTTTAATGTCCTCAGGTACATCCAATATTGGCCACCAAACCATTTATATATTTACAACATCTCATGCTTAACAATTATTCTTAAGAAAATCTCTTAAATTAATTGCATCTTATGCAACTATTTAAAATTTCTTAAAATAATTGCCTCAATGGAGGGCTTATGTTATAATTACTTTAATTATAGCATTTCCAACTTAATTATTTGTTTGGAAGATTTTATGGTCATCCTAATTACTTTTAAGGTCTCACTTTGCACATTATCCATTTAGCATGCATGTATCATATAATTGCATACATTCTCATACATCTCATGCATTCATGGATAAGCAGTAAATATGGTATGATGATGGACTTTCTAAGGGATTCAATTCTGAGCCACCAAGAATTAAATCAGGGCATTCCTATGTAACACCCTCCCGGAAGCAACTCCGTACATTCTACTGTTCCGGTGACCGGTGTCGGTCGGGACAGCTAAAACGTCCGGAAAAATATTTAAACTAAAGTCAGGAACCATAATTAACTCAAATATTAATAAGAAAAATTTAGGAAAAAATTTTAGAAATAAAATACAACTAAGTTAAATGAGCCGGTGCCCAAGCGATGGGTAACCGGAGGGAAGTTGCGGTTCTCGCAACGAGAAGCCCTAGACCCAGGGAAAAATTCATAAAATAATTTTTGGGACTCCAGAGAAGGGTCATTGAGGTTCCTATGGCATTAGAATGCCAAGAAAATATTTAGAAAAATTTATCAATCGGTACAGACAATTTTGACCCGTTAAGCCAAACGGAGGGCATTTTGGTCATTTCACCTTCAGAGGTGATTTTTGGCCGACTTGTCCAGTTAAGTAAATAATTAATATGACATAAAATATGAATAAATATTGCTAAAAATTAAATTGAAATGTGGTAGAAAAGAAAAGCAAAGAAAAATCAAAATAATGCAAATAATGACATCACATGATGTCACTCACTCACTCCCAACCAATCACAAGTTAATAAGCTTTATTAAAACACTTAAAAGAGTCAAAGAAGACCAAAAATTCTGGTCATCTTTTTTCTTCTTCTTCTTCCTCAAGACGTGAAACCCATCTTCCCCTCTCCCTCCATTGAAGCTCTTGTTTCAAGCTTGATTCCCTTCATTTCCCACCATAAAATCTCTTCTTCTTTTCATTAAAATTTGTCCACACCTCTTGGGGAAGTGTTTGGAAGCCTAGAAAGTGAAGGAAAGTGAAGTTTTGAGTGGGGAAAAATCTGCCCTAATCAAGGTTAGTGCATTAGACACTTAAAACTTCTTATTTTCATGAATTGTAACTTGTATTGAGTGAGAATTACAACTAAAATGAACAAGAATTATGTGTATACATACTATCAATTTTTGGTAGCCCTTGTGAAGGAATTATTTTGATTGTTTTGATGGACTTAAAGTGGGCTATAGATCAAGTTTAAACCATGTGTGCATGTGATTATTGAAGGAGCTAGTATTTAAGGTGTTGTGAAAACCTATAATGGAACTAGGGTTTTGAAGAGTGAAAAATTGACTTGGCTTAGGAAATTGTTAGAGCACATTTTAATGGTCAATTAGTGACCATTTTAGGTATGTTGACCATGAATTGGACTGAAAAATAGGATTGCAAAGTGAAGATGTAGGCTGCCCTAGGACAGCAGCAGAGGGACTGAAAATTCAGTCCAATTACACAGCCATAACTTGGGCTGTGTTGGTCCAATTGGTGTTTGGCCAATTGGACATGAAACTAGGCTTATAATGACACATTTTTGCTGAAGAAACCATGCCCAAAAGACCAAAGCAAGAGGACCAAAACTTGGCCCCAATCCGGATCCCCTATAACAGCACCTGCAGAAATGACCAAATGAACAGTAACTGTTCATTTGGCCATAACTCACTGTATATTTGGTCAATTGACCTGAAATTTTTACAGAAACAAGTTAAGACATAGACAAACAACTTTCATGAAGAAACCTACCCCAAATTATGACCAGAACCTAACCCAAATGGCAGTCACAGTTACTGTTCAAACCTGCAACTCTGCAGATTTTCATTTGAGCAGTAATGTTTGGATGACTATAACTCCCTCTAGAAAACTCGGATTTAGGCGATTCTTGAACCGATGGAAACCTAAGGTATA
Source organism: Hevea brasiliensis (assembly GCF_030052815.1). Lineage (NCBI taxonomy): Eukaryota > Viridiplantae > Streptophyta > Magnoliopsida > Malpighiales > Euphorbiaceae > Hevea > Hevea brasiliensis. Next base: position 79,658,198 of record NC_079493.1, on the reverse strand, counting down.
GTAGAAAATTTCATATGAAGAAAGTTAGGCTAAATTATGAACTTAACTTGATCAAATTACTGACCAAAGTTGGACCAAAATCTGCCAAAACCTAAAAGTGCAGCATGAACAGTGCACGTGAACAGTAAACTTATTTTGGCCATAACTTGAGCTACAAAACTCCAAATGGAGTGATTCAAAAAAGGAAATTCAACTAGACAAAATAAGGAACAACTTTCATGTTTACCATTTCCTCAAATTCCTACTGCAATAGTGCCCAATGGAATAGTAAAGTTGAGTTAGCAAAATTGAAAATTTTGCTTCTCTTGGTTTAAGCTTAGAAATGGTATTAATGCTTAATGCCAACAAGTTTTAAATGAAAAATGTGGTATATTTGAAGTGCCAAAGTCAATGTACATATTTTCTATGCAAAAGTCAACATTTTTGTTGACCAATGAGGTGAATAGTGTCACCAAAACCAAAAATTGACAATTTTGCCAAAATAACCTAAGCTTTGAGAAAGTGACCAAAACCAACAAGTTTTGAATACAAAATGTGGTATGTTGGGAGTATTAAAACCAATGTACCTATTGTTTATGCAAAAGTCAACATTTTAGTTGACTAATGAAATGAATAGTGACACCAAAACTTGAAATTCAAAATTTGAAATTAGAAATGCATCTAGGGGACTTTAAATTGCAATTGGCAATTAATACTAGCAAATGTAAAACTCAAAATGTGGGATCTTGGTGTAATAAGAATTAATATATCCATTAAGTATAAAAAGGTCAACATTTTGGTTGACTAGTAAGGTGAATAGTAATCAAAATGATTAGTAAATTAAGATGAAGACCTAGAACCAATTCTAAGCTTAAATGCTTAGAATTGTATGACAAATATGGACTATGCATCCTAGTCAAAATTGTTAAAAAGAAATTTAGGCCATAAATTTGAAATCCATGAAATATTCATGGATTACTTGAAACATGAAAAATAAGTCACCTAATTGATGTGAATAGATAGTTAGAGCACATATGCTCATTACAAATGGAGTTAATAAAATATTAGAAACTCAACTTGAAATATAAAATTTGTAATTACATAAGTAGATTCTTGAATGTATAAATGAGAAAAGAAAAATGTTTTGAATACAATGGTACATGTGAACCATTGTTTAGAATGGTGATCAATATGAATAACATAATGAATGGACAAATAAACCGTATTAATGTATGAATGAGACATTAGTTCTCATTATTGTAAAGAGGATAAGTATTTTGAATACAATGGTATAAAAGGATAATTGATGTGAATTGTGATCATATAAATGATCAAATGAATGTATCAATTATGATTGAAATTTATCATGAAATAATGAAGTCATAAAGCACAATATATTAATATTTTAAAATATTAAATGCCCTAGTATACCTAACAAGATTGGTTTGGATAGTTTGGCATGCCAATAGGGTATTGTTTTAGCAGTACTGCGAAAGGCTTTATGCCTGTATTCATGGCTTTTATTCCCGTATTCATGGCTTTTATGCCAATTATGTGATATCATGGCTTTTTAGCCATACTGACTGCATACGTGGTTGACGTTCTGCGTCCCATGGTATGACGGCCCGAGGCACCGCGGTGTCCAGTGCCAACGACCCGTTATCCAGTCCAGTCGTCTAGTATAGGTTACTTGGGCAGTCAATTAAAGTATTATTCAATTCAGGCAACTAAGTTAAGTTAAGTATAATGAAAATCCAGTACAATTAAATTAAGTATTGAATGAATAAGCAAAAGAGATTAGCAAAAGAAACATAACAAAAATATAAATTGCAGAATCTGCATGACTTGAAATACAATACAGATAGAATAAATTATATACCGCTAGTATTATCAAAAGTTATAAACTAAGCACTTCCAAAGAGGAACAAACTAGTATATAAGATCGTTGATACTAGAAATACCATACCAAATTAAATTGATTCTTGAGTATCTGAATTATCATTTATTTCTTTCTTTACTTGTATATATTATTTCTGGTTATATTATTTCACCACTAAGCAGAAATGCTTAGCGCGATGGAATTGCTTCCTCGCGCAGGTACTGAAGGTAAAACCAGTAGACTGTCGACTGAGATTTTTGGAGTCCAGATCTGCAGAAGTGTCAGAAGAGTTCAAGATTGTCACCTCCTCAGCAATGCATGTAGATAGGGCTCATTTTATACATGTTATGTATATTGTTCATTCCTAGCACATTGTAAATTATTTGTATATATTGTACAAAATAAACTCATGTAATTAACCTATGAATTATGGAAGCTATTCAAAGTAAGTATTTTAGTATGTGAATTGAATTTGAGTTATAATGAGATTATACTTGTGAATATTGAGATATTGAAAATCTAATGAGATTTCTGAGAAATCTGGATATTGTATTGAGATAAATTATGTTTTAAAATATTTTAGAATATTAAGTTTGAGAAATTGAGAATATATTGAAAATGTCTTTGGCAGTTCGTAAGAATCATAGTCCAAATTACAACCGACATTTTGTCGGATTATCATTAAAATTTTTGAAATTTCCAATTTAGTTAGATTTTGATAAAAGTAAAAATAGCCTAAATCTTCAATAAAGTTTTTGAATAAATAAATCAAGGACTGTAATGAAATCAGATAAAATAGAGTGCTCCGGCACACTGAGTGACATAACTTGCTCGGCTACACTGTAGTCGGGTAAGGGGTGTCACATTTAGTGGTATCAGAGCACGGTTTAGGCATTTCTGGGCCTAGATTGAGTCCATATCATGCATTGCATTCATAAGAGTCGAGGTGACACTATTGCAGATCTGTATTTCCTGTTTATTTTAGGTTAAGATATGGAATAAGAGAGTGAAGAGACAATGAGATAGCGAATGGAGATGAGAAGGAGACTATATTTAAGATGAAAAAGGATGAGTACATAACTGTTTGAGGATAGGATTGAGACTAAGGAGAAAGTGAAGTAGGATAATACGGAAAGGTGAAGAAATAAAGAGGTATTAGCTCCTTGGCTATTTACATTGGGTAAATTTCGAGGACGAAATTTAAATTAGAGGGGAAGAGTTGTAACACCCTCCCGGAAGCAACTCCGTACATTCTACTGTTCCGGTGACCGGTGTCGGTCCGGATAGCTAGAACGTCCGGAAAAATATTTAAACTAAAGTCAGGAACCATAATTAACTCAAATATTAATAAGAAAAATTTAGGAAAAAATTTTAGAAATAAAATACAACTAAGTCAAATGAGCATGCCTGCCGATGGGTAATCAGGAGGGAAGTTGCGGTTCTCGCAACGAGGAGCCCTAGACCCAGGGAAAAATTCATAAAATAATTTTTGGGACTCCAGAGAAGGTTCATTGAGGTTCCTATGGCATTAGAATGCCAAGAAAATATTTAGAAAAATTTATCAATCGGTACAGACAATTTTGACCCGTTAAGCCAAACGGAGGGCATTTTGGTCATTTCGCCTTCAGAGGTGATTTTTGGCCGACTTATCCAGTTAAGTAAATAATTAATATGACATAAAATATGAATAAATATTGCTAAAAATTAAATTAAAATGTGGTAGAAAAGAAAAGCAAAGAAAAATCAAAATAATGAAAATAATGACATCACATGATGTCACTCACTCACTCCCAACCAATCACAAGTTAATAAGCTTTATTAAAACACTTAAAAGAGTCAAAGAAGACCAAAAATTCTGGTCATCTTTTTTCTTCTTCTTCTTCCTCAAGACGTGAAACCCATCTTCCCCTCTCCCTCCATTGAAGCTCTTGTTTCAAGCTTGATTCCCTTCATTTCCCACCATAAAATCTCTTCTTCTTTTCATTAAAATTTGTCCACACCTCTTGGGGAAGTGTTTGGCAGCCTAGAAAGTGAAGGAAAGTGAAGTTTTGAGTGGGGAAAAATCTGCCCTAATCAAGGTTAGTGCATTAGACACTTAAAACTTCTTATTTTCATGAATTGTAACTTGTATTGAGTGAGAATTGCAACTAAAATGAACAAGAATTATGTGTATACATACTATGAATTTTTGGCAGCCCTTGTGAAGGAATTATTTTGATTGTTTTGATGGACTTAAAGTGGGCTATAGATCAAGTTTAAACCATGTGTGCATGTGATTATTGAAGGAGCTAGTATTTAAGGTGTTGTGAAAACCTATAATGGAACTAAGGTTTTGAAGAGTGAAAAATTGACTTGGCTTAGGAAATTGTTAGAGCACATTTTAATAGCCAATTAGTGACCATTTTAGGTATGTTGACCATGAATTGGACTGAAAAATAGGATTGCAAAGTGAAGATGTAGGCTGCCCTAGGACAAGAAAGAGGGACTGAAAATTCAGTCTAATTACACAGCCATAACTTGGGCTGTGTTGGTCCAATTGGTGTTTGGCCAATTGGACATGAAACTAGGCTTATAATGACACATTTTTGCTGAAGAAACCATGCCCAAAAGACCAAAGCAAGAGGACCAAAACTTGGCCCCAATCCTGATCCTCGCACAAAGACTGCAGAATGACCAAATGAACAGTAACTGTTCATTTGGCCATAACTCACTGTAGATTTGGTCAATTGACCTGAAATATTTACAGCAACAAGTTAAGACATAGACAAACAACTTTCATGAAGAAACCTACCCCAAATTATGACCAGAACCTAACCCAAATGGCAGTCACAAGCATCGTTCAAACTCGCAACTCTGTAGATTTTCATTTGAGCAGTAATGTTTGGATGACTATAACTCCCTCTAGAAAACTCGGATTTAGGCTATTCTTGAACCGATGGAAACCTAAGGCATAGTAGAACATTTCATATGAAGAAAGTTAGGCCAAATTATGAACTTAACTTGATCAAATTACTGACCAAAGTTGGACCAAAATCTGCCAAAACCTAAAAGTGCAGCATGAACAGTGCACGTGAACAGTAAACTTATTTTGGCCATAACTTGAGCTACAAAAATCCAAATGGAGTGATTCAAAAAAGGAAATTCAACTAGAAAAAATAAGGAACAACTTTCATGTTTACCATTTCCTCAAATTCCTACTGCAATAGTGCCCAATGGAATAGTAAAGTTGAGTTAGCAAAATTGAAAATTTTGCTTCTCTTGGTTTAAGCTTAGAAATGATATTAATGCTTAATGCCAACAAGTTTTAAATGAAAAATGTGGTATGTTTGAAGTGCCAAAGTCAATGTACATATTTTCTATGCAAAAGTCAACATTTTTGTTGACCAATGAGGTGAATAGTGTCACCAAAACCAAAAATTGGCAATTTTGCCAAAATGACCTAAGCTTTGAGAAAGTGACCAAAACCAACAAGTTTTGAATACAAAATGTGGTATGTTGGGAGTATTAAAACCAATGTACCTATTGTTTATGCAAAAGTCAACATTTTAGTTGACTAATGAAATGAATAGTGACACCAAAACTTGAAATTCAAAATTTGAAATTAGAAATGCATCTAGGGGACTTTAAATTGCAATTGGCAATTAATACTAGCAAATGTAAAACTCAAAATGTGCGATCTTCGTGTACTAAGACTTAATATATCAATGAAGAATAAAAAGTTAAACATTTTGGTTGACTCGTAAGGTGAATAGTAATCAACAAGATTAGTAAATTAAGATGAAGACCTAGAACCAATTCTAAGCTTAAATGCTTAGAATTGTATGACAAATATGGACTATGCATCCTAGTCAAAATTGTTAAAAAGAAATTTAGGCCATAAATTTGAAATCCATGAAATATTCATGGATTACTTGAAACATGAAAAATAAGTCACCTAATTGATGTGAATAGATAGTTAGAGCACATATGCTCATCACAAATGGAATTCATAAAATATTAGAAACTCAACTTGAAATATAAAATTTGTAATTACATAAGTAGATTCTTGAATGTATAAATGAGAAAAGAAAAATGTTTTGAATACAATGGTACATGTGAACCATTGTTTAGAATGGTGATCAATATGAATAACATAATGAATGGACAAATAAACCATATTAATGTATGAATGAGACATTAGTTCTCATTATTGTAAAGAGGAGAAGTATTTTGAATACAATGGTATAAAAGGATAATTGATGTGAATTGTGATCATATAAATGATCAAATGAATGTATGAATTATGATTGAAATTTATCATGAAATAATGAAGTCATAAAGCACAATATATTAATATTTTAAAATATTAAATGCCCTAGTATACCTAACAAGATTGGTTTGGATAGTTTGGCATGCCAATAGGGTATTGTTTTAGCAGTACTGCGAAAGGCTTTATGCCTGTATTCATGGCTTTATGCCCGTATTCATGGCTTTTATGCCCGTATTCATGGCTTTTATGCCAATTATGTGATATCATGGCTTTTTAGCCATACTGACTGCATACGTGGTTGACGTTCTGCGTCCCATGGTATGACGGCCCGAGGCACCGCGGTGTCCAGTGCCAACGACCCGTTATCCAGTCCAGTCGTCTAGTATAGGTTACTTGGGCAGTCAATTAAAGTATTATTCAATTCAGGCAGCTAAGTTAAGTTAAGTATAATGAAAATCCAGTACAATTAAATTAAGTATTGAATGAATAAGCAAAAGAGATTAGCAAAAGAAACATAACAAAAATATAAATTGCAGAACCGTACAGACTTGAAATACAATACAGATAGAATAAATTATATACCTGCTAGTATTACTGAAAAGTTATAAACTAAGCACTTCCAAAGAGGAACAAACTAGTATATAAGATCGTTGATACTAGAAATACCATACCAAATTAAATTGATTCTTGAGTATCTGAATTATCATTTATTTCTTTCTTTACTTGTATATATTATTTCTGGTTATATTATTGCACCACTAAGTAGAAATGCTTAGCGCGATGGAATTGCTTCCTCGCGCAGGTACTGAAGGTAAAACCAGTAGACTATCGACTGAGATTTTTGGAGTCCAGTTATTCTGAAGTGTCAGTAGAGTTCAAGATTGTCACCTCCTCAGCAATGCATGTAGATAGGGCTCATTTTATACATGTTATGTATATTGTTCATTCCTAGCACATTGTAAATTATTTGTATATCTTGTACAAAATAAACTCATGTAATTAACCTATGAATTATGGAAGCTATTCAAAGTAAGTATTTTAGTATGTGAATTGAATTTGAGTTATAATGAGATTATACTTGTGAATATTGAGATATTGAAAATCTAATGAGATTTCTGAGAAATCTGGATACTGTATTGAGATACATTATGTTTGAAAATTTTTGAGACTATTAAGTTTGAGAAATTGAGTATATATTGAAATTATCTTTGGCAGGTTCAAAAGAACTGTTAGTTCAAATTACAGCCGACACTTTGTCGGATTATCGTTAAAATTTTTGAAATTTCCAATTTAGTTAGATTTTGATAAAAGTAAAAATAGCCTAAATCTTCAATAAAGTTTTTGAATAAATAAATCAAGGACTGTAATGAAATCAGATAAAATAGAGTGCTCCGGCACACTGAGTGGCATAACTTGCTCGGCTACACTGTAGTCGGGTAAGGGGTGTCACATCCTAGGTGCATTTCATTCATTCATCTTACAAGAGTTGCTAAAGGAGTACATAATCAACACTTGATCTTGAATTCCTCCCACTGGTCCCACCAATGCTCTTAACCTCCTTGAACTTCTTGCAATCCAATTACATAGTAATCCTTGGCATACCAAGGCGAATTTACAAAAACTTAAATAAATGAAATTACAACCCAAAAATTATTACAAACTTAATAATACATGCCCAAAATAAATTAAAATTAATTAATTAATTTACAATCCCAAGGAAACATAAAAGAAATAAATCCAATCACATTGGTCTTTTATAGTCCATGATCATCCATCATGCATATCACTATTTAACAATTAAATAAAACATACATGCTTAAATTAAATTGAATATCTCATATTCAACTTAAAAATCCAGATATGAATATGATTCAAACAAATTTAAAAATTCATATTGGAATCTCATTCAAACAAATTTCAAAATTCAGATTTGAATCACATTCAAACAACCTTAAAAATTCATATTTGAATCACATTCAAACAATTTTTAAAAATCAGATTTGAATCACATTCAAATAGTTTTTAAAAATTCATATTTGAATATTATTCAAACAACTTTAAAAAATCATATTTAAATATGATTCAAACAACTTTAAAAATTCAGATTTGAATCACATTCAAACAACTTTTAAAATTCAAATTTGAATCACATTCAAAAAATTTTTAAAATTCTAATTTGAATCAAAATTTAATAGTGTAATTAAAACTACTAATTAAACACTTTAATTAGTCATAGGATAGCCTTAGATCATACAACAATTACAGAATTAAAAAGCCAAACCTTGCGCCACTCATGAAGCCCAAACCATGCGCACCAATGATGGTGTTCTTCAAGCATGCCGCCACACATCCATTGCAACCAGCAATGGATAAATCATCTCATGATCAAAACACATAATTAAATAATATAATAAACAAACCAAATGGCAAATATAGTGGCTCTGATACCAATTGAAGGAACGGAAGCATGAAAAACACAAGTTTATACCATTGAATTCAAAAATTTTCACCTAGGGTCACATGCATCATGCAAGATTTATTTTTATCTATTTGATTTCAATGATAAACAACATATTAAAACTCTTTTAATATGTTTTTGGATCTGTATTTGCCATTTAAGATTTTAAAATTAATCAGATTAATTTTAGAACCCTATATTAGATCAAGAATAAATACACTAACCTCTTGATGCACTGCAGTGTATTTGTGCCTTTCGAATGCATATTCAGGACACCAAATGTTGTCCCTCTAGCTTATCCACACCAAGTTCACCTATGGCAGCCCTTGAACAGCTTCTAAAGCTTTTTCTATTAATTAGAAAATTAAGTTTTTCCTTTTAAGAGATTAAAGATATAAACAGGACACTAGAAACGATTTCTAGTATTTTTAATTTAAGAGATTGCTTGCTAATCTCTTAGAATAGATGAGAGAAGAAGATGAAGAGAAGGGGAACCTCTTGGGTGGCAGCACCATAGAGAATAGCTGCTGGTTGTGTTGTTTTCTTTTCATAACAACACTTATATAGCTAGGTTAACACGTTAAACCCTTGCCACATGTCACCCTCTGATTGGTTCTAGGTTTAATTGACCCAATCACATTGTGCCAAGTGTCAAACCTATATTTAATCTTAATTTTAATCATCTTACATGATTAAAACATTTGGCAAGCTTATGTGTAGTGTCATGTGTCACCATCTCATGGTGCCACATATCACCCTGTGAAATGATCAAAATGCCCATGTGTCTTAATTTTGAGTTCTCAACCCAAAATAATTATTTCTCTTATCCTAATCAATTTATATCAAATATAAATCAATTAATTAATCTTTATTAATTAATTTCCCATTAATTAAATTCATATTTCAACACTTTAAATATAAATTTAAATTATACTATATATCCAATAATCTAGATTTGATTTCAAGCCATGCTAGGGACTTTGCAATCTAATTGCAAACCAAACCTATTTAATTAATCAATTAAACTCTTTAATTAATTAATTAAATCATATTTAATTAGGTAATAACTTGTGTATGTGTGTGACTTACTAGGCTCATCACTAATTGGCTATGAGATATGATATCAACTCTTAATATCATCAAAACTCTTTCTTTCCATAAATAATTTCTCTAAATCATTTTATGCACCTCATAGACCATGGTTAACACCTAGCATAGCATGCCATGGCCACCCAATTAGTAATAAGATTTACCTTAAATGAACCTATAATCATATGTTACCATGCACTAGAATCTCTCTGTTATAAAATCCCAACTCAAGCTGGAGTCATGATTTATGTCAAACTCCATTTGCTATGAATATTATGTTCTCTTTTAATTCCAGTTCTTGATTAAAAAGATTTTTTTCATCAGAAACTCTTTTCTGAATAAATCTATCTGTCCTGGCCAGGAACTTGAAACATTAAGAACAATTAAATGAACATAGGATTTTATCTTGATTTACTTAGAGGAACATATTCCATCTTGATCAACACCTACCTCCATATATAACTAGTAGGAGCCAACACATGCCCATATACCCATACACAGTACAAGTATGAAAGCAGTATCAAACTCAAACCACCCATACACAAGATAACTGTGTAATCTCAGGTCTAAAGATTATATGCACTGATATGATTTATGACAATGCATCGACAAGAGTAAACTCCATGTGCTTGTAAAGAATATCCTTAAGTGCTTGTAAAGAATATAAGGACTTATTGTGACACCCCTTACCCGTCTACAGTGTAGCCGAGCAAGATATGCCACTCAATGTGCCGGAGCACCAATTCATGTTTCAATTATAATTTATCCCTTTTAATTCATTTATTTACAATTTTTGATAAATCTGAATTTTTTCGCAATTTTTATAGAAAATCCAGCAGAGTGCCGGCTATAAATTGGAAAAACAATTCTTCTGAACCTGTTTAGAAACACTTCCAATATAATTTCCAAATCTAGAACTCCATTACACATATTTCAAGTCAATCTTAAAATCTCAATACTATTCTTAGAATTTTTCTGTTCACATCACCACTTGAAACATATTCATAAATATTTCTCAACATTTCATTTATCAACATACATTATACAGAAAATTTCAACAACATAAAATTTCATATATTTACATTATTACATAATTACAAGAGTTTATAGTTACAATCCAAAACTAATACAAAATGCAAAATACAATATGCTACCCAAAGTCCTAATGTCCTACCATATGCACTGCAGATGTGAGGTGACTCTAGACTCCAGATGCGGGTCTGAAAGTTCACTCGGTCTGATGTCTGCTGGGCTCCCCAGCTAGGTCTCCAGTACCTGCACATGCAAAAGCGACACGCTAAGCAATTCTGCTTAGTGGTGACAATATAAAATAAAATAAAATAAAATAATTATGCATAATGTATGATTTCATTTTTTGGTAGACTTAATTTCTTATATTTATTGCAGTATTATTCGATTAAAATTTGGTAAAATTCATTATCATTGCCCGAGTAACCCATACTAGTCGATTGGACTGGATAAATGGGTAAACTAGCACTAGGTACTAAGTATTTCGGACCATCACACCATCGGTCACATTGTGTCTCCCGGTGTGCAACAGAACAGCTAATAAGCTGTAATAATTTATCAGGGATAAAACCCAAGTGTAATAACTCAAATAACATAGCCAAAGGCTATTATATCACAGAATGGCATGGGAAGCCATGAAGCACAGAATGGCATGAAGCCATATGCAGTACTGCTAACAGAACCCTATTGGCATGCCAACCTATCCAAACCAATCTTTCTAGGTGTACTAGGGCATGTTACACTTTTAAAATGTATAATTTTAGAAATTTAAGTTTAGGTGTTACTATTCATTTCATTAGTCAACTAAAATGTTGACTTTTACATAGGTAATAGGTACATTGGTTCTAATACTCCCAACATACCACATTTTGCATTCTAAAATTGTTGGTTTTGGTTGCCAATACCATTTTTAAGCTTAATGTTAAGTGGACAGAATTTTCAGTTTTCAAGCTTTGTGTTTACTGTTCCATTAGTCATTTTTGCAGTAGGAATTTGGCAAAATGATCAACATGAAACTTGTTTCTTATTTTGTCTAGTTACATTTTCTTTTTTGAATCGCTCCATTTGGAGTTTTGTAGCTCAAGTTATGGCCCAAAAACCACAATTGGCCGGATTATGATTTTTCCAGAATTTCTAGACTGACCAAATCTACAGTGTTAGGAATAGTAAATTCAGGTCACTTTTTGAATATGTTATGGTCATAATTTGGGTTAGGTTTTTCATGAAAGTTGTTGGTCTGTATCTCAGCTTGTTGTTGGTAAACTTTCAGGTCAATGGGACCTTTCCACACTAAGTTATGACCAAATGACTAAAAACTGTTCATTTGGTCATTTTGCCCAGGCATAATGCAGGTCACCGAATTAGGACAATTTTTGGTCAACTTAGTTTGATTTTCTGGGCATGGTTTCTTCACCAAAGTTATGCCATTATGTGTCTAGTTTCATGTCCAATTGGCTTTGCACCAATTGAGCCTCTACAATTCCAGTTATTGCTGCCCAAACCTGCTGGACTCATGCCCAGTCTTGCAGGTCACCAAGGGTAGCCACACTAAACTCAAATCCCACTACACAATTCACTTCATTTTTTATTTAAACAGAATCAAATGGTCACTAATTGACCATTAAAACCTACTTCCATCATCACATAATCAAAGTCTCATTTTTCACCCCAAACCCTAACTCAAACATTACAAATCTTGCATTATCATTGCATTTTATCAATCCACTTAAGAGATACATATTGCGGGTAGCCACACTACCATTTTAGCTCCACAAAAATCATCACCATCTTACCCTAACCAAGGCTACCCAAATTATGGGTTGGCATACAAATGGTATTCAACAAATTTTCTTTGTAATTTACACTCATTCAAAGTCCTTAACATGAATTTAAAGTGAAAACCATGGTTAGGTCACAAACCTCTAATGGTGTGAGATTTCCCACTTGCTAGGGTTCCCCTTTTCATTTTGTTTTTACTCCCAAAGGACTTGTCAAGATGTAAGAATACTTTTTTGTGTTGGGAATATAGGGTTTAGTTGGGTAAAAGTTAGGGAAATCAAGCTTTTAAAAGCTTGTTCATGGTGGCCATGGAGGGTATGTATGACGGTAAGAAGAAGATGAGGGAGAGATTTCTGATTTTTTTCATTTTTCGGCCCATTTGGTCTCTTTTAAATAAGCTTATGCCATGTGTCAACATTGGATTGGTTGGGAGAGTTTTAATGACATCATTATGATGTCATAATTCCATTTTCTTTCATTTTCTCTCCTTTTCTTGTCTATTTAATTTTAATTAAATTTTTAACAATATTTATTCATATTTTATGTTATATATATTATTTATTTAACTGGACAAGTTGACCAAAAATCATCTCTAAAGACGAAATGACCAAAATGCCCTCCGTTTGGCTTAACGAGCTAAAATTGTGTGTACCGATAGAAAAATTCTTCTAAGCATTTTCTTGGCATTCTAATGCCATAAGAACCTTAATGACCCTTCTCTGGAGTCCCAATAATTATTTTATAATTTTTCCCCGGGTCTAGGGTTGCTAACGGCCTTCACCGTCACTTCCCCTTCGGGTTACTGATCCCTGGTGTTTTGGCTCATTTAACCTTAGTGTATTTCATTTCTAAAAATTTTTTCTTAATTTTTATGAGCATTATTTAGTTTCTTTATAACTCCTCACTCTAGTGTATTTATAATTTCAAACATTCTAGCTGCCCGGACAGACATTGGTCACCGGGACAATAAACTATACGGACTAGCTAAAGTGAGGATGTTACAACTCTTCCCCTCTAATAAAAATTTCATCCTCGAAATTTACCTAATGCAAAAATTTGAGGAAACTGTTGCCTCATTGTCTCTTCACTTTCCCAAGTTGCCTCTTTAGTGTTGTGGTGCCTTCAAAGCACTTTCACCAGTAGAATTTATTTATTTCTTAGTTCTTTTACTTCCCGAGCTAGGATCTTTATAGGTTCTTCTGTATATGTCATGTCCGGTTGGATTTCAATCTCTTCCATGCAAATGACATGTGAAGGGTCTAAACGATATCTTCTCAACATAGAAACATGGAATACATTATGGATTTTATCCAGTTCTGGTGGTAAAGCTAGCCGATAGGCCACTGATCTCACACGTTCAATGACTTCATATGGGCCAATGAACCTAGGGCTTAACTTACCCTTTCTCCCAAATCTCAGTACTTTCTTCCATGGTGAGACTTTGAGAAACACTTTATCACCAACTGCATACTCTATCTCTTTTCTCTTCAAGTCGACATATGATTTCTGTCTATTTGAGACAACCTTCAGGTTAGCTTTGATTATCTTCACTTTCTCCTCAGTCTGTTTCACCAGGTCTGGTCCTACCAGCTTATCTTTGCCTAATTCAGTCCAACACACTGGGGTTCTACATTTCCTCCCATACAGTGCTTCATACGAAGCCATTTGAATGCTAGCTTGGTAGCTATTGTTGTATGCGAATTCTGCCAGTGGGAGGTATCTATCCCAATTCCCCTCAAACTCAATGACACAACTCCTTAGCATATCCTCTAGGATTTATCACATAATTCACATTGTTACTATCATTTCAATTTATTAATTGTGAAAATTCAATTAGTTTCTAGGTTTACCTGGATTACTCGTTCTGACTGTCCATCCGTCTGAGGATGAAAAGCCGTGCTAAAACGGAGTTGTGTGCCCAAGGCTTCTTACAACTTTTTCCAGAATCTCGATGTAAACCTTGGGTCTCAGTCAAATATGATGGAAAGTGGGATTCCATGCAGTCTAACTATGTCACTGATATATAATTCTGCTAGCTTCTCTAGTGAGTAGTCAGTCCTAACTGGCAGAAAATGTGCTGACTTCGTCAAGCTATCCACTATCACCCATACTGCATCATGCTTCTTCTGGGTGAGAGGTAGACCACTACCAAAATCCATAGTGACCCGATCCCATTTCCATTCAGGTATGCTTATAGGCTGTAGCAATCCTGATGGAACTTGATGTTCTGCTTTAACTTGCTGAGATGTCAAACACTTAGTCACATAGTCAGCTATATCCCTCTTCATACCAGGCCACCAATAATGAGGCTTCAAATCATTATACATTTTTGTGCTTCTCGGGTGCATAGCATAAACACTAGTGTGTGCTTCTTTCAGAATACTAGTCTTCAATTCCCCATCATCTGGTACACACACTCTCCCTCTGTAGTATAGACACCCATCTGCTTTCACCTCATATTCAGTTTCCTTTCCCTCTAGAATTTTACCCACAATGGCCATTAATTTTTCATCTGCCCTCTGCCCATCTTGTATCTGCTGTAGCAGGGTTGGCCTCACTTGCAATTCAGCCAAAATAGCTCCATCTTATGCTAAGGACAGACGGGCATTTAGTGATCTTAAAGCTGTGATGGACTTCCTGCTCAAAGCATCAGCAACTACATTTGCCTTCCCAGGATGATAATCTATCACACAATCATAGTCCTTTAGGAACTCAATCCATCGCCTCTGTCTAAGATTGAGCTCCTTCTGGGTTGGCAAATATTTTAGACTCTTGTGGTCTGTATAGATGTAGCATTTTTCACCATATAAATAATGCCTCCATATCTTTAGTGCGAAGATAATTGCTGCTAACTCCAAGTTATGAGTAGGATAGTTCTGTTCATGTGGCCTTAACTGCCTGGAAGCATAGGCGACCACTTTCCCCTCTTGCATCAATACACACCCTAGCCCATTATGCGAGGCATCACTGTAGACCACAAAGTCTTTTTCCAACACTGGCTGTGTTAACACTGGTGCTTCTGTCAACATAGCCTTCAGCCTCTCAAAACTGGCTTGGCACTTGTCATTCCAGTCAAATTTTACATTCTTATGCAACAACTTGGTCATTAGAGCAGCTATAAGAGAGAACCCCTTCACAAATCTTCTGTAATACCCAGCTAGCCCCAAGAAACTTCTGACCTCAGTTTTATTTCTAGGAGGCTTCCATTCCATCACTGCTTCTATCTTTTTGGGATGCACTCTAATCCCCTCAGCTGATACTATGTGTCCAAGAAAGGAGATTTCACTCATCTAGAAGTCACACTTGGACAGCTTAGCATACAGTTTCTTTTCTTGCAGGGTTTGCAGAACAATCCTCAAATGTTCATCATGTTCTTCCCTAGTCTTGGAATACACCAGATATCATCAATAAAGACCACTACAAATCGATCTAGATATGGATGAAAGATATGGTTCATAAGGTCCATAAATGCTGCTAGTGCATTTGTTAACCCAAACAGCATCACTAAAAATTCATAATGCCCATACCGGGTTCTAAACGTAGTTTTTGATACATCTGCATCTTTTACCCTCAACTGATGATACCCTGATCTGAGATCAATTTTTGAAAATACACCGGCTCCCTTCAACTGATCAAACAGATCGTCAATTCTGGGCAACGGATATTTATTCTTCACAGTTACTTTGTTCAACTGTCGATAATCAATACACAATCTCAAAGTTCCATCCTTCTTCTTCACAAACAGCACCGGAGCTCCCCATGGTGACACACTGGGGCGTATGAACCCCTTATCGAGTAACTCCCGCAACTGAATTTTCAACTCCTTCAATTCAGTGGGTGCCATCCTATAAGGAGCAATAGAAATTGGTGCTGTACCCGGCATTACCTCAATAGTAAACTCAACTTCCCTTTCTAGTGGTAAACTAGACAACTCTTCAGGAAATACATCTGGGAAGTCTCTTACTATGGGTATATCACACAGGTTTGGCTTAGCTTACCTAGTATCAACCACGTGTGCTAGGTAAGCTTCACAGCCTTTTCTCATCAATCTTCTTGCAACTGTGGCTGAGATAACATTAGACAGGAAATCTGTCCTTTCACCCACAACACTAATCTCATTACCCTCAGAAGTTTTCAGAGAAATCCTCTTTAATTTGCAATCAACTATTGCCTGATGACGTGACAACCAGTCCATACCCAAAATCACGTCAAACTCGTGGAAGGGCAATTCAATTAGGTCTGCCGAGAATTCATACCCCTGAACCCTCAATGGGCAACCTTTATACACCTTATTCACTACCACACTGTGGCCTAGTGGATTTGTGACCAGAATGTCTTGATCACTCTCCTCTACTGGAACTCCCCTCTCTGCGGGTAGTTTGATGCAAATGTAGGAATGAGTGGATCCTGGATCCACCAATGCATGCACAGAAGTGTTGTAGAGGGAAAACGTACTCCTGATGACATCCGGGGCATCTTGCTCCTCCTAAGCTCTAATGGCATAGGCCCTATGTAACACCCCTAAGTTCGGTAGTGCGTTTTACTGTTCCGGTGACCAGTGTTGTCCGGACAACTAGGATGCCTAGAATTACACTTCGATATGAGTGAGAAGACATAAAATAATGAAATACAAGAAAAGAAAATACAAGAAAAACAAAGAAAAAATAATAGCAAAGAAATGTGATCAAGTTAAGCGGCAGAACCCTAGCGATGGTGATAAAGACTGGAAGTCACGGCGTGGACCGTTGACTAGCCCTGGACTACGGGGAACCCTGGAAAATATTTTTAGGACTTAAATAGACCCTTATTGAAGAATAAATCTCATTAGAAAGATCAAAGAAAAATTAAATAATTAGTACAAAGAAAAGTGAGAAATCGAAAAATAGACAAAACCCGGTGTTACCGAAAAATCGGGAATGCAATCCGAACAGGGGCATTATGGTCAATCAACATCCCGAATTGTCTTTTGACCTAAATGTCCATTAAAAATAAATAATATTACACTTAGAAAATAAAATGAAAAATTAATTTGGTGGTACCTAAAGTAAATAACAAGAATTAAGGGTTTAATGTGGAATAAGTGAGAATTTAACATATTATATGATTAATTGAGTGAGTGGGCCACTAAAGGAATAAAATAAAAACATAATGGGGCAGGTGTATACCTAATATACAATCTGCAAACTCATTTCTTCAAGGTTCCTCATCCATGCCGAATTGAAGAACCAAGAAAACCTCCATTGCCGTTTTCATTCAAGCTTCATCTAACCCCTCACTTCACTTCTAAACACTTAGGTTCCTTCATTAAAGATTGTCTACACATCATAAGGAAGAGCTTGATACCAAAATCAAGAAGTTTAATCAAGGTTTGGCAAGTTCCAACCATAAGGTAAGTTTGTATTTTGGAAGATTGCTTCGTTAAATTTTGTGTTCATGTTATGGGTGTTGGTTTTGTGAAGAAAATTTTCAAGTTTGAAGAGTTATTGAGATGTCCATTTTGGACAGCCATGGAGTTATGTATTTGATGAAATAATTTTGCATATATTTGATGAGAAATTATGTTGGTTATGGTGATTTAATGTCCTAGTAAATTATTCCATATGTATATGGTGAATTTTGCACTTGGGATGGAATTGATGAATTGTATGATACTTTGGTATTGAGGAACATTTTCGGCAGCCTTTGAACTCTTGGATAAATGTATGAGTTCATGAAGGTATTGGCAAAATATTGACATTGAGGATTGATGGATATGTATATAGAGTGATTGTGTAAAGTGTATGTAAGAATGAGTAATGTTTATGTGTATATGTGATTATACTTAGACTTTGTAAATTTGAGTTTATTTGGTGTATTGAGGATGTGTGTAATCTGCCCAAAGTGATGTTAATGTAAAGTGGAATATGGTTTTGGTAATAAACCAAAACAGAATTGGTAAGGGAAGTGGACATATAGTAATGTAAGTGTGTAATTGAGGTATGTTTAAGCAAGGTAATTAAGGGCAGTATGCATTTTAGCCTATAACTTTAAATGTGTAACCTCAATGGGTATGAGACCAATTGGAGGTGAAACTAGGCACAAAATGTGCCAACTTTCATTGAGAAAGCATACCAAAATTCTGCTTGCAAGGTGGCATGAAAAATGACCAATTCGGATTAAGTGCAAGTGAGACCTGAAAACTGACCATTTGGGCAGCAGTTAGTGTTTAGGCCATAACTCACTCAAAACAGGTCTAATTGACCTGAAATGTTAACCATGAATAGTTAAGACCCATACCTATAAGTCTTATGAAGACACCAAAGCCCAGAAATGACCATAAGCAAGTCAAACAGCTTGCACAAGTTCGGGTCCAAAAACTGGCCGAACCAAAGTTGACCAAAATTGACCTAAAGTGACCAAATTTGATGCCATTTGACTAGCAATAGTAAAATGACCATAACTTGGTCTACATAACTCAGAATGACCTGAAATTTTGCCCTGCGTGCAATAAGACATAGATCTACAAGTTTTTAGTTTTGATCGACTGGGAACTAGGTCGTCCGACTAGGTCAAACTAGTATCCCGGAACCCAGCAAATTGCAAGAAAATCCACTAAACAAGGAAATGAGTTTGGTAAAACGTACCAACCCTAAAACCCTATCGAATGTGACATATTAATGACACTAAAACCTAATTTACCTAAAACGCATCGAGGGTTGGTATATTAGGTGATTGAGCAAATAATAGCCTTCAGTGAATTACTTATCGAACATTATCGTTAGAGACAGTTTAATTTAGTACTGAAACACTTCAAATTGTGTTTCTCAGTTACCAAAGACTCAGGAAATGGGAAGGAAACACTGAGTCCAAACCAGGAGACAGTCATTAGAGGTTTGTGCACAACTAGTTTTCAACTGATTTTACTCTGAATAAGATTTCATATGATTAATTGTATGTTATTGATTTAAATTGTGTTTGTGCACAACAACTATTTCTTTTGAATTTTTCAATTGAAATGAATTATGACTATTTGTACATTATTGTTTTAAATTGTGGAAATGTGTTTGAATGGATATTTATTGCTTGAAAAGCATTGTAAATGATTTGATGGATACTGTTGATTGAAAAGCATCAGAAATGGTTTTTGTGGAAATTAAAGATAATTATGAATTGTGTTGCCATTTTGTGAATGAAATTATAACTTTGGAAATTTATTGGATTCTCACGAATCATTTGAATAAAATGTTTGGAATTGATTTTGTATTCACACTTAGCATGACAGTATCATATCATTCCTTCTCCATTTATGGGGTTGTGATCGTTTATTTTCCTTCTCCATTTATGGAGTCGTGATCGTTTATTTTTCTCCTCTCTTTACTTACTGAGGTGATCGGATGAGTACTCATTATATAGCTAGCTCTCTTCCTCATTGATTTCGATCAAGGGGTTGTGATTACTTTGTGTGGTGTACAACGCGGCATTGATCGGAAAGTTTCTGTCATGGCTTAAGTTGTGAATGAATTGGCAACACAGTATTCTTAAATTATTCGACTAAATTGTGTTATTATGCGATTTGTTAATTTGTGAAATGGAGTATAAATTCTTATTGACATTCACTGTCTTTTGAATTTAACCATGTTTTGACTATTGAGATTTATTGTGATATTGTGAAATGGAGTTTAAATTCTTATTGACATTCACTGTCTTTTGAATTTAACTATGTTTTGATTACTGAGATTTATTGTGATATTGTGTTAAATTCCTTATGACAGTATTGTCTTGAATTTAACTATGGTTTTTAAGTATCCACTATTTATTTGAATTATGAATTGTGATTTAAATTTGTATTTGGTTAATGTTGTGCACCATCGAGACATTGTCTCAAATGATAGCTTTTATTATCGCAGCAGTAGACAGATATAGGGCAAACAGACTAGCCGCTAGTACATTCAATGAGAGATTTTCGGTATAACAAGTATACCACATTTTGTATTTTGTGCGGTAATGTATGTTCACATGTACATATTATTATTGGTTTTGAGCAGCTTGTAAATAAAAATTGTACATTGAAGTTGTAAAATAATTATGAGTTATTTTGGCTTGTAAAATTGTATTATATTTCTTTTATCTCGCCTTTTGAAAAATCACGCAGATTTGAGTTGAGAAATATGTTGTGTTGAGAAAAATGTTGGATTTGAGATTTGGAAAATATATTGAAGTGCTTTTATAGATTTTCAAGAACTGCTTTATCCAAATTACAGATGGCACTCGCCAAAATTTTCTGAAATTCCAAATAATTCAAATGTGTTAGTTCTATCACTTCAATTAAAAAAGTTTTAACACTGTAAATAGTGCTCACCACTATATAAAAGTAAGAAAAGTTTTAAAATCCCTTTGGTGTATTTAATGGGTTATCGATGAGACGGAGTTGGTAATTCATTAGGTATACTACGGGATCATGTTATGCCTTACGAGGGGTAGGGTGACATGTTTTAGTGGTATCATCGAGCAAAGTTTTTAAAATTCGCTTTCAATTGCTACTTGAATATTCTTTCTTCATAGTACAGCTCAATATCATTGTTTGATACATACAAGACATTACATTATAAAATGCACTAACGGAGGAAATCTCCCTTGTGTTATTGGTTCGGAGATCTAAAATCCTCGCATTGACTATGGAAGAGGGTGCTCGTTCACCGATCAATCTATTGAGGCCGAGGTGCAAGGGGATGCCCTAGGCCTACATAATGTCGCAATATTCTAACAAATGGCTGGTAATGTACCTACTCAAGTCCCAATACAGACACCAGTGGTACAACCACAATCTCCTACTAGGCAGTATGACAAATTGATGAAGTATGGGGCTACAGAGTTTAAGGGGATGATCCTCTAAGTTTCACAATGGTTAGAGAGGATGGATAGGGTGTTCAAGAAGCTACATTGTATGCAGAGGAGCTCGATTTGAATACTCGGTGTCCTTACTGGGGATGCTTATGGTCGTGGAAAACCATTCCCACACCGTAGAACTGCGGTGCTAACATGGAATGACTTTCTCGAGAATTTCGATGCAATATGTCCTCGATGCTTATGTAGACCCGAAGTTACAAGAATTCCTAAGTCCAAACAGGAAGCAGATCGGTGGTTGAGTATGAAAGAGAATTTTCCCACTGAGCCATTATGCAAGAAGTTTACTTGCTACCACAGGAGAGATGCAAGAGGTTTGCTTGAAGCCAGATCGCACTACAAGTAGTCGGCTTCAACACACTAACTTCTCTCGAACTTATTTCTCAAGCTCTAGAGTTAGAAAGAATTGAGTCCAAGATGCTCTGAGAAAAAGAAATCGAGAAGATAGAGAAAGAGGGAAAATCAAGAGAAATGAGTTCCAGTGGTCCCTTGGGAAAGAGGAAGAACTATGAGGACCACACAAAGGTGGCAAGAAGTCTGATAGGGGAAGACATTCAGGACAGAAACCTCCTCTATCTGGTCAGCAGAGTACCGAGGTTCCTACCATTCCCGCCAATGTGAAAATTGTGGAAGATATCATGGTGGGATATGCTATAAGGCTATGGAGCCTGTTATAACTGTGGAGGCACAAGACACTTTGCCAAGGACTGCACCAGTCATAGAGTTGGACCACCTCCTACTATCAAGGGTCACCAGAGCCCCGCTAGAAGTTCACAACCACCCACAGAGGTAGAGGCAGGGTAGACGAGCCCAAAGAGCGTACCAAGGTACAATGAAACATTGAGCAAGAAATTGCTCCGTCGTAGTCTATGCAATGAGACAGAGGGAAGAGGCCGAGACATCGGCGTTGTGGTTGGCTGTACCTTCTCAACTTTTAACCAAGATGTGTTTGTGTTATTTGATCCGGGTTCTACCCATTCTTATGTGAGTGCTAGCATCATTGATTGCATTGCTATTCCATGTACAAAAATGGACTTTGAGGTCCTAGTAACAAGTCCGCTAGGACAGGAGGTCAGGGAAATAAATTTTAATGCATTAGTGATTAGTCCTTTAGGATAGGGATTGTGATAATAAGTGAAATTAGTTTTGGAAGAGTTTATCAGCGAAAAGTATTTCCTGACACACCATAAATTATAAAGCTAATTGGCGAGCCTATTTAATGTAAAGCAAGAGGACGTAAAAGTAAGTTACAGTAATAGAATTGCTCTAGATGAAGGCAGAGATGTTACTGTTAGTAATTGTTAATGGATATTGTAATCAGAATAAGTTCGGATATCAGTGAATTCAAAAAGGACAAAGGATAGGAAAGTTTGATCTATTGGGATGTATTGTAGTAACTATGCAATGTTCTTGATTGTTTATACTGTAAACTGCGGATTACAGTACTAACTTGAGATTATTGTGTAGAGCTACGTACTACCTGATAGTACACCTAGATGAGGATAGTTGCAAATCTGCTTTTGTATAGTTATGCTGTGACATAATTTTATTGTTAGAAATAAGTTTGAAAATCCTACTTAGGGATCTAAAACTCAAAAGTTAGAATATCGAAGGTTATAGTTCTACAAAGGAAAGTAAGTTATAAAATATATATAAAAAGAGTTATGGAATTAGAGATTTGAATAGTTGATTCATATATAACAAAGAAAAATTACGAATGTGAGGAAGACTATGGACCAGAATGGTCAGAGGACCAATGACTGATGAATGATTCTAACATGACCTCAAGGGTCATTCAAGAAGCAACGTGAACCGAAATATTAGACAGCATAATAGTAAGAGGAGATTGGTGTTATCCAAACAAATTAAACATTGTATTAGATTATTAAAAGTCTTATACAAATTTGAGAAAAAAAAAGATTATACGATCATATAGAAAGGAGAAAATAAACGTATGACTATTGTAAGATGGCTATTGGGTAAAATTCCGTGGACGAAATTTATTTAAGGGGGGGAGAATTGTAACACCCCTAAGTTCGGTAGTGCATTCTACTGTTTCGGTGACCAGTGTTGTCCGGACAACTAGGATGCCTAGAATTACACTTCGATATGAGTGAGAAGACATAAAATAATGAAATACAAGAAAAGAAAATACAAGAAAAACAAAGGAAAAATAATAGCAAAGAAATGTGATCAAGTTAAGCGAGCCGGGAACCCTAGCGATGGGTGACAGCACCGGGAAGTCACGGCGTGGACCGTTGACTAGCCCTGGACTACGGGGAACCCTGAAAAATATTTTTAGGACTTAAATAGACCCTTATTGAAGAATAAATCTCATTAGAAAGATCAAAGAAAAATTAAATAATTAGTACAAAGAAAAGTGAGAAATCGAAAAATAGACAAAACCCGGTGTTACCGAAAAATCGGGAATGCAATCCGAACAGGGGCATTATGGTCAATCAACATCCCGAATTGTCTTTTGACCTAAATGTCCATTAAAAATAAATAATATTACACTTAGAAAATAAAATGAAAAATTAATTTGGTGGTACCTAAAGTAAATAACAAGAATTAAGGGTTTAATGTGGAATAAGTGAGAATTTAACATATTATATGATTAATTGAGTGAGTGGGCCACTAAAGGAATAAAATAAAAACATAATGGGGCAGGTGTATACCTAATATACAATCTGCAAACTCATTTCTTCAAGGTTCCTCATCCATGCCGAATTGAAGAACCAAGAAAACCTCCATTGCCGTTTTCATTCAAGCTTCATCTAACCCCTCACTTCACTTCTAAACACTTAGGTTCCTTCATTAAAGATTGTCTACACATCATAAGGAAGAGCTTGATACCAAAATCAAGAAGTTTAATCAAGGTTTGGCAAGTTCCAACCATAAGGTAAGTTTGTATTTTGGAAGATTGCTTCGTTAAATTTTGTGTTCATGTTATGGGTGTTGGTTTTGTGAAGAAAATTTTCAAGTTTGAAGAGTTATTGAGATGTCCATTTTGGACAGCCATGGAGTTATGTATTTGATGAAATAATTTTGCATATATTTGATGAGAAATTATGTTGGTTATGGTGATTTAATGTCCTAGTAAATTATTCCATATGTATATGGTGAATTTTGCACTTGGGATGGAATTGATGAATTGTATGATACTTTGGTATTGAGGAACATTTTCGGCAGCCTTGGAACTCTTGGATAAATGTATGAGTTCATGAAGGTATTGGCAAAATATTGACATTGAGGATTGATGGATATGTATATAGAGTGATTGTGTAAAGTGTATGTAAGAATGAGTAATGTTTATGTGTATATGTGATTATACTTAGACTTTGTAAATTTGAGTTTATTTGGTGTATTGAGGATGTGTGTAATCTGCCCAAAGTGATGTTAATGTAAAGTGGAATATGGTTTTGGTAATGAACCAAAACAGAATTGGTAAGGGAAGTGGACATATAGTAATGTAAGTGTGTAATTGAGGTATGTTTAAGCAAGGTAATTAAGGGCAGTATGCATTTTAGCCTATAACTTTAAATGTGTAACCTCAATGGGTATGAGACCAATTGGAGGTGAAACTAGGCACAAAATGTGCCAACTTTCATTGAGAAAGCATACCAAAATTCTGCTTGCAAGGTGGCATGAAAAATGACCAATTCGGATTAAGTGCAAGTGAGACTAAATCGACCATTTGGGCAGCAGTTAGTGTTTAGGCCATAACTCACTCAAAACAGGTCTAATTGACCTGAAATGTTAACCATGAATAGTTAAGACCCATACCTATAAGTCTTATGAAGACACCAAAGCCCAGAAATGACCATAAGCAAGTCAAACAGCTTGCACAAGTTCGGGTCCAAAAACTGGCCGAACCAAAGTTGACCAAAATTGACCTAAAGTGACCAAATTTGATGCCATTTGACTAGCAATAGTAAAATGACCATAACTTGGTCTACATAACTCAGAATGACCTGAAATTTTGCCCTGCGTGCAATAAGACATAGATCTACAAGTTTTTAGTTTTGACTGAAACCCGAAAACCGGGGGAACTAGGTCGTCCGACTAGGTCAAACTAGTATCCCGGAACCCAGCAAATTGCAAGAAAATCCACTAAACAAGGAAATGAGTTTGGTAAAACGTACCAACCCTAAAACCCTATCGAATGTGACATATTAATGACACTAAAACCTAATTTACCTAAAACGCATCGAGGGTTGGTATATTAGGTGATTGAGCAAATAATAGCCTTCAGTGAATTACTTATCGAACATTATCGTTAGAGACAGTTTAATTTAGTACTGAAACACTTCAAATTGTGTTTCTCAGTTACCAAAGACTCAGGAAAAGGGAAGGAAACACTGAGTCCAGACCAGGAGACAGTCATCAGAGGTTTGTGCACAACTAGTTTTCAACTGATTTTACTCTGAATAAGATTTCATATGATTAATTGTATGTTATTGATTTAAATTGTGTTTGTGCACAACAACTATTTCTTTTGAATTTTTCAATTGAAATGAATTATGACTATTTGTACATTATTGTTTTAAATTGTGGAAATGTGTTTGAATGGATATTTATTGCTTGAAAAGCATTGTAAATGATTTGATGGATACTGTTGATTGAAAAGCACTGTAAATGGTTTTTGTGGAAATTAAAGATAATTATGAATTGTGTTGCCATTTTGTGAATGAAATTATAACTTTGGAAATTTATTGGATTCTCACGAATCATTTGAATAAAATGTTTGGAATTGATTTTGTGTTCACACTTAGCATGACAGTATCATATCATTCCTTCTCCATTTATGGGGTTGTGATCGTTTATTTTCCTTCTCCATTTATGGAGTCGTGATCGTTTATTTTTCTCCCTCTCTGGTTTACCAGTTGAGGTGATCGGATGAGTACTCATTATATAGCTAGCTCTCTTCCTCATTGATTTCGATCAGTGGGGTTGTGATTACTTTGTCGTGGTGTACAACGCGGCATTGATCGGAAATTTGTGTCATGGCTTAAGTTGTGAATGAATTGGCAACACTGTATTCTTAAATTATTCGACTAAATTGTGTTATTATGCGATTTGATAATTTGTGAAATGGAGTTTAAATTCTTATTGACATTCACTGTCTTTTGAATTTAACCATGTTTTGACTATTGAGATTTATTGTGATATTGTGAAATGGAGTTTAAATTCTTATTGACATTCACTGTCTTTTGAATTTAACTATGTTTTGATTACTGAGATTTATTGTGATATTGTGTTAAATTCCTTATGACAGTATTGTCTTGAATTTAACTATGGTTTTTAAGTATCCACTATTTATTTGAATTATGAATTGTGATTTAAATTTGTATTTGGTTAATGTTGTGCACCACTGAGACATTGTCTCAGCGATAGCTTTTTATTACTGTCGCAGGTAGACAGACGGATAGGGCAGCAGACTAGGCTGCTAGTACATTCAGCGAGAGATTTTCGGGTATAACGAGTATACCACATTTTGTATTTTGTGCGGTAATGTATGTTCACTGTATGTACATATTATTATTGGTTTTGAGCAGTTGTAAATAAAAATTGTACATTGAAGTTGTAAAATAATTATGAGTTATTTTGGCTTGTAAAAATTGTATTATATTTCTTTTATCTCAGTCTTTGAAAAATCACTGCAGATTTGAGTTGAGAAATATGTTGTGTTGAGAAAAATGTTGGATTTGAGATTTGGAAAATATATTGAAGTGCTTTTTATAGATTTTCTGAAGAACTGTTTTATCCAAATTACAGATGGCACTCTGCCAAAATTTTTACAGAAATTCCAAATAATTCAAATGTGTTAGTTCTATCACTTCAATTAAAAAAAGTTTTTAACACCTGTAAATAGTGCTCACCACTATAAAAGAAGTAAGAAAAGTTTTTAAAATCCCTTGTAGTGTATTTAATGGGTTATCAGTAGACGGAGTTGGTAATTCATTAGGTATACTACGGGATCATGTTATGCCTTACAGAGGGGTAGGGTGTGACACCCTAGCAGGTATTCTAGTCTCTAGCCTCTCAGCTGACTCGGATGCAAGCCTCAGTGATGGACCAGCTACCTCAGATTTACCGAGCTTCCTACCCCTTTGTGGTGCAGGAGCAGGTCTGTCAGCTTATGTTGGAGCAACTGTAGTTGTAACAACCCTAAGTTCGGTAGTGCGTTCTACTATTCCGGTGACCAGTGTTGTCCGGACAGCTAGAATGCCTAGAACTACACTTCGATATAAGTGAGGAAATATTAAATAATGGAATATAAGAAAAGAAAATACAAGAAAAATAAAGGAAAAATAATAGTAAAGAAATGCAACTAAGTTAAGCGAGCCGAGAACCCTAGCGATGGGTGACCGCACCGGGAAGTCACGGCGTGGATCGTTGACTAGCCCTGGACCACGGGGAACCCTGTAAAATATTTTTAGGACTTAAATAAACGTCTATTGAAGTATAAATATCGTTAGAAATATCAAAGAAAAATTAAATAATTAGTACAAAGAAAAGTGAGAAATCGAAAAATGGACAAAACCCGGTGTTATCGAAAAATCGGGAATGCAACCCGAACAGGGGTATTGTGGTCATTGACATCCCGAATTATCTTTTGACTTAAATGTCCATTAAAAATAAATGATATTAATGTTTGAAAATGCCATGAAAAATGAAATTTTATGTGTTGTATAAATAAGAAAAATTATGGGGTATAATGTTGAATAATTAAAAGTTTAACATTAACTTAATGTTTTAATTGTGCTAGTGGACCACTAAACATTATATTAAGTATTAAAAACCAGGTTCCTTCCACTATATCTCTGCATTCATCTTCTTCTTCAATTAAACTTCATTTGGCCGAATGAAAATCTCTCCCAAAGTTCATCCATGGCCGCCCCATTTGCATGCTCCATGCTCCCATGATCAAGCAACAATTTCTTGCAAGAGTCTTCATCAAAGTTGGTCTATACAACTTGGGCAGCCATTTGAGAGCAAAAAGAGAGAGGTTTGAAGAAGATTTAGTAAGCTTCAAAGATAGGTAAGTGCTTATTTTCCATTTTTGCTTCATTAAAACTTGTGAGGATGTTATGGGTACTTGAATTGTGGAAAGAATTTTGAGGTTTGATGTTGAATGGGAATGTGTAATTTTGGCAGCCATGGAAATACCTTGAAGGCAGGTTATTTGTGCTTGTAAATGGTGAATTAAATGATTGATTAAATGTATATTGTGTAGGAAATTGTTTGGGTGATGTATACTTAGTGTATGTAAATGTAAAATGAGATTTAAAGCTTGGAAAGTAATGGAATGTAAGTGTACCATTGTGGCAGTTTGTTAACTCTTGAAGAATACTGGAATTCATGCTTAGTTTATGGAATAATGATGTTAAAATGTGTTGGTTGTTATGGCAGTTTGAATGTATGTATAGTGGTGTGAAGGTTGGACATGTGAATGAGCTTGGTTATGGAGTTAAATTGTTGTAAATTGAGTTGGGCAAATTCTGCACTTGTTGGTGCACATTGAATGTAATTGTAAGCTGCCAAAATGACCTATAATGTGTTGTGAATTATGTTTAGGTCATGGTACAACCAGAATTAGTTTGAATGTTAAGTTTGGTGAGTGTTAAAAGTGATGTTTGATATGTATGCAAGAATTGCAATAAGGCAGTTTGCGTTTTAGGCCTATAACTTTAAGTGTGTGGCTCCAATTGATATGATACCAATTGGAGGTGAAACTAGGCACAAAATGTGCCAACTTTCATGAAGGAAGCTTGCCAAAATTCTGCTTGCAAGGTAGCTTGAAAAATGACCAAATCCGGATTAAGTGCAAATGAGGCCTGAAAATTGACCATTTGGGCAGCAGTTAGTGTTTAGGCCATGACTCACTCAAAACAGGTCCAATTGACCTGAAATTTTAACCATGAATAGTTAAGACCCATATCTACAAGTCTTATGAAGACACCAAAGCCCAGAAATGACCATAAGTAAGTCAAACAGCTTGCACAAGTTCAGGTCCAAAAACTGGCCGAACCTAAAATGACCTAAAGTGACCTAAAATGACCAATTTTGATGCAATTTGACCAGCAATAGTAAAATGACCATAACTTGGCCTACATAACTCAGAATGACCTGAAATTTTGCCTCGCGTTCCATAAGACATAGATCTACAAGTTTGTAGTTTTGACAAAAATCCGAAAACCGAGGGAACCAGGTCGTCCGGCTAGGTCAAACTAGTATCCCGGAATCCAGCAAATCGCAAGAAAATGCAGTATACACGGAAATAAATTTGGTAACATTTACCAACCCTAAAAGACTATCGAATGTGACATATTAATGACATTAAAACCTAAATTACCTAGAATGTACTAAGGGTCGACATAGTAGGTTGACTAAGCGAATAAATGAATTCAGTGAATTAATTATCAAGCATTATCGTTAGAGACAGTTTAAATGAGTATTGAAACACTTCAAATTGTGTTTCTCAGTTAGCAAAGACTCAGGGAGGGGAAGGAAACACTGAGTCAGAGCCAAGAGACAGTTATCAGAGGTTTGTGCACAATAAGTATTTCTTTTGAATTTTTCAATTGAAATAAATTACGATTATTTATATGTTATTGTTTTAAATTGTGTTTGTGCACAATATTTATTTCTTTTAAATTTTTCAATTGAAATAAATTATGATTATTTGTACGTTATTGTTTTAAATTGTGTTTGTGCATAATAAGTATTTCTTTTGAATTTTTTAATTGAAATAAATTATGATTATTTCTATGTTATTATTTTAAATTGTGTTTGTGCACAATAAGTATTTCTTTTGAATTTTTCAATTGAAATAAATTACGATTATTTGTATGTTATTGTTTTAAATTATGTTTGTGCACAATAAGTATTTCTTTTGAAATTTTCAATTGAAGTAAATTATAATTATTTATATGTTATTGTTTTAAATTGTGTCCGTGCACAATACTTTTATATTCACTGCTTTTACTAGCAAATTTATTTGGAGAAATGAGTTATGAATAATTTTTGATTGCTTTGTTTTTGGGAATATTATTTGGAACTTATTGTGTTGCCAACTTTGCAAATGGAAATTTTGAGATAAAATGTGATTTATGGTTTTTATGAAATATTGTGATTTGAAATTGTTTTGATTCACACTTGGCATGACACTGTTATTATGTTCCTCCTCCATTTTATGGGGTGAGTGTGATATTCCTCCCTCTTTGACTTATCAGTCTGGGGTGAGTGTGATTATGTTCCTCCCTCTTTGACTTGCTAGTCTGAGGTGAATGTGGATGGGTACTCATTATTCAGCTAGCTTCCTCCCTCATTGAATTCGATTATTGGGGTGAGTGTGTCTTATCGTGGTGTACAACACGGCATGTGTGAAAAAAAAAATTGTGTCATGGCCTAAATTGTGTTATTGATTTGCAAAACGGTATTGTTCAGTTATTTGATCGAATTGTGTTATTGATTTGCAAAACGGTATTGTTCAGTTATTTGATCGAATTGTGTTATTGATTTACAAAACGGTATTATTCAGTTATTTGATCGAATTGTTTTATTGATTTGCAAAACAGTATTATTCAATTACTTGATCAAATTTGTGTTAGATGAATTTTGTCAATTATGAAATGGAATTGTGAATCATTTGATTTGTGAACATCAATAAAAGATTTATATATCGCATTTCAAATTGTTATTGTGCACTACTGAGTAAATTTTACTCAGCGATAACTTTTCATTGCTGTCGCAGGTAGACAGACTGACAGGGCAGCAGACTAGGCTGCTAGTACATTCAGCGAGAAATCATCGGGTATATTGAGTATACCATATTCTGCATTTTATATTGTAATGCATGTTCACTGTATGTATATAGTGTTCTTGATTTTGAGCAGTTGTAAATTAAAATTGTACATTAAAGTTGTAAAATAAATTATGAGTTATTTGGACTTGTAAAAATTGTATTATATTTATTGTATCTCAGTCTTTGAAAAATTATTGTGGATTTGTGTTGAATTATGCTAGAGTTTGAGATTGAGAAAAATATTGAAGTGCTTTTTACAGGTTTTTGAAGAACTGTTTTATCCAAATTACGGAGGGCACTCTGCCAAAATTTTTTTACAGAAATTACTAATAGTCTAAATGTGTTAGTTAATTCACCTCAGTTCAAAAAGGTTTTTAACACCTGTAAATAGTGCTCACCACTGTAAAAGAAGTAAGAAAAGTTTTTGAAAATCCCTTGTAGTGTATTTAATGGGTTATCAGTAGGCGAAGTTGGTAATTCATTAGGTATACTACGGGATCATGTTATGCCTTACAGAGGGGTAGGGTGTGACAGTAGTAGTCCTCTTTGGACAATTCTTGATCTGATGTTCTGTAGATCCACACCGTAATCATGCACCGGTCACTCGCCAACAGTCCCCCTTATGCCACTTTTGGCAGTACGAACAGGCAGAAGATGCTGGGGCTGGTCCACTAAACACCATTCCTGGAGAGCTGCCCACTGATGGTGTGGACTGGCCTCTCCTAGGTGTGAACTGTGGTCTAGGCCCCTAAGACTAACCCTGACCCTGTGGTGGTCTGAACTCTGAGCAGGAGGACCCTTACTCTTCTTACTGGGAGCAGAAAATGTACTGGACTGACCCGGACCCCTCTTCTGCTGTCTTTCCCTTCTATTTTGTTCATTTATTCGGACCCTTTCTACTTTTGATGCAGCATCAACTAGCTTAGCAAAATCTGTGATCTCCAATGCTGTTATCATAACTTTGATATTGTCATTGAGTCCTTCTTCAAACCTTCTGCACCTCTCTGCCTCTGTAGGGACTATCTCCCTCCCATATTGGCTCAGTCTGACAAACTCACGCTCATACTCTACCACTGACAATTGCCTCTGTCTCATACTGATAAATTCTCTTCTTCGCTCTTCTAAATACACTTTGCTAACATATTTCTTCCTGACTCTGTGAGGAAGAATTCCCAGGTGATCCGTTCCAGTTGCACCTCACTGGTTACTGTGTCCCACCACTGATATGCATCATCCTGAAGTAGGGACACAACACCCTCCAGGTTCTGCTCGGGGGTGCAGTTTAGCTATTTCAACACTCTGATTGTTCTATCCAATGAGTTTTTTGCGGTCAAGGGATCATCTTCCCTCTTCCCAAAGAAATCCACAGCCCCATGTTTTTGCGGTTTCTCCAGATGTGTGACACCCCTTACCCGACTACAGTGTAGCCGAGCAAGCAATGCCACTCAGTGTGCCGGAGCACTCTATTTTATCTTAATTAATTTTTATCATAATTTTGAATATAACTTGTGAAATATAATTCATTTTAAGCCATTTATCGAAATTATTATTTATTTGAGGTTTCGAAAATTTTAAAGAAAATCCGGCAGAATACCGGCTAAAAATGGAGAAAACCGTTTTTCGGAACCTGTGAAAAACACTTCCTATATTCATATTCAATCATCTCAATTCCATTTATCAAAATCTCAACATTTTTCAACCATTCATTTCTCAATCATTCATCACATTTGATAGTCATGTAACAGTCACAAATCAATATTCACTTTTCCATTTACAAACACAATTTTGCATTATTTACATGAACATCAAATTACATTTCGTAAGTTCATTTACACATGAGAAAATAAAATCAATTACAAAATACCAAAATGACACCTAGTGTCCTACCAATGCACTGCAGACGGTGAGGTGACACAGACACTATGCAAAACTGTGAACTGCCTTACCGAATCTGTGGTCTACTGGGCCCTCTGTCCAAATCTTCAGTACCTACGCGTTGCAAAAGCGACGCGCTAAGCATAAAGCTTAGTGGTGCCAATAATACAAGAAAATATAATATGCAAATAAAAATAATAATTTCCTTGCTATTGTGTTCATAAGAAATGAGTAATTACTAACTTATTGTTTAGTCGAGGGCTAATCATGTTTTATGATATTAACTTCTTCATGCATTTCGTTAAATTTTTTTTTTTTTCATGATCTTGAGCTTTCTTGTATTTTTGTAATCATTCTTGATACTTAATTTTCGTATTTTCTTTAATATTCAGTTCACAGTTATACTTTTCCATTCATTTGGTTGCCCAAGTAACCTATACTGGATGACTGGACTGGATAACGAGTCGTTGGCACTGGGCACCGCGGTGCCTCGGGCCGTCATACCATGGGACGCAGAAAGTCAACCACGTATGCAGTCAATATAGCTAAAAGCTATGATATCACATAATCGGGCATAAAAGCCATGAATACGAGCATAAAAGCCATGGATACGGGCATAAAGCCATGAATACAGGAACAAAGCCTTTCCTTTCGTAGTACTGCTAAAACAATACCCTATTGGTATGCCAAACTATCCAAACCAATCTAGTTAGGTATGCTAGGGCATTTGATACTTTTAAATTTTTCAAATTTTGAATTTCAATTTTTGGTGTCACTATTCACTTCATTGATCAATAAAAAGTTGACCTTTGCATAGAAAATAGTTGCATTGGTTTTAACACTTCCAATGTACCACATTTTGCATTTAAAACTTATTGGCATTAAGCATTAATATCATTTCTAAGCTTAAACCAAGAGAAGCAAAATTTTCAATTTTTGTAACCCAATTTTACTGTTCCATTGGGCACTGTTGTAGTAAGAATTTGAGGAAATGGTAAACATGAAAGTTGTTCCTTATTTTGTCTAGTTGAATTTCCTTTTTTGAATCACTTCATTTGGAGTTTTGTAGCTCAAGTTATGGCCAAAATAAGTTTCTTGCTCACGTGCAATCGCTCATGCCGAGATTTTGGGTCCGCGATTTTTGTCCAACTTTGGTCAGTAATTTGATCAAGTTAAGTTCATAATTTGGTCTAACTTTCTTCATATGAAATGTTCTACCATACCTTAGGTTTCCATCGGTTCAAGAATCGCCTAAATCCGAGTTTTCTAGAGAGAGTTATAGCCATCCAAACATTACTGCTCAAGTGAAAATCTGCAGAGTTGCAGGTTTGATAACTTAACTTTGCCCAATAATTTGAATGGTGTAATGGCATAATTTGAGGTGATGTTCTTCATGAAAGTTGTTTTTCTATATCCTATCTTGTTGCTATAAAAATTTCAGGTCAATTTGACCATTCTATAGTGAGTTATGGCCAAATGAACAGTTACTATTCATTTGGTCATTTCTGCAGGTGCTGGTTGCAGGGTATCCGGATTGGGGCCAACTTTTAGTCCTCTTGCTTTGGTCTTTTAGGCATGGTTTCTTCAGTAAAAATGTGTCATTATAAGCCTAGTTTCATGTCCAATTGGCCAAACACGAATTGGACCAACACAGCCCAAGATATGGCA
The DNA here is from genome assembly GCF_030052815.1 of Hevea brasiliensis. Taxonomy (NCBI): domain Eukaryota; kingdom Viridiplantae; phylum Streptophyta; class Magnoliopsida; order Malpighiales; family Euphorbiaceae; genus Hevea; species Hevea brasiliensis. Next base: position 79,623,499 of record NC_079493.1, on the reverse strand, counting down.
GTCCAAGTGGACTGAAATTTCAGTCACTCTGCTGCTGTCCTTAGGCAGCCTACACATTCGCTTTGCCATGCTATATTTCAATCCAACTTATGGTCAACTTACCTAAAATGGTCACTAATTGACCATTAAAATGTTCTTTAACAATTTCATAAGCAAAGTCAAATTTTCACTCCTAAACCCTAGCTCAAAGTCATGGTTTTCACAATTTCTTTAGTTAACTCTTTCATTCTTTGTATATATATATATATATATATATATATATATATATATATATATATATATATATATATATATGTATACACTTTAAACATAATCTCCAATTCACTCTAAGTCCATTAATACAATCAAACTCATTCCTTCCTAGGGCTGCCGAAAATTCATAGGGTACATATACATAGATTCCATTCATTTAATTCACAAAACCTTACTCACTTTAAGTCTTTAACATGGATTAAAAGAGATTTAAGTGTAAATAGGCACTAACCTTGAATAGGGCAGAATTTCAAACTACCCAAACTCCTTCTTTCTTCTTCTTTTGGCTGCCTAGAGGTTACTCAAGTTGCTAGGTTAAATTTTTGTGAAGCTAGGTTATGATTTTGTTGGGTAGAAATGGGTGAATCAAGCTTTGAAAAGCTTGAATATACTTAGCTATGGAAGAGAGGTCACGTATTGAAGGAAGAAGAAGAAGAAGAAGAAGAAGAAGAGCAGAATTTTTAGGTCCATTTGTCTCTTTTAAGTGATTTAAGAAAGCTTGTTGAATGGTGATTGGTTGGGAGAAAGTAAATGACATCATCATATGTCATAAATGGGCATTTTCTTGTATTTTTCTTTTCTTTTCTTTTCTATTAGCTTCAAATTAATTTTTCATCAATATTAATTCATATTTTATGTCATAATAATTATTTACTTAACTGGACAAGTCGGCCAAAAATCACCTCTGAAGGCGAAATGACCAAAATGCCATCCGTTTGGCTTAACGGGTCAAAATTGTCTATACCGATTGAAAAAATTTTCTAAATATTTTCTTGGCATTCTAATGCCATAGGAACCTCAATGACCCTTCTCTGGAGTCCAAAAATTATTTTATAATTTTTCCCTCGGGTCTAGGGCTTCTCGTTGCGAGAACCGCAACTTTCCTCTGAGTTACCCCTCGCTAGGGCACTGGCTCGTTTAACTTGGTTGTATTTTATTTCTAAAATTTTTACTAAATTTTTCTTATTAATATTTGAGTTAATTATGGTTTCTGACTTTAGTTTAAATATTTTTTCGGACGTTCTAGCTATCCGGACCGACACCGATCACCGAATAAAGAGAATGTCTTGAGTTGCTCTGGGAGGATGTTACAACTCTTCCTCTAATTTAAATTTCGTCCTCGAAATTTACTCGACTTAATGTCGGGAGTTGCTACCTTCTTGTTTCTTCACTTCCTTGTTTCGCCTCATCGATTATGCAGGTTTGGCTCTTCCTAAGCTTCCATAGCATATACTTGTGGTGCCACCCTGACTTCGGGCTTTTCAACTGTCTCAGAAACAATCTTCTGTGAAATGTCAGCCATTTCTGCTCTACCCGATCTTTTACCCCTTTGAACTATAGGGAAAGGTCTATCAACTTGTACCGGAGCTATTGAACCACTCCTCTGAGGGCAATCTCTTATGAAATGATCCGTAGCCCCACACTTGAAACACTCTCCAGTTAACAATCGACACTCCCTCTGTGTCTTCTACCACAATGCATACATTCAGGCACTGGGGTTGATCCCCTTGTTATTGTGCCCGGGGAACTAGCTATAGATATTCCAATCTGCCTCTGTGGCCCTGTGTCTGATCTTGTGAACTAGAACCCTTAAACTTCTTACTATTAGTTGGTATACCTGACTGTCCTGGTCAAAATTCCCTCTTATGCTGCCTGTCTTTCCTATTTTGTTCATTTATTCTCACTTTCTCCACTTTTAATGCAGCTTCCACTAACTTGGTGAAGTCAGTGATTCCCAAGGCAGTGATCATGAGCTTTATATTGTCGTTCAATCCCTCTTCAAATCTCTTGCACCTTTCGGCCTCATTAGGGACTATCTCCCTTCCATAGCGGCTTAATCGAACAAATTCCTTCTCATATTCGGCCACTGACAGCTGTCTCTGCCTCAGGTTAATAAACTCTCTTCTTCTCTCTTCCAGGTATACAGTACCCACATATTTCTTCTTGAATTCGGAGAGAAAGAAGTCCCAAGTTACAGCTTCTGGCTGCACTTCACTGGACACAGTGTCCCACCATTCATATGCATCGTCTTGCAACAAAGATATGGCAGCTTCCAGGTTTTGCTCTGGAGTGTAGTGGAGTTGTTTTAGAACTCTGCCCGTTCTGTTCAATCAATTCTCGGCTGCAACAGAGTTGTAACACCCTCTCGGTAACTACTCCGTACATCCTACTGTTCCGGTGACCAGTGTCGGTCCGGACAGCTAGAATGTCCGAAAAAATATTTAAACTAAAGTGAAGAACCAAAATCAACTCAAATATTAATAAGAAAAATTTAGTAAAAATTTTAGAAATAAAATACAACCAAGTTAAATGAGCCGGTGCCCAAGCGATGGGTAACCAGAGGGAAGTTGTGGTTCTCGCAACGAGGAGCCCTAGACCCGGGGGAAAAATTATAAAATAATTTTTGGGACTCCAGAGAAGGGTCATTAAGGTTCCTATGGCATTAGAATGCCAAGAAAATATTTAGAAAAATTTTTCAATCGGTACAGACAATTTTGACCCGTTAAGCCAAACGGAGGGCATTTTGGTCATTTCGCCTTCAGAGGTGATTTTTGGCCGACTTGTCCAGTTAAGTAAATAATTAATATGACATAAAATATGAATAAATATTACTAAAAATTAAAGTGAAAATGAGTAGAGAAAAGAAGAAAAGAAAATGAAAGAAAAACCTAAATATGACATCACATGATGTCATTTGGAAGGCTTCCACCAATCACAACCCAACAAGCCAAATTAAAAAGAGAAAAATGACAAATGAAGAGACAAATTTTCTGGTTCTTCTTCTTCATTTGGACGTGAACCTCTTCTTCCATAGCTAAGTATATTCAAGCTTTTCAAAGCTTGATTCACCCATTTCTACCCAACAAAATCATAACCTAGCTTCACAAAAATTAACCTAGCAACTTGAGTAACCTCTAGGCAGCCAAAAGAAGAAGAAAGAAGGAGTTTGGGTAGTTTGAAATTCTGCCCTATTCAAGGTTAGTGCCTATTTACACTTAAATCTCTTTTAATTCATGTTAAAGACTTAAAGTGAGTAAGGTTTTGTGAATTAAATGAATGGAATCTATGTATATGGACCCTATGAATTTTCGGCAGCCCTAGGAAGGAATGAGTTTGATTGTATTAATGGACTTAGAGTGAATTGGAGATTATGTTTAAAGTGTATACATATATATATACAAGAACGAAAGAGTTAACTAAAGAAATTGTGAAAACCATGACTTTGAGCTAGGGTTTAGGAGTGAAAATTTGACTTTGCTTATGAAATTATTAAAGAACATTCTAATAGTCAATTAGTGACCATTTGAGGTAAGTTGACCATAATTAGGAGTGAATTATTGCATGGCAAAGTGGAATGGGCAGTGCCCCATGAGTGCAAAGAGGTGATCAAATTTCAGTCCACTTGGACTGCCATATCTTGGGCTGTGTTGGTCCAATCGGTGTTTGGCCAATTGGACATGAAACTAGGCTTATAATGGCACATTTTTTCTGAAGAAACCATGCCCAAAAGACCAAAGCAAGAGGACCAAAAGTTAGCCCCAATCCGGATACCACATAAGCGACCTGAGAATGACCAAATGAATAGTAACTGTTCATTTGGCCATAACTCACTGTAGAATGGTCAAATTGACCTGAAATTTTTACAGTAACAAGATATGATATAGACAAACAACTTTCATGCAGAACATCACCCCAAATTATGCCATTAACCCATTCAAATTATTGAGCAAAGTTAAGTTATCAAACCTGCAACTCTGCAGATTTTCATTTGAGCAGTAATGTTTGGATGGCTATAACTCCCTCTAGAAAACTCGGATTTAGGCGATTTTTGAACCGATGGAAACCTAAGGCATAGTAGAACATTTCATATGAAGAAAGTTAGACCAAATTATGAACTTAACTTGGTCAAATTACTGACCAAAGTTGGACCAAAATCTGCCAAAACCCAAAATTTCAGCATGAACGATTACACGTGACAAGAAACTTATTTTGGCCATAACTTGAGCTACAAAACTCCAAATGGAGTGATTCAAAAAAGGAAATTCAACTAGACAAAATAAGGAACAACTTTCATGTTTACCATTTCCTCAAATTCCCACTGTAACAGTGCTTAATGGAATAGTAAAGTTAAGCTTCAAAAACTGAAAATTTTGTTTCCCTTGGTTTAAGCCTAGAAATGGTAATGGTGATCACTTCCAACAAATTTTAAATGAAAAATGTGGTATGTTTGAAGTGCCAAAGCCAATGTACCTACTTTCTATGCAAAAGTCAACTTTTTGTTTGACTAATGAAGTGAATAGTGATACCAAAACTTGAAATTCAAAAATGTGAAACTTAAAAATGCAAAATGCCCTAGGAGGCCTAATGTGATTGGTTTGGATAGTTTGGCATTCCAATAGGGTATTGTGTTAGCAGTACTGCGAAAGGCTTTATGCCTGTATTCATGGCTTTTATGCCAGTATTCATGGCTTTTATGCCCGATCATGTGATATCATGGCTTTTTAGCCATACTGACTGCATAAGTGGTTGACGTTCTGCGTCCCATGGTATGACGGCCTGAGGCACCATGGTGTCCAGTGCCAACGACCCGTTATCCAGTCCAGTCGTTCAGTATAGGTTACTTGGGCATGGAAAAGTATAACTGTAATTGAACTGATTGTTAAAGAAAATACGAAAATTAAATATCAGGAATGATTATGATAGAATACAAAGAAACTCAAGATCATGAAGAAAATAATTAATAAAATGCATGAAGAAGTTAATATCATAAAACATAATTAGCCCTCGACTAAACATTAAGTTGGTAATTATTCAGTTCTTATGAGCACAATGGCTAAGAAATTATGATTTTTATTTGCATATTGTATTTTCTTGTATTATTGGCACCACTAAGCTTTATGCTTAGCGCGTCGCTTTTGCAACGCGTAGGTACTGAAGATTTGGACAGAGGGCTCAGTAGACCACAGATTGAGTAAGGCCGTTCACGATTCGCATAGTGTCATGTCACCTCACCGTCTGCAGTGCATTGGTAGGACACTAGGTGTCATTTTGGTATTTTGTAATTGATTTTATTTTCTCATGTGTAAATGAACTTATGAAATGTAATTTGATGTTCATGTAAATAATGAGAATTGTGTTTGTAAATGGAAAAGTGAATGTGTATCTGTAATTTATATATGATTATCACATGTGATGAATGATTGAGAAATGAATGGTTGAAAAATGTTGAGATTTTGATAAATGGAATTGAGATGATTGAATATGAATATAGAAAGTGTTTTTCACAGGTTCCGAAGAACGGTTTTCTCCATTTTTATCCGGTATTCTGCCGGATTTTCTTTAAAATTTTCGGAACCTCAAATAAATAAAAATTTCGATAAATGGCTTAAAATGAATTATATTTCACAAGTTATATTCAAAACTACGATAAAAATGAATTAAGATAAAATAGAGTGCTCCGGCACACTGAGTGGCATAACTTGCTCGGCTACACTGTAGTCGGGTAAGGGGTGTCACAAGAGTCATCTTCTCTGTTGCCATAGAAGTCCACAGCTCCAAACTTTCTTAGCCTTTCCAGGTGTGATTTCTGTTGTGGAGCTGGTGGTGGTGGTGGTGCTGGCATTACTCCGGCCATTTGTTTAAAGAAATCGGCCATTTGCTGGAACATGGCCTGTGGAGGCCGAGCGTGCTCGCTTGAGTGAGCGAGCAGTTCTCCCATGCCCCAGCCTCACTGCAGGTGGAGCATGACTCTCCACTTCCTCCTCGACTACTCTCTGTGATGAAGGGTCCATATCCTATTCAAAATAAGAAAGACAAATAGATCTGCATTAGTGTCACCTCGACTCTTACAAATGCAATGCATGGTATGGACTCAATCTAGGCCCAGAAACGCCTAAACCGTGCTCTGATACCACTAAATGTGACACCCCTTACCCGACTACAGTGTAGCCGAGCAAGCAATGCCACTCAGTGTGCCGGAGCACTCTATTTTATCTTAATTAATTTTTATCATAATTTTGAATATAACTTGTGAAATATAATTCATTTTAAGTCATTTATCGAAATTATTATTTATTTGACGTTCCGAAAATTTTAAAGAAAATCCGGCAGAATGCCGGCTAAAAATGGAGAAAACCGTTCTTCGGAACCTGTGAAAAACACTTCCTATATTCATATTCAATCATCTCAATTCCATTTATCAAAATCTCAGCATTTTTCAACCATTCATTTCTCAATCATTCATCACATTTGATAGTCATGTAACAGTCACAAATCAATATTTACTTTTCCATTTACAAACACAATTTTGCATTATTTACATGAACATCAAATTACATTTCGTAAGTTCATTTACACATGAGAAAATAAAATCAATTACAAAATACCAAAATGACACCTAGTGTCCTACCAATGCACTGCAGACGGTGAGGTGACACAGACACTATGCAGAACTGTGAACTGCCTTACCGAATCTGTGGTCTACTGGGCCCTCTGTCCAAATCTTCGCATCTACGTTGCAAAGCGACGCTAAGCATAAAGCTTAGTGGTGCCAATAATACAAGAAAATATAATATGCAAATAAAAATAATAATTTCCTTGCTATTGTGTTCATAAGAAATGAGTAATTACTAACTTATTGTTTAGTCGATGGCTAATCATGTTTTATGATATTAACTTCTTTATGCATTTCATTAATTTTTTTTTTTTCATGATCTTGAGCTTCCCTGTATTTTTGTAATCATTCCTGATACTTAATTTTTGTATTTTCTTTAATATTCAGTTCACAGTTATACTTTTCCATTCATTTGGTTGCCCAAGTAACCTATACTGGATGACTGGACTGGATAACGGGTCGTTAACCTGGCACCGCGGTGCCTCGGGCCGTCATACCATGGGACGCAGAACGTCAACCACGTATGCAGTCAATATAGCTAAAAGCTATGATATCACATAATCGGGCATAAAAGCCATGAATACGGGCATAAAAGCCATGGATACGGGCATAAAGCCATGAATACAGGCACAAAGCCTTTCCTTTCGCAGTACTGCTAAAACAATACCCTATTGGAATGCCAAACTATCCAAACCAAACTAGTTAGGTATACTAGGGCATTTGATACTTTTAAATTTTTCAAATTTTGAATTTCAAGTTTTGGTGTCACTATTCACTTCATTGGTCAACAAAAAGTTGACCTTTGCATAGAAAATAGTTGCATTGGTTTTAACACTTCCAATGTACCACATTTTGCATTTAAAACTTATTGGCATTAAGCATTAATACCATTTCTAAGCTTAAACCAAGAGAAGCAAAATTTTCAATTTTTGTAACCCAATTTTACTGTTCCATTGGGCACTGTTGCAGTAAGAATTTGAGGAAATGGTAAACATGAAAGTTGTTCCTTATTTTGTCTAGTTGAATTTTCTTTTTTGAATCACTCCATTTGGAGTTTTGTAGCTCAAGTTATGGCCAAAATAAATTTCTTGCTCACGTCAATCGCTCATGCTTTGAGATTTTGGAGTGCAGATTTTGGTCCAACTTTGGTCAGTAATTTGATCAAGTTAATTTCATAATTTGGTCTAACTTTCTTCATATGAAATGTTCTACCATACCTTAGGTTTCCATCGGTTCAAGAATCTCCTAAATTCGAGTTTTCTAAAGAGAGTTATAGCCATCCAAACATTACTGCTCAAGTGAAAATCTGCAGAGTTGCAGGTTTGATAACTTAACTTTGCCCAATAATTTGAATGGGTTAATGGCATAATTTGAGGTTATGTTCTTCATGAAAGTTATTTGTCTATATCCTATCTTGTTGCTGTAAAAATTTCAGGTCAATTTGACCATTCTATAGTGAGTTATGGCCAAATGAACAGTTACTGTTCATTTGGTCATTTCTGCAGGTGCTGGTTGCAGGGTATCCGGATTGGGGCCAACTTTTGGTCCTCTTGCTTTGGTCTTTTGGGCATGGTTTCTTCAGCAAAAATGTGCCATTATAAGCCTAGTTTCATGTCCAATTATCCAAACACCAATTGGACCAACACAGCCCAAGATATGGCAGTCCAAGTGGACTGAAATTTCAGTCACTCTGCTGCTGTCCTTAGGCAGCCTACACATTCACTTTGCCATGCTATATTTCAATCCAACTTATGGTCAACTTACCTAAAATGGTCACTAATTGACCATTAAAATGTTCTTTAACAATTTCATAAGCAAAGTCAAATTTTCACTCCTAAACCCTAGCTCAAAGTCATGGTTTTCACAATTTCTTTAGTTAACTCTTTCATTCTTTGTATATATATATATATGTATACACTTTAAACATAATCTCCAATTCACTCCAAGTCCATTAATACAATCAACCTCATTCCTTCCTAGGGCTGCCGAAAATTCATAGGGTACATATACATAGATTCCATTCATTTAATTCACAAAACCTTACTCACTTTAAGTCTTTAACATGGATTAAAAGAGATTTAAGTGTAAATAGGCACTAACCTTGAATAGGTCAGAATTTCAAACTACCCAAACTCCTTCTTTCTTCTTCTTTTGGCTGCCTAGAGGTTACTCAAGTTGCTAGGTTAAATTTTTGTGAAGCTAGGTTATGATTTTGTTGGGTAGAAATGGGTGAATCAAGCTTTGAAAAGCTTAAATATACTTAGCTATGGAAGAGAGGTCACGTATTGAAGGAAGAAGAAGAAGAAGAAGAGCAGAATTTTTAGGTCCATTTGTCTCTTTTAAGTGATTTAAGAAAGCTTGTTGAATGGTGATTGGTTGGGAGAAAGTAAATGACATTATCATATGTCATAAATGGGCATTTTCTTGTATTTTTCTTTTCTTTTCTTTTCTACTAGCTTCAAATTAATTTTTCATCAATATTAATTCATATTTTATGTCATAATAATTATTTACTCAACTGGACAAGTCGGCCAAAAATCACCTCTGAAGGCGAAATGACCAAAATGCCCTCCGTTTGGCTTAACGGGTCAAAATTGTCTGTACCGATTGAAAAAATTTTCTAAATATTTTCTTGGCATTCTAATGCCATAGGAACCTCAATGACCCTTCTCTGGAGTCCCAAAAATTATTTTATAATTTTTCCCTCGGGTCTAGGGCTCCTCGTTGCGAGAACCGCAACTTCCCTCTGAGTTACCCCTCGCTAGGGCACCGGCTCGTTTAACTTAGTTGTATTTTATTTCTAAAATTTTTACTAAATTTTTCTTATTAATATTTGAGTTAATTATGGTTCCTGACTTTAGTTTAAATATTTTTCCGGACGTTCTAGCTGTCCGGACCGACACCGGTCACCGGAACAGTAGAATGTACGGAGTTGCTACCGGGAGGGTGTTACAAGATGGGACTTCTGTGGTACTGGTGGAGGTTGTGGCTGTGGTTGTGGTGGTGGAATTGCCCCTATCATTTGCCGGTAGAATTCGATCATTTGCTGAAATAACGCAAACTGAGGTTGGGCAGGTGCCTCAGCTGCTGGTGGAGCAGATTCTCCTCCCCTGCCCCCAGATTCAGCCCTTGGTGGAGCACGACTCTCCACCTCTTCATCAACTGCTCTTTGAGAAGCAGGATCCATATCCTATTTAAAATAAGAAAACAAACAGATCTGCATCAGTGTCACCTCAACACTTACAAATGCATTGCAATGGTATGCACTCTATCTAGGCCCAGAAACGCCTAAACCGATGCTCTAATACCACTAAATGTGACACCCCTTACCCGTCTACAATGTAGCTGAGCAAGATATGCCACTCAGTGTGCCGGAGCACCAATTCATGTTTCAATTATAATTTATCCCTTTTAATTCATTTATTTACAAATTTTGATAAATCTGAATTTTTTCGCAATTTTTATAGAAAATCCGGCAGAGTGCCGGCTATAAATTAGAAAAATAGTTCTTCTGAACCTGTTTAAAAACACTTCTAATATAATTTCTAAATCTAGAACTCCATTACACACATTTCAAGTCAATCTTAAAATCTCAACACTATTCTCAGAATTTTTCTGTTCACATCACCACTTGAATCATATTCATAAATATTTCTCAACATTTTATTTATCAACATACATTATATAGAAAATTTCAATAACATGAAATTTCATATATTTACATAATTACAAGAGTTTATAGTTACAATCCAAAACTAATACAAAATGCAAAATGTAAAATGCTACCCAAAGTCCTAATGTCCTACCATATGCACTGCAGATGTGAGGTGACTCTAGACTCCGGATGCAGGTTTGAAAGTTCACCCGGTCTGATGTCTGCTGGGCTCCCCAGCTAGGTCTCTAGTACTTGCGCGTGGCAAAAGTGACGCACTAAGCAATTTTGCTTAGTGGTGACAATATAAAATAAAATAAAATAAAATAATTATGCAGAATGTATGATTTCATTTTTGGGTAGACTTAATTTCTGATATTTATTGCAGTATTATTCGATTAAAATTTGGTAAAATTTATTATCATTGCCCAAGTAACCCATACTAGTCAACTGGACTGGATAAACGGGTAAACTGGCACTAGGTACTAAGTACCTCGAACCATCACACCATCGATCACATTGTGTCTCCCGGTGTGCAATAGAACAGCTAATAAGCTGTAATAATTATCAGGGATAAAACCCGAGTGTAATAACTCAAATAACATAGTCAAAGGCTATTATATCACAGAATGGCATGGGAAGCCATGAAACACAGAATGGCATAAAGCTATATGCAATACTACTAACAGAACCCCATTGGCATGCCAACCTATCCAAACCAATCTTGCTAGGTGTACTAGGGCATGTTACACTTTTAAATTGTATAATTTTAGAAATTTAAGTTTAGGTGTTACTATTCATTTCATTAGTCAACTAAAATGTTGACTTTTGCATAGGTAATAGGTACATTGGTTCTAATACTCCCAACATACCATATTTTGCATTCTAAAATTGTTGGTATTGGTTGCTAATACCATTTTTAAGCTTAATGTTAATTGGATAGAATTTTTAGTTTTCAAGCTTTGTGTTTACTATTCCATTAGTCATTTTTGCAGTGGGAATTTGGTAAAATAATCAACATGAAAGTTGTTCCTTATTTTGTCTAGTTGCATTTCCTTTTTCCAATCACTCTATTTGGAGTTTTGTAGCTCAAGTTATGGCTCAAAAACCACAACTGGCTGGATTATGATTTTTCCAGAATTTCTGGACTGACCAAATCTACAGTGTTAGGAGCAGTGACTTCAGATCACTTTTTGAATATGTTATAGTCATAATTTGGGTTAAGTTTCTTCATGAAAGTTGTTGGCCTATATCTTAGCTTATTGCTGGTAAAATTTTAGGTCAATTGGACCTTTTTACGCTGAGTTATGATCAAATGACTAAATACTGTTCATTTGGTTATTTTGCCTAGGCAAAATGCAAGTCATCCATATTAGGGCAATCTTTTGGTCAACTTAGTTTGATTTTCTGGGCATGATTTCTTCACCAAAGTTGTGCCATTATGTGTCTAGTTTCATGTCCAATTGGCCTTGCACCAATTGAACCTCTACAATTCCAGTTATTGCTGCCCCAACCTGCTGGACTCATGCTCAGTCTTACAGGTCACCAAGGGCAGCCACACTAAACTCAAATCCCATTACACAATTCACTTCATTTTTTATTTAAACAGAACCAAATGGTCACTAATTGACCATAAAACCTATTTCCATCATCACATAATCAAAATCTCATTTTTCACCCCAAACCCTAACTCAAATATTACAAATCATGCATTATCATTGCATTTTATCAATCCACTTAAGAGATACATATTAAGGGCAGCCACACTACCATTTTAGCTCCACAAAAATCATCACCATCTTACCCTAATGAAGGCTGCCCAAATTATGGGTTGGTATACAAATGGTATTCAACAAATTTTCTTTGTAATTTACACTCATTCAAAGTCCCTAACATGAATTTAAAGTGAAAACCATGGTTAGGTCACAAACCTCTAATGGAGTGAGATTTCCTACTTGCTAGGGTTCCTTTTTTCCTTTTCTTTTTGCTCCCAAAAGACTTGCCAAGATGTAGGAACACTTTTTTGTGTTGGGAATATAGGGTTTAGTTGGGTAAAAGTTAGGGAAATCAAGCTTTAAAAAGTTTGTTCATGGTGGCCATGGAGGGTATGTGTGACGGTAAGAAGAAGATGAGGGAGATAGTTCTGATTTTTTTTTTCATTTTTCAGCCCATTTGGTCTCTTTTAAATAAGCTTATGCCATGTGTCAACATTGGATTGGTTGGGAGAGTTTTAATGACATCATTGTGATGTCATAATTCCATTTTCTTTCATTTTCTCTCCTTTTCTTGTCTATTTAATTTCAATTAAATTTTTTACAACATTTATTCATATTTTATATTATATAAATTATTTATTTAACTAGACAAGTTGGCCAAAAATCATCTCTGAAGACAAAATGACCAAAATGCCCTCCGTTTGGCTTAACGAGCTAAAATTGTGTGCACCGATAAAAAAATTCTTCTAAGCATTTTCTTGGCATTCTAATGCCATAAAAACCTCAATGACCCTTCTCTAGAGTCCCAATAATTATTTTATAATTTTTCTCCTAGGTATAGGATTGCTAACGGCCTTCACCATCACTTCCCCTTCGGGTTATCCATCCCTGGTGTTTTGGCTCGTTTAACCTTAGTGTATTTCATTTCTAAAAATTTTTCCTTGATTTTTATGAGCATTATTTAGTTTCTCTATAACTCCTCACTCTAGTCTATTTATAATTTCAAACATTCTAGCTGCCTGAACCGACATTGTTTACCGAAACAATAGACTGTACGGACTAGCTAAAGTGAGGATGTTACATTTATTCTTGATTTATGGAGGTGGAGACTTGTAATTGGATGGTTATACTAATTTTGATTTCCAATCAGATATCGATGATAGAAAATCTACCTCTAGATATGTGTTCATTTGTAATGGAGGTGCAGTCAGTTGGAAGAGTTTCAAACAGAGCACGACTGCAGATTCCACTACAGAGGCTGAGTATATTGCTGCATCAGATGCTGCAAAGGAAGCCATTTGGATAAAGAAGTTCGTGATAGAACATGCAGTAGTTCCTTCCTTTGAGTCAGTAGTTCCACTACACTGTGAGAACAATGGGAGCAGTCATACAGGCTAAGGAACTAAGGTCTCACCAAAAATCCAAACACATAGAAAGGCGCTACCATATTATCAGAGAAATAGTTGGACGAGGAGATGTAGCCATGCAGAAAATAGCATTAGCTAAAAATCCAGCTGATCCATTCCCTAAGCCTATATCACAGACGCAGCTAGACCAACATCTTGAGAAGATGGGTCTAAGATATTGTAATGAATGGCTCTAGTGCTAGTGGGAGATTGTTAGTAGTATGCCCTAGAGCATATCATTTAATATGTATCTTGTACATATTTTTACTAATAAAAGGCATTTCCACTTTTCCGTTTACATAATATATTTATGTGTAATAGAAAAGGTCCATTGATATTTTGTTAGAAATTCTATTCTTAAGTTGTTAAGAATATGAGTGACAGTATTTCTAGTACAAAGTATCATAAATAGGTTCACAATCGAGGATACTTCATAATAAGGACATGACTTATCCAAAAAGATTGTATTCATGTTTGTTCCTAAGTTATTTATATGAGATATAAATAAGATGGAATGGTGAGTCTCATGCCATACAAAAAACATGATAGGCACTTATACATGATAAGTAGGCCGAACCAGTGACACTTATGACAAGCACATGGAGTTTACTCTTGTCAATGCATTGTCATAAATCATATCAGTGCATATAATCTTTAGACCTGAGATAGCATAGTTATCTTATATATAGGTAGTTTGAGTTTGATACTGCTTTCATACTTGTACTGTGTATGGGTATATGGGCATGTGTTGGCTCCTACTAGTTATATATGGAGGTAGGTGTTGATCAAAATGGAATATGTTCCTCTAAGTAAATAGGGATAAAATTCTATGTTCATTTAATTGTTCTTGATGTTTCAAGTTCCTGGCCATGACAGATAGAGTTATTCAGATAGAGTTTCTAATGAGAAAATCTTTTTAATCAAGAACTGGGATTAAAAGAGAACATAATATTCATAGCAAATGGAGTTTGACATAAACCATGACTCCAGCTTGAGTTGGGATTTTGTAATAGAGAGATTCTAGTGCATGGTAACATATGATTATAGGTTCATTTAAGGTAAACCTTATTACTAATTGGATGGCCATGGCATGCTATGCTAGGTGTTAACCATGGTCTATGAGGTGCATAAAATGATTTAGAGTAATCATTTATGATAAGAAAGAGTTCTGATGATATTAAGAGTTGATATCATGTCTCATTGCCAATTAGTGATGAGCGTAGTAAGTCACATACATACACAAGTTATCATCTAATTAAATATGATTTAATTAATTAATTAAAGAGTTTAATTGATTAATTAAATAGGTTTGGTTTGCAATTAGATTGCAAAGTCCCTAGCATGACTTGAAACCAATTCTAGGTTTTTGGATGTATAGTATAAGTTAAATTTATATTTAAAGTGTTTAAATATGAATTTAATTAATAAGAAATGAATTAATAGAGATTAATTAATTAATTTATATTTGGTATAAATTGATTAGAAGAAGAGAAATGATTATTTTGGGTTTAGAACTCAAAATTAAGACACAGGGGCATTTTGGTCATTTCATAGTGTGACATGTGGCACCATGAGATGGTGACACATGGCACTGCACATAAGCTTGCCAAATGTTTTTTAATCATGTAAGGTAATTAAAATTAAGATTAAATATAGGTTTGATACTTGGCACAATGTGATTGGGTCAATTAAACCTAGAACCAATCAGAGGGTGACATGTGGTAAGGGTTTTATGTGTTGACCTACCAATATAAGTGTTGTTATGAGAAAAGAAAATATAACCAGCAACAAATAACCTTGGTGCCGCCACCCAAGAGACTTCCCTTCTCTTCATCTTCTTCTCTCATCTATTCCAAGAGATTAGCAAACAATCTCTTGAATTAAAAATACTAGAAATTGTTTCTAGTATTCTGTTTACATCTTTAATCTCTTACAGAACTTGATTTTTTAAATAATAGAAAAAGCTTTAGAAACTATTTAAGGGCTACCATAGGTGTTCTTGGTGTGGACAAGCTAGAAGGACAACATCTGGTGTCCTGAAGACGCATCCGAAAGGCACAAATACACTGCAGTGCATCAAGAGGTTAGTGTATTTGTTCTTGATCTAATCTAGGGTTCTAAAATTAATCTGATTAATTTTAAAATCTTAAATGGTAAATACAGATCCAAAAATATATTAAAAGAGTTTTAATATGTTGTTTATCATTGAAATCAAATAGATAAAAATAAATCTTGCATGATGCATGTGACCCTAGGTGAAAATTTTTGAATTCAATGGTATAAACTTGTATTTTTCATGCTTTCACTCCTTCAATAAGTGTCACTGGTTCGGCCTACTTATCATGTATAAGTGCCTATCATGTTTGTTATATGGCATGAGACTCACCATTCCATCTTATTTATATCTCATATAAATAACTTGGGAACAAACATGAATACAATCTTTCTAGATAAGTCATGTCTTTATTATGAAGTATCCTCGATTGTGAACCTATTTATGATACTTTGTACTAAAAATACTGTCACTTACATTCTTAAAAACTTAAGAATAGAATTTCTAACAAAATATCAATGGACCTTTTCTATTACACATAAATATATTATGTAAACGAAAAAGTGGAAATGCCTTTTATTAATAAAAACATGTACAAGATACATACTAAATGATATGCTCTAGGGCATACTACTAACAGTCTCAACACAATGTCAGAATGGCTAAAAGCCATGAAATCACAGAATGGCATAATGCCATGTGCAGTACTGCTAATTGAACCCAATTGGTATGCCAACCTATCCAAACCAATCTTGCTAGGTGTACTAGGGCATGTTACACTTTTAAATTGTATAATTCTTGAAATTTAAGTTTAGGTGTTACTATTCATTTCATTAGTCAATTAAAATGTTGACTTTTGCATAGACAATAGGTACATTCGTTCTAATACTCCCAACATACCACATTTTTCATTCTAAAATTATTGGTATTGGTTGCCAATACCATTTCTAAACTTAGTATTAGTTATTCAAAATTTTCAGATTTCAAGCCTCATATTTACTGATCCATTGGTCATTTATACAGTAGGAATTTGATAAAATTGTCTTCATAAAAGTTGTTCCTTATTTTGTCTAGTTACATTTTCTTTTTAGAATCACTCCATTTAGAGTTTTGTAGCTCAAGTTATGGCCTAAACACCATAATTGGCCGGATTGGATAGAATCCAAAATTCTGGGCAAAACTGGTTTTGCTAGATTTGGTAACCTAAGTTTGGTTGGCAATATGACTAGGTTATGGTTAGAATTTGGATTTGTATTCTTCATGAAAGTTGTAGGTCTATTTCTCAACTTTCTGCTGGTAAAATTTAAGGTCAATTAGATCTTTCTACACTGAGTTATGACTAAATGAATAAACACTATTCATTTGGTCATCTTGCCCAGGCAGAATGCAAGTCACCTGGATTAAGGCAATTTTTAGGGCAACTTGATTTGGTTTTCTGGGTAGGGTTTTTTCACCAAAGTGGTGTCATTATGTGTCTAGTTTCATGTCTAATTGGCCTTGCACCAATTGAACCTCTACAACTCCATTTATAACTACCCAAACCTGCTGGACTCATGCTCAGTCCTGCAGGTCAGCCAAGGTAGCTCACCCATACACAAATGCCAAGCCTCAACTCACTTCATTTCCTCATCATACACATTCAAATGGTCATTAATTGACCATTGCAAGGTTAATGAACCATCACATGAGCAAACCCTAATGTTGTTAAGTGTCCATATTTTTCCATGCTCATACATGCCTAATCTTTGCATTTAGCACTAAGGGCTGCTTATCAACACTTTGCTATCAAGCAAAATCATCAAACCCTAGCTAACCCTAGCTGCCAAAATTTATAAGGTACACACACACACTTGTTTGTTTTATTTTCTTATATTTCCTATACAATTCATGCCATTGAACATGAATTAAAACAAAAGGAACAAGAATTGGACACTAACCTTTTTTTGAGTAGAATTCTACCAAGTTTAAACTTCACTTTCTTGGCTTTTCTTGGCAGCCAATCACCTTGCCAAGTTGTATAGACAAATTTTATTGAAGTGGAGTTAGGGTTTCAAGGGAGATTTGGTGAGTTAGAAAGCTTATATAAGCTTTAATGGTGGTTTTGGGTGGGAGAAGAGGAAACAGCTGGTTTGGGTGAAGGAGATGAATCTGATTGCTTTTGATTATTTTTGTCTCAATTATCCCTTTTTAATAGGTTAGCTTAATTGTGATTGGTGGAGAAAGGATTGATGACATCATGTGATATCAAAATTGTCATTTAATCTCGTTTTCTTTCCTTTTCTTCTCTACTCATTTTCAATTTAATTTTTAGCAATATTTATTCACATTTTATGTCATAATAATTATTTACTTAACTGGACAAGTCGGCCAAAAATCACCTCTGAAGGCAAAATGACCAAAATGCCATCCCTTTGGCTTAACAGACTAAAATTGTCTGTACCGATTGAAATTTTTTTTTAAGCATTTTCTTGGCATTATAATGCCAGAGGAACCTCAATGACCCTTCTCTGGAGTCCCAAAAATTATTTTATAAATTTTTCCCCTGGTCTAGGGCTCCTAGTTGCGAGAACCGCAACTTCCTACTGGGTTACCCATCGCTTGGGCACCGGCTCATTTAACTTGGTTGTATTTTATTTCTAAAATTTTTCCTAAATTCTTCTTATTGATATTTTAGTTAATTATGATTCCTCACTTTAGTTTAAATATTTTTCCGGACATTCTAGCTGTCCGGATCGACACCGGTCACCGGAATGGTAGAATGTACGTAATTGCTACAGTGAGTGTTACAAAAACTCTTGCTGTTTTTCCATTTTAAATTCTTTTAATTAAATTAGAATATAATGAAATCGAAAAATAAATTGAATAAGATAAGACTAGGTACTTTGGCATAGGATGTGGCATTCTTTTGCTCGGCTATATTGTAGATCGGGTAAGGGAGTATTACATATATAAATATAGATAGATAGACAGACACAAATATAAATATAAACATATACAGATGTAGATAGATACGCACAGACACAAACATATATAAATGTAAATAGACAAACATATACACAAATACAGATACAAATGAACACAGACAGACATAGATAAACAAATGCATACACAAACAGACAACATTATAACTATTTTAAATATTCGTACTTTTAATTAAAAAAAAAAAGGAAAGAAGATATATGCAATAATAGATATATAATGGTATTTTTGGAAAAATAACATTTTGAATTTAAATTCTTTACTTGTACCAAACTTAAAATTCATTTTATTTAAAATGAATTACATATTTAATGTACACCAAACAAAAGAATTCATTTTTAAATGAAATTTATTTACAAATAAAATATGTTTTATCATAAATTTGAATTAAACAGGGTCTAAAATTTACTTTAAATGAATTTCACTATTTAGTGTGGCATAACTTAAAATACAGAATTCAATTAAATTTCATATAATTCATGTTTAGTATAATTTCAAAATTGAAATTTATTTGTCTTTATTTCCTTAAATACCCTCAAAAGTAAAATTAAAAATATTATACTTCCATCGACTCACAACGATAAACTTACTTTCTTTTTTTTTTCTATACGAAATTATAGGCTAATTTTCTTTTTAAAATAGTAATTGATTTATTAACTTACTAATATGCTCCTATTTAATATGCATTGAAAAAAGTAAAATTTATTAGTTTCCAAGAATAATTTAATAAAATTAATAATTTAATTTTTAATGGAGCAATATGAGTAAAGGGTATATTAAGAAAAGATTAGATAAAATTTATTGTATTAACTATAATAACTATATTTTCTTAATCCATGTGAAAAATAAAAATAAGTAATTTATTTATTAACTTACTAATATGCTCCTATTTAATATGCATTGAAAAAAGTAAAATTTATTAGTTTCCAAGAATAATTTAATAAAATTAATAATTTAATTTTTAATGGAGCAATATGAGTAAAGGGTATATTAAGAAAAGATTAGATAAAATTTATTGTTTTAACTATAATAACTATATTTTCTTAATCCATATGAAAAATAAAAATAAGTCTATTTTTTTGGGATGAAATGAGTATCTAATAAATTTATAACTATTAACAAATATGTAAACCAATTAATAATGTAGCAGTAAATATAAAATAAATTCACATGTCTCATAATATAGAAGATTTTAGTGACAACATAAATAATTATTGAATGCATAATAAGGTTAAATATTAAAATTTTAAAAAAATTATAAAATATCTTATATATTTGTCCAAACTTATTAATAATAAAAAGATAAAAAGTTAATTTTTGATAAAGGTATTTTAATCTAAAAATTGTTATTTTATAAGTTTTATGAAACACATTTCAAATTTCATCATTTTTAATAAAAATTGGTTTTAGTTATAACTGATTTCTAAATTTAAATTCTATTTTTTTCCCTTAAATCAAACACATAAAATATGAAATTCAATTAAATTACAAAAATATTATGTTTCGAAATTTAACCAAACAAACTCTTAATAACCATATAATTTGAATGTTAAATATTAATCTCTATTAGTTTTTGGATAAGGGTATTTTAGTTTAAAAAATATTGTTTTGTAAGTTTTGTGAAATTTATTTCAAATTCTATTAATTTTAATATAATCAATTCTTATAATTAAATTTTACTTTTTTTTTTCTAAACCACACACATAAAACATGAAATTCACAAAATCTTATATTTTGAAATGGAAAAATTTATTATTTAGTTCTTGGATTTTGATTGATGTTATAATTTAGTTCATATATTTTAGAAAGTGAATGATTCAGTCTCTTACTTATACTTTCACTAAAATAAGAGGTCATTTCATCTAATATTATTATTAGTTTTATTGAAAAAAAATATACCTTTATTCAATTAAGAAAAATTTATTATTTAACTTATGTGATTTAATTGATATTACGATTTGGTTTCTGTATTTTAA
Organism: Hevea brasiliensis; assembly: GCF_030052815.1. Lineage (NCBI taxonomy): Eukaryota > Viridiplantae > Streptophyta > Magnoliopsida > Malpighiales > Euphorbiaceae > Hevea > Hevea brasiliensis. Next base: position 79,603,072 of record NC_079493.1, on the reverse strand, counting down.
AAATTAAATAATTTAATATTTTACTTATGTTTCTCTTCAATTAAAATTAGTTATTATTAAATAAATTAAAATTTTCTATTCTATGGAAAAATTTTAAAAAAATAATCAGAATAAAGTTTATTAGAAAACAAAAATTCTAATAATTTTAGCTATTATTAAATATAAGAATTAAATTATTTAATTTTTAAAATATAAAAATAAATTATAATATTAATTAAAATTTAAGAGTCAAATAATAATTTTTTTAATTAATAATTAGTATATTTATCTTCTTATTTAAATGAAGATAATATTAAATATAAAGATTTTCAATTTCAACAAAAATATAAGTGAGGATTAAATCTTTAACATTCAAAATATAAAGATACAATGAAATTTAATCAAACAAACTCTTAATAAACATATTATTTAAATGTTAAATATTAATTTGTATTGAGCTTTTCAGGGTGCCAGGGCTTCGCTAAGGAACGTGCATTATTTGAGTCAGAGATCCGGATCCGCTCCAGGAACCCAAATTTGCAACTGCCCACGCTCTCTCACTACAACTCTCCCCGGTGTATTTACCTTATCAACTCCATTCATAATTTAGGAGAGAGAGTGTGTCAAGACACAGCTTTGACTGTCTTCTAGCTCAGGGCCCAAATACGGCAGCCGCTGCAGTGAAGTAATTGATTGTTCGTCTGTTGCTACTACTACTGCTCTGAACTTCTGCAACCAGCCTAGAGAGAAGGCGGTGGTCGGGCCTTTGTAGTAAATTTGAGAAAGGAGCAGAGTCATGAAAAGAGAACTAATTAAAGAAATTCAATCGAGCTTACTGTGAATCTTCTTGGTTCGTGGAGAGAAATAAAGGGCATTTCTTTCATGGGTAAGACGTACTCTTTGGCCTGGGTTTAAATTTCTATACCTTTCATTGTTATTATCAACTTGCAAGAAAAATTAAAAGAAGGAAAAGGAGAATAGAGTGCCATCTTCTCCTCCTTTTGCTAGTTCTATCTCTTGTTCATGGTTCGCTTTATAAAGAAATTCAACTACCATTTTTAATTTATTTGGCTTTTAACTAAGGCAACTATTAGCTTGCTCCTTTATTTTAGTTTCCTCCTTTTAATTCCCACACGGGAATACTCCTTTTTTAACGCTTTCTTTTCTTTTTCTTCTTTCGCTTTATATTTCTTTCTTGGGTTTTGCAAGAATAAGAGAAAGGCACTAGTCTAATACTCTTCTTTCAAGTTGGTAGGTAGGGTTTGTAGTTGAGAAAGAAGTTTTACTTGTAAAGGGAGGACATGAGTAATCTTACAAATCAAAGGCAAGGCAAGTCACTATTAGCATAGACAAAGCAAACAAAGCTTTGCTCTGGAAGGGTGGGTTTGGTGTGAAACCCACTACCAAACTCAAATTCTAGCAACATGGATGGTTATGAAGCAACAAGGATTGTGTTCTCAAGGATCCAAAGCCTAGACCCAGAAGATGCCTCTAAAATCATGGGTCTCCTTTTGATTCAAGACCATGGTGAAAAAGAAATGATTAGGTTAGCTTTTGGTCCGGAGGCCCTTGTTCACTCGGTGATCCTCAAGGCCAGGAGAGAACTAGGACTCAACTCCCCTACAAATACTTCTTCTAGTCCATCACCTCCATCTCTTTTTTCTAGCAACCCAATAACAATTTCTAGGCAAATTTACCCTCCTGCAAGGCTTGGATTCAGTATCCCACCTTCTCTTACCGTCCCAAACCCTTCTTCAAATGCATCTTCGTCTTGGAGTGCTATCTCTGACCTTCCAAGCCACTCTGAGGACTTGATTAGTCCTAATGGTAGTTCGCTTAATCCTGCCTCTGCACCTTTCTATGCTAATGGTAGGGGAGGAGGATCTGATTTGCTAGAAGAGTTTCAGCTCCAAGACCAGCTTTCTTTCCTAAATGATGGCTCAACAAATGTTGGACCCAAAAGCCCAGATCTTTTTTACCCTCAACTGGACTCTTCGGCAGGTCCAAATGCAGCGGGAGCTGCTGGTACTGATTCTATGCACTTCCCATCTTACTGGGGTGGGCCTATCCACCGGCGGAGCTGCTCCGTTAGCGATATCATGGGGTCTGAGGATCCTAGTTCCGGTTTTGGATGGAGGCCTTGTCTTTACTTTGCTAGAGGGTACTGCAAGAATGGGAGTAATTGTAGGTTTATTCATGTTGGGATCGAAGAATCAGATAATACATCTGTGGTTTCACCTAACAAGATTGACACGATGGAGCAGTGTCATGAGATGCTTAGATCCAAGTCTGCTCAACAGCAGAGGTTAGCTGGTGCTTCTCAACTCATGAGTTCTGCTTCTTTCCCTTATTCTGCCAAGTGCATGAACCTAATTCAACCGCAGCAATATGATAGCCTGAGGTTATTCTAGTATATAGTGTTATTGTTTGCATAATTTGATGACTTTAGTTTGTGTTTATCGTTTTTTTAAATTTTTACAGGGCTGCTGCCGCTTCTGCTGCATTGATGGTGGGTGAGGATATGCACAAATTTGGCCGATCTCGGCTTGATAGGAGTGAGTTGGTTAACTCCGCCTCAAGACAGATCTACTTGACTTTCCCAGCTGATAGCACTTTCAGAGAGGAGGATGTTTCAAATTACTTCAGGTTTAATTTTAATTTGATTAAGTATTGGTTTTGGCTTTGTGCAAGTTCAATTTACTTTGGGGGAAGCTGAAATTTTTTTGCTTGTTTGATTTCTGTTTTAAGTATGTATGGGCCAGTGCAAGATGTGAGGATTCCTTACCAGCAGAAAAGAATGTTTGGGTTTGTCACTTTTGTTTATCCGCAGACTGTAAAGATAATCTTGGCCAAAGGGAACCCTCATTTTGTATGTGATGCTAGAGTGCTTGTTAAGCCTTACAAGGAGAAAGGCAAAGTTCCAGAAAAGTACAGGCACTCTCTCTACTACCTACTCTCTAAGTTCCCTTTATTAAGATTTTCTTGCAGTTCCACTCATGTGAGTGTGTGTTTTTTCAGGAAGCAACAGCAGCTGCAAGCAGAGAGGGGAGAGTTCTCACCATGTGCTACCCTTACTTGTCTTGATTCAAGAGAACCTTTTGATCTCCAGCTTGGTTGGCAATGCATATTACATGCTAACCGTTTAATTTGTATTTAGAGAGAGATTCATATCTAATGCATTTTCTTTTTCCTTGAAATTTAGGAGCAAAAATGTTTTACATTCCTGAAGACATGTTTTGGAGGAGGAAACTAGAGGAACAAGCTGATTTGCAACAAGCACTTGAGCTTCAAAATAGAAGATTGATGAGTTTACAACTACTTGATGTCAAGAAAGATCACCACCACAGAGCGCTTTCAGCTGGAAGCCCAATTCCTTCTTCCACACATACTTCCAATTTTTGCAATCATTCTCAAGCATTTTCTTCACTTCACATCAGCAGTGAAGTTCCCAAAGGTTAATAACCTCCTCTTCGTTAAAATCCAATGGACATCAGTTAATATCTAATGTCTAAACTTTTTGGTTTTGGATTGCTTGTTGCAGAGAATAATTGTAGCTTGGGGCCATCCATTTCTGTGTCTGCTCCACCTGAAAAGCAGACATCAGGTGTTGCTTCTGCTAAAGAATTCACTGGTGGTGAGGAGAATGGCAGTGGGAAAGGGGGCTTCCATGGTTTACAAGAGAGGTGAAGAAACCTTCTTTTTTAGCATTTTGAATGATATATATGCATGATTTTTGCTTGGATTTGGATCGTGAATGTTGTGATTGATTGCAGTTTGGAGCACAATCTTCCTGATAGTCCCTTTGCTTCTCCTACTAAAGAATCTGGAGAGTACTTCTGTGCCTTCATAAATGGGGCTAGTGAAACTGAGAAGGACGCAACCACTGTGCCACCATCTTCTGCTAACAACAATTTGGTCACGTCAACTTTCATGCCTGCTAGTTCTTCTATAGAAATGACGTCCTTCAAATCCTTCAACTGCCAATTACCTAGGTATGTATTAACTAAAAATAAATGAACACAGATCGCTACACATTTTCTTGTATCATTGGCTCCTGTAGAAATCTTGAATCATTTAAATGATTTGTTGATATGTGTTTCAGGTTCTCATCTGGTCATGGATCCATCGGTATGTATGCCGGCACAGGTGGGCCGACCTGCCCTGTTGGAATTTAGCTTCCTAATTTTTAGGTAAATTATCGGCCTTGGATTCTTGAGTAATCTTGATTTGTTTTCTTCGTATGGATTTGTTTATTTAACGAGAGTGGTTGGTTTTGCCTTGGCGCTTCTTGTTTCCCATTTGCAGGGTGGTCGAGGAGTATAACTAAACAAAACTCCCATCAAAGATATGTAGAGAACCACCGTCGTCACCAGTGCTACCTTTACAACGTGTATCGTCATCCTGATAACTACGTGCTTGCTACCATAAAAATTGCATACGTGAAAGGCAGTAAGGAAGTGGTTTAGCCGTTCCTTTCTTTGTTTTACTATTTTTATCACTCATCTGAGTAGTTGAAGTAAGTTGGACCACAGGTAATTAAAGAAAGCCAAGGAAGAAAAAATTAGGAAAACATATATACTTAATATACGCTAGTTGTAACGTTTATGGAACTGTAATTTCCTCCCTTTTTTACCCTGTTTTCTACCGCTGCTGTCTTCCTTGGAAGAAACAAATTATAAAGAAGGCCTATGTTTGGTGCAGTTTGATACTTAGTCTGTGTCTTTGGGTATAATCACAATCCATTTACGGTAGCGGCAGCTTGTAAAAAGCCAAGAAAACTGGAAAAAGGAGGTTCATTGTAAAAAATTTGGTGCTAAGACGTGGTGCTTGAAGAAGGGCACAGTAATTAGCAAATTATAGACAAGTGAAGCTTCAGCCTTGTATGTACGATATTTCGGGCTTTTCACTATCATTTGTAGCGTTGTATGATGTTTTAAGTTTTTATTGATTGCCATACAGAAAAGTAAATATTCAGCCAAAGGATCATTTGCAAAGCAAAATGGAATTTTCTTATACATGCTCCCTTGGCCTGTAGTGTTGCCTGACGGCCAAGACTTTGTCACTTAGCTCGAAAGAGTTGTGTTTCTTCACTTATGCCATTGTGTGATATTTTATCCAAGTGGGGTCTGTCTAAATTTTGCCATTCATTGAGGGGGAGGAAGAAGGAAACAGGGTCCCACAACGCACAACATAGCACGGAGTGCTGACATCGCAGGTGGGTCCTACTTTATTTATATAGTGCCAGGTTGTTCGTGGGTCCTATCCGCGTACACCCACCCATGTGATGCCCTCTACTTCACTCTCGTCTTCACCATGAGCCATATGGTCTTTATTACTTTTGCTTGTTGACAGGAAAGGACAGATCTAAAAGTTGATGTGATGCGACGGGTATGATAAAAGTAAATATTGGGGGAATCTTTTGGAGTTCGTGTGCAGCGGTGGACGTGTCATCTATTATGTGTTTTGTGTTGTTTTTACAGTTTCTTCTTTTTTACAGTTTTATCGCCCACCAACTGCTCCTGTTTTCTTTTACGCCTGTTTTTGAAATTTTTTATGAAAATAAAGAGAAAAAATAAAATTATTCTCCTTTTGTCAGTTTCTTTCGTTTAGTTTCTTTGCTTTTTTAGGAGGATAATAAATGAGATAATGATATAAATAAAGACGAAAATAAAAAAGTATAATAAATTTATAATTGTATTGTTATTTGGTTTCATGTACTGTAATAAAAAAATAATATAAATTTATTGCTTAATTTATTAAATTTTTATGAAATATATATATATTTAAAATTAGTTAATTAAGAAAATGTTATTAATTAAAAAAAGCAAAATTTTTCAAATAAAAAAATATGATATTTTTTAAGATATGAATTATGTAGTTAATTTTTTAAAAAACTAGTAGAAATAAGTTTAGGTTTATTAAATATTATTTATTAGATTTTTTAAAAAATATTGTGTTTTTTACATAAATTTTATTTTTTATTAATTTAATAAAATTTTGATAATTAATTATTTTATGAAAAAATAATTATTTTTTAAAAATTTTATGAGATAAATTGTAAATGTGTGAAATTATTTTATTTTTTATAATAAAATAATTATACTTTATATGAAATTAAGTAATCATAGGAGGCATTTATCTTATATATATATATATAAGGAAAAGCTAATGAGGTAATTTTGTAATTTTTCTATGTGAGTTATTTTTTTTGGCTTTTGTTTCTTTTCTTATTTTCTTTTCTTTTCAAAAAAAAGAAAAAAATTAATTATTTTAATTTTTTTAATTATTTTTCTTTCTGCATTCTACATATCCAAATAAAGGCTTACTTGCAAATGACTATTTTCGATCATCTTATGATAGGATATAAAGAAAATTAGGTTTGAGTCTTCATTTTTAACAAATAATTTTTACTTAAAATTTATTGACAAATGAATTAGCATAAAATTAACTTTTTTTTTTTAAGGTGTGGTGAACTTTTTCATATTTTTACATTCTCATGATTTAATTTTCTTTTTATATTTTAAAAAAATTTTTCATAATAAATTAATAAAATTTAAAATTAACATAGTTTTTCTATCAGAGCAAACATAATAAAATAAAATTAAGAAAATTAAAGTAAAAATTTAAATTAAATCTATGAAAACATTTAAAACACTTCCATTATATTTTAAATTTTTTATAATAAAGCATATTTCTGTTGATTGGCAACCATGATATGTGTTGAACTTTTTGAGAGTTTAAATTTATATGATATAATAGATTGTTGTGTAAAATCTGGTAAGTGTACGGATCGTAATAAATAATAAAATGATAAGTGAGTATAGTTCTCATGAGAATCGTGTTGGATATCAAACTACATAACAATTAAAATTGTCTAAATAATCGAATTGTAGGAAAGTAGTAATTAAATGTAATTAAATGAAATAAAATTTAAAACGATTAACTAAACTAATATAAATTAATAAAAGCATTCCAAAGTTAAAGGTTCACACTTTAATAAATTATAGACCTTATTCAATTCATTTAATAAATGAGAGATTATTACTTTGAAGAAAATTACTCCAAAGTTATCTTAAGTTCTCTTTCAAGGCGCTCAAGTTGTATTTTAATCAACTTAAACCTTACTTTTATTGTGATTAATTATTAAATTCACATAAAATTCCCTCTACAATGAACTCATTTCATATAGACATTTAGGATAATATTTATTGCATTTTTATCCTTTTTAATGATCTAGAAGTTAGTTTTCCTTAGTCATTTCGTTATATTTCATGGATTTCTTAATTTGTTGCAAATCTCTTATTTCCATAGTGTTTTGGGTGTAATCCAGGCATATTTGAAGGTAAGGATGTGATTGGAAAGAGAAAAATAAGTCTGAAAATAATGTTTGAAGAACAAAAGGGACCAAATGGGGCGTGTAACTAATTACATGACTCGTGTGAAGAAGGTCTTGGAAGGAATTAAATGTCACGTCCTGAGTGTAACACCCCCTTACCCAATCTACAGTGTAGCCAAACGAAAGGAATGCCACATCCTGTGCCAAAGCACCTAATCTTTATTTTCTAAAATTATAATCAGTTTAATTTCATCATATTTTAATTAAGAAAATTTTAAATAGAAACTGCAAGAGTTTCTCATGTATTTTTAACATTTAACCTGTTAAAGATTTGACCTGTTACAATATTCATATTGTAAAGTCTCAACTTAATCAAATCACAACTCATATTTTCATTTCTAATCACATCCATTTCTGCACATAAGTTTTCCCTTCATTACATTCATTTACAAGATGGGTACAACCATCATACATCTCACAAATTTAATTACAAACTATATTTTTAATTACAATGCATATTATAATGTACTACCGTGGCCAAAAATCTATACCAAAATAATGTACTGAGGTGACAAAACTACTACTGCAGATCCAACCATAATCCCTGTCCGACCTCTATTGGGTCTTATCGCCTGGACTTGTACGAGGAGAAACTATCGCACTAAGTATTTTTGCTTAGTGGTGCACTAGTATAATGAAAATACCATATATCAAACAAAAATAATTTCATGCTCGTATGAAATAAGAAAATGCTCATTTAAATATTCATAAATCATTTTAAGAAGAATGTAGAGTCTATAACATTAAATCTTTGTAGTCATTTTATAATATTTTATCATATTTTAATTGGAATTATTGTCTTTATGATTACAACGGGAAGTTTTATTCCAGTACTCATAGTAACCCATGACAGACGACATATAGATTGGATAGTGGGGTTCATAACACTAACCACTCGGTAGCTCTAGTCAGTTTAGCATAGGCTTTCATTCTTAGTACTGACCACTCGGTGGCTTTGACCAATATAATACTGATTTTCATTCTTGGTACTGACTACTCGGTGGCTCTGACCATTAACATGCCCACTTAGCCAATCCTATACCCATTGTCTCGGCTTACTTGGCTTATCTTTCATAATTTCTAGATTGGTACCTCAACTTCCTTAATAGATTTGTCAAGGTGTAGCAGAAATTTGGCCATACTTTCTTCATGAGAATTGTAAACCTATGTCTTATTTTCATTTTGGCTTTGGAGCAATTCAATTTGCATTTGTGTAGCTTGAGTTATGGTGATTTTGCCAAAACTGTTCAAGTGACTAATTCTTAGGTTTTCAGGTCACTTCTAGAATCTAGGAAGATTTCTGGACTCACTTTACGAAGCCAATTTGAAAATGTTACAGCCATATTTTAACATTATAGTCTTCATATGAATTGTTTCCCTATGTCTCAGGATTACACAGGTTCAAGAATTACTCAATTTGAAGTTTTGTAGAGTGAGTTATGCTCAATTAAGTGCATACTATTCATTTAGTCATTTTTCAGAGTTTTAGAATTTGCATTTCTGGATTTCAGTCCTAATTTAGATATCTTCTAGTGAGTTTTAGGTCAAGTGTTCTTCATGAAGATTGTTCCTCTATGTCTTAACTTTCCAACAAGGTAAATTTTACCTCATTTGGACTTATATGCAGTGAGTTATGTTCAAATAAACAGGACAGGTTCAGGGGCACTACTAAACTAGTTGCAAGACAGGCTCTGGGTAGTTTTTAGTGCTCGAATTTGAACAAGTTATACTTTGAATTTGTCATTTTGTTCTTCAGAAAAATTATTCTTTTATGTCTTAGTTTTTCAACAACTCAAGAATTATGTCATTTGAAGTTTCCTAGGGTAAGTTATACCCATTTAATCCAGACTGTTCAAGGTACCCTGTATCTAGGTTTTAGGTTTAGTGACTCAATTTCTAGCAATTATTTCAAGTATCTACACACAAAATTTGGGTAACTAGTCTTCATGAAAGTTTTAGTATATTGTCTTAGCTTTAATTTCCAGCTGGTTTCACATCAATTGGAGTTATATAGCTCAAGTTATGAGCATCTAATCTCACTAGACTCAAGTTGTCTAGATTCAGCTATAAATGCACAACATCAATCTACTAAATTTCTCACCAAATCATTAATGTTTCTCAATAAGTACTCATCAAATAATCATAAAAACAAACATAATAACATCAAATAGGCTTCATATAAAGAAAGCCCTAAATTTTATAGAAGCCCTAAACTAAAGTTGTAATAACCTTCAAATTCAAAAGAGATTCTTAGCGCTAACCTTGATTTCAAGTCCTACTCACTCCAATCACTCTTCAATTCACAAAGAACTTGATTTCCCTCTTCTTGGTCTCCCAATCAAATTTCCTCCCTTCTCTAATCTTCCAAATTTCCTTAAATTCTTGCTTGCTCTCTTTAACTTAGGGCTTGATGTCTGATTTTCTCTCAATTCTTTTTTGAAATTTATGGTGGAATTTGTGGGATTCAAGCTTGGGTTGAAGCTTTCATGGAGGGATAGTGAGAGAGATTGGGACGGAAAGGTTGATGGGAAGAAGAAGATGACTTTTTCTCTTTTTAAATGATATTTATATTATTTTATCCCATAATGGCAAACTTGTAAATAATTGGTAATGGCAAACTTATAAATAATTTGAAATCTATAATCATTAGGTTTGACTGTTTATATAATTATGTTTAATTTTCATAATCTTAATTAATTAAATTAATCTCACTTTATTAACTTCATAAATTTCATTTTTGGTCAATGTTGAACCTTTAAATTTAATGGTCCAAATTTTACTCTTACTAGGTTTCTGTTTATCTTTGCCATAATACCCGATAAATCCCTAACTTTGATTTTTTAATCTACTTATTTTGTCACACCTTACCCCTCTGTAAGGCATAATATGATCCCGTAGTATACCTAATGAATTACTGACTCTGTCTACCGATAACCCATTAAATACACTATAAGGGATTTTAAAATAATTTTCTACAAGGGATTTTAAAACAATTTTCTTACTTTTTGAAAGCGGTTAGCTTTTATAGCAGGTATTAAAAACATTTACTTAAAGTTTAAAGACTAGTTAAAATTTTTGTCCATTTTTATTTTTACGTAAATTTTAGAAAATTTTCGGTAGAGTGTCGTCTATATTTGGGAAAAACAGTTCTTCAAATACCTGTAAAAAAAAAAACACTTCCAATAATTCATTTCATCAAAATCAACCACTACCACAACACAAATCAACATCATTTCTCCCAACTCCATAATTCAAAACAATTCTCAATTCAATTGTCTTCAAAAATAATATTAAATAACTTCATTCATATTCCACTAAAGAAAAATTAATTTAAATTCATTACAAAACTAAAAAATAAGTTTGAACATTATAATAATTTGCATTTCATTGCATATCAAAATAATATTACAAGAGTTTTTGTACAACTGCTTAAACAATTTACATACATATAATTACATGCATACATCAAAATCTAATGTACAAGGGTATACCTCTAATATACCCGAAGTTAATCCCAATGAGTCTTCAAGGCGCAGATATCGGCAATCTCACTTGGCTGCTCTATCTTTACTTTCATCTGCGATAGCATACAAAGCTATTGCTGAGTGGTGAACTCAGTGGTGCACAACCATGATTTAAAACATGATATACAATACCTTACCAAAATTTTAGCAAAGAATTTGGAAATCTTGAAATTCAATCAAAATTTCAAAAATCAAAATATTCGTTGCCAATAAAATAAATCATTTATTAAAATAACTCTACTCAAGAATTTCAATTTATCAAATTATAACTGAACATTTAAAGTAATTTCAGTAATTTATGGAAACAAATTTTAATTTCAATAAAATCAAATATATATGAATCTTAATTGAAATCACAATTCTTTACTATTAAAAAACCGTTCTTTATCTCACTAACTCTGCAAGACTAATTCGAAAGGGCCATCTTCGGGGCGATTCTAACTCCCTATGGTCGGGGAGGTCGAATCATCGTGCACAGTACACACGACAATAATGCAACTTCTGAAAGGGCCAATGAAAAACTTAGATCTAACCTCTAATAAGAGGAGAATTTAAGCTTGTGCACATACCATGGTATTCAAAACAAAACAAAGCTAACTCTATTGTCTCCTCAACAAATGCAGGAGACAGGTAATAACCTAGTCAAGCATCTATAGTGAGATATAAAATAATATCATAAATTTTTTTGTCCTTTTTGCGAGCATAAATGTAACATCCTCACTTTAGCTAGTCCGTACAGTCTACTGTTCCGGTGATCGGTGTCGGTCCGGACAGCTAGAATGTATGGAAAAATATTTAAACTAAAGTGAGGGACTATAATTAACTCAAATATTAATAAGAAAAATTTAGGAAAAATTTTAGAAATCAAATACACTAAGGTTAAACGAGCCGAAACACCAGGGATGGGTAACCCGAAAGGGAAGTGACGGTGAAGGCCGTTAGCGGCCCTAGACCAGGGGAAAAAAATTATAAAATAATTTTTGAGACTCCAGAGAAGGGTTATTGAGGTTCTTATGGCATTAGAATGCCAAGAAAATACTTAGAAAAATTTTTCTATCGGTACACACAATTTTGGCTCGGTAAGCCAAACAGAGGGCATTTTGGTCATTTCGTCTTCAGAGATAATTTTTGACCAACTTGTCCATTTATGTAAATGAATTATATGACATAAAATATGAATAAATGTTGTTAAAATTTTAATTGAAATTAAATAGACAAGAAATGGTGAGAAATTGAAAGAAAATGGAATAATGACATCATCATGATGTCATTAAAATTCTCTCCACCAATCCAAGGTTGACAAATGGCCTAAACTAATTTAAAAGAGACTTAATGGGCTGGAAAATGAAGAAACAAAATCAGAAAGCTTCTCCCACCTTCCTTGCCGTCAACCACCTCTTCCATAGCTAAGCATATTCAAGCTTTTCAAAGCTTGATTCACCAATTTCTACCCAACAAAATCATAACCTAGCAACACAAAAAAGTGTTCTTACCTCTTGGCAAGTCTTTTGGGAGCAAAAAGAAAAAGGAAATCAAGACTTTGAGAAAGGAGGAAAATCACTCCATTAGAGGTTAGTGACTAAAACCTTAAATTTTAATTCAATTTCATGTTTAAACACTATATTAGTGATTAAATGACAAAGAAACTTGAGGAAAGACATTGGTATGCCATCCCTTATTTTTGGCAGCCATGGTTAGGGTTTGATGGTATTGAATTTAATGAAGTTAAAAGGGTATTAGGGCTGCCCACAATATGTATTTGTTAAGTAGATTGATGAAATAAAGTGAAAATGCATGTTTGATAATGTTGAGTTAGGGTTTGGAGTGGGGAAATGAGACCTTGATCTTGTGATGAGGGAAGTAGGTTTTAATGGTCAATTAGTGGCCATTTGGTTGGGTTTGAATCAGAAATGAAGTGAATTGGGTTGTGGGATTTGAGGTTGGAGTGGCTGCCTTGTGTGACCTGCAGGTTTGGCTGTGAGTCCAGCCTGTTTGGACAGCCATAACTTGAATTGTAGAGGTTCAATTGGTGTTTGGCCAATTGGAAATGAAACTAGACACATAATGGCACAACTTTGATGAAGAAACCATGCCCAGAAAACCAAACCAACTTGACCAAAAGCTTGCCCTAATCCGGGTGATCTGCACTCTGTCTGGGCAAAATGACCAAATGAACAGTATTTGTTCATTTGGCTATAACTCAATGTAGAAAGGTTCAATTGACCTGAAATTTTACCAGCAACAAGGTGACATATAGACCAACAACTTTCATGAAGAAACCTGACCCAAATTATGATCATAACCTAGTCAAATTGCCAACCCAACTTGAACTACCAAATCTGGCAGAACCAGTTTTGCCCAGAAATTTGGAATCTGTCCAATCCGGCCAGTTATGGTATTTAGGCCATAACTTGAGCTAAAAAACTCCAAATGGAGTGATTCAAAAAAAGAAACTCATCTAGACAAAATAAGGAACAACTTTCATGTTGATCACTTTTCCAAATTTTCACTGCAAAGATGACTAATGGAACAGTAAAGTCAAAGCATGAAAACTGAAAATTTTGTCTAATTACCATTAAGCTTAGAAATGGTATTGGCAACCAATACCAACAAGTTTTAAATGCAAAATGTGGTTTATTGATGATATTTAAACTAAATTACATATTGTCAATGCAAAAGTCAACAGTTTGGTTGACCAATGAAATGAATAGTGGTCATAAAAATTTCAATTTCAAAGAATTACACAAATTAAAAGTGTTAAATGCCCTAGTAGGCCTAATGTGATTGGTTTGGATAGGTTGGCATGCCAATAGGGTTCTGTTAGCAGTACTGCATATGGCTTTATGCAATTCTGTATTTCATGGCTTCCCATGCCATTCTGTAACATAATAGCTTTTGGCTAGGATATTGAGTTGTTATACTTGGGTTTAATCCCCGATAATTATTACAGCTTATTAGCTGTTCTGTTGCACACTGGGAGACACAACAATGTGACCGATGGTGTGATGGTCCGAGATACTTAGTATCCAGTGCCAGTTTACCCGTTTATCCAGTCCAGTTGAGTAAATTAGGTTACTCGAGCAATGTTAATAAATCTTATCAAACTTAAATCGAATAACACTGCAATAAATATCAGAAACTAAGTCTACTCAGAAATGTAAATATACATTCTACATATTATATTATAATATATTATATTATATTATATTTTATTTTATATTGTCACCACTAAGCAGAATTGCTTAGCGCGTCGCTTTTGCCACGCGCAGGTACTGGAGACGTAGCTGGGGAGTCCAGCAGACCGCATACTGGGTGAGCCATCATATCTGCACTCAGAGTTTAGAGTCACCTCACATTGCAGTGCATTTGGTAGGACATTAGGCCATCTGGGATATTTTGATATTTTGATATTTTGTATTTTGTAAACTTTTGTTATGTACATTATAAACTCATGTAATTATATTTTTGCTGTAATTATCTATGAACTGTGTTCAGAAATAAATATGAGTATTTTACATTGAATTTGTTGTGATATGAGATAAATGTAAATTTTGAGATATTGAATTGATTTGAGAAATGGATGAAAAATATTGGTGGTTGATTGAGAGTGAGATTAAAATATTATTGGAAGTGTTTTTAAACAGGTTCAGAAGAACTGTTTTCCAATTTATAGCCGGCACTCTGCCGGATTTTCTATAAAATTTGCGGAAAAATTTAGATTTATCAAAAATTGTAAATAAATGAATAAAAATGGATTAATTGAAATTGAAACATGAATTGATGTTCCGACACACTGAGTGACATCACTTGCTCGGCTACACTGTAGACGGGTAAGGGGTGTCACAATAAATCACAACACAATTCAAAGTCAATTCCAATATCCAATAATTTTTATGCTCATCATGTGACACCCCTTACCCGACTACAGTGTAGCCGAGCAAGTTATGCCACTCAGTGTGCCGGAGCACTCCATTTTATCTTAATTCATTTTTATCATAGTCTTGGAAATAACTTGTGAAATGTAATTCATTTATTGAAATTGTAATGTATTTGAGGTTCCGAAAATTTTATAGAAAATCCGGCGGAGTACCGGCTAAAAATGGAGAAAACAGTTCTTCGCAACCTGTGAAAAACACTTCCTATGTTCATATTCAATCAATCCCAACTCCAATTATCAACAAAGTCTCAGAATAATTTCATCAATTTCATTTATTTCTCATTCATTCATCTCATGGTACTCATATACAATTCACATTTTGTATCACATCAAGTTACAGCAATTTCTTAACGATTCCTCTATTTGTCATTTCACATCATCCTTAGACTCAAATCATAAATAAATTCTCACATGTGATTTATAATCACAAATTATAAGTACTTACATTAATACAAAATTATATTACATTTGTTCAAATACATATGATAAAATAAGAGTTTAATTACCAAATTTACAAAAATCTCAAAATACAAAATGGGACCTAGTGTCCTACCAATGCACTGTAGTCTGTGAGGTGACACGGACGCTATGCAGAACTGTGAATGGCCTTACCCAATCTGTGGTTTACCGGGCCCTCTGTCCAAATCTTCAGTACCTACGCGTTGCAAAAGCGACACGCTAAGCATAAAGCTTAGTGGTGCCAATAATACAAGAAAATATAATATGCAAATAAAAATAATAATTTCCTTGCTATTGTGTTCATAAGAATTGACTAATTACTAACTTATTGTTTAGTCGAGGGCTAATCACGTTTTATGATATTAACTTCTTCATGCATTTCATTAATTATTTTTTTTTTATGATCTTGAGCTTCTTTGTATTTTTGTAATCATTCCTGATACTTAATTTTCGTATTTTCTTTAATAATCAGTGCAACCACAGTTATACTTTTCCATGCCCAAGTAACCTATCTTTGGACGATCGATCGATAACGGGTCGTTGGCACTGGACACCGCGGTGCCTCGGGCCTTCATACCATGGGACGCAGAACGTCAACCACGTATGCAGTCAGTATGGCTAAAAAGCCATGATATCACATAATCGGGCATAAAGGCCATGAATACGGGCATAAAAGCCATGAATACGGGTATAAAAGCCATGAATACGCAGTACTGCTAAAACAATACCCTATTGGCATGCCAAACTATCCAAACCAATCTTGTTAGGTATACTAGGGCATTTAATACTTTAAAATTCTTCAATCTTTAAATTTTAACTTTTGGTGTCACTATTCATTTCATTGGTCAACAAGAAAGTTGACTTTTGCATAGAAAGTAGGTACATTGACTTTGGCACTTCAAACATACCACATTTTTCATTTAAAACTTGTTGGAAGTGATTACCATTACCATTTCTAGGCTTAAACCAAGGGAAACAAAATTTTCAGTTTTTGAAGCTTAACTTTATTGTTCCATTAAGCACTGTTACAGTGGGAATTTGAGGAAATGGTAAACATGAAAGTTGTTCCTTATTTTGTCTAGTTGAATTTCCTTTTTTGAATCACTCCATTTGGAGTTTTGTAGCTCAAGTTATGGCCAAAATAAGTTTACTATTCACGTATACTGTTCATGCTGAAATTTTGGGTTTTGACAGATTTTGGTCCAACTTTGGTAAGTAATTTGACCAAGTTAAGTTCATAATTTGGTCTAACTTTCTTCATATGAAATGTTATACTATGCCTTAGGTTTCCATCGGTTCAAGAATCGCCTAAATCCGAGTTTTCTAGAGGGAGTTATAGCCATCCAAACATTACTGCTCAAATAAAAATCTGCAGAGTTGCAGGTTTGATAACTTAACTTTGCTCAATAATTTGAATGGGTTAATGGAATAATTTGGGGTGATTTTCTTCATGAAAGTTGTTTGTCTATATCATATCTTGTTACTGCAAAAATTTCAGGTCAATTTGACCATTCTACAGTGAGTTATGGTTACTGTTCATTTGGACATTCTGCAGGGGCTGTTTGCAGGGTATCCGGATTGGGGCCAACTTTTGGTCCTCTTGCTTTGGTCTTTTGGGCATGGTTTCTTCAGAAAAAAATATGCCATTATAAGCCTAGTTTCATGTCCAATTGGCCAAACACCAATTAGACCAACACAGCCAAAGATATGGCAGTCCAAGTGGACTGAAATCTCAGCCACCCTGCTGCACTCATTGGGCAGCCTGCCCATTCCACTTTGCCATGCAATAATTCACTCCTAATTATGGTCAACTTACCTCAAATGGTCACTAATTGACCATTAGAATGTTCTTTAACAATTTTATAAGCAAAGTCAAATTTTCACTCCTAAACCCTAGCTCAAAGTCATGGTTTTCACAATTTCTTTAGTTAACTCTTTCATTCTTTGTATATATATATGTATACACTTTAAACATAATCTCCAATTCACTCTAAGTCCATTAATACAATCAAACTCATTCCTTCCTAGGGCTGCCGAAAATTTATAGGGTACATATACATGAGTTTAGTTCATTTAATCTACCATTTCACAACAATTTCAAGTTCCTAACATGAAATAAAAGAATTACTTATATAAATAAGCACTAACCTCACTTGAGAGCTTTTCAAGAGCTCAAATTCTTCACTTTCTTTCCTTTTCTAGGCTGCCAATCACTTTCCCAAGATGAGTGGACAAGTTTTAATGAAGAGACCTAAGGGTTTTAGGGTAAGGAATCAAAGATTGGGAGGTATAAAAAAAATAAAAGCTATGTAGGAAGAGGTTCACGTCCAAATGAAGAAGAAGAACCAGAAAATTGGTTTCTTCATTTGTCATTTTTCTCTTTTTAAAGAGTCTTTATTGTGTTGTTGAATGGTGATTAGTGGAGGGCACTTAAATGACATCATGGTGATGTCATAATTAAGCCTTTAAATCATTTTCTTTTTCTTTCTTTTATATTCATTTTTAATTTAATTTTTAGCAATATTTATTCATATTTTAGATCATAATAATTATTTACTTAACTGGACAAGTCGGCCAAAAATCGTCTCTGAAGGCGAAATGACCAAAATGCCCTCCGTTTGGCTTAACGGGTCAAAATTGTCTGTACCGATTGAAAAATTTTTCTAAATATTTTATTGGCATTCTAATGCCATAGGAACCTCAATGACCCTTCTCTGGAGTCCCAAAAATTATTTTATGAATTTTTTTCCCAGGTCTAGGGCTCCTCGTTGCGAGAACCATAACTTCCCTCTGGTTACCCATCGCTTGGGCACCGGCTCGTTTAACTTGGTTGTATTTTATTTCTAAAATTTTTCCTAAATTTTTCTTATTAATATTTGAGTTAATTATAGTTCCTAACTTTAGTTTAAATATTTTTCCGGACGTTCTAGCAGTCCGGACCGACATCGGTCACTGGAACAGTAGGATGTACGGAGTAGTTACCGGGAGGGTGTTACAACTCTTCCCCTCTAATTTAAATTTCGTCGTCGAAATTCACCTGACTTAAGTAATCGGGGAGTTGCTACCTCCTTGTTTCTTCACTTCCTTGTATCGCCTCATCGATTATGCAGGTTTGGCTCTTCCTGAGCTTCCATAGCATATACTTGTGGTGCCACCCTGACTTCGGGCTTTTCAACTGTCTCAGAAATAATCTTCTGTGAAATGTCAGCCGTTTCCGCTCTACCCGATCTTTTACCCCTTTGAACTTTAGGGGAAGGTCTATCAACTTGTACCGGAGCTATTGAACCACTCCTCTGAGGGCAATCTCTTATGAAATGATCCGTAGCCCCACACTTGAAACACTCTCCAGTTAACAGTCGACACTCCCCTCTGTGTCTTTTACCACAATGCATACATTCGAACCGGTTGATCCCCTTGTTATTGTGCCCGGGGAACTAGCTATAGATATTCCAATCTGGCCTTTGTGGCCCTGTGTCTGATCTTGTGAACTAGAACCCTTAAACTTCTTACTATCAGTCGGTATACTTGACTGTCCTGGTTCAAATTCCCTCTTACGCTGCCTATCTTTCCTATTTTGTTCATTTATTCTCACTTTCTCCACTTTTAATGCAACTTCCACTAACTTGGTGAAGTCTGTAATTCCCAAGGCAGTGAGCTGGATCTTTATGTTGTCATTTAGTCTCTCTTCAAATCTCTTACATCTTTCAGCTTCATTAGGGACTATCTCCCTTCCATAGCGGCTTAATCGGACGAATTCCTTCTCATACTCGACCACTGATAGCTGTCTCTGCCTCAGGTTAATGAACTCTCTTCTTCTCTCTTCCAGGTATACAGTACCCACATATTTCTTCTTGAATTCTGAGAGAAAGAAGTCCCAAGTTATAGCTTCTGGCTGCACTTCGCTGGACACAGTATCCCACCATTCGTAGGCATCGTCTTGCAACAGGGATATGGCAGCCTCTAGGTTTTGCTCTGGGGTGCAGTGGAGTTGTTTTAGAACTCTGCCCGTTCTGTTCAACCAATTCTCAGCTGCAACAGAGTCATCTTCTCTCTTGCCAAAGAAATCCACTGCTCCAAACTTCCTTAGCCTTTCCAGGTGTGATTTCTGCTGTGGAGCTGGTGGTGGTGGTGGTGGTGCTGGCATTACTCCGGCCATTTGTCTAAAGAAATCGGCCATTTGCTGGAACATGGCCTGTGGAGGCCGAAAGGTGCTCGCTTGAGCTGGTGGAGTAGGTTCTCCCTACCCCCGCCTCACCGCAGTGTGGAGCATGACTCTCCACTTCCTCCTCGACTGCTCTCTGTGATGAAGGGTCCATATCCTATTCAAAATAAGAAAGACAAACAGATCTGCATTAGTGTCACCTCAACTCTTACAAATACAATGCATGGTATGGACTCAATCTAGGCCCAGAAACGCCTAAACCGTGCTCTGATACCACTAAATGTGACACCCTTTACCCGACTACAGTGTAGCCGAGCAAGTTATGCCACTCAGTGTGCCGGAGCACTCCATTTTATCTTATATCATTTTTATCATAGTCTTGGAAATAACTTGTGAAATGTAATTCATTTATTGAAATTGTAATGTATTTGAGGTTCCGAAAATTTTATAGAAAATCCGGCGGAGTACCGGCTAAAAATGGAGAAAACAGTTCTTCGAAACCTGTGAAAAACACTTCCTATGTTCATATTCAATCAATCCCAACTCCAATTATCAACAAAGTCTCAGAATAATTTCATCAATTTCATTTATTTCTCATTCATTCATCTCATGGTACTCATATACAATTCACATTTTGTATCACATCAAGTTACAGCAATTTCTTAACGATTCCTCTATTTGTCATTTCACATCATCCTTAGACTCAAATCATAAATAAATTCTCACATGTGATTTATAATCACAAATTACAAGTACTTACATTAATACAAAATTATATTACATTTGTTCAAATACATATGATAAAATAAGAGTTTAATTACCAAATTTACAAAAGTCTCAAAATACAAAATGGGACCTAGTGTCCTACCAATGGACTGTAGTCTGTGAGGTGACATGGACGCTATGCAGAACTGTGAATGGCCTTACCCAATCTGTGGTCTACCGGGCCCTCTGTCCAAATCTTCAGTATCTACGCGTTGCAAAAGCGACGCGCTAAGCATAAAGCTTAGTGGTGCCAATAATACAAGAAAATATAATATGCAAATAAAAATAATAATTTCCTTGCTATTGTATTCATAAGAATTGACTAATTACTAACTTATTGTTTAGTCGAGGGCTAATCACGTTTTATGATATTAACTTCTTCATGCATTTCATTAATTATTTTTTTTTTTATGATCTTGAGCTTCTTTGTATTTTTGTAATCATTCCTGATACTTAATTTTCATATTTTCTTTAATAATCAGTGCAACCACAGTTATACTTTTCCATGCCCAAGTAACCTATCTTCGACGATCGATCGATAACGTCGTCGCTGCACCGACACCGCGGTAACTCGGGCCATCATACCATGGGACGCAGAACGTCAACCACGTATGCAGTCAGTATGGCTAAAAAGCCATGATATCACATAATCGGGCATAAAAGCCATGAATACGGGCATAAAAGCCATGAATACGCAGTACTGCTAAAACAATACCCTATTGGCATGCCAAACTATCCAAACCAATCTTGTTAGGTATACTAGGGCATTTAATACTTTAAAATTCTTCAATCTTTAAATTTTAACTTTTGGTGTCACTATTCATTTCATTGGTCAACAAGAAAGTTGACTTTTGCATAGAAAGTAGGTACATTGACTTTGGCACTTCAAACATACCACATTTTTCATTTAAAACTTGTTGGAAGTGATTACCATTACCATTTCTAGGCTTAAACCAAGGGAAACAAAATTTTCAGTTTTTGAAGCTTAACTTTATTGTTCCATTAAGCACTGTTACAATGGGAATTTGAGGAAATGGTAAACATGAAAGTTGTTCCTTATTTTGTCTAGTTGAATTTCCTTTTTTGAATCACTCCATTTGGAGTTTTGTAGCTCAAGTTATGGCCAAAATAAGTTTACTGTTTACGTGTACTATTCATGCTGAAATTTTGGGTTTTGGCAGATTTTGGTCCAACTTTGGTAAGTAATTTGACCAAGTTAAGTTCATAATTTGGTCTAACTTTCTTCATATGAAATGTTCTACTATGCCTTAGGTTTCCATCGGTTCAAGAATCGCCTAAATCCGAGTTTTCTAGAGGGAGTTATAGCCATCCAAACATTACTGCTCAAATAAAAATCTGCAGAGTTGCAGGTTTGATAACTTTACTTTGCTCAATAATTTGAATGGGTTAATGGAATAATTTGAGGTGATGTTCTTCATGAAATTTGTTTTTCTATATCATATCTTGTTACTGCAAAAATTTCAGGTCAATTTGACCATTCTACAGTGAGTTATAGCCAAATGAACAGTTACTGTTCATTTGGTCATTCTGCAGGTCGCTTGGTGGTATCCGAATTGGGGCCAACTTTTGGTCCTCTTGCTTTGGTCTTTTGGGCATGGTTTCTTCAGAAAAAATGTGCCATTATAAGCCTAGTTTCATGTCCAATTGGCCAAACACCAATTGGACCAACACAGCCAAAGATATGGCAGTCCAAGTGGACTGAAATCTCAGCCACCCTGCTGCACTCATTGGGCAGCCTGCCCATTCCACTTTGCCATGCAATAATTCACTCCTAATTATGGTCAACTTACCTTAAATGGTCACTAATTGACCATTAGAATGTTCTTTAAAAATTTCATAAGCAAAGTCAAATTTTCACTCCTAAACCCTAGCTCAAAGTCATGGTTTTCACAATTTCTTTAGTTAACTCTTTCATTCTTTGTATATATATATGTATACACTTTAAACATAATCTCCAATTCACTCTAAGTCCATTAATACAATCAAACTCATTCCTTCCTAGGGCTGCCGAAAATTTATAGGGTACATATACATGAGTTTAGTTCATTTAATCTACCATTTCACAACAATTTCAAGTTCCTAACATGAAATAAAAGAATTACTTATATAAATAAGCACTAACCTCACTTGAGAGCTTTTCAAGAGCTCAAATTCTTCACTTTCTTTCCTTTTCTAGGCTGCCAGTCACTTTCCCAAGATGAGTGGACAAGTTTTAATGAAGAGACCTAAGGGTTTTAGGGTAAGGAATCAAAGATTGGGAGGTATAAAAAAAATAAAAGCTATGGAGGAAGAGGTTCACGTCCAAATGAAGAAGAAGAACCAGAAAATTGGTTTCTTCATTTGTCATTTTTCTCTTTTTAAAGAGTCTTTATTGTGTTGTTGAATGGTGATTAGTGGAGGGCACTTAAATGACATCATGGTGATGTCATAATTAAGCATTTAAATCATTTTCTTTTTCTTTCTTTTATATTTATTTTTAATTTAATTTTTAGAAATATTTATTCATATTTTAGATCATAATAATTATTTACTTAACTGGACAAGTCGGCCAAAAATCGTCTCTGAAGGCGAAATGACCAAAATGCCCTCCGTTTGGCTTAACGGGTCAAAATTGTCTGTACCGATTGAAAAATTTTTCTAAATATTTTATTGGCATTCTAATGCCATAGGAACCTCAATGACCCTTCTCTGGAGTCCCAAAAATTATTTTATGAATTTTTTTCCCGGGTCTAGGGCTCCTCGTTGCGAGAACCGCAACTTCCCTCTGGTTACCCATCGCTTGGGCACCGGCTCGTTTAACTTGGTTGTATTTTATATCTAAAATTTTTCCTAAATTTTTCTTATTAATATTTGAGTTAATTATAGTTTCTAACTTTAGTTTAAATATTTTTCCGGACGTTCTAGCAGTCCGGACCGACACCGGTCACTGGAACAGTAGGATGTACGGAGTAGTTACCAGGAGGGTGTTACACATCACAATTCAAAACATAAATTTGTATTTTTCCATGCAAATCCCATTTCATTAACAAATTTCCAAAACTGAACTCATTCAATTCATATCTAAAATAAAATCATAACTTAATCATTTTCCCACAACTAAACTCATTTATACTATAAAAAATTTCAATAATCATTGAAATAAATTTAATAATTGGTAAACATAATAAATAAAGAACATAAAATCATTTACTCTAATTAGATATGCAAAACATTAACAATTTAAAATTAGTTGTGCTTAAACCTCTTTTGTCAACTCAATTTATTCAAATTTTCATTTCTCCTTTGAAGATTTCTTTCCAACTGAAACACATAAATTTAAAGTGCTTTAGTATCCATTTTTAATACTTAAATTCCAACAATTTCTTTACAGACTTATCCTACCTGTTATGATTTATAAAATTTGGGTCTTTCACATTTTTGTGTATGGTGGCACTATTCAAGTCAAAATGTTGAATTTTCTATACTTAATAGGTTTATTAGTTCTAATTGCACCCATATACCACATTTTAGGTGTCAATTTTATTGGCATTGATTGCCAATTCAATTTTTAAGTCTCCTAAGAGAAATTACAAATTTTCAATTTTGGTCCCCTATTTTCTACTGTTCCATTCGTCTAATTACTATGAGAATTTAGCTAAGTGTCCTTCATCAAAGTTGTTCCTTATTGTCTTAGCTTTAATTCCGTTTTTAAATCACTCCGTTTGGAGGTTTGTAGCCAAAGTTATGCTATTTTTTTAAGGCTGGCCGGATTTAGTGTTACCCAGAATTCTGGGCATTTTCTGGATATTGGCAGTTTTGGTGTGTTGATTACAGGTGACTTTTCGGATAGGTTATGGTCAAAATTTGGGTTTGTTTTCTTCATGAAAGTTGTAGGGCTATGTCTCAGCTTTCCATCGGTATAAGATTCAGGTCATTTGGACTTTCCTAGACCAATTTATGGTTATCTAAGCAACTATTATTCATTTGGTCATTTTTATATAGGGTAGTGTGCCCAAATCCAGATTTGGCCTAATTGTTCACTAAGTTATAGTCATTTTCTGGGCATGATTCCTGAATGAAAAATGGTCCATTTTGTGTCTAGTTTCATTCCCAATTAGCCTCACACCAATTGGTTTGGTAAATTTTCAGTTTTGATCCCTGAAAGGGACCTAGGTTAAGCTGTCAGCATATTGACCCTAACCAATCCAAATTGAAACTTGGTTATAGCAACTCACACACACCACAAATGGTCACAATTGACCATTTCTCAACTCAAGCAAGGTCAACTACATCAATTGACCAATTCTCAACTTTTTCTCTAATTTTTCAAAATGCTAAAAACCCTAGTTACACATTTGTGTAATTCAATGCAATCAAAGTGTACATCTAATGTCTATACACCTAATCCAACTTAACTACCACTTCACCTCCATCAAATTCATGCAATTTATCCACCCTCATAAGCTGGCCGAAATTCATGGAGTTATAGATGTGTATGACTTTTTCATTTTTCTTTCCATAAGTTCATCAATTTCAACTTAATCCATACATCTAACTCATAAAAATAGAAAGAATTTGAAGGAAAATCACCAACCTTTACTTTGAATTCCAAATCTTCAAATCTCTCCACTTTCCTTCCCAATTCCTTCTTCAATCTTCTTTTCTAGGTCTACTTAAGAGTTTTTGGTGGAGAAATTAAAACAATTTTAGGTTAATTTTAGGGTTTCAAAAGCTCTCAGAGAGCTTTAATGGAAGAAAGGAAAAGAAAAATGAGAGAGAGGAGAGAGGAAGAAGAAGGTACTGCAAGGTGAAATGGAAGATGACAAAAATTTTTCTTTTTAATTTTAATTGGTCACTTGATAAGTAATTATCCAACTTTTTTCAAATTTAAAATTATAGTTTTATTATGTTATGCATTATGTCATGCACGATGATGTCATTTTATTATTTTCATTTTCTTTTCTTTTTCTCTTGTTTTTCCCATACTTCTTTAACTTAATTCTCTATTTCAAAATTTTTATTTCTCAAATTTTATTGGACAGTTAGGTCATGAGTCACCTCTAGGGGTGAATTGACCAATTTACCCTTCATCGGTCTGATTCGGTTTGCAAATAATTCGATATTTCTTCCGGATCCCTGACCTAATTATTTGACCTTTTTAAAAAATTCTTTTTCGTAATTTTCTCTTTTCCACTGTGTTCGCAATAGTCCTAAGGACCGCGGTGTCACATTTTCAGGTTCAAAATTCAAGTTAAGACCGACCTCGCAATCACTTCCTGGGAAGGTCACCCATCGCTGTGACTCCCGGCTCATTTAACCTTTTATGTTCTATTTTTCTTTTTTATACTTAACTATTTGACAATTACTAATTATTTATATTCAGGGCTAGATGTCTTAGATGTGGTTCTAATTCTCTTAATTATTCGGACTGATACCGGTCATCGGAACAGTATAATTTACCAGGTTATGCAATTAGGGGTGTTACATATTTAAACTTATTTTTCTTCATTTTCTTGACTTATTAAATCACATTAATACTTCAATTAGGACTTAATTAAAAATTTCACTAGGTCCTATAGGAACTGGAGTAATAACCAGACCCATAGTTATTTCCCAGTTGTATTACCCATCGCCAGGACTTGTGCTCATTTAACTGATTTATACTCCACTTATTTTATTTTTTTTTCAACTTTACTTGATCTTTATTACTTTAAATTATGACGCCTTACTTAAATTTCAGGGTAGTTTTAGACATCCCAATCTGTCCGAATATATGTTAGTCATCGAAACAGTGGAATATACAGAGCTACCTACAGTGGGGTGTTACAATTCTTCTCCTCCTAAAATAAATTTTGCCCTCAAAATTTACCTGGTTTAAATAGTTATGGATGTTGTTGTCTCATGATCTCTTCACTTTCCCACGTTGCTTCCTCCTCTTTATGTTTCCTCCAAAGCACTTTCACCAGTGGAATCTTTTTATTTCTCAGTTCCTTGATTTCTCGTGCTAAGATCTTTATTAGCTCTTCCTTATATGGCAGGTTAGGCTGTACATCAATAGCCTCTGCTGATAAGACATGTGAGGGATCTGATATGTATCTCCTTAGCATCGAAAAATGAAACACATTATGAATCTTGTCTAGCTTTGGTGGTAATTGTCACACCTACCCCTCTGTAAGGCATGACATAATCCCGTAGAATACCTAATGAATTACCAAACTTCACCTACCGATAACTCATTAAGCACACTACAAGGGATTTTAAAACCATATTCTTACATTTTGGAAGTGGTGAGCATTTTGGTAGGAATTAAAAACATTCAATTAAAGTTTCAAAGCTAGTAAAAATTTTTGTCCATTTTTATTTGTCTGCAATTTTTGGAAAAATTTCGGCAGAGTGACGTTTGTATTTTGAGAAAACAGTTCTTCAAAAACCTGTAAAAACACTTCCAATAATTGTTTTCACAACTCCCAACACCAAAACAACTCAAGTCAACACAATTCAATTTAAGTCCACAATTCAACCAAAAATTTGTCATCTCAAAATACTTCATAAATTTATTCACATTGTATATAATACTTAATTTACAAAAAATAAAATCGAAAATAACATTATTACAATTTAATGTACAATTGCTCAACTTTACATTAATACATAGGACAGTATAATATTTACATCAAATAACTATAAGGGTATAAACAAATACCCTTACAAAAAGATCAGTGAAGTATTTGTCAATTCAGCAGCTCACCCTGCTGCTTTCTTCTTACCCTTATCTACGACAGCAAAATAAGCTATCGCTGAGTATAAAAATACTCAGTGGTGCACAATAAAAATTTGAAATGTAGTACATATAATATTCCTTGATAAATCACAATTTAAATATTTCGCAAATTATCAAAACTCATTATAATATAATTTTAGTCAAACAATTTAATAAACA
This sequence comes from Hevea brasiliensis, assembly GCF_030052815.1. Taxonomy (NCBI): domain Eukaryota; kingdom Viridiplantae; phylum Streptophyta; class Magnoliopsida; order Malpighiales; family Euphorbiaceae; genus Hevea; species Hevea brasiliensis. Next base: position 79,575,910 of record NC_079493.1, on the reverse strand, counting down.
TAGTGTTGGCAATTCATACACAACTTAAGCCATGATACAAAATTTTCGATCAATGCCGTGTTGTACACCACGACAAAGCAATCTACAACCCCACTAATCGAAATCAATGAGGAAGGTGGCTAGCTAGCTAATGAGTACTCATCCGATCTACAACCTCAACTGGTAAACCAGAGAGGGAGGAAAATAATCGATCTCACCCTCATAAATGGAGGAGGAATAGTAAGGCACTGTAATGCTAAGTGTGAATCCGAAATCAATTTAAAATAATTTGTTTAAATATTTCATGCAAATCACACTAAATTTCCAAAGTCACCTTTTCATTTACAAAGTGGCAACACTAAAATTCTTAAACTCATAATTAACACAGAAATTTCATAATACGTACTAAATCAATTTTTCAATGATAAAATGCTTAAATAAGGTTTATTGTGCACAAAGCTGATGTGAGTCGCCTCTAGGCCTTGACTTAGTCTCTTAGACCTTTTGGGTCTTTTTCAGCTAAAACACGAAATTTATAGTGTCTCAGTATCTTTGCCTCACAATAATTCCAATAATTAATTCATATATGTTCAATTCTAGCCCCAATATACTTAAACTTATATTATTGAAAATTTTCATGTTGAGGTTACTATTCATGATACTATTCAAGTCAAAATATTGACTTTCTTATGCTTAATAGGTATGGGAAATCCAATTATACCCACATACCAAATTTTGGTTACCTAACTTATTGGTTTTGGTCATTTTCTCAAAACTTAAGTCTTTTAGGCAAACTTTCAAATTTTCAGTTTTGGTAACCTATTTTGCACTATTCCAATAGTTATGTTGCTGTTAGAATTTGGCCAAGTTTTCTTCATAGAAATTGTTCCTTATTGTCTTAATTTTATTTCCCTTTTTGAATTACTCCATTTGGAGTTTTGTAGCTCAAGTTATAGCCATTTGAACATGGCTGGCCGGATTGGTTTAACCCAGATTTTTTGGGCACCAACTTGATTCTAGCAGTTTTAGGTCACCAATTTTGGGTGGCTAAATGACTTGGTTAAGAGCATAATTTGGGTTTGTATTCTTCATGAAAGTTGTAGGGCTATATCTCAGCTTTCTACTGGTAAAATTTCAGGTCATTTAGACCTGCCTAAACCAAGTTATGACCAAATGAACAAATACTGTTCATTTGGTCATTTTTGTACAGGTCTGAACACTCAATTCCGGATTTGGCCAATTTATTCACTATGCTATGGTCACTTTCTGGGCATGATTCCTGAATTGAAAAATGTGCCATTTTGTGTATAGTTTCATTCCCAATTGTCCTCACACCAATTGGGTTGGTAAATTTTCAGTTTTGGTCCCTAAAAGGGACCTCGGTCATGTTGCCTGTAGAATGTCCATAACCAATCATTTCCATTTGATTCCAACACTTCCAACATACCACAATTGGTCATACATGACCATTTTTCAGCTCAAACAAGGTCAAACACACCATTGGACAAATTCTCAAAATTTTGTCTCCCAAACCCTAGGTCCAAAACCCTAACCTTATAATTCATTCACTTATTACAAATAGAGTATCTCGCTATGTTCTACACACTTAATTACACTTCTATATCACTTTAACTTCATCAAACTCAAACCAATTTCAACTCCCATATAGGCTGGCTGAAACTCACAATTAGTCCCACAAATTTGTTTTGTTTCCATTTTTCATAATCTCTAAGTTTATTCAACTATAAACACAATAATTAAACTAGAAATTTCAAGTTTAGCTTACTAACCTTTCTTAGAATTTCAAATCCTTCAATTCTCTATCTTTTTCCCTTTCTTTTCTCCTTCAAGCTTCTTTTCTAGTTGAGATAGCAAGTTTTCTTTAGGGTTTAGGGTTAAACTTATGAGGCAAAACTAAGTTCTTCAAGCTTTAAAAGCTTGTTAATGTTGGAACAATGGAGGGAGAGACGTTTGGGAAGTATGGCTGCTGGCTTGGATAAGGAAGAAGGAAATGATATTTTCTTTTTTTTGTTTGTCATTTATGTCTTTTAATTATGTAGTTGACTTAGTCCAATTTGTAAGAAAAGTTAAATTAATTTTGACATCATGATGATGTCATTCAAGTGATGTAAATAACCTTTTTCTTTTCTTTTTCTTTTTTTTTCCTTTATTTTTCTTTAGTTCTTTAATTTAATTCTTGATCCCGAAATTTTCTTTTCTTCGATTTTATTGGACAGTTAGGTCAGGAGTCAGCTCTAGGGGTCAATTAACCGAATTGCCCCTCGCTGGTTTGACCCAGTTTGCAAATAATTTAATATTTCTTTCGAATCCCTGACCTAATTATTTGTGATTTTCTCTTTTTCACTGTGTTCGCAATAGTCCTAAGGATAGCAGCGTCACATTTTACGGTTTAAAATTTGAGTTTAAATTGACCTCGCAGTCTTTCCCGAGAAGGTCACCCATCGCTATGACTCTCGGCTCATTTAACTTCTCGTGTTCTGTTTTTCTTATTTATACTTAACTAATTGACAATTACTAATTATTTTTGTTCAGGGCTTATCTAGCTGTCTTAGATGTAGTTCTAATTCCCTTAATTATTTGGACCAACACCGGTCACTGAAATAGTGAAATATACTAGGCTATACAAATAGGGGTGTTACAATTCTCCCCTCCTTAAAATAAATTTTGTCTCGAAATTTTACGTGGTATCAATTTTTGAACAACTGTGGTTGCTGTCTCCTCATGTCCTCCTCTTGGTCCCAAGTAGCCTCCTGGCCCGAATGATGGTTCCACAACACTTTTACTAATGGTATCTGCTTGTTCCGTAGCTTCTTGACCTCATAAGCCAGAATCTCTATGGGTTCTTCCTCATATGTGAGGTTTGGATTCACTTCAATTTCTTCCACTGGTAGTATATGAGATGGGTCTGATCGATACCTCCTCAACAACATATTAAAACTCTTTTAATATGTTTTCGGATCTGTATTTGCCATTTAAGATTTTAAAATTAATCAGATTAATTTTAGAACCCTGGATAAAATCAAGAACAAACACACTAACCTCTTGATGCACTGTAGTGTATTTGCGCCTTTGAGATGCGTCTTCAGGACACCAAATGTTGTCCCTCTAGTTTGTCCACACCAAGAACACCTATGGTAGCCCTTGAATAGCTTCTAAAGCTTTTTTTATTAATTAGAAATTCAAGTTCTGCCTTTTAAGAGATTAGAGATGTAAACAGAACACTAGAAACAATTTCTGGTGTTCTTAATTCAAGAGATTGTTTGCTAATCTCTTGGATTGATGAGAGAAGAAGATGAAGAGAGAATGGGAGGCTTCAATGTGGTGGCACAAAGAAGAATAGCTGCTGGCTATTTTATTTTCTCTTCATAACATCACTTATATAGCTGGGTTAACACATTAAACCCTTGCCACATGTCACCCTTTGATTAGCTATAGGTTTAAGTGACCCAATCACATTGTGCCAAGTGTCAAACCTATATTTAATCTTAATTTTAATCATCTTACATGATTAAAAAATATTTGGCAAGCTTATGTGTAATCCCATGTGTCACCATCTCATGGTGCCACGTGTCACCCTGTGAAATGACCAAAATGCCCCTGTGACTTAATTTTGAGTTCTTGACCCAAAATAATTATTTCTCTTCTTCTAATTAATTTATATCAAATATAAATTAATTAATTAATCTCTATTAATTAATTTCATATTTAAACACTTTAAATATAAATTTAACTTATACTATACATCCAATAATCTAGATTTGGTTTCAAGTCATGCTAGGGACTTTGTAATCTAATTGCAAACCAAACCTATTTAATTAATCAATTAAACTCTTTAATTAATTAATTAAATCATATTTAATTAGGTGATAACTTATGTATGTGTGTGACTTACTAGGCTCATCACTAATTGGCAATGAGATATGATATCAACTCTTAATATCATCAGAACTCTTTCTTACCATAAATGATTTCTCTAAATCATTTTATGCACCTCATAGACCATGGTTAACACCTAGCATAGCATGCCATGGCCACCCAATTAGTAATAAGGTTTACCTTAAATGAACCTATAATCATATGTTACCATGCACTGGAATCTCTCTATTACAAAATCCCAACTCAAGCCGGAGTCATGGTTTATGTCAAACTCCATTTGCTATGAATATTATGTTCTCTTTTAATTCTAGTTCTTGATTAAAAAGATTTTTCTCATTAGAAACTCTTTTCTGATTAAATCTATCTGTCCTGGCTAGGAACTTGAAACATCAAGAACAATTAAATAAATATAGGATTTTATCTCTATTTACTTAGAGGAACAGATTCCATCTTGATCAACACCTACCTCCATATATAACTAGTAAGAGCCAACACATGCCCATATACCCATACACAGTACAAGTATGAAAGCAGTATCAAACTCAAACTACCTATATACAAGATAACTATGCTATCGCAGGTCTAAAGATTACATGCACTGATATGATTTATGACAAAACATTGACAAGAGTAAAATCCATGTGCTTGTCATAAGTGTCACTGGTTTGGCCTACTTATCATTTATAAGTGCCTATCATGTTTGTCATATGGCATGAGACTCACCATTCCATCTTATTTATATCTCATATAAATAACTTGGGAACAAACATGAATACAATCTCTCTGGATAAGCCATCTCCTTACTGTGAAGTATCATCGATTGTGAACCTATTTATGATACTTTGTGCTAGAAATACTATCACTCATATTCTTAACAACTTAAGAATAGAATTTCTAACAAAATATCAATGGACCTTTTCTATTACACATAAATATATTATGTAAACGGAAAAGTGAAAATGCCTTTTATTAATAAAAATATGCACAAGATACATACTAAATGATATGTTTTAGGGCATACTACTAACACCTCTTCCTCTACCAACTGATTGTGAACCTCTGGGAGCAGGACTCTGAATAGATCCCTCGGCAGTAGTAGGAGCTGGGCCATATCTCGGAAACGGAGCACTAGTGCAGTCTTTAGCTATATAGCCCTTGCCTCCATAGTTAAAACATGGTTCAGTGGGCCAATAACACTCCCCCTCATGAATCTTGTCACAAGTCTCACAGGGGTGGGTAGGATGTGAACCCCTGCTCGACTGCTGACCAGACCTAGGGGGTCTCTGTCCGGAAAATCTGCCCCTACTAAATCTTCCACCTCGACCCCTGTTGGGTCCACTAAATTTCTTCTTCTTCCCAGAAGTACCACCAGAACTTGGCTCTACTAACTTTTCCCCCTTGTCTTTCTCTGATTTCTCAGCTTTCTCTGATTTTTCTTTCACTGGGGTTGCTTTTGATTATATTCTTTCCAATTCAAGTGCTTGAGACATGAGCTCTAAGAAGTTGCTATGTCTGAATCCCACAACTTACATCCTTATACTGGGCTTCAAACCAGTCTCAAATCTCTTGCACCTTGCCTTGCTGGTAGAAAGGAGACTCCCAGTATAATGACTTAAGCAGGAGAACTCCCTCTCATACTTTACCACTGATCGGTTCCCTTGTTTCAGACTCAAAAATTCTTGCAACTTCTGATCAACATATGCATCTGGGATGTATTTCTGTCTAAATTCTCTGATGAAGTCATCCCAGGTCAACACTGGTGGTTCGGTTAAGCTGTGGGGGATGGTTTTCCACCAATCATACGCATCCCCTTGCAGTAGCGACACAGAATACTCAAAATTCAGTTCATCTTGACAATGCAGCTTCTTAAATACTCTATCCATCCTTTCAAGCCATTGTTCTGCCTCTAAAGGGTCCACTGTACCTTTAAATTTTGCAGCCCCATACTTCAATAAATTATCATACTGTCTGGCTGGAGACAGTGGTTATGCCACAGGTGTCTGGGGTGGAGCTTGAGTAGGCATACCCCCAGCCATTTGTTGAAACATCGCAGCCATCTGCTGTGCAAACTGTGTAGGAAACTGCGGCATTTGCAGGGTTGGTGCTACGGATCCACTAACATTCTGCAAAGCTGGGGCTTCCCCTTGTGCCTTAGCTTCAACAGACTGCTCAACTGAGCGATCCCCTTCTTCCATCTCAGTCTGAAGTTAGGGTATCTCCTGAACAAGTAACACAAGGAGATTTCCCTCCGTTAGTTCATATTCATGATGTAATGCACTGTATTTAATAAATATGGACATTGAGCAGTTGTACTTAACAAGGAAAGACACAAATTCTCAAGTTAAAACATGCTTCAAAAATTTTGCTCTGATACCACTAAAACATGTTACACCTTACCCCTCTGTAAAGCATAACATGATCCCGTAGAATACCTAATGAACTACCGAACTTCACCTACCAATAACTCATTAAGTACCCTACAAGGGATTTTAAAACAATTTTCTTACTTTTGTTAAGTGGTGAGCATTTTCTAATAGGTGTTTAAAACATTTAATTGAATTAAAAACTAGTTAAAACTTTTAGCCCATTTTATTTTTTCGCAAATTTTATAAAAATTTTGACAGAGTTCTATTTATATTTTGAGAAAATAGTTCTTCAAATACCTGTAAAAAAGCACTTCCAAAAATTTTCTCAACCACTACTTCAATTTCACAATCAATCTCAACAATTTCTCAAATCTCAAAATTCAACAGTCAATATTTCTCAATTTCCAAAATTCAATCATCAGAAAAATAATATCTATCAATCTCATTCAAATTAAAATAAAACATTCCATTCATTAAAGACAACAAACTATATATATACATCATACCAAAATCTACAGTATGAAAATTCCACTAAATTTTATTACAACTTTATATAAACTTTGTACAAACTGCTCAAGACCGATTTATATGTCCATACATTTATGTGCAATACATACATCAAAATAAATATTTATAGGTGGGGTATAAATTATACTCGATAACTTCAAGCTAATAAATCCTCAATCCTCAATATCTCAGTCTGCTGCTCCTCTAGTCTCTATATCTGCGACAACAATAAAAGCTATCGCTGAGTACTAGGACTTAGTGGTGCACAACATACTAAAATAATCTTTATGCAGAACTTAAATCACATTTATCACATTTATTCGAAAATTTGACTGAACATGAAAATTAAATACAAATCATGCATTATGAGATTTTAATCCCAAATAATTTCTTTTTGAAGTATCAAATCACATTTCATAAAACCCATAGTTAGTTCATGTCATTCGAAATAAATAGAATCTCAATAGCCAAAGGCTAAAGAGAAATCAGGCTAGCTAGCTCAAATATATGGATATCCATTCACATCCTCTTCTACTGGCACACCTCAACACTTCTCCAGAGAAGGAATCAAAATTCGAAACTAATTACCCTCACTAGTCGTGCTAGTGAGGTATTCAAATATATGGTCATGACACTGTGGTTTCAAAACTTATCTTAACAATTTGTTAAACATTGTCATTTCAAATATACACAGTAACTTTCACAATTTAAATCAAAACATCATAAATAAGGTCACAATACTTTCAATAATTCAAAGTAAAAGTAAAATGCATATTTCATTCACTTAATCAATGAATTTTAAAGCATAGTGATGTTGTGCACAAACCTCAAGTGAGTCGCCTCTTGGCCTTGACTCGGTTCCTCGGGTTCTTTCCGGTATTCTTTTCAACTGAAACACACAATTTTACTATGTTTCAGTACCATAACTTAGCATAAATCCAAAAATAAAATTAACTTCACTTTTACCTAGCTCTAACGTGTTAAACTCGACGTTCCTTAAATTTTTTGTGTTTCAGGTTACTATTCACTATACTATTCAAGTCAAATTGTTGACTTTCTAAGGCTTAATAGGTATGGGAATTCCAAATTCACCCACATACCACATTTTGGTCACTAAATTTTTTGGTTTTGGTTGTTTATTCAAATTCTAAGTCTTTTAGGCAAATTTTGACAATTTTCAATTTTGGTGTCTAAGGTTGCACTGTTCCATTGGTCATCTTACTGTTGGAATTTGGCAAAACTTCCTTCATAGAAAATGTTTTCTATTGTCTTAAGTTTATTCTTCTTTTTGAATCACTCCAATTGGAGTTTTGTAGCTCAAGTTATAGCCATTTGAACCATGGCTGCCGGATTGGACACAACCCAGAATTCTGGCCAATTTTTGGTGCTGGCAGTTTTGGATCACCAATTTGGGGTGGCTAAATGACTTGGTTAATGGCATAATTTGGGTTGGTGTTCTTCATGAAAGTTTTAGGTCTATATCTCATCTAGCCACTGGTAAAATTTCAGGTCATTTTGACCTGCCTAGCTCAAGTTATGGCCAAATGAACAAACACTGTTCATTTGGTCAGTTTGCACAGAGGCAGACTGTGATTTTTCAACTCTGGTCAATTTGTTCACTAGGTTTTGGTCACTTTTTAGGCATGCTTCCTAAATGAAAATTGTATCATTTAGTGTCTATTTTCATCCCCAATTGGTCTCATACCAATTGGACTTGTAAAATTTCATTTTTGGTCTCTCAAAGGAAATGCTACCAGTAGCATGACCATACTCCATCCGAATTTGGCCTTAACTCCCACCATTCCAACACACTTCATTTGGTTGCAAATGGCCTTTTTTCACTTCACATTAGGTCAAAGACATCATTTACCACTTCCTTACATTTTTGGTCTCTAAACCCTAATGTTCAAAATCCTAATTCACAAACTCATGCATTTAGCCACTTTGAAAGCCTTTAATCCTAACCATTCAAGTAATTAAAGTTCCTAAACCCATTCAAACCATTCAAATCATGCAAATCACCCTCCCCTTCATGCTGGCCGAATTTAAGCTTAGTCCCCCAATAATTTGTTTCATTTCAATTTAAATTTATTTCTATGTTCTTGATGCTATACACACACTAATTAAACTAAAAATTTGAAGTTTGTATTACTAACATTGCTTGGAGGGTTTTTAGGCTTCCCTTTCTTCAAGTCTTTCTTCTTTTCTTCTTTCTTTGATGACCAAGCTTCTTTTCAAGTGACTAAAACAAGCTCTAATGAGGTTTTTATGGAAGTGATTAAGGTTTAATGAAGGATTATAAGCTTGAGAGCAAGCTTTAATGGAGGACTTTTCATGGGGATGGGAAGGAGAGTGGGGCGGCAACTTGATAAGGAAGAAGACTTTTTATCTTTTTTTTTCTTTTCTTTTCTTTTCTTTTCTTTTTATCTTATGGAAGACCATAAATTCTAATTAATTAAATATATTAACTATTATTTTTTTTATGGAATCATGCATGATGTCATGCATGATGTCATCACCTTTCTAACTTTTTTGTTTTCTTTTTTTTTGTATTTATTTTTCTATTAGCTCTTTAATTTAATTCTTGATTCCGAAATTTTCTTTTCTCTGATTTTAATTGACATTTAGGTCAGGAGTCAACTCTCGGGGTCAATTGACCAAATTGCCCCTCGTCAGTTTATCTCGGTTTGCAGTTAATTCAATATTTCTTCCGGCTCCCTTTCCATGATTTTCTCTTTTCCACTGTGTTTGTAATGGTCCTAAGGACCGCAGCGTCACATTTTACGGTTCGAAATTTGAGTTTAAAATGACTTCACAGTCCTTCCCGAGAAGGTCACCCATCGCTGTGACTCTCGGCTCGTTTAACTTCTTATGTTCTGTTTTTCTTATTTATACTTAACTAATTGGCAATTACTAATTATTTGTATTTATGGCTTATCTAGTTGTCTCAAGTGTGGTCCTAATCCCCTTAATTGTCTGGACCGACATCGGTCATCGGAACAGTGAAATATACTAGGCTATACCAATAGGGGTGTTACATAGCAACTTTTCATCCCTTAGTTGTGCTTCTTGTATTTGCTGTAACAAAATTTGCTTTACATGCAACTCAGCCAAAAGTACCCCATCCTGTGCTAAAGACAACTGAGCATTTAATGCTCTTAAAGCCATTATGGACTTCCTGTGTAGTGCGTTAGCCACTACATTTGCCTTCCTAGGATGGTAGTCGATCACACATTCATAATCTTTAAGAAATTCAATCCATCTCCTCTGTCTCAGATTGAGTTCCTTCTGGGTTGGCAAGTACTTTAGACTCTTGTGATCAGTGTAGATATAACACTTCTCATCATATAAATAGTGCCTCCATATCTCCAGTGCAAATATTATTGCAGCCAATTCCAGATCATGTGTTGGGTAGTTCTTTTCATGTGGCCTTAGCTGTCTGGAAGCATAAGCAACTACTTTTCCTTCTTGCATTAGAACACACCTAAGCCCGTTATGAGAGGCATCACTGTAGATCACATAGTCTTTCCCTGACTCTGTCTGTGTCAACACTGGAGCTTTTATGAGCATAGCCTTTAGCTTTTCAAAGCTAGCTTGGCATTTGTCATTCCAGTCAAACTTGACATTCTTATGTAGTAACTTAGTCAGTGGGGCTATTATAAGGGAGAATCCCTTAACAAATCTCCTGTAGTAACCAGCTAACCCCAAGAAGCTTCTGACCTTTGTTACATTTCTAGGAGGCTTCCATTCCACTATTGCCTCAATCTTCTTTGGATCTATCCTAATCCCATCTGCTGATGCAATGTGTCCAAGAAAGGATATCTCATCTAACCAGAAGTCACACTTGGACAGCTTGGCATATAACTGCTTTTCCCACTGTGTCTATAGTATGACTCTTAGGTGTTCATCATGCTCCTCCTGGTTCTTAAAATGCACTAGAATATCATCCATAAATACCACAATAAACTAGTCCAAGTAAAGATGAAAGATGTGGTTCATGAGGTCCATGAAAGCTGTTGGTGTATTTGTCAGCTCAATTGGCATTACTAGGAACTCATAGTGTCCATACCGGGACCTAAAAGCAGTTTTAGGTACATATGTCTCCTTTACTCTCAGCTGGTGGTAGCCTGATTTGAGATTTATCTTGGAGAATACATCGATTCCCTTCAGTTGATCAAACAGATCATCTATCTATGGTAAAGGATGTTTGTTTTTCATAGTCACCTTATTCAACTGTCAGTAGTCTATACAAATCTGTAATGTACTGTCTTTCTTCTTCACAAACAACATAGGTGCTCCCCATGGTGACACACTTGAGCATATAAAGCCCTTATCCAATAGATCCTGTAACTGAACTTTCAACTCTCTCAGTTCAGTAAGTGCCATCCTATATGGAGCAATGGAGATTGGTGTAGTACCTGGCATAACCTCTATAGCAAACTCCACCTCTCTATCTAGTGGCAAACTCGACAACTCTTCCGGAAATACATTCGGAAAATCATATACAGTGGGGATGTCCTGTGAACTCGGGCTAGTCTTACTGTTATCAATCACATGTGCTAAGAAAGCCTCACAGCCCTTCCTTATCATTCTTTTGGCTGCTGTGGCTGATATGATAGTAGAAAGATAATCCGTTCCATCACTCACAACTGTAATCTCATCCACATCTACTGTCTATAATGAAATCCTCTTTAACCGACAATCTACCATCGCCTGATGATGTGATAACCAATCCATTCCCAGTATCACATCAAACTTACGGAATGGTAGTTCAATTAGGTCAGCTGAAAACTCATACCCTTGTATTTTCAGAGGGTAACCCTCGTAAACTTTTTTCACCATGACACTATGGCTTAAAGGGTTAGTGACTTGTATGTCCTCCTCTAATTCCTCTATCTGTACCCCTCTATCAACTGGCGGTGTGGTACACACATATGAATATGTGGAACTAAGGTCAATTTGTAACACCCCTATGTTCGGTAGTGTGTTCTATTGTTTCGGTGACCAGTGTTGTCCGGATAGCTAGGATGCCTAGAACTACACTTCGTTATGAGTGACGAGACATAAAATAATGAAATAGAAGAAAAGAAAATACAAGAAAAACAAAGGAAAAATAATAGCAAAGAAAGGTAACCAAGTTAAGCGAGCCGAGAACCCTAGCGATGGGTGACCGCACCGGGAAGTCACGGCGTGGACCGTTGACTAGCCCTGGACTGCGGGGAACCCTGGAAAATATTTATAGGACTTAAAGAGACATCAATTAAAGTATAAATATCATTAGAAATATCAAAGAAAAATTAAATAATTAGTACAAAGAAAAGTGAGAAATCGAAAAACGGACAAAACCCGATGTTACCGAAAAATCGCGAATGCAACCCGAACAGGGGCATTATGGTCATTTGACATCCCGAATTGTCTTTTGACCTAAATTTTCATTAAAAATAAATAATATTACACTTAGAAAATAAAATGAAAAATTAGTTTAGTGGTACCTAATGCAAATAGCCAAAAGTGGAGTGAAAATTATGTAATTAGCACTTTAAGCTTATTATATGATTAATTTGAGTAAGTGGACCACTAAGAATTATAATATGAATTAAAATATTGATTAAGGGGTCAGATTACTTCCATTAAAACTTCATCTTCCTCATTTATTCATCCATTGCCGTAAGGAAGAACTCCTAAAGCCCTTCCATGGCCACCCCATTTGCATGGCTTCATTTCACCCATTTTCAAGCTAGATTTTGATTACTTTTCTTCATTAAAGATTACCTCCACATCACAAGGAAGAAGTAGATACCAATATTAAGAAGTTTTAGTGAAGGTTTAGCAAGTCTCAATAATAGGTAAGTTTGAGATTTTGAATATTGCGTTGTTAAACTTTGTATACATGTTATGGGTGTTTGATTTGTGAAGAAAATTTTCAAGTTTGAGGAGTTCTTGATATGTCCAATTTTGGACAGCCATGGAGTTCTATATTTAATGAAGTATTCTTACATTTATTTGATGGGAAATTATGTTGAGTAGGGTGATTAATGTCCTAGTAAGTTAATTCCATGTATATATGTGGTGATTGTGCAATTGGGATGGAAGTTGACGAATTGTGGGACACTTTGGCATTCTGGAACATTTCGGCAGCCTTGGGACTCTTTAAGGAGTGTTTTAATTCATGAAGATATTGGGTGAATTGTGATATTGAGGATTGATGAATATGTTTGTAAATGGGTTGTGTAAAGTGTATGTAAGAATTAGAAATGTTTATGTGTATATGTGGTTGTATTTGGACTTTATGAATTAGAGTTTTAATTGGTGTATTAAGGATGTTTGTATTCTGCCCAAAGTGACTTTAAAGTGAAGTGGTATATGGTTTTGGTAATGTACCAAAACAGAATTGGGTTGAGGAGTGGATTTATGGTAAGGTAAATGTGTAATTGCTACATGTTTAAGCAAGGTAATTAAGGACAGTGTGCATTTTGGCCTATAACTCTAAATGTGTAACTCCAATTGGTATGAGACCAATTGGAGGTGAAACTAGGCACAAAATGTGCCAACTTTCATTGAGAAAGCATACTAAAATTCTGCTTGCAATGTAGCATGAAAAATGACTAATTCGGATTAAGTACAATTGAGACCTGAAAATTGACCAATTGGGCAGCAGTTCGTGTTTAGGACATAACTCACTCAAAACAGGTCTAATTGACCTGACATTTTAACCATGAATAGTTAAGACCATATCTACAAGTCTTGTGAAGACACCAAAGCCCAGAAATGACCATAAGCAAGTCAAACAGCTTGCACAAGTTCGGGTCCAAAAACTAGCCGAACCAAAGTTGACCAAATTTGACCTAAAATGAGCTAATTTGATACCATTTGACCAGCAATAGTAAAATGACCATAATTTGGTCTACATAACTCAGAATAACATAAAATTTTGCCCCGCGTTCCATAAGACATAGATCTACAAGTTTGTAGTTTTGACCGAAACCCAAAAACCGAGGGAACTAGGTCGTCCGGCTAGGTCAAACTAGTATACCGGAATCCAGCAAGTTGCAATAAAATGCACTAAACAAGGACATGAAATTGGTAACGTGTACCAACCCTAAAACACTATTGAATGTGACATATTAGTGACACTAAAACCTAATTTACCTAGAACGCATCGAGGGTCGGTATATTAGGTGATTAAGCAAATAATAGCTTTCAGTGAATTACTTATCGAACATTATCATTAGAGACAATTTAATTTAGTACTGAAACACTTCAAATTGTGTTTCTTAGTTACCAAAGACTCAGGGAAAGGGAAGGAAACACTGAGTCCAGACCAAGAGACAGTTATTAGAGGTTTGTGCACAACAACTATTTCATTTGAATTTTTCAATTGAAATGAATTATGACTATTTGTACATCATTGTTTTAAATTGTGGAAATGTGTTTGAATGGATATTTATTGCTTGAAAAGCATTGTAAATGATTTGAAAACTGTGAGAAATTATTTGAATGATATTGATGGATACTTATTGATTGAAAAGTATTGGAAATGGTTTGAAACCACAGCTATCATGTATATTGATTGTATTCCTCGCTAGCTTGTCTAGTGGGATGAATTGAATTCCCTCTTTGGCTGAAGTGTTGAGGTGTGTGCCTGTTGAGGACGAATTGGATGAGTACTCATATTTTTGCTAGCTAGCTATGTTATTCCTCATTAGTCATCGACTTTTGGGACGAATTGAATACCTCATTAGCCATCGGCTTTTGGGACGAATTGAACTTTGGAACATGATTAAGCTGTGTGTAATTTATTGATATGTATTGTGAGATTGTGAAATGAATTTAAACTCTTATTGACATATACTGTCTTTTGAATTCAACCATGATCTGACTTATTAAAATTTATTGTGATATTGAGAAATGGAGTTTATATTCTTGTTGACAATTACTGTCTTGAAGTTAACTATGGTTTTAAGTATCCACTATTTATATGATTTATGAATTGTGATTTAAATTGTAATCGGTTAATGTTGTGCACCACTGAGACATTGTCTCAGCGATAACTTTTTGTTGCTGTCGCAGGTAGACAGACAGACAGGGCAGCAGACTAGGCTGCTAGTACCTCCAGCGAGAGATTACCGGGTATAATGAGTATACCAACATTTTGCATTTTGTACTGTAATGTATGACCACTGTATGTACATATTATTTTTGGTTTTGAGCAGTTGTAAATTAAAATTGTACATTGAAGTTGTAAAGTAAATTATGAGTTATTTTGACTTGTAAAAATTGTATTATATTTCTTTTATCTCAGTCTTTGAAAAATCACTGTGGATTTGAGTTGATAAATATGTTGTGTTGAGAAATATGTTGGAATTGAGATTTGGAAAAATATTGAAGTGCTTTTTACAGGTTTTCTAAAAAACTGTTTTATCCAAAATACAGATGGCACTCTACCAAAATTTTTATAGAAATTCCAAATAAGTCAGACGTGTTAGTTCTATCACTTCAGTTCAAAAAGGTTTTTAACACCTGTAAATAGTGCTCACCACTGTAAAAGAAGTAAGAAAAGTTTTTAAAATCCCTTGTAGTGTATTTAATGGGTTATCGATGAAGCGGAGTTGGTAATTCATTAGATATACTACGGGATCATGTTATGCCTTACAGAGGGGTAGGGTGTGACATGTTTTAGTGGTATCAGAGCAAAGATTTTAAATTCTGTTTTCACCTGTTATTTGAATATTTTTTCTTCATAGTACAACTGCTCAATATCATTGTTTGATACATACAGTACATTACATTATAAATATGCACTAACGGTAGGAAATCTCCTTGTGTTATTTGTTCAGGAGATCTAAAATCCTCGCATTGACTATGGAAGAGGGTGATCGTTCAGTCGATCAATCTATTGAGGCTGAGGTGCAAGGGGATGCCCCAGGCCTACACAATATCAGTGGTTCAGCAACACCAGCCCCTGCAGTACCGCAGTTTCTTGCTCAGTTCGCTCTGCAGATGGCTGCAATGTTCCAACAAATGGCTGGTAATGTGCCTACTCAAGTCCCAATACAGACACCAGTGGTACAACCACAATCTCCTACTAGGCAGTATGATAAATTGATGAAGTATGGGGCTACAGAGTTCAAGGGGACAGTAGATCCTCTAGAGGCTGAACAGTGGTTAGAGAGGATGGATAGGGTATTCAAGAAATTGCATTGCACAGAGGAGCTCAGATTCGAATACTCTGTATCTTTGTTATAGGGGGATGCTTATGACTGGTGGAAAACCATTCCCCACAGTTTGGTAGAACCTGCAGTGCTAACATGGAATGACTTTCTCAGGGAATTGCATGTAAAGTATGTCCCTGATGCTTATGTAGACCAGAAGTTACAAGAATTCCTAAGTCTGAAACAGGGGAACAGATCAGTGGCTGAGTATGAAAGAGAATTTTCCCGCCTGAGCCATTATGCAGTGAGTTTACTTTCTACCAGCAGGGAGAGATGCAAGAGGTTTGAAACTGGCTTGAAGCCCAGTATCGACAGTTACAAGTAGTCGACTTCAAACACACTAACTTCTCTGAACTTATTTCTCAAGCTCTAGAGTTAGAAAGAATTGAGTCTGAAGCTGCTCCTGAGAAAAAGAAATCAGAGAAGACAGAGAAAGAGGGAAAATCTGTAGAACAGAGTTCCAGTGGTCCTACTGGAAAGAGGAAGAACTATGGGGGACATGGCAGAGGTGGCAAGAAATCTGGTAGGGGAAGATATTCAGGACAGAAGCCTCCCCTATCTGGTCAGCAGAGTACCAGAGTTTCCTATCCTCCCCGCCAATGTGAAACTTGTGGAAGAAATCATGGTGGGATCTGCTACAAGGCTATTGGAGCCTGTTATAACTGTGGAGGCACAAGACACTTTGCCAAGGACTGCACCAGTAGTCGCAGAGTTGGACCACCTCCTACTACTGCAGAAGGGTCAGTTCAGAGCCCTGTCACTAGAAGTTCACAACCACCCAGCAGAGGTAGAGGCAGGGGTAGAGGTAGCCCAGCAGGCAGCCAAGGCACAGTGAAACAATCAGAGCAAGACAGTGCTCCAATCAGAATGTATGCAATGAGACAGAGGGAAGAGGCAGAGACATTTGATGTTGTGGCTGGTACTTTCTCAACTTTTAACCAATATGTGTTTGTGTTGTTTGATCCGGGTTCTACCCATTCTTATGTGAGTGCTAGCATCATTGATTGCATTGCTGTTCCATGTATACAAATGGACTTTGAGGTGTTAGTAACAAGTCCACTAGGACAGGAAGTCAGGGTTAATAGAATGTATAGAGATTGTCCTTTGGTGATCCAAGGACACACTTTCCTGTCTGATCTCATTGAAATGCCCTTCAGAGATTATGATATCATCTTGGGCATGGATTGGTTAGCTAGGCATCATGCCATGATTGGTATGGTGAAGACGATCACTTTTGGCCTTCCTCGATGCTGTGATGTGGTAATACATGGGAAAGGCGATTATTGCCATCAAACATCATTTCGCTGCACTAGCCGGAAAAATGATCGAGAAAGGGTGTGAAGCCTACTTGGCACATGTGGTAGACACCCAAGTGGGAGTCCAGGCATTGAAGGACATCCCTACGATATGACTTTCGGATGTATTTCTGATGAATTGCGGGATTACCTCCGGAAAGAGAAGTGCAGTTTGAAATTAATGTTATGCCTGGTGTGGATCCAATCTCCATAACGCCATACAGAATGGCACCAGCAGAGTTGAAGGAGTTAAAGATACAATTGCAAGAACTACTTGAAAAGGGCTTCATCCGCCCTAGTGTGTCACCTTGGGGAGCACCAGTGTTGTTTGTTAAGAAGAAGGATGGTGCTCTCCGCTTATGCATTGACTACCAACAGTTGAATAAGGTGACAATAAAGAACAGATATCCATTGCCTCGCATTGATGATCTGTTTGATCAGTTGAAGGGTGCAGCTGTATTCTCCAAAATTGATTTGCGATCTGGTTATTATCAGTTGAAGGTGCAAGAGCAGAGTATTCCAAAAACTGCTTTCAGAACTCGGTATGGCCACTATGAGTTTCTAGTAATGCCATTCGGGTTAACAAATGCTCCAGCTGCTTTTATGGATCTGATGAACACTATCTTCAGACTATATCTTGATTAATTTGTGGTGGTGTTTATTGATGACATTTTGATATATTCAAGGAATGTAGAGGAGCATGACAAACATCTGCGGATTGTACTGCAGACCTTAAGGGAGAAATAACTATACGCCAAATTATCAAAGTGTGAATTTTGGCTGAAAGAAATCTCCTTTTTGGGACATGTTGTGTCAGCTGAAGGAATCAAGGTAGATTCTAGCAAGGTAGAAGCTATCCTTAATTGGAAGCTGCCCAGGAATATCACAGAAATTCGTAGTTTTCTAGGTCTAGCTGAATATTACCGTCGGTTTGTGAAGGGGTTTTCTAAGTTATCTTCTCCACTGACCAAACTGCTTCGGAAAGATGTAAAATTTCAGTGGACTGATAAATGCCAGCAAAGTTTTGATGAGTTGAAGAGGTGTTTGACTGAAGCTCCAGTTCTCACTTTACCTACTCCGGGTAAAGAATACACAGTTTATAGTGATGCTTCTCACAATGGGCTAGGCTGTGTACTGATGCAAGATCGGAATGTCATTGCTTATGCATCACGCCAGCTAAAACCGCATGAGAGGAATTACTCAACACATGATCTGGAGTTAGCAGCTATTGTTTTTGCTCTGAAGATCTGGAGACACTATTTGTATGGAGAGAAATGCTACATTTACACAGATCACAAGAGCTTGAAGTACTTAGGCACCCAGAAGGAATTAACTTTGAGGCAGAGGAGATGGCTAGAACTCATCAAAGATTATGATTGCTTAATAGACTATCAGCCAGGGAAAGCAAATGTGGTGGCTGACGCCTTAAGTCGCAAGACTATGGCAAGTCTCAGAGTTTCTCCTTTGTCCATGGTATGTGAATTGAAAGCACAGCATGCCAGTTTAGAGATTGATGATGAGGGACAAACAGTAGTTGCATGGCATGTACAGCCAGTGTTGATTGATCAGATCAGAATGGCTGCTCAGACTGATGAAAAATATTAGAAGCTACTAAAAGAAGTCCAGCAAGGCAAGAAACCTGAATTTTCTGTGAGAGATGATGGTTTATTGCTACATTAGGGCAGAATGTGCGTTCCTAATGATACTGAATTGAGACAGATCATTATGAAGGAAGCACATAAGTCTCCATTTGCTATGCACCCTGGTGGAACTAAAATGTACAGAGGGCTGAAAGAACATTACTGGTGGATGGGTATGAAGAGAGATATAGCTGAATTTGTTTCCAAATGCCTAACTTGTCAGTAAGTAAAGGCAGAACATCAAGTTACAGCTGGCTTGTTACATCCTTTGTCAGTACCAGAGTGGAAATGGGAACGAATAACTATGGATTTTGTTACAGGACTTCCAAGGACACAGAGTAGTCATGATGCAGTATGGGTTATAGTTGACAGATTGACTAAGTCTGCTCACTTTTTGCCCGTTCGGATGGACTATAGCTTGGAAAGATTGGCCAGATTGTACATATATGAGATTGTAAAATTGCATGGAGTGCCAGTATCAATTGTGTCTGACAGAGATCCTAGGTTCACTTCTAGATTCTGGGGTAGTCTTCAGAGAGCCCTAGGAACTAGATTGAACTTCAGCATAACATTCCACCCACAGACAGATGGCCAGTCTGAGAGGGTTATTCAAATACTGGAGGATATGCTACGAGCTTGTGTGATTGAATTTGAAGGTAGTTGGGATACACACTTGCCTTTGATTGAGTTTGCTTATAACAACAGCTACCAATCAAGCATTGGGATGCTTCCATATGAAGCATTGTATGGCAGAAAGTGCAGAACTCCCTTATGTTGGGATGAAGTAGGTGAAAGGAAGATGATTGGGCCAGAAATTGTTCAGTAGACAGAGGAAAAGATCAGATTAATTAGAGATAGACTCAAGGCTGCATCAGACCGTCAGAAGTCCTATGTTGATTTGAAAAGAAGAGATATTGAATATGCAGTGGGTGATAAGGTATTCCTCAAAGTTTCTCCTTGGAAGAGGATTATGAGATTTGGTAGAAAGGGGAAACTGAGTCCTCGTTTCATCGGACCATATGAGGTTCTGGAAAGAGTGGGTCCTTTGGCATATCGGTTGGCATTACCTCCAGAGCTAGCAAGGATACACAGTGTCTTCCATGTGTCCATGTTAAGGAGGTACAGATCTGACCCATCTCATGTACTATCAGTTGAAGAGATTGAGGTAAATCCAGACCTCTCATATGAGGAAGAACCCATAAAAATTCTGGCTTATGAGGTGAAGCAGCTGAGGAACAAACAAATACACGTGGTTAAAGTGTTGTGGAACCATCATTCAGGCTAAGAAGCTACTTGGGAACGTGAGGAGGATATGAGGAGAGAGCACGCACAGCTGTTCAGAGACTAATGCCAGGTAAAATTTCGAGACAAAATTTATTTAAGGGGGGGGGGGAGAATTGTAACACCCCTATGTTCGGTAGTGCGTTCTACTGTTCCGGTGACTAGTGTTGTCCGGATAGCTAGGATGCCTAGAACTACACTTCGTTATGAGTGATGAGACATGAAATAATGAAATAGAAGAAAAGAAAATACAAGAAAAACAAAAGAAAAATAATAGCAAAGAAAGGTAACCAAGTTAAGCGAGCCGAGAACCCTAGCGATGGGTGACCGCACCGGAAAGTCAAGGCATGGACCGTTGACTAGCCTTGGACTGCGGGGAACCCTAGAAAATATTTATAGGACTTAAAGAGACATCAATTGAAGTATAAATATCATTAGAAATATCAAAGAAAAATTAAATAATTAGTACAAAGAAAAGTGAGAAATCGAAAAATGGACAAAACCCGGTGTTACCGAAAAATCGGGAATGCAACCCGAACAGGGGCATTATGGTCATTTGACGTCCCGAATTGTCTTTTGACCTAAAGTTCCATTAAAAATAAATAATATTACACTTAGAAAATAAAATGAAAAATTAGTTTAGTGGTACCTAATGCAAATAGCCAAAAGTGGAGTGAAAATTGTGTAATTAGCACTTTAAGCTTATTATATGATTAATTTGAGTAAGTGGACCACTAAGAATTATAATATGAATTAAAATATTGATTAAGTGGGCAGATTACTTCCATTAAAACTTCATCTTCCTCATTTATTCATCCATTGCCGTAAGGAAGAACTCCTAAAGCCCTTCCATGGCCACCCCATTTGCATGGCTTCATTTCACCCATTTTCAAGCTAGATTTTGATTACTTTTCTTCATTAAAGATTACCTCCACATCACAAGGAAGAAGTAGATACCAATATTAAGAAGTTTTAGTGAAGGTTTAGCAACTCCCAATAATAGGTAAGTTTGAGATTTTGAATATTGCTTTGTTAAACTTTGTATACATGTTATGGGTGTTTGATTTGTGAAGAAAATTTTCAAGTTTGAGGAGTTCTTGATATGTCCAATTTTGGACAGCCATGGAGTTCTATATTTAATGAAGTATTCTTACATTTATTTGATGGGAAATTATGTTGAGTAGGGTGATTAATGTCCTAGTAAGTTAATTCCATGTATATATGTGGTGATTGTGCAATTGGGATGGAAGTTGACGAATTGTGGGACACTTTGGCATTCTAGAACATTTCGGCAGCCTTGGGACTCTTTAAGGAGTGTTTTAATTCATGAAGATATTGGGTGAATTGTGATATTGAGGATTGATGAATATGTTTGTAAATGGGTTGTGTAAAGTGTATGTAAGAATTAGAAATGTTTATGTGTATATGTGGTTGTATTTGGACTTTATGAATTAGAGTTTTAATTGGTGTATTAAGGATGTTTGTATTCTGCCCAAAGTGACTTTAAAGTGAAGTGGTATATGGTTTTGGTAATGTACCAAAACAGAATTGGGTTGAGGAGTGGATTTATGGTAAGGTAAATGTGTAATTGCTACATGTTTAAGCAAGGTAATTAAGGACAGTGTGCATTTTGGCCTATAACTCTAAATGTGTAACTCCAATTGGTATGAGACCAATTGGAGGTGAAACTAGGCACAAAATGTGCCAACTTTCATTGAGAAAGCATACCAAAATTCTGCTTGCAATGTAGCATGAAAAATGACCAATTCGGATTAAGTACAATTGAGACCTGAAAATTGACCAATTGGGCAGCAGTTAGTGTTTAGGCCATAACTCACTAAAAACAGGTCCAATTGACCTGAACTTTTAACCATGAATAGTTAAGACCCATATCTACAAGTCTTATGAAGACACCAAAGCCCAGAAATGACCATAAGCAAGTCAAACAGCTTGCAAAAGTTCGGGTCCAAAAACTGGCCGAACCAAAGTTGACCAAATTTGACCTAAAATGACCTAATTTGATACCATTTGACCAGCAATAGTAAAATGACCATAATTTGGTCTACATAACTCAGAATGACCTAAAATTTTGTCCCGCGTTCCATAAGACATAGATCTACAAGTTTGTAGTTTTGACCGAAACCCGAAAACTGAGGGAACTAGGTCGTCCGACTAGGTCAAACTAGTATACCAAAGACTCAGGGAAAGGGAAGGAAACACTGAGTCCAGACCAAGAGACAGTTATCAGAGGTTTGTGCACAACAACTATTTCATTTGAATTTTTCAATTGAAATGAATTATGACTATTTGTACATCATTGTTTTAAATTGTGGAAATGTGTTTGAATGGATATTTATTGCTTGAAAAGCATTGTAAATGATTTGAAAACTGTGAGAAATTATTTGAATGATATTGATGGATACTTATTGATTGAAAAGTATTGGAAATGGTTTGAAACCACAGCTATCATGTATATTGATTGTATTCCTCGCTAGCTTGTCTAGTGGGACGAATTGAATTCCCTCTCTGGCTGAAGTGTTGAGGTGTGTGCCTATTGAGGACGAATTGGATGAGTACTCATATTTTTGCTAGCTAGCTATGTTATTCCTCATTAGTCATCGACTTTTGGGACGAATTGAATACCTCATTAGCCATCGGCTTTTGGGACGAATTGAACTTTGGAACATGATTAAGCTGTGTGTGATTTATTGATATGTACTGTGAGATTGTGAAATGAATTTAAACTCTTATTGACATATACTGTCTTTTGAATTCAACCATGATCTGACTTATTAAAATTTATTGTGATATTGAGAAATGGAGTTTAAATTCTTGTTGACAATTACTGTCTTGAAATTAACTATGGTTTTAAGTATCCACTATTAATATGATTTATGAATTGTGATTTAAATTGTATTTGGTTAATGTTGTGCACCACTGAGACATTGTCTCAGCGATAGCTTTTTATTGCTGTCGCAGGTAGACAGACAGACAGGGCAGCAGACTAGGCTGCTAGTACCTCCAGCGAGAGATTACCGGGTATAATGAGTATACCAACATTTTGCATTTTGTACTGTAATGTATGACCACTGTATGTACATATTGTTTTTGGTTTTGAGCAGTTGTAAATTAAAATTGTACATTGAAGTTGTAAAGTAAATTATGAGTTATTTTGACTTGTAAAAATTGTATTATATTTCTTTTATCTCATCTTTGAAAAATCACTGTAGATTTGAGTTGATAAATATGTTGTGTTGAGAAATATGTTGGAATTGAGATTTGGAAAAATATTGAAGTGCTTTTTACAGGTTTTCTGAAGAACTGTTTTATCCAAAATACAGATGGCACTCTGCCAAAATTTTTATAGAAATTCCAAATAAGTCAGACGTGTTAGTTCTTTCACTTCAGTTCAAAAAGGTTTTTAACACCTATAAATAGTGCTCACCACTGTAAAAGAAGTAAGAAAAGTTTTTAAAATCCCTTGTAGTGTATTTAATGGGTTATCAGTAGACGGAGTTGGTAATTCATTAGATATACTACGGGATCATGTTATGCCTTACAGAGGGGTAGGGTGTGACACAATTAATGCACAAATAGATAGATCATGGAAAAAGAAAGTACCCCTTATGACATCAGCTGGCTTTGGCTCCTCCCGAGCTCTCATAGCATAAGCATGGGGTGCTACTTTGGTTTCTTGCCTCTGAACTGTCTCTATAGTAGGCCGCTATGATGTATCAGCTATATCAGGCCTCGCAGGTCTTCTACCCCTCTGTGCTGCCTGGGTAGATCTCTCTGTCTGGGGTGGAGCAGTGGAAGCACTAGCACTCCTCTGTGGACAATCCTTCAAGAAGTGATTCGTAGACCCACATCTGAAGCATCCCCCAGTTAATAGTCTGCACTCTCCTCTGTGGTTCCTCCCACAATGTGAACAAGCTGGTATTGGGGCTGATCCCCATGTAGCTGCACCCGGAGAACTACCCACTTATGCACCAGACTGTCCTCCTCTCCTCGGAGCAAACTAAGATTTCTGCCTCTTACCTCGACCTTTAGTCTAACCCTAAGACTCCTTAGGCTTCTTACTAACAGTGGTTGCTGAACCAAACTGACTAGATCCAGAACCCGTCTTACATTGCCTGTCCCTCCTGACTGCTCCTCATTTTTTACTCTTTCCTCATCTAGAGCCAATGCTACTAACAGGGAGAAGTACGTGAAGTGGTGAGATGTGACTGTCAGTCTGATGTTGTCATTCAGTACGTCCTCAAACCTTTTACATTTATCAACCTATGTGGGCATTAGCTCCAATGCATATCCACTAAGTCTCATGAATTCTTGCTTATATTCAGAGACTGTAAGCTGCCTCTATCTCAATGCTAGGAATTCTCTCCTTTTGGCCTCCAAGTATACATGACTGATGTATTTCTTTTTGAATTCAGCCAGAAAGAAATCCCAGGTGATCTGTGCAGGCTGTACCATTCTCGATACTGTCACCCACCACCTATACACATCCTCCTAAAGTAGTGACAGAGCACACTCCAACTGTTGTTCTGGGGTGCAATGTAGCTGATGCAACACCCTCTCTGTCCTCTCTAACCAATACTCTACTGTGGCTGGATCATCCTCCTTCTTACCCTTAAAGTCAACTGCCCCATATTTTCGCAGTCTCTCTAATAGGGATCTGTGTGTAGGTTATAGCTGTAGGGGTGGTGGTGGCTGTACAGGTGGCGGTGGCGGTGGCGGTGGCTATAGAGGTGGAGGTGGCTGTGGCTGAGGTATAGCTCCGGTGACCTGACAGAGCAGCTGAGTCATCTGTTCCAAGAAGGCCTGCTGTGCTCTACCTATAGCACCACGTGATGACTCTGCTCTATTACTGCTTTGCCCCCGACTAGGAGCAGGTGCGCGTACATGACTCTCTACCTCCTCCTCAATCGGTCTAGGAGGCCCATGCTCTAAAGGATCAGATGCCATCAATCTTATAAAACAAACAAAGAATATATCTGCATTGGTGTCACCTCGACTCTATTTTAAAGGCCCATGCATGTGATGCACTCTATCTATTTCTATATAGCTAGGTCTAGGACCGCCTAAGCCTCTGCTCTGATACCACTAAATGTGACGCGGTTTACCCGTCTACAGTGTAACCGAGTAAAGCATGCCACATTCGGTGCTGGAGCACCCTATCTTATCCTATTCTGTCCATTGTTAATTTTAAACTTCATAGAAAATATGTGGTAAATTTTTTTTTTCATAATTTATTTCTGTGGATACCTGGGCAGAGCCTCCTCTATTTTATTAGCATCTGGCAGGTTCCATTATTCACCGGTTAAAATAATTTCATATCTATTCCATATTTCCATATATCATATCATTCACAACTTTTCATGTAATTTCAAGAAAAAATAATGCAACTCATTCATATGGAAATTTATACACAAAAGCTTACAAGCTTTATTTACAATCCAAAATATAATTACAACTTATTTACAATACTAAATATAACTACATGATGTTTATATACAATAAACCAAAATACTAAGTCTAATACATGGGCCCTAATAACAAAATATAAAATACTGAGGTAACGCTGGACTGTGGCAGATCTTACCGAAGCTCTGTCAGGGCACTACTACTGCGGCTATGTCTGGTCTTTTGTACCTACACGATGGATAACCAACACGCTAGGCGAATTGCTTAGTGATGCATAATTTTTAAAGAAAAGTAACTAAAAAATTAAAAATAATAATTTCATGCAAATTTCATAAATTCTAAGTTATTTATGAATTCTCTGCACTTTGGGAACAATTAGATTTAATAGTATCTTTTCTGTTCATTTTTCTTATTTTCGGTCTTAATTATTTTACAACAATGCCCAAGTAACCTATAATAGACTATAAAGGTTGGATACACGGGAGTATATTGGTTAGACAACCATATGTCTACCCTATATATAACTGTCATGTCAGGCACAAGGCCAGCGGGTAGGCTTTTAAAGCCAACTTGGCACGATGGCCAACGGGCAGGCATATAGCCTATAGAACAATCATATCAGGCATATTTTATTGATCAATGATTATTCATGTAGGCAGTACTACTATCTGTAGTCCATAGTTGGTATACCAATCAATCCAAATAGTATACATAAGCCTAGGTTTAATTTGGGCAATTGAGCATTATTAACTATTTAATAGAATTTTCATGTCAATGTATAGTGGGAAAGTGGGTCCTACATACCTATTTCATATAATTTAGCATGTAGTGACTTATTAGGGATAAGTCCTTACCAAAATATAATTTATTTCAAGAATCTTTCTTTAGGTTCAGTTTTAGTGTCTTGAATTTGCATATCAAATTGAGCAATTTATGGCCACTATTTAGCCTCACTTCCTTCATGGAAGTTGTTCTTCTAGGTCTTGTTTTTATTTTCTTTTTTCAATCATGTCATTTGGATTTGTATAACTCATGTTATGGTCAATTAACCATAACTGGTTCAATTGCAAATTCTGGCTCCTTAACTAAGTAGTTGTTGGTATCATATTTTGCCAATTTATTTGAACAGGTTATAGCAACCTTTAGGCCTAGTGTTCCTCATAGGATTTGATGCCTTATGTCTTATGGTCACTTAGAATTTTTAGTTGCAATTTTTCAAGTTATGTAGAATTAATCATAGCCACATTATTCGCCTGGACTCAAATGCCCTATACTAACATGATTCCCATTTAGGTCAGTAACTTTGATCCAAAATTTATGTTTTTTACATTCATAATTTGAGGAATGTCACACCCTACTCCTCGTAAGATGTAACATGCTCCTGTAGTACACCTAATGAATTACCGTACTTCGCCTACCGATAACCCATTAAATATACTACAAGGGATTTTAAAACAATTTTCGTACATTTTTAAATTGGTGGGTAAAACTTTTTTTTTTTTTTCAGATATTAAAAACCTTTATTTGAAGTCCAAACATAAATCAAATTTTTAGATATTTAAAATCTAAGCAATTTTTACAAAAATTTTGGCAGAGTGCCATCTGTATTTTGAGAAAATAGTTCTTCAAACCTGAAAATAAAAACACTCTCAATATATTTCTCAATCCCAACTCATTATTCAATCTCATTTCACAAATCCGCATAAACAACTCAATACACAGTTTAAATTAAATCAAATATTGAAACATCTCATTATAGTAACAAAATTAATATTTACATTCATGAGATCATAAAAAAATTAGTAGTGCAAAACTTTATAAATACATAAAATCTCAAGATAACCTTATAATAATTTGTTTTTCATTACAATCCAAAAATATATTACAAAAGAGTTGGTACAACTGCTCAAAGTAAATTTCATACATACAATTACAGAATTACATCAAAATCTAAAGTACAAGGGTATACCTATGATATACCTGAAGATAGTCTCACTATGCCTTTTAGTAATCTTGCTCAGCTGCTTTATATTTTCTTTCACCTGCGATAGCATACAAAGCTATCGCTGAGTGGTGAACTCAGTGGTGCACAAACTAATAATTTAAAACTTAATACAAGTTATGCTTGATAATTCATAACAAATAAAAATTTAAAATTTCTAAATTCTTCAAAATTCATAACATTCAGAAATCAATATTTTCATTCATGCAAATTATTCATTTGAATAACATTTTGATCAAATAGTAACTATTTATCTACATTTCTTTTAAATCCCGAAACAATACAAAAATATTTTGAATCACTGACAAATTATTTATTTCAACCATAATTTATCAAACTATGCATAATTTAAAGGGCGTTGCCAACAATTCACACAGCTGAACCTATGACCCAAAATTCAAATAGATGCCGTGTTGTACACCACGACATTTCATACTCTCCCAATAACCAAGGCTAAAAAGGAGGAACAAAGACTAGCTAGTATATATGAGTACTCATTCAAACTCTTCCCCAACTGGCAAGCCAGAGAGGAAGGAACTCGCCTCATCTAGTGGAAGAGGTATCTCACTAGACAAGCTAATGAGAATTCACAACATATTTTGCCATATCAACTGTGGTTTCAAATCATATTCAAAATAATTTCTATTTACAAAGTGTTTACAAATCATCAACATATTTAATAATCATAAATTCATGCCCAAGGTTGGCAACACATCAAACTTAAAATTTACAATCCTCAAAACTATGCAATAAATCCTTAAATGCATAAGAAAATTTACATTTAATTTATACAATTTCATTCAACAAATTAAAATCCTCAACACAAAAAAATTATAAATCATAAAATAAACTTGTTTAAATCAATTTAGAAGTGAAAAATAACAAAATAGTTAGTTGTGCACAAACCTTAAGCGAGTCGCCTCTTGGTCTTGACTCGATTCCTCGGGTTCTTTCCCAGTGTTCTTTTCAACTAAAACACGCAGTTTCACAGTGTTTCAGTATCATAACTCATCATAAATCCAAAAATAAATTCAAATTCATTTATACCTAGCTTTATATGCTAAACTTGACGTTCTTTAAATTTTGTATTTCGGAGTTACTATTCATGACACTATTCAAGTCAATTTGTTGACTTTCTAAGGCTTAATAAGTAGGGAAATTTCAACTTCACCCACATACCACATTTTGGTCACTAAATTTGTTGGTTTTGGTTGTTTACTCAAATTCTAAGTCTTTTAGGCAAATTTGCAAATTTTCAGTTTTGGTGTCTTATGTTACACTGTTCCATTGGTCATTTTTTTGTTAGAATTTGGCAAAACTTTCTTCATAGAAAATGTTCCCTATTGTCTTAAATTTATTCTTCTTTTTGAATCACTCCATTTGGAGTTTTGTAGCTCAAGTTATAGCCATTTGAATCATGGCTGCCGGATTGGACTTAACCCAGATTTCTGGGCACCAAACTGGTTCTGGCAGTTTTAGGTCACCAAATTTGGGTGGCCAAATGACTTGGTTAAGGGCATAATTTGGGTTTGTGTTCTTCATGAAAGTTTTAGGTCTATATCTCAGCTGTCCACTGGTAAAATTTCAGGTCATTTAGACCTACCTAGCCCAAGTTATGGCCAAATGAACAAACACTATTCATTTGGTCATTTTTGTACAGGTCAGACTGCAGAAATCCAGATTTGGTCAATTTGTTCACTTGGTTTTGGTCACTTTTTGGGCATGATTCCTGAATGAAAAATGTTCCATTTTGTGTCTATTTTCATTCCCAATTGGTCTCATACCAATTGGACTTGTAAATTTTCAGTTTTGATCCTTCAAAGGGACCTTGGTCCTGCTGCTAGCAACATGACCACATTCAATCCGAATTTAATCTCAATTCTAACACTTCCAACACACTTCATTTGGTCATAAATGACCATTTCTCACCTCAAACTAGGTCAAACACACCATTTGACCATTTTTCCAATTTTTGGCTTCCAAAACCCTAGGTGCCAAACCCTAGTCCACATTTTTGTTACATTTATTTGATTCAAAGTATACCAACATCATTCCTCAACTCAAGTAAGCTTCCTAACATATTTAATTCAATCAAAACACATGCATTTCCATTACAAACCCTAGCTACCAAAATTTCTATCTAGTCCTCCAAATAAGTTTTCTTTTCATTTTATGTTAATTTCTAAGTTCTTTATGCTATACATACATTAATTAAACTAAAAATTTGAAGTTTGAATTACTAACCTTATGCAGAATTTTCTTCCCTTCAAAACTCTTCCTTTCTTCTTCTTTTTATTGTCAAGTTCTATACCAAAGCTTGAAATCAAGATTTAATGTTAGAGTTTTAACTTTCTATGGTGGGATTTAGGGTTTGCTTAAGCTCAAAATGAGCTTTAATGGAGGTTTTGGTGAGGGAGAGTTGAGAGAGAGAGTGAGGCAGCAAGGTTAGGGAAAGAAGAAGACTTTTATTTTTTTTTTCTTTTCTTTTCTTTTTTATGTCTTAGGAAGACCATAAATCAAATTAAATAAATTTTTAATTATAATATTTATGGCATCATGCATGATGTCATGCATGATGTCATCTTTCTTCACTTTTTCATTTTCTTTTTTTTTTTATTTTCCATTAATTCTTTAATTTAATTCCTGATTTCGAAATTTTCTTTTCTCTGATTTTATTTGACAGTTAGGTCAGGAGTTAGCTCTCGGGGTCAATTGACCAAATTGCCCCTCGCCGGTTCGACCCGATTTGCAAATAATTCAATATTTCTTTCGGCTCCCTGACCTAATTATTTGACTGGCTTAACAATTCTTTTTTGTGATTTTCTCTTTTCCACTGTGTTCGCAATAGTTCTAAGGACCGCAGTGTCGCATTTTATGGTTCAAAATTTGAGTTTAAATCGACTTCACAGTTGTTCTAGAAAAGGTCACCCATCGCTGTGACTCTCAGCTCGTTTAACTTCTTATGTTCTATTTTTCTTATTTATACTTAACTAATTGACAATTACTAATTATTTGTGTTTATGGTTTATCTAGTTGTCTTAGATGTGGTTCTAATCTCCTTAATTGTCCGGACCGACATCGGTCACTGGAACAGTGAAATTTACCAGGCTATGAAAATAGGGGTGTTACAAGGAAGGTGTCTAAAATACAATTTAAGCTCTATTTCTTAGGTTTCCAGAACTATATGGCACATCTCAATTAAATTTTCCTAATGAGAGATATGACTAAAAGAATATTCTGGAGTCAATGGTCATTTATGTAATTTCCAGATTTTGTGCATTAACTTGACCTAGCCAATTGACCTATTTCTCTTGATTTATGAGTTCTGGTCAAAATAGCAATATTGTAGGTCTATGTATTATTGAAATTTTGGTACTAGTTTCAGGCCATTTGGATTTCTGTGGACCAAGTTATGGCCTTTTTTCCAAAACTAGTTAGTAAGCCTATGTTAAGCAATTTCTGGGCAACATAGTTTTGGACAGTTTTGTAACCCAATTTTAACCAGCAATTTGGTTCGGTTTAAGGCATTTCTGGACTTTGTAGTCTTCATGAAGGTTGTAGTCCTATATCTAAGCTTTCCAATGGTATAAAATTCAGGTCATTTGGACCTATCTAGAGGGAGTTATGACCAAATGAATTGGTACTGTTCATTTGGTCATTTTTTTTGGGTTCATCTTTTGGTCATCCGGATTGGGATAGAATTTAGGTCAGGTTTTGGACAGAATTTGGGCATGGTTTCTGTTAGTAATATGCCCTAGAGCATATCATTTAGTATGTATCTTGTACATATTTTTATTAATAAAGGCATTTCCACTTTTCCGTTTACATAATATATTTATGTGTAATAGAAAAGGTCCATTGATATTTTGTTAGAAATATTATTCTTAAGTTGTTAAGAATATGAGTGACAATATTTCTAGCACGAAGTATCATAAATAGGTTCACAATCGAGGATACTTCATAATAAGGACATGACTTATCCAGAAAGATTGTATTCATGTTTGTTCCCAAGTTATTTATATGAGATATAAATAAGATGGAATGGTGAGTCTCATGCCATATAACAAACATGATAGGCACTTATAAATGATAAGTAGGCCGAACCAGTGACGCTTATGACAAGCACATGGAGTTTACTCTTGTCAATGTTTTGTCATAAATCATAGCAGTGCATATAATCTTTAGACCTGAGATAGCACAGTTATCTTGTATATAGGTAGTTTGAGTTTGATACTGCTTTCATACTTGTACTATGTATGGGTATATGGGCATGTGTTGGCTCCTACTAGTTATATATGGAGGTAGGTGTTGATCAAGATGGAATCTGTTCCTCTAAGTAAATAGAGATAAAATCCTATGTTCATTTAATTGTTCTTGATGTTTCAAGTTCTGGCCAGACAGATAGATTTATTCGAGAAAGAGTTTCTGATGAGAAAAATCTTTTAAACAAGAACTGGAATTAAAAGAGAACATAATATTCATAGCAAATGGAGTTTGACATAAACCATGACTCCAGCTTGAGTTGGGATTTTGTAACAGAGAGATTCTAGTGCATGGTAACATATGATTATAGGTTCATTTAAGGTAAATCTTATTACTAATTGGGTGGCCATGGCATGCTATGCTAGGTGTTAACCATGGTCTATGAGGTTCATAAAATGATTTAGAGAAATCATTTATGGTAAGAAAGAGTTACGATGATATTAAGAGTTGATATCATGTCTCATTGCCAATTAGTGATGAGCCTAGTAAGTCACACACATACACAAGTTATCACCTATTTAAATATGATTTAATTAATTAATTAAAGAGTTTAATTGATTAATTAAATAGATTTGGTTTGCAATAAAATTGCAAAGTCCCTAGCATGACTTGAAACCAAATCTAGATTATTGGATGTAGTATAAATTAAATTTATATTTAAAGTGTTTAAATATGAATTTAAATGATGAGAAATTAATTAATAGAGATTAAATAGTAAATTTATATATGATATAAAATAATTAGAAGAACAAAATAATAAATTTGGGTAAAGAACTCAAAAAAAAGACACAGGGGCAATTTGGTCATTTTGCAGTGTGACACGTGGCACCATGAGATGGTGACACATGGCATAACACATAAGCTTGCCAAATAATTTTAATCATGTAAGATGATTAAAATCAAGATTAAATATAGGTTTGACACTTGGCACAATGTGATTGGGTCACTTAAACCTAGAGCTAATCAAAAGGTGACATGTGGCTAGGGTTTAATGTGTTAACCTCGCTATTTAAGTGGGGTTATGAAAGAAAACACAACCAGCAGCCTCTCCTCTCATATGTCACGCCACTTTGAGCCTCTCCAGCTATTTCTCTTCATCTCTCATCAATTCAAAGAGATTAGCCATCAATCTCTTGAATTAAGAACACTAGAAATTGTTTCTAGTGTCCTGTTTGCATCTCTAATCTCTTAAAAGGCAGAACTTGAATTTCTAATTAATAGAAAAGGCTTTAGAAGCTGTTCAAGGGCTGCCATAGGTGTTCTTGGTGTGGACAAGCTAGAGGGACAACATCTGGTGTCCTGAAGACGAATCTCAAAGCGCGGACATGCTGCAGCACATCAAGAGGTTAGTGTAATCGTTCTTGATTTAATCTAGGGTTCTAAAATTAATCTGATTAATTTTAAAATCTTAAATAGCAAATACAGATCCAAAAACATATTAAAAGAGTTTTAATATGTTGTTTATCATTGAAATCAAATAGATAAAAATAAATCTTGCATGGTGCTTGTGACCTAGGTGAAAATTTTTGAATTCAATGGTATAATCTTGTGTTTTTCACGCTTCCGTTCCTTCAATTGGTATCAGAGCCACTATATTTGCCATTTAGATTGTTGATTATATGATTTAATTGTGTGATTTGATCATAAGATGATTGATTCATTGCTGGTTGGATTAAGAGGTGTGGCGTCACACATGGTGAAGCCACCAATGGTGGCGGCAACAATGGTTCCATGGGTGATTCAAGGTTTGGCTTTTAATTCTGCAATTGTTGTATGATCTAAGGCCTATTCTTTGACTAATTAAAGTGTTTAATTAGTTGTTTTAATCACACAATTAAATTATGATTCAAATCAGAATTTTAAAAAAATGTTTGAATGTGATTCAAATCTGAATTTTAAAAGTTGTTTGAATGTGATTCAAATCTGAATTTTTAAAGTTGTTTGAATCATATTTAAATCTGATTTTTTAAAATTGATTCAATAAAATTCAGATCTGATTTTTAAAAATATTTGAATGTGATTCAAATCTGATTTTTTAAAAAATATTTGAATGTGATTCAAATCTGAATTTTTGAAGTTGTTTGAATGTGATTCAAATCTGAATTTTTAAATTTGTTTGAATGAGATTCAAATCTGAATTTTTAAATTTATTTGAATCATATTCAAATCTGGATTTTAAGTTGAATATGAGATATTCAATTTAATATAAGTATGTATGTTTTATTTAATTGTTAAATAGTGATATGCATGATGGATGATCATGGACTATAAAAGACCAATGTGATTGGATTTATTTCTTTTATGTTTCTTTGGGATTGTAAATTAATTTATTTTAATTTATTTTGGGCATATATTATTAAGTTTGTAATATTTTTGGGTTGTAATTTCATTTATTTAAGTTCTTGTAAATTCGCCTTGGTATGCCAAGGATTACTATGTAATATTGGATTGCAAGAAGTTCAAGGAGGTCAAGAGCATTGGTGGGACCGTGGGAGGAATTCAAGATCAAGTGTTGATTATGTACTCCTTCAGCAACTCTTGTAAAATGAATGAATGAAATGCACCTAGGAATGCCACGATTCAATTCTTGGTGGCTCGAATTGAATCCCTTAGAAAGTCCATGATCATACCATATTTACTGCTTATCCATGAATGCATGAGATGTATGGGAATGTATGC
Organism: Hevea brasiliensis; assembly: GCF_030052815.1. NCBI lineage: Eukaryota > Viridiplantae > Streptophyta > Magnoliopsida > Malpighiales > Euphorbiaceae > Hevea > Hevea brasiliensis. Next base: position 79,541,365 of record NC_079493.1, on the reverse strand, counting down.
AATTATATGATATATGCATGCTAAATGGATAATGTGCAAAGTGAGACCTTAATAGTAATTAGGATGGCTATAAAATCTTCCAAACAAATGATTAAGTTGGAAATGCTATAATTAAAGTAATTATAACATAAGCCCTCCATTGGGGCAATTATTTTAAGAAATTTTAAATAGTTGCATGAGATGCAATTAATTTAAGAGATTTTCTTAAGAATAATTGTTAAGCATGAGATGTTGTAAATATGTAAATGGTTTGGTGGCCAATATTGGATGTACTGAGGACATTAAAATTATTTGCATAATTCTTGGCTCAATGGGATCAACTTAACTAATGCAAGATAAGTCAATATTGGATGTACGAGATTTTGAGCATTAGGGGCTAGTAAAAGGATTGAACCTCACATGAGATGTGATGGGCAAGGAGTTGCTCACTTATAGTTTATTGTAATTCCAATAATGGATGTACTGAGGATGATCAATAGAATTATAAGAATTCAATCACCCACTAGAAATCCATCCAACTAGGATTTCCGTTTTCTACTTTGGAAGTGTAGGATTCGCTAAGTTAGTGGGAGGACCAATTTGATTAAAAGACCATAATCATTTTGGTTAATTACATGATACATTTACTAATTAATCTGGTTATTTTCTGCGATTAATTTTACGATAAAAATGAGCACAAAACAACCACCACCATCCAATATCCTTGCAAGCATACTTGATCTGTGAGTTGACGGGACCTAATCATGCGATTGGCTAAGAAATTTGAAACTTGTCACGAACCTTGAACATATAGGATATGTTCTATATTCAAATGTTCTGGTCCCTTACCTCCGGAGGCCACACAAGAGGAACATGATACTTTGGACAAGTGGAAGGAGCATGATATGAGAGCTAAGTGTTACATGCTTGCTTCCATGAGTAATGAGTTCTGAAGCAACATGAGAACATGCGAGTGCTAGTGAGATCCTCCTTCACCTACAAGAGTTGTATGGTGAGCACGGCGAGAATGCTAGGTATGAGATATCTAAGCGATTATTCCGTATGAGGATGTCCGAGGGACGAGAATGTTGGGGATCATGTCCACAAGATGATTGGTGATTGAGCGGTTGGAACATCTTGACTTCAACATGGATTTCCAACTACAAGCGGATTTGATCCTTGATCCCTTCACTGAGTCTTTTGGGAATTTTGTGACAAATTTCCATATGACTAACAGGAATGCACCTTAGCTGAATTACTCACCATGATTGTTATTGCCCAAAAGAATATGCCCGTCAATAAAGAAAAAGATGGAGCTTTGGTTGCATCTTATTATGCTGGAAAGTCCAACAATAAGAAAGGCAATAATAAAAATAAACCTCAGATTCAAGGTCCTTACAAGAAAATAGCTAAAAAGAAAAGTAAGACTAAAGGCGATGGAGGCAAAGGAAAGTGTTTCCACCGCCAGGAAAGTGTTTCCATTGCCGATGAAAGTGTTTCCAGCGGCAGTGTAGCAATCTAAATGAAAGCAATGCCATGGTGAAAACCAACTCAAGTTCAAAATATACTTGGCACTTAAGGTTAGGTCATGTTGCGGAAGATAGGATTGCAAAATTGGAGAAAATGGGGATTCTATCCTCATTGGGCTCTGAGCCTACTCCAACTTGTGAATCTTGCCTTGAGGCAAAATGACTAGATCACCCTTTGTTGGACAAGGGCTAAGAGCTGAAAATATTTTGGAGCTAATACATAGTGATGTATGTGGTCCATTTAAAGAAATGGCTAGAGGGCTTTCATTATTTTATTACTTTTCTTGATGATAAATCAAGGTTTGGGTATTTGTATTTGATGAAATACAAACATGAATCCTTTGAAAAGTTTAAGGAATTTAAATCAAGTAGTAAATCAAGCAGGAAAAAATATTAAAGCTCTTGATCGGATCGTGGAGGTGAATATTTGAGTCTTGAATTTGATGAATACTTGAGAGAGCATGGCATTGTTTCTCGGTGACTCCTCCGGGAACGCCATACAAGCGAATGGTGTATCTGAAGGAGAAATCGTACCCTATTGGATATGGTGCGTAGTATGATGAGCTATCTTGATATGCCAATCTCCTTTTGAGGATTTGCATTAGAATCGACTTTGTATATTACGAATAGGATTCCATCAAAATCGTTTCTTCCACACCTTATGAGATATGGCATGGAAGAAAACCAAGTCTTAAGCATGTTAAGATTTGGGGTTGTCCGACTTATATCAAAAGGTGAACAACGATAAATTGGAGACCGGATCGAGAAAAGGTCGATTTGTTGGATATCCAAAAGATAGTTTTGGATATTATTTTTATTTGCCTACTTCACAAAGGTTGTGATAAGTAGAGATGCCACATTTCTTGAACAACGGTTTGTTCAAGAAGGAGGCAAAGGAAGGCAAATAGAGTTAGAATTGGAGAATTACGACCAACCAGCAGTCGGATGGATATAGATCCATCTAGTCAACCTATACCCATTGATGAAACATCTACAATTTGTTCCTCGTAGAACAACGAGGTATCTCACCCACCGGTGAGATATGGTTTTCTTCATGAAGAAGAACAAGAGTTGTCTACTCATGAAGAAGTAGATCATGGAGATGATCCACTTACCTATGAAGAAGCTATATCGGATATAGACTCTTCAAAATGGATTGATGCTATGAAATCAGAGATTGATTCCATGTATAAGAATCAAGTTTGGGATCTTGTTGACCCACCTAAAGGTATTGTACCTATAGGGAACAAATGGGTTTTCAAGAAGAAAATTGGTTACGATGGAAAGGTAGAGACCTATAAGGCAAGGCTAGTAGCGAAAGGGTTTCGCCAAAGGCAAGGAATAGACTATGAGGAGACTTTCTACTTTGTTGCCATGCTTAAATCAATTAGGATTTTATTAGCAATAGCTGCATACTATGATTATGAGATTTGGCGGATGGATGTCAAAGCGACTTTTCTTAATGGATACATTGAAGAAAACATTTTCATGGAACAACCTAGGGATTTGAATCCCAAGATGGTTCCAAGGTATGCAAGCTAAAGCGATCCATTTATGGGTTGAAACAAGCTTAGGAGTTGGAACATCCGTTTTGATGAAGCCATTAAATCCTTTAGTTTTATCAAAAATGAGGATGAGCCATGTGTATATAAGAAGGTTAGTGGCAGTGCTATCATTTTCCTTGTCTTATATGTGGATGACATCTGTTGATGGGTAATGATACGGTATGTTGACGACTATAAAGGTATGGTTGTCAAATACATTCTCCATGAAAGACTTAGGGGAGGCAACCTATATTCTTGGGATTCGCATCTATAGAGATAGAGCGAAAAGGATAATTGGTTTATCACAAAGTCTATACTTGGAAAAGGTGTTAAAGAGGTTTAACATGCTTGATTCCAAGAGAGGATTGTTACCAGTGAGACATGGTATCCATCTTTCAAAAGAGATGTCTCCAAAGACATCTGAAGAAAGAGATAAGATGGCCAGGATTCCATATGCTTCGGTTATTGGAAGTTTAATGTATGCAATGTTGTGTACTAGGCCGGATATCGCATATGCTGTTAGTTTGACTAGCAGGTATCAATCCAATCCAGGTTTGGAACACTGGATAGCTGTCAAGAATATTCTTAAGTACTTAAGAAGAACTAAGGATTTATTCTTGATTTATGGAGGTGGAGACTTGCAATTGGATGGTTATACTGATTCTGATTTCCAATCAGATATCGATGATAGAAAGTCTACCTCTGGATATGTGTTCATTTGTAATGGAGGTGCGATCGGTTGGAAGAGTTCCAAGCGAGCACGATTGCAGATTCCACTCTGAGGTGAGTATATTGTTGCATCGAATCTTTGCAAAGGAAAGTTGTTTGGATAAAGAAGTTAAATGAGAACTTATAGTAGTTCCTTCCATTAAGTCGGCGGTTCCACTACCTTGTGACAACAATGGAGCAGTCATGCAGGCTAAGGAACTAAGGTCTCACCCAAAATCCAAACACATAGAAAGGCACTACCATATTATCAGGGATATAGTTGGGCAAGGCGATATAGCCATGCAGAAAATATAACATCAGCTAAAAAAACCAGCTGATCCATTCACTAAGCCTTTGTCATAATCTCAGTTAGACTGACATCTTGAGAAGATGGGTCTAAGATATTGTAATGAATTGATCTATTGCTAGTGGGAGATATTTATAAATATTACATAGAGCATATCATATAGTATTTATCTTGTACATATTTTTATTAATAAAGGCATTTCCACTTTTCCGTTTACATAATATATTTATGTGTAATAGAAAAGGTCCATTGATATTTTGTTAGAAATATTATTCTTAAGTTGTTAAGAATATGAGTGACAATATTTCTAGCACGAAGTATCATAAATAGGTTCACAATCGAGGATACTTCATAATAAGGACATGACTTATCCAGAAAGATTGTATTCATGTTTGTTCCCAAGTTATTTATATGAGATATAAATAAGATGGAATGGAGATTCTCATGACATATAAGAAACATGATTGGCACTTATATATTATAAGTAGGCCGAACCGGTGGCGCTTATGACAAGCACATGGAGTTTACTCTTGTCAATGTTTTGTCATAAATCATATCGATGCATATAATCTTTAGACACGAGATAGCACGATTATCTTGTATATAGGTAGTTTGAGTTTGATACTGCTTTCATACTTGTACTATGTATGGGTATATGGGCATGTGTTGGCTCCTACTAGTTATATATGGAGGTAGGTGTTGATCAAGATGGAATCTGTTCCTCTAAGTAAATAGAGATAAAATCCTATGTTCATTTAATTGTTCTTGATGTTTCAAGTTCTGGCAGACAGATAGATTTATTCGAAAAGAGTTTACGATGAGAAAAATCTTTTAATCAAGAACTGGAATTAAAGAGAACATAATATTCATAGCAAATGGAGTTTGACATAAACCATGACTCCAGCTTGAGTTGGGATTTTTGTAACAGAGAGATTCTAGTGCATGGTAACATATGATTATAGGTTCATTTAAGGTAAATCTTATTACTAATTGGGTGGCCATGGCATGCTATGCTAGGTGTTAACCATGGTCTATGAGGTTCATAAAATGATTTAGAGAAATCATTTATGGTAAGAAAGAGTTCTGATGATATTAAGAGTTGATATCATGTCTCATTGCCAATTAGTGATGAGCCTAGTAAGTCACACACATACACAAGTTATCACCTATTTAAATATGATTTAATTAATTAATTAAAGAGTTTAATTGATTAATTAAATAGATTTGGTTTGCAATAAAATTGCAAAGTCCCTAGCATGACTTGAAACCAAATCTAGATTATTGGATGTGTAGTATAAATTAAATTTATATTTAAAGTGTTTAAATATGAATTTAATTGATGAAAATTAATTAATAGAGATTAATTAATTAATTTATATTTGATATAAATTAATTATAAGAAGAAAATAATAATTTTGGGTAAAGAACACAAAATTAAGACACGAGGGCATTTTGGTCATTTTGCGGTGTGACACGTGGCACCATGAGATGGTGACACATGGCATAACACATAAGCTTGCCAAATAATTTTAATCATGTAAGATGATTAAAATCAAGATTAAATATAGGTTTGACACTTGGCACAATGTGATTGGGTCACTTAAACCTAGAGCTAATCAAAAGGTGACATGTGGCTAGGGTTTAATGTGTTAACCTAGCTATTTAAGTGGGGTTATGAAAAGAAAACACAACCAGCAGCCTCTCCTCTCATATGTCACGCCACTTTGAGCCTCTCCAGCTATTTCTCTTCATCTCTCATCAATTCAAAGAGATTAGCCATCAATCTCTTGAATTAAGAACACTAGAAATTGTTTCTAGTGTCCTGTTTGCATCTCTAATCTCTTAAAAGGCAGAACTTGAATTTCTAATTAATAGAAAAGGCTTTAGAAGCTGTTCAAGGGCTGCCATAGGTGTTCTTAGTGTGGACAAGCTAGAGGGACAACATCTGGTGTCCTGAAGACGAATCTCAAAGCGCGAGACATTTGCGGCACATCAAGAGGTTAGTGTAATCGTTCTTGATTTAATCTAGGGTTCTAAAATTAATCTGATTAATTTTAAAATCTTAAATGGCAAATACAGATCCAAAAACATATTAAAAGAGTTTTAATATGTTGTTTATCATTGAAATCAAATAGATAAAAATAAATCTTGCATGGTGCTTGTGACCCTAGGTGAAAATTTTTGAATTCAATGGTATAATCTTGTGTTTTTCACGCTTCCGTTCCTTCAGTTTCTTCATGAGAAATGGGGTATTTTGGGTCTATTTTTACCTCCAATTAGCATCATACCAATTGGAGCCACACAGTTCAGTTATAAGTGAAAAACCAAACTGGACTTATTGAGTGCCACAACCTGCATAAGAAAGCACTCCCAATATTCCATTTCCTCCAACTCCCAAACTACACATGGCATTCATGGCACTTCTATAAGCACCAACTCATCTCAATTTTGTAAATTTCAAGCAGAAGACAAAATCTCCAATTCATAATTACAAACCCTAATTTCAAATTTCAATCTCATGCATTCATCCATGCAAATCAATTTCTACTACTTTAAACTTCATTAATCAACTTCATTAACTAAATCAAACTATCAAGACCATGAATTCCATTCATTTCCTAGGGCTACCGAAAATTCAAGTTCCCATATACTCAAGGTTTTCTTTTGATTTCATGAAATTTGCACTTAGTTTTACATGCTTATACTAATTAAAGAAGAAAGGAACTTGTTTAGTACAATTACCTTTAATGGCAGCTATCACCCTTGTAAAAACTTCAATATTTTTCCTTTTCTTGGCTGCCTATAAGCTTCCTAAGGTGTGGGGATGAGTTTTAATGAAGTGAACTTGTGATTTTAGGTGAAAATTGGAGGGGATTTAAGCTTACATGCAAAACATCTATAGAGGAAGATGAAGTTTGTGTTTCGGCCATAGGAGCAAGAGGTGAGAAAGATGGCTTTTTAGTGGGTTTAAAATCTGTCACTTATGCCTTTTATACTCCACTAACAATTTGTTTATTATTATAATAATCAAAGTTTTAATAATTCTAATAACTCCCCCCATATTTCCCTTAATTACATTAGATATAAATTTCATATTTTCTTGGGATTTTCAAAAATTTAATATCACTCATTTTAATGGACATTTTAGTCAAAAATTGACTCTAGGTTCCAAATGACCACAATACCCCTCTTCGGTTTATAGTCACACTTTTTCGGTAATACCGATTAAATTCCCGATCCAATGGTTCCTTTAATTTTATATACTGTCTATTTCATTTTTATTTTCATCTATAGCTATTAACTAAATTTTTTTTTTTAAAATTTTCAATGTCATTTATACCTCAATAGACCTTTAATTAAGTCCCAAAAATTATTTTCTAGGGTTCCTTGTGAGTCTGGGGTAATCAACTGTCTATGCAGTGACTTCCCAGTACAGTCACCCATTGCCGTGGTTCCGGCTCCTTTACCTTAATTACATTTCATTTCTTTTATTTTTCTTTAATTTTTCTTTTATTTTCTTATCATTTATTCCATCAATGTTTGCATCCTCATTCTAGTTTAAGTGTAGTTCCAGATATTCCAGCTGTCCAAACAGACGTTAGTCGTCAGAGCAGTAGAACGTATGAACTACCTACGGGGAGGGCGTTACACAACTGCCAAGGGAATTTAAGGGGAATTGATGTGTTTTAATGGAATTAAATGTGTATTCATGCTTAAAGGAGTAAGAATAAGTGATTATTAGGTTTGAATTGCATGAATTGTAGTAATTGGTGAAATTAGGCTTATGAAATTAGGGTTTTAGTTGGAAATTAGGGATTTTTGAGAATTAATGACAATTGGTATTGTTGATGCTTAAAGTGGTCAATTGGTGCACTTATAAGTGCAATTGAATGCATGGAATTGAAATAGGAATGAATGTGGTAAGAATGAAATCTGGACAGCTTGACCTCTGTTCACTTAGAAGGCTATAAGTTGAATTCTGTTACTCCAATTGGTGTGAGGAAAATTAGAGATGAAAATGAAGTCATAATGCAACAATTTTCATGCAGAAACCTTGCCCTAAAACTGACCCCAAGTGGACCTAAAATCCACTTGAATCCCGATTTGGTACCCTGTTACTAGGCAGAATTGACTAAATGAACAGTATATGTTCAAATGGTTATAACTTTGTGTAGAGAGGTCCAAATGACCTGATTTTTGAACCATTGAAAAGACATAGTAGAACAACTTTCATGAAGAGCACAAATACAAATTCTTACCATAACCAAATCAAATTGCTAACCAAATTTAGCTTACTAAAATAGCCAAAACCCTAATTTTGCCAAGAATTTTGGAATTTTACCAATCTAGCTAGTTATGGTAAAAAGGCCATAACTTGAGCTACAAAACTTCAAATGGGGTGATTCAAAAAGGAAATTAAACTAGACACATTAAGGAACAACTTCGATGAAGAAAGTTTTGCCAAAATTCCACTGGAGAATAGCCCAATGGAATAGTAAACCTAAGAGACTAAAACTGAAATTTTGAAATTAGTCTTAATAAGCCTTGAATTGTAATTGGCAACCAATGCCAACAAAATTGTAAACTAAAATGTGGTATGACCATGAGTTTAGAATTGATATACCTATTAAATATGAAAAGGCCAAAATTTTGAGTAAATAGTAATGCGAATAGTAATCACAAATACAACCAATACAAAGAACCCAACTCTTAGGAGAATTTATAAGTAAAATCAAGTATGCAAAAATTTAATTGTTGGAGTAATTAGTAGAAGTGATTTGAGTGAGTATTGAAGCACTTTAAATTGTGTGTTTCAGTAGAAAAAGAGACCAGAAAAGATAAGGAAAAATTGAGTCAAGGTAGAGAGGCGACTCATTAAAGGTTTGTGCACAACAACTAACTCCTTTTTGATGTTTAAATTGAATTTTGAATTGAATGACTTGTGAAATTTATTTATGGCCTTATTTATATTGTATACTTTAATTGAAAAAAATTATGTGTTATTAGCCCAATTTTGGGAAATTATTTGAAATGACATAAGAATGTGAATTGATGAATATTTTTGATTATTTGGAAAATTGTTGAAATAATTTGAAACCACAGTGTCATGACTATATGTTTGAATTCCTCACTAGCTTGCCTAGTGGGATGAATGAGATTTATATTCCCTCTTTGGCTGAAGTGTTGAGGTGTGTGCTAGTTGAGGATGAATTGAATGAGTACTCATATATTTGTGCTAGCTAGCCTTTGCATTCCCCATTAGTCTTTGGTTATTGGGACGAATTGGATATTTGTGTCATGATCAAGCTGTGTGACTTTTCAAAATTTTGTTTCACAATTTGTGGAATGAAATTTGATTTATTTAAGAAATTTTCTGGCTTTAGAAACAAAGCATGATTTTCTAATGTGTTAATAATTCAATTGACTTAATTTGATAATTTGTGATTATGTTAGTGTGTAAATTATTATTTTCTTTAAGTTGTGCACCACTAAGTCTTTAGCTCAGTGATAGCTTTTTATTACTGTCACAAGTAAAGAGACAGATAATGCAGTAGAGTAGGCTGCTGGTGACATGAAGAAATCATTATTTTGGAGTCATTATTGGGTATATAGAATATACCCTTATAAATATTTCTTTTAATATATATGTATCTGTGTGTATGTACATACTTGACTTGAGCAGTTGTATAAAACTTTTAAAATTTTATTTTGATCAATGTAAATATTTGTAATGTAAGCCAGTTATTTCATATTAATGAAATTATTGAGTTTCTTTGAATTATTCTTGTTATATTGAATTGCTTGAAATTGTGATGAATTGTAAATGGAGTTGTAGTTTAAATGTATATTGGGAGTGTTTTTCATAGGTTTTAAAGAACTATTTTCTCTATTTATAAACGAAACTCTATCAAAATTTCCATAAAAATTCTAGAAATTTCGAAAAGATTAAAATTTATTGTTATGATATAAATCCCAAATAAAAGTTCTTTAATGATAATTATCTTCTCTTTTCACCTTGAAAGAAATTGAAATTGTACAAAATTCCTTGTAATATATTTAATAGACTATCAGTAGGTGAAGTTCAGTAATTCATTGGATATATTACATGATCATATCATGCCTTATGTAAAGATAGGGTGTGACACCAAATGACATGATTCAAAAAAGGAAACCAAGATAAGACATAGAGTAAAAACTTCCATGAAGGAAGTGTCACACCTTACCCCTCCGTAAGGCATAACATGATCTCGTAGTATACCTAATGAATTATCAAACTTCGTCTACTGATAACCCGTTAAATACACTACAAGGAATTTTAAACCTTTTCTTATTTCTTTTTTTACAGTGGTGAGCACTTCTGACAGGTGTTAAATTTTTTTTTTTTAACTGAAGTGAAACCAAATAACAAATCTGAGCATCAGTAATTTTTATAAAAATTTCGGTAGAGTGCCATCTATATTTTGAACAAAACAGTTCTTCAAAAACCTGTAAAAAGCACTTCCAATATATTTGTTCAATCCCAAACTCCAATAATAGTTCAACACAAATAAATTTTCTCAACATTTGTCAAACTCAATTCAACGTTAATTTCTAGGAGTTCCAAAAGATGAGATATGAGAATTATAGGCCAAAATAATTTATAACTTTAGTTTACAATTGATCAAGACCAAGTACACTATATACATACAGTTCACATACATTACAACAAAAACTACAAAAAAAGTGGTATACTTAATATACCCGAAAGAATCCCAAAATGTAGCACAAATAGCCTACTCTGCTGCTTTGTCTCTCTGTCTACCTGCGACAACAATGAAAAAGCTATTGCTGAGCTAATGTCTCAATGGTGCACTGTAACACCCCTATTTGTATAGCCTGGTATATTTCACTGTTCCGGTGACCAGTGTCAGTCCGGACAATTAAGGGGATTAGAACCACACTTAAGTCAATTAGAGAAGCCATAAACACAAATAATCAGTAATGTTCAATTAGTTAAGTATAAATAAGAAAAACAGAACATAAGAGGTTAAACGAGCTGAGAGTCACAGCGATGGGTGACCTCCTTGAGAATGACTGTGAAGTTGTTTTAAACTCAAATTTCGAACCATAAAATGTGACGCTGCGGTCCTTAGAACCCTTATGAACACAGTGGAAAAGAGAAAATCATGAAAAAGAACTGTTAAGCCAGTCAAATAATTAGGTCAGGGAGTCGGAAGAAATATGGAATTATTTGCAAACCGAGATGAACCAGCGAGGGGCAATTTGGTCAATTGACCCCGAGAGCTGACTCTTGACCTAACTGTCAAATAAAATCGGAGAAAAGAAAATTTTGGAATCGAGAATTAAATTAAAGAACTAATAGAAAAATAAAAAAAAGAGAGAAAAATGAAAAAGTAAAAAGGTGATGACATCATGCATGACCTCATGCATGACCTCATGCATGATGTCATAAAAGAATTAATTAAATTATTTATTAAATTGGATTTTGTGGTCTTCCATAACCTAAAATAAATAAAGAAAAGAAAAGAAAAAAAAAACAAAAATCTCTTTCTTCTTCCTCTCTTTGCCGCCCCATCTTCTCCATACTTCCTCCATGAAAACTCTCCATTAAAGCTTGCACTCAAGCTTTAATTTGTTCACTTACCCTTCATAAATCCCATAAAAACCTTACTAGAACTTGTAATCTCAACTTAGGAAGAAGATTGAAAGAAAAAAAGAGGAGAAAAAATTGAAGATTTGGTATTAATGTTGAGGTAAGTGTATCCATTTAAAAGTTGAGATTTGATTGTTGTATTTTTGGTTTGAATTAGCTTGTAATATGTTTAAAATGAAATAAAAATATGGGGAAGGACCAAACTGAATTTTCGTCCAGCCTATGTAGGGGTGAGTATTGCATGAGTTTGATTGAATGAAATATGTTAGAAAGCTTGAATAAGTTGAGAAATTGTGTTTGTATGGTTGGAATTAGTAAAATGCAATAAATTAGGTGAGTTAGGGTTTTGGGACTTAGCGTTTTGAAGCAAAAATTTGAAGAAGTGAGTAAATTGTGTGTTTGACCTATTGTGAAGTGAAAAATGGTCAATTGTGACCAAATGAGTTGTGTTTGAATTGTTTAAAAATGAGAATAAACTTAAGACATTAAGGAACATTTTCTATGAAGGAAGTTTTGCCAAATTCCAACAGTAAAATTGCCAATGGAACAGTGCAACTTGGAGCACCAAAATTGAAAATTTGACAATTTGGCCAAAAGGATTTAAGCTTTGAGAAAATGACCAAAACCAACAAATTTAATGACCAAAATGTGGTATGTGGGTGAAATTGGAGTTCCCATACCTATTAAGCCTTAAAAAGTCAACAATTTGACTTGAATAGTATAGTGAATAGTAACCCGAAACACAAAAACTTCGAGAACGTCGAAATTAGTACATTAAAGCTAGGTAAAAATGAAGTGAAATTTATTTTTCGGATTTATGCTAAGTTATGGTACTAAAACACTGTGAAATTGTGTGTTTCAGCTGAAAAAGACTTGGAAACTTGAAGAGACTGAGTCAAGGCCTAAAGGCGACTCACGTCAGGTTTGTGCACAATAATAATTGTTTAAATATTTTAATCTCAAAAATTTGACTTCTTTGATTAATTATGTACTGTGTTGCCATTTTATAATCGTAAATGTGACTTTGGAAATTGATCAAATTTCTCATAAACTGTTTGAATAAATTGTTTTGAATTGATTTTATGTTCACACTTAGCATGACAGTATCACATTATTCCTCCTCCATTTATGGGGTTGAGATTGTTTATTTTCCTCCCTCTCTTGTTTACCAATTGAGGTTGAGATCGGATGAGTACTCATTAGCTAGCTAGCCACCTCCCTCATTGATTTCGATTAATGGGGTTGTAGTTGCTTTGTCGTGGTGTACAACACGGCATTGATCGGAAATTTTGTGTCATGGCTTAAGTTGTGTATGATTTTGGCAACACTGTGTTTATGAAATTATTTGACTAAATTGTGTTATTATGAGCTCTGATAGTTTGTGAAATGTGATTGAGAATTATTTAAACTGTGTTTTGATAATGAATGATTTATGTATTGCATTTTAAATTTTTATTGTGCACCACTGAGTATTTTATACTCAGCGATAGCTTATTTTGCTGTCGCAGATAAGAGTAAGGAGAAAGCAGCAGAGTGAGCTACTATCGAATTATGGACCCCACTGATCTTTTTGTACAGGTATTATTTTATACCCTTGTAGTTAATTTTGATGTAAATATAGTAATGTTGTATGTATCAATGCAAGTTGAACAGTTGTAAATAAATTGTAATAATATTATTTTGGATTTTCTTCTGTAAATTTAATATTGTACATGTGAATTTCATGCTTTATGCCTTGTAAATGAAGTATTAAATATTTTGAGATAATGAGTTTTGATTTGGATTGTGAAATTACCTTGAAGTGAGTTGAATTGTGTTGATTGAGATTTATTGGAGGTTGGGTGTTGTGAAAAATTTTTGGGAGTGTTTTTTTCAGGTATTTGAAGAACTGTTTTCTCCAATTACAAACGGAACTCTATCAAAATTTTTATAAAATTTGGGCAAAATTTAAATGGACAAAAATTTTTACTAGTATTTAAACTTTGAATAAATGGTTTTTAATTTCTACCAAAATGCTCACCACTTCCAAAATGTAAGTAAATTGTTTTAAAATCCCTTGTAGGGTACTTAATGAGTTATCGGTAGGTGAAGTTCGGTAGTTCATTAAGTATTATACGGGATCATGTTATGCCTTATAGTGGGATAAGGTGTGACATGTTTTAGTGGTATCAGAGTATGGTTTTTCAATAAATTTTGACTATGTCTATGAACATTTTATTGATAAGTACAACTGCTCAAGTTTCCTTAATTGATACATATGACATATTTACATCATGAATATGCATTAACGGAGGTCAACCTCCTTGTGTTTAATCTCAGGAAGTAGAAATTTTGAGAAAACAGAATGGAAGGAGGAGATCATTCTGAAGAACCATCTGTTGAGGCTGAGGTTCAAGGGGAAGCCCCAGCACTCCATAACGTGAGTGGTTCAGCCACTCTAGCTCCTGCTCCAGCACCATAGTTTCCTACTCAATTTGTACAGCAGATGGCTGCGTTCTTTCAGCAAATGGCGGGTAATGTGCCACCCCAAGCTCAGATGCCAGTACCTGTAGCACAACCATAGCCCTCAGCTCAGCAATATGAAAAATTGATGAAATTTGGGGCCACCGAGTATAAAGGCACTGTGGATCCACTGGAGACAGAACAGTGGTTGGAAAGAATGGAACGAGTTTACAGAAAACTGCAGTGTACGGAAGAGATGAAGTTCGAGTATTCTGTTTCCTTGTTACAAGGGGATGCATATGAATGGTGGAAGACCATCCCCACGACTGGTTGAGCGCTTTGTCTTGACATTGACAGACTTCCTGAGGGAATTCAGGCAGAAATGGGTTCCTGATGCATATGTAGATAAGAAATTGCAAGAATTCCTGAGTTTGAAACAAGGGGACCGAACCATAGCAGAGTATGAGAGAGACTTCTCAAGGCTAAGCCACTATGCTGGAAGCTTAGTCTCCACCCCCAGAGACAGATGCAAGAGGTTTGAGTCCGGATTAAGGCCAAATTTGAGAATGCAAGTCGTGGGTTTTCGACATCAGAATTTTGCTGAATTGATCTCACAGGCCCTGGAACTGGAAAGAATAGAATCAGAAGGGGCAGTGAAGAAGGGTACACAAGAGAAAACTGAAAAGACTATGGGACAAACATCTGAGAGTGGTTCTGGAAAGAGGAAACAGTTTGGGGGATCCAGCTCCCATAGATCTGGCAGAGGCAGATTTTCTGGCCAAAGACCACCTCGTTATGGTCAACAGACCCAACAAGCATCCAGAGGAGCTCTGTCAGTACGGCATGTGAAACTTATGGTAAAAGTCATGGTGGGGTTTGTTTCAAGGCCACCGGTGCATGTTTTAACTGTGGAGGGAGCGGACATTTCGCTAAGGATTGCACTAGTCCGCGCCGGTTTGGATCTTTTGCTACATCTGAAGGATCAGCCCAAGTCTCTGCACCTAGAGGGTCACAGTCAGCTGCTAGAAGTAGAGGCAGAGGTAGGGGTCCTAGTAAAACCCCTAGAAGTCAAAGCAACATTAACCCGGCCCGGCAGTGGCGCCCGGTCAGTGTATACCATGCGTCGAGAGGAGGAGGTGAAACATCGACGTTGTATGGGTAATTTTCCATCCTTGACCAAGATGTGCATGTGTTATTTGATCCTGGCTCCACACATTCGTATGTTAGTGCTAGTGTGATGTGTTCTACTGCTATTCCGTGTGTACCAATGGACTATGATGTGCTAGTAACTAGTCCATTAGGCCAGGAGGTCAAAGTAAATAGGCTATATAGGGACTGTCCTTTGGTGATCCAAGGACACACTTTTTTGTCTGATTTAATTGAAATGCCCTTCAGAGATTATGACATTATCTTGGGCATGGATTGGTTAGCCAGGCATCATGCGATGATTGACTGTAATCAAAACGATCACTTTTGGTCTTTCTCAGTATGGTGATGTAGTAATACATGGGGAGAGACAGTTATTACCTTCAAACATCATTTCAGCTGCACTGGCCAGAAAAATGATTAGAAAAGGGTGTGAGGCGTACTTGGCACATGTGATATACACCCAAGTGGGGAGTCCAGCACTAAAGGACATTCCTACTGTATGTGACTTTCCGGATGTATTTCCTGATGAATTGCCAGGATTAGCTCCAGAAAGAGAAGTGCAGTTTGAAATTGATGTTATGCCTAGTGTGGACCTAATCTCCATAACACCATACAGAATGGCACCAGCAGAACTAAAAGAATTGAAAGTGCAGTTGCAAGAGCTGCTTGATAAGGGCTTCATTCGCCCTAGTGTGTCACCTTGGGGAGCGCTAGTATTGTTTGTTAAGAAGAAGGATGGCACTTTCTGGTTATGCATTGACTATCGGCAATTGAATAAGGTAACAATAAAGAACAGATACCCATTGCCCCGTATTGATGACTTGTTTGATCAGTTGAGGGGTGCAGCTGTGTTCTCCAAAATTGACCTGAGATCAGGTTATTATCAGCTGAAAGTACAAGAGCAGAGTATTTCTAAAACTGCCTTCAGAACCCGCTATGGCCATTATGAGTTCTTGGTCATGCCATTCGGGTTAACTAATGCTCCGGCTGCTTTTATGGATTTGATGAACACTATCTTCAGACCATACCTCGACCAGTTTGTTGTGGTATTTATCGATGATATATTGGTCTATTCGAGGAATGCAGAAGAGCATGATAGACATCTGCAGATTGTACTACAAATTTTGAGGGAGAAATAGCTATACGCCAAATTGTCGAAATGTGAATTTTGGCTGAAGGAGATATCCTTTTTGGGGCACATAGTATCAGCAGAGGGTATTAAGGTAGATCCTAGCAAGATTGAAGCCGTCCTTAGTTGGAAGCCACCCAGAAATGTCACAGAGATTCACAGTTTTCTGGGGTTAGCTGGATACTACCGTCGATTTGTGAAGGGATTCTCCATGTTGGCATCTCCATTGACCAAGCTGCTTAGAAAGGATGTGAAATTTCAGTGGACGGACAAATGCCAGCAAAGTTTTGATGAATTGAAAAGATGTTTGACTGAGGCTCCAATCTTGACTTTACCTACACCGGGTAAAGAACATACAGTTTACAGCGATGCTTCTCACAATGGGTTAGGTTGTGTGTTGATGCAAGATCGAAATGTCATTGCCTATGCATCACGCCAGCTAAAACCGCATGAGAGGAATTATCCGACACATGACTTGGAGCTTGCAGCTATTGTGTTTGCTCTTAAGATCTGGAGACATTATTTGTATGGGGAGAAGTGTTACATCTACACAGATCATAAGAGTTTGAAGTATTTGAGCACCCAAAAAGAGTTGAATTTGAGACAGAGGAGATGGTTAGAGTTGATAAAAGACTATGATTGTCTAATAGACTATTAGCCAGGGAAAGCTAATATTGTGGCTGACGCCCTAAGTCGCAAGACTCTGGCGAGTCTATAGGTTACTCCTTTGTCTTTGGTACATGAGTTGAGATCATTACATGCCAGTTTAGAGATTAATGATGATGGGCAGACAGCAGTTGCATGGCATGTACAGCCAGTGTTAATTGATCAGATCAGAATGGCTGCTCAGAACGATGAAAGGTATCAGAAGCTGTTGGAAAAAGTTCGGTAGGGCAAGAAACCAAAGTTCTCAATCAGAGATGATGGTTTACTGCTACACCAGGGCAGAATGTGTGTTCCTAATGATGTTAATTTGAGGCAGATCATTTTGAAGGAAGCACATGAGTCTCCTTTTGCAATGCACCCTGGTGGTACAAAAATGTATAGAGGGCTAAAGGAGCATTACTGGTGGATGGGTATGAAGAGAGATGTGGCAGAGTTTGTATCCAAATGCCTGACTTGTCAGCAAGTAAAGGTAGAGTATCAAGTACCAACTGGGTTGTTACATCCACTACCAGTGCCAGAATGGAAATGGGAGAGAATAACAATGGATTTTGTAATGGGACTTCTGAGGACACAGAAGAGTCATGATGCAGTGTGGGTCATTGTCGACAGACTGACTAAGTCTACTCATTTTTTGCCAGTCCGAATGGACTACAGTTTGGACAAATTGGCCAGGTTGTACATCGATGAGATTGTGAGACTTCATGGAGTGCCAGTATCCATTGTATCAGACAGAGATCCTAGGTTCACTTCTAGATTCAGGGGTAGTCTTCAGAGAGCCCTAGGAACTAGATTGAACTTCAGTACTGCATTCCACCCACAGACAGATGGCCAGTCTGAGAGGGTAATTCAGATCTTGGAGGACATGCTACGGGCTTGTGTGATTGAGTTTGAGGGTAGTTGGGATACACACTTGCCTTTGATTGAGTTTGCTTACAACAGTAGCTACCAATCAAGCATTAGAATGCCTCCATATGAAGCTTTGTATGGCAGAAAATGTAGAACCCCGTTGTGTTGGGATGACATGGGTGAAAGAAAAATGATTGGACCCGAAATTGTTCAACAGACTGAAGAGAAAATTAGGGTGATCAGAGATCGACTTAAAACTGCATCAGACCGTCAGAAGTCCTATATTGATTTAAAAAGAAGGGATATTGAGTATGCAGTGGGTGAGAAAGTTTTCCTCAAAGTTTCTCCTTGGAAGAAGATTATGAGATTCGGCAGGAAGGGGAAACTAAGTCCTCGTTTTATCGGGCCATATGAGGTATTGGAAAGAGTGGGTCCATTGGCTTATCGTTTGGCACTACCTCCAGAGTTGGAGAAGATACATAACGTCTTCCATGTGTCTATGTTGAGGAGGTATTGATCAGACCCATCTCATGTACTATCAGTAGAAGAAATTGAAGTGAATCCAAACCTCACATATGAAGAAGAACCCATAAAGATTCTGGCTTATGAGGTGAAGCAACTACGGAACAAGCAGATACCATTGGTAAAAGTGCTGTGGAACCATCATTCGGGCCAAGAAGCTACTTGGGAACGAGAGGAGGACATGAGGAGGTTAACACATTAAACCCTTGCCACATGTCACCCTTTGATTAGCTCTAGGTTTAAGTGACCCAATCACATTGTGCCAAGTGTCAAACCTAAATGTAATCTTGATTTTAATCACCTTACATGATTAAAAAACATTTGGCAAGCTTATGTGTTATGCCATGTGTCACCATCTCATGGTGCCACGTGTCACACTGCAAAATGACCAAAATGCCCCTGTGTCTTAATTATGAGTTCTCAACCCAAAATAATTATTTTTCTTCTTCTAATTAATTTGTATCAAATATAAATTAATTAATTAATCTCTATTAATTAATTTCTCATTAATTAAATTCATATTTAAACACTTTAAATATAAATTTAACTTATATTATACATCCAATAATCTAGATTTGGTTTCAAGTCATGCTAGGGACTTTGCAAACTAATTGCAAACCAAACCTATTTAATTAATCAATTAAACTCTTTAATTAATTAATTAAATCATATTTAATTAGGTGATAACTTGTGTATGTGTGTGACTTACTAGGCTCATCACTAATTGGCAATGAGACATGATATCAACTCTTAATATCATCAGAAATCTTTCTTACCATAAATGATTTCTCTAAATCATTTTATGAACCTCATAGACTATGGTTAACACCTAGCATAGCATGCCATGGCCACCCAATTAGTAATAAGGTTTACCTTAAATGAACCTATAATCATATGTTACCATGTACTATAATCTCTCTGTTACAAAATCCCAACTCAAACTGGAGTCATGGTTTATGTCAAACTCCATTTGCTATGAATATTATGTTCTCTTTTAATTCCAGTTCTTGATTAAAAAGATTTTCTCACCAGAAACTCTTTTCTGAATAAATCTATCTGTCCTGGCCAGGAACTTGAAACATCAAGAACAATTAAATGAATATAGGATTTTATCTCTATTTACTTAGAGGAACAGATTCCATCTTGATCAACACCTACCTCTATATATAACTAGTAGGAGCCAACACATGCCCATATACTCATACACAGTACAAGTATGAAAGCAGTATCAAACTTAAACTACCTATATACAAGATAACTGTGCTATCTCAGATCTAAAGATTATATGCACTGATATGATTTATGACAAAACATTGACAAGAGTAAACTCCATGTGCTTGTCATATGTGTCACTGGTTCGGCCTACTTATCATTTATAAGTGCCTATCATGTTTGTTATATGGCATGAGACTCACCATTCCATCTTATTTATATCTCATATAAATAACTTGGGAACAAACATGAATACAATCTTTCTGGATAAGTCATGTCCTTATTATGAAGTATCCTCGATTGTGAACCTATTTATGATACTTCGTGCTAGAAATATTGTCACTCATATTCTTAACAACTTAAGAATAATATTTCTAACAAAATATCAATGGACCTTTCTATTACACATAAATATATTATGTAAACGGAAAAGTGGAAATGCCTTTTAATAATAAAAATATGTACAAGATACATACTAAATGATATGCTCTAGGGCATACTACTAACAATCTCCCACTAGCCCTAGAGCCATTCATTACAATATCTTAGAATTATCTTCTCAAGATGTCGGTCTAACTGAGTCTGTGACATAGGCTTAGTGAATGGATCAGCTGGATTTTCAGCTGATGCTATTTTCTGCATGGCTACATCGCCTCGCCCAACTATTTCTCTGATAATGTGGTAGCGCCTTTCTATGTGTTTGGATTTCTGGTGAGACCTTGGTTCCTTAGCTCGTATGATCGCTCCATTATTGTCACGATGTAGTGGAACTGGCGACTCAATGGAAGGAACTCATGTAAGTTACATCACGAACTTCTTTATCCAAAGCGACTTCCTTTGCGACATCGATGCGAGAATATACTCGACCTCTGTAGTGGAATCTGCAGTCGTGCTCTGTTTGGAACTCTTCCAACTGACTGCACCTCCATTACAAATGAACACATATCCAGAGGTAGACTTTCTATCATCGATATCTGATTGGAAATCAGAATCAGTATAACCATCCAATTACAAGTCTCCATCTCCATAAATCAAGAATAAATCCTTAGTTCTTCTCAAGTACTTAAGAATATTCTTAACAGCTATCCAGTGTTCCAAACCTGGATTGGATTGATACCTGCTAGTCAAACTAACAGCATATGCGATATCCGGCCTAGTACACAACATTACATACATTAAACTTCCAATAGCCGAAGCATATGGAATCTTGGCCATCTTATCTCTTTCTTCAGGTGTCTTTGGAGACATCTCTTTAGAAAGGTGGATACCATGTCTCACTGGTAACAATCCTCTCTTGGAATCAAGCATGTTAAACCTCTTTAACACCTTTTCCAAGTATAGACTTTGGGATAAACCAATTATTCTTTTCGCTCTATCTCTATAGATGCGAATTCCAAGAATATAGGTTGCCTCCCCTAAGTCTTTCATGGAGAATGTATTTGACAACCATACCTTTATAGTCGTCAACATACCTGTGTCATTACCCATCAACAGTATGTCATCCATATATAAGACAAGGAAAGTGATAGCACTGTCACTAACCTTCTTATATACACATGGCCCATCCTCATTTTTGATAAAACCAAAGGATTTAATGGCTTCATCAAAACGGATGTTCCAACTCCTCGAAGCTTGTTTCAACCCATAAATGGATCACTTTAGCTTGCATACCTTGGAACCATCTTGGGATTTAAATCCCCTAGGTTATTCCATGAAAATGTTTTCTTCAATGTATCCAATGAGAAAAGCTATTTTGACAACCATCTGCCAAATCTCATAATCATAGTATGCAGCTATTGCTAATAAAATCCTAATTGATTTAAGCATGGCAACAGGCGAGAAAGTCTCCTCATAGTCGATTCCTTGCCTTTGGCGAAACCCTTTCGCTACTAGCCTTGCCTTATAGGTCTCTACCTTTCCATCAGAACCAATTTTCTTCTTGAAAACCCATTTGTTCCCTATAGGTACAATACCTTCAGGTAAGTCAACAAGATCCCAAACTTGATTCTTATACATGGAATCAATCTCGGATTTCATAGCATCAATCCATTTTGAAGAGTCTATATCTGATATAGCTTCTTCATAGGTAAGTGGATCATCTCCATGATCTACTTCTTCATGAGTAGACAACTCTTGTTCTTCTTCATGAAGAAAACCATATCTCACTGGTGGGTGAGATACCCTGGTTGTTCTACGAGAGCAGTGTAGATATTTCATCAACGGGTATTGGTTGACTAGATGGATCTATATCCATCGATGCATTGGTTGGTCAGAATTCTCCAATTCTAACTCTATTTGCCTTCCTTTGCCTCCTTCTTGAACAAACTATTGTTCAAGAAATGTGGCATCTCTACTTATCACAACCTTTTGTGAAGTAGGCAAATAAAAATAATATCCAAAACTATCTTTTGGATATCCAACAAATCGACATTTTTCTGATCTGGTCTCCAATTTATCAGTGTTGACTTTTGATATAAGTTGGACAACCCCAAATCTTAACATGCTTAAGACTTGGTTTTCTTCCATGCCATATCTCATAAGGTGTGGAAGAAACTGATTTTGATGGAATCCTATTCAGAATATACAAAGCTGATTCTAATGCAAATCCCCAAAAGAAGATTGGCATATCAGTATAGCTCATCATACTACGTACCATATCTAATAGGATACGATTTCTCCTTTCAGATACACCATTCAGCTGTGGCGTTCCTGGAGGAGTCAGCTGAGAAACAATGCCATGCTCTCTCAAGTATTCATCAAATTCAGTACTCAAACATTCACCTCCACGATCTGATCGAAGAGCTTTAATACTCTTTCCTATTTGATTTTCTACTTCAGATTTAAATTCTTTGAACTTTTCAAAAGATTCATGTTTGTATTTCATCAAATACAAATACCCAAACCTTGATTTATCATCAGTAAAGGTAATAAAATAATGAAAACCCCCTCTAGCCATTTCTTTAAATGGACCACATACATCACTATGTATTAGCTCCAAAATATTTTCAGCTCTTAGCCCTTGTCCAACAAAGGGTGATCTCGTCATTTTGCCCTGAAGGCAAGATTCACAAGTTGGAGTAGGCTCAGAGCCCAATGAGGATAAAATCCCCATTTTCTCCAATTTTGCAATGCTATCTTCTGCAACATAACCTAATCTTAAGTGCCAAATATATTTTGAATTTTGAGTTGATTTTCATCATGGCATTACATTCTTTTAGATTACTATACTCTGGACAGTGGAAACACTTTCCTGCTGGCAGTGGAAACACTTTCCTGCTGGTAGTGGAAACACTTTCCTTTACCTTTGTCAACTTTGATCTTTGTTTTTCTTGTTTGGCTATCTTCTTGGAAGGACCAGGAATCTGAGGTTTCTTTTTCTTATTGCATCTTCTTCTGCCTTCTTCTTGTTGGACTTTCCAGCAGAAGAAGATGCAATCAAAGCTACCTCTTTTCCTTTATTGCCCGGCATATTCTTTTGGGCAATAACCAGCATTTTGAGTAAACCAGCTAAGGTGCATTCCTGTTTAGTCATATGGAAATTTGTCACAAAATTCCCAAAAGACTCAGGAAGGGATTAAAGGATCAAATCCGTCTGTAGTTGGAAATCCATGTTGAAGTCAAGATGTTCCAACTACTTAATCAGCCGAATCATCTTGTGGACATGATCCCCAACATTCTGTCCCTCATGCGGAATAGCTGTCTAGATATCTCATACCTAGCATTCCTGCTATGCTCACCATATAACTCTTGTAGGTGAAGGAGGATCTCACTCACACTCTGCATGTTTTCATGCTGCTTCTGTAACTCATTACTCATGGAAGCAAGCATGTAACACTTAGCTCTCATATCATGCTCCTTCCACTTGTCCAAAGTTTCATGTTCCTCTTGTGTGGCCTTTGGAGGTAAGGGACCAGGAACATTTGAATCTAGAACATATCCTATATGTTCAAGGTTCAAGACAAGTTTCAAATTTCTTAGCCAATCAGAGAGATTAGGTCCTGTCAACCTATTGCGATCAAGTATGCTTGCAAGGATATTGGATGGTGGTGGTTGTTCTGTGCTCATTATTATCAAAAAATTAATTGCAGAAATAACCAGATTAATTAGTAAATGTATCATGTAATTAACTAAAATGATTATGGTCTTTTAATCAAATTGGTCCTCCCACTAACTTAGCGAATCCTACACTTCCAAAGTAGAAAACGAAAATCCTAGTTGGATGGATTTCTAGTGGGTGATTGAATTCTTATAATTCTATTGATCATCCTCAGGTACATCCATTATTGGAATTACAATAAACTATAAGTGAGCAACTCCTTGCCCATCACATCTCATGTGAGGTTCAATCCTTTACCTAGCCCCTAATGCTCAAAATCTCAGGTACATCCATTATTAACTTATCTTGCATTAGTTAAGTTGATCCCATTGAGCCAGTAATTATGCAAATAATTTTAATGTCCTCAGGTACATCCAATATTGGCCACTAAACCATTTACATATTTACAACATCTCATGCTTAACAATTATTCTTAAGAAAATCTCTTAAATTATTTGCATCTTATGCAACTATTTAAAATTTCTTAAAATAATTGCCCCAATGGAGGGCCTATGTTATAATTACTTTAATTATAGCATTTTCAACTTAATCGTTTGTTTGGAAGATTTTATGGTCATTCTAATTACTATTAAGGTCTCACTTTGCACATTATCCAATTAGCATGCATATATCGTATAATAGCATACATTCCCATACATCTCATGCATTCATGGATAAGCAATAAATATGGTATGATCATGGACTTTCTAAGGGATTCAATTCTGAGCCACCAAGAATTGAATCAGGGCATTCCTGGGTGCATTTCATTCATTCATTCATTTTACAAGAGTTGCTGAAGGAGTACATAATTAACACTTGATCTTGAATTCCTCCCACTGGTCCCACCAATGCTCTTGACCTCCTTGAACTTCTTGCAATCCAATATTACATGGTAATTCTTGGCATACCAAGGCGAATTTACAAGAACTGAAATAAATGAAATTAAAACCCAAAAATTATTACAAACTTAATAATACATGCCCAAAATAAATTAAAATAAATTAATTAATTTACAATCCCAAAGAAACATAAAAGAAATAAATCCAATCACATTGGTCTTTTTTAGTCCATGATCATCTATCATGCATATCACTATTTAACAATTAAATAAAACATACATACTTAAATTAAATTGAATATCTCATATTCAAATTAAAAACCCAGATTTGAATATGATTCAAATAAATTTAAAAATTTAGATTTGAATCTCATTCAAACAAATTTAAAAATTCAGATTTGAATCACATTCAAACAACTTTAAAAATTCAAATTTGAATCACATTCAAACATTTTTTAAAAAATCAGATTTGAATCACATTCAAACATTTTTTAAAAAATCAGATCTGAATTTTATTCAATGAATTTTAAAAAATCAGATTTAAATATGATTCAAACAACTTTAAAAATTCAGATTTGAATCACATTCAAACAACTTTTAAAATTCAGATTTGAATCACATTCAAACAATTTTTAAAATTATGATTTGAATCATAATTTAATTGTGTGATTACAATTACTAATTAAACACTTTAATTAGTTAAAGAATAGGCCTTAGATCATACAACAATTGCAGAATTAAAACCCAAACCTTGAACCACCCATGGTAGCCAAACCATGCGCACCATTGATGGAGTTCATCAAGCATGCCGCCACACCTCTTGATCCAACCAGCAATGGATCAATCATCTCATGATCAAATCACACAATTAAATCATATAATAAACAATCTAAATGACAAATATAGTGGCTCTGATACCAATTGAAGGAACGGAAGCGTGAAAAACACAAGTTTATACCATTGAATTAAAAAATTTTCACCTAGGGTCACATGCATCATGCAAGATTTATTTTTATCTACTTGATTTCAATGATAAACAACATATTAAAACTCTTTTAATATGTTTTTTGGATCTGTATTTGCCATTTAAAATTTTAAAATTAATCAGATTAATTTTAGAACCCTAGATTATATCAAGAACGATTACACTAACCTCTTGATGCACTGCAGCGTGTCTACGCCTTTGAGATTCGTCTTCAGGATACCAGATGTTGTCCCTCTAGCTTGTCCACACCAAGAACACCTATGGCAGCCCTTGAACAGCTTCTAAAGCCTTTTCTATTAATTAGAAATTCAAGTTCTGCCTTTTAAGAGATTAGAGATGTAAACAGGACACTAGAAACAATTTCTAGTGTTCTTAATTCAAGAGATTGATGGCTAATCTCTTTGAATTGATGAGAGATGAAGAAGAATAGAGGGAGGGCTGCAAAATGGCGTGACCAAGGAGTGTGGCTGCTGGTTGTATTTTATTTTCTCATAACAACACTTAAATAGCTAGGTTAACACATTAAACCCTTGCCACATGTCACCCTTTGATTAGCTCTAGGTTTAAGTGACCCAATCACATTGTGCCAAGTGTCAAACCTATATGTAATCTTGATTTTAATCATCTTACATGATTAAAAAACATTTGGCAAGCTTATGTGTTATGCAATGTGTCACCATCTCATGGTGCCACGTGTCACACTGCAAAATGACCAAAATGCCCCTGTGTCTTAATTTTGAGTTCTCAATCCAAAATAATTATTTTTCTTCTTCTAATTAATTTATATCAAATATAAATTAATTAATTAATCTCTATTAATTAATTTCTCATTAATTAAATTCATATTTAAACACTTTAAATATAAATTTAACTTATAGTATACATCCAATAATCTAGATTTGGTTTCAAGTCATGCTAGGGACTTTGCAAACTAATTACAAACCAAACCTATTTAATTAATCAATTAAACTCTTTAATTAATTAATTAAATCATATTTAATTAGGTGATAACTTGTGTATGTGTGTGACTTACTAGGCTCATCACTAATTGGCAATGAGACATGATATCAACTCTTAATATCATCAGAACTCTTTCTTACCATAAATGATTTCTCTAAATCATTTTATGAACCTCATAGACCATGGTTAACACCTAGCATAGCATGCCATGGCCACCCAATTAGTAATAAGGTTTACCTTAAATGAACCTATAATCATATGTTACCATGCACTAGAATCTCTCTGTTACAAAATCCCAACTCAAGCTGGAGTCATGGTTTATGTCAAACTCCATTTGCTATGAATATTATGTTCTCTTTTAATTTCAGTTCTTGATTAAAAAGATTTTCTCATCAGAAACTCTTTTCTGAATAAATCTATATGTCCGGGCCAGGACCATGAAACATCAAGAACAATTAAATGAACATAGGATTTTATATCTATTTACTTAGAGGAACAGATTCCATCTTGATCAACACCTACCTCCATATATAACTAGTAGGAGCCAACACATGCCCATATACTCATACACAGTACAAGTATGAAAGCAGTATCAAACTCAAACTACCTATATACAAGATAACTGTGCTATCTCAGGTCTAAAGATTATATGCAATGATATGATTTATGAAAAAAACATTGACAAGAGTAAACTCCATGTGCTTATCATAAGTGTCACTGATTCGGCCTACTTATCATTTATAAGTGCCTATCATGTTTGTTATATGGCATGAGACTCACCATTCGATCTTATTTATATCTCATATAAATAACTTGGGAACAAACATGAATACAATCTTTCTGGATAAGTCATGTCCTTATTATGAAGTATCCTCGATTGTGAACCTATTTATGATACTTCGTGCTAGAAATATTGTCACTCATATTCTTAACAACTTAAGAATAATATTTCTAACAAAATATCAATGGACCTTTTCTATTACACATAAATATATTATGTAAACGGAAAAGTGGAAATGCCTTTTATTAATAAAAATATGTGCAAGATACATACTAAATGATATGCTCTAGGGCATACTACTAACAATTACTTAGCTGCTTCATCTCATGTGCTAAAATCTTTATGGGTTCTTCTTCATAGGAAAGGTTTGGATTTACCTCAATCTCTTCAACTAATAGAACATGAGATGGGTCAAATCTGTACCTCCTTAACATGGACACATGGAAGACACTATGTATCCTTTCTAGCTCTAGAGGTAATGCCAATAGATATGCCAAAGGACCCACTCTTTCCAGAACCTCATATGGTCTGATAAAGCAAGGGCTCAAATCCCCTTTTTGCCAAATCTCATAATCCTCTTCCAAGGAGAAACTTTAAGGAATACCTTATCACCCACTGCATATTCAATATCTCTTCTCTTCAAATCAATATAGGACTTTTGACGGTCTAATGCAGCCTTGAGTTGATCTCTGACCAATATGATCTTTTCTTCTGTTTGGTGAACAATTTCTGGGCCAATCATCTTTCTTTCACCTACTTCATCCCAGCATAGGGGAGTTATACACTTTATACCATACAAAGCTTTATATGGAGGCATCCCAATGCTTGATTGATAGCTATTGTTATAAGCAAACTCAATCAAAGGCAAGTATGTATCCCAACTACCTTCAAACTCAATCACACAAGCTCATAGCATATCCTCCAAGATCTGAATTACCCTTTTAGACTGGCCAACTGTCTGTGGGTGGAATGCCGTGCTGAAGTTCAATCATTTTCCTAGGGCTCTCTGAAGACTACCCCAGAATTTAGAAGTGAACCTAGGATCTCTGTCAGATACAATCGATAGTGGCACTCCATGCAGCCTTATAATCTCATCTATGTACAATCTAGCCAATCTCTCTAAACTATAGTCCATCCGGACTGGTAGAAAGTGAGCAGACTTGGTCAGTCTATCAACTATAACCCATACTGCATCATGACTATTCTGTGTCCTCAGAAGTCCCATAACAAAATCCATAGTTATCAGTTCCCATTTCCACTCTGGTACTAGTAATGGATGTAATAAAACAGCTGGTACTTAATGTTCTGCCTTCACTTGTTGACAAGTTAGCCATTTGGAAACAAAATCAGTTACATTGCTTTTCATATCCATCCATCAGCAATGCTCTTTCAGCCCTCTAAACATTTTAGTTCCACCAAGATGCATAGCAAAAGGAGACTCATGTGCTTCCTTCATAATGATCTGTCTCAATTCCACATCATTAGGAACGCACATTCTACCCTGATGTAGCAATAAACCATCATCTCTCACAGAGAATTCAGGTTTCTTTCCCTGCTGAACTTCTTTCAGTAGCTTTTGATATTTTTCATCATTCTGAGCAGCCGTTCTGATCTGATCAATCAACACTGGCTGTACATGCCATGCAATTACTGTCTGTCCCTCGTCATCAATCTCCAAACTGGTATGCTGTGCTTTCAACTCATGTACCATGGACAAAGGAGAAACTCTGTGACTTGCCATAGTCTTGCGACTTAAGACGTCAGCCACCACATTTACTTTCCCTGGCTGATAGTCTATTAAGCAATCATAGTCTTTAATCAGTTCTAACCATCTCCTTTGTCTCAAATTCAATTCCTTCTGGGTGCCCAAGTACTTCAAGCTCTTGTGATCTGTGTAGATATAACACTTCTCCCCATATAAGTAATATCTCTAGATCTTAAGAGCAAATACAATAGCTACTAGCTCCAAGTCATGTGTCGGATAGTTCCTCTCATGCGGTTTCAGCTGGCATGATGCATAAGCAATGACATTCCGATGTTGCATCAGTACACAGCCTACCCATTGTGAGAACCATCACTATAAACTGTGTATTCTTTACCCGGGGTAGGTAAAGTAAGGACTGGAGCTTCAGTCAAACATCTCTTCAACTCATCAAAACTTTGCAAGCATTTATCCGTCCACTGAAATTTCACATCTTTTCAAAGCAGCTTAGTCAGTGGAGAAGCTAACATAGAAAACCCTTTCACAAATCGATGGTAATATCCAGCTAAACCTAGAAAATTGCGAATTTCTATGATATTCCTGGGTGGCTTCCAATTAAGGATAGCTTCTACCTTGCTGAAATCTACCTTGATCCCTTCAGTTGACACAACATGTCCCAAGAAAGAGATTTCTTTCAGGCAAAATTCACATTTCGATAATTTGGTGTATAGCTGTTTCTCCCTTAAGGTCTGTAGCACAATCCGCAGATGTCTGTCATGCTCCTCTGCATTCCTCAAATATATCAAAATATTATCAATAAATACCACCACAAACTGGTCGAGATATGGTCTGAAG
This sequence comes from Hevea brasiliensis, assembly GCF_030052815.1. NCBI lineage: Eukaryota > Viridiplantae > Streptophyta > Magnoliopsida > Malpighiales > Euphorbiaceae > Hevea > Hevea brasiliensis. Next base: position 79,511,461 of record NC_079493.1, on the reverse strand, counting down.
ATAGTGTTCATCAGATCCATAAAAGTAGTTGGAGCATTAGTTAACTCGAATGGCATTACTAGATAGTGGCCATATTGAGTTCTGAAAGCAGTTTTTGGAATACTTTGCTCTTGCACTTTCAACTGATAATAACCAGATCGCAAATCAATTTTGGAGAACACAGCTGCACCCTTCAACTGATTAAACAGATAATCAATGCGAGGCAATGGATATCTGTTCTTTATTGTCTCCTTATTCAACTGCTGGTAGTCAATACATAAGCGGAGAGTGCCCTCTTTCATCTTAACAAACAATACTGGCACTCCCTAAGGTGACACACTAGGGCGGATGAAGCCCTTTTTAAGTAGTTCTTGCAACTGTACCTTCAACTCCTTCAATTTTGCTGGTGCCATTTTGTATAGTGTTATGGAGATTGGATCCACACTAGGCATAACATTAATCTCAAACTGCACTTCTCTTTCTGGATGTAATCCTGGCAATTCATTAGGAAACACATATGAAAAAGTCATATACTGTAGGGATATCTCTCAATGCTGGACTCCCCACTTGGGTGTCTACCATATGTGCCAAGTATGCTTCACACCCTTTTCTTATCATTTTTCTGGCTAGTGCAACAGAAATGATGTTTGATGGCAATAGCTGCCTCTCCCCATGTATTACCACATCACTATATTGAGGGAGACCAAAAGTGACTGTCTTCAGTCTACAGTCAATCATGGCATGATGCCTAACTAACCAATCCATGCCTAAGATGATATCATAATCTCTGAAGGGCATTTCAATGAGATCAGACAGAAAAGTATGTCCTTGGATCACCAAAGGACAATCCCTATACATTCTATTGACCTTGACCTCTTGTCCTAACGGACTTATTACTAGCACCTCAAAGTCCATTTTTGTACATGAACAATAATGCAATCAATGATGCTAGCACTCACATAGGAGTGGGTAGAACCCAGATCAAATAACACAAACACATCTTGATTAAAAGTTGAGAAGGTACCAGCCACAATATCAAATGTCTCAGCCTCTTCTCTTTGTCTCATTGCGACTCGATCAAGCATCGCCTTGCTCTCGATCGATTCATCAGTGCCTTGGATGCTCGATGGACTACTCAGGACACCCCTTACCCGTACAAGATACCCGAGTAAGTAATGCCACCTGGTGTACCGGCACACTCTAATATTCCTCAATTAATTTAGACAATGCTTTTGCATATAATTTATGAAATACAATTTATTTAAACCATTTATCAAAAGTATCATTCATTTAAGGTTCCGAAAATTTTTAAGAAAATCCGGCGGAGTACCGGCTAAAAATGGAGAAAACCGTTCTTCGGAACCTATTAAAAACACTTCCAATATTTTTATTTCATCATCTCAAACTCCAATATCCAAAATCTCAACAATATTTCTCAAACATCCATTATCAACACCAAACTCAATATCATGATTTCCACATTTCAATTTCCATTTTCATTCATCATTCACATGTGATGTTCGCATGTAAATCATAAGTAAACATCTACTTTTCCATTAACAAATACAATTTTCATAATTTACATAAACATCAAAATATATTACATGAGTTCAAATACATATGAGAAAATACAAATCTGCTACAAAATATCAAAATGACAAAATGACTCCTAGTGCCCTACCGATGCACTGCAGGTAGTGAGGCGACACGGACATCGAGCGTAATCGGATGGACTCACCATGCGTGGTTCATCGGGCTCACGATCGCGATCTCCAGTACCTACACGTGGCAAAAGCAACGCGCTAAGCAATAATGCTTAGTGGTGCAATAATATAATAGAAGAAAATAGCAAGAAAATAAATGTGTATACAATGTGTATGCTTTCTTTGTTTGATCTTGGTATATTCGTTAATTCATTAACTTTGTTCACTTTTATTCATTTCATTGCCCCAAGTAACCTACACTAGACGACTGGATTGGATAACGGGTAAACTGGCGCTGGGTACCTAGTACCTCGGGCCATCACACCATCGGTCACATATGCATCTCCCGGTGTGCAACAGAACAACTAACAAGTCAGAATAATATCGTGCACAAGGCCAAGTCTCAATGCAAAGTCAGAATGGCTAAAAGCCATGAAATCACAGAATGGCATTTTTGCCATGTGCAGTACTGCTAACTGAACCCTATTGGCATGCCAAACTATCCAAACCAATCTTGTTAGGTATACTAGGACATTTGAAACTCTTAAATTCGTCAATTTGTGAATTTCAACTTTTTTGGTGTTACTATTCATCATTGGTCAACAAAAATGTTGACTTTTAGAATAAAAATGTGTACATTGACTTTGGCACTCCCAACATACCACATTTGGTGTTTAAAACTTGTTGGCATTAAGTGTTAAAACCATTCCAAAGTGAAACTCAAAACTAGCAGAATTTTCAGTTTTGGGAAGTCAAGTTCACTGTTCCATTGGACACTGTTACTGTTGGAATTTGAAGAAATGTAAAACATGAAAGTTGTTCCTTATTTTGTCTAGTTGAATTTCCTTTTTTGAATCACTCCATTTGGAGTTTTGTAGCTCCAGATATGACTAAAAAACCCAGGCTGTCCGGATATGCAGTCTGCAGAATTTTACCATATCTACAGTGCATGAACAGTGACTTGAATCACTTGGTTGAATGGGTTCTGGCCATAATTTGGGGTAGGTTCCTTCATGAAAGTTGTTTGTCTATGTCTTAACTTGTTGCTACAAAAATTTCAGACCAATTGACCAAATCTACAGTGACTTATGGCCAAATGAACAGTTACTGTTCATTTGGTCAAATTCTGCAGAGGCAGTTTCAGGGTTCCGGATTGTGGCTGAGTTTTGACCCTTTTGCTTTGGTCTTTCGGGCATGGTTTCTTCAGCAAAAATGTGCCATTATAAGCCTAGTTTCATGTCCAATTGGCCAAACACCAATTGGACTACCACTGCCCAAGTTATGGCAGTGCAAAGGGACTGAATTTTCAGTCCCTATGCTGCTGTCCTAGGCAGCCTGCAATCCTCACTTTGCAATCTCATTTTTCTGTCCCATTTATGGTCAACACATCTAAAATGGTCACTAATTGACCATTACAATGTGCCCTAACAATTTCCTAAGCCAAGTCACACTTTCACCTTTCCAAACCCTAATTCAATTTCATGTTTTATACAATTTACTTTAGTTAGCTTTTAATTCATTATGCTTGTGTTTATAAACTTCTAACATGATTCTAGCTCACTTCAAGCTCATCAAAACACTCCCTCCTATTCCATAGCTAGGGCAGCCAAAATTCATGTTTCATACACATGAGTTTTTGCTCATTTAAATTACAATTTCTCATCCATTACAATCCTAAATCATGGAATTAAGGAATTTTAACTACATATATGCACTAACCTTGATTAGGGCAGATTTTTCCCACCTCTAAACTTCACTTTCCTTCACTTTCTAGGCTGCCAAAAGGTTGTTTAAGGTGTGGGGACAAGTTTTAGTGAAGAGTGTTTAAGGTTTAGTAGTGAAACAAAGAGAAAAAGAGAGCTTTGGTGGAGCTTTCATGGTGGAATGGTTATGGAAATGGAGAGCTACGGGTGTGTTTTTGTGGGAGTGGTGGCTGCTGGAATTTTTGGTTCTTTTGGTGTTCATTTAGTCTCTTTTATTGGTTAATCAAATAATGGCTTAATGGTGATTGGTAGAAAATTTTAAATGACATCACATTATGTCATAAATGGGCATTTTATTGCATTTTCTTTTCTTTCCTCCACTACTCATTTTCAATTTAATTTCTAGCAATATTTCTTCATATTTTATGTCATATTAATTATTTACTCAACTGGACAAGTCGGCCAAAAATCACCTCGGAAGGCGAAATGACCAAAATGCCCTCCGTTTGGCTTAACGGGTCAAAATTGTCTGTACCGATTGAAAAATTTTTCTAAATATTTTCTTGGCATTTTAATGCCATAGGAACCTCAATTACCCTTTTCTGGAGTCCCAAAAATTATTTTATAATTTTTCCCCCGGGTCTAGGGCTCCTCGTTGCGAGAACCGCAACTTCCCTCCGGTTACCCATCGCTAGGGCACCGGCTCATTTAACTCGGTTGTATTTTATTTCTAAAATTTTTACTAAATTTTTCTTATTAATATTTGAGTTAATTTTGGTCCCTCACTTAAGTTTAATTATTTTTCCGGACGTTCTAGCTGTCCGGACCGACACCGGTCACCGGAACAATAGAATGTACGGAGTGGTTACCGGGAGGGTGTTACACTACCTCTACCCCTGCCTCTACCTCTGCTAAGTGGTTGTGAACCTCTGGTGGTAGGATTCTGAATTGACCCTTCTGCAGTAGTAGGAGGTGGCCCAACTCTATGGCTACTGGTGTAATCTTTAGCAAAGTGTCTTGTGTCTCCGCAGTTATAACAGGCTCCTGTGGCCTTGTAGCATACCCCACCATGATTTCTACCATAAGTTTCACATTGACAGCGAGGGTAGGAACTTTTGGTAATCTGCTGACCAGATGGAGGAGGTCTCTATCCTGAAAATCTTCCTCTACTTGACTTTTTACCACCCCTACTTTGTCCCCCAAAGTTCTTTCTCTTTCTAGGAGGACCACTGGAACTCTAATCTACTGACTTCCTCTCTTTCTCTTTTTCTGTCTTCTCTTATTTCTTTTTCTCTGGGGCCGCTTCTAACTCAATTCTTTCTAATTTAAGTGCTTGAGAAATAAGCTCAGAGAAGTTATTATGTTTGAATCCGACCACTTGTAGACTGAGACTAGGCTTCAAGCAGGTTTTAAACCTCTTACATCTTTCCCTACTGGTAGAAAGGAGACTTCCTACATAGTGGCTCAGGTGGGAAAACTCCCTTTCATATTCTGCCACTGATCTACTTCCTTGTTTCAGACTTAAAAACTCCTATAGCTTCTAGTCCACATAGGCATCTGGGACATATTTTTGTTTGAACTCTCAAAGAAAATCATCCCAGGTTAGCACTGGAGGTTCCACCAAACTATGGGAATGGTTTTCCACTAGTCATATGCATCCCCCTGTAGTAGTGACACTAAAAACTCAAATCTTAGCTCTTCTGTGCAGTGAAGTTTCTTGAACACTCTATCTATTCTCTCCAATCATTGTTCTGCCTCTAGTGGATCTATTGTCCCTTTGAACTCAATAGCTCTGTATTTAATCAGCTTATCATACTGCCTAGTTGAAGGCTGTGGTTGTACCACTGGTGTCTGCAGTAGGGCTTGAGTAGGCATGTTACCAGCCATCTATTGGAACATTACAGCCATCTGCTAAGCAAGCTGAGCAGGGAACTGCAGTACTAAGGGGGCTGGTGCAGCTAATACACTCACATTTTGTGGGGCTGGGGCTTTCCCTTGTATCTCAGCCTCTATTGATTGATCAACTGAACAGTCCTCTTCTTCCATAGTCAATTAAAGGATATTATACCTTTTGAACAAATAACACAAGGAGATTTCCTCCCGTTAGTGCATATTTATAATATAATGTACTGTATGTACCAAACCATGACATTGAGCAGTTGTACTATGAAGAAAGAATATTCAAATTACAGGTCAAAATAGAATTTAAAAACTAGCTCTGATACCACTAAAACATGTCACACCTTACCCCTCTGCAAGGCATAACATGATCCTGTAGTATACCTAATGAATTACCAAACTTCGTCTACTGATAACCCATTAAATACACTACAAGGGATTTTAACCCTTTTCATATTTCTTTATTTACAGTGGTGAGCACTTTGACAGGTGTTAAAATTAATTTTTTTTTAACTGAAGTGAAACCAAATAACAAATCTGAGCATCAGTAATTTTTGTAAAAATTTCGGTAGAGTGCCGTCTATATTTTGAACAAAACAGTTCTTCAACAACCCTGTAAAAAGCACTTTCAATATATTTGTTCAATCCCAAACTCCAATAATAGTTCAACACAAATAAATTTTCTCAACATTTGTCAAAACTCAATTCAACATTAATTTCCAGTAGTTTCAAAAGCTGAGATAAGAGAAATATTATAACATTTTTATGGGCCAAAATAATTTATAACTTTAATTTACAACTGCTCAAGACTAAGTACACTATATATATACAGTTCACATATATTATAATAAAAACTACAAAAAAAGTGGTATACTCAATATACTCAGAAGAATTCCAAAATGTAGCACAAGCAGCCTACTCTGCTACTCTGTTTGTCTATCTACCTGTGACAATAATAAAAAAGCTATCGCTGAGCCAATGTCTCAGTGGTGCACAATATTAAGAAAATGAAATTTAAAACCATAACCCATAAATCATATAAACTGTGAATACTTAAAATCATAGTTAAATTCAACAGACAGAGAATGCCATAAAGAAATAAACTCTATTTCAAAATGTCCCAATGAATATCAATAAATCACACACACAGCTTAATCATGAATCCAAAGTCCAATTCATCCTAAAAGCCAATGGCTAATGAGGAATAACATCGCTAGCTAGCAATTATATGAGTACTCATCCTATTCGTCCTCAACTGACGCACACCTCAACACTTCAGCCAGAGAGGGAATTCAAAGCCAATTCGTCCCACTAGACAAGCTAGTGAGGAATTCAATCAAATATACATGATAGCTGCAGTTTCAAACCATTTGCAATATTTTCCAAGCAATAAGTATCCATTAAATATCATGCAAACAAATTTTCCACAATTTAAGCAATAACATACAAATTGTCATAATTTATTTCAATTGAAAATTCAAAAGAAATAACTGTTGTGCACAAACCTCTGATGAGTAGCCTCTTGGCCTTGACTCAGTGGTTCTTTCCCCTTCCTTGAGTCTTTGCTAACTGAAAAACACAATTTAAAGTGTTTCAGTACTCATTTAAATTGTGTATTTCAGTACTCATTTAAATTGTTTCTAACAATAAGGTTCAATAATTAAATTTATTTAATACTATTGCTTTCATTAGTCAACCTATAATGTTGACCTTTGATGCACTCTAGGGGAATAAATTTTAATGTTACCAATATGTCACATTTTATAGTCCTTTAGTATTGGTATATGTTACCAATTACACTTTCAAGTGTATGGCATTTTATTACAATTTATCGGGTTTTGGTATGCTATTTTGACCTAGCTGGATGACCTAGTTTCCTCAATTTTTGGGTTCTGATTAGAATTGCAAACTTGTAGATCTATGTCTTATTGAACTTTTGCCACAAATTTTAGGTCATTTGGAGTTTACTAGACCAAGTTATGGTCATTTCACCAATGCTGGACAGATGGCACTAACATGGCAAACTTAGGTCATTTTTAGGTCATTTCCAATTCTGGCAGTTTTTATACCCGAACTTTTGCAAGCATTTTGACTTACTTATGGTCATTTTTGGGTTTTGTGATCTCCACAAAAGATGTAGCCCTATGTCTAATCTTTCCAAAGGTATAAATTTCAGGTCATTTGGACCTATTTTGAGTGAGTTATGGCCAAAATACTGACTGCTGTTCAAATGGTTAATTTTCAAGTTTGCAATGTCACCAATCCGGATTTGGTTAATTTTCATGTCACTTTCTGGATAGAATTTAGGTAGGCTTCCAACATGAAAGTTGGCACATTTTGTGCCTAGTTTCACTTTCAATTGGCCTCATACCAATTGGAGTTACACACTTAGGGTTATAGGCTCATTTGCATACTGCCCTTTACATGTCTCTCAAACATCAATCCAATTATACATTAACCTTGTTATAAGTCCACTTCTCTACCAAATTTTGAATTGGTACTAACAATAACCACTCAACACTTCACATTTAGGTCAACTTGGGCAGAATATAATAACTCACAATACATCAATTACAGCTCAGAATTTCAAAGTCCAATTTCAACAATACATACACATGAATACCTCTCATTAACACATCTAATTTCCCATCAATAATCTCATACACATTCTGCCATCCTTGGTACCATAATTTACTAAACTATTTCATGAATTTAACACTCTACCGTGCATCACAAGGCTGCCCAATTGCTCATATACATCAAGCTTCCCAATTTCAATACATAATCTCACTTTACAATCATAATTCACACATATACATAAAATATATTGGTTAAAACATCTTATGACATTAATCAACATGATTTTCCCATCAATTACATGTAAAAGCAAGCTAAACACTTTGAACTTCTCTGGCTTTCGGAAATGGAACATCACCCTAACTCATCAAACCTCAACATTTCTTCCATAAATCAACTCACCACAACACCCACACAAACTTTAATGAAGAAAAGGAGAGGAAATGAGCACTTACTTAATTTGAAGCTTGTTAAAAACTTATCAAAACCCTTCCTTCTTGCTGCCAATCTCTTTACCAAGTTGTGTAGGCAAGCTTTAATGAAGAAGTTGAGGTGAAATGAGGGCTTGAATGGAGGTGCATGGTGGTTGTTCATGTTTCGGCCATGGAGTTTCCATGGAGTTCCATTCAGCCATTGTTTTGAGAGGTTGAAGATGAATTCATCTTTTGTCCCAAATGGCTTTTACATCTGTCCACTTAAAGGTTTATTTAATCCCATAGTGCTCCACTAATCATCCTAAGCATTATAATAATCAACTTTAGTTAATTTCAATTACACCCCTTAGATTTCCTTTATTTATTCTATGTATTTGACTTCTAATTTTTATGGCATTTTGAAAGTTTAATATCATTTGTTTTTAATGGACATTTAGGTCAAAAGCCAACTCGGGGTGTTAAATGACCAAAATGCCACTCTTCAGGTTGCATTTTGAATTTTCGGTAACACCGATTTTTATCAGTTTCTCGATTTTTCATTTTTCTTTGTACTAATTGATTAATTTTTCTTTGACATTTCTAATATCATTTATACTTCAATAGATGTTTATTTAAGTCTTAAAAATATTTCCCAGGGTTCCCCGTGGTCCAGGGCTAGTCAACGATCCTCGCCACAACTTTCCGGTGCGGTCACCCATCGCTATGGTTTTTGGCTCGTTTAACTTAATCGCATTTCATTGCTCTTATTTTTCCTTTGTTTTTCTTGTATTTTTCTCTATTGTATTTCATTATTTAATGTCTCCTCACTAATATTTAAGTGTAGTTCAAGGCATTCTAGCTGTCCGGACAGACACCGGTCACTGGAACAGTAGAACGCACTACCAAATAAGGGGTGTTACAGGAAGTATGGCCAAACAGTGTTTACATCTTGGCTAATTTGATAGGTAAAGTTAAGGCACCAGTTTTGAACCTAAAGAAAGGTTCATGAAATCATTTAATACATAAAATGTAAATTACCTAAATGGTTTTGCTAAACACATAAGTCATATAAAATACACTTGGGACCTATGTTCCCATTATTAATGACATGAAAATGGTATAAAACATAGATAGTACATAAAATGAGACAATAACATAATATGAATCCTTAATAGTACATAGTATAAAATAATAAAACAATAGGTGTTTAATAATACTAATTTACCCAAAGTATACCTAGACTTATTTATACAGCTTGGATCGATTGGTATACCAATTAGGGACTACAGATTGCAGTACTGCCTACGGGAATTATCATTGATAGATAATATATGTCTGATACGGTTGTTCTACAGGCTTTATGTCTGCCAGTTGGCCATTATGCCTATTATGATTTATGGCTTCATGCCTGCCCGCTGGCCTTGTGCCTGACATGACAGACGTATACATGTTAAACATACGAGTGTTTAACTTGTATACTCCCGTATATCCAGTCTTTATAGTTTGTTATAGGTTACTTAGGCACAGATTTGAGTAACAAGCTTTAAAATTAAACAATTACATGAAGAGATCACTGATATGAATTTAATAAGACTAAATATAAGATAAATAACCAGAAAAGATCCTAATAATTATAATTACTCCCAAAGTTTATTAAATGTGTAAATGTCCCAAATTTTATGAAATTTACATAGAATAATTATTTTTAATTATTTACTTACTTTTACTTTAATTTATGCACTACTAAGCATTATGCTTAGCGTGTTGGTTTTACCATAAGTAGGTACAGGAGACCAACAGCAGCAGCAGTAGTGCCTACATAGGATTTGGGATCAGATCTGCCATTGTGTGGTTGTCACCTCAGCAGTCTAATTTTGGTAGGGCCCATGTGTATTTGGTTTTGTATTTTGCTCATTGTACATAAGTAAATGATGCAAATCATTTTGAGATTGTAAATAACTTGTAAATTATTGTATAAGAGTTTTATATGAATGAAATGAAGTATTTATTTTACTTGAAATGATTATGAATAACGATGTGATGATTATTATAATGACATGATATGACATATGGAAATGTGAAATGAATTGTTTTTAACAGGTAAATAATGGAACCTGCCATATGCTAAAATAACAGAGGAGACTCTGTCTGGGTCTCCACAAAAATAAGATGTGATAAAAAAAAATTCAAGATATGGGATAATACAAATACATAGAATTTAATTTAATATGGTGTAAGACAAGACAAGATAGGGTGCTCCGGCATCGAATGTGGTACGCCTTGCTCAGCTATTCTATAGACGGATAAGGAGTGTCACATTTAGTAGTATTAGAGCAAAGGTTTAGGCGTTCCTAGGCATAGATAGATAGAAAGAGATAGTGTATATAACAGGGATGGGCCTTTATATAGGAGTCGAGGTGACACTAATGCAGATATATTCTCTTATCTATTTTATAGGATCAATGGTGTCACACCTTATCCCTGGTAAGGCATGACAAGTTCCCGTAGCATACCTAATGAAATACCGAACTCCACCTACCAATAACCCATTAGTTATGCTACAAAGGATTTTAAAACAAATCATAGCTTTTTGCCTTATCAATTCTTTTGCGGAAAACTGCATGAGAATAGTTAAAATTCCATGTAAACATTAATTGGAAATAATGATAGTAAAAGTTACATTTTCATAAGTCTCAAAGTAAAATACAAAATAATTATAAACTCAAAATGTGATAGCAATGCAATGCTTTTAAATACAAACTGCTCAATGTCCGTACATCCATACATAAACTCAACTCAACTCAACTCAACTAAGCCTTTATCCCAAAAATTTGGAGTCAGCTATATGGATTCACTTTCTCCACTCTAAACGAATTTGGGTTAAATCCTCAGAAATTTGTAATGCTTCTAGATCATGTTGTACTACTCTCCTCCAAGTCAATTTAGGTCTACCCCTTTTTTTCTTTCTATCCTCTAATCTAATGTGCTCTACTTGTCTAATTGGAGCCTCTGTACGTCTATGCTTCACATGACCAAACCACCTCAATCTCCCTTCTCTCAACTTATCATTAATTGGTACCACTCCTACCTTTTCTCTTATACTCTCATTACGGACTTTATCTAGTTTAGTATGGCTACTCATCCACCTTAACATTCTCATCGCTGCAACTCTTATCTTAGATGCATATGACTCTTTCAGTACCCAACACTCACTACCATATAACATAGCCGGTCATATGGCTATATGGTAAAATTTGCCTTTCAACTTATTAGGAATCTTACAGTCACATAAAACTCCCGTGGCACGTCTCCACTTCAACCATCCGACTTTAATCCTATGACTAACATCCTCCTCACATCCCCCATCTACTTGAAGGACTGAGCCTAGATATTTAAAGTGATTACTTTGGGATAGTACCACTCCATTCAAACTAACTCCTTCCCTATCACCAGTTTGGCCTTCACTGAACTTGTAATGCATGTATTCTGTCTTCGTTCTACTTAACTTAAAACCCTTTGACTCATAGTACTTCTCCAAAGCTCTAGCTTTCTATTGACTCCTTCTCGTGTCTCATCTATCAGAATAACATCATCTGCAAACATCATGCACTAAGGAATACTCTCTTGTATATGTTTCGTCAATTCATCTAAATCTAATATAAAAAGATAAGGGCTTATGGCTGATCCTTGGTGTAATCCAATTGAGATCAGAAAATCTCTTATGTCCCCTGCCACTGTGCGCACAATAGTAATTGCTCCTTCATACATATCTTTCAACACTTGTATGTACCTAACAGATACCCTCTTTTGTTCTAACACATTCCATAAGACATCTCTTGGAACACTATCGTAAGCCTTCTCCAAATCAATAAAACTATGTGTAGATCTTTCTTCATATCTCTATATTTCTCCATCAAGCTTCTAATGAGAAAGATCGCTTCTATAGTTGAATGATCGGGCATGAAAACAAATTGATTGAGAGAGATAGAAGTATCATGACGTAGTCGATACTCCACAACTCTCTCCCATAACTTCATAGTATGGCATATGAGTTTAATTCCCCTATAGTTTGAGCGACTCTGTATGTCTCCCTTATTTTTAAAAATGGGTACTAAGATACTCCTCCTCCATTCATCAGGCATTTTCTTTGAGTTTAGAATCTTATTAAATAATTTAGTTAACCATGCCACTCCCATATCTCCCAAACACTTCCACACTTGAATTGGTATTTCATCGGGTCCACAGGCTTTACCCACTTTCATTCTCTTAAGTGCTTCCTTTACTTCTAGAGATCTAATCCTTCTAGTATAATTTACATTCTTTTCTATTGTTCTAGAATCTATATTCACGCTATTACTATTTTGACTATTATTAAAGAGATCATTAAAATAATTTCTCCATCTTTCTTTAATGTCCTCATCTTTCACCAACACTTTTCCTTCTTTATCCTTAGTTCACCTAACTCTATTGAGATCTTGACATTTCCTTTCTCTCATCCTTGCTAATCTATAAATATCTTTCTCCCCTTCTTTAGTTCCAAGTTTCTCATATAACTTTTCAAAGGCCTGTGCTCTTGCTTGACTAACTGCCTTTTTTGCCTTTTTCTTTACTATCTTGTATTGTTCATATGCTTTATTATTATCACATTTAGGTAATTTCTTATACCATTCCCTTTTTCTCTTCACTATCTTTTGTACTTCCTCATTCCACTACCATCTCTCTTTTGAGGGTGGTCCATGTCCTTTAGACTCTCCAAGTACTTTTCTAGCTACTTCTCTAATCTTTGATGCCATCTGTATCCACATATCATTGGCCTCCATATCTAGCTTCCATACTTTGGACTCGAGAAGCTCATTTTTGAACTTCACTTGCTTTACTCCTTTGAACTCCCACCACTTTGTTCGAGCTACACTATTTCTTTTAACCTTACTTGAATTGTTCCTAAACTTGACATCTAAGATCACCAACCGATGTTGACTTGTTAAAGCCTCTCCTGGAATGACCTTGCAATCCTTGCATAGAGCTCTATTTGTCTTCCTGGCTAAGAGGAAGTCGATTTGACTTCTATGTTGCCCACTTTTGAAAGTCACTAAATGTGACTCTCTTTTTATAAAGTAGGTGTTTGCTAGTATTAGGTCATATGCCATAGCAAAATTGAGGATGCTTTTTCCCTCCTCATTTCAACTTCCAAAACCAAAACCTCCATGAATATTCTCATAACCTTGTATATCACTTCCTACATGTACATTCAAATCTCCACCAATGAAAACATTCTCTTCATTCGGTATGCTTTGCATTAAATCATCCATATCTTCCCAAAACATTTGTTTACTCTCACTGTCTAGTCCTATTTGTGGGGCATAAGCACTAACTATATTTATTGTTTCTCCTTATAGTACTAGCTTTACTAGTATAATTCTATCTCCTACTCTTTTCATAGCTATTACTGAGTCTTTCAATGTTTTGTTTGTGATTATGTCCACTCCGTTCTTATTTCTTTCTTTTTCAGTAAACCACAATTTGTATCCTGAATTACCCACTTCCTTACTTTTCTCTCCTACCCATTTAGTCTCCTGAATGCAAGCAATATTCACCCTTCTCCTTTCCAAGGTATCCACAAGCTCCATTAATTTTCCTGTAAGTGATCCAACATTCCAAGTACCAACCCTAATCCTCCTCCTAACCTGCTCCTTCCTAATTGGTCTCCTTCTATGATATCTTCTATTGTTTTCTATGTCTATCTTGTGTTCTGTTCCACTATCTGTTCTACTATCTGTCCTATGGACTAACTTCTTTACCCACACCTATCCATGATGTGGGAACCCTTGCTCACTTAACACCACACTCGGGCGCCAACATGGCGCATCGCTTTCAGTGAACGCCCTACACCCTTGTATATTTCTCACTACACTCGGGCTCTGATGTAGTGTGTCGTTAGTAGAGGATGCCCTAACGTTTATATCATTTGAATTCATATAATAAGGTGTGACGAAATTTTTATGCTGGTTGTCACCTACCGCAACCCTCTTCCTTTATCCGGGCTTGGGACTGGCTAAGCGCAAACTACTTAGGCGGAGTTCGTACATCCACACATATAGGTACAAAATACATCAAAAGGAAATTACAGGGATATACCTATGATATATACCCATAATCAAAACCAAAATGTAGCTTCCAAGTCTATCACTTAGTAGCCTTCTCCTTTCCCTTTCCTGCGATAGCATAAATAAGTTATCGCTGAGTATATCACTCAGTGGTGCACAACTAATAATTTTAAAACTTAAAATAAAATAAAAATTGTAAAGGCATAATAAATCACACCCTTCTTAAGCATTAAAATATCACAATAGTTCTATGTTCATAAGAGCCATTTATTGGAATAACATTTCAAATGAGAAATCACACTTCATAAATCACAATTTACAAAGCATTAATGTTGCCAACATCAACACACAGTTTCAGCCATGACACAAAATTTCACGATCAGTGCCGTGTTGTACACCACGATAAAGCAATCTCAACCTCACTAACCGTTATTAATGAGAGAAAGGCTAGCTAGCTAATGAGTACTGATGTAGTCATACCCCACTAACCGTTATTAATGGGAGACATAATCAATATCAATTATCAACCCCAAGTAGCCATTACAACTGGGGAGTTCCAAAAGGGACTATCATGCTAATTGTGGTTTCAAAATAGTTTTCAAAAATTTCCCACTCAACAATCACATTTACAAACCAATAAACACATTTAAATTCATCATAATATCCATATAAAGGTGGCAACACCCAAATTTATTAAATGCAAGAGAAAAACTATATTTCAGTTAAAGTAAACTTGTTCAAAGCAAACTCATTCAAATAAACACATTCCAAACAATTTACAAGTTTAAAAATGAAGAAAAGTTTAGTTGTGCACAAACCTTCAATGCTCTCCTTTCTCTTTACTCACTATTCCTTGTCCGTTCCAACCTCTTTCTCTACTGAAAATAAACAAATAGAATGTCTCAATGTGCATTTCAATTGCTACCAAGAACTCATGAAATGAATGTCTAATGCACCCCAAATTAGCTTTGTAAATTTTAGAGAGTTTTGGTTTTGTATAGCTTGGTGCCCCAATCTTTGAACCCAATTTTTACCTAGATTCGATCATAATTTGGTGAGGTGTTCTTCATGAAAATTGTTCATCTGGGTCTTAAATTTATTTTCCTTTTTGAATCGCCTAATTTGGAGCTATGTAGCTCAAGTTATAACTAAAACACGGTTACTATTTATATTACTGTTTACCCCGCTGTTTTAGTTATGGCAGATTTAACAATCCAACTTCGTTTAGCAATTTGATCAAGTTAAGTCCATAATTTGGTGTAATGTTTTTCATACGAAATATTCTACTATGTCTTAGGTTTCCATCGGTTCAAGAATCGCCTAAATTGAAGTTTTCTAGAGAGAGTTATGGCCATGTAAAGTTTACTGTCCATATGGTCAATCTGCAAATTTCCAAATTTTCTGCAGATTTGGTGATTCAACTTTGCTTAGCAATTTGATTGGGTTAAGTCCATAATTTTGAAAGAGCGGAAGCATGAAAAACACAAGTTTAGATCATTGAAATTCAAAATTTTTCATCTAGGGTCACATGCATCATGCAAGATTCATTTTTATCTATTTGATTTCAATGATAAACAGCATATTAAAACTCTTTTAATATATTTTTGGATCTACATTTGCCATTTAAGATTTTAGAATTAACAGATTAATTCTTTAGAACCCTATATTAGATCAAGAATAAGTGCACTAACCTTTTTGATGCACTGCAGTGTATTTGGCACCTTTGGGATGCGCCTAGGATACCAGATGTTATCCCTCTAGCTTGTCCACACCAAGATCACCTATGGCAGCCCCTTGAACAGCTTCTAAAGCTTTTTCTATCAATTAGAAAATCAAGTTTTGCCATTTGAAAGATTACAGATATAAACAGGACACTAGAAATGATTTCTAGTATTTTTAATTTAAGAGATTGTTTGCTAATCTCTTTGAATTGATGAGAGATGAAGAAGAAAAGAGGGGAGATGTTCTTTGGGTGGCGGCACCAAAGAAGAACAGCAACCACACGTTTTACTCTTTCATAACAACACTTATATAGCTAGGTCATCACTTAAAACCCTCGCCACATGTCACCTTCTGATTAGCTCTAGGTTTAATTGATCCAATCACATTGTGCCAAGTGTCAAACCTATATTTAATCTTGACTTTAATCATCTTACATGGTTAAAAGACATATGGCAAGCTTATGTGTAATGCCATGTGTCACCATCTCATTGTGCCACTTGTCACCCTATGAAATGACCAAAATACCCCTGTGTCTTAATTTTGAGTTTTCAACCCAAAATAATTATTTCTCTTCTTCTAATCAATTTATATCAAATATAAATAAATTAATTAATCTCTATTAATTAATTTCTCATTAATTAAATTCATATTTAAACACTTTAAATATAAATTTAACTTATATTATACATCCAATAACCTAGATTTGGTTTCAAGCCATGCTAGGGACTTTGTAATCTAATTGCAAACTAAACCAATTTAATTAATCAATTAAACTATTTAATTAATTAATTAAATCATATTTAATTTGGTGATTATTTGTGTATGTGTGTGACTTACTAGGCTCATCACTAATTAGCAATGAGACATGATATCAACTCTTAATATCATCAGAACTCTTTCTTACCATAAATGATTTCTAGAAATCATTTTATGCAGCTTATAGACTATGGTTAACACCTAGCATAGCATGCCATAGCCACCCAATCAATAATAAGGTTTACCTTAAATGAACCTATAATCATATGTTACCATGCACTATAATCTCTCTGTTACAAAATCCAAATTCAAGCTGGAGTCATGGTTTATGTCAAACCCCATTTGCTATGAATATTATGTTCTCTTTTAATTCTAGTTCTTGATTAAAAAGATTTTCTCATCAGAAACCTTTTTCTGAATAAATCTATCTGTCCTGGCCAGGAACTTGAAACATCAAGAACAATTAAATGAACATAGGATTTTATCCCTACTTACTTAGGGTAACAAATTCCATCTTGATCAACACCTACCTCCATATATCACCCCTGCTATGTCCCCCATGGTTCTTCCTCTTTCCAGTAGGACCACTAGAACTTTGTTCTACTGACTTTCCCTTTTTTTATGTCTTCTCTAATTTCTTTTTCTCAGGGGCCACTTCAGATTCAATTTTTTCTAATTCTAGTGCTTGAGAAATAAGCTCAGAGAAGTTGTTATGCTTGAATCCGACCACTTGTAATTTGATACTGGGCTTCAAGCCGGTTTCAAATCTCTTACATCTCTCCCTACTGGTAGAAAGTAGACTCACTACATAATGGCTTAGGCGGGAAAATTCCCTTTCATATTCAGCCACCGATCTACTCCCCTATTTCAGACTTAGGAACTCTTGCAGCTTCTAGTCCACATAAGCATCAGGGACATATTTTTGTTTGAACTCTGGTAGAAAATCATTCCATGTTAGCACTGAAGGTTCTACCAGACTATGGGGAATGGTTTTCTACCAGTCATATGCATCCCCTTATAGCAGAGACATTGAATATTCAAATCTGAGCTCCTCTGTACAATGTAGCTTTTTGAACACCCTATCCATTCTCTCTAACCACTGTTCTATCTCTAGAGGATCTACAGTCCCCTTGAACTCAGTAGCCCCATATTTCATTAATTTGTCATACTGCCTAGCAGAAGACTGTGGTTGTACCACTGGTGTCTGTAGTGGGACTTGAGTAGGCACGTTACCAGCCATTTGTTGAAACATTGCAGCCATCTGCTGAGCGAACTGAGCAAGAAACTGCGGTACTAAGGGGGCTGGTGCTGCTGATCCAATGACATTGTGTAGGGCTGGGGCATCCCCTTGCACCTCAGCCTCTATTGATTGATCGACTGAACGATCACACTCTTCCATAGTCAATTTGAGGATCTTAGACCTCCTGAACAGATAACACAAGGAGATTTCCTCCCGTTAGTGCATATTTATAATGTAATGTACTGTATGTATCAAATAATGATATTGAGCAGTTGTACTATGAAGAAAGAATATTCAAATTACGGGTGAAAACATAGTTTAAGAACTAGCTCTGATACCACTAAAACGTATTTTTTTAACTGAAGTGAAACCAGATAATACATTTGAAGAATTAATAATTTCTGTAAAAATTTTGGTAGAGTGCCATCTGTATTTTGAATAAAATAGTTCTTCAAAAACCTATAAAAAAAACTTCAAATATATTTCTCAATCTCAAGCTCCAATAACCAATTAACACAATATGTTTCTCAACATTTGTCAACTCAAATCCACAATAATTTTCCAGTGCTTTCAAAAGCTGAGATAAAAGAAATATATCACAAATTTTACAAGCCAAAATAATTTATAAATTTAGTTTACAACTTTAATGTATAATTTCAATTTACAATTTTAATTTACAACTGCTCAAAACCAAGAACAATATATACATACAGTGAACATACATTACAATACAAAATGTAAAGTATAGTATACTCAATATACCCAATGAACTCTCAATGTAGCACTAACAGCCTAGTATGCTGCCCTGTCAATCTGTCTACCTGCGACAGTAATGAAAAGCTATCGTTGAGCCAATGTCTCAGTGGTGCACAACATTAACAAAATGCAACTTTAATTCATAAATCATAAGTCATATAAATAGTGGATACTTAAAACCATAGTTAAATTCAAAGACAGTAAATGTCATAAAGAATTTAAACTCCATTTCACAATATCACAATAAATATCAATAAATCACACACATAGCTTAATCATGTTCTAAAGTTCAATTTGTCCTAAAAGCCGATGGCTAGTGAGGAATAACATGGCTAGCTAGCAATAATACGAGTACTCATTCTATTCGTCCTCAACAAGCACACACTGCAACACTTCAGCCAGAGAGGGAATTCAAAGTCAATTCATCCCACTAGACAAGCTAGCGAGGAATTCGATCAATATACATGATAGCTGTGGTTTCAAACCATTTACAATGCTTTTCAATCAATAAGTATCCATCAAATATCATTCAAATAATTTTTCACAATTTAAAATAATAATATACAAATAGTCATAATTTATTTCAATTGAAAAATTCAAAAGAAATAACTGTTGTGCACAAACCTCTGAAGTGTAGCCTCTTGGCCCTAACTCAATGTTTCCTTCCCTTTTTTTAGTCTTTGCTAACTGAAACACACAATTTGAAGTGTTTCAGTACTCATTTAAACTGTCTCTAACATTAATGCTTAATAATTAATTTATTGAATACTATTATTTCCCTTAGTCAACCTAAAAGGTTGACCCTCGATGCACTCTAGGTGAATTAGGTTTAATGTTACCAATATGTCACATTTTATAGCCTTTTAGTGTTGGTACATGTTACCCAATTCATTTCCAAGTATATTGCATTTTATTGTAATTTGCCGGATTTCGGTATACTAATTTGACCTAGCCGGATGACCTAGTTCCCTCGGTTTTCGGGTTCGATCAAAACTACAAACTTGTAGGTCTATGTCTTATTGCACACGGGGAAAAATTTCAGATCATTCTGAGTTGTGTAGACTAAGTTATGGTCAATTTACCAATGCTAGACATAATGTACAAAAATGGTAACTTTAGGTTATTTTTAGGTCACGTTTGGTTCGGCCAGTTTTTGGACCTGAACTTGTGCAAGTTATTGGACTTGCTTCTGGCCATTTCTGGGTTTTGGTGTCTTCATAAGAATTGTAGATATATGTCTAACTATTCATGGTAAAAATTTCAGGTCAATTGGACCTATTTTAAGTAAGTTATGGTCAAAATACTAACTACTGCCCAAATGGTAAATTTTCAGAATTTCAAGTCACTAATTCGGATTTGGTCATTTTTCAAGTCACCTTCTAGGCAGAATTTTGGTAAGCTTCCTTCATTAAAGTTGGCACATTTTGTTCCTAGTTTCACCTCCAATTGGTCTCATACAAATTGGAGTCACACACTTAAGGTTCTAAGCCAAAACATACACTGCCCTTTTACACATTGTTCATCCTTTAGTAATTACCCATTCAACACTTAACAAGTTAACTCTTCCATGCCAATTCTGGTTGTAACATATCATTAACACATTTTACTTCACATTTTTTGTCATTTTGGTAGCTTGTAACCACTCTCAACATACACACTATAATATAGAATTTTCTAAAGTCCCATTTACGACGATTAAAGTCCCATTTACAACAATTCAACCACATGAACATACCTCATTTCCATGTCCAAATTCAAATAATTATTTATATACATATGCTGCCATCAATGACAACATAATTCAACAATATTTCATGAACTCAAACACTTCAATCTTCTTCATGAGGCTGCCACAAGTTTACACATACCCATCAACCTTCATTTGCAATTTTCAAGCTTACAAATCAAACCTTACTCATGGAATTCAACTACAATACAATCAAACATTTAAATCATCATTCAAACTACTATTTACATACAAGAATAAGCTGTTCATATTGAGGTTTCATGGCTACCAAAATGTACATCTCCATTAATTCATCAAACTTTAAAAATTCTTCCATAAATCAATTACCCACAACCTTGATTACACTTTTAATGAAACAAGAATTGAAAATATATACTTACCACTTTTGAAATTCTTCAAAACCCCACCAAAACTTAACTTTCTTGCTGCTTATCTACTGCCCAAGTTGTATAGAACAACTTTAGAGAAGGAACCTAATGGAAAATGTAGCTAGAGCATGCTTGCATGGAGCTCTCACCATGGATGGCCATGGAGGTTTTCTCTCCCTTGTTTTCGGCTGGTTTTTCCCAAAGTTGCAGATGACAGAGTTTTTCTATCCAAGGGTTGATTAGTGGTCCACTTAAGTGGTGTTAGTGGAGCACTAATTGAATAAAAGTATATTTTAAGGTTAAACTTTCTAATTTTTCACATTTTCCTCCTATCTTTTGCTATTTAGATTATGTACCACTATTTTAATTTTTCATGACATTTTCCAAGTGTAATATCATTTATTTTTAATGGAAATTTAGGTCAAAAGATAACTCGGGGTGTCAAATGACCACAATGCCCCTGTTTGGGTTGTATTCCTGATTTTTCGATAACATCGAGTTTTGTCGTTTTCTCGATTTCTCGTTTTTCTTTATACTAATTAATTAATTTTTCTTTGATATTTCTAATGATATTTATACTTCAATAAGTCTTTAATTATATCTTAAAAAATATTTTCCAGGGTTCCCCGTAGTCCAGGGCTAGTCAACGGTCCACGCCGCAACTTCCCGGTGTAGTCACCCATCGCTATGGTTCTCGGCTCGTTTAACTTGGTTACATTTCATTGCTATTATTTTTTCTTTGTTTTTCTTGTATTTTCTTTTCTTGCATTTCATTATTTTATGTCTCCTCATCCATATCTAAGCGTAGTTCTAGGCATCCTAGCTGTTTGGACAACACTGGTCACTGGAACAGTAGAACGCACTACCGAACATAGGGGTATTACAGCCTATATATAGCTAGGTCACCACTTAAAACTCGCGCCACATGTCACCTTCTGATTGGCTCTAGCTTTAATTGACCTAATCACATTGTGCCAAGTGTCAAACCTATATTTAATCTTAATTTTAATCATCTTGCATGATTAAAAGACATTTGGCAAGCTTATGTGTAGTGTCATGTGTCACCATCTCATGGTGCCATACGTCACCCTGTGAAATGACCAAAATGCCCCTGTGTCTTAATTTTGAGTTCTCAATCCAAAATAATTATTTCTCTTCTTCTAATAAATTTATATCAAATGTAAATCAATTAATTAATCTTTATTAATTAATTTCTCATTAATTAAATTCATATTTAAACACTTTAAATATAAATTTAACTTATACTATGCATCCAATAATCTAGATTTGGTTTCAAGTCATGCTAGGGACTTTGCAATCTAATTACAAACCAAACCTATTTAATTAATCAATTAAACTCTTTAATTAATTAATTAAATCATATTTAATTTGATGATTGCTTGTGTATGTGTGTGACTTACTAGGCTCATCACTAATTGGCAATGAGATATGATATCAACTCTTAATATCATCAGAACTCTTTCTTACCATAAATGATTTCTTACCACCTCATAGACCATGGTTAACACCTAGCATAGCATGCCATGGCCACCCAATCAGTAATAAGGTTTACCTTAAATGAACCTATAATCATATGTTACCATGCACTAGAATCTCTCTATTATAAAATCGCAACTCAAGCTAGAGTCATGGTTTATGTCAAACCCCATTTGCTATGAATATTATGTTCTCTTTTAATTCCAGTTCTTGATTAAAAGATTTTTCTCATCAGAAATTCTTTTCTGATTAAATCTATTTGTCTTGGCCAGGAACTTGAAATATCAAGAACAATTATATGAACATAGGATTTTATCCCTCTTTACTTAGAGGAACAGATTCCATCTTGATCAACACCTACCTCCATATATAACTAGTAGGAGCCAACACATGCCCATATACCCATACACAGTACAAGTATGAAAGCAGTATCAAACTCAAACCACCTATATACAAGATAACTGTGTTATCTCAGGTCTAAAGATTATATGCATTGATATGATTTATGACAATGCATTGACAAGAGTAAACTCCATGTGCTTGTCATAAATGTCACTGGTTCGACCTACTTAGCATGTATAAGTGCCTATCATGTTTGTCATATGGCATGAGACTCGCCATTCCATCTTATTTATAACTCATATAGATAACTTGGGAACAAACATGAATATAATCTTTCTGGATAAGTCATGTCCTTATTGTGAAGTATCCTCGATTGTGAACCAATTTATGATACTTTGTGCTAGAAATACTGTCGCTCATATTCTTAACAACTTAAGAATAGAATTTCTAGCAAAATATCAATGTACATTTTCTATTACACATAACTATATTATGTAAATGAAAAAGTGAGAATGCCTTTTATTAATAAAATATGTACAAGATATATACTAAATGATATGCTCTAGGGCATACTACTAACAATCTCCCACTAGCACTAGAGCTATTCATTACAACACCTTAGACCCATCTTCTCAAGATGTCAGTCTAACTAAACTTGTGACAAAGGCTTAGTGAATGGATCAGCTGGATTTTTTAGCTAATGCTATTTTCTCCATGGCTCTATCGCCTTGCCCAACTATCTCTCTAATAATGAGGTAGTGCCTTTTTATATGTTTGGATTTCTAGTGAGACTAGGGTTCCTTATATCCAAACAACTTCTTTTGCAGCATCTAATGCAGCAGTATACTTGGCCTCTATAGTGGAATCTATAGTGGAATATGCAGTCGTGCTCTGTTTGGAACTCTTCCAACTGACTAGACCTCCATTACAAATGAACACATACCCAGAGGTAGACTTTCTATCATCGATTTCTGATTGGAAATCAGAATCAGTATAACCATCCAATTGTAAGTCACCATCTCCATAAATCAAGAATAAATCTTTAGTTCTCTTCAAGTACTTAAAGATGTTCTTGACAGCTATCCAGTGTTCCGAACCTGGATTGGATTGATACCTGCCAGTCAAACTAACAGCATATGCGATATCTGGCTTAGTACACAACATTGCATGCATCAAACTTCCAATAGCCGAAGCATATGGAATCCTGGCCATTTAATCTCTTTCTTCAGATGTCTTTGGAGACATCACTTTGGAAAGGTGGATACCATGTCTCACTGGCAACAATCCTCTATTGGAATCAAGCATGTTAAACCTCTTTAACACCTTTTCAAATATAGACTTTGGGATAAACCAATTATTCTTTTCGTTCTATCTCTATTGATGCAAATCCCAAGAATATAGGTTGCCTCCCATAAGTCTTCCATGGAGAATGTATTTGACAACCATATCTTCATAGTTGTCAACATACCTGTGTCATTACCCATAAACAAAATGTCATCCACATATAAGATAAGGAAAGTGATCACACTATCACTAACCTTCTTATATAGACATAACTCATCCTCATTTTCGATAAAACCAAATGACATGGTGGCTTGATCAAAACGGATGTTCCAACTCTTCGAAGCTTGTTTCAACCCATAAATGAATCGCTTTAGCTTGCATACCTTGGAACCATCTTGGGATTCAAAACCCCTAGGTTGTTCCATGAAAATGTTTTCTTGAATGTTTCCATTGAGAAAAGCTGTTTTGACATCCATCTGCCAAATCTCATAATCATAGTATGCAGTTATTGCTAATAGAATCCTAATTGATTTAAGCATGGCAACAGGCGAGAAAGTCTCCTCATAGTCGATTCCTTGCCTTTGGCGAAACCCTTTTGCTACTAGCCTTACTTTATAGGTCTCTACCTTTCCATCAGAACTAATTTTCTTCTTGAAAACCCATTTGTTCCCTATAGGTACAATACCTTCAGGTGGGTCAACAAGATCCCTAACTTAATTCTTATACATGGAATCAATCTCAGATTTCATAGCATCAATCCATTTTGAAGAGTCTATATCTAATATAGCTTCTTTATAAGTAACTAGATCATCTCCATGATCTACTTCTTCATGAGTAGACAACTCTTGTTCTTCTTCATGAAGGAAACCATATCTTACTGGTGGGTGAGATACACTGGTTGTTCTACGAGGAACAGTTGTTGTAACATCCTCCCGGTAGCAATTCCGCACAGTCTACTGTTCCGTGACCGGTGTCGGTCCGGACAGCTAGAACTTCTGGAAAAATATTTAAACTAAAGTAAGGAACCATAATTAACTCAAATATTAATAAGAAAAATTTAGTAAAAATTTTAGAAATAAAATACAACCAAGTTAAACGAGCCGGTGCCCTAGCGAGGGGTAACTCAGAGGGAAGTTGCGGTTCTCGCAACGAGGAGCCCTAGACTCGAGGGAAAAATTATAAAATAATTTTTGGGACTCCAGAGAAGGGTCATTGAGGTTCCTATGGCATTAGAATGCCAAGAAAATATTTAGAAAAATTTTTCAATCGGTACAAACAATTTTGACCCGTTAAGCCAAACGGAGGGCATTTTGGTCATTTCGCCTTCAGAGGTGATTTTTGGCCGACTTGTCCAATTAAGTAAATAATTATTATGACATAAAATATGAATTAATATTGATAAAAAATTAATTGAAAGTGAGTAGAGAAGAAGAGAAAAGAAAATACAATAAAATGCCAATTATGACATATTATGAGGTCATTTAAAATTGTCCACCAATCACAATTAAGTAACCATCAAATTAACTAATAAAAAGAGTCAAAAGAGACCAAAGAATTAAAAAGCAAACAGCAGCCCTTCTTCTCCTTCAAAAACGTTTTTCACCTCCTCCCTCACTCCTCCATTAACAAACTTTCTAAAGCTTCAATTTCCATGCTTTCCTCACCCCAAAACCCTAAGTCCCTTCACTAAAAAATTGTCTCTACCTCTTGGGAAGTGTTTGGCAGCCTAGAAAGGGAAAGAAAGTGAAGATTAGCTTGGGAAAATTCTGCCCTACAAGAGGTTAGTGCACATATATACTTAAAACTCTTTAATCCCATGCTAGAGACTTGAAACAAGTATGAATTTGTAACTTAAATGAATAAAAGTTATGTGTATGTCCACCATGATTTTTGGCAGCCCTAAAGAAGGAACATGATTGAGTGTCTTGATGGACTTAGAGTGAACTAGAGAGTATGTTTAAAATATATATATATATATATATATATATATATATATATATATATATATATATATATATATATATATATATATGTAAGGAATGAAAGTGATTAATTAAGGTAGTTGTGAAAATTTATAATGGAAATTAGGGTTTTGAGGTGTGAAACTTGGATTTAGCTTATGAAATTGTGAAAGAACATTATAAGGGTCAATTAGTGACCATTTTAGGTAAGTTGACCACAATTTGGACTGAAATATAGCATGGCAAAGTGAATGTGTAGGTCGCTAAGGGACAGAGAGTGATCAAATTTCAGTCCACTTGGACTACCATATCTTGGGCTGTGTTGGTCCAATTGGTGTTTGGCCAATTGGACATGAAACTAGGCTTATAATGGCACATTTTTTCTGAAGAAACCATGCCCAAAAGACCAAAGCAAGAGGACCAAAAGTTGGCCCCAATCCGGATACCCTGCAACAGCACCTGCAGAAATGACCAAATGAATAGTAACTGTTCATTTGGCCATAACTCACTGTAGATATGGTCAATTGACCTGAAAGTTTTACAGTAACAAGATATGATATAAAAAAACAACTTTCATGAAGAAACCTACCCCAAATTATGCCATTAACCCATTCAAATTACTGAACAAAGTTGAGTTATCAAACCTGCAACTCTGCAGATTTACATTTGAACAGTAATGTTTGGATGGCTATAACTCTCTCTAGAAAACTTGGATTTAGGCAATTCTTGAACCGATGGAAACCTAAGGCATGGTAGAACATTTCATATGAAGAAAGTTAGACCAAATTATGAACTTAACTTGGTCAAATTACTGACCAAAGTTGGACCAAAATCTGCCAAAACCCAAAATTTCAGTGAGCAGAATGCAGTGAACAGTAAACTTATTTTGACCATAACTTGAGCTACAAAACTCTAAATGGAGTGATTCAAAAAAAGAAATTCAACTAGACAAAATAAGGAACAACTTTCATGTTTACCATTTCCTCAAATTCCCACTATAACAGTGCTTAATGGAATAGTAAAATTAAGCTTCAAAAACTGAAAATTTGTTTCCCTTGATTTAAGCCTAGAAATGGTAATGGTGATCACTTCCAACAAGTTTTAAATGAAAAATGTGGTATGTTTGAAGTGCCAAAGTCAATGTACCTACTTTCTATGCAAAAGTCAACTTTCTTGTTGACTAATGAAATGAATAGTGACACCAAAAGTTGAAATTCAAATATTGAAGAATTTTAAAGTATCAAATGCCCTAGTATACCTAACAAGATTGGTTTGGATAGTTTGGCATGCCAATAGGGTATTGTTTTAGCAGTACTGCGAAAGGCTCTATGCCCGTATTCATGGCTTTATGCCCGTATTCATGGCTTTTATGCCCGTATTCATGGCTTTTATGCCTGATTATGTAATATCATGCCTTTTTAGCCATACTGACTGCATACGTGGTAGACGTTCTGCGTCCCATGGTATGACGGCCCGAGGCAATCGCGGTGTCCAAAGTACAACGACTGTTATCCAAAGCAATGCCCAAAGATAGGTTACTTGGGCATAGAAAAGTATAACCGTGATTGAACTGATTATTAAAGAAAATACGAAAATTAAGAATCAGGAATGATTACAAAAATACAAAGAAGCTCAAGATCATGAAGAAAATAATTAACGAAATGCATGAAGAAGTTAATATCATAAAACATGATTAGCCCTCGACTAAACAATAAGTTAGTAATTATTCATTTCTTATGAACACAATAGCAATGAAATTATTATTTTTATTTGCATATTATATTTTCTTGTATTATTGGCACCACTAAGCTTTATGCTTAGCGCGTCGCTTTTGCAACGCGTAGGTACTGAAGATTTGGACAGAGGGCCCAGTAGACCACAGATTCGGTAAGGCAGTTCACAGTTCTGCATAGTGTCCATGTCACCTCACCGTCTACAGTGCATTGGTAGGACACTAGGCTTCATTTTGGTATTTTGTAATTGATTTTTATTTTCCTTTGTGTAAATGAAACTTATGTAATGTATTTTGATTTTCATGTAAATAATGCAAAATTGTGTTTGTAAATGGAAAAGTGAATATTGATCTGTGACTGTTACATGACTATCAAATGTGATGAATGATTGAGAAACGAATGGTTGAAAAATATTGAGATTTTGATATTGGAGTTTGTGAATAGATGAATATGATTATTAGAAGTGTTTTTCACAGGTTCCGAAGAACTGTTTTCTCTATTTTTAGCCGGTACTCGGTCGGATTTTCTATAAAATTCTCGGAACCTCAAATAAATTATAATTTCGATAAATGGCTTAAATAAATTATATTTCACAAGTTATATTCAAAAGGAAGAATAAAAAAATGAATTAAGATAAAATAGAGTGCTCCGGCACACTGAGTGGCATAACTTGCTCGGCTACACTGTAGTCGGGTAAGGGGTGTTACAGTTGTAGATGTTTCATCAATAGGTGTAGGTTAACTAGATGGATCTATATCCATCTGATCTGTTGGTTGGTCAGAATTCTCTAATTCTAACTCTATTTGCCTTCCTTTACCTTCTTCTTGAACAAACTGTTATTCAAGAAATGTGGCATCTCTACTTACCACAACCTTTTGTAAAGTAGGCAAATAAAAATAATATCCAAAACTATCTTTTGAATATCCAACAAATCGACCATTTTCTGATCTATTTTCCAATTTATTAGTGTTCAGCATTTTAATATAAGCTGGACAATCCCTAATCTTAACATGCTTAAGACTTGGTTTTTTTCCACGCCATATCTCATAAGGTGTGGAAGAAACTAATTTTGATGGAATCCTATTCAGAATATGCAAAGCTGATTCTAATGCAAATCCCCAAAAGGAGATTGGCATATCAGTACAGCTCATCATACTACATACCATATCCAATAGGGTACGATTTCTCCTTTCAGATACACCATTTAGCTGTGGTGTTCCTGGAGGAGTCAGCTGGGAAACAATGTCGTGCTCTCTCAAGTATTCATCAAATTCAGTACTCAAATATTCACCTCCACGATCTGATCGAAGAGCTTTAATACTCTTTCCTTTTCGATTTTCTACTTCAGATTTAAATTCTTTGAACTTTTCAAAGGATTCATGTCACACCCTATCCCTCCGTAAGGCATAACATGGTCCCATAGTATACCTAATGAATTACCAAATTCGTCTACTGATAACCCATTAAATATACTACAAGGGTTTTTAAACCTTTTCTTACTTCTTTTTACAGTGGTGAGCACTATTTATAGGTGTTAAAAAAATTTTTAACTGAAGTGAAATTAGATAACACATTTGAAGAATTAATAATTTCTGTAAAAATTTTGATAGAGTGTCATCTGTATTTTGAATAAAACAGTTCTTCAAAAACCTATAAAAAAAACACTTCCTATATTTCGTTCAATCCCCAAACTCCAATATCTAATCAACAGAATAGGTTTCTCAACATTTGCCAACTCAAATCCACAATAATTTTCCAGTGTTTTCAAAAGCTGAGATAAAAGAAATATATTTCAATATTTACAAGCCAAAATAATTTACAAATTTAGTTTACAACTTTAATGTACAATTTTAATGTACAATTTTAATTTACAACTACTCAAAACCAAGAACACTATATACATACAGTGAACATACATTACAATACAAAATGCAAAATGTAGTATACTCAATATACCCAATGAACTCTCAATGAAGCACTAGCAGCCTAGTTTGCCACCCTGTCAGTCTGTCTACCTGTGACAGCAATGAAAAGCTATCGCTGAGCCAATGTCTCAGTGGTGCACAACATTAACAAAATGCAACTTTAATTCATAAATCATAAGTCATATAAATAGTGGATACTTAAAACCATAGTTAAATTCAAAAGACAGTGAATGTCAATAAGAATTTAAACTCCATTTCACAATATCACAATAAATATTAATAATTCATATGCACAGCTTAATCATGTTCCAAAGTCCAATTCATCCCAAGAGCAGATGGCTAATGAGGAATAACATAGCTGGCTAGCAATAGGATGAGTACTCATTCTATTCGTCCTCAACAGGCACACACCTCAACACTTCAACCAGAGAGGGAATTCAAAGTCAATTCGTCCCACTAGACAAGTTAGCGAGGAATTCAATCAATATACATGATAGCTGTGGTTTCAAACCATTTATAATGCTTTTCAATCAATAAGTATCCATCAAATACCATTCAAATAATTTTTCACAATTTAAAACAATAACATACAAATAGTCATAATTTATTTCAATTGAAAATTTTAAAAGAAATAACTGTTGTGCACAAACCTCTGATAAATATCTCTTGGCCCTGACTCAGTGTTTCCTTCCCCTTCCCTGAGTCTTTGCTAACTGAAACACACAATTTGAAGTGTTTCAGTACTCATTTAAAATGTCTCTAACACTAAGGTCCAATAATTAATTTAGTGAATTATATTATTTTCCTTAGTGAACCTAAAATGTTGACCCTCGATGCACTCTAAGTGAATTAGGTTTTAATGTTAGAAATATGTCACATTTTATAGCCTTTTTAGTATTGGTACATGTTACCAAATTCATTTTCAAGTATATTGCATTTTATTGCAATTTGCCAGATTTCGATATACTAATTTGACCTAGCCGGACGACCTAGTTTCCTCGATTTTTGGGTTTCGGTCAAAACTACAAACTTGTAGGTCTATGTCTTATTGCACGCGAGGCAAAATTTTAGGTCATTCTGAGTTGTGTAGACCAAGTTATGGTCAATTTTCCAATGCTGGACAAAATATACTATAATGGTAACTTTAGGTCATTTTTAGGTCACTTTTGGTTCAGCCAGTTTTTGGACCTGAAATTGTGCAAGCTATTTGGCTTCGTTCTGGCTATTTCTGGGCTTTGGTGTCTTCATAAGAATTGTAGATATATGTCGTAACTATTCATGGTAAAAATTTCAGGTCAATTAGACCTATTTTGAGTAAGTTATGGTCAAAACACTAACTACTGCCCAAATGGTCAATTTTCAGGCTTTTAAGTCACTAATCCGGATTTGGTCATTTTTCAAGTTACCTTCTAGGCAGAATTTTAGTAAGCTTCCTTCATGAAAGTTGGCACATTTTGTGCCTAATTTCACCTCCAATTGGTCTCATACCAATTGGAGTCACACACTTAAGGTTCTAAGCCAAAACATACATTGCCCTATTACACATTGTTCATCCTTACCAATTACACATCCAACACTTACCAAATTAACTCTTCCATGCCAATTCTGATTTGTACCATAACATTAACACACTTTACTTCATATTTTTGGTCATTTTGGTAGCTTGTAACCACTCTCAACAAATACATTACAACTCAAAAATTCTTCCAAGTCCAATTACAACAATTAACCACATGACATACCTCATTTACATGTCCAAATTCAAACCATTATACACATGTCCATGCTGCCATCAATAACAACATCTTAGACAACCATAAAAAAGTAAGAACAAGCTACATATATAGAATTTCCATGGCTGCCAAAATGTACATCTCCATTAAAACATCAAACTTCAAAAATTCTTCCATAAACCAACTACCTACAACCTTGGTTACACTTTTAATGAAACAAGAATTGAAAACACTCACTTACTACTTTTGAAGTTCTTCAAAACCTCACCAAAACTTAACTTTCTTGTTCATAGTATGCTACCCAAGGCATGGTGGTCAAGTTTAGTGAAGGAACCTAATGGAAAAAGTGGCTAGAACATGGTGAACTTGAGCTCTCACCATGGACAGCCATGGATGGACCTTGGGAGAAAGGATTCAGCTGGTTTTGCAAAGTGAGGTTGAAGATGGGTTTTCAGCATTCCAAGTGTCCCTTAAGGTGTCCCAAAGTTAAGGTTAATGGAGCACTAAAGAAATAAAATGGTTATCTATTCCAAGTTTTTAAATTCTCACATTTACCTCAATTTTTTTTACTATTTACATAATGGACCACCATTTTAATTTTCATGGTATTTTCAAAGTTTAATATCATTTATTTTTAATGGACATTTAGGTCAAAAGGCAACTCGAGGTGTCAAATGACCACAATACCTCTATTCGGGTTGCATTCCTGATTTTTTGGTAACGCCGAGTTTTGTCATTTTCTCGATTTCTCATTTTTCTTTATACTAATTAATTAATTTTTCTTTGATATTTCTAATGATATTTGTACTTCAATAGACATTTATTTAAGTACTAAAAATATTTTTCAGGGTTCTCCACGGTCCAGGGTAGTCAAGGGTCCACGCCGCAACTTCCCGGTGCGGACACCCATCGCTATGGTTCTCGGCTCGTTTAACTTGATTACATTTTATTGCTATTATTTTTTCTTTGTTTTTCTTGTATTTTCTTTTCTTGTATTTCATTATTTTATGTCCCTCACTGATATTTAAGTGTAGTTCTAGGCATTCTAGCTGTTCGGACAGACACTGGTCACCGGAACAGTAGAACGCACTACCGAATATAGGGGTGTTACAATTCGTATTTGTATTTCATCAAATACAAATACCCAAACCTTGATTTATCATCAGTAAAGGTAATAAAGTAATGAAAACCGCCTCTAGCCATTTCCTTAAATGGACCACATACATCACTATGTATTAGCTCTAAAATATTTTCAGCCCTTAGCCCTTGTCCAAAAAAGGGTGATCTAGTCATTTTACCCTGAAGGCAAGATTCACAAGTTGGAGTAGGCTCAGAGCCCAATGAGGAAAGAATCCCCATTTTCTCCAGTTTTGCAATCTTATCTTCTGCAACATGACACAACCTTAAGTGCCAAATATATTTTGAACTTGAGTTGATTTTCACCATGGCATTCCATTCATTCAGATCACTTGCATTCATTTTGTGTTTGTCATTATTATCCAAATAATAAAGACCATCATTCAAATAACCCGAACCAACATATTTATTTCCAAAATAAATATTGCAAACATCATCTGTGAACTGAAATTCATGGCCATTTCTAGTCAAACTAGATATAGAAATGATGTTCTTAAAAGCATCAGGTACATATAAAATATTATACAAACACAAAACATGTATTGACATATAAAAAGATTTAGAACCTATGGCTAAAGCTTCAACAGTTGAGCCATTGCCAATCCAGACTCTAACATCTCGAGAACATAAGCTGCTACTATTTTCTAGTTCCTGTATAACACAAGGAATGTGAGAACTGGCACCAGTATCTAAAACCCAAGCTATAGATGAACTATGAGTATCATCAGAATCTAAATAACAAGATATGGACATACCTTCCGAAGGTCTATCCTTCTTGTCCTTCAGAGAAACAAGATACTCTGGGCAGTTCCTCTTCCAGTGCCCATCCTTCTAGCAGTGAAAACACTTTCCTTTGCCTCCATCAGGTTTAATCTTCCCTTTCTATTTAGCTATTTTCTTGGAAGGACTAGGAATCTAAGGTTTTTTTTTCTTATTGCCCTTTTTCTTGTTGGACTTTCCAGCAGAAGAAGATGCAATCAAAGCTACCTCTTTTCCTTTATTGCCCGGCATATTCTTTTGGGCAATAACCAGCATGTTGAGTAAACAAGCCAAGGTGCATTCCTGTTTAGTCATATGGAAATTTGTCACAAAATTCTCAAAAGACTCAATAAGGGACTAAAAGATTAAATCCATCTGCAGTTGGAAATCCATGTTAAACTAAAGATGTTCCAGCTGCTCAATTAGCCAAATCATCTTATGGATATGATCCCCAACATTCTGTCCCTCAGACATCCTCATGCGGAACAGCTACCTAGATATCTTATACCTAGCATTCCTGCTGTGCTCACCATACAACTATTGTAGGTGAAGGAGGATCTCACTCGCACTCTGCATGTTCTCATGCTGCTTCTGTAACTCATTACTCTTGGAAGCAAGCATGTAACACTTAGCTCTCATATCATACACCTTCCACTTGTCCAAAGTTTCATGTTCCTCTTGGGTGGCCTCTGGAGGTAAGGGACTAGGAACATTTGAGTCTAGAACATATCCTATATGTTCAAGGTTCAGGACAAGTTTCAAATTTCTTAGCCAATCAGATAGATTAGGTCCTGTCAACCTATTGCGATCAAGTATGCTTGCAAGGATATTTAATAGCGGTGGTTGTTCTGTGCTTATTATTATCAGAAAATTAACTGCAAAAAATAACCAGATTAATTAGTAAATGTATCATGTAATTAACCAAAATGATTATGGTCTTTTAATCAAATTAGTCCTCCCACTAACTTAGTGAATCCTACACTTCTAAAGTAGAAAACAGAAATCGTAGTTGGATGGATTTCTAGTGGGTGATTGAATTCTTATAATTCTATTGATCATCCTCAGGTACATCCACTATTGGAATTACAATAAACTTTAAGTGAGCAACTCCTTGCCCATCACATCTCATGTGAGGTTCAATCCTTTACCTAGCCCCTAATGCTCAAAATCTCAGGTACATCTATTATTGACTTATCTTGCATTAGTTATGTTGATCCCATTGAGCCAGTAATTATGCAAATAATTTTAATGTCTTCAGGTACATCCAATATTGGCCACCAAACCATTTACATATTTACAATATCTCATGTTTAACAATTATTCTTAAGAAAATCTCTTAAATTAATTGCATCTTATGCAAGTATTTAAAATTTCTTAAAATAATTGCCTCAATAGAGGGCCCATGTTATAATTACTTTAATTATAACATTTTCAACTTAATCATTTGTTTGGAAGATTTTATGGTCATCCTAATTACTATTAAGGTCTCACTTTGCACATTATCCATTTAGCATCCATATACCATATACATGCATACATTCACATATATCTCATGTATTTATGGATAAACAGTAAATATGGTATGATCATAGACTTTTCTAAGGGATTCAATTCTGAGCCACCAAGAATTGAATCAGGGCATTTCTAGGTGCATTTCATTCATTCATTTTACAAGAGTTGCTGAAGGAGTACATAATCAACACTTGATCTTGAATTCCTCCCACTGGTCTTACCAATGCTCTTGACCTCCTTGATCTTCTTGCAATCCAATAACATAGTAATACTTGCCATACCAAGGCGAATTTATAAGAACTTAAATAAATGAAATTACAACCCAAAATTATTGCAACTTTAATAATACATACCCAAAATAAATTAAAATAAATTAATTAATTTACAATTCCAAAGAAACATAAAAGAAATAAATCCAATCACATTGGTCATTTATAGTCCATGATCATCCATCATGCATATCACTATTTAACAATTAAATAAAACATACATACTTAAATTAAATTGAATATCTCATATTCAACTTAAAAATCTAGATTTGAATATGATTCAAATATGATCAAACAAATTTAAAAATTTATATTTGAATCACATTCAAACAAATTTAAAAATTCAGATTTGAATCACATTCAAACAACCTTAAAAATTCAGATTTGAATCACATTCAAATAATTTTTAAAAAATTAGATTTGAATCACATTCAAACAATTTTTTAAGAATTCAGATTTGAATATTATTCAAACAACTTTAAAAATTCAGATTTGAATATGATTCAAACAACTTTAAAAATTCATATTTGAATCACATTCAAACAACTTTTAAAATTCAGATTTGAATCACAGTCAAAAAATTTTTATAATTCTGATTTGAATCAAAATTTAATTGTGTGATTAAAACTCTAATTAAATAATTTAATTAGACATAGAATGAGCTTTTAGATCATACAACATTTGCAAATTAAAAAGCCAAACCTTGCGCACACCATGAGAGGAGCCAAACCATGCGCACCCATGGTGCACTCCACCATGCCGCCACCTTGTTCATTCCAACCAGCAATGAATTGATCAACTTTTGATCAAATCACATAATCAAATCTCATATTGACTAATCCAAGTGGAAAATATAGTGGCTCTGATACCAATTAAAGGAGTGGAAGCATGAAAAACACAAGTTTATATCATTGAATTCAAAAATTTTCACCTAGGGTCACATGCATCATGCAAGATTTATTTTTGTCTATTTGATTTCAATGATAAACAACATATTAAAACTCTTTTAATATGTTTTTGGATCTGTATTTGCCATTTAAGATTTTAGAATTAATCAGATTAATTTTAGAACCCTAGATTAGATCAAGAATAAGTACACTAACCTCTTGATGCAATGCAGTGTGTTTGGCACCTTTGGGATGCGTCTTTAGGACACCAAATGTTGTCCCTCTAGATTGTCCACACCAAGATCACCTATGGCAGCCCTTGAACAGCTTTTGTAGCTTTTTCTACTAGTTAGAAAATCAAGTTTTGCCTTTTAAGAGATTAAAGATGTAAACAGGACACTAGAAACAATTTCTAGTATTTTTAATTCAAGAGATTGTTTGCTAATCTCATGGAATTGATGAAAGATGAAGAAGAAGAGAGAATGGTAGCCTCAAGGGTTACCATGCACCTATAAATGAACCTATAATCATATGTTACCATGCACTATAATCTCTCAGTTACAAAATCCCAACTCAAACTAGAGTCATGGTTTATGTCAAACCCCATTTGCTATGAATATTATGTTCTCTTTTAATTCCAGTTCTTGATTAAAAGATTTTTCTCATCAGAAACTCTTTTCTGATTAAATCTATCTATCCTGGCCAGGAACTTGAAACATCAAAAACAATTAAATGAACATAGGATTTTATCCCTATTTACTTAGAGGAACAGATTCCATCTTGATCAACACCTACCTCTATATATGACTAGTAAGAGCCAACACATGCCCATACACCCATAGACAGTACAAGTATGAAAGCAGTATCAAACTCAAACCACCTATATACAAGATAACTATGCTATCTCAGGTCTAAAGATTATATGTACTGATATGATTTATGATAATGCATTGACAAGAGTAAACTCCATGTGCTTGTCATAAATGTCGCTGGTTCGACTTACTTATCATGTATAAGTGCCTATCATGTTTGTCATATGGCATGAGACTCACCATTCCATCTTATTTATATCTCATATAAATAACTTGGGAACAAACATGAATACAATCTTTCTGGATAAGTCATGTCCTTATTGTGAAGTATTCTCGATTGTGAACCAATTTATGGTACTTTGTGCTAAAAATATTGTCACTCATATTCTTAACAACTTAAGAATAGAATTTCTAATAAAATATCAATGGACCTTTTCTATTACACATAAATATATTATGTAAACGGAAAAGTAAAAATGCCTTTTATTAATAAAATATATACAATATACATACTAAATGATATACTCTAGGGCATACTACTAATATTACCTAGCCCCTAATGCTCAAAATCTCAGGCACATCTATTATTGACTTATCTTGTATTAGTTAAGTTGATCCCATTGAGCCAGTAAACATGCAAATAATTTTAATGTTCTCAGGCACATCCATTGTTGGCCACCAAACAATTTACATATTTACAACATCTCATGCTTAACAATTATTCTTAAGAAAATCTCTTAAATTAATTACATCATATACAACTATTAAAATTTCTTAAAATAATTACCCTAATGGAGGGCCCATGCTATAATTATTTTAGTTATAACATTTCCAACTTAATCTTTTGTTTGGAAGATTTTGTGGTCGTCCTAATTACTATTAAGGTCTCACTTTGCACATTATCTAATTAGCATGCATATATCATATACTTGCATACATTCCCATACATCTCATGCATTCATGGATAATAAATAAATATCGTATTATCGTGGACTTTTCTAAAAGATTCAATTCTGAGACACCAAGAATTGAATCAGGGCATTCCTAGGTGCATTTCATTCATTCATATTACAAGAGTTGCTGAATAAGTACATAATCAACACTTGATATTGAATTCCTCCCACTGGTCCCACCAATGCTCTTGACCTCTTTGTTCTTCTTGCAATCCAATTACATAGTAATCCTTGGCATACCAAGGCGAATTTACAAGAACTAAATAAATAAAATTACAACCCAAAATTTATTGCAACCTTAATAATACATGCCCAAAATGAATTAAAATAAATTAATTAATTTACAATCCAAAGAAACATAAAAGAAATAAATCCAATCACATTGGTCTTTTATAGTCCATGATCATCCATCATGCATATCACTATTTAACAATTAAATAAAACATAAATACTTAAATTAAATTGAATATCTCATATTCAACTTAAAAATCCAGATTTGAATATGATTCAAACAAATTTAAAAATTCAGAATTGAATCACATTCAAATAAATTTAAAAATTCATATTTGATTCACATTCAAACAAATTCAAAAATTCAAATTTGAATCACATTCAAACAACTTTAAAAATTCAGATTTGAATCAAAATTTAATTGTGTGATTAAAACACCTAATTAAACATTTTAATTAGTCATAGGATGAACCTTAGATCTTACAACAATTGTAGATTCAAAAATCCAAACCTTGCGCACACCATTGGAGACCACAAAGTGTGCGCACTGTTGGTGTTCATCACCATGCCGCCACCTTTCCTTTGCGACCAGCAATGGATCTATCATCTCATGATCAAACCACACAATTAAATCATATAATAAAAAATCTAAATGACAAATATAGTGGCTCTGATACCAATTGAAAGAGCGGAAGCATGAAAAACACAAGTTTAGATCATTAAAATTCAAAATTTTTCATCTAGGACCACATGCATCATGCAGGATTCATTTTTATCTATTTGATTTCAATGATAAACAAAATATTAAAACTCTTTTAACATATTTTTGGATCTATATTTTCCATTTAAGATTTTAGAATTAACAGATTAATTCTTTAGAACCCTAGATTAGATCAAGAATAAGTGCACTAACCTTTTTGATGCACTACAGTGTATTTGGCACCTTTGGGATGCGCCTAGGACACCAGATGTTGCCCCTCTAACTTGTCCACACCAAGATCACCTATGGCAGCCCCTTGAATAGCTTCTAAAGCTTTTTCTATCAATTAGAAAATCAGGTTTTACCTTTTGAAATATTACAAATATAAACAGGACACTAGAAATGATTTCTAGTATTTTTAATACAAGAGATTGTTTGCTAGTCTCTTTGAATTGATGAAAGATGAAGAATAAAAGAGGGGAGATGTTCTTTGGGTGGCGGCACCAAAGAAGAACAACAGCCACACATTTTACTCTTTCATAACAACACTTATATAGTTAGGTCATCACTTAAAACCCTTGCCACATATTACCTTCTGATTGGCTCTAGGTTTAATTGACCCAATCACATTGTGCCAAGTGTCAAACCTATATTTACTCTTAACTTTAATTATCTTATATGATTAAAAGACATATGGCAAGCTTATGTGTAATGCCATGTGTCACCATCTCATGGTGCCACATGTCACCCTGTGAAATGACCAAAATACCTCTGTGCCTTAATTTTGAGATCTCAATCCAAAATAATTATTTCTCTTCTTCTAATCAATTTATATCAAATATAAATTAATGAATTAATCTCTATTAATTAATTTCTCATTAATTAAATTCATATTTAAACACTTTAAATATAAATTTAACTTATACTATACATCTAATAACCTAGATTTGGTTTTAAGCCATGCTAGGGACTTTGTAATCTAATTGCAAACCAAACCTACTTAATTAATCAATTAAACTCTTTAATTAATTAATTAAATCATATTTAATTTGGTGATTACTTGTGTATGTGTGTGACTTACTAGCCTCATCACTAATTGGCAATGAGACATGATATCAACTCTTAATATCATCAGAATTCTTTCTTACCGTAAATGATTTCTCTAAATCATTTTATGCAGCTCATAGACTATGGTTAAAACCTAGCATAGCATGCCATAGCCACCCAATCAGTAATAAGGTTTACCTTAAATGAACCTATAATCATATGTTACCATGCACTAGAATCTCTTTGTTATAAAATCCTAATTCAAGCTGGAGTCATGGTTTATATCAAACCCCATTTGCTATGAATATTATGTTCTTTTTTAATTCCAGTTCTTGATTAAAATGATTTTCTCATTAAAAACTCTTTTCTGAATAAATCTCTCTGTCCTGGCCAGGAACTTGAAACATCAAGAATAATTAAATGAACATAGGATTTTACCCCTATTTACTTAGGGTAACAGATTCCATCTTGATCAACACCTGCCTCCATATATAACTAGTAGGAGCCAACACATGCCCATATACCCATACACAGTATAAGTATGAAAGTAATATCAAACTCAAACCACCTATATACAAGATAACTGTGCTATCTCAGGTCTAAAGACTATATGCACTGATATGATTTATGACAATGCATTGACAAGAGTAAACTCCATATGCTTGTCATAAGTGTCACTGGTTCGACCTACTTAGCATGTATAAGTGCCTATCATGTTTGTTATGTGGCATGAGACTCATCATTCCATCTTATTTACATCTCATATAAATAACTTGGGAACAAACATGATTACAATCTTTCTGGATAAGTCATGTCCTTATTGTGAAATATCCTCGATTGTGAACCAATTTATGATACCTTATGCTAGAAATACTGTCACTCATATTCTTAACAACTTAAGAATAGAATTTCTAACAAAACATCAATGGACCTTTTCTATTACACGTAAATATATTATGTAAATGGAAAAGTGAAAATGCCTTTTATTAATAAAAACATGTACAAGATACATACTAAATGATATGCTCTACGGCATACTGCTAACAAATTTGGCCTTAAGTTCTTCATATGAAATGTTCTACTATTTTTTAAGTTTCTATCGGTTCAAGAATCATCTAAATAGGAGTTTTCTAGAGATAGTTATGGCTATGCAAAGTTTACTATTCACGTGCCTAAATTTGCAGGTTCTAGAATTTTGTCTCCAAGTTCAAGCCAAGTTTTAGACAATTTTTGGGTAGTTTCTGGGCTGGGTCTCTTCATGAAAATTCTAGCCCTATGTCTTAAGT
The DNA here is from genome assembly GCF_030052815.1 of Hevea brasiliensis. Classification (NCBI taxonomy): domain Eukaryota; kingdom Viridiplantae; phylum Streptophyta; class Magnoliopsida; order Malpighiales; family Euphorbiaceae; genus Hevea; species Hevea brasiliensis. The sequence continues at coordinate 79,470,426 of NC_079493.1, read as the reverse complement.
TTCATTTCCAATTGGTTTCATACCAATTGGAGTTGTGTAGCTCAATTTATGGGCTGTCAAACACACTGAACTCAGTGTGCAAATTGTACCCTTGGTTCAAATTTTCATTTCTTCAATTATTCACACTAACGAACCTCAATTCATACTTAATTCACCCAAAATAACTATAATTTAGCATTAACACATCAATGGCACTTCCTAGCACAAACTCCATAATTTTCAAATCCCAAAGTTTGCAATTTTCCCTAATCCTACCATTTCATTACTTTCATTCATCAACCCAATGTCAATTCAAACTAAATAAACCTCAAATGATCATAATTTAACACTACACACACCAATTTCACTCTCTAGCACTAAAGCTCCAATTTTCCCATGAACCCTTGTGACAACCTACCCCTCTGTAAGGCACAATATGATCTCGTAGTATACCTAATGAATTACCAACTTTGTCTACTGATAACCCATTAAAAACACTACAAGGATTTTAAACCTTTTCTTACTTTATTTTAGAGTGGTGAGCACTATTTACAAGTGTTAAAATTTTTTTTGAACTGAAGTGAAATAGCTAACACATTTGAAGAATTAACAATTTCTGCAAAAATTTTGGCAGAGTGCCATCTGTATTTTGAATAAAATAATTCTTCAAAAACTTGTAAAAATGCACTTCTTATATTTTGTTCAATTCCCAAACTCCAATATTTAATCAACATAAAATGTTTCTCAACATTTGCCAATTCAAATCCACAATAATTTTTCCAGTGTTTTCAAAAGCTAAGATAAAAGAAATATATCACAATATTTAGAAACCAAAATAATTTACAAATATAGTTTACAACTTTAATGTACAATTTTAATTTACAACTGCTCAAAACCAAGAACACTATATACATACAGTGAATATTCATTACAATACAATATGCAAAATATGGTATACTCAATATATCCGATGATCTCTCTCGGTGTAATCTTGGCAGCTAGTCACCGCTCGATCTATCTGTCACACCCCGCTTAGTGGCCCCACTCAAGCCCCTCTATGGGTGGCCATCTTGCCGGCTGCACCCTCTAGAGGCCGGCGATGCAACTCAAATCGATCTGTCGCTTTGGTGGAGTTCAATCCCTTCGCCTGCAGAGCTAGGATTCGAACCCATATCACCTCACTGATTTGCTTCGCCTCTTACCAATTGAGTCGCTAAATGTGACACCCTTACCCGACTACAGTAGCCGAGCAAGTTATGCCACTCGGTGCCGAGCACTCTATTTTATCTTAATTCATTTTTATTCTTCCTTTTTAATATAACTTGTGAAATATAATTTATTTAAGCCTTTTGTCGAAATTATAATTTATTTGAGGTTTCGAAAATTTTAAAGAAAATCCGGCAGAGTACCGGCTAAAAATGGAGAAAACCGTTCTTCGGAACCTGTGAAAAACACTTCCTATATTCATTTTCCATCATCTCAACTCCATTTATCAAATTCTCAACAATGTTCAATCTCAGTTCTCATTCATCCATCTCATATGATACCATGCATAAATCATAGATAAACATTCACTTTTTCATTTACAAACACAATTCTCATTATTTACATGAGCATCAAATTACATTTCATAAGTTCATTTACACATGAGAAAATAAGATCAATTACAAAATACCAAAATGACACCTAGTGTCCTACCAATGCATCAGAGCTTGTGAGGTGACACGGACACTATGCAGAATCGCAGGATGGACTTACCCAACTGTGGTCTCATCGGCTCTCGATCAAGATTTTAGTACCTACGCGTAGCAAAAGCGACGCGCTAAGCATAAAGCTTAGTGGTGCAAATAATAAAATAGAAAGAAATAATATGCAAATAAAAATCATAATTTCTTAGCCATTGTATTCATAAGAACTGAATAATTACCAACTTAATGTTTAGTCGAGGGCTAATTTCATTTTATGATATTAACTTCTTCATGCATTTTGTTTATTTATTTTCTTCATGATCATGAGTTTCTTTGTATTCTATCGTAATCATTTCTGATATTTAATTTTCGTATTTTCTTTAACAATCAGTTCAATTACAGTTATACTTTTCCATGCCCAAGTAACCTATACAAATTGACCGGACTGGATAAACGGGTAAACTAGCACTGGGTACCAGGTACCTCGGGCCGTCACACCATCGGTCACAATGTGTCTCCCGGTGTGCAAACAGAATGGCTAATAAGCCATATAAGCAATAAGGCATAAAGCCAAGTAAAACATCATAATCAGTATAGCCATAGGATATCACATCACAGAATGGCAATGAAGCCATATATCGTACGCAGTACTGCTATCAGAACCCTATTGGCATGCCAACCTATCCAAACCAATCACATTAGGCCTACTAGGGCATTTGATACTTTTGAATTCTTCAATTTTTTGAATTTCAAGTTTTTATGTCACTATTCATTTCAATAGTCAACAAAAAGTTGACTTTTGCATAGAACATAGGTGCATTGGTTTTAACACTCCCAATGTACCTCATTTTGCATTTAAAACTTGTTAGTTTTGGTCACTTTCTCAAGCTTAGGTCATTTTGGCAAAATTGCCAATTTGTGGTTTTGGTGTCACTATTCACCATTGGTGAACAAAAATGTTGACTTTTAGAATAAAAATGTGTACATTGACTTTGGCACTCCCAACATACCACATTTGGTGTTTAAAACTTGTTGGCATTAAGTGTTAATACCATTCCAAAGTGTAACTCACACTAGCAGAATTTTCAGTTTTAGTGAGTCAACTTCACTGTTCCATTGGACACTGTTACTGTTGGAATTTGAAGAAATGTAAAACATGAAAGTTGTTCCTTATTTTGTATAGTTGAATTTCTTTTTTTGAATCACTCCATTTGGAGTTTTGTAGCTCCAGATATGGCCCAAAAACCCAAGCTGTCCGGATATGCATTCTGCAGAAAATTACCATATCTACAGTGCATGAACAGTGACTGGAACCACTTGTTTGGATGGGTTCTGGCCATAATTTGGGGTAGGTTCCTTCATGAAAGTTGTTTGTCTATGTCTTAAATTGTTTCTGTAAAAATTTCAGGCCAATTGACCAAATCTACAGTGAGTTATGGCCAAATGAACAGTTACTGTTCATTTGGTCAATTCTGCAGAGGCAGTTTCAGGGTTCCAGATTGGGACCAAGTTTTGGTCCTCTTGCTTTGGTCTTTTGGGCATGGTTTCTTCAGAAAAAATGTGCCATTATAAGCCTAGTTTCATGTCCAATTGGCCAAACATCAATTGGACTAACACAGCCCAAGTTATGGCAGTGCAAAGGGACTGAATTTTCAGTCCCTATGCTGCTGTCCTAGGGCAGCCTGCAATCCTCACTTTGCAATATCATTCTTCTGTCTATTTGTTGTTCAAATTACCTAAAATGGTCACTAATTGACCATTAAAATGCTCTCTAATAATTTCCTAAGCCAAGTCACATTTTCACATTTCCAAACCCTAATTCAAATTCATGGTTTATGCCATGTATCTTAGTAGCTACCAATGCATTGCTCATATGTTTATCACTTCAACATGGTTTCTATTCCACTCTAAGCTCATTAAAACACTTCCCCTTATTCCATAGCTAGGGCAGCCCAAAATTCAAGATGTTATACACATAAGTTTTTGTTAATTTAAATCACAAATCTTACTAGTTTCAAGTCCTAAACCATGAAAATAAAGAATTTAATGGATATAGGTGCACTAACCTCAAGTGGCAGAATTTTTCCCCACTCAAAACTTCAATTTCCTTCTTCTTCTTGGCTGCCAAGAGCTTCCCCAAGTGATATAGTCAAAGTTTAATGAAAGGGGTTAGGGTTTAGTGGTGGAAACAAAGGAGAAAGGAAGCTTTGGTTGAAAATCAATGGAGGTTTGGCTATGGGAATTGAGAGTTACGGGTGAACTTTGTAAAAGTGATGGCTGCTGGAATTTTAGGAGCTTTTGTTGTGTTTTTATACATATTTTATTAGTTAATTTAAGTGTTGACTAAATGTGATTGGTGGGTAACTCTTAGATGACATCATATGATGTCAAAATTGACATTTATTCTCATTTTTCTTTTCTCTTCTTCTCTACTCATTTTCACTTTAATTTTTGGTAATGTTTCTTCATATTTTATGTCATATTAATTATTTACTCAACTGGAAAAGTCGGCCAAAAATCACCTCTGAAGGCGAAATGACCAAAATGCCCTCCGTTTGGCTTAACGGGTCAAAATTGTCTGTACCAATTGAAAAATTTTTCTAGGTATTTTCTTGGCATTCTAATGCCATGGGAACCTCAATTACCCTTCTCTGGAGTCCCAAAAATTATTTTATAATTTTTCCCCCGGGTCTAGGGCTCCTCGTTGCGAGAACCGCAACTTCCCTCCGGTTATCCATCGCTTGGGCACCGGCTCGTTTTGCTTGGTTGTATTTTATTTCTAAAATTTTTACTAAGTGTTTCTTATTAATATTTGAGTTAATTATAGTTCCTGACTTTAGTTTAAATATTTTTTTCCGGACGTTCTAGCTGTCCGGATCGACACCGGTCACCGGAATAGTAGGATGTACGGAGTTGCTACGGGGAGGATGTTACAACTCTTCCCCTCTAATTTAAATTTCATCCTCGAAATTTACCTGACTTAAGTATTCGGGGAGTTGCTACCTTCTTGTTTCTTCATTTCCTTGTATCGCCTCATCAGTGTCTGGGTTTGGCTCTTCTTGAGCTTCCATAGCATATACTTGTGGCGCCACCCTGACTTCGGGCTTTTCAACGGTCTCAGAAACAATCTTCTGTGAAATGTCAGCCGTTTCTGCTTTACCCGATCTTTTACCCCTTTGAACTACAGGGGAAGGTCTATCAACTTGTACCGGAGCTATTGAACCACTCCTCTGAGGGCAATCTCTTATGAAATGATCCGTAGCCCCACACTTGAAACACTCTCCAGTTAATAGTCGACACTCCCCTCTGTGTCTTCTACCACAATGCATACATTCAGGCATTAGAGTTGATCCCCTTGTTATTGTGCCCGGGGAACTAGCTATAGATATTCCCATTTGGCCTCTGTGGCCCTGTGTCTGATCTTGTGAACTAGGACCCTTAAACTTCTTACTATCAGTCGGTATACTTGACTGTCCTGGTCCAAATTCCCTCTTACGCTGCCTATCTTTTCTATTTTGTTCATTTACTCTCACTTTCTCCACTTTTAATGCAGCTTCCACTAACTTAGTGAAGTCAGTGATTCCCAAGGCAGTGAGCTGGATCTTGATGTTGTCATTTAGTCCCTCTTCAAATCTCTTGCATCTTTCAGCTTCATTTGGGACTATCTCCCTTCCATAGCGGCTTAATCGGACGAATTCTTTCTCATACTCAGCCACTGACAATTGTCTCTGCCTCAGGTTAATAAATTCTCTTCTTCTCTCTTCCAGGTATACAGTACCCACATATTTCTTCTTAAATTCTAAAAGAAAGAAGTCCCAAGTTACAGCTTCTGGCTGCACTTCACTAGACACAGTGTCCCACCACTCATATGCATCATCTTGCAGCAAAGAGATGGCAGCTTCCAGGTTTTGCTCTGGAGTGCAGTGGAGTTGTTTTAGGACTCTGCCTGTTCTGTTCAACCAATTTTCTACGCAATGTAATCATCTTCTCTCTTGCCATAGAAGTCCACTGCTCCAAACTTTCTCAATTTTTCCAGGTGTGATTTCTGCTGTGGAGCTGGTGGTGGTGGTGGTACTGGCATTACCCCGGCCATTTGTCTAAAGAAATCGGCCATTTGCTGAAACATGGCCTGTGGAGGCCGAAAGGTGCTCTGCTGAGCCGGTGGAGCAGTTCTCCCATGCCCCTGCACTCACCGCCGCAGTGGAGCATGACTCTCCACTTCCTCCTCAACGGCTCTCTGAGATGAAGGGTCCATATCCTATTCAAAATAAGAAAGATAAACAGATCTGCGTTAGTGTCACCTCGACTCTTACAAATGCAATGCATGGTATGGACTCAATCTAGGCCCAGAAACGCCTAAACCGTGCTCTGATACCACTAAATGTGACACCCCTTACCCGACTACAGTGTAGCCGAGCAAGTTATGCCACTCAAGCAGCCGAGCACTCTATTTTATCTTAATTCATTTTTATTCTTCCTTTTTAATATAACTTGTGAAATATAATTTATTTAAGCCTTTTGTCGAAATTATAATTTATTTGAGGTTCCGAAAATTTTAAAGAAAATCCGGCGAAGTACCGGCTAAAAATGGAGAAAACCGTTCTTCGGAACCTGTGAAAAACACTTCCTATATTCATTTTCCATCATCTCAACTCCATTTATCAAATTCTCAACAATGTTCAATCTCAGTTCTCATTCATCCATCTCATATGATACCATGCATAAATCATAGATAAACATTCACTTTTTCATTTACAAACACAATTCTCATTATTTACATGAGCATCAAATTACATTTCATAAGTTCATTTACACATGAGAAAATAAGATCAATTACAAAATACCAAAATGACACCTAGTGTCCTACCAATGCAATCAGAGCTTTGTGAGGTGACACGGACACTATGCAGAACTGCAGGATGGACTTACCCAATCTGTGGTCTACTGGCTCTCGATCAATATCTTCAGTACCTACGCGTTGCAAAAGTGACGCGCTAAGCATAAAGCTTAGTGGTGCAAATAATAAAATAGAAAGAAATAATATGCAAATAAAAATCATAATTTCTTAGCCATTGTATTCATAAGAACTGAATAATTACCAACTTAATGTTTAGTCGAGGGCTAATTACGTTTTATGATATTAACTTCTTCATGCATTTTGTTTATTTATTTTCTTCATGATCATGAGTTTCTTTGTATTCTATCATAATCATTTCTGATATTTAATTTTCGTATTTTCTTTAACAATCAGTTCAATTACAGTTATACTTTTCCATGCCCAAGTAACCTATACAAATTGACGGATGGATAAACGGGTAAACTAGCACCGGGTACCGTGTACCTCGGCCGTCACACCATCGGTCACAATGTGTCTCCCGGTGTGCAAACAGAATGGCTAATAAGCCATATAAGCAATAAGGCATAAAGCCAAGTAAAACATCATAATCAGTATAGCCATAGGCTATCACATCACAGAATGGCAATGAAGCCATATATCATACGCAGTACTGCTATCAGAACCCTATTGGCATGCCAACCTATCCAAACCAATCACATTAGGCCTACTAGGGCATTTGATACTTTTGAATTCTTCAATTTTTTGAATTTCAAGTTTTTATGTCACTATTCATTTCAATAGTCAACAAAAAGTTGACTTTTGCATAGAACATAGGTGCATTGGTTTTAACACTCCCAATGTACCTCATTTTGCATTTAAAACTTGTTAGTTTTGGTCACTTTCTCAAGCTTAGGTCATTTTGGCAAAATTGCCAATTTGTGGTTTTGGTGTCACTATTCACCATTGGTGAACAAAAATGTTGACTTTTAGAATAAAAATGTGTACATTGACTTTGGCACTCCCAACATACCACATTTGGTTTTTAAAACTTGTTGGCATTAAGTGTTAATACCATTCCAAAGTGTAACTCACACTAGCAGAATTTTCAGTTTTGGTGAGTCAACTTCACTGTTCCATTGGACACTGTTACTGTTGGAATTTGAAGAAATGTAAAACATGAAAGTTGTTCCTTATTTTGTATAGTTGAATTTATTTTTTTGAATCACTCCATTTGGAGTTTTGTAGCTCCAGATATGGCCCAAAAACCCAAGCTGTCCGGATATGCATTCTGCAGAAAATTACCATATCTACAGTGCATGAACAGTGACTGGAACCACTTGTTTGGATGGGTTCTGGCCATAATTTGGGGTAGGTTCCTTCATGAAAGTTGTTTGTCTATGTCTTAACTTGTTTCTGTAAAAATTTCAGGCCAATTGACCAAATATACAGTGAGTTATGGCCAAATGAACAGTTACTGTTCATTTGGTCAATTCTGCAGAGGCAGTTTCAGGGTTCCGGATTGGGGCCAAGTTTTGGTCCTCTTGCTTTGGTCTTTTGGGCATGGTTTCTTCAGCAAAAATGTGCCATTATAAGCCTAGTTTCATGTCCAATTGGCCAAACATCAATTGGACTAACACAGCCCAAGTTATGGCAGTGCAAAGAGACTGAATTTTCAGTCCCTATGCTGCTGTCCTAGGGCAGCCTGCAATCCTCACTTTGCAATATCATTCTTCTGTCTATTTGTTGTTCAAATTACCTAAAATGGTCACTAATTGACCATTAAAATGCTCTCTAATAATTTCCTAAGCCAAGTCACATTTTCACCTTTCCAAACCCTAATTCAAATTCATGGTTTATGCCATGTATCTTAGTAGCTACCAATGCATTGCTCATATGTTTATCACTTCAACATGGTTTCTATTCCACTCTAAGCTCATTAAAACACTTCCCCTTATTCCATAGCTAGGGCAGCCCAAAATTCAAGATGTTATACACATAAGTTTTTGTTAATTTAAATCACAATTCTTACTAGTTTCAAGTCCTAAACCATGAAAATAAAGAATTTAATGGATATAGGTGCACTAACCTCAAGTGGCAGAATTTTTCCCCACTCAAAACTTCAATTTCCTTCTTCTTCTTGGCTGCCAAGAGCTTCCCCAAGTGATATAGTCAAAGTTTAATGAAAGGGGTTAGGGTTTAGTGGTGGAAACAAAGGAGAAAGGAAGCTTTGGTTGAAAATCAATGGAGGTTTGGCTATGGGAATTGAGAGTTACGGGTGAACTTTGTAAAAGTGATGGCTGCTGGAATTTTAGGAGCTTTTGTTGTGTTTTTATACATATTTTATTAGTTAATTTAAGTGTTGACTAAATGTGATTGGTGGGTAACTCTTAGATGACATCATATGATGTCAAAATTGACATTTATTCTCATTTTTCTTTTCTCTTCTTCTCTACTCATTTTCACTTTAATTTTTGGTAATGTTTCTTCATATTTTATGTCATATTAATTATTTACTCAACTGGAAAAGTCGGCCAAAAATCACCTCTGAAGGCGAAATGACCAAAATACCCTCCGTTTGGCTTAACGGGTCAAAATTGTCTGTACCGATTGAAAAATTTTTCTAGGGATTTTCTTGGCATTCTAATGCCATGGGAACCTCAATTACCCTTCTCTGGAGTCCCAAAAATTATTTTATAATTTTTCCCCCGGGTCTAGGGCTCCTCGTTGCGAGAACCGCAACTTCCCTCCGGTTATCCATCGCTTGGGCACCTACTGCTTTGCTTGGTTGTATTTTATTTCTAAAATTTTTACTAAGTGTTTCTTATTAATATTTGAGTTAATTATAGTTCCTGACTTTAGTTTAAATATTTTTTTCCGGACGTTCTAGCTGTCCGGACCGACACCGGTCACCGGAACAGTAGGATGTACGGAGTTGCTACGGGGAGGATGTTACACTGTCCACCTGAGACAACAATGAAAAGCTATCGCTGAGCCAATGTCTCAGTGTTGCACAACATTAACAAAATGCAACTTTAAATCACAAATCATAAGTCATATAAATAGTGGATACTTCAAATCATAGTTAAATTCAAAAACAGTGAATGTCAATAAGAATTTAAACTCCATTTCACGATATCACAATAAATATCAATAAATCATACACACACATCTTAATCATGTTGCCAAAGTTCAATTCATCCCAAAAGCCGATGGCTAGTGAGGAATAACATAGTTAGCTAACAATAATATGAGTACTCATTCTATTCGTTCTCAACAGGCACACACCTCAACACTTCAGCCAGAGAGGGAATTCAAAGTCAATTCAACCCACTAGATAAGCTAGCGAGGAATTCAATCAATATACATGATAGCTATGGTTTCAAACCATTTACAATGTTTTTCAACCAATAAGTATCCATCAAATATAATTCAAACAAATTTTCATAATTCAAAACAATAACATACAAAATTCTCATAATTTAATTCAATTGAAAAGTCAAAAGAAATAACTGTTGTGCACAAACCTCTGATAACTGTCTCTTGGCTCTAACTCAGTGTTTCCTTCCCTTTCCCTGAGTCTTTCCTAACTAAAACACACAATTTAAAGTGTTTCAGTACTCATTTAAACTGTCTCTAACAATAAGGCTTAATAATTAATTTATTGAATTCTATTATTTTCTTAGTCAACAAAAGATGTTGACCCTCGATGCACTATAGGTGAATTAGGTTTTAATGTTACCAATATGTCACATTTGTAGCCTTTTAGTATTGGTATATGTTACCAAATTCATTTCCAAGTATGTTGCATTTTATTGCAATTTGCTAGATTTCGGTATATAATTTGACCTAGCCGGATGACCTAGTTTCCTCGGTTTTTGGGTTTCGGTCAAAACTACAAACTTGTAGGTCTATATCTTATTTCACGTGGGGCAAAATTTCAGGTCATTCTGAGTTGTGTAGACCAAGTTATGGTCAATCTACCACTGCTGGACAAAATGCATCAAAAAGGTAACTTTAGGTCATTTTTAGGTCATTTTTGGTTCGGCCAATTTTTGGACCGAAACTTGTGCAAGCTATTTAGCTTGGTTCTGGCCATTTCTGAGATTTGGTGTCTTCATAAGAATTGTAGATATATGTCTTAAATATTCATGGTAAAAATTTCAGGTCAATTGGACCTGTTTTAAGTGAGTTATGGCCAAAACACTAACTGCTATCCAAATGGTCAATTTTCAGGCTTTCAAAGCACTAATCCGGATTTGGTCATTTTTCAAGTCACATTTTAGGTAGAATTTTGGTAAGCTTCCTTCATGAAAGTTGGCACATTTTGTGCCTAGTTTTACCTCCAATTGGTCTCATACCAATTGGAGTCACACACTTAAGGTTCTAAGCCGAAACATAAACTGCCCTGTTGTACATTGTTCATCCTTTACCAATTACACATCCTATGCTTACCAAGTCATTTCCTTCATGCCAATTCTGGTTTGTACCATACCATTAACAAATTTTACTCCACATTGTTGGTCATTTTGGCAGCTTGTAACCACACTCAATATGCACACTATAACACAGAATTTTTGAAGTCCAATTACAAACAATTTAACTACATGACATAGCTCATTTACATATCCAAATTCAAACCTTTATACACATATATATGCTGCCATAACAAGCACCATAATTCAACAATATAATTCCATAAACCAAACCATGAAACAACACATTTTTATCTTCTTCATAAGGCTACCACAAGTTTAAACATACCTATCAATTGTCATTTTTACTTTTTAAGCTTCCAAATCATACCTTACACATGGAATTCAAGTACAATAAATCTAACATTTAAATCATCATTCAAACCACTATTTACATGCAAGAATAAACTGTTCTTATTGAAGTTCCATGGCTGCCAAAATGTACCTCTCTATTAACTCATCAAACTTCAAAAATCCTTCCACAAATCAACTACCCACAACGCCCATTCAAAGTTTAATGAAACAATAATTAAAAATACATACTTACCACTTTTGAAATTCTTCAAAACCTTACCAAAACTTAATTTTCTTGCTGCCTATCTACTGCCTAAGTTGTGTAGAACAACTTTAGTGAAGGAAAATATAAGGATCATGGCTTGAAGATGGAAGAGTGAAGCTTGCATAGAGCTCTCATCCAACGGCCATGGAGGTTTCTCTCCTAAGATGTTTCGGCTGGTTGTCCAAGGTTGAAGATGAAGTTAATTTCAGCCACAATTCTGCTTAATAGTCCACTTAGGTGGAGTTAGTGGAGCACTATTAACAATTTAATGTTTGTTTATTCTAAAATTGTCAATTTCCCACATTTTCCTCCTAACTTTTGCCTTTTAAATTATGTACCACTAATTAAATTTTTTATGACATTTTCCAAGTGTAATATCATTTACTTTTAATGGAAATTTAGGTCAAAAGACAACTCGGGGTGTTATATGACCACAATGCCGCTGTTCGGGTTACATTCTCAATCTTTTGGTAACACCGAGTTTTGTCATTTTCTCGATTTCTCATTTTTCTTTGTACTAATTAATTAATTTTTCTTTGATATTTCTAATGATATTTATGCTTCAATAAGTCTTTATTTATGTCTTAAAAATATTTTCTAGGGTTCCTCGCGGTCCAGGGCTAGTCAACGGTCCACGCCGCAACTTCCCAGTGCAGTCACCCATCGCTAGGGTTCTCGGCTCGTTTATCTTGGTTACATTTCATTTCTATTGTTTTTCCTTTGTTTTTCTTGTATTTCCTTTTTTGGTATTTCATTATTTTATGTCTCCTCACCCATATCTAAGTATAGTTCTAGGCATCCTAGCTGTCCGGACAACACTGGTCACTGGAATAGTAGAACGCACTACCGAACATAGGGGTGTTACAACCCTAATCTCCTATAATTAAATTTATACACATTTCATGCAATTTCTTTGCCCCAATCATGTATACTACTTCAACTAAGCTTAATCTCATCATTAATTTCATTGAAAGACATCAAACTCTAACTTTTCTCCAATCTGGCCAAAACCCTAGTTTAGATTTCATTCATGTTTTCTTATATTTTCTTATGAAATTTCATTATAATCTAACTTAATTTAAGGTTTGTATAACTAAATGATCATTAAAGAACTTAGCTCTTGATGACTTCCTTCCAACTCCCCAAATCTTCAATTTTCTTCAAATCTCTTGTTTCCCCTTGCTTTTAATCTCTCAATCAAAGATCTCTTTGATGTTTACCACAAGTTAGATGGAAAACTCATGAAAGATAAGCAAGGGATAGAGCTTAGAGGATGGGTGTCTATGGAGGAGGAAGAAAGAAGAAGAAAGAAATAATGAAAGAGGGAGAGGGGAGGTGGGGCGGCATGAATGGGTGAGGTGAAGGAGCGGAAGCATGAAAAACACAAGTTTAGATAATTGAAATTCAAAATTTTTCACCTAGGGTCACATGCATCATGCAAGATTCATTTTTATCTATTTGATTTCAATGATAAACAACATATTAAAACTCTTTTAATATGTTTTTGGATCTACATTTGCCATTTAAGATTTTAGAATTAATCAGATTAATTATTAGAACCTTAGATTAGATCAAGAACAAGTGTACTAAGCTCTTGATGCACTGCAGTGTGTTTGGCACCTTTGGGATACGTCTTTAGGGCACCAGATGTTATCCCTCTAGCTTCTCCACACCAAGATCACCTATGGCAGCCCTTGAACAGCTTCTAAAGCTTTTTCTATGAATTAGAAAATCAAGTTTTTCCTTTTGAGAGATTATATATGTAAACTAGACACTAGAAACGATTTCTTGTATTTTTAATTCAAGAGATTATTTGCTAATCTCTTTGAATTGATGAGAGATGCAGAAGAAGAGAGGGAGAGGCAGCTAAGGGGTGGCGGCACCTTTTAGAATACAACAGCTTGTGTGTTTAGTTCTTTCATCCTTACACTTATATAGCTAGGTCACCACTTAAAACCCTTGCCATATGTCACCTTCTGATTGGTTCTAGGTTTAATTGACCCAATCACATTGTGCCAAGTGTCAAACCTATATTCAATCTTAATTGTAATCATCTTACATGATTAAAAGACATTTGGCAAGCTTATGTGTAGTGCCATGTGTCACCATCTCATGGTGCTACATGTTACCCTGTGAAATGACCAAAATACCCCTGTGTCTTAATTTTGATATCTCAACCCAAAATAATTATTTCTCTTCTTCTAATCAATTTATATCAAATATAAATTAATTAATTAATCTTTATTAACTAATTTCTCATTAATTAAATACATATTTAAACACTTTAAATATAAATTTAACTTATACTATACATCCAATAACCTATATTCGGTTTCGAGCCATGCTAGGGACTTTGCAATCTAATTGTAAACCAAACCTATTTAATTAATCACTTAAACTCTTTAATTAATTAATTAAATCATATTTAAGTTGGTGATTACTTGTGTATGCGTGTGACTTACTAGGCTTATCACTAATTGGCAATGAGACATGATATCAAGTCTTAATATCATCAAAACTCTTTCTTAACATAAATGATTTCTCTAAATCATTTTATGCACCTCATAGACCATGGTTAACACCTAGCATAGCATGCCATGGCCACCCAATCAGTAATAAGCTTTACCTTAAATGAACCTATAATCATATGTTACCATGTACTAGAATCTCTCTATTACAAAATCCCAATTGAAGCTGGAGTCATGGTTTATGTCAAACCCCATTTCCTATGAATATTATGGTCTCTTTTAATTCCATTTCTTGATTATAAAGATTTTCTCATCAGAAACTCTTTTCTGATTAAATCTATTTGTCCTGGCCAGGAACTTGAAACATCAAGAACAATTAAATGAACATAGGATTTTATCCCTATTTACCTAGAGGAACAGATTCCATCTTGATCAACACCTACCTCCATATATAACTAGTAGGAGCCAACACATGCCCATATATCCATACACAGTACAAGTATGAAAGCAGTATCAAACTCAAACCACATATATACAAGATAACTGTGCTATCTCAGGTCTAAAGATTATATGCACTGATATGATTTATGACAATACATTGACAAAAGTAAACTCCATGTGCTTGTCATAAGTGTTACTAATTGGACCTACTTATCATGTATAAGTGCCTATCATGTTTGTCATATGGCATGAGACTCACCATTCTATCTTATTTATATCTCATATAAATAACTTGGGAACAAACATGAATACAATCTTTCTGGATAAGTCGTGTCCTTATTGTGAAGTATTCTCGATTGTGAACCTATTTATGATACTTTGTACTAGAAATACTGTCACTCATATTCTTAACAATTTAAGAATAGAATTTCTAATAAAATATTAATGGACCTTTTCTATTACATATAAATATATTATGTAAATGGAAAAGTGAAAATGCCTTTTATTAATAAAAATATGTACAAGATGCATACTAAATGATATGCTCCAGGGCATACTACTAACAATCTCCCACTAGCACTAGAGCCATTCATTATAATATCTTAGACTCGTCTTCTCAAGATGTCAGTCTAGCTGAGTCTGTGACATAGGCTTAGTGAATGGATCAGCTGGATTTTCAGCTGATTCTATTTTCTACATGGCTACATCGTCTCATCCAACTATTTCTCTGATAATGTGGTAGCGCCTTTCTATGTGTTTGGCTTTCTGGTGAGACTGGGGTTTCTTAGCCTGTATGACTGCTCCATTGTTGTCACAGTGAAGTGGAACTGCTGACTCAATGCAAGGAACTACTGCAAGTTCTGTCACGAACTTCTTTATCCAAACAGCTTCCTTTGCAGTATCTGATGCAGCAATATACTCAGCCTCGATAGTGGAATCTACATGGTACTCTGTTTGGAACTCTTCCAACTGACTTCACCTCCAATACAAATGAACACATATCCAGAGGTAAACTTTCTATCATTGATATCTGATTAGAAATCAGAATCAGTATAACCATCCAATTGCAAGTCTCCACCTCCATATATCAAGAATAAATCTGTAGTTCTTCTCAAGTACTTAAGGATATTCTTGACAGCTATCCAGTGTTCCAAACCTGGATTGGATTGATGCCTACTAGTCAAACTAACAACATATGCGATATTCGGCCTAGTACACAACATTACATACATCAAACTTCCAATAGCCAAAGCATATGGAATCCTGGCCATTTTATCTCTTTCTTCAGGTGTCTTTGGAGATATCTCTTTAGAATGGTGGACACCATGTCTCACTGGTAACAATCCTCTCTTGGAATCAAGCAAGTTAAACCTCTTTAACACCTTTTCCAAGTATAGACTTTGGGATAAATCAATTATTCTTTTCGTTCTATCTCCATAGATGCGAATCCTAAGAATATAGGTTGCCTCCCCTAAATCTTTCATGGAGAATATATTTGACAATCATACCTTTACAGTTGTCAACATACCTATGTCATTACCCCTTAATAGTATGTCATCCATATATAAGACAAGGAGAGTGATAGCACTGTCACTAACCTTTTTATATACACATGGCTTATCCTCATTTTTGATAAAACCAAATGATTTAATGGCTTCATCAAAATGGATGTTCCAACTCTTCGAAGCTTGTTTCAACCCATAAATGGATCGCTTTAGCTTGCATACCTTGGAACCATCTTGGAATTCAAAACCCCTAGGTTGTTCCATGAAATTGTTTTCTTTAATGTATCCATTGAAAATAGCTGTTTTGAAATCCATCTGCCCAATCTCTTAAGCATAGTATGCAGTTATTGCTAATAGAATCCTAATTGATTTAAGCATGGCAACAGGCGAGAAAGTCTCCTCATAGTTGATTTCTTGCCTTTGGTGAAACCCTTTCGCTGCTAGCCTTGCCTTATAGGCCTCTACCTTTCCATCAAAACCAATTTTCTTCTTGAAAACCCATTTGTTCCCTATAGGTACAATACCTTCAGGTGGGCCAACAAGATCCCAAACTTGATTCTTATAAATGGAATCAATTTCAGATTTTATAGCATCAATACATTTTGAAGAGTCTATATCTGATATAGCTTCTTCATAGATAAGTGGATCATCTCCATGATCTACTTCTTCATGAGCAGATAACTCTTGTTCTTCTTCATAAAGGAAACCATATCTCACTGGTGGGTGAGATACCCTGGTTGTTCTACGAGGAATAGTTGTAGATGTTTCATCAATGGGTGTAGGTTGACTAGATGGATCTATATCCATCTAATCTATTGGTTAGTCAAAATTCTCCAATTCTAACTCTATTTGCCTTCCTTTGCCTCCTTCTTGAACAAACTGTTGTTCAAAAAATGTGGCATATCTACTTATCACAACCTTTTGTGATGTAGGCAAATAAAAATAGTATCCAAAACTATCTTTTGGATATCTAACAAATCGACCCTTTTCTGATCTAGTTTCCAATTTATCAGTGTTTAGTTTTTTAATATAAGCTGGACAACCCCACCCCAAATCTTAACATGCTTAAGAATTGGTTTTCTTCCATGTCATATCTCATAAGGTGTGGAAGAAACTAATTTTGATGGAATCCTATTCAGAATATACAAAGCTGATTCTAATGTAAATCCCCAAAAAGAGATTGGCATGTAACACCCCTAAGTTCGGTAGTGCGTTCTACTATTCTAGTGACCAGTGTTGTCCGGACAGCTAGGATGCCTAGAACTACACTTCGTTATGATTGAGGAGACATAAAATAATAAAATACAAGAAAATAAAATACAAGAAAAGAAAAATGTAACCAAGTTAAGCGAGCCGAGAACCCTAGCGATGGGTGACCGCACCGGGAAGTCACGGCGTGGACCGTTGACTAGCCCTGGACCGCAGGAACCCTGAAAAATATTTTTAGGACTTAAATAGACCCCTATTGAAGTATAAATACTATAAGAAATATAAAATGAAAATTAAATAATTAGTACAAAGAAAAGTGAGAAATCGAAAAACGGACAAAACCCAGTGTTACCGGAGAATCGGGAATGCAACCCGAACAGGGGCATTGTGGTCATTTGATACCCTGAGTTGTCTTTTGACCTAAATGTCTATTAAAAATAAATGATATTAAACTTTGAAAATGCAATGAAAAATAAAAATATGGTACATAATATAAAAGTGGAAATAATGAGGCAAATTTTGCAAATTTGGTAACTTTAACTCACATTGTGGGACACCTTTATAATGCATTTGGACAGATTTAAACTTCATCTTCAACCTCATTTCAACACCAGCCAAAAATAACTCCCATTGAAGCTCCCATGGCCGCCCCATTTTTCCACCTTCATCTACCCATGATCCAACCATGGAAACCTCAAGCTTCCTTCACTAAAATTGCTCTACATCACTTGGGCAGTAGATAGACAGCAAGAAGACCAAGTTTTAGAGAGATTTTGAAGAGTTTTCAAAGTGGTAAGTTTATGTTTTTGGTTAGTGCTTCATTAAAGTTAGTAAGGAGGTTATGGGTACTTGAATTTTGGAAAGAATTTTGAGGTTTGATGTTTAAAGGGAGAGCTGTATTTTTGGCAGCCATGGAAACTCCTTGAAGACAGTTTATTCTTGCTTGTAAATGGTAGATTAAAGGGTTGATTATGTGTTTATATGTGTAGAAATAAATTGGGTGATGTATACTAAGTATATTGTGAATGTGTATTTGAATTTGGAAGCTTGGAAATTAATGGAGTGTGATGTGTGAATCGACAGCTTGCATTGTGAACCGAAAAAATGTTATTTTATGGGTTGGTTTATGAAATTACATGGTTGAATTATGGTGCTTGCTATGGCAGATTGTTTATGTGTACAGGGGTTTGAGTTTAGGCATGTAAATGAGCTTGTTATGTAGTTAAATTGTGTGTAAATTGAAGTTGGTAAATTCTGGACTATAATGTGCATATTGAATCTGATTGTAAGCTGCCAAAATGATTAACAATATGTGGTAAAATATGTTTAGGTTATGGTACAAACTAGAAATGGGCATGAATGTTGAGTTTGGTAAGTGTTAGGAGTGATCCTTGATGTGTATGAAAGAAATACAATAAGGCAGTTTGAGTTTTAGGCCTAGAACTTTAAGTGTGTGGCTCCAATTGGTATGAGACCAATTGGAGGTGAAACTAGGCACAAAATATGCCAACTTTCATGAAGGAAGCTTGCCAAAATTCTGCTTGCAAGGTAGCTTGAAAAATGACCAAATCCGGATTAAGTGCAATTGAGGCCTAAAAATTGACCATTTGGGCAGCAGTTAGTGTTTAGGCCATAACTCACACAAAACAGGTCTAATTGACCTGAAATTTTGACCATGAATAGTAAAGACCCATATCTACAAGTGTTATGAAGACACAAAAGCCCAGAAATGACCATAAGCAAGTCAAACAGCTTGCACAAGTTCGCGTTCAAAAACTGGCCGAACCTAAAATGACCTAAAGTGACCTAAAGTGACCAATTTTGATGCAATTTGACCAGCAATAGTAAAATGACCATAAATTGGTCTACATAACTCAAAATGACTTGAAATTTTGCCCCGCGTTCCATAAGACATAGATCTACAAGTTTGTAGTTTTGACCAAAACTCGAAAACTGAGGGAACTAGGTCGTCCAGCGAGGTCAAACTAGTATCCCGGAATCCAGCAAATTGCAAGAAAATGCAAGATACAAGGAAATGAATTTGGTAACATGTACCAACCCTAGAAGATTATTGAATGTGACATATTAGTAATATTAAAACCTAATTTATGTAGAATGCATCGAGGGTCATCATATTAGGTTGACTAAGCAAATAATAGAAATTCAGTGAATTACTTATCAAGCATTATCGTTAGAGACAGTTTAAATGAGTACTGAAACACTTCAAATTGTGTTTTTGAGTTGGCAAAGACTCAGGGAAGGGAAAGGAAACACTGAGTCAGAGTCAAGAGACAATTATTAGAGGTTTGTGCACAACTAGTTTTTAACTAATTTTGTTTGAATATTTCATATGATTAAATGACATCTTTTTCTTATGTATTATGTTTAACAAGCATTGGATTTAATTCAATGATTATTGAAAATTGTTATAGTATGTATGAATTTAGCTTTGTGAAATGGTAATTCTACAAGTATTAAGCATTGTTATGGATTGAATAAATTATGTTTTGGAAAATTGTGATAGAACATGTTTTGAATTGTGATGGTAATTTTCATGGAAAAATATAAATTTATGATTTGAATTGTGATGAGCATAAAAATTTTTAGATATTGAATTTGAATTTGAATCGAATTATATTGTGATTTATGCTCACTAAAAGGATGGTGATATTGTTTTATATCTCACTATAGATGCTTGACTAGGTTATTACCCGTCTCTCTCATTTGTTGAGAAGACAATGGAGTTAGTTGTGTTTTGATTACCATGGTACGTGCACAGGCTTAGATTTTCCTTTGATTTGAGGTTAGATCTCAGTTTTTTTATCGTTATGGCTCTTGCGGAAGATTCATTATTGTGATGGTACTGTGCACGATGATTCGACCTCCCCAACCATAGGGAGTTAGAATCTGATTCGACCTCCCCGACCATAGGGAGTTAGAATCACATCAAATATGGCCCTTTCGGATTAGTCGTGCATAGTTAGTGAGATAAAGAATGATTTTTGAGATACAGCATGGTTTTTGAGATACAGAATGGCTTTTGTATGGTAAAGAATTGTGATTTCAACTATGATTTATGTATAATTGATTTTGTTGGAATTACCTAAATGGTTAGTTATGATTTGATAAATTGAATTTCATGATTGAAGTCATTTTATACAAATGATTCACATTATTGGCAATGAATATTTTGAGTTTTAGAATTTGATGAGTATTCAGATTTCCAAATTATTTACTGTAAATTTTGTCAATGTATATTGTACTATGTTTTAAGTTATAGTTGTACACCACTGAGTTCACCACTCAACGATAGCTTTGTATGCTGTCGCAGGTAAGAAAAGCATAGAGCAGTGAGTAAGTTTCTTTGAAGACACTTTCAGATCAGCTCTAGGTATATTATAGATACACCCATGTACATAGGTTTTGATGTATGCATGTAATAATATGTATGTAAATTATTTGAGCAGTTGTATAAAAACTCTTGTAAAATATTTTTGGTATGTAATTAAATGTAAATTATTGTAAATGTAAGTTTGGGATTTCATTTATCTGAATAGTTTTGTAATATTAATTTTGAGTCTTGTAATCAATGAAATGTTTCTTTTATGAGGAGATTGATTTGATTGAGATTTGAATTTCACAAAAAATGTTTTTAAAATCCCTTGTAGTATATCTAATGGGTTATCGGTAGGTGAAGTACGGTAATTCATTAGGTGTGCTACGGGATCATGTTACATCTGACGGGGGAGTAGGGTGTGACATGTTTTAGTGGTATCGGAGCAAAGTTTTTAAATTTTGTTTTCACCTGTTATTTGAATATTCTTTCTTCATAGTACAACTGCTCAATATCGTTGTTTGATACATACAGTACATTACATTATAAATATGCACTAACGGGAGGAAATCTCCTTGTGTTAATTGTTCAGGAGGTCTAAGATCCTCGTATTGACCATGGAAGAGGGTGATCGTTCAGTCGATCAATCTATAGAGGCTGAGGTACAAGGGGATGCCCCAGCCCCACATAATGTCAGTGGTTCAGCAGCATCAGCCCCCGCAGTACCGCAGTTTCCTGCTTAGTTCGCTCAGTAGATGGCTGCAATGTTCCAACAAAAGGCTAGTAATGTGCCTACTCAAGTCCTAATACAGACACCAGTGGTACAGCCACAGTCTTTTACAAGGCAGTATGACAAATTGATGAAATATGGGGCTATGGAGTTCAAGGGGACAGTAGATCCTCTAGAGGCTAAACAGTGGTTAGAAAGGATGGATAGGGTATTCAAGAAACTACATTGCACAGAGGAGCTCAGATTTGAATACTCAGTATCTACCTCTGAGGGGATGCTTATGATTGGTGGAAAACAATTCCCCATAGTCTGGTAGAACCTGCAGTGCTAACATGGAATGACTTTCTCAGGGAATTCAGACAAAAGTATGTCCCCGATGCTTATGTAGACCAGAAACTATAAGAGTTCCTAAGTCTGAAACAGGGAAGCAGGTCAGTGGCTGAGTATGAAAGAGAAATTTTCGGCCTAAGCCATTATGCAGTAAATCTACTTTCTACTAGCAAGGAGAGATGCAAGAGGTTTGAAACCGGCTTAAAACCCAGTATCAGATTATAAGTGGTCCGATTCAAACACACTAACTTCTCTGAACTTGTTTCTCAAGCCCTAGAGTTGGAAAGAATTGAATCTGAAGCTGCCCCTGAGAAAAAGAAATCAAAGAAGACAGAGAAAGAGGGAAAATCAGTAGAGCAGAGTTCCAGTGGTCCTACTGGAAAGAGGAAGAACTATGGGGGACATAGCAGAGGTGGCAAGAAGTCTGGTAGGGGAAGACATTTAGGATAGAAACCTCCTCTATCTGGTCAGCAGAGTACCGGAGGTTCCTACCATTCCCGCCAATGTGAAACTTGTGGAAGATATTATGGTGGGATATGCTATAAGGCTATTGGAGCCTGTTATAACTGTGGAGGCACAGGACACTTTGCCAAGGACTGCACCAGTGCTCCCAGAGTTGGACCACCTCCTACTACTGCAGAAGGGTCAGTTCAGAGCCCTGTCACTAAAAGTTCACAACCACCCAGCAGAGGTAGAGGCAGGGGTAGAGGTAGCCCAGCAGGCAGCCAAAGCACAGTGAAACATTCAGAGCAAGATAGTGCTCCAGTCATAATCTATGCAATGAGACAGAGAGAAGAGGCCGAGACATCTGATGTTGTGGTTAGTACCTTCTCAACTTTTAATCAGGATGTCTTTGTGTTATTTGATCCTGGTTCTACTCATTCTTATGTGAGTGCTAGCATCATTGATTGCATTGCTGTTCCATATACAAAAATGGACTTTGAGGTGCTAGTAACAAGTCCGTTAGGACAGGAGGACATGGTTAATAAAATGTATAGAAATTGTCCTTTGGTGATCCAAGGACACACTTTTCTATCTGATTTTTTTTGAAATGCCCTTCAGAGATTATGATATCATCTTGGGCATGGATTAGTTTGCTAGGCATCATGCCATGATTGACTGTAGGCTGAAGACAGTCACTTTCGGACTCCCTTAGTACAATGATGTGGTAATACATGGGGAGAGGCAGCTATTGCCATCCAACATCATTTCGGCTGCACTAGCAGAGTTGAAGGAGTTGAAGATATAGTTGCAAGAATTACTTGAAAAGGGCTTTATCCGCCCTAGTGTGTCACCTTGGGGAGTGCCAGTATTGTTTGTTAAGAAGAAGGATGGCACTTTTCGTTTATGTATTGTTTGACCTGGAGTCTGAATACTTTTATGTTAGTGCTAGAACTATATGTTCTGTTGTTATTCCTTTACAGAGGAATAAATTTTGATGCATTAGTGATTAGTCCTTTAAGATAAGGATTGTGATAATAAGTGAAATTAGTTTTGAAAGAGTTTATCGGTGAAAAGTATTTTCTGACACACCATAAATTATAAAGCTAATTGGCGAGCCTAGTTAATGTAAGGTAAGAGGACGTAAAAGTAAGATGCAGTAATGGAATTGCTCTAGATGAGGGCAAGGATGTTACTGTTAGTAATTGCTAATGGATATTGTAATCAGAATAAGTTCGGATATCACTGAATTCGAAAAGGATAAAAGATAGGAAAGTTTGATCTAGTAGAATGTATCGTAGTAACTATGCAATGTTCTTGATGTTTATACTGTAAGCTGCAAATTACAGTACTAACTTGAGATTATTGTGTAGAGCTACGTACTACCCGATAGTACACCTAGATGAGAATAGTTGCCAACGGCATCTGTTTTGGTATAGTTATGCCAGGATAGAATTTAATTGTAAGAAATAAGTTTGAAAATCCTACTTAGGGATCTAAAACTCAAAAGTTAGATTATCGAAAGGTTATAGTTCAGTACAAAAGGAAGTGAGTTATAGAATATTGAAAGATAAAAAGAGTTATGGACGTAAAAATTCGAACAGTTGGTTCAGATATAATAAAGAAATGTTATGAATGTGAGGAAGACTAGGACTAGAATGGTCAGAGGACCAATGACTAGATAAATGATTCTAACATGACCTCAAGGGTCATTCAAGAAGGAACATGAACCGAAATATTAGACAGCACAATAGTAAGAGAAGATTGGTGTTATACAAATAAAAAAAAAATGTTGTACTAGATTGTTAAAAATCTTATACAAATTTGAGGAAAAGAAGATTATACGATCGTATAGAAAGGAGAAAATAAACGTATGACTATTGTAAGATGGCTATTGGGCAAAATTTCGTGGACGAAATTTATTTTAAGGGGGGGGGGGGGGGGAGAATTGTAACGCCCCTAAGTTCGGTAGTGCGTTATATTGTTCCAGTGATCAGTGTTGTCCGGACAGCTAGGATGCCTAGAACTACACTTCGTTATGATTGAGGAGACATAAAATAATAAAATACAAGAAAAGAAAATACAAGAAAAGCAAAGGAAAAATAATAGCAAAGAAATGTAACCAAGTTAAGCGAGCCAAGAACCCTAGCGATGGGTGACTGCACCGGGAAGTCACGGGGTGGACTGTTGACTAGCCCTGGACTGCGGGGAACCTTTAAATATATTTTTAGGACTTAAATAGACCCCTATTGAAGTATAAATACCATAAGAAATATTAAATTAAAATTAAATAATTAGTATAAAGAAAAGTGAGAAATCGAAAAATGGACAAAACCCGGTGTTACCGAAAAATTGGGAATGCAACCCGAACAGGGGCATTGTGGTCATTTGACACCCTGAGTTATCTTTTGACCTAAATGTCTATTAAAAACAAATGATATTAAACTTTAAAAATGCAATGAAAAATAAAAATATGGTACATAATATAAAAGTGGAAATAATGAGGCAAATTTTGCAAATTTGGTAACTTTAATTAAATAAGTAATTTCCTAAAGTTAGTGGTCCACTAACTCACATTGTGGGACACCTTTATAATGCACTTGGACATATTTAAACTTCATTTTCAACCTCATTTCAACACCAGCCGAAAATAACTCCCATTGAAGCTCCCATGGCCGCCCCATTTTTCCACCTTCATTTACCCATGATCCAACCATGGAAACCTCAAGCTTCCTTCACTAAAATTGCTCTACATCACTTGAGCAGTAGATAGGCAGCAAGAAGACCAAGTTTTGGAGAGATTTTGAAGAGTTTCCAAAGTGGTAAGTTTATGTTTTTGGTTAGTGCTTCATTAAAGTTAGTAAGGAGGTTATGGGTACTTGAATTTTGGAAAGAATTTTGAGGTTTGATGTTTAAAGGGAGAGCTGTATTTTTGGCAGCCATGGAAACTCATTGAAGACAGTTTATTCTTGCTTGTAAATGGTAGATTAAAGGGTTGATTATGTGTTTATATGTGTAGAAATAAATTAGGTAATGTATACTAAGTATATTGTGAATGTGTATTTGAATTTGGAAGCTTGGAAATTAATGGAGTGTGATGTGTGAATCGGCAGCTTGCATTGTGAACCAAAAAAATGTTATTTCATGGGTTGGTTTATGAAATTACATGGTTAAATTATGGTGCTTGCTATGGCAGATTGTATATGTGTACAAGGGTTTGAGTTTAGGCATGTAAATGAGCTTGTTATGTAGTTAAATTGTGTGTAAATTGAAGTTGGAAAATTTTGGACTATAATGTGCATATTGAATCTGATTGTAAGCTGCCAAAATGATCAACATTATGAGGTAAAATATGTTTAGGTTATGGTACAAACCAGAAATGGGCATGAATGTTGAGTTTGGTAAGTGTTAGGAGTGATCCTTAATGTGTATGAGTTTTAGGCCTAGAACTTTAAGTGTGTGGCTCCAATTGGTCTGAGACCAATTGGAGGTGAAACTAGGCACAAAATGTGCCAACTTTCATGAGGGAAGCTTGCCAAAATTCTGCTTGCAGGGTAGCTTGAAAAATGACCAAATCCGGATTAAGTGCAATTGAGGCCTGAAAATTGACCATTTGGGCAGCAGTTAGTCTTTAGGCCATAACTCACTCAAAACAGGTCCAATTGACCTGAAATTTTGACCATGAATAGTAAAGACCCATATCTACAAGTATTAAGAAGACACCAAAGCCTAGAAATGACCATAAGCAAGTCAAACAGCTTGCACAAGTTTGGGTCCAAAAACTGGCCGAACCTAAAATGACCTAAAGTGACCTAAAGTGACCAATTTTGATGCAATTTGACCAGCAATAGTAAAATGACCATAAATTGGTCTACATAACTCATAATGACCTGAAATTTTGCCCCGCGTTCCATAAGTCATAGATCTACAAGTTTGTAGTTTTGATCGAAACCCGAAAACTGAGGGAACTAGGTTGTCCAGCTATGTCAAACTAATATCCCGGAATCCAGCCAACCCTAAAAGACTATTGAATGTGACATATTAGTAATATTTAAACCTAATTTACCTAGAATACATCGAAGGTCATCATATTAGGTTGACTAAGCAAATAATAGAAATTCAGTGAATTACTTATCAAGCATTATCGTTAGAGACAGTTTAAATGAGTATTGAAACACTTCAAATTGTGTTTTTCAGTTAGCAAAGACTCAGGGAAGGGAAAGGAAACACTGAGTCAGAGTCAAGAGACAATTATCAGAGGTTTGTGCCTAACTAGTTTTTAACTAATTTTGTTTGAATATTTCATATGATTAAATGACATCTTTTTCTTATGTATTATGTTTAACATGCATTGGATTTAATTCAATGATTATTGAAAATTGTTATAGTATGTATGAATTTAGCTTTGTGAAATGATATTTCCACAAGTATTAAGCATTGTTATGGATTGAATAAATTATGTTTTGGAAAATTGTGATAGAACATGTTTTGAATTGTAATGGTAATTTTCATGGAAAAATGTAAATTTATGATTTGAATTGTGATGAGCATAAAAATTATTGGATATTGAAATTGAATTTGAATCGAATTATATTGTGATTTATGCTCACTAAAAGGATTGTGATATTGTTTTATATCTCACTATAGATGCTTGACTAGGTTATTACCCGTCTCTCTCATTTGTTGAGAAGACAATGGAGTTAGTTGAGTTTTGATTACCATGGTACGTGCACAGGCTTAGATTTTCCTCTGATTTGAGGTTAGATCTAAGTTTTTTTATCATTATGGCCCTTGCGGAAGATTCATTATTGTGATGGTACTGTGCACGATGATTCGACCTCCCTGACCATAGGGAGTTAGAATCTGATTCGACCTCCCCGACCATAGGGAGTTAGAATCACATCGAATATGGCCCTTTCGGATTAGTCTTGCATAGTTAGTGAGATAAAGAATGATTTTTGAGATACAGCATAGTTTTTGAGATACAGAATGGCTTTTGAATGGTAAAGAATTGTGATTTCAATTATGATTTATGTATAATTGATTTTGTTGGAATTACCTAAATGGTTAGTTATGATTTGATAAATTGAATTTCATGATCGAAGTCATTTTATACAAATGATTCACATTATTGGCAATGAATATTTTGAGTTTCAGAATTTGATGAGTATTCAGATTTCTAAATTATTTACTGTAAATTTTGTCATTGTATATTGTACTATGTTTTAAGTTATAGTTGTGCACCACTGAGTTCACCACTCAGCGATAGCTTTGTATGCTGTCGCAGGTAAGAAGAGCATAGAGCAGTGAGTAAGTTTCTTTGAAGACACTTTCAGATCAGCTCTAGGTATATTATAGGTATACCCATGTACATAGGTTTTGATGTATGCATGTAATAATATGTATGTAAATTATTTGAGTAGTTGTATAAAAACTCTTGTAAAATATTTTGGTACGTAATTAAATGTAAATTATTGTAAATGTAAGTTTGGGATTTCATTTATCTGAATAGTTTTGTAATATTAATTTTGAGTCTTGTAATCAATGAAATATTTCTTTTATGAGGAGATTGATTTGATTATTGAGATTTGAATTTCACAAAAATTGTTTTTAAAATCCCTTGTAGTATATCTAATGGGTTATCGATAGGTGAAGTACGGTAATTCATTAGATGTACTACGGGATCATGTTACATCTTATGGGGGAGTAGGGTGTGACATGGCATATCAGTATAGCTCATCATACTACGTACCATATCCAATAGGGCACGATTTCTCCTTTTAGATGCACCATTCAGCTGTGGTGTTCCTGGAGGAGTCTGGTGGGAAACAATGCCATGCTCTCTCAAGTACTCATCAAATTCAGTACTCAAATATTCTCCTCCTCAATTTGATTGAAGAGCTTTAATACTCTTTCCTGTTTGATTTTCTATTTCAGATTTAAATTCTTTAAACTTTTCAAAGGATTCATGTTTGTATTTCATCAAACACAAATACCCAAACCTTGATTTATCATCAGTAAAGGTAATAAAATAATGAAAACTGCCTCTAGCCATTTCTTTAAATGGACCACATACATCACAATGTATTAGCTCCAAAATATTTTCATCCCTTAGCCCTTGTCCAACAAAGGGTGATCTAGTTATTTTGTTCTGAAGGCAAGATTCACAAGTTGGAGTAGGCTCAGAGCCCAATGAGGAAAGAATCCCCATTTTCTCCAGTGTTGCATTCTTATCTTCTGCAATATGACATAACCTTAAGTGCCAAATATATTTTGAACTTGAGTCGATTTTCACCATGGCATTGCATTCATTTAGATCACTTGCATTCATTTTGTGTTTGTCATTATTATCCAAATAATAAAGACCATCATCCATATAGCCCAAACCAACATATTTATTTCCAAAATAAATATTGCAAACATCATCTGTGAACTAAAATTCATAACTATTTCTAATCAAACTAGATATAGAAATGATGTTCTTAAAAGCATTAGGTAAATATAAAATATTATCCAAACACAAAATATGTCCAGACAAGTAAAAAGATTTAGACCCTATGGCTAAAGCTTCAACAGTTGAGTCATTGCCAATCCGGACTCTAACATCTCTAGAACGCAAGCTGCTACTATTTGCTAGTTCCTGCATATCATAAGAAATGTGAAAACTGGCACCAGTATCTAAAACCCAAGCTGTAGATGAACTATGAGTATCATCAGAATATAAATAACAAGATATGGACATACCTTCCGAAGGTCTATCCTTCTTATCCTTCAGAGAAGTAAGATACTCTGGGCAGTTCCTTTCCAGTGCCCATCCTTCTGGTAGTGGAAACACTTTCCTTTGCCTCCATCTACTTTTGTCTTCCCTTTTTGTTTAGCTATTTTCTTGGAAGGACCAGGAATTTGAGGTTTCTTTTTCTTATTGCCCTTCTTCTTGATGGACTTTCCAGCAGAAGAAGATGGAATTAAAGCTACCTCTTTTCCTTTATTGCCTGGCATATTCTTTTGGGCAATAACCAGCATGTTGAGTAAACCAGCCAAGGTGCATTCCTGTTTAATCATGTGGAAATTTATCACAAAATTCCCAAAAGACTTAGGAAGGGACTGAAGGATCAAATCCATCTGTAGCTGGAAATCCATGTTAAAGTCAAGATGTTCTAGCTGCTTAATCAGCCGAATCATCTTATGGACATGATCCCCAACATTCTGTCCCTCAGACATCCTCATGCGAAATAGCTATCTAGATATCTCATACTTAGCATTCCTATTGTGCTCACTACACAACTCTTGTAGGTGAAGGAGGATCTCACTTACACTTTACATGTTTTCATGCTGCTTCTATAACTCATTACTCATAGAAGCAAGCATGTAACACTTAGCTCTCATATCATGCTCCTTCCACTTGTCCAAAGTTTCATGTTCCTCTGGAGTGGCCTCTGGAGGTAAGGGACCAGGAACATTTGAGTCTAGAATATATCCTATATGTTCAAGGTTCAGGACAAGTTTTAAATTTCTTAGCCAATTAGACAGATTAGGTCCTATCAACCTATTGCGATCAAGTATGCTTGCAAGAATATCGGATGGTGGTGGTTGTTTTGTGCTCATTATTATCAAAAAATTAACTGCAGAAAATAACCAGATTAATTAGTAAATATATCATGTAATTAACCAAAATGATTATGGTCTTTTAATCAAATTGGTCCTCCCACTAACTTAGCGAATCCTACACTTCCAAAGTAGAAAATGGAAATCCTAGTTGGATGAATTTTTAGTGGGTGATTGAATTCTTATCATTCTATTGATCATCTTTAGGTACATCCATTATTGGAATTACAATAAACTATAAGTGAGCAACTCCTTGCCCATCACATCTCATGTGAGGTTCAATCCTTTACTTAGCCCCTAATGCTCAAAATCTCAGGTACATCAATTATTAACTTATCTTGCATTATTTAAGTTGATCCCATTGAGCTAGTAATTATGTAAATAATTTTAATGTCCTCAGGTACATCCAATATTGGCTACCAAAACATCTACATATTTACAACATCTCATGCTTAACAATTATTCTTAAGAAAATCTCTTAAATTAATTGCATCTTATGCAAGTATTTAAAATTTCTTAAAATGATTGCCTCAATGGAGGGCACATGTTATAATTACTTTAATTATAGCATTTCCAACTTAATCATTTGTTTAGAAGATTTTATGGTCATCTTAATTACTATTAAGGTCTCACTTTGCACATTATCCATTTAGCATGCATATATCATATACTTGCATATATTCACATCCATCTCATGCATTCATGGATAAATAATAAATATGGTATGATCATGGACTTTTTAAGGGATTCAATTCTGAGCCACCAAGAATTTAATCAAGGCATTCCTAGATACATTTCATTCATTCATTTTACAAGAGTTGCTGAAGGAGTACATAATCAACACTTGATCTTGAATTCCTCCCACTAGTCCCACCAATGCTCTTGACCTCCTTGATCTTCTTGCAATCCAATTACATAGTAATCCTTGGCATACCAAGGCGAATTTACAAAAACTAAATAAATAAAATTACAACCCAAAAATTATTATAACCTAAATAATACATGCCCAAAATAAATTAAAAAATATTAATTAATTTACAATCCCAAAGAAACATAAAAGAAATAAATCCAATCACATTTGTCTTTTATAGTCCATGATCATCCATCATACATATCGCTATTTAATAATTAAATAAAACATACATACTTAAATTAAATTGAATAGCTCATATTCAACTTAAAAATCCAGATTTGAATATGATTCAAACAAATTTAATGATTCAAACAAATTTAAAAATTCGGATTTGAATCACATTCAAACAAATTTAAAAAATTCAGATTTGAATCACATTCAAACAACCTTTAAAATTCAGATTTGAATCACATTCAAACAACTTTAAAAATTCAGATTTGAATATGATTTAATCAACTTTAAAAATTCAGATTTGAATCACATTCAAACAACTTTAAAAATTCAGATTTAAATCACATTCAAACAATTTTTAAAATTCAGATTTGAATCAAAATTTAATTGTGTAATTAAAAATCCTAATTAAACACTTTAATTAGTCATGGGTCTAATTAAGGGCCTTTGAATCCAAGCCCACAAACAAGCCTAAAGCCATGCGCATGGTTGGATGCACCAAACCATGCGCATCAATGGAGTTCACCTCCATGCCGCCACCTTGACCTTGCAAACAGCAATGAATTAATCATCTCATGATCAAATCACACAATTAAATCATATAATCAACAATCTAAATGGCAAATATAGTGGCTCTGATACCAATTGAAGGAGTAGAAGCATGAAAAACATAAGTTTAGATCACTGAAATTCAAAATTTTTCACCCAGGGCACATGCATCATGCAAGATTTATTTTTATCTATTTGATTTCTATGATAAATAGCATATTAAAACTCTTTTAATATGTTTTTGGATCTACATTTGCCATTTAAGATTTTAGAATTAATCAAATTAATTATTAAAACCCTAGATTAGATCAAGAATGAGTGCACTAACCTCTTGATACACTACAGTGTGTTCGGCACCTTTGGGATACGTCTTTAGGACACCAGATGTTGTCCCTCTAGCTTGTCCACACCAAGATCACCTATGGCAGCCCTTGAACAGCTTCTGAAGCTTTTTCTATGAATTAGAAAATCAAGTTTCGCCTTTTTCATAGAGATTACAGTAGATGTAAACTGCACAGATGTAAACTTAATAGAGATTACAGATGTAAACTGCACACTAGAAATAATTTTTAGTATTTTTAATTCAAGAGATTGTTTGCTAATCTCTTTGAATTGATGAGAGATGAAGAATAAGAGAGGGAGAGGCAGCCAAGGGGTGGCGACACCTTTTAGAATACAGCGGCTTGTGTGTTTAGTTCTTTCATCCTTACACTTATATAGCTAGGTCACCACTTAAAACTTTTGTCACATGTCACCTTCTGATTGGTTCTAGGTTTAATTGACCCATTCGCATTGTGCTAAGTGTCAAACCTATATTTAATCTTAATTTTAATCATCTTACATGATTAAAAGACATTTGGCAAGCTTATGTGTAGTGCCATATTTTATCATCTCATGGTGCCACATGTCACCCTGTGAAATGACCAAAATACCCCTGTATCTTAATTTTAAGATCTCAACCCAAAATAATTATTTCTCTTCTTCTAATCAATTTATATCAAATATAAATTAATTAATTAATCTTTATTAATTAATTTCTCATTAATTAAATTCATATTTAAACACTTTAAATATAAATTTAACTTATACTATATATCCAATAACCTAGATTTGGTTTCAGGCAATGCTAGGACTTTGCAATCTAATTGCAAACCAAACCTATTTAATTAATCAATTAAACTCTTTAATTAATTAATTAAATTATATTTAAGTTGGTGATTACTTTGTGTATGTGTGTCACTTACTATGCTCATTACTAATTGGCAATGAGACATGACATCAACTCTTAATATCATCAGAACTCTTTCTTACCATAAATGATTTCTCTAAATCATTTTATGCATCTCATAGACCATGGTTAACACCTATCATAGCATGCCATGGCCACCCAATCAGTAATAAGGTTTACCTTAAATGAACCTATAATCATATGTTACCATGCACTAGAATCTCTCTGTTACAAAATCCCAATTCAAGCTGGAGTCATAGTTTATGTCAAACCCCATTTGCTATGAATATTATGTTCTCTTTTAATTCCAGTTCTTGATTAAAAAGATTTTCTCATCAGAAACTCTTTTCTGATTAAATCTATCTGTCCTGGCCAGGAACTTGAAACATCAAGAACAATTAAATGAACATAGGATTTTATCCCTATTTACTTAGAGGAATAGATTCCATCTTAATGAACACCTACCTCCGTATATAACTTGTAGGAGCCAACACATACCTATATACCCATACACAGTACAAGTATGAAAGCAGTATCAAACTCAAACCACCTATATATAAGATAACTATGCTATCTCAAGTCTAAAGATTATATGCACTGATATGATTTATGACTATACATTGACAAGAGTAAACTCCATGTGCTTGTCATAAGTGTCACTAGTTTGAGCTACTTATCATGTATAAGTGCTTATCATGTTTGTCATATGGTATGAGACTCACCATTCCATCTTATTTATATCTCATATAAATAACTTGGGAACAAATATGAATACAATCTTTTTGGATAAGTCATGTCCTTATTATGAAGTATCCTCGATTGTGAACCTATTTATGATACTTGGTACTAGAAATACAATCACTCATATTCTTAACAACTTAAGAATAGAATTTCTAACAAAATATCAATGGACCTTTTCTATTACAAATAAATATATTATGTAAATGGATAAGTGAAAATGCCTTTTATTAGTAAAAACATGTACAAGATACATACTATATAATATGCTCTAGGGAATACTACTAACAAGAGGAAGGAAGGGTTTCATCTTCTTTTATACCTATTTTATTTCTTTTAATTAATAATTGAATTTAATTATCAAAAGCCCATAAGTCATAATTTTAAATTTTGTCTTAATGAAAATGAAAATTTAAGTTTTCACTTCTTAAATTTCCCCTTACACATTTTTACTTGAATTTTTCCTCAAAAATTTATTCATAATTCAATTTATTATTTTCATTTACTTAAATTGACATTTTGGTCAAAAATCAACTCTTAAAGTGAATTGACCAAAATGCCCCTTATCGGGTCATAATCCCTCTTTTATAATGTACCCGGTGAGTCCTTATATTTTTGGGCCACTTAAATTTTTATTGTGTCTATCTCAATTAATTTTCTATTTATTTTTGGTCCTCAAGGTGTCCTTGTGTAACACCCCGAACCTCCGAGTTATGAATAGTACAATTTTTGGTCCATGACTAGTACTATTCAAAGACACCTTGAGGACCAAAAATAAATAGAAAATTAATTGGGATAGACACAATAAAAATTCAAGTGACCCAAAAATTTAAAGGACCAATGGGCTTTGGACAACTCATTAAATAAATTAAAATAAATCAAAATTTGGGGTAAATATAAAAAAGGAATAAACCCTCTTCCTCTCCCATTGATGCCGCCACCCATCTCCCTTTCTCCCTCTCTTGTCTCCATCACTCTTCCATTCACAAGTCCTCTCACCCTTTGATTCCCCATATTTCTTCCATTAATCTTCCAACAAATTAATAGAAAAACCTTGATTAAGCATCCAAGTAAAGATTGAAACAAGAAGAATAAGATTTGGAAGAGATTGGAAGTGGGAAAAAATCATCAAGTGAGGTAAGCTCTCTCTTTCATGCTTGATTTACTAAATATGCTTTGAATCAAGTTTGGGTGTGATGAATTTACCTGAGAAAGCATGAAAAACATGCATGGAATTTAAACTAGGGTTTTGGCCAATTTGGGAAAAATTAGGGTTTGATGTATTTTAATGTAATTGATAATGAAATCAAGCTTAATTAAAGTAGTATGCATGATTAGAGTAAAGAAATTGCATTAGATTTGCATAAATTAAATTATGGAAGATTAGGGTTCATGAGAAAATTGGAGCTTTAGTGCTAGAGAGTGAAATTGGTGTGTGTAGTGTTAAATTATAGTCATTTGAGGTTCCTTTAGTTTAAATTAACATTAGGTTGATGAATGGAAGTAATAAAAAGGTAGGACTAGGGAAAATTACAAACTTTGATATTTGAAAATTTTGGGTTTTGTGCTATGAGTGCTATGGATGTGTCAATGCTAAATTATAGTCATTTTGGGTGAATTAAATGTGAATTGGGGTTGGTTAGTGGGAGTAATTGAAGAAATGAAAAATTGAACCTAGGGCAGAATTTTGCAAACTGAGTTCAGTGTATTTGACAGCCCATAAATTGAGCTACACAACTCCAATTGGTGTGAAAGCAATTGGAAATGAAACTTAAGACATAGGGCTAGAATTTTCATGAAGAGATCCAACCCAGAAACTGTAACACCCTCCCTGTAGCAACTCTGTACATTCTACTGTTCTGGTGATCAGTGTCGGTCTGGACAATTAAAATGTCGGAAAAAATATTTAAACTAAAGTGAGGAACCATAATTAACTCAATTATTGCTAAGAAAAATTTAGGAAAAAAATTTAGAAATAAAATACAACCAAGTTAAATGAGCCGGTGCCATAGCGATGGGTAACCCAGTGCAAAGTTGTGGTTCTCGCAACTAGGAGCCCTAAACCCAAGGGAAAATTCATAAAATAATTTTTGGGACTCTAGAGAAGGGTCATTGAGGTTTCTATGGCATTAGAATGCCAAGAAAATACTTAGAAAAAATTTTCAATTGATACAGACAATTTTAGTTTGTTAAGCCAAACGAAAGGCATTTTGGTCATTTCGCCTTCAGAGGTAATTTTTGGCCTACTTGTCCAGTTAAGTAAATAATTATTATGACACAAAATGTGAATAAATATTGCTAAAAATTAAATTAAAATTGAGTAGAAAAGAAAAGAAAAAGAAAATGGAATTAAATTAGATTTATGACATAGGATGACATCATTAAAAAGCTTCCCACCAATTAGAAATTGACAAGCCAATTAAAATGAGATAAATACAACTAAAATGAAGTAAAAAACAAACACAATTTCTACAATTCTCTTCTCATTTCAGCTGTGTTCCTTCATGTCACTCCTTCCACCATTGTTGATCAAACTTCTCACTAGAATTCCTTGATAAACCACCATAAGATTTTAATCTTGCTTCACAAAACCTCTTCCACACACCTTAATCAACATCTAGCTAGCAAAAAGGAGAAGGAAAAAGGGAGATTTGGGAACTTGGAAGAGAGATCAATGGAGGTTAGTGACCAATCTCCTCCCTTTCTTGTTTAATTCATGTTTAATGCCATGAGATAAGTGGAAATTATAAGAAAAACAAAATAAAATTTATTATAAGAAAAACAAAAAAAAATTTATGTATATGCATCCCTACAATTTTGGCAGCTTAAGGATGGTTAGGGTTTGATAAATTTTCTTGAAGCAAAGGTTTATGAGCTGCCCTTGACATGAGATGAGTGATTGAACATTTAAGTGCAAGGCAAGTGTAATGCATAAATGGAACTTGAAAACTTGGACATTTGAACAATATTAGGGTTTGGTCATATAATGGTTCATTAACCTTGTAATGGTCAATTAGTGACCATTTGAATGTGTATGATGAGGAAATGAGAGTTGAGGCTTGGCATTTGTGTATGGGTGAGCTGCCTTGGCTGACCTGTAGGATTGAGCATGAGTCCAGTAGGTTTGGGTAGTTATAAATGGAATTATAGAGGTTCAATTGGTGCAAGGCCAATTGGACATGAAACTAGACACATAATGGCACAACTTTGGTATAGAAACCTTGCCCAGAAAACCAAACCAAGTTGACCTAAAAGTTGCCCTAATCTGGGTGACCTGCATTCTACCTGGGCAAAATGACTAAATGAACAATGTTTATTCATTTAGTCATAACTCAGTGTAGAAAGGTTCAATTGACCTAAAATTTTCCCCGCAGAAAGATGAGACATAGGCCTAAAACTTTCCTGAAGAACACAAATCCAAATTCTTACCATAACCTAGTCAAATTGCCAACCAAATTTAGGTTACCAAATCTGGCAGAATCAGTTTTGCCCAGAATTTTGGATTCTGTCCAATCCGGCCAGTTATGGTGTTTAGGCCATAACTTGAGCAAAAATACTCCAAATGGAGTAATTCAAAAAAGGAAATGTAACTAGACAAAATAAGGAACAACTTTCACGGAGACAATTTTGTTAAATTCCTGCTGTAAAAATTACCAATGGAACAGTAAACACAAGGCTTAAAATCTAAAAGTTTTGAACAACTAACATTAAGCTTAGAAATGGTATTGGCAATCAATACCAACAACTTTAGAATGCAAAATGTGGTATGTTGGGAGTATTAGAACTAATGTACCTATTGCCTATGCAAAAGTCAACATTTTAGTTGACTAATGAAATGAATAGAAACACCTAAACTTAAATTTCAAGAATTGTAAAATTTAAAGTATAACATGCCCTAGTACACCTAGCAAGATTGGTTTGGATAGGTTGGCATGGCAATAGGGTTCAGTTAACAGTACTGCACATGGCATTATGCCATTCTGTGATTTCATGGCTTTTAGCCATTGTGACATTGTGTTGAGACTTGGCCTTGTGCCTAATGTTATCTGACTTATTAGCTATTACATTTGCACTGCAGGAGACACATATGTGACCGATGGTGTGACGGCCCGAGGTACTTGATACCCAATGCCAGTTTACCCATTTATCCAGTCCGGTCATCCAGTATAGGTTACTTGGGTAACCAAAAATGAAAGTTAATAAATTTGATGAAATAATGAATATAACAAGTACCAAATAAATAAGACTACCAATAATTATAAAAAATTTATCTGCATGAGACATCAATACACTCACTGCATATTTATTTTTTTATTAGTTCTTTTTATTTTATTATTGGAACCACTAAGCATTATTGCTTAGCGCTTCACTTTGTGACACGCATAGGTTCTGAAGAGACAGACAGAGAGCCCAGCTGACCACAGACTGGGTGAGGTCACAGATCTGCCTAGAGTCAGAGTCACCTCTCATCTACAGTACATCAGTGGTAGGACCTTTAGGTCCCTTTTGAAATTATGTTTTTGCATTTTGTAATAGGTAGTAGTTTGTGATTTATAAATTATGAACTCATGTAAATAGTAAATTTATGTAACCATATGTTGATGTACATATTTTGAAGAACTTTGTTAATTAATATAATTTGAGAATATCTTCAAGAAATTTTAGTTGATTTTGAATTTGAATGAAATTGTCGATTAATGTTGAGAACTTGAAATGATTGCTAATGTTGAGACCATGTTGATGGTTATTGGAGTTTGAGAATGATTGGAAATGATTATTGGAAGTGTTTTTCACAGGTTCCGAAGAACTGTTTTCTCCATTTTTAGCTAGTACTCTACCGGATTTTCTATAAAATTTTTGGAACCTCAAATAAATTATAATTCAATAAATGACTTAAATGAATTATATTTCATAAATTGTACTTCATAACTATGAAAAAAAATAAATTAGGAAGAATAAAAAAATGATTGAATTAAAATAGGGTGTTCCGGTACAATATGTGGTATATCTTGCTCGGCTACAGTGTAGACGGATAAGGGGTGTCACATTTAGTGGTATCAGAGCACGGTTTAGGCGTTTCTGGGCCTAGATCGAGTTCATACCATGCATTGTATTTGTAAGAGTCGAGGTGACACTAATGCTTATCTGTTTGTCTTTTTTATTTTGAATAGGATATGGACCCTACATCACAGAGGGTAGTTGAGGAGGAAGTGGAGAGTCATGCTCCACCTACAGTAGCTGAGACTGGGGGTAGGGGAGAACCTGCTCCGCTAGCTCAAGCAGAGCCTGCTCAGCCTCCACAGGCTATATTCTAGCAAATGGCCAAATTCTTCAGATAAATGGCTAGGGTAATGCCGCCACCACCACCACCTCCACAGCAGAAATCACACCTGGAAAGACTGAGAAAATTTGGAGCAGTGGATTTCTTTGGCAAGAGAAAAGATGATTCTGTTGCAGCCAAAAATTGGTTAAACAGAATAGGAAGGGATTTAAAACAACTCCACTGCACTCTAGAGCAAAATCTAGAAGCTGCCGTATCTCTGCTGCAAGATGATGCCTACCAATGGTGGGATACAGTGTCTAGTGAAGTGCAGCTAGAACTAATAACTTGGGACTTCTTCCTCTCAGAATTCAAGAAGAAATATGTGGATAGTGTATACCTGGAAGAGAGAAGAAGAGAGTTCATTAACCTGAGGTGGAGACAGCTAACAGTGGCCGAGTATGAGAAGGAATTTGTTAGACTAAGCCGCTACGGAAGGGAGATAGTCTCTAATGAAGCTGAAAGGTGTAAGAGATTTGAAGAGGGATTAAATGATAATATAAAGATCATGATCACTGCCTTGGGAATCACAGACTTCACCAAGTTAGTGGAAGCTGCTATAAAAGTTGAAAAGTTAGAATAAGTGAACAGACCAGAAGAGAGAGACAGCAGAAGAGGGGCCAGGGTCAGTCTAGCTCATCTCCTGCACCAGGAAAAAAGTTCAAAGGTCCACCACAAGGTCAGGGCCAGTCCCAAGGGCCTAGGCCACAGTTTACCCCTAGGAGAGGTCAATCCACACCATCAGTGGGCAGCTCTCTAGGGACAGGGTTTAGGAGACCAGCCCCAGCATCTTCTGCATGTCCGCATTGCCTGAAATGGCATAAGGGGTAGTGTTGGAGAGTGACTGGTGCCTGCTTAAGGTGTGGGTCTGTGACACCCCTTATCCGTGTACAGTATATCCGAGTAAGCAATGTCACACGGTGTATCGGCACCCTCTATTCTAACTTGATCAATTTTTGTCATAGTTTTGAATATAGTTTATGAAATATAATTTATTTAAGCCATTTATCGAAATTATTATTTATTTGAGGTTTCGAAAATTTTAAAGAAAATCCGGCAGAGTACCGGCTAAAACTGGAGAAAACCGTTCTTCGGAACCTGTTAAAAACACTTCTAATAATCATTTCTCATCATTCTCAAACTCCAGAGATCATCAAAATCTCAACATTTTTCAATTTCATTTCTCAATCATTCATCTCGTGTGATATCATGTATAATCACAGATAAACATTCACTTTTCCATTCACAAACACAATTTTCATTATTTACATGAAAATCAAAATACATTACATAAGTTTCATTTACACAAAGGAAAATAAAAAAAATCAATTACAAAATACCAAAATGAAGCCTAGTGTCCTACCAATGCACTGTAGATGGTGAGGTGACACGGACAGCATCTTGCGTAGTCGGGATGGACTCACCCGATCTGCGGTCTCTTTGGGCTCATGATCAGTATCTCCAGAACCTACGCGTGGCAAAAGCAACGCGCTAAGCAATGATGCTTAGTCGTGCAATAATAAAATAAAAGAAAATAGCAGAAAATAAATATGTATTTAATGTATATGTCTTATTTGTTTTGTATCTGTTATATTCATTTATTTCTTTAACTTTGTCCATTTTCATTCATTTAGTTTCCCAAGTAACCTATACTAGACGACTGGACTGGATAAACGGGTAAACTGGCACTGGGTATCAAGTACCTCGGGCCGTCACACCATCGGTCACATATGTATCTCCCGGTGTGCAACAGAACAGCTAACAATCTGTAAATAATATTAGGCACGAGGCCAAGTCTCAACACAATATCAAAATGGCTAAAAGCCATAAAATCACAGAATGGAATAATGCCATGTGCAGTACTGCTAACCGAACCCTATTGGCATGCCAAACTATCCAAACCAATCTTGTTAGGTATACTAGGGCATTTGATACTTTAAAATTCTTCAATTTGTGAATTTCAAGTTTTGGTGTCACTATTCACTTCATTAGTCAACAAAAATGTTGACTTTTGGATAGAAAATAGGTGTATTGGTTTTAACACTCCTAATGTACCACATTTTGCATTTAAAACTTGTTGGAATTAATCACCAAATCCATTTCCAAACTTAGCACTAAGGGGCAGAATTTTCAGTTTTTGTACCATAAGTTTACTGTTCCATTAGGGACTGTTACATTGGAAATTTGAGGAAATAGTTAACATGAAAGTTGTTCCTTATTTTGTCTAGTTGAATTTCTTTATTTTAATCACTCCATTTGGAGTTTTGTAGCTCCAGATATAGTCCAAAAACCACAGCTGGCCGGATTTCCAATCTACAGAATTTATCAAATCTCCAGTACAATAAACAGTGACTGCCACTGCCTTGTTGAATAGGTTCTGGTCATAATTTGGGGAAGGTTTCTTCATGAAAGTTGTTTGTCTATATCTCATCTTGTTTCTGTAAAAATTTCAGGTCAAATGGACCATTCTACAATGAGTTATGGCAAAATGAACAGTTACTGTTCATTTGGTCATTCTGCAGAATTTAATTGCAGGGTATCCGGATTGGGGCCAATTTTTGGTCCACTTGCTTTGGTCTTTTGGACATGGTTTCTTCAGCAAAATTGTGCCATTATAAGTCTAGTTTCATGTCCAAATGGCCAAACACCAATTGGACCTACACAGCCAAAGATATGGCAGTCCAAATAGGCTGGACTCACAGCCTCATTGCTGCTGTCACTAGGCAGCCTACCAATTGGGTTTGTAACACTTTAGTCCACTTCAAATTATGATTAACTTGCCTCAAATGGTCACTAATTGACCATTAGAATGTTCACTAATCACTTCATAAGCCAAGTCAAATTTTCACTCCCTAAACCCTAATTTCCTTTAAGAATTTACACAAGGTACCTTAGTTTGACTCACTAACTCATTATCCACATGTATATATTCTTTAATCATGATCTTTAGTTGACTTTAAATCCATCAAAACAATCACTCTTATCCCTTCCTTAGGGCTGCCGAAATTCATGGTAAACATAAATATAAATTTCATTCATTTAAGTTACAAATTCTTACCTATTTCAAGTATCTAACATGGAATTAATGAGTTTTAGATACATATGTGCACTAACCTCTTGTAGGGCAGAATTTTCCCAAGCTTAACTTCACTTTCTTTCCTTTTCTTGGCTGCCAAACACTTTCCCAAGAGGTATGGACAAATTTTAATGAAAGGTGTTTAGGGTTTAGTAGTGAAACAAAGAGAGAAATGAAGTTTTTTTTGAAGGTGTTAATGGAGGTTTGGGCAAGCTTGGATTTCGGCTGGTTAGGGAGGAAGAGGATGGCTGCTGTTGCTTTTTAATTTTTTTGGTCTCAATTATCTCTTTTATTAGTTAGTTGAGTGTTTGTTTAATTGTGATTGGAGGGGGCTTTTAAATGACATCGTAAAGATGTCATAATTTGCTTTATTTTCATTTTTCTTTTCTTTTCATCTCTACTCATTTTCAATTTCATTTTTAGTAATTTTTATTCATATTTTATGTTATAATAATTATTTACTCAACTGGACAAGTCGGCCAAAAATCACCTCTGAAGGAGAAATGACCAAAATGCCCTCCGTTTGGCTTAACGGGTCAGAATTGTTTGTACAAATTGAAAAATTTTTCTAAATATTTTCTTGGCATTCTAATGCCATAGGAACCTCAATGGCCCTTCTCTGGAGTCCCAAAAATTATTTTATAATTTTTTCCCCGGGTCTAGGGCTCCTAGTTGCGAGAACCGCAACTTCCCTCTGGGTTACCCATCGCTTGGGCACCGGCTCATTTAACTTGGTTGTATTTTATTTCTAAAATTTTTCCTAAATTTTTCTGATTAATATTTGAGTTAATTATGGTTCCTCACTTTAGTTTAAATATTTTTCCGGACGTTCTAGCTGTCCGGACCGACCGTCACCGAGCAGTAGAATGTACGGAGTTGCTACCGGGAGGGTGTTATAACTCTTCCCCTCTAATTTAAATTTCGTCCTCGAAATTTACCTGATGCAAACAGTTGAGGGAACTGTTGCCTCATTGTCTCTTCACTTTCCCAAGTTGCCTCCTCGGTGTTGTGGTGCCTCTAAAGCACTTTCACCAGTGGAATCTGCTTATTCCTCAACTCTTTCACTTCCCGAGCCAGGATCCGTAGAGGTTCTTCTTCATATGTCAAATCCGGTTGTATTTCAATTTCTTCCCTGGAGATGACATGTGAAGGATCTGAGCGGTATCTTCTGAGCATGGACACGTGGAACAAATTGTGGATCTTATCCAGCTCTGGTGGTAAAGCTAGCCTATAGGCCACTGGACCCACACGTTCAATGACTTCATATGGGCCAATGAATCTAGGGCTTAACTTACCTTTTCTTCCAAACCTCAATACCTTCTTCCACGGTGACACCTTGAGGAACACTTTGTCGCCAACCGCATATTCTATTTCTTTTCTCTTCAGGTCGGCATAAGATTTACATGCATGCGAGGCAAC
Organism: Hevea brasiliensis; assembly: GCF_030052815.1. Taxonomy (NCBI): domain Eukaryota; kingdom Viridiplantae; phylum Streptophyta; class Magnoliopsida; order Malpighiales; family Euphorbiaceae; genus Hevea; species Hevea brasiliensis. Next base: position 79,427,414 of record NC_079493.1, on the reverse strand, counting down.
CTTCAGATTGGCTTTGATTAGTTTCACTTTCTCCTCGATCTGTTTCACTGTGTCCGCCCCACCGATTTGTCTTCGCCCAATTCAGTCCAAAGACTGCTGGAGTTCTACATTTCCTCCCATACAGTGCTTCATATCGGGCCATTTGGATACTAGCTTGGTAGCTATTGTTGTATGCAAATTCTGCCAGTGGGAGGTATCTATCCCAACTTCCCTCAAACTCAATGACACAACTCCTCAGCATATCCTCAAGGACCTGACATATAGTTCATGTTATTATTATCATTTTAATTCAATATTTGTATCAATTCCATTGGTTTCAATTGTTTACCTGGATTATTCTTTCGGATTGCCCATCCGTCTGAGGATGGAAAGCTGTGCTGAAGTGGAGTTGTGTACCCAAGGACTCATGCAACTTCTTCCAAAATCTCGATGTGAACCTTGGGTCTCGATCATATATGATGGAAAGTGGAATTCCATGCAGTCTAACTATCTCACTGATATACAATTCTGCTAACTTTTCCAGTGAGTAGTCAGTCCTAACTGGCAGAAAGTGTGCTGACTTAGTCAATCTATCAACTATCACCCATACTGCATCATGTTTCTTCCGGGTGAAAGGTAGACCATTTACAAAATCCATGGTGACTCGATCCCATTTCCATTCAGGTATGCGTATAGGCTGTAGCAAACCCGATGGAACTTGATGTTCTGCCTTGACTTGCTGACATGTCAAGCATTTAGTCACGTAGTCAGCTATGTCTTTCTTCATACTAGGCCACCAATAATGAAGCTTCAGATCATGATACATCTTTGTACTTCCTGGGTGCATAGCATATACACTGGTGTGTGCCTCTTTTAGAATACTGGCCTTCAATTCCCCATTATTTGGTACACACAGTCTTCCTTTGTAATACAGACACCCATCTGCTTTCATCTCATAGTCAGTTGCTTTTCCCTCTGAGATTTTGCTCATAATAGCCATTAGCTTCTCATCTACCTTTTGCCCATCTAAAATCTGCTGTAGCAGGTTTAGCCTCACTTGCAACTCAGCCAAAATAGCTCCATCTCAAACCAAAGATAGACGGGCATTCAATGATCTCAAAGCTGTCATGGATTTTGTGCTCAAAGCATCAGCAACTACATTTGCTTTCCCATGATGGTAGTCAATTACACAATCATAGTCCTTCAGGAACTCAATCCATCGCCTCTGTCTAAGGTTGAGCTCCTTCTGAGTTGGCAAGTATTTCAGGCTTTTGTGGTTCGTGTAAATGTAGCTCTTTTCACCATACAAGTAATGCCTCCATATCTTCAGTGCGAAGATAATTGCTGCAAGCTCTAGATCATGGGTAGGGTAATTCTGTTCATGTGGTCTTAGCTGTCTAGAAGCATAAGCGACCACCTTTCCCTCTTGCATCAATACACACCCTAACCCATTATGAGAGGCATCACTGTAGACCACGAAGTCCTTTCCTGACACTTTGTGCTGCTGGTGCCTCAGTCAACATAGCCTTCAACTTCTCAAAACTGGTCTGACACTTGCTATTCCAGTCAAATCTGACATTCTTGTGTAACAGCGTGGTCATTGGAGCAGCTATTAAGGAAAATCCCTTCACAAATCTCCTCTAATACCCAGCTAGCCCCAAGAAACTTCTGACCTCAGTTGTATTCCTGGGAGGCTTCCATTCCATTACTGCTTCTATTTTCTTGGGATCCACTCTAATCCCATCAGCTGACACTATGTGTCCAAGAAATGCAATCTCATTCAACCAAAAGTCACACTTGGACAACTTAGCATACAGCTTCTTTTCTCTCAGGGTTTGCAGAACAATCCTCAAATGCTCATCATGTTCTTCCCTGGTCTTGGAATACACCAAAATATCATCAATAAAGACCACTACGAACCGATCTAAGTGTGAATGGAAGATACGGTTCATAAGGTCCATGAATGCCGCTGGTGCATTTGTTAGGCCAAAGGGCATCACCAGGAACTCATAATGCCCATATCGGGTCCTGAATGCAGTCTTTGGCACATCTACATCCTTCACCCTCAACTGATGATACCTTGATTTGAGGTCAATCTTAGAAAATACTCCCGCTCCCTTCAACTGATCAAACAGATCATCAATTCTAGGCAACGGATATTTGTTCTTCACAGTCACTTTATTCAACTGCCGGTAATCGATACATAACCTCAAAGTCCCATCCTTCTTTTTCACAAACAGCACTGGACCTCCCCACGGTGACACACTGGGGCGTATGAACCCCTTATCAAGCAACTCTTGCAACTGAGTTTTCAACTCCCTCAATTCAGTGGGTGCCATCCTATAAGGAGCAATTGAAATGGGTCTTTGTGCCGGCAGTTGTCTCAATAGCAAATTCAACTTCCCTTTACGGTGGCAAACCGTGCAACTCTTCAGAAATACCTGCAGGAAGTCTCTTCGTGGGTATATCACTCGAGTTTGGCTTAGCACGCCTAGTATCCACCACATGTGCTAGGTAGGCTTCATGACCTTTCTCATCATTCTTCTTGCAACTGTGGCTGAGATGACTTTGGACAAGAAATCTGTCCTTTCCCCCACAACTGTGATCTCATTACCCTCAGAAGTTTTTAGAGAAATTCTCTTCAATTTGAAATCAACTATTGCCTGATGACGTGACAACCAGTCCATTCCCAAAATCACATCAAACTCATGGAAAGGCAACTCAATCAGGTCTGCCAAGAATTCATACCCCTGAATCCTTAACGGGCAACCCTTATACACTTTGTTCACCACTACACTGTGGCCCAATGGATTAGTGACCAGAATGTCTTGGTCACTCTCCCTTACTAGTATCCCCCTTTCTACGGGTAAGTTGATGCGGATGCATGAATGAGTGGATCCTGGATCCACTAATGCATGCACAGATGCATTGTAGAGGGAGAACGTACCCCTGATGACGTCCGGGGCATCTTGCTCCTCCTGAGCTCTCAGGGCATAATCTCTGGCAGGTGGTCTGCTGTCAGGCCTCTCTGCTGGCTCAGACGCAGGCCTCTGTGATGGTCCCACAGCCTCATATTTGCTAGATTTTCTACCCCTCTGTGATGCAGGAGTAGGTCTGTCTGCTTGTGTTGGAGCAACTATAGTAGTTCTGCGTGGACAGTTCTTCAACTGATGCTCTGTTGACCCACACCTTAAGCAGGCACCAGTTACTCTCCAACACTCCCTCTTGTGCCACTTCAAACAGTGTGGGCATGCAGAAGATGCTGGGGCTGGTCCCCTGAACCCCATCCCTGGAGAGCTGCCCACTGATGGTGTGGACTGACCTCTCCTAGGGGTAAACTATGGCACAGGCCCGAGGTGACCACGACCTTGTGGCTGGCCTGAACTCTGTTCAGATGGACCCTTGAACCTCTTCCCAGGTGCAGGGATGAACTAGAGTGACCCGAGCCCCTCTTCTGCTGTCTATCCCTTCTGGTCTGCTCACTGATTCTTACTTTTGCAACCTTTATTGCAGCTTCCACTAACTTGGTAAATTCTGTGATTCCCAGGGCAGTGAGCTGGATCTTTATATTGTCATTTAGTCCCTCTTCAAATCCCTTACACCTTTCAGCTTCATTAGGGACTATCTCCCTTCCGTAGCGGCGTAATCTAACAAATTCCTTCTCATACTCGGCCACTGACAGCTGTCTCTGCCTCAGGTTAATGAATTCCCTTCTTCTCTCTTCTAGATATACAGTACCCACATATTTCTTCTTGAATTCTGAGAGGAAAAAGTCCTAAGTTACCATTTCTGGCTGTACTTCACTAGACACCGTATCCCACCATTCATAAGCATCATATTGCAACAGAGATATGGCAGCTTCTAGGTTTTATTCTGGGGTGCAGTGGAGTTGTTTTAAGACTCTGCTTGTTCTGTTCAACCAATTCTCGGCTGCAACAGAATCATCTTCTCTCTTTCCAAAGAAGTCCACTGCTCCATACTTTCTCAATTTTTCTAGGTGTGATTTTGGTTGTGGAGGTGGTGGTGGTGGTGCTGGCATTACCCCAGCCATTTGTCTGAAGAATTCGGCCATTTGCTGAAACATGGCCTATGGAGGCTGAGCAGGCTCTGCTAGAGCTGGCGGTGCAGGTTCTCCCATACCCCTAGTCTCAGCTGCTGCAGGTGGAGCATGACTCTCCACTTCCTCCTCAACTGCTCTCTGTGATGTAGGGTCCATATCCTATTCAAAATAAGAAAGACAAACAGATCTGCATTAGTGTCACCTCGACTCTTACAAATGCAATGCATGGTATGGACTCAATCTAGGCCCAGAAACGCCTAAACCGTGCTCTGATACCACTAAATGTGACACCCCTTACCCGTGCACAGTATATCCGAGTAAGCAATGTCACACGGTGTATCGGCACCCTCTATTTTAAAAAAATCAATTTTTGTCATAGTTTTGAATATAGTTTATGAAATATAATTTATTTAAGCCATTTATCGAAATTATTATTTATTTGAGGTTTCGATAATTTTAAAGAAAATCCGGCAGAGTACCGGCTAAAACTGGAGAAAACCGTTCTTCGGAACCTGTTAAAAACACTTCCAATAATCATTTCTCATCATTCTCAAACTCCAGAGATCATCCAAATCTCAACATTTTTCAGTTTCATTTCTCAATCATTCATCTTGTGTGATATCATGTATAATCACAGATAAACATTCACTTTTCCATTCACAAACACAATTTTCATTATTTACATGAAAATCAAAATACATTACATAAGTTTCATTTACACAAAGGAAAATAAAAAAAATCAATTACAAAATACCAAAATGAAGCCTAGTGTCCTACCAATGCACTGTAGATGGTGAGGTGACACAGACACTGTGCAGAGCTGCAGGATGGACTCACCCAATCTGTGGTCTACTGGGCTCACGATCAGTATCTCCAGAACCTACGCGTGGCAAAAGCAACGCACTAAGCAATGATGCTTAGTGGTGCAATAATAAAATAAAAGAAAATAGCAGAAAATAAATATGTATTTAATGTATATGTCTTATTTGTTTTGTATCTGTTATATTCATTTATTTCTTTAACTTTGTCCATTTTAATTCAATAATTTGGGGTAGGTTTCTTCAAGAAAGTTGTTTGTCTATATCTCATCTTGCTTCTGTAAAAATTTCAGGTCAAATGGACCATTCTACATTGAGTTATGCCAAAATGAACAGTTACTGTTCATTTGGTCATTCTGCAGAATTTAATTGCAGGGTATCCGGATTGGGGCCAATTTTTGGTCCACTTGCTTTGGTCTTTTGGACATGGTTTCTTCAGCAAAATTGTGCCATTATAAGTCTAGTTTCATGTGCAAATGGCCAAACACCAATTGGACCTATACAGCCAAAGATATGGCAGTCCAAATAGGCTGGACTCACAGCCTCATTGCTGCTGTCACTAGGCAGCCTACCAATTGGGTTTGTAACACTTTAGTTCACTTCAAATTATGATTAAATTGCCTCAAATGGTCACTAATTGACCATTAGAATGTTCACTAATCACTTCATAAGCGAAGTCAAATTTTCACTCCCTAAACCCTAATTTCCTTTAAGAATTTACACAAGGTACCTTAGTTTGACTCACTAACTCATTATCCACATGTATATATTCTTTAATCATGATCTTTAGTCCAATTTAAATCCATCAAAACAATCACTCTTATCCCTTCCTTAGGGCTGCCGAAATTCATGGTAAACATAAACATAAATTCCATTCATTTAAGTTACAAATTCTTACCTATTTCAAGTATCTAACATGGAATTAATGAGTTTTAGATACATATGTGCACTAACCTCTTGTAGGGCAGAATTTTCCCAAGCTTAACTTCACTTTCTTTCCTTTTCTTGGCTGCCAAACACTTCCCCAAGAGGTATGGACAAATTTTAATGAAAGGTGTTTAAGGTTTAGTAGTGAAACAAAGAGAGAAATGAAGTTTTTTTTGAAGGTGTTAATGGAGGTTTGGGCAAGCTTGGATTTCGGCTGGTTAGGGAGGAAGAGGATGGCTGCTGTTGCTTTTTAATTTTTTTGGTCTCAATTATCTCTTTTATTAGTTAGTTGAGTGTTTGTTTAATTGTGATTGGAGGGGGCTTTTAAATGACATCGTAAAGATGTCATAATTTGCTTTATTTTGATTTTTCTTTTCTTTTCATCTCTACTCATTTTCAATTTCATTTTTAGTAATTTTTATTCATATTTTATGTTATAATAATTATTTACTCAACTGGACAAGTCGGCCAAAAATCACCTCTGAAGGAGAAATGACCAAAATGCCCTCCGTTTGGCTTAACGGGTCAGAATTGTCTGTACCGATTGAAAAATTTTTCTAAATATTTTCTTGGCATTCTAAAGCCATAGGAACCTCAATGGCCCTTCTCTGGAGTCCCAAAAATTATTTTATAATTTTTTCCCTGGGTCTAGGGCTCCTAGTTGCGAGAACCGCAACTGTGACACCCCTTACCCGACTACAGTGTAGCCGAGCAAGTTATGCCACTCAGTGTGCCGAGCACTCTATTTTTATCTTAATTCATTTTTATTCTTCCTTTTGAATATAACTTGTGAAATATAATTTATTTAAGCCATTTATCGAAATTATAATTTATTTAAGGTTCCGAGAATTTTATAGAAAATCCGGCAGAGTACCGGCTAAAAATGGAGAAAACCGTTCTTCGGAACCTATGAAAAACACTTTCTATATTCATATTCAATCATGTCAATTCCATTTATCAAAATCTCAACATTTTTCAACCATTCATTTCTCAATCATTCATCACATGTGATAATCATATATAAATTACAGATACACATTCACTTTTCCATTTACAAACACAATTCTCATTATTTACATGAACATCAAATTACATTTCATAAGTTCATTTACACATGAGAAAATAAAATCAATTACAAAATACCAAAATGACACCTAGTGTCCTACCAATGCACTGCAGACGGTGAGGTGACACAGACACTATGCAGAACTGTGAACTGCCTTACCGAATCTGTGGTCTACTGGGCCCTCTGTCCAAATCTTCAGTACCTACGCGTTGCAAAAGCGACGCGCTAAGCATAAAGCTTAGTGGTGCAAATAATACAAGAAAATATAATATGCAAATAAAAATCATAATTTCTTATCCATTGTGTTCATAAGAACTGAATAATTACCAACTTAATGTTTAGTCGAGGCTAATTACGTTTTATGCTATTAACTTCTTCATGCATTTTGTTAATTATTTTCTTCATGATCTTGAGTTTCTTTGTATTCTATCGTAATCATTCCTGATATTAAATTTTCGTATTTTCTTTAACAATCAGTTCAATTATAGCTATACTTTTCCATGCCCAAGTAACCTATACTGAACGACTGGACTGGATAACGGGTCGTTGGCACTAGACACCGCGGTGCCTCGGGCCGTCATACCATGGGACGCAGAACGTCAACCACGTATGTAGTCAGTATGGCTAAAAAGCCATGATATCACATGATCGGGCATAAAAGCCATGAATATGGGCATAAAGCCATGAATACAGGCATAAAGGCTTTCGCAGTACTGCTAAAACAATACCCTATTGGCATGCCAACCTATCCAAACCAATCACATTAGGCCTACTAGGGCATTTTGCACTTTTAAGTTTCACAATTTTTGAATTTCAAGTCTTGGTGTCACTATTCACTTCATTGATCAACAAAAAGTTGACTTTTGTATAGAAAATAGTTGCATTGGTTTTAACACTTCCGATGTACCACATTTTGCATTTAAAACTTGTTGGAATCAATTACCAAATCCATTTCCAAGCTTATTTCAAGTTTTCATGTCACTATTCACTTCATTAGTCAACTAAAATGTTGACTTTTGCATAGAAAATATGTACATTGACTTTGGCACTTCCAACATACTACATTTTTCATTTAAAACTTGTTGGTTTTGGTCACTTTCTCAAAGCTTAGGTCATTTTGGCAAAATTGCCAATTTTCGGTTTTGGTGCTCCGAAGTTGCATTGTTTCATTGGTTGATTTACTGTTGGAATTTGACAAAACTTCCTTCATAGAAAATGTTCCTTATTTTGTCTAGTTGAATTTGTTTTTTTGAATCACTCCATTTGGAGTTTTGTAGCTCAAGTTATGGCCAAAATAAGTTTACTGTTCACGTGCACTGTTCATGCTGAGATTTTGGGTCTGGCAGATTTTTGGTCCAACTTTGGTCAGTAATTTGATCAAGTTAAGTTCATAATTTGGCCTAACTTTCTTCTTATGAAATGTTCTACCATACCTTAGGTTTCCATCGGTTCAAGAATCTCCTAAATCCGAGTTTTCTAGAGAGAGTTATAGCCATCCAAACATTACTGCTCAAGTGAAAATTCTGGAAATCTCAGTACAGTAAACTTCACTTTGCTCAATGATTTGATTAGGTTCTGGTCATAAGTTGGGGTAGATTTCTTCATGAAAGTTGTTTGTCTATGTCTTAACTTGTTGCTGTAAAAATTTCAGATCAATTGACCATTTCTACAGTGAATTATGGCCATTTCTGCAGGGGCTGTTTGCAGGGTATCCGGATTGGGGCCAACTTTTGGTCCTCTTTCTTTGGTCTTTTGGGCATGGTTTCTTCAGAAAAAATGTGCCATTATAAGCCTAGTTTCATGTCCAATTGGCCAAACATCAATTGGACTAACACAGCCCAAGTTATGGCAGTCCAAGTGGACTTAATTTTCAGTCACTCTGCTGCACTAACAAGGCAGCCTACACATTCACTTGGCTATACTATTTTTCAGTCCAATTCATGGTCAACATACCTAAAATGGTCACTAATTGACCATTAAGATGTTCTCTAACAATTTCCTAAGCCAAGTCAATTTTTCACTTCTCAAAACCCTAGTTTCCATTTCAATTCCCCCATACACCTAGTTAAGCACTTTCATTCATTATATATGTGTATATACACCTTAAGCATAACCTTTAATTCATTATAAGTCCATTAAAACCATCACAAACACTCCACCTTTGTTCCTTCCTTAGGGCAGCCGAAATTTATGGCATACACACACATAGTTTTTATTCATTTTACTTACAATTCCTTACTTATTTCAAGTCTTTAACATAGAAATAAAGAGCTTTAGGTGTATATGTACACTAACCTTGAATGCGGCAGAATTTCCAGCCACCCAAACTCCTTTCTTTCTTCCTCTTTTGGCTGCCTAGAGGTTGCTCAAGTTGCTAGGTTAATTTTTTGTGAAGCTAGGTTATGATTTTGTTGGGTAGAAATGGGTGAATCAAGCTTTGAAAAGCTTGAATATGCTTAGCTATGGAAGAGGTCACGTATTGGAGGAAGAAGAAGAAGAAGAAGAGTAGAATTTTTAGGTCCATTTGTCTCTTTTATTGGTTAAGTAAATGGTTGGTTAAATGTGATTGGGGGGAAACTCTTAGATGACATCATATGATGTCAAAATTGACATTTATTGTCATTTTTCTTTCCTCTTCTTCTCTACCCATTTTCATTTTAATTTTTAGTAATATTTATTCATATTTTAGACCATAATAATTATTTACTTAACTGGACAAGTCGGCCAAAAATCGTCTCTGAAGGCGAAATGACCAAAATGCCCTCCGTTTAGCTTAACGGGTCAAAATTGTCTGTACCGATTGAAAAATTTTTCTAAATATTTTCTTGGCATTCTAATGCCATAGGAACCTCAATGACCCTTCTCTGGAGTCCCAAAAATTATTTTATGAATTTTTCCCTGGGTCTAGGGCTCCTCGTTGCGAGAACCGCAACTTCCCTCTGGTTACCCATCGCTTGGGCACCGGCTCATTTGATTTAGTTGTATTTCATTTCTAAAATTTTTACTAAATTTTTCTCATTAATATTTGAGTTAATTATGATTCCTGACTTTAGTTTAAATATTTTTCCGGACGTTCTAGCTGTCCGGACCGACACCGGTCATCGAAACAGTAGAATGTACGGAGTGCTACCGGGAGGATGTTACAGCAACTTTCCTCTGGGTTACCCATCGCTTGGGCACCGGCTCATTTAACTTGGTTGTATTTTATTTCTAAAATTTTTCCTAAATTTTTCTTATTAATATTTGAGTTAATTATGGTTCCTCACTTTAGTTTAAATATTTTTCCGGACGTTCTAGCTGTCCGGACCGACACTGGTCACCGGAACAGTAGAATGTACGGAGTTGCTACCGGGAGGGTGTTACAGGGTCGATAGAGCATCAGTTGAGGAATTGTCCACGCAGAACTGCTATAGTTGCTCCAACACAAGCAGATAGACCTACTCCTGCACCACAAAAGGGTAGGAAATCTGGCAAATCTGAGACAATGGGACCATCACAGAGGCCTGCATCTGAGCCAGCAGAGAGGCTTAAGGGCAGACCATTTGCCAGAGCCTATGCCATGAGAGCTCAGGAGGAGCAAGATGCCTCGGACGTCATCAGGGGTACGTTCTCCCTCTATGATACATCTGTGCATGCATTGGTGGATCCATGATCCACTCATTTATACATCTGCATCAACCTACTTGTAGAAAGGGGGATATTAGTAGGGGAGAGTGACCAAGACATTCTGGTTACTAATCCATTGGGCCACAGTGTAGTGGTGAACAAAGTATACAAGGGTGGCCCGTTAAGGATTCAGGAGTATGAATTCTTGGCAGACTTGATTGAGTTGTCTTTCCATGAGTTTGACGTGATTTTGGGAATGGACTAGTTGTCATGTCATCAGGCAATGGTTGATTGTAAGTTGAAGAGGATCTCATTGAAAACTCCTAAGGGTAATGAGATTACAGTTGTAGGGGAAAGGACAAATTTCTTGTCCAATGTCATCTCAGCCATAGTTGTAAGAAAACTGATGAGAAAATGCTGTGAAGCCTACCTAGCATATGTGGTGGATACTAAGCAGGCTAAGCCAGATATGTGTGACATACCCACAGCAAGAGACTTCCCAGATGTGTTCCCTAAAGAATTGCCTGGCTTGCCACCAGAAAGGGAAGTTGAATTTGCTATTGAGATACTGCAGGGTATAACACCAATCTCTATTGCTCCTTATAGGATGGCACCCACATAATTGAAGGAACTGAAAATCCAGTTACAGGAGTTACTGGATAAGGGGTTCATATGTCCCAGTGTGTCACCATGGGGAGCTCCAGTGTTATTTATAAAAGAAAAGGATGGGACTTTGAGGTTATGCATTGATTACCGGCAGTTGAATAAAGTTACTGTGAAGAATAAGTATCCGTCGCCTAGAATTAATGATCTGTTTGATCAGTTGAAGGGAGCAGGAGTATTTTCCAAAATTGATCTCAGATCAGGGTATCAGCAGTTGAGGGTGAAGGATGCAGATGTGCCAAAGACTGCATTCAGGACCTGGTATGGGCATTATGAGTTTCTAGTGATGCCCCTTGGCCTAACAAATGCACCAGTAGCATTCATGGACCTTATGAACCGTATCTTCCATCCATACCTAGATTGGTTCGTAGTGGTCTTTATTGATGATATTTTGGTGTATTCCAAGACCAAGGAAGAATATGATGAGCATTTGAGGATTGTTCTACAAACCCTGAGAGAAAAGAAGTTGTATGCTAAGTTGTCCAAGTGTGACTTCTGGTTGGGTGAGATTGCATTCCTTGGACACATAGTGTCAGCTGATGGGATTAGAGTGGATCCCAAGAAAATAGAAGCAGTGATGGAATGGAAGCCTCCTAGGAATACTACTGAGGTGAGAAGTTTCTTGGGGCTAGCTGGGTATTACAGAAGATTTGTGAAGGGATTTTCTTTAATAGCTGCTCCAATGACTAAGTTGTTACATAAGAATGTCAGAATTGACTGGAATGACAAGTGTCAAGCTAGTTTTGAGAAGTGGAAGGCTACGTTGACAGAGGCACCAGTGTTAACACAGCCAGTGTCAGGAAAGGACTTTGTGGTCTACAGTGATGCCTTTCATAATGGGTTAGGGTGTGTATTGATGCAAGAGGGGAAGGTGATCGCCTATGCTTCCAGGTAGCTAAGGCCACATGAATAGAATTACCCTACCCATGATCTAGAACTTGCAGCAATTATCTTCGTACTGAAGATATGGAGGTATTACTTGTATGGTGAAAAGTGCTACATTTACACAGACCACAAAAGTCTGAAATACTTGCCAACCCAGAAGGAGCTCAACCATAGACAGAGGTGATGGATTGAGTTCCTGAAGGACTATGATTGTGTAATTGACTATTATCCTGGGAAGGCAAATGTAGTTGCTGATGCTTTGAGCAGAAAATCCATCACAGCTTTGAGATCATTGAATGCCCTTCTATCTTTGGCTTGAGATGGAGCTATTTTGGCTGAGTTGCAAGTGAGGCCAAACCTACTACAGTAGATTTTAGATGGGCAGAAGGTAGATGAGAAGCTAAAGGCTATTATGAGCAAAATCCTAGAAGGGAAAGAAGCTAACTATGAAGTGAAAACAGATGAGTGTCTGTATTACAAAGGAAGATTATGTGTACCAGATGATGAGAAATTGAAGGCCAATATTCTAAAAGAGGCACACACCAGTGTTTATGCTATGCACCCAGAAAGTACAAAAATGTATCATGATCTGAAGCTTTAGTATTGGTGGCCTGGTATGAAGAAGGACATAGCTGACTATGTGACTAAATGCTTGACATGCTAGCAAATCAAGGCAGAACATCAAGTTCCATCGGGTTTGCTACAACCTATACGCATACTTGAATGGAACTGGGATCGGGTCGCTATGGATTTTGTAAGTGGTCTACCTCTCACCCAGAAGAAGCATGATGCTGTATGGGTGATAGTAGATAGATTGACGAAGTCAGCACACTTTCTGCCAGTAAGGACTGACTACTCATTGGAGAAGTTAGAAGAATTGTATATCAGTGAGATAATTAGACTGCATGGAATTCCACTTTCCATCATATCTGATCGAGACCCAAGGTTTACATCGAGATTTTGGCAGAAGTTGCATGAATCCTTAGGTACACAACTCCACTTCAGCACAGTTTTCCATCCTCAGACGGATGGGTAATCAGAAAGAGTAATCTAGGTCCTTGAGGATATGTTGAGGAGTTGTGTCATTGAGTTTGAGAGAAGTTGGGATAGATACCTCCCACTGGCAGAATTTGCATACAACAATAGCTACCAAGCTAGCATCTAAATGGCCCCGTATGAAGCACTGTATGGGAGGAAATGTAGAACTCTAGTGTGCTAGACTGAATTAGGTAAAGATAAACTGGTAGGGTCAGACCTGGTGAAACAGACTGAGGAGAAAGTAAAACTAATCAAAGCCAATTTGAAGGTTGCCTCAGACAGACAGAAATCTTATGCCGACCTGAAGAGGAAAGAAATAGAATATGTGGTTGGTGACAAAGTGTTCCTCAAGGTGTCATCGTGGAAGAAGGTACTGAGGTTTGGAAGAAAAGGTAAGTTAAGCCCTAGGTTCATTGGCCTATATGAAGTCATTGAACGTGTGGGTCCAGTGGCCTACAGGCTAGCTTTACCACCAGAGCTGGACAAGATCCACAATGTGTTCCACGTGTTTATGCTAAGAAGATACCACTCAGATCCTTCACATGTCATCTCCATGGAAGAAATTGAAGTACAACCGGACTTGACATATGAAGAAGAACCCATACGAATCCTGGCTCGGGAAGTGAAAGAGTTGAGGAATAAGCAGATTCCACTGGTGAAAGTGCTTTGGAGGCATCACAACACTGAGGAGGCAACTTAGGAAAGTGAAGAAACGATGAGGCAATAGCTCCCTCAACTGTTTGCATCAGGTAAATTTTGAGGACAAAATTTAAATTAGAGGGGAAGAGTTGTAACTGTAGCAACTCTGTACATTCTACTGTTCCGATGACCAGTGTCGGTCTGGATAGTTAGAACGTCTAGAAAAATATTTAAACTAAAGTGAGAAACCATAATTAACTCAATTATTACTAAGAAAAATTTAGAAAAAAATTTTAGAAATAAAATACAACCAAGTTAAATGAGCCGGTGCCCTAGCGATGGGTAACCCAGTGGGAAGTTGCGATTCTCGCAACTAGGAGCCCTAGACCCGAGAGAAAATTTATGAAATAATTTTTGGGACTCCAAAGAAGAGTCATTGAGGTTCCTATTGCATTAGAATGCCAAGAAAATACTTAGAAAAATTTTTCAATCAGTACAGACAATTTTAGTCTGTTAAGCCAAACGGAGGGCATTTTGATCATTTCGCCTTCAGAGGTGATTTTTGGCCGACTTGTCCAGTTAAGTAAATAATTATTATGAAACAAAATGTGAATAAATATTGCTAAAAAATAAATTGAAATTGAGTAGAAAAGAAAAGAAAAAGAAAATGGAATTAAATTAGATTTATGACATAGGATGACATCATTAAAAAGCTTATCACCAATTAGAAATTGATAAGCCAATTAAAATGAGATAAATACAACTAAAATGAAGTAAAAAACAAACACAATTTCTACAATTCTCTTCCCATTTTAGCCGTGTTCCTTCATGTCACTCCTTCCACCATTGTTGATCAAACTTCTCACTAGAATTCCTTAATAAACCACCATAAGATTTTAATCTTGCTTCACAAAACCTCTTCCTCATACCTTAAACAACATCTAGCTAGCAAAAAGAAGAAGGAAAAAGGGAGATCTGGGAACTTAGAAGAGAGATCAATTGAGATTAGTGACCAATCTCCTCCCTTTCTTGTTTAATTCATGTTTAATGCCATAAGATAAGTGGAAATTATAAGAAAAACAAAATAAAATTTATGTACATTCATCCCCACAATTTTGGCAGCTTAGGGATGGTTAGGTTTTGATGAATTTTCTTGAAGCAAAGGGTTTATGAGCTGCCCTTGACATGAGATGAGTGATTGAACATTTAAGTGCAAGTGTAAGGCAAGTGTCATGCATAAATGGAACTTGAAAACTTGGACATTTGAACAATATTAGGGTTAGCTCATGTAATGGTTCATTAACCTTGTAATGGTCAATTAGTGACCATTTGAATGTGTATGATGAGGAAATGAAGTGAGTTGAGGCTTGGCAATTGTGTATGGGTGAGCTGCCTTGGCTGACCTGCAGGACTGAGCATGAGTCCTATAGGTTTGGGCAGTTATAAATAGAATTGTAGAGGTTCAATTGGTTCAAGTCCAATTGGACATGAAACTATACACATAATGTCATAACTTTTATATAGAAACCTTGCCCAAAAAACCAAACCAAGTTGACCTAAAAATTACCGTAATCCGGGTGACCTGCATTTTTCCTGGGCAAAATGACTAAATAAACAGTGTTTATTCATTTAGTCAGAACTCAGTGTAGAAAGGTCCAATTAACCTGAAATTTTACCAACAGAAAGCTGAGACATACACCTAAAACTTTCATGAAGAACACAAATCCAAATTCTGAATATAACCTAGTTAAATTGCCAACCAAACTTAGGTTATCAAATCTAGCAGAACCAGTTTTGCCCAGAATTTTGGATTCTGTCCAATCCTGCCAGTTATGGTATTTAGGCCATAACTTGAGCTAGAAAACTCCAAATGGAGTGATTCAAAAAAGGAAATGTAACTATACAAAATAAGAAACAACTTTCATGAAAACAATTTTGCCAAATTCCTACTGTAAAAATGACCAATGGAACAGTAAACACAAGGCTTGAAATCTGAAAATTTTGAACAACTAACATTAAGCTTAGAAATGGTATTGGCAACCAATACCAACAACTTTAGAATGCAAAATGTGGTATGTTGGGAGTATTAGAACTAATGTACCTATTGTCTATAACAAATTACCGTAATCCGGGTGACCTGCATTTTTCCTGGGCAAAATGACTAAATAAACAGTGTTTATTCATTTAGTCAGAACTCAGTGTAGAAAGGTCCAATTAACCTGAAATTTTACCAACAGAAAGCTGAGACATACACCTAAAACTTTCATGAAGAAAACAAATCCAAATTCTGAATATAACCTAGTTAAATTGCCAACCAAACTTAGGTTATCAAATCTAGCAGAACCAGTTTTGCCCAGAATTTTGGATTCTGTCCAATCCTGCCAGTTATGGTATTTAGGCCATAACTTGAGCTAGAAAACTCCAAATGGAGTAATTCAAAAAGGAAATGTAACTAGACAAAATAAGAAACAACTTTCATGAAAACAATTTTGCCAAATTCCTACTGTAAAAATGACCAATGGAACAATAAACACAAGGCTTGAAATCTGAAAATTTTGAACAACTAACATTAAGCTTAGAAATGGTATTGGCAACCAATACCAACAACTTTAGAATGCAAAATGTGGTATGTTGGGAGTATTAGAACTAATGTACCTATTGTCTATGCAAAAGTTAACATTTTAGTTGACTAATGAAATGAATGGTAACACCTAAACTTAAATTTCAAGAATTTTAAAATTTAAAAGTATAACATGCCCTAGTACACCTAGCAAGATTGGTTTGGATAGGTTGGCATGTCAATAGGGTTCATTTAGCAGTACTGCACATGGCATTATGCCATTTTGTGATTTCATGGCTTTTAGCCATTCTGACATTGTGTTGAGACTTGGCCTTGTGCCTAATGTTATTACAGCTTATTAGCTGTTCTGTTGCACACCGGGAGACACATATGTGACCGATGGTGTGACGGCTTGAGTTACTTGATACCCAGTGCCAGTTTACCCGTTTATGCAGTCCGGTTATCCAGTATAGGTTACTTGGGCAACCAAAAATGAAAGTTGATAAATTTGATGAAATACTGAATATAACAAGTACCAAATAAATAAGACTACTAATAATTATAAAAAATTTATCTGCATGAGACATCAATACACTCACTGCATATTTATTTTTTTATTAGTTCTTTTTATTTTATTATTGGCACCACTACGCATTATTGCTTAGAGCGTCGCTTTTTGCCACGCATAGGTTCTAGAGAGACAGACAGAGAGCCCAGCAGACCACAGACTGAGTGAGGTCACAGATCTGCCTAGAGTCAGAGTCATCTCTCATCTACAGTGCATCAGTGGTAGGACCTTTAGGTCCCTTTTGAAATTATGTTTTTGCATTTTGTAATAGGTAGTAGTTTGTGATTTGTAAATTATGAACTCATGTAAATAGTAAATTTATGTAACTATATGTTGATGTACATATTTTGAAGAATTTTGTTAATTAATATAATTTGAGAATATCTTCATGAAATTTTAGTTGATTTTGAATTTGAATGAAATTATGGATTAATGTTGAGAACTTGAAATGATTGCTAATGTTGAGACCATGTTGATGGTTGTTAAAGTTTGAGAATGATTGGAAATGATTATTGGAAGTGTTTTTCATAGGTTCCGAAGAACTGTTTTCTCCATTTTTAGCCGGTATTCTGCTGGATTTTCTATAAAATTTTCAGAACCTCAAATAATTTATAATTCAATAAATGACTTAAATGAATTATAATTCATAAATTGTACTTCATAACTATTAAAAAAAAATTAGGAAGAATAAAAAAATGATTAAATTAAAATAGGGTATTCCGGTACACTGCGTGGCATATCTTACTCGGCTACACTGTAGATGGATAAGGGGTGTCACAGAACTGCCAAGAAATTGCCTAAAAGTTGGCTTGAACTTGGAGACAAAATTCTGGAACTTGCAGAATTAGGCACGTGAACAGTAATTTTTGCATGGCCATAACTCTCTCTAGAAAACTCTAATTTAGGTGATTCTTGAACCAATGGAAACCTAAAACATAGTAGAACGTTTCATATGAAGAACTTAAGGCCAAATTATGGACTTAACCTGATCAAATTGCTAAGCAAAGTTGAGTCACCAAATCTGTAGAAAATCTTGAAATCTGCAAATTAACCATATGAACAGTAAAATTTGCAAGGTCATAACTCTTTCTAAAAAACTCCGATTTAGGTGATTACTGAACAAATAGAAATTTAAACATAGTAGAACATTTTGTACAAAGAACTTGAAGCCTAATTACTAATTTAACCCAACCAAATTGCTGAGCAAATTTGAGTTGATAAATGTGCCAGCACATGAATAGTAACACAAACAGTAAAATTTAAATAGCTATATCTCTCTCTAGAAAGCTCTGATTTAGGTGATTCTTGAACTGATGAAAACATAAAATATATTAGAATATTTCATATGAAGAACTCGGAGCCAAATTATGAACATAACCCAATAAAATTTACTATTCATATGGGGCTAATTGTGGCAGCTTTAGCCATAACTCTTTCTAGAAAACTCTAATTTAGGTGATTCTTGAACCAATGGAAACCTAAAACATAGTAGAACATTTCATATGAAGAACTTAAGGCTAAATTATGGACTTAACCTGATCAAATTGCTAAGCAAATTTGAGTCACCAAATCTGTAGAAAATCTTGAAATCTACAAATTGACCATATGAATAGTAAAATTTGCAAGGTCATAACTCTCTCTAGAAAACTCCGATTTAGGTGATTCCTGAATAAATAGAAATTTAAACATAGTAGAACATTTCGTATGAAGAACTTGAAGCCTAATTACTAATTTAACCCAACCAAATTGCTGAGCAAATTTGAGTTGATAAATCTGCCAGCACATGAATAGTAACACAAACAGTAAACTTTAAATAGCTATATCTCTCTCTAGAAAGCTCCGATTTAGGTAATTCTTGAACTGATGAAAACTTAAAATATATTAGAATATTTCATATGAAGAACTCGGAACCAAATTATGAACGTAACCCGATAAAATTGTTAGCCAAATTTAAGTCACTAAAGCTGCCACAATCAGCCCCACGTGAACAGTAAATTTCATTTGACTATAACTTTGGATACATAACTCCAAATGAGATGATTCAAAAAAGAAAATAAAGATGTGACCTAGAGGGACAATTTTCATGGAGAACACCTCACCAAATTAGGATTGAAACTATGTAAAAATTTGGGTTCAAAGTTCAATATACCAAGCTACCAGAAAACCAAAATTTTCTAAAATTTGCAAAACTAACTTGGGATACATTAGACATTCATGTAATGAGTTCTTGGCAGCAATTGAGATTAGTATTGAGGTATTCTATTTTTTTATTTTCAGTAGAAAAAGAAGTGGGAACGGATAAGGAGGAGCAGGTAACAAGGAAGGAGAATTATTGAAGGTTTGTGCACAACTAACATTTTCTTCATTTTTAAACTTGTAAATTATTTGGAATGTGTTTATTTGAATGAGTTTTCTTTGAACGAGTTTACTTTGACTGAAGTATAGTTTTTCTCTTGCATTTAAGAAATTTGGTTGTTGCCACCTTTATATGGATATTATGATGAATTTAAATATGTTTATTGGTTTATAAATGTGATTGTTGAGTGGGAAATTTTTGGAAACTGTTTTGAAACCACAGTTAGCATGACAGTCCCTTTCGGAACTCCCTAGTAGTAATGGCTACTTGGAGTTGATAATTGATATTGATTATGTCTCCCATTAATAACGGTTAGTGGGGTAAGACAACATGAGTACGCATTAGCTAGCTAGCCCTCCCCTCATTAATAACAATTAGTGAGGTTGAGATTGCTTTATCGTGGTGTACAACACGGCACTGATCGTGAAATTTTGTGTCATGGCCTAAACTATGTGTCGATGTTGGCAACACTAATTCTTTGTGAATTATGATTTATGAAGTGTGATTTCTCATTCGAAATGTTATTCCAATAAATGGCTCTTATGAACTTTGACATGGCTATTGTGATGTTTTCATGCTTAAGAAGGATGTGATTTATTATGCTTTGACAAATTGTGTTTTACCTTAAGCTTTGAAATTTTAGTTGTGCACCACTGAGTGATATACTCAGCGATAGCTTCTTTATGCTGTTGTAGGTAAGGGAAAGGAGAAGGCTGCCGAGTGAGAGACTTGGAAGCAGCATTTTGGTATTGTTTGTGGGTATTTATGTTAGGTATACCCTTGTGATTCCTTTGGATGTATTTTGTACCTATATGTATGGATGTACGGACATTGAGCAATTTGTATTAAAAAGCATTGCATTGCTATCACATTTTGAGTTTGTAACTATTTGTATTTTATTTTGAGATTTATGGAAATGTAACCTTTGCAATATTTAGTCTATCATTATTTCCAATAAATGTTTACATTCAATTTTAACTATTCCCATGCAGTTTTTTACAAAAGAATCGATAAGATAAAAAGCTATGATTTGTTTAAAATCCCTTGTAGCATAACTAATGCGTTATCGGTAGGTATAGTTTGGTAATTCATTAGGTATGCTACGGGAACATGTCGTGCCTTACAAGGGATAAGGTGTGACATGTTTTAGTGGTATCAGAGCTTTGGTTTTTGTACAAGTTTTGAAATTGCATATTTGAAATTTTTTTTTGATAAGTACAACTACTCAATTGTCATTAATTGATACATATAGTGCATTACATCATAAATATAGACTAATTGAGGAAAATCTCCTTGTGTTGGTTTTCCAGTGTAACATCCTCACTTTAGCTAGTCCATACAGTCTACTGTTCCGGTAACCAATGTCGGTCGTGGTAGCCAGAATGTTTGAAATTATAAATAGACTAGAGTGAGGAGTTATAAATAAACCAAATAATGCTCATAAAAATCAAGGAAAATTTTTAGAAACCAAATACACCAAGGTTAAACGAGCCGAAACCCCAGGGATGAGTAACCCGAAGAGGAAGTGACGGTGAAGGCCATTAGCAACCCTAAACCTGGGTAAAACTTCATGAAATAATTTTTGGGACCTCAGGGAAGGATTATTGGGGTTCCAATGACAATAAAATGTTAAGAAAAGACAAGGAAAATTTAATAAATCAGTACACATAATTTTGGCCCATTAAGCCAAACGGAGGGCATTTTGGTCATTTCATCTTCAGATATGATTTTTGACCAACTTTTCCATTTATGTAAATAAATTATATGACATAAAATGTGAATAAATATTGTTAAAAATTTAATTGAAATTAAATAGACAAGAAAAGGATGAAAAAATGAAAGAAATTGGAATTATGACATCATAATGATGTCATTAAAATTCTCCCACACAATCCAATGTTGACACATGGCATTAAATTAGTTAAAAAGACTTATGGGTAGAAAAAGAAAGGAAAAAAAATCAAAACCTTCCTCTTCCTTCCTTGGCCGAAAACTCTCCCAACTCCACACCTCCATGAAAGCTTAAACAAAGCTTGATATAACCCACCAACTTACGTTGAAACTCATCCTTGTCTTCACAAAAAGTTATTCATACACCTTGGGGAAGCTAAAGATAGCAAAAAGAAGAAGAAAGGTGGAGCTCTTGCAAGGTTGAAAATTCACTCCATTAAAGGTTAGTGACTAAAATTGATTTTTCTCTTTTCATTCATGATGGAGGAGTGAAAATGAGTGTAAATTTGTAAAGAAACTTGATAAATATCTTGTGTATGCCCATCCCAAAATTTTGGTAGCCTTGAACTTAGTAGAGTTTTGAAGATTTCTTAGAGTTAAATTGAAATTTGGCTGCCTTTAACATCAATACATTGCTTAGGACAATGGAAGGTATGTAAATGCATGACTTGAGATATTAGGGTTAAGGTTTGAGCATGAAATGAAGACTTTGAGCATGTAATGGTGAAAGTAAGTTTTAATGGTCAATTAGTGACCATTTGGTTATGTGTAAACAAGAAATGAAGTGGTTTGTGTAGTGGGAATTGAGGTTAGTGTGGCTGCCCTTGGTGACCTGCAGGACTGGGCATGAGTCTAGCAGGTTTGAGCAGCAATAACTGGAGTTATAGAAGTTCAATTGGTGCAAGGCCAAATGGACATGAAACTAGACACATAATGGTACAACTTTGGTGAAGAAATCATGCCCAGAATACCAAACTAAGTTGACCTAAAGATTGCCCTAATCCGGGTGACCTGCAATTTGCCTGGGTAAAATGACCAAATGAATAGTGTTTAGTCATTTGGTCATAACTCAGTGTAGAAAGGTCCAATTGACCTAAAATTTTACCAGCAACAAGCTGAGATATAGACCTACAACTTTCATGAAGAAACTAACCCAAATTATGACCATAACATATTCAAAAAGTGACCTGCGCACTACTCAAAATATCAGAGATTTGGTCACCCGTAAAATCAAAAATTTGTAATCCAGCCAGTTGTGGTTTTTGGGCCATAACTTGAGTTACAAAACTCCAAATGGAGTGATTCAAAAAAAGAAATGTAATTAAACAAAATAAGGAACAACTTTCATGTTGACCACTTGGCCAAATTCCCATTGCAAAAATGACTAATGGAAGAGTAAACACAAAGCTTGAAATCTGAAAATTTTGAACAATTAACATTAAGCTTAGAAATGGTATTGGCAACTAATACCAACAATTTTAGAATGCAAAATGTGGTATGTTGGGAATATTATAACTAATGTACCTATTATCCATGCAAAAGTCAACATTTTTGTTGACTAATGAAATGAATAGCAACACCTAAACTTGAATTTCAAGGATTGTATAATTTAAGAATGTAACATGCCCTAGTACACCTAGCAAGATTGGTTTGGATAGGTTGGCATGCCAACAGGGTTCTGTTAGCATTACTGCATATGGCTTCATGCCATTCTGTGTTTTATGGCCTCACATGCCATTTTGTGATAAAATAGCCTTTGGCTATGTTGATTGAGATATTATACTTGGGTTTTATCCCTGATAATTATTACAGCTTATTATTTGTTCTGTTGCACACTCGGAGACACAATGTGACTAATGGTGTAATGACCCGAGGTACTTAGTACCCAGTGCCAGTTACCCGTTTATCCAGTCTAGTCGACTAATATGAGTTACTCAGGCATTGATAATAAACCTTATAAAATTTTAATCGAATAATACTACAATAAATGCCAGAAATTAAGTCTACCTAAAATGTAAACATACATTCTGCATATTTATGTTATTTTAGTTATTTTATTTTGTATTGTCACCACTAAGCAGAATTGCTTAGCGCGTTGCTTCTGCCACGCGCAGGTGCTGGAGACATAGCTGGGGAGTCCAGCAGACCTCATACAAGGTGAGCTTTCAGATCTGCACACGGAGTCCAGAGTCACATCACATTTGCAGTGCATTTGGTAGGATATTAGGCCATTTTTGGTATTTTGATATTTTGTATCTTGTAAACTTCTGTAATGAATATTATAAACTCATGTAATTATGCTTTTGATGTAATTATCTATGAACTATATTTAGTAATAAATGTGAGCATTTCTCATTGAATTGAGTGTGATATGAAATGAATTGAATTTTGAGATACTGAAGTGATTTGAGAAATTGTTGAAAATATGTTGGTAGTTGACTGGGATTGAAATTATGATTATATTAGAAGTGTTTTTAACAGATTCAGAAGAATTGTTTTTCCAATTTACTGTTGGCACTTTACCGAATTTTCTATAAAATTTGCGGAAAATTCATATTAATAAAAAAAGATTAAATAAATAAGAAAAAAGGGTAAATTGAATTGAAATATGATTTGGTGCTCTGGCACACTGTGTGGCATATCTTGCTCGGCTACACTGTAGACGGGTAAGGGGTGTCACATCCAAGAAGTAGAATTCTTTGTCTTTCTGTATTGAAGAGGGGGATCACATAGTAGAACAATCCATAGCAGCTGAGGTACAGGGGGAGGCCCCAGCTTCTTTGAATGCCAGTGGGTCAGCTGCACTCGTCCCGCCTATGCAATTTTCTGCTCTTTCGCTTAACAGATGGCTGCACTATTTTAGCAAATGGCTAGCAATATTCTAGTCCAAGCTCCTCTGCAAGCACCTCCAGTGCAACCACCACCTCCAGCCAGACAGTATGAAAAGTTAATGAAGTATGGGGTGATAGAGTTCAAGGGTACAGTGGACCCATTGGAAGCAGAATAATGGCTTCAGAGAATGGAGAGAGTATTCAAGAAATTACACTGCATAGGTGATCCGAAGCTTAAATACTCCATTTCTTTATTGCAAGGGGACGCTTATGAATGGTGGAAGACCATTCCCCATAGCCTGGTAGAGCCTCCAGTTTTGACTTGGGAAGATTTTCTGAGGGAGTTTAGACAGAAGTATGTTTCGAAAATGTATGTGGATATGAAGCTACAAGAGTTCCTAAGTCTGAAGTAGGGTGATAGGACTGTGGCAGAGTATGAGAGGGAGTTATCTCACCTGAGTCACTATGCTAGGAGTTTACTCACCACTAGCAGAGACAGATGCAAGCGCTTTGAAGCCAGATTGAGGCCTATCTTATGAATGCAAGTGGTTAGGTTCCGAGATGAGAACTTCTCAAAGCTGATATCCCAAGCCCTCAAATTAAAGAGGATTGAGTTAGAAGGGGCTGTTAAAAAGGGAACAAAGGAAAAAGAGAAAAGAGGGAAGACTTCAGGTCAGAGTTCAAGTAGCAATCTGAGTAAGAGAAAGAGCTTTGGGGGACCAAGTAAAAGAGGATCTAGTAGGGGAAGATTCTCAGGATAAAGGCCACCTAGATCCAGACAGCAGACATCTAGGGGTTCCTTTCCTAACCATGCTTGTGAGACTTGTGGCAGGACTTATGGAGGAGTATGTTATAAGGCCATAGGAGCCTGTTACAACTGTGGGGGAAGTGGGCATTTTGCTAAAGATTACACTAGTGCTCGTAGGTCTGGGCTGCCTACCACCACTGAGGGATCTATTTAAGGTTCTACTTCCAAAGAACAACAAACAGTTAGTAGAGGCAGAGGTAGGGGTAGAGGTAACACTTCTGGCAGCCAGGGCATAGCGAGCCAGCCAGAGCAGAGTGGTGCATCAGCCAGGGTGTACACCATGCGCCAGAGGGAGGAAGTTGAGACATCAGATGTTGTGGCTGGTACTTTCTCCATCTTTGATAGAGATGTATATGTGCTGTTTGACCCTGGTTCTACACATTCTTATGCTAGTGCCAATATTGCATGCTCTGTTGCTATTCCTTGTGTGAAATTGGATTATGATGTGCTAGTGACTAGTCTTTTAGGATAAGAGGTTAGGGTGAACAAATTGTATGAAGATTGTCCTTTGGTGATCCAAGGACATACATTCCTGTCAGACTTAATTGAAATGCCCTTCTGAGATTATGATATCATCTTGAGCATGGATTGGTTAGCCAGGCTTCACGCCATGATCGACTATACACTGAAAACAGTCACTTTTGGTCTTCCCAAGTGTGCAAACGTAGTGATATACGGGGAGAGGCAGTTATTGCCATCCAACATCATTTCAGCTGCACTTGCTAGAAAGATGATTAGAAAGGGATGTGAATCTTATCTAGCTTATGTGATAGACACCAAGGTGGGGAGACCAGATCTTAAAGATATTCCTATGGTATGGGATTTTCCAGATGTCTTTCTAGAAGAATTGTCGGAATTGCCTCTAGAAAGAGAGGTGCAGTTTGAAATTGAGACTATGCCTAGTGTGGAGCCAATCTCCATCACTCCTTATAGGATGGCACCTGCTGAGTTGAAAGAGTTGAAGGTGCAATTACAGGAATTGTTAGATAAGGGTTTCATCTGCCCAAGCATGTCACCTTGGGGAGCACCAGTATTATTTGTGAAGAAGAAGGATGGTACTCCCCGCCTATGCATAGACTACAGAGCATTAAATAAGGTGATCATAAAGAATAGATATCCTCTGCCATGGATCGATGAGTTGTTTGATCATTTGAAGGATGCAACTATATTTTCCAAAATTGACTTGAGATTGGGCTACTACCAGTTGAGGGTGCAGGAGCAAAGTATTCCTAAAACTACCTTTAGGACTCGGTATGGCCACTATGAGTTCTTTGTAATGCCATTCGGGTTAACTAATGCCCTAGTTGCTTTTATGGGCCTAATGAACACTATCTTCAAGCCATATTTGGACCAGTTTGTTGTGGTGCTCATTGATGATATTTTAGTGTACTCAAAGAATATAGAGGAATACAATAAGAACTTAAGGATAGTATTGTAGACTTTGAGGGAGAAGCAGTTGTATGCCAAACTGACGAAATGTGAGTTTTGGCTAAAGGAGATTACATTTTTGGGTTATATTGTATCTGTATAGAGTATCCAGGTGGATCCTAGCAAAGTAGAAGCCATTTTTAATTGGAAGCCACCTAGAAATGTCACGAAAGTTCAGAGTTTCCTTGGTTTAGCAGGGTATTACCGAAGGTTTGTGAAGGGATTCTCCATGCTAGCATCTCCACTGACCAAACTACTTAGGAAGGATATAAAATTTCAATGGACTGATCGGTGCCAGGAAAGTTTTGATAACTTAAAGAGGAGTTTAACTGAAGCACCAGTCTTAACCTTGCCCACTTTGGGTAAGGAGCATACCATATATAGTGATGCTTCTCATAATGGATTAGGTTGTGTGTTGATGCAAGATAGGAATGTCATTGCCTATGCTTCACGCTAGCTTAAACCGCATGAGAGTAATTATCCTACGCATGACTTGGAGCTGGCAGCCATTGTCTTTGCCTTGAAGATCTAGAGACATTACTTATATGGGGAGAGATGTTATATATACACAGATCATAAAAGTTTGAAGTACTTGGGCACACAAAAAGAGTTAAATTTGAGGCAGAGGAGATGGTTAGAGCTGATAAAAGATTATGATTATTTAATAGACTATTAGCCTAGAAAAGCTAATGTTGTAGCTGATGCTTTAAGTCGCAAGACTATGGCTGGTTTGAGGGTTTCTCCATTGTCTATAGTGCATGAGTTAAGGGCATTGCATGCTAATTTGGAGATTAATAAAGATGGGCAGATGGTAGCTACTTGGCAAGTGAAGCCAATGCTGACATAACAAATTAAAGCGGTTGTACAAAAGAATGATAAGTATGTGAAGTTGATAGAAGAGGCTCAAGATGGCAAGAAACCAGAATTATCAGTAAATGATGAGGCCTTGTTGTTATATAAGGACAGAATGTGCATTCTTGAGAATGTTGAACTAAGGCAGACCATTTTAAAGGAAGCACATGATTAAGCTTTTGTAATGCGCCTTGGTGGAACAAAAATGTACAGAGGTGTGAAAGAGCACTATTGGTGGAGAGAAATGAAGAAAGACATTACAGAATATGTTGCCAAATGCCGAACTTGTCAGCAAGTCAAGGCAGAACACCAAGTGCCTACAGGGTTGCTACAGCCATTGCCAATTTCCGAGTGGAAATGGGAAAGAATCACTATGGATTTCGTGATAGGACTTCCACGTACACAAAAAAATCATGATGTAGTTTGGGTTATTGTTGATAGATTGACCAAGTCTGCACACTTTTTGCCAGTGAGGATGGATTACAGCCTGGAAAGATTGACCAAACTATACATTGATGATGTGGTGAGTTACATGGAGTGCCAGTGTCTATTGTGTCAGACAAAGACCCAAGGTTCACTTCTAGATTCTGGGGTAGTCTCTAAAAAGCCCTAGGGACTAGATTAAACATTAGTACAGCATTCCAACCACAGACATATGACCAATATGAAAGTATCATTCAGATTTTAGAGGATATGCTTAGGGCTTGTGTGACTCAGTTTGAAGGGAGTTGGGACACACACTTGCCTTTAATTGAATTTGCCTACAATAACAGTTATCAGTCAAGCATCGGGATGCTTCCATGTGAAGCACTTTATGGCAGAAAGTGTAGAACTCCCTTGTGTTGGGATGAAATGGGCGAAAGGAAGTTGATTGGCCCAGAATTAGTGCAGCAGACGGAAGAAAAGGTTAAGCTCATTAGAGACAGACTCAAAGTTGCAACAGATAAACAGAAGTCCTACATTGACCTAAAGAGAAGAGATATTCGGTACAGTGTGGGTGACAAGGTGTTCCTGAAAGTTTCCCCACGGAAGAGGATCATGAGGTTTGGTAGAAAGGGGAAAATAAGTCCTCGCTTCATTGGGCCATATGAGGTTCAGGAAAGAGTGGGTCCATTGGCATATAGACTTGCATTGCCTCTAGAGTTGGAAAAGATTCATAATGTCTTTCATGTCTCCATGTTGAGGAGGTACGGATCAGTCCTCTCTCACATTTTACTAGTAGAGGAGATTGAAGTGAATCCAAACCTGACATATGACAAAGAGCCCATAAAGATCTTGGCATATGAGGTAAAACAGCTGAGGAACAAACAGATACCTCTAGTCAAAGTGCTATGGAACCATCAATTAGGTTAGGAGGCTACATGGGAGCGTGAGGAGGACATGAGGAAACAGCACCCACAGCTATTCAAAGACTAAGACCAAGTAAATTTCGAGGACGAAATTTATTTTTAAGAAGGGAAGAATTGTAACAACCCGAACCTCCGACTTATGAATAGTACCATTTTTGGTCCTTGACTAGTACTATTCAACAACACCTTGAGGATAAAAAATAAATAGAAAATTAATTGAGATAGACACAATAAAAATTCAAGTGACCTAAAAATTTAAGGGACCAATGACCTTTGGACAACTTATTAAATGAATTAAAATAAATCAAAATTTGAGGTAAATATAAAAAGGGAATAAACCCTTTTCCTCTCCCATTGATGCCGCCACCCATCTCCCTCTCTCCCTCTCTCTTTCTCTTGTCTCCATCACTCTTCCATTCACAAGTCCTCTTATCCTTTGATTCCCCATATTCCTTCCATTAATCTTCCAATAAATTAATAGAAAAACCTTGATTAAGCATCCAAGTAAAGATTAAAACAAGAAGAACAAGATTTGAAAGAGATTTGAAGTGGGAAAAAATCATCAAGTGAGGTAAGCTCTCTCTTTCATGCTTGATTTTCTAAAAATGCTTTGAATCAAGTTTGGGTGTGATGAATTTACATGAAAAAGCATGAAAAACATGCATGGAATTTAAACTAGGGTTTTGGCCAATTTGGAGAAAATTAGAGTTTGATGTATTTTAATATAATTGATGATGAAATCAAGCTTAATTAAAGTAGTGTGCATGATTAGAGTAAAGAAATTGCATGAGATTTGCACAAATTGAATTATGGAAGATTAGGGTTCATGGGAAAATTGGATCTTTGGTGCTAGAGAGTGAAATTGGTGTGTGTAGTGTTAAATTGCTAGAGAGTGAATTGACATTGGGTTGATGAATGGAAGTAATAAAATGGTAGGATTAGGGAAAATTACAAACTTTGGTGCTTGAAAATTTTGGGTTTTGTGCTATGAGTTCAATGGATGTGTCAATGCTAAATTATAGTTATTTTGGGTGAATTAAATGTGAATTGAGGTTGGTTAGTAGGAGTAATTGAAGAAATGAAAATTTGAACCTAGGGCAGAATTTTGCACACTGAGTTCAGTGTGTTTGACAGCCCATAAATTGAGCTACACAACTCTAATTGGTATGAAACCAATTGGAAATGAAACTTAAGACATAAAGATAGAATTTTTTTGAAGAGACCCAACCCAGAAACTGCCCAGAAGTTACCTAAAACTTAGCTTGAACTTGGAGACAAAATTCTAGAACCTACAAAATTAGGCATATAAATAGTAAAATTTGCATGGCCATAACTCTCTCTAGAAAAGTCTGATTTAGGTGATTCTTAAACCAATGGAAACCTTAAACATAGTAGAACATTTCATATTGAGAACTTAAGGCCAAATTATGGACTTAACCCAATCAAATTGCTAAGCAAATTTGAGTCACCAAATCTGTAGAAAATCTAGAAATTTGCAAATTGACCATATGAACAGTAAAATTTGCAAGGCCATAAATCTCTCTAGGAAACTCTGATTTAGGTGATTCTTAAACTGATAGAAACTTAAAACATAGTAGAACATTTCGTATGAAGAACTTGAAGCCTAATTACTAACTTAACCCAACCAAATTGCTGAGCAAATTTGAGTTGATAAATTCGCCAGCACATGAATAGTAACATAAATAGTAAATTTTAAACAACTATAACTCTCTCTAGAAAGCTCTGATTTAGGTGATTCTTGAACCAACGAAAACATAAGACATAGTAGAACATTTCATATGAAGAACTTGAAGCCAAATTATGAACATAACTTGATCAAATTATTAGCCAAATTTAAGTCACTAAAGCTGCCACAATCAGCCCCACATGAATAATAAAATTCATTTAACTATAACTTTGGACACACAACTCCAAATGAGGTGATTCAAAAAGGGAAATAAAGATGAGACCTAGAGAGACAATTTTCATGAAGAACACCTCACCAAATTATGATTGAAACTAGGTAAAAATTTGGGTTCAAAGTTCAATATACCAAGCTGCCAGAAAACCTAAATTTTCTAAAATTTGCAAAGCTAACTTGGGATACATTAGACATTCATGTAATGAGTTTTTGGCAGCAATTGAGATTAGTATTGAGGTATTCTATTTGTTTATTTTCAGTAGAAAAAGAAGTGAGAATGGACAAGGAGAAGTAGGTAACAAGGAAGGAGAATTATAGAAGGTTTGTACACAACTAACCTTTTCTTTGTTTTTAAACTTTTAAATTGTTTGGAATGTGTTTATTTGAATGAGTTTGCTTTGAACAAGTTTACTTTGACTGAAATATAGTTTTTCTCTTGCATTTAAGAAATTTGGGTGTTGCCACCTTTATAGGATATTATGATGAATTTAAATGTGTTTATTGGTTTATAAATGTGATTGTTGAGTGGGAAATTTTTGGAAACTGTTTTGAAACCATAGTTAGCATGACAGTCCCTTTCGAAACTCCCCAGTAGTAACAGC
Source organism: Hevea brasiliensis (assembly GCF_030052815.1). Lineage (NCBI taxonomy): Eukaryota > Viridiplantae > Streptophyta > Magnoliopsida > Malpighiales > Euphorbiaceae > Hevea > Hevea brasiliensis. The sequence continues at coordinate 79,396,727 of NC_079493.1, read as the reverse complement.
TACTTGTGGTTGATAATTGATATTGATTATGTCTCCCATTAACAACAGTTAGTGGGGTAAGACTACATGAGTACTCATTAGCTAGCTAGCCCTTCCCTCATTAATAACGGTTAGTGAGGTTGAGATTGCTTTGTCGTGGTGTATAACACAACACTGATCGTGAAATTTTGTGCCATGGCCTGAACTATGTGTTGATGTTGGCAACACTAATGCTTTGTGAATTGTGAATTATAAAGTGTGATTTCTCATTTGAAATGTTATTCTAATAAATGGCTCTTATGAACTTAGAAGTATTGTGATATTTTCATGCTTAAGAAGGATGTGATTTATTATGCTTTGACAAATTGTGTTTTACCTTAAGTTTTGAAATTTTAGTTGTGCACCACTGAGTGATATACTCAGCGATAGCTTCTTTATGTTGTTGTAGGCAAGGGAAAGAAGAAGGCTGCCTAGTGAGAGACTTGGAAGCAGTATTTTGGTATTATTTATAGGTATTTACGTTAGGTATACCCTCGTGATTCCTTTGGATGTATTTTGTACCTATATGTATGGATGTACAAACATTGAGCAGTTTGTATTAAAAAGCATTACATTGCTATCACATTTTGAGTTTGTAACTATTTGTATTTTATTTTGAGACTTATGGAAATGTAACATTTGTAATATTTAGTCTATTATTATTTCCAATGAATGTTTACATTGAATTTTAACTATTCCCATGCAGTTTTTTCGCAAAAGAATTGATAAGATAAAAAGCTATGATGCGTTTAAAATCCCTTGTAGCATAACTAATGGGTTATTAGTAGGTGTAGTTTGGTAATTTGTTAGGTATGCTACGGGAACATGTCGTGCCTTACAAGGGATAAGGTGTGACACTTTGAATAGTGCTAGTCATGGACCAAAAATGGTATTATTTATAACTCGGAGGTTCGGGGTGTTACAATTCTCTCCTACTTAAAATATATTTCGTCCTCGAAATTTACCTGGTCTCAGTCTCTGAATAGCTGTGGGTGCTATCTCCTCATGTCCTCCTTACGCTCCCATGTAGCCTCCTGGCCTGAATAATAGTTCCATAGCACTTTGACTAGAGGTATTGATAAGTGCATAATTTATTAATTTTACTCTTATTACATTTAGTGTTTTTAGTGTGTTTTTATGTTTAATTTAGTTGGTTAAAATATATTTATTATTTAGACATATTTTTAGATAGTTGTGGAATAATTGTGTAAAATGGAGAAATTTTCAGCATTTGACCTTTGCTGTATTTTTCAGGTGTTTCTAAGGTTGTGGGTCTTCAAATTGAGTGCTGTTTAATCCATTGAAAAGCTAAGATAGAGCACTTTAAAAGGTAAAGAGAGACCAAAGCCCAAATCAGTGTCCAAGGTTGACAAAATGAGTTATGAATCTATTGCAAAAGCCCAAACTCGATGGGTCACGATTGGTTTCAGTATTTATTTTGTGTCTGGAGTTTCAGATGTCCAAATGAAGCAAGGCCAAGCCCAATTGAACCTTAAGAGCCACCTCTACAACTTCTATGAACGGATGTAGACCTCGTAAAAAATGGCAATGAAGTCGTCACTATGGGCTGGGCTATCTGTCTGAACCAGTCCCGGTTTTTGGACCATAACTTGGGTTGTAGACCTCGGATTTGGGCAAATGAGTACCCGTTGGAAAGCTAAGAAATAGGGCTACAACTTTCCTAAAGAGGGCAGAGGTAGATTCGGAAAGAAAGTTACTGAAAATCGGCCTTGATTCTAGAACGTGAATGCAGGCTAAAAATCTGCCTTTTGAATTTCAAAACTTTTCCTTGTTTGGTTCCTATCTTTGGGATTGGATTTTTTATTATAAATATGTCTTTGGGCAGCAGCTAAGAGCATCCCAATTCAGACCTTCGTTCTCCATTCTCTTTTTAGATTTCTTCTTTATCTTTCTTTATTTTTCTGTAAGCCATGAATATAAGTGGCTAAATTTTTAATTCAGTTCAAGGGATTCAAATTCTTTTGCATGATTTGTGAGACCAGGTTCTTAATTTAATTTATATCTTTTTAAATATCTATTGTTTTCTGATTTCATTGTCTTTGATCTATTGAATTAGTTGCTAAAAAGGCCTATTAGTTAGTTGTTTGATGTGATCAATTGCTAGTTCATCTTCATAATCCGTAATTGTTGTGTAAGATTGAACATGAGTAGTAATTAGGTTTTATTCATTATGATCCTAGTTTTCGTTAATAACCTAAGGAAACAATAGGGTGAATTAAATGATTTATGCTTCATAAATTGTTGTTCAGCTTAACTACTTCCTATTCTTAAAACAGTTATTAATTTGATGAGGATTACTTAATACCAATTCAGTTAATAATTAGAGTCAACAAGAGTGGTAGGCTCGAATTGATGAGTATAGGAAAGTTAGGGGCTTACCTCGCTATTTGGTAAATCTACGTTAAGTATTCAATAAGAGATAATTGTATTTCTTTTGTCTATGATCAAATTAATGCATTAAAATGCGAATTACCTTGGACTGAAGTTTGTTTGATTTGAGAGTTTCTTATTTAATTTTATATCTTAATTTTGGATTTTTGATTTCTTCTTCGGATTTCAAATTAACCCCCCCCCCCCCCCCGCCGGCCAAACTTTGTTTCTTTTTCCATTACACAAGTGCATGAAATTTAATAATTCAGTCTCTGGAGTTTGACTTGGATTTATCACTTACTGCAGAAAATATTTCATAATTAGTGATTTTAGTTAATTTAATTTCTAGTGGATTCGCAACCATCAAGAATTTTAGCGCCGTTGCCGAGGACAAAAATTCATTGGATTTCATGTTTTTAGTGTTAGGGTATTTTGTTATTAATTTTGTTTGTGAAGTGTTGTTATTTTCAGGTTTCTGAAAAAAGAATTGCGGTATTACTAACCATCAGGTATCTGTTTTGTTCCTATGTTGTTTTACCTCATATGCCAAGATCTTTATGGGCTCTTCATCATATGTCAGGTCTAGATTCACTTCAATCTCCTCTACTAGCAAAATGTGAGAGGGGTCTGATCTGTATCTCTTCAATATGGAGACATGGAAGACATTGTGAATTTTTTCCAATTTCGGAGGCAATGCAAGTTGATATACCAATGGACCCACTCTTTCCAGAACCTCATATGGTCCAATGAAGCGAGGACTTATTTTCCCCTTTCTACCAAACCTCATGATTCTCTTCCATGGGAAAACTTTCAAGAACACCTTGTCACCCACACTGTATCGAATATCTCTTTTCTTTAGGTCAATATAGGACTTATATCTATCCGTTGTAACTTTGAGTCTGTCTCTAATGAGCTTAACCTTTTCTTCTGTCAGCTACACTAATTCAGGGCCAATCAACTTCCTCTCGCCCACTTCATCCCAACACAAGGGAGTTCTACACTTTCTACCATAAAGTGCTTCATATGGAGGCATCTCAATGCTTAACTAATAATTGTTGTTGTAGGCAAATTCAATTAAAGGCAAGTGTGTGTCCCAACTCCCTTCAAACTCAATCACACAAGCCCAAAGCATATCCTCCAAAATCTGAATGATCCTTTCAGATTGGCCATCTGTCTATGGATGGAATGTTGTACTAAAGTTCAATCTAGTTTCTAGGGCTTTTTAGAGACTACCACAGAATTTAGAAGTGAACCTTGGGTCTCTGTCCAACACAATAGACACTAGCACTCCATGTAACCTCACCACATCATCAATGTACAATTCGGCCAATCTTTCTAAGCTATAATCCATCCTCACTGGCAAAAAGTGTGTAGACTTGGTCAATCTATCAATAATAACCCAAATTGCATCATGATTCTTCTGTGTACGCAGAAGTCCTGTCACAAAATCCATAGTGATTCTTTCCCATTTCCACTCGAGAATTAGCAATGGCTGTAGCAACCCTACAAGCACTTAGTGTTCTGCCTTTACTTGCTGATAAGTTAGGCATTTGGCAACATATTCTGCAATGTCTTTCTTCATTCCTCTCCACCAATAGTACTCTTTCACACTTCTGTACATTTTGGTTCCACTAGGGTGCATTGCAAAAGGTGAATCATGTGCTTCCTTTAAAATAGTCTGCCTCAGTTCAACATTCTCAGGAATGCACATTCTGCCCTTATATAACAACAAGCCCTCATCAATTACTGATAATTTTGGTTTTTTGCCATCCCGAGCCTCCTCCATCAACTTCACATACTCATCATCCTTCTGTGCAACTACTTTAATTTGTTTTGCCAGCATTGGCTTCACTTGCCAAGTAGCTACCATTTGCCCATCTTCATTAATGTCCAAATTAGTATGCAATGCCCTTAACTCATGCACCATGGACAATGGAGAAACCCTCAAACTAGCCATAGTCTTGCGACTTAAAGCATTAGCTACAGCATTAGCTTTTCCAGGCTGATAGTCTATCAAATAATCATAATCTTTTATTAGCTCTAACCATCTCCTCTGCCTCAAATTTAACTCTTTTTGTGTGCCCAAGCATTTCAAACTTTTATGATCTGTGTATATATAACATCTCTCCCCATACAAGTAATGTCTCTAGATCTTCAAGGCAAAGACAATGGCTGCTAACTCCAAATCATGCGTAGGATAATTCCTCTCATGCGGTTTAAGCTGGCATGAAGCATAGGCAATGATATTCCTATCTTGCATCAACACACAGCCCAATCCGTTATGAGAAGCATCACTATATATGGTATACTACTCACCTGAAGTGGGCAAGGTTAAGACTGGAGCTTCAGTTAAATGCCTCTTTAACTCATCAAAACTTTCCTGGCACTGATCAGTCTACTGAAATTTTACATCCTTCCTAAGTAGCTTAGTTAGTGGAGATGCTAGCATGTAGAATCCCTTCACATACCTTCGTTAATACCTAGCTAAAGCAAGGAAACTCCGAACTTCCGTGACATTTATAAGTGGCTTCCAATTAAGAATGGCTTCTACTTTGCTAGGATCCACCTGGATACCCTCTGCAGATACAAAATGCCCCAAAAATGTAATCTCCTTTAGCCAAAACTCACATTTTGATAGTTTGGCATACAACTGCTTCTCCCTCAAAGTCTGCAATACTATCCTTAAGTGCTTGTCATGTTCCTCTGCATTCTTTGAGTACACCAAAATATTATCAATGAATACCACAATAAACTGGTCCAAATATGGCCAGAAGATACTGTTCATCAGGCCCATAAAAGTAGCTGGAGCATTATTCAACCTGAACGGCATTACCAAGAACTCATAGTGGCCATACCAAGTCCTAAAAGCAGTTTTAGGAATACTTTGCTCCTGCACCCTCAACTAGTAGTAGCCCGATCTCAAGTCAATTTTGGAGAATACGGTTGCATCCTTCAACTAATCAAACAAATCATCGATCAATGGTAGATGATATCTATTCTTTATGATCACTTTATTCAACTGTCTGTAGCCTATGCATAGGCAGAGAGTACCATCCTTCTTCTTCACAAATAATACTAATGCTCCCCAAGGTGACACTCTAGGGCGGATGAAACCCTTATCTAACAATTCCTGCAATTGCACTTTCAACTCTTTCAACTCAGCAGGTGCCATCTTATAAGGAGTGATAGAGATTGGCTCCACACCAAGCATAGTCTCAATTTCAAACTGCACCTCTCTTTCCAGAGGCAATCTCTGACAGGAATTATGTCCTTGGATCACCAAAGGATAATCTTCATACAATTTGTTCACCCTAACGTCTTATCCTAAAGGACTAGTCACTAGCATATCATAATCTAATTTCACACAAGGAATAGCAATAGAGCATGCAATACTGGCACTAGCATAAGAATGTGTAGACCAGGGTTAAATAGCACATATACATCTCTATCAAAGATGGAGAAAGTACCAGCCACAACATCTGATGTCTCAGCTTCCTCCCTCTAGCACATGGTGTACACCCTGGCAGATGCACCACTCTGCTCTAGTTGGCTCGTTGTGCCCTGGCTGCTAGAAGTGTTACCTCTACCTCTGCTTCGGCCTCTACTAGCTGTCTATTGTCCTTTGGAAGCAGAACCTTGAATAGATCCCTCAGTGGTGGTAGGCGGCCCAGACCTGTGAGCACTAGTGCAATCTCTAGCAAAATGCCCACTTCCACCATAGTTGTAACAGGCTCCTATGGCCTTATAATATACTCCTCCATGATTCCTGCCATAAGTTTAACAGGTACGAGCAGGAAAGGAACCCCTAGATGTCTACCGTTTGAATCTAAGTGGCCTCTGCCCTGAGAATCTTCCCCTATTAGATCCTCTGTTACTTGGTCCCCCAAAGCTCTTTTTCTTACTTGGATTGCTACTTGAACTTTGACCTGGAGTCTTCCCACTTTTCTCTTTTTCTTATGTTCCCTTTTTAATAGCCCCTTCTAACTCAATCCTCTCTAATTCCAAGGCTTGGGATATCAATTCTGAGAAGTTCTCATGTCGGAACCCAACCACTTGCATTCGTAAGATAAGCCTCAATCCGACTTTAAAGCACTTGCATCTGTCTCTACTAGTGGTGAGTAAACTCCCAGTATAGTGACTCAGGCGAGAGAACTCCCTCTCGTACTCTGCCACAGTCCTATCACCCTGCTTTAGACTTAGGAACTCTTATAGCTTCATATCTACATACGTGCTTGGAACATACTTCTGTCTAAACTCCCTCAGAAAATCTTCCCAACTCAGAATTGGAGGCTCTACCAGGCTGTGGGGAATGGTCTTCCACCATTCATAAGCATCCCCTTACAATAAAAAAATGGAGTATTCAAACTTCAGATCATCTGTGTAGTGTAATTTCTTGAATACTCTCTCTATTCTCTCAAGCCATTGTTCTGCTTTCAATGGGTCCACTTTACCCCTGAACTCTATCGCTCCATACTTCATTAACTTTTCATACTGTATGGCTGGAGGTGGTGGTTGCACTGGAGGTGCTTGCACAGGAGCTTGGACTAGAATATTACCAACCATTTACTGAAATAGTACAACCATCTGCTAAGCGAACTGAGCAGAAAACTACATAGGCGGGACGGGTGCAGCTGACCCACTGGCATTCTGAGGAGTTGGGGCTTTCCCCTGTACCTCAGCTGCTACAGATTATTCTACTGTGTGATCCCCCTCTTCCATACCAAAACACAAAGAATTCTACTTCCTGGACAACCAACACAAGGAGATTTTCCTCAATTAGTCCATATTTATGATGTAATGCACTATATGTATTAACTAATGACAATTGAGCAGTTGTACTTATAAAAAAAATATTTTCAAACATGCAATTTCAAAACTTGTATAAAAACCAAAGCTCTGATACCACCAAAACATGTCACACCTTATCCCTGGTAAGGCATGATATGTTCCCGTAGCATACCTAATGAATTACCAAACTCCACCTACTGATAACCCATTAGTTATGCTACAAAGGATTTTAAAACAAATCATAGATTTTTATCTTATCAATTCTTTTGCAGAAAACTGTATAAGAATAGTTAAAATTCTATGTAAACATTCATTGGAAATAATGATAGACTACATATTGCAAAAGTTACATTTTCATAAGTATTAAAGTAAAATACAAAATAATTACAAACTCAAAATGTGATAGCAATGTAATGCTTTTAAATACAAACTGCTCAATGTCTGTACATCCATACATATAGGTACAAAATACATTAAAAGGAAATTATAGGGGTATACCTACGATATATACCCACAATCAAAATCAAAATGCTGCTTCCAAGTCTCTCACTCAGCAACCTTCTCCTTTCCCTTTCCTGCGACAGCATAAATAAGCTATCGCTGAGTATATCACTCAGTGGTGCACAACTAATAATTTTAAAAATTAAAAAACAATAAAACTTGTCAAGACATAATAAATCACACCCTTCTTAAGCATAAAACATCACAATAGTTCTAAGTTCATAAGAGCCATTTATTGAAATAACATTTCAAATGAGAAATCACACTTCATAAATCACAATTCACAAAAAATTAGTGTTGCCAACAACAACACACAGTTCAGGCCATGACACAAAATTTCACGATCAGTGTCGTGTTGTACACCACAACAAAGCAATCTCAACCTCACTAACCGTTATTAATGAGGGAAGGGCTAGCTAGCTAATGAGTACTCATGTAGTCTTACCCCACTAACCGTTATTAATGAGAGACATAATTAATATCAATTATCAACCCCAAGTAGCCGTTACTACTGGGGAGTTCCAAAAGGGACTGTCATGCTAACTTTGGTTTCAAAACAATTTTCAAAAATTTTCCACTTAACAATCACATTTATAAACCAATAAATACATTTAAATTCATCATAATATCCATATAAAGGTTGTAACACCCCTATTGGCATAACCTGATACATTTTACTATTCCAGTGACCAGTGTCGGTAAGGACAAGTAAGAGAAGTAGAACCACGTCTAAGACACCTAAATAAGCCTTGAACACAAATAATTAGTAATCGCCAAATAGTTAAGTATAAATAAGAAAAATAGAACATAAGAAGTTCAATGAGTCGGGAGTCACAGTGATGGGTGACCTTCTCGGGAATGACTACGAGGTCAGTCTAAACTCAAATTTTGAATTGTAAAATGTGACGCTGCAGTCCTTAGGACTATTGCGAACACAGTGGAAAAGAGAAAATCACGAAAAAGAATTGTTAAGCAGGTCAAATAATTAGGTCAGAGATTTAGAAGAAATATTGAATTACTTACAAACTCGATTGAACCAGCGAGGGGCAATTTGATCAATTTACCCCTAGAGCTGACTCCTGACCTAACTGTCCAATAAAATCAGAGAAAAGAAAATTACGGGATCTAGAATTAAATTAAAGAACTAACGAAAAAAAATAAATACAAAAGAAAAAGAAAAAGGAAAAGGAAAAAGTTTATTACATCACCTTACATCACTATTATAATATCATAAATAATTTTGTTTTTTCCTACAAATATTGACCAAGTCAATTAAGTGAAAATAGGCATAAAAATAGCAAAATTAAAAGAAAAATCATTATTTGTTTCTTCTTCCTCTAAATGTGCTGCATCCTTCTCTCTTGGTTCTCTCTCTTCTCTCTCTTTTCCTCCATAACCATGATTGTTCAAGCTTTGAAAGCTTGAATCCATTCTATAAACCCTAGCAAAAACTCATAGAAAACTCTTAATTAGGCTTTGATAAGAAGTTGAAAGGAAAGAAAGTGAACAAATTGATAAATAATTTAAAGAGGGAAAAGCTCTAATTGAGGTAAGTAATTAAATTTGAAAATCTTAGTTAATTTGTTGTGTTTGTAGCTTAATTAACTTAGAAATTGTGAAAAATCAAAACAAAACAATTGTTGGGGGAGTAATATGAAATTTTGTCCAGTTAGGGTTAGGGTTTGAAATGAATGAGTTTGAGGTGTTTGAATGTTTATTTGAGGTGCATTAGGTGTATAGATCATGAATGTGCACTTTGAATGCATTAAATTAAACTTTATGTGTTGTTAGGGTTTAAGCATTTTGAAGAAATTGGAGAAATATTTGAAAATTGGCCAAATGATATAGTTAACCTTATTTGAGTTGAGTAATGGTCAATTGTGACCATTTGTGGTGTGTATGAATTGTTGGAACTAAGTTCCGATTCAGATTGGTGAGGGTCAATCTGTAGGCAGCTTGACCTAAGTCCGTTTCAGGGACCAAAACTAAAAATTTACCAACCCAATTGGTGAGAGGCCAAATGGGAATGAAAATAGACACAAAATGGCACATTTTTCATTCAGGAATCATGCCTAGAAAGTGACCATAGCTTAGTGAACAATTAGGCTAAATCTAGAATTAGGCACATTGACCTGTACAAAAGTGACCAAATGAACAGTAGTTATATAAATGACCATAACTTGGGTTAGGAAGGTCCAAATGACCTGAATTTTATACTGATAGAAATATGAGACATAGCCCTACAACTTTCATGAAGAAAACAAACCCAAATTGTGATCAAAACCTGTCCAAAAACTTACCTGCACTCAACCCACAAAAATTGTCAAAATCCAAGAAATTGCCCAGAATTCTGGGTAACACCAAATCTGGCCAGCCATGTTCAAATGGCCATAACTAGGGCTACAAAACTCCAAATAGAGTAATTAAAAAATGGAAATAAATTTAAGACAATAAGGAATAACTTCTATGAAAAAAACTTAGCCAAATTACCACATCAACTTGACTAATGGAACAGTGTAATACAAGGCACCAAATCTGAAAATTTGGATGTTTCACCTATGAAACTTAAAGTTTGAGAAAATAACCAAAACCAACAAATTAGGTAATCAAAATGTGGTATGTGGGTGAAATTAGAATTCCCATACCTATTAAGCATTAGAAAGTCAACAAATTGACTTGAATAGTATCATAAATAGTAACTCCAAAATGAAAATTTCCAAAAATGTTAGTTTAAGCATATTGGGGCTAGAATTAAGTATATATGAATTAATTATTGGATTTATTGTGAGATAAGATACTGAAACACTATAAATTGCGTGTTTCAGCTAAAAAAGACTTGGAAAAGGATAGGGCAAACTGAGTCAAGGCCTAGAGGCGACTCACATCAGGTTTGTGCACAACAAACTTAAAATTCTTTGTTTCTACTTGACAAATCTTGAAATAAATGTTGTGAATAATTTTGATTGTTATGGCTTTGAAAATCTTATTCAAAAAATAGTGTGTTGCCTACTTTGTAAATGAAAAGTTTGGAATGAAATATGATTTGTGAATTGCATGAAATGTTTGAATAACTTAATTTAAAATTTTTTTTATTCACACTTGGCATGGCAATATCACTATGTTCCTCCTCCATTTATGGGGTGAGTTTGACTATATTCCTCCCTCTCTGGCTTACCAGTCTAAGGTGAGTTTGGATGAGTACTCATTAGCTAACTAGCCACCTCTCTCATTGATTTCGATTAGTGGGGTGAGTTTGCCGTGTCGTGGTGTACAACACGGTATGTTTGGAAATTTTGTGTCATGTCCTAAGTTGTGTTATTGATTGGCAACACTATGATTATTAAATTGTTTAATCAAATTTGTGTTATATTAAGCTTTGAAAATTGTGATTTGTTATAAATGTGTTTGTGAAATATTTGATCTGTGAATTAATAACAAATATTTTGTATTTTATATTTTATTGTGCACCACTGAGTATTTTTATATTCAGCGATAGCTTTCTTTGCTTTCGTAGATAGAGACATGGAAAAAGCAGTAGAGTGAGCTACTGATTGTTGGGACTACATAGAGGCTTTTGTATGGGTATTTAGTTATACCTTTTTAGTTTATTTTGATGTAAATAGTTTAGTGTCATATGTGTTAATGTAAAATTGAGTAGTTGTACATTAAGTTGTAATAATATTATTTTTTATTTTTCTTTTGCAAATTATGATTTGTGTATGCAAATTTAATTTAATGCAATGTTTATGAATTATCGAATTATTTTGAAAAATTTTTAAGTTGTGAAATTTGAGTTGAAATTGGGTCAAATTGTACTGATTTGAGGATATATTAGCGGTTGGAGTTGAGAAATGAAATGAATTATTTGGAAGTGTTTTTCATAGGTTTTGAAGAACTGTTTTTCCTAAAGATAGATGGCACTCTACTGAAAATTTTCCAAAATTTACGTAAAATAAAAATGTATAAAAATTTTAACTAGCCTTTAAACTTTAAGTAAATGTTTTTAATACCTGCTGTAAAAGCTCACCATTTTCAAAAGCTAAGAAAATTTTTTTAAAATCCCTTGTAGTATATTTAATAGTTTACCGGTAGGCGAAGTATGGTAAATCATTAGATGTACTACAGGATCATGTTACATCTTACTGAGGGGTAGGGTGTGACATGTTTAGTGGTATCAGAGCAATGGTTTTAAAATAAATTTTGAACTATGAATTTGAAATATTTTGTCGATAAATACAACTGTTCAAATATTTGATACATATGACATATTTACATCATGAATATGCACTAACGGAGGTCAACCTCCTTGTGTTTGTTATTAGAGAGTAGAAAATTTCTGAAAGTGGAATGGAAGAAGGAGATTATTCTGTAGAACAATCTGTCGAGGTTGAGGCTCAAGGAGAAGCCCCAGCACTCCAGAATGTGAGTGGGTCAGCCACTCCAGCTCCTCCTCAAGCACTGCAGTTCCCTGTTCAGTTTGCACAATAGATGGCTGCGTTCTTTCAACAAATTGTGGGAAACTTGCTAACACAAGCTCAGACACAAGCTCCTACAGCACAACCACAGCCCCCAATAAGACAATATGAGAAGTTAATGAAATTTGGGGCTACAGAATTCAAAGGAACAGTAAATCCACTGGAAGTAAAACAGTAGTTAGAGAGGATGGAATGGATTTTTAGAAAACTACAGTGTGCTGAAGAGTTAAAGTTCGAATATTCAGTATCACTTCTTCAAGGGGATGCATATGAATGGTGGAAGACCATCCCCCATAGCCTGGTAGAGCCACCAGTTTTCACTTGGACAGACTTTTTAAGAGAATTTAGACAGAAATGGGTCCCCGATACTTATGTAGACATGAAGCTGCAAGAGTTTTTAAGTCTGAAGTAAGGGGACAGAACTGTAGTAGAGTATGAGAGGGATTTCTCTCGACTAAGCCACTATGCCGGAAGTTTGGTCACCACCTCCAGAGACCGGTGTAAGAGGTTTGAGGCTGGGTTGAGGCCTAGCTTGAGAATGCAAGTGGTGGGGTTCCGATACTAGAATTTTTCTAAATTGATTTCACAAGCCCTAGAACTGGAAAGGTTAGAATCAGAAGGGGCAGTGAAAAAGAGTATAGAAGAGAAAGAGCAAACAAAAAAAAGCTACTGGTCAAACTGTAGAAAGTAGTTCGAGGAAGAGAAAACATTTTAGAGGATTTAGCTCATGCGAATCGGGTAGAGGTAGATCTTCTGGACAAAAACCACCCTGATCAATCAACAAACTCAGTAGACACACAGAAATACGTTGTCAGATCGACTTTGTAAGACTTATGGTAAACCACATAGTGGAGTATGTTATAGAGTTGTAGGAGCATGTTTTAATTATATAACGACTGGTCATTTTGTTAAGGATTGCATAAGTCCACGCTGTTATGGATCATTTACCATGTCAGAAGGATCAGTCCAAGTTTCTACCCCAAAGAGTTCACCAGCAGTCGGTAGAGGCAGAGGCAGAGGCAGAGGTAGGGGTAGTACACCTGGAAGTCAGAGTACTGTAAATCAGCCAGGACAAGGTGATGCTCCAATTAGAGTATGCACTATGCAACAGAGGGACAAGGATGAGACTTCTGACATTGTTGCTGGTATTTTCTCAATTTTTAATTAAGATATATATATATATATATATATATATATCTATAAAAATCAATTTTGATGTGTTAGTGATTAGTCTTTTAGGATAAGAATTACAATAATAAGCATGATTGGAATTAATTTTGGAAAAGTTTCTAGTGAGAGACATCTCCTAGACTACGATAAATTATAAAGTTAATTAGTAAGCCTAATTGTAACACCCTCCCGATAACCACTCCGTACATCCTACTGTTCCGGTGACCGGTGTCGGTCCGGACAGCTAGAACGTCCGGAAAAATATTTAAACTAAAGTCAGGAACCCTAATTAACTCAAATATTAATAAGAAAAATTTAGTAAAAATTTTAGAAATTAAATACAACCGAAGTCAAACGAGCAAGTGCCTGCCGATGGGTCACGGAGGGAAGTTGCGTTTCGCAACGAGGAGCCCTAGACCCGGGGGAAAAATTATAAAATAATTTTTGGGACTCCAGAGAAGGGTAATTGAGGTTCTCATGGCATTAGAATGCCAAGAAAATACCTAGAAAAATTTTTCAATCGGTACAGACGATTTTGACCCGTTAAGCCAAACGGAGAGCATTTTGGTCATTTCGCCTTCCGAGGTGATTTTTGGCCGACTTGTCCAGTTGAGTAAATAATTAATATAACATAAAATATGAAGAAACATTGCTAGAAATTAAATTGAAAATGAGTAGTGGAGGAAAGAAAAGAAAAATGCAATAAAATGCAATTTATGACATCCATGTGATGTCATTTGTAATTTCCAACCAATCACACTTAAGCACCCATTTAACCAACAAATAAAAGAGATAAATAAGACTAAATAAAGATCAAAAGAAGACCAAAAACGTGAGCAGCCATGCCTTCCCCATTTCAGCCGTTTCCCTCTTCCCTCTCCCTCCACCATTTTTATCAAGCTTTGAACTTGATTTTCTCTTCATCCACTCACTAAAACCCATAAGTTCCTTCATTAAAAATTAATCCCACATCTTAAACAAACTCTTGGCAGCCAACAAGAGGAAGGAAATTGAGGTTTAGAGGCTTGGAAAAATCTGCCACACAAGGTTAGTGCAACTATAACTTAAAAACTCATTATTTTCATGGTTTAGGACTTGAAACTTAGTGAGAATTGTGATTTAAATGAACAAAAACCTAAGTGTATGAGCTCTTGAATTTTGGCTGCCCTAGCTATGGAATAGGAGGGAGTGTTTTTATGAGCTTGAAGTGATTTAGAATTATATTAGAAGTTGATAAACACAAGAATAATGGATTAAAAGTTAACAAAGATAAGTTGTGTAAAACATGAACTTGAATTAGGGTTTTGTGAGCAAAATGTAAACTTGGTTTAGGAAATTGTTAGGGCACATTTTAATGGTCAATTAGTGACCATTTTAGATATGTTGACCATAAATGGGACTGAAAAATGCTATGGCAAAGTGAGGTGAAATCTGCCCTATGGACAGCAGCATAGGGACTAAAATTTCAGTCCCTTTGCACTGCCATAACTTGGGCTGTGCTTGTCCAATTGATGTTTGGCCAATTGGACATGAAACTAGGCTTATAATGACACATTTTTGCTGAAGAAACTATGCCCGAAAGACCAAAGCAAAAGGGTCAAAACTCAGCCACAATCCGGAACCCTGAAACTGCCTCTGCAGAATTTGACCAAATGAAC
Organism: Hevea brasiliensis; assembly: GCF_030052815.1. Taxonomy (NCBI): domain Eukaryota; kingdom Viridiplantae; phylum Streptophyta; class Magnoliopsida; order Malpighiales; family Euphorbiaceae; genus Hevea; species Hevea brasiliensis. The sequence goes on along the minus strand of NC_079493.1, from coordinate 79,381,726 downwards.
AGTAACTGTTCATTTGACCATAAGTCACTGTAGATTTGATCAATTGGTCTGAAATTTGTACAGCAACAAGTTAAGACATAGACAAACAACTTTCATGAAGGAACCTACCCCAAATTATGGCCAGAACCCATTCAACCAAGTGACTCAAGTCACTGTTCATGCACTATAGATATGGTAAAATTCTGCAGACTGCATATCCGGACAGCCTGGGTTTTTGAGCCATATCTGGAGCTACAAAACTCCAAATGGAGTGATTCAAAAAAGGAAATTCAACTAGACAAAATAAGGAACAACTTTCATGTTTTACATTTCTTCAAATTCCAACAGTAACAGTGTCCAATGGAACAGTGAACTTGACTTCCCAAAACTGAAAATTCTGCTGGTTTTGAGTTTCACTTTGGAATGGTTTTAACACTTAATGCCAACAAGTTTTAAACACCAAATGTGGTATGTTGGGAGTGCCAAAGTCAATGTACACATTTTTATTCTAAAAGTCAACATTTTTGTTGACCAATGATGAATAGTAACACCAAAAAAGTTGAAATTCACAAATTGACGAATTTAAGAGTTTCAAATGCCCTAGTATACCTAACAAGATTGGTTTGGATAGTTTGGCATGCCAATAGGGTTCAGTTAGCAGTACTGCACATGGCAAAAATGCCATTCTGTGATTTCATGGCTTTTAGCCATTCTGACTTTGCATTGAGACTTGGCCTTGTGCCCGATATTATTCTGACTTGTTAGCCGCTCTGCACACCTGAAGATGCATATGTGACCGATGGTGTGACGGCCCGAGGTACTAGGTACCCAGCGCGTTACCGTTATCCGATCCGATGCCTAGTGTAGTTTACTTTGGGCAACCAAATGAATAAAAGTGAATAGAGTTAATGAATTAATGAATATACCAAAATCAAACAAAGAAAGCATACACTTTGCATACACATTTATTTTCTTGCCAATTTCTTCTATTATATTATTGCACCACTAAGCATTATTGCTTAGCGCGTTGCTTTTGCCACGCGTTGGTACTGGAGCTTACGACCGTGAGCCCAGAGACCACGATCGGGTGAGTCCATCCGACGCTTCGCCATGTCCGTGTCACCTCACTACCTGCAGTGCATCGGTAGGGCACTAGGTGTCATTTTGTCATTTTGATATTTTGTAGCAGATTTGTATTTTCTCATAAGTACTTGAACTCATGTAATATATTTTTATGTTTATGTAAATAATGAAAGTTATGACTATGAATGCAAGATTTGAGCATGTATTTATTGCTTGTATATGAGAAATGGATGTTGAGAAATGAAAAGGTTGTTGAAACCTGAAACTGAAAAATTGTTCAAATCTTGATATTGAGTTTTGTGATGATATTGAAGTTGAGAATGAATGAATTTGTTTATTGGAAGTGTTTTTAACAGTTCAAGAAGAGCAGTTTTCTCCATTTTTAGCGGTACTCACTTGATTTTCTTTAAAATTTTCGAAACCTTAAATGAATAATACTTTTGATAAATGGCTTAAACAAATTGTATTTCATAAATTATATGCAAAAGTATGATATAAATTAATTGAGGAATATTAGAGTGTGCCGGTACACCGTGTGGCATTACTTACTTGGGTATACTGTACACGGGTAAGGGGTGTCACACTAATTAGGTAAGGAAAAAGGACCTAAAAGTAAGTTTAGTAATATAGCTACCTTAGATACGGGTAAGGGTATTACTGCTGATAGATGTCAGTGGGTACCATAATCAAAATAAGTTTAAGATATTAGTGAATTTGAAAGAAATAAGATATAGGGAAGTTTGATCTATTGGGATGTATCGTAGTAACTATACAATATTCTTGATGTTTGTGCTGTAAGCTGCAGATTACAGTACTGGCTTGGGATTTATTGTGTAGAGCTACGTACTACCCAATAGAACACAAGGATAAGAATAGTTGCAAATGGCATATGTTTTGGTATAGTTATGATAAGATAAAGTTTTCTTATTGGAAAGGAGTTTGAAAATCGTAACTCGGGATTTAAAACTCTAAAGTTAGAATATCGAAAGGTTATAGTATAGTATAAAAGGAAGTAATGAATACACACCAGTGCAAAATAAGCTATAAAATATTGATAGATAAAAGAGTTGTGGAAGTAAAAATTAAAGTAGTTGGTGCAAATGTAATAAAGAAATGTTATGAATATTAGTTAAAATGTTGACTAGAATGGTCAGAGGACCAAATCAAAGTAATATTGAAGTATAGCGGATTTATTAGGGATGATAAGAGGTGCTAAATCATGACTCAACAGTCAAGTTAAGGAAGAAGATAAGATTGAGGAATAAAATAATTAAAGTTAAGTTGTGAAATGAAAGAAAGAAAAAAAAAAGGAAAATAATTGCTAAAGCAACAGTAAGAAAAGATTATGATTGTACAAACAAATTAAATGTTATATGAGATTGTTAGAAGTCTTACACAGACTCAAAGGAATGAAGATTATAAGATTATGTAAAAAGGAGAAAGACTAAGTTCTCATTATCTAGGATCACACGAGGTCCTAGAAAGAGTGGATCTGTTAGCACATAGATTTGCTTTCCTCTTGAATTGAAATGAATTCAAAATTAACTTATGACAGAAGCTCATAAGGAACTTGGCACACAAGGTGAGCAATCGATATGTAAATATTATTGGTTAAAGTACTACGAACCATCATTCTGATGATGAGGCTACATGAAAATGTAAGAAAAACATGAGAAAATAACACATATGACTAATTGAGTACAGATAGTGGACAGAATTTAGAGGACGAAATTTCTTTTAAGGGGGGGGGGGGGGGGGGAGAATCATAATACCTCTATTGGCATAGCCTGGTAGATTTTACTATTCTAGTGATCGGTGTCAGTCCGGACAAGTAAGAGAAGTAGAACCACGTCTAAGACACCTAGATAAGCCTTGAACACAAATAATTAGTAATCGCTAGATAGTTAATTATAAATAAGAAAAACATAACACAAGAAGTTAAATGAGTTGGGAGTCACAGCGATAAGTGATCTTCTCGGGAATGACTGTGAGATCAGTCTAACCTCAAATTTCGAATCGTAAAATGTGACGTCGTGGTCCTTAAGACTATTGTGAACATAGTGGGAAAGAGAAAATAATGAAAAAGAATTGTTAAGCAGGTCAAATAATTAGGTCTGGCATCCAGAAGAAATATTGAATTACTTGCAAACCGGATTGAACTAGTGAGGGGTAGTTTGGTCAATTGACCCCTAGAGCTGACTCCTGACCTAACTATCTAATAAAATCAGAGAAAAGAAAATTACGGGATCTAGAATTAAATTAAAAAACTAATGGAAAAAAATAAATGCAAAAGAAAAAGAAAAAGAAAAAGTTTATTACATCACCTTACATCACTATTATGACATCATAAATAATTTTGTTTTTTCCTACAAATATTAACCAAGTCAATTAAGTGAAAATAGACAGAAAAGTAACAAAATTAAAATAAAAATCATTATTTGTTTCTTCTTCCTCCAAATGTGCGGCATCCTTCCCTCTTGGTTCTCTCTCTCTTCTCTCTCTTTTCCTCCATAACCATGATTTTTCAAGCTTTGAAAGCTTGAATCCATTCTATAAACCCTAGTAAAAACTCTTAAAGGACTCTTAATTAGGCTTTGATAAGAAGTTAAAAAGAAAGAAAGTGAAGATATTGAAGAAGAATTTGAAGAGGGAAAAGCTCTAATTGAGGTAAGTAATTGAATTTGAAAATCTTAGTTTATTTATTGAGTTTGTAGCTTAATTAACTTAGAAATTGTGAAAAATCAAAACAAAACAATTGTTAGGGGAGTAAAATGGAATTTCATCCAGCTAGGGTTAGGGTTTGAAATAAATGAGTCTGAGGTGTTTGAAAGGTTATTTGAGGTGCATTAGGTGTATAGATCATGAATGTGCACTTTGAAAGCATTAAATTGAACTTTATGTATAGTTAGGTTTTGAGCATTTTGAAGAAATTGTAGAAAAATTTGAGAATTGGCCAAATAATGTAGTTAACCTTATTTGAGTTGAGTAATGGCTAATTGTGACCATTTGTGATGTGTATGAATTACTGGAACTAAGTTCCAATTCGGATTGGTGAGGGTCAATCTGCAGGCAGCTTGACCTAGGTCCCTTTTAGGGACCAAAACTAAAAATTTACCAACCCAATTGGTGTGAAGCCAATTGGGAATGAAAAAAGACACAAAATGGCACATTTTTCATTTAGGAATCATGCCCAAAAAGTGACCATAACTTTGTGAACAATTAGGCTAAATCTGAAATTGGGCACATTGACCTATACAAAAATGACCAAATGAACAGTAGTTACGTAAATGACCATAACTTGGTCTAGGAAGGTCCAAATGACCTAAATTTTATACCGATAGAAAGTTGAGACGTAGCCCTACAACTTTCATGAAGAAAACAAACCCAAATTGTGATCATAACCTGTCCATAAACTTACCTGCAATTAACCCACAAAAATTGTGAAAATCCAGGAAATTGCCCAAAATTCTAGGTAGCACCAAATCCAGCCAGCCATGTTCAAATGGCCATAACTAGGGCTACAAAACTCCAAATGGAGTGATTCAAAAAGGGAAATAAATTTAAGACAATAAGGAACAACTTCTGTGAAAAAAACTTAGCCAAATTACCACAGCAACTTGACCAATGGAACAATGTAAGACGGGCACCAAATCTGAAATTTTGGATGTTTCACCTATGAAACTTAAAGTTTGGAAAAACAACTAAAACCAACAAATTAGGTAAACAAAATGTGGTATGTGAGTGAAATTAGAATTCCCATACCTATTAAGCATTAGAAAGTCAACAAATAGACTTGAATAGTGTTGTGAATAGTAACTCCGAAATGAAAATTTCCAAAAACTTTAGTTTAAGCATATTGGGGCTAGAATCAAGTATATATGAATTAATTATTGGATTTATTGTGAGATAAGATACTGAAATACTATAAATTACGTGTTTCAGCTGAAAAAGACCTGGAAAAGGATATGGCAAACTGAGTCAAGGCCTAGAGGCGACTCACATCAGGTTTATGCACAACAAACTTAAAATTCTTTGTTTCTACTTGACAATTCTTACAATAAATGTTGTGAATAATTTTGATTGTTTTGCTTTGAAAATCTTATTTGAAAAATAGTGTGTTGCCTACTTTGTAAATGAACAGTTTGGAATGAAATATGATTTGTGAATTGTATGAAATGTTTGAATAATTTGATTTAAATTGTTTTTTATTCACATTTGGCATGGCAATATCACTATGTTCCTCCTTCATTTATGGGGTGAGTTTGAGTATATTCCTCCCTCTCTGGCTTGCCAGTCTGAGGTGAGTTTGGATGAGTACTCATTAGGTAGCTAGCCACCTCCCTCATTGATTTCGATTAGAGGGGTGAGTTTGCCTTATCATGGTGTACAACACGGCATATTTGGAAATTTTGTATCATGGCCTAAGTTATGTTATTGATTGGCACCACTATGATTATTAAATTGTTTGATCAAATTTGTGTTATATTAAGCTTTGAAAATTGTGATTTGTGATAAATGTGATTTGAAAAATTGCGAAATGTTATTGTGAAATATTTGAACTGTGAATTAGTGTCATATGAGTTAATATAAAATTGAGCAGTTGTACATGAAGTTGCAATAATATTATTTTTTATTTTTCTTTTGTAAATTAATATTTGTGTATGCAAATTTAATTTATTGCAATGTTTATGAATTATTGAATTGTTTTGAAAAATTTTTAAGTTGTGAAATTTGTGTTGAAATTTGGTTAAATTGTACTGATTTGAGGATATATTGGCGGTTGGGGTTGAGAAATGAAATGAATTATTTAGAAGTATTTTTCACAGGTTTTGAAGAACTGTTTTTCCCAAATATAGACGGCACTCTACCGAAAATTTTCCAAAATTTACGTAAAATAAAATGTATAAAAATTTTAACTAGTCTTTAAACTTTAAGTAAATGTTTTTAATACCTGCTGTAAAAGCTCACCATTTTCAAAAACTAAGAAAATTATTTTAAAATCTCTTGTAGTATATTTAATGGGTTACTGGTAGGCGAAGTACGGTAAATCATAAGATGTACTATGGGATCATGTTACATCTTACTGAGGGGTTGGGTGTGATAAAGGTGGCAACACCCAAATTTCTTAAATGAAAGAGAAAAACTATATTTCAGTGAAAGTAAGCTTGTTCAAAGCAAACTCATTCAAATAAACACATTCCAAATAATTTACAAGTTTAAAAACGAAGAAAAGATTAGTTGTGCACAAACCTTCAATGCTCTCCTTTCTCTTTACTCACTATTTCTTGTTCATCCCAACCTCTTTCTCTACTAAAAATACACAAATAGAATGTCTCAATACACATCTAAATTGCTGCTAAGAACTCATTACATGAATGTCTAATGCATCCCAAATTAGCATTGCAAATTTTAGAGAGTTTTAGTTTTGGACAGCTTGGTGCTCCAATCTTTGAACCTAATTTTTACCTAGTTTCAATCATAGTTTGGTGAGGTGTTCTTCAATGAAAATTGTTCATCTGGGTCTTAAATTTATTTTCCTTTTTGAATTGCCTAATTTGGAGCTTTGTAGCTCAAGTTATGACCAAAACACTATTACTGTTTATGTTACTGTTCACCCTACAATTTTAGTTCTGGCAAATTTAATGATCCAACTTCATTTGGCAATTTGATCAAGTTAAGTCCATAATTTGGTCTAATGTTCTTCATACAAAATGTTCTACTATATCTTAGGTTTCCATCAGTTCAAGAATCACCTAAATTGAAGTTTTCTAGAGAGAGTTATGGCTATGCAAAGTTTACTGTTCATATGGTCAATCTGTAGATTTCTAAATTTTATGCAGATTTGGTGGTTCAAATTTGCTTAGCAATTTGATTGGGTTAAGTCCATAATTTGGCCTTAAGTTCTTCATATGAAATGTTCTACTATGTTTTAAGTTTCTATCGATTCAAGAATCTGAAGGAGGGGAAGCATGAAAAACACAAGGGTCACATTCAATTTTTTATACCATTGAATTAAAAAATTTCACCTAGGGTCACATGCATCATGCAAGATTTATTTTTATCTATTTGATTTCAATGATAAACAATATATTAAAACTCTTTTAATATGTTTTTGGATCTGTATTTGTCATTTAAGATTTTAAAATTAATCAAATTAATTGTAGAACCCTAGATGAGATCAAGAATAAATACACTAATCTCTTGATACACTACAGTGTATTTGTGCCTTCCGAATGCGTCTTCAGGACACCAGATGTTGTCCCTCTACCTTGTCCACACCAAGAACACCTATAAAAGCCCTTGAATAGCTTCTAAAGCTTTTTTTATTAATTAGAAAATCAAGTTTTGCCTTTTAAGAGATTAAAGATGTAAACAGGACACTAGAAATATTTTCTAGTATTTTTAATTCAAGAGATTGTTTGCTAATTTATTGGAATTGGTAAGAGATGAAGAAGAAGAGAAGGGGAACTTCAAGGTGGCGGCACAAAGGAGGATAGCTGCTGGTTGTATTGTTTTCTTTTCATAACAACACTTATATAGCTAGGTCAACACATTAAACCTTTGCCACATGTCACCCTCTGATTGGTTCTAGGTTTAATTGACCCAATCACATTGTGCCGAGTGTCAAACCTATATTTAATCTTAATTTTAATCATCTTACATGATTAAAAGATATTTGAAAAGATTATGTATAATGCCATGTGTCACCATCTCATGGTGCTACATGTCACCCTACGAAATGACCAAAATGCCCCTGTGTCTTAATTTTGAGTTCTCAATCCAAAATAATTATTTCTCTTCTTCTAATCAATTTATATCAAATATAAATCAATTAATTAATCTTTATTAATTAATTTCTCATTAATTAAATTCATATTTAAACATTTTAAATATAAATTTAACTTATACTATACATTCAATAATCTAGATTTGGTTTCAAGTCATGCTAGGGACTTTGCAATCTAATTACAAACTAAATCTATTTAATTAATCAATTAAACTCTTTAATTAATTAATTAAATCATATTTAATTAGGTGATAACTTATGTAAGTGTGTGACTTACTAGGCTCATCACTAATTAGCAATAAGACATGATATCAACTCTTAATATCATCAAAACTCTTTCTTACCATAAATGATTTCTCTAAATCATTTTATGCACCTCATAGACCATGGTTAATACCTAGCATAGCATGCCATGGCCACCTAATCAGTAATAAGGTTTACCTTAAATGAACCTATAATCATATGTTACCATGCTCTAGAATCTCTCTCTGTTAGAAAACCCAACTCAAGCTGGAGTCATGATTTATGTCAAACCCCATTTGCTACGAATATTATGTTCTCTTTTAATTCTAGTTCTTGATTGAAAAGATTTTCTCATCAGAAACTCTTTTTGAATAAATCTATCTGTCCTGGCTAGGAACTTGATGAAGGAACGGAAGCGTGAAATACTCAAGTTTATACCATTGAATTCAAAAATTTTCACCTAGAGTCAAATGCATCATGCGAGATTTATTTTTAACTATTTGATTTCAATGATAAACAATATATTAGAACTCTTTTAATATGTTTTTGGATCTGTATTTGTCATTTAAAATTTTAAAATTAATCAGATTAATTTTAGAACCCTAGATTAAATCAAGAATGATTACACTAACCTCTTGATGCACTGCAGTATATTTGCGCCTTTGAGATTCGCCTTCAGGATACTAAATGTTGTCCCTCTAGCTTGTCCACACCAAGAACACCTATGGTAGCCCTTGAACAGCTTCTAAAGCTTTTTCTATTAATTAGAAATTCAAGTTCTGCCTTTTAAGATATTAGAGATGTAAATAGGATACTAGAAATAAGTTCTAGTATTTTTAATTCAAGAGATTGATGGCTAATCTCTTTGAATTGATGAGAGATGAAGAGGAAGAGAGGGAGAGCTTCAAAATGGCGTGACAAAGGAGTGTGGCTGCTGGTTGTATTTTATTTTCTCATAACAACACTTATATAGCTAGGATAACACATTAAACCTTTGCCACATGTCACCCTTTGATTAGCTCTAGGTTTAAGTGACCCAATCACATTGTGCCAAGTGTCAAACCTATATTTAATCTTAATTTTAATCATCTTATATGATTAAAAGACATTTGGCAAGCTTATGTGTAATGCTATGTGTCACCATCTCATGGTGCCACGTGTTACACTGCGAAATGACCAAAATGTCCCTGTGCCTTAATATTGAGTTCTTAACCCAAAATAATTATTACTCTTCTTCTAATTAATTTATATTAAATATAAATCAATTAATTAATCTCTATTAATTAATGTCTCATTAATTAAATTCATATTGAAACACTTTAAATATAAATTTAACTTATACTGTACATCCAATAATCTAGATTTGGTTTCAAGTCATGCTAGGGACTTTGCAATCTAATTGCAAACCAAACCTATTTAATTAATCAATTAAAATCTTTAATTAATTAATTAAATCATATTTAATTAGGTGACTACTTGTGTATGTGTGTGACTTACTAGGCTCATCACTAATTGGCAATGAGACATGATATCAACTCTTAATATCATCAGAACTCTTTCTTACCATAAATGATTTCTCTAAATAATTTTTATGCACCTCATAGACCATGGTTAACACCTAGCATAGCAAGCCATGGACACCCAATTAGTAATAAGGTTTACCTTAAATGAACCTATAATCATATGTTACCATGCACTAGAATCTCTCTGTTACAAAATCCCAACTCAAGTTGGAGTCATGGTTTATGTCAAACTTCATTTGCTATGAATATTATGTTCTCTTTTAATTCCAGTTCTTGATTAAAAAAATTTTCTCATAAGAAACTCTTTTCTAATTAAATCTATCTGTCCTAGCCAAGAACTTGAAACATTAAGAACAATTAAATGAACATAGGATTTTATCTCTATTTACTTTGAGGAACAGATTCCATCTTGATCAACACCTACCTCCATATGTAACTAGTAGGAGCTAACACATGCCCATATACCCATACACAGTACAAGTATGAAAGCAGTATCAAACTCAAACTACCTATAGACATGATAACTGTGCTATCTCAGGTCTAAAGATTATATGCACTGATATGATTTATGACAAAACATTAACAAGAGTAAACTCCATGTGCTTGTCATAAGTGTCACTGGTTCGGCCTACTTATCATTTATAAGTACCTATCATGTTTGTCATATAGCATGAGACTCACCATTCCATCTTATTTATATCTCATATAAATAACTAGGGAACAAACATGAATACAATCTTTCTAGATAAGTCATGTCCTTGTTATGAAGTATCCTCGATTGTGAACCTATTTATGATACTTTGTGCTAGAAATAATGTCACTCATATTCTTAACAGCTTAAGAATAATATTTCTAACAAAATATCAATGGACCTTTTCTATTACACATAAATATATTATGTAAACGGAAAAGTGGAAAAGCCTTTTATTAATAAAAATATGTACAAGATACATACTAAATGATATGCTGTAGGGCATACTACTAACAATCTCCCACTAGCACTAGAGTCATTCATTACAATATCTTAGACCTATCTTCTCAAGATGTCGGTCTAGCAGAGTCTGTGACATAGGCTTAGTGAATGGATCAGCTGGATTTTCAGCTGATGCTATTTTCTGCATGGCTACATTGCCTCGCCTAACTATTTCTCTGATAATGTGGTAGCGCCTTTCTATGTGTTTGGATTTTTGGTGAGACCTTGGTTCCTTAGTCTGTATGACTGCTCCATTATTGTCACAATTTAATGGAACTGCTAACTCAATGGAAGGAACTACTGCAAGTTCTGTCACAAACTTCTTTATCCAAACAGCTTCCTTTGCAGCATCTGATGCAGCAATATACTCAGCCTCTGTAGTGGAATCTGCAATCGTGCTCTGTTTGGAACTCTTCCAACTGATTGCACCTCCATTACAAATGAACACATATCCAGATGTAGACTTTCTATCATCGATATCTGATTGGAAATCAAAATCAGTATAACCATCCAATTGCAAGTCTCCACCTCCATAGATCAAGAATAAATCCTTAGTTCTTCTCAAGTACTTAAGGATATTCTTGACAGCTATCTAGTGTTCCAAACCTGGATTGGATTGATACCTGCTAGTCAAACTAACAGCATATGCGATATCTGGCCTAGTACACAACATTGCATACAATAAACTTCCAATAACCGAAGCATATGGAATCCTGGCTATTTTATCTCTTTCTTCAGGTGTCTTTGGAGACATCTCTTTAGAAAGATGGATACCATGTCTCACTGGTAACAATCCTCTCTTGGAATCAAGCATGTTAAACCTCTTTAACACCTTTTCCAAGTATAGACTTTGGGATAAACCCTATAGATGTGAATCCCAAGAATATAGGTTAACTCTCCTAAGTCATTCATGGAGAATGTATTTGACAACCATATTTTTACAGTTGTCAACATACCTGTGCCATTGCCCATCAACAGTATGTCATCCACATATAAGACAAGGAAAGTGATAACACTATCACTAACCTTCTTATATACACATGGCTCATCCTCATTTTTTATAAAACTAAAGAATTTAATGGCTTCATCAAAATGGATGTTCCAACTCCTCGAAGCTTGTTTCAACCCATAAATGGATCACTTTAGCTTGCATACCTTAGAACCATCTTGGGATTCAAAACCCCTAGGTTGTTCCATGAAAATGTTTTCTTCAATGTATCCATTGAGAAAAGCTGTTTTGACATCCATTTGCCAAATCTCATAATCATAGTATGCAGCTATAGCTAATAGAATCCTCATTGATTTAAGCATGGCAACAGGCGAGAAAGTCTCCTCATAGTCGATTCCTTGCCTTTGGCGAAACCCTTTCGCTACTAGCCTTGCCTTATACGTCTCTACCTTTCCATCAGAACTAATTTTCTTCTTGAAAACCCATTTGTTTCCTATAGGCACAATACCTTCAGGTGGGTCAACAAGATCCCAAACTTGATTCTTATACATGGAATCAATTTCAGATTTCATAACATCAATCCATATTGAAGAGTCTATATCTGATATAGCTTCTTCATATGTAAGTGGATCATCTCCATGATCTAATTCTTCATGAGTAGACAACTCTTGTTCTTCTTCATGAAGGAAACCATATCTCACTAGTGGGTGAGATACCCAGGTTGTTCTATGAGGAACAACTGTAGATGTTTCACCAATGGGTGTAGGTTGACTAGATGGATCTATATCCATCTGATCTGTTGGTTGGTCAGAATTCTCCAATTTCAACTCTATTTGCCTTCCTTTGCCACCTTCTTGAACAAACTGTTGTTCAAGAAATGTGGCATCTCTACTTATCACAACCTTTTGTGAAGTAGGCAAATAAAAATAATATCCAAAACTATCTTTTGGATATCCAACAAATCGACCATTTTCTTATCTGGTTTCCAATTTATCAGTGTTCAGCTTTTTTACATAAGCTGGACAACTCCAAATCTTAACATGCTTAAGACTTGGCTTTCTTCCATGCCATATCTCATAAGGTGTGGAAGAAATTGATTTTGATGGAATCCTATTCAGAATATACAAAGCTGATTCTAATGCAAATCCCCAAAAGGAGATTGGCATATTAGTATAGCTCATCATTGTTAGTAGTATGCCCTATAGCATATCATTTAGTATGTATCTTGTACATATTTTTATTAATAAAAGGCATTTCCACTTTTCCGTTTACATAATATATTTATGTGTAATAGAAAAGGTCCATTGATATTTTGTTAGAAATATTATTCTTAAGTTGTTAAGAATATGAGTGACAATATTTCTAGCACAAAGTATCATAAATAGATTCACAATCGAGGATACTTCATAATAAGGACATGAGTTATCCAGAAAGATTGTATTCATGTTTGTTCCCAAGTTATTTATATGAGATATAAATAAGATGGAATGGTGAGTCTCATGCCATATAACAAATATGATAGGCACTTATAAATGATAAGTAGGCCGAACCAGTGACACTTATGACAAGCACATGGAGTTTACTCTTGTCAATGTTTTGTCATAAATCATATCAGTGCATATAATCTTTAGACCTTAGATAGCACAGTTATCTTGTATATAGGTAGTTTGAGTTTGATACTGCTTTCATACTTGTACTATGTATGGGTATATGGGCATGTGTTGGCTCCTGCTAGTTATATATGGAGATAGGTGTTGATCAAGAAGGAATCTGTTCCTCTAAGTAAATAGAGATAAAATCCTATGTTCATTTAATTGTTCTTGATGTTTCAAGTTCCTGGCCAGGACAGATAGATTTATTCAGAAAAGAGTTTCTGATGAGAAAATCTTTTTAATCAAGAACTGGAATTAAAAGAGAACATAATATTCATAGCAAATGGAGTTTGACATAAACCATGACTCCAGCTTGAGTTGGGATTTTGTAACAGAGAGATTCTAGTGCATGGTAACATATGATTATAGGTTCATTTAAGGTAAACCTTATTACTAATTGGGTGGCCATGGCATGCTATGCTAGGTGTTAACCATGGTCTATGAGGTTCATAAAATGATTTAGAGAAATCATTTATGATAAGAAAGAGTTCTGATGATATTAAGAGTTGATATCATGTCTCATTGCCAATTAGTGATGAGCCTAGTAAGTCACACACATACACAAGTTATCACCTATTTAAATATGATTTAATTAATTAATTAAAGAGTTTAATTGATTAATTAAATAGATTTAGTTTGCAATTAAATTGCAAAGTCCCTAGCATGACTTGAAACCAAATCTAGATTATTAGATGTGTAGTATAAATTGAATTTATATTTAAAGTGTTTAAATATGAATTTAATTGATGAGAAATTAATTAATAGAGATTAATTAATTAATTTATATTTGATATAAATTAATTAGAAGAAGAAAATAATTATTTTGGGTTAAGAACTCAAAATTAAGACACAGGGGCATTTTGGTCATTTCACAGTGTGACACGTGGCACCATGAGATGGTGACACATGGCTGAAGGAACGGAAGCGTGAAAAACACAAGTTTATACCATTGAATTAAAAAATTTTCACCTAGGGTCACATGCATCATGCAAGATTTAATTTTATCTATTTGATTTCAATGATAAACAACATATTAAAACTCTTTTAATATGTTTTTGGATATGTATTTGCCATTTAAGATTTTAAAATTAATCAGATTAATTTTAAAACCCTAGATTAAATTAAGAACGATTACACTAACCTCTTGATGCAATCGCAATGTCTGCGCTTTGAGATTCATCTTCGTGACACCGATGTTGTCCCTCTAGCTTGTCCACACCAAGAACACCTATGGCAGCCCTTGAACAGCTTCTAAAGCCTTTTCTATTAATTAGAAATTCAAGTTCTGCCTTTTAAGCGATTAGAGATGTAAACAGGACACTAGAAACAATTTCTAGTGTTCTTAATTCAAGAGATTGATGGCTAATCTCTTTGAATTGATGAGAGATGAAGAGAAATAGCTGGAGAGGCTCAAAGTGGCGTGACAATTGAGAGGAGAGGCTGCTGGTTATTTTTCTTTTCATAACCACACTTAAATAGCTAGGTTAACACATTAAACCCTAGCCACATGTCACCTTTTGATTAGCTCTAGGTTTAAGTGACCCAATCACATTGTGCCAAGTGTCAAACCTATATTTAATCTTGATTTTAATCATCTTACATGATTAAAAAACATTTGGCAAGCTTATGTGTTATGCCATGTGTCACCATCTCATGGTGCCACGTGTCACACTGTGAAATGACCAAAATGCCCCTATGTCTTAATTTTGAGTTCTTAACCCAAAATAATTATTTTCTTCTTCTAATTAATTTATATCAAATATAAATTAATTAATTAATCTCTATTAATTAATTTCTCATCAATTAAATTCATATTTAAACACTTTAAATATAAATTTAATTTATACTACACATCCAATAATCTAGATTTGGTTTCAAGTCATGCTAGGGACTTTGCAATTTAATTGCAAACTAAATCTATTTAATTAATCAATTAAACTCTTTAATTAATTAATTAAATCATATTTAAATAGGTGATAACTTGTGTATGTGTGTGACTTACTAGGCTCATCACTAATTGGCAATGAGACATGATATCAACTCTTAATATCATCGTAACTTTCTTACCATAAATGATTTCTCTAAATCATTTTATGAACCTCATAGACCATGGTTAACACCTAGCATAGCATGCCATGGCCACCCAATTAGTAATAAGGTTTACCTTAAATGAACCTATAATCATATGTTACCATGCACTAGAATCTCTCTGCTACAAAATCCCAACTCAAGCCGAGTCATGGTTTATGTCAAACTCCATTTGCTATGAATATTATGTTCTCTTTTAATTCCAGTTCTTGATTAAAAGATTTTCTCATCGTAAACTTTTTCGAATAAATCTATCTGTCTCCGCCAGAACTTGAAACATCAAGAACAATTAAATGAACATAGGATTTTATCTCTATTTACTTAGAGGAACAGATTCCTTCTTGATCAACACCTACCTCCATATATAACTAGCAGAGCCAACACATGCCCATATACCCATACATAGTACAAGTATGAAAGCGAGATCAAACTCAAACTACCTATATACAAGATAATCGTGCTATCTCGTGTCTAAAGATTATATGCATCGATATGATTTATGACAAAACATTGACAAGAGTAAACTCCATGTGCTTGTCATAAGTGTCACCGGTTCGCCTACTTATCATTTATAAGTGCCTATCATGTTTGTTATATGGCATGAGACTCACCATTCCATCTTATTTATATCTCATATAAATAACTTGGGAACAAACATGAATACAATCTTTCTGGATAAGTCATGTCCTTATTATGAAGTATCCTCGATTGTGAACCTATTTATGATACTTTGTGCTAAAAATATTATCACTCATATTCTTAACAACTTAAGAATAATATTTCTAACAAAATATCAATGGACCTTTTCTATTACACATAAATATATTATGTAAACGGAAAAGTGGAAATGCCTTTTATTAATAAAAATATATACAAGATACATACTAAATGATATGCTCTAGGGCATACTACTAACAATCTCCCACTAGCACTAGAGCCATTCATTGCAATACCTTAGACCCATCTTCTCAAGATGTCAGTCTAACTGAGCTTGTGACAAAGGCTTAGTGCATGGATCAGCTGAATTTTTTCAGCTGATGTTATTTTTCTGCATGGCTATATCGCCTTTGCCCAACTATATGTCTGATAATGTGGTAGTGCTTTTCTATGTGTTTGGATTTTAGGTGAGACCTTAGTTCCTTAACCTGTATGACTGCTCCATTGTTATCGCAGTGTAGTGGAACTGCTGACTCAATTAAAGGAACTACTGTAAGTTCTGTCATGAACTTCTTTATCCAAACAGCTTCTTTTGCGATTCGATGCAAGAATATACTCACCTCGATGAGTGGAATCTACAATGCGTGCTCGCTTGGAACTCTTCCAACTGACTGCACCTCCATTACAAATGAACACATATCCAGAGGTAGACTTTCTATCATCGATATCTGATTGGAAATCAGAATCAGTATAACCATCCAATTGCAAGTCTCCACCTCCATAAATGAAGAATAAATCCTTAGTTCTTCTTAAGTACTTAAGAATATTCTTGACAGCTATCCAGTGTTCCAAACCTGGATTGGATTGATACCTGCTAGTCAAACTAACAGCATATGCGATATCCGGCCTAGTACACAACATTGCATACATTAAACTTCAAATAGCCGAAGCATATGGAATCCTGGCCATCTTATCTCTTTCTTCAGGTGTCTTTGGAGACATCTCTTTAGAAAGGTGGATACCATGTCTCACTAGTAACAATTCTCTCTTGGAATCAAGCATGTTAAACCTCTTTAACACCTTTTCCAAGTATAGACTTTGGGATAAACCAATTATTCTTTTCGCTCTATCTCTATAGATGTGAATCCCAAGAATATAGGTTGCCTCCCCTAAGTGTTTCATGGAGAATGTATTTGACAACCATACCTTTATAGTTGTCCACATACCTGTGTCATTACCCATCAACAGTATGTCATCCACATATAAGATAAGGAAAGTGATAGCACTGTCACTAACCTTCTTATATACACATGGCTCATCCTCATTTTTGATAAAACCAAAGGATTTAATGGCTTCATCAAAACGGATGTTCCAACTCCTCGAAGCTTGTTTCAACCCATAAATGGATCGCTTTAGCTTGCATACCTTGGAACCATCTTGGGATTCAAATCCCCTAGGTTGTTCCATGAAAATGTTTTCTTCAATATATTCATTGACAAAAGCTGTTTTGACATCCATCTGCCAAATCTCATAATCATAGTATGCAGCTATTGCTAATAAAATCCTAATTGATTTAAGCATGGCAACAGGCGAGAAAGTCTCCTCATAGTCTATTCCTTGCCTTTGGCGAAACCCTTTCGCTACTAGCCTTGCCTTATAGGTCTCTACCTTTCCATCAGAACTAATTTTCTTCTTGAAAACCCATTTGTTCCCTATAGGTACAATACCTTCAGGTGGGTCAACAAGATCCCAAACTTGATTCTTATACATGGAATCAATCTCGGATTTCATAGCATCAATCCATTTTGAAGAGTCTATATCTGATATAGCTTCTTCATAGGTAAGTGGATCATCTCCATGATCTACTTCTTCATGAGTAGACAACTCTTGTTCTTCTTCATGAAGAAAACCATATCTCACTAGTGGGTGAGATACCCTAGTTGTTCTACGAGGAACAGCTGTAGATGTTTCATCAACGGGTATTGGTTGACTAGATGGATCTATATCCATCTGATCTGTTGGTTGGTCAGAATTCTCCAATTCTAACTCTATTTGCCTTCCTTTGCCTCCTTCTTGAACAAACTGTTGTTCAAGAAATGTGGCATCACTACTTATCACAACCTTTTGTGAAGTAGGCAAATAAAAATAATATCCAAAACAATCTTTTGGATATCCAACAAATTGACCTTTTTCTGATTTGGTCTCCAATTTATCAGTGTTCAGCTTTTTGATATAAGCTGGACAACCCCAAATCTTAAAATGCTTAAGACTTGGTTTTCTTCCATGCCATATCTCATAAGGTGTGGAAGAAACTGATTTTGATGGAATCCTATTCAGAATATACAAAGCTGATTCTAATGTAAATCCCCAAAAGGAGATTGGCATATCAGTATAGCTCATCATACTACGTACCATATCCAATAGGGTACGATTTCTCCTTTCAGATACACCATTCACCGTATGCGTTCTGGAGGAGTCAGCTGAGAAACAATGCCATGCTCTCTCAAGTATTCATCAAATTCAGTACTCAAATATTCACCTCCACGATCTGATCGAAGAGCTTTAATACTCTTTCATGTTTGATTTTCTACTTTAGATTTAAATTCTTTGAACTTTTCAAAGGATTCATGTTTGTATTTCATCAAATACAAATACCCAAACCTTGATTCATCATCAGTAAAGGTAATAAAATAATGAAAGCCCCCTCTAGCCATTTCTTTAAACGGACCACATACATCACTATGTATTAGTTCCAAAATATTTTCAGCTCTTAGCCCTTGTCCAACAAAGGGTGTTCTAGTCATTTTGCCTTGAAGGCAAGATTCACAAGTTAGAGTAGGCTCAGAGCCCAATGAGGATAGAATCCCCATTTTCTCCAGTTTTGCAATCCTATCTTCTGCAACATGACATAACCTTAAGTGCCAAATATATTTTGAACTTGAGTTGGTTTTCACCATGGCATTGCGTTCATTTAGATTGCTATACTCTGGCCAGTGGAAACACTTTCTTACTGGCAATGGAAACACTTTCCTGTTGGCAGTGGAGACACTTTCCTTTGCCTTTATCAGCTTTAGTCTTCCTTTTTTCTGTTTAGCTATTTTCTTGGAAGGACCAGGAATCTGAGGTTTCTTTTTCTTATTGCCCTTCTTCTTGTTGGACTTTCCAGCAGAAGAAAATGCAACCAAAGCTACCTCTTTTCCTTTATTGCCTGGCATATTCTTTTGGGCAATAACCAGCATGTTGAGTAAACCAGCTAAGGTGCATTCCTGTTTAGTCATATGGAAATTTGTCACAAAATTCCCAAAAGAATCAGGAAGGGACTAAAGGATCAAATCCGTCTGTAGTTGGAAATCCATGTTGAAGTCAAGATATTCCAACTGCTCAATCAGCTGAATCATCTTGTGGACATGATCCCCAACATTTTGTCCCTCAGACATCCTCATGCGGAACAGCTGCCTAGATATCTCATACTTAGCATTCCTGCTGTGCTCACCATACAACTCTTGTAGGTGAAGGAGGATCTCACTCGCACTCTGCATGTTCTCATGTTGCTTCTGTAACTCATTACTCATGGAAGCAAACATGTAACACTTAGCTCTCATAACATGCTCCTTCCACTTGTCCAAAGTTTCATGTTCCTCTTGTGTGGCCTCTGGAGGTAAGGGACCAGGAACATTTGAATCTAGAACATATCCTATATGTTCAAGGTTCAGGACAAGTTTCAAATTTCTTAGCCAATCGCATGATTAGGTCCTGTCAACCTATTGCGATCAAGTATGCTTGCAAGGATATTGGATGGTGGTAGTTGTTACGTGTTCATTATTATCAGAAAATTAATTGCAGAAATAACCAGATTAATTAGTAAATGTATCATGTAATTAACCAAATATGATTATGGTCTTTTAATCAAATTGGTCATCCCACTAACTTAGCGAATCCTACACTTCCAAAGTAGAAAACGGAAATCCTAGTTGGATGGATTTCTAGTGGGTGATTGAATTCTTATAATTCTATTGATCATCCTCAGGTACATCCGTTATTGGAATTACAATAAACTATAAGTGAGCAACTCCTTGCCCATCACATCTCATGTGAGGTTCAATCCTTTACCTAGCCCCTAATGCTCATAATCTCAGGTACATCCATTATTGACTTATCTTGCATTAGTTAAGTTGATCCCATTGAGCCAGTAATTATGCAAATAATTTTAATGTCCTCAGGTACATCCAATATTGGCCACTAAACCATTTACATATTTACAACATCTCATGCTTAACAATTATTCTTAAGAAAATCTCTTAAATTAATTGCATCTCATGCAACTATTTAAAATTTCTTAAAATAATTGCCCCAATGGAGGGCTTATGTTATAATTACTTTAATTATAGCATTTCCAACTTAATCATTTGTTTGGAAGATTTTATAGCCATCCTTATTACTATTAAGGTCTCACTTTGCACATTATCCATTTAGCATGCATATATCATATAATTGCATACATTCCCATACATCTCATGCATTCATGGATAAGCAGTAAATATGGTATGATCATGGACTTTCTAAGGGATTCAATTCTGAGCCACCAAGAATTGAATCAGGGCATTCCTAGGTTCATTTCATTCATTCATTTTACAAGAGTTGCTGAAGGAGTACATAATCAACACTTGATATTGAATTCCTCCCACTGGTCCCACCAATGCTCTTGACCTCCTTGAACTTCTTGCAATCCAATATTACATAGTAATCCTTGGCATACCAAGGCGAATTTACAAGAACTTAAATAAATGAAATTACAACCCAAAAATTATTACAAACTTAATAATACATGCCCAAAATAAATTAAAATAAATTAATTAATTTACAATCCCAAAGAAACATAAAAGAAATAAATCCAATCACATTGGTCTTTTATAGTCCATGATCATCCATCATGCATATCACTATTTAACAATTAAATAAAACATACATACTTAAATTAAATTGAATATCTCATATTCAACTTAAAAATCCAGATTTGAATATGATTCAAATAAATTTAAAAATTCAGATTTGAATCTCATTCAAACAAATTTAAAAATTCAGATTTGAATCACATTCAAACAACTTCAAAAATTCAGATTTGAATCACATTCAAACATTTTTTAAAAAATCAGATTTGAATCACATTCAAATATTTTTTAAAAAATCAGATCTGAATTTTATTGAATCAATTTTAAAAAATCATATTTAAATATGATTCAAACAACTTTAAAAATTCAGATTTGAATTTCGTAAAAATTTCGTCACACCCTATGATATGGATTCAAATGATATAAACGTTGGGGCGTCCTCTACTAACGACGCGCTACATCGGAGCCCGGGTGTAGTGATAAATATGCAAGGGTGTAGGGCGTTCACCGAAAGCGACGCGCCATGCCGGCGCCCGGGTGTGGTGTTAAGTGAGCAAGGGTTCCCACATCATGGACGGGTGTGGGTAAAGAAGTTAGTCCATAAGACAGATAATAGAACAAATAGTGGAACAGAACACAAGATAGACATAGAAAATAATAGAAGATATCATAGAAGGAGACCAATTAGGAAGGAGCAGGATAGGAGGAGGATCAGGGTTGGTACTTGGAATGTTGGATCACTTACAAGAAAATTAATGGAGCTTGTGGATACCTTGGAAAGGAGAAGGGTGAATATTGCTTGCATTCAGGAGACTAAATGGGTAGGAGAGAAAAGTAAGGAAGTGGGTAATTCAGGGTACAAATTGTGGTTTACCGGAAAGGAGAGAAACAAGAACGGAGTGGGTATAATCATAGATAGGACATTGAAAGACGCAGTAGTAGCTGTGAAAAGAGTAGGAGATAGAATTATACTAGTAAAGCTAGTACTAGACGGAGAAACAATAAATATAGTTAGTGCTTATGCCCCACAAATAGGACTAGACAGTGAGAGTAAACAAAGGTTTTGGGAAGATATGGATGATTTAATGCAAAGCATACCGAATGAAGAGAATGTTTTCATTGGTGGAGATTTGAATGGACATGTAGGAAGTGATAGGCAAGGTTATGAGAATGTTCATGGAGGTTTTGGTTTTGGCAGTCGAAATGAGGAGGGAAAAAGCATCCTGGATTTTGCTATGGCATACGACCTAATACTAGCAAATACCTACTTTATAAAAAGAGAGTCACATTTAGTGACTTTCAAAAGTGGGCAACATAGAAGCCAAATCAACTTCCTCTTAACCAGGAAGACAAATAGAGCTCTATGCAAGGATTGCAAGGTCATTCCAGGAGAGGCTTTAACAAGTCAACATAGGTTGGTGGTCTTGGATGTCAAGTTTAGGAACAATTCAAGTAAGGTCAGAAGAAATAGTGTAGCTCGAACAAAGTGGTGGGAGTTCAAAGGAGTAAAGCAAGTGAAGTTCAAAAATGAGCTTCTTGAGTCCAAAGTATGGAAGCTAGATATGGAGGCCAATGATATGTGGATACAGATGGCATCAAAGATTAGAGAAGTAGCTAGAAAAGTACTTGGGGAGTCTAAAGGACATGGACCACCCTCAAAAGAGAGATGGTGGTGGAATGAGGAAGTATAAAAGGCAGTGAAGAGAAAAAGGGAATGGTATAAGAAATTACCTAAATGTGATAATAATGAGGCATATGAACAGTACAAGATAGCAAAGAAAGAGGCAAAAAGCGATTAGCCAAGCAAGAGCACAGTGCCTTTGAAAAGTTATATGAGAAACTTGGAACTAAAGAAGGGGAGAAAGATATTTATAGATTAGCAAGGAGTAGAGAAAGGAAATGTCAAGATCTCAATCAAGTTAGGTGCATTAAGGATAAAGAAGGAAAAGTGTTGGTGAAAGATGAGGACATTAAAGAAAGATGGAGAAATTATTTTAATGATCTCTTTAATAATAGTCAAAATGGAAATAGCGTGAATATAGATTATAGAACAATAGAAAAGAATGTAAATTATACTAGAAGGATTAGATCTTTAGAAGTAAAGGAAGCACTTAAGAGAATGAAAGTAGGTAAAGCCTGTGGACCCGATGAAATACCAATTGAAGTGTGGAAGTATTTGGGAGATATGGGAGTGGCATGGTTAACTAAATTATTTAATAAGATTATAAACTCAAAGAAAATGCCTAATGAATGGAGGAAGAGTATTTTAGTACCTATTTTTAAAAATAAGGGAGACATACAGAGTTGCTCAAACTATAGGGGAATTAAACTCATGAGCCATACTATGAAGTTGTGGGAGAGAGTTGTGGAGCATCGACTACGTCATGATACTTCTATCTCTCTCAATCAATTGGTTTCATGCCTGGTCGTTCAACTATGGAAGCGATCTTTCTCATTAGAAGCTTGATGGAGAAATATAGAGATGGGAAGAAAGATCTACACATGGTTTTTATTGATTTGGAGAAGGCTTATGATAGTGTTCCAAGAGAGGTCTTATGGAATGCGTTAGAACAAAAGAGGGTATCTATTAGGTATATACAAGTATTGAAAGATATGTATGAAGGAGCAACTACTATTGTGCGCACAGTGGGAGGGGACACAAGAGATTTTCCGATCTCAATTGGATTACACCAAGGATCAGCCATAAGCCCTTACCTTTTTACATTAGTTTTAGATGAACTGACGAAAC
Organism: Hevea brasiliensis; assembly: GCF_030052815.1. Lineage (NCBI taxonomy): Eukaryota > Viridiplantae > Streptophyta > Magnoliopsida > Malpighiales > Euphorbiaceae > Hevea > Hevea brasiliensis. The sequence goes on along the minus strand of NC_079493.1, from coordinate 79,358,154 downwards.
ATATACAAGAGAGTATTCCTTGGTGCATGATGTTTGCGGATGATATTGTTCTGATAGATGAGACACGAGAAGGAGTCAATAGGAAGCTAGAACTTTGGAGAAGTACTCTAGAGTCAAAGGGTTTTAAGTTAAGTAGAACGAAGATAGAATACATGCATTGCAAGTTCAGTGAAGGCCAAACTGGTGATAGGGAAGGAGTTAGTTTGAATGGAGTGGCACTGTCCCAAAGTAATCACTTTAAATATCTAGGCTCAGTCCTTCAAGTAGATGGGGGATGTGAGGAGGATGTTAGTCATAGGATTAAAGTCGGATGGTTGAAGTGGAGACGTGCCACGGGAGTTTTATGTGATCGTAAGATTCCCAATAAATTAAAAGGAAAATTTTACCGTACAGCCATACGACCGGCTATGCTATATGGTAGTGAGTGTTGGGCACTGAAAGAGTCGTATGCATCTAAGATAAGAGTTGCAGAGATGAGAATGTTAAGGTGGATGAGTGGCCATACTAGACTAGATAAAGTCCGTAATGAAAGTATTAGAGAAAAGGTAGGAGTGGTGCCAATTGAAGATAAGTTGAGAGAAGGGAGATTGAGGTGGTTTGGTCATGTGAAGCGTAGACATACGGAGGCTCCAGTTAGACAAGTAGAGCACATTAGGCTAGAGGATAGAAAGAAAAAAAGGGGTAGACCTAAATTGACTTGGAGGAGAGTAGTACAGCATGACTTAGAAGCATTACACATTTCTGAGGATTTAACCCAAAATCGTTCAGAGTGGAAAAAGCGAATCCATATAGCCAACCCCAAATTTTTGGGATAAATGCTTAGTTGAGTTGAGTTGAGTTGAGTTGAATCACATTCAAACAACTTTTAAAATTCAGATTTGAATCACATTCAAACAATTTTTAAAATTCTGATTTGAATCATAATTTAATTGTGTGATTAAAACAACTAATTAAACACTTTAATTAGTCAAAGAAGAGGCCTTAGATCATACAACAATTGCAGAATTAAAAGCCAAACCTTGAACCACCCATGGAACCATTGTTGCCGCCACCAATGGTGGCTTCACCATGTGTGCCGCCACACCTCATGATCCAACCAGCAATGAATCTCTTGATCTCATGATCAAACACACAATTAAATTATATAATCAACAATCTAAATGGCAAATATAGTGGCTCTGATACCAATTGAAGGAACGGAAGCGTGAAAAACACAAGTTTATACCATTGAATTAAAAAATTTTCACCTAGGGTCACATGCATCATGCAAGATTTATTTTTATCTATTTGATTTCAATGATAAACAATATATTAAAACTCTTTTAATATGTTTTTGGATCTGTATTTGCCATTTAAGATTTTAAAATTAATCAGATTAATTTTAGAACCCTAGATTAAATCAAGAACGATTACACTAACCTCTTGATGCACTGCAGCGTGTCTGCGCCTTTGAGATTCATCTTCAGGAAACCAAATGTTGTCCCTCTAGCTTGTCCACACCAAGAACACCTATGGCAGCCCTTGAACAGCTTCTAAAGCCTTTTCTATTAATTAGAAATTCAAGTTCTGCCTTTTAAGCGATTAGAGATGTAAACAGGACACTAGAAATAATTTCTAGTGTTCTTAATTCAAGAGATTGATGGCTAATCTCTTTGAATTGATGAGAGATGAAGAGAAATAGCTGGAGAGGCTCAAAGTGGCGTGACAATTGAGAGGAGAGGCTGCTGGTTATTTTTCTTTTCATAACCACACTTAAATAGCTAGGTTAACACATTAAACCCTAGCCACATGTCACCTTTTGATTAGCTCTAGGTTTAAGTGACCCAATCACATTGTGCCAAGTGTCAAACCTATATTTAATCTTGATTTTAATCATCTTACATGATTAAAAAACATTTGGCAAGCTTATGTGTTATGCCATGTGTCACCATCTCATGGTGCCACGTGTCACACTGTGAAATGACCAAAACGCCCCTATGTCTTAATTTTGAGTTCTTAACCCAAAATAATTATTTTCTTCTTCTAATTAATTTATATCAAATATAAATTAATTAATTAATCTCTATTAATTAATTTCTCATCAATTAAATTCATATTTAAACACTTTAAATATAAATTTAATTTATACTACATCCAATAATCTAGATTTGGTTTCAAGTCATGCTAGGGACTTTGCAATTTAATTGCAAACCAAATCTATTTAATTAATCAATTAAACTCTTTAATTAATTAATTAAATCATATTTAAATAGGTGATAACTTGTGTATGTGTGTGACTTACTAGGCTCATCACTAATTGGCAATGAGACATGATATCAACTCTTAATATCATCAGAACTCTTTCTTACCATAAATGATTTCTCTAAATCATTTTATGAACCTCATAGACCATGGTTAACACCTAGCATAGCATGCCATGGCCACCCAATTAGTAATAAGATTTACCTTAAATGAACCTATAATCATATGTTACCATGCACTCGAATCTCTATTACAAAATCCCAACTCAAGCTGGAGTCATGGTTTATGTCAAACTCCATTTGCTATGAATATTATGTTCTCTTTTAATTCCAGTTCTTGATTAAAAGATTTTTCTCATCAGAAACTCTTTTCTGAATAAATCTATCTGTCCTGGCCAGGAACTTGAAACATCAAGAACAATTAAATGAACATTGGATTTTATCTCTATTTACTTAGAGGAACAAATTCCTTCTTGATCAACACCTACCTCCATATATAACTAGCAGGAGCCAACACATGCCCATATACCCATACATAGTACAAGTATGAAAGCAGTATCAAACTCAAACTACCTATATACAAGATAACTGTGCTATCTCAGGTCTAAAGATTATATGCACTGATATGATTTATGACAAAACATTGACAAGAGTAAACTCCATGTGCTTGTCATAAGTGTCACTGGTTTGGCCTACTTATCATTTATAAGTGCCTATCATGTTTGTTATATGGCATGAGACTCACCATTCCATCTTATTTATATCTCATATAAATAACTTGGGAATAAACATGAATACAATCTTTCTGGATAAGTCATGTCCTTATTATGAAGTATCCTCGATTGTGAACCTATTTATGATACTTTGTGCTAGAAATATTATCACTCATATTCTTAACAACTTAAGAATAATATTTCTAACAAAATATCAATGGACCTTTTCTATTACACATAAATATATTATGTAAACGGAAAAGTGAAAATGCCTTTTATTAATAAAAATATATACAAGATACATACTAAATGATATGCTCTAGGGCATACTACTAACAATGGCATAACACATAAGCTTGCCAAATGTTTTTTAATCATGTAAGATGATTAAAATCAAGATTAAATATAGGTTTGACACTTGGCACAATGAGATTGGGTCACTTAAACCTAGAGCTAATCAAAAGGTGACATGTGGCTAGGGTTTAATGTGTTAACCTAGCTATTTAAGTGTGGTTATGAAAAGAAAACATAACCAGCAGCCTCTCCTCTCATATGTCACACCACTTTGAGCCTCTCCAGCTATTTCTCTTCATCTCTCATCAATTCAAAGAGATTAGCCATCAATCTCTTGAATTAAGAACGCTAGAAATTGTTTCTAGTGTCCTGTTTACATCTCTAATCTCTTAAAAGGCAGAACTTGAATTTCTAATTAATAGAAAAGGATTTAGAAGCTGTTCAAGGGCTGCCATAGGTGTTCTTGGTGTGGACAAGCTAGAGGGACAACATCTGGTGTCCTGAAGACGAATCTCAAAGGCGCAGACACACTGCAGCACATCAAGAGGTTAGTGTAATCGTTCTTGATTTAATCTAGGGTTCTAAAATTAATCTGATTAATTTTTAAAATCTTAAATAGCAAATACAGATCCAAAAACATATTAAAAGAGTTTTAATATGTTGTTTATCATTGAAATCAAATAAATAAAAATAAATCTTGCATGGTGCATGTGACCCTAGGTGAAAATTTTTGAATTCAATGGTTTAATCTTGTGTTTTCCATGCTTCCATTCCTTCAATTGGTATCAGAGCCACTATATTTGCCATTTAGATTGTTGATTATATGATTTAATTGTGTGTTGGATCATGAGATCAAAAGTTCATTGCTGGTTGCAAAGCAAGTTGGCGGCATACTTGAAAAAAATACCATCAATGGTGTGCATGGTTTGGCTTCCATGGGTGGTTCAAGGTTTGGCTTTTAATTCTGCAATTGTTGTATGATCTAAGGCCTATTCCTTGACTAATTAAAGTGTTTAATTAGTTGTTTTAATCACACAATTAAATTATGATTCAAATCAGAATTTTAAAAATTGTTTGAATGTGATTCAAATCTGAATTTTAAAAGTTGTTTGAATGTGATTCAAATCTGAATTTTTAAAGTTGTTTGAATCATATTTAAATCTGATTTTTTAAAATTGATTCAATAAAATTCAGATCTGATTTTTTAAAAAATGTTTGAATGTGATTCAAATCTGAATTTTTGAAGTTGTTTGATTGTGATTCAAATCTGAATTTTTAAATTTGTTTGAATGAGATTCAAATCTGAATTTTTAAATTTATTTGAATCATATTCAAATCTGGATTTTTAAGTTGAATATGAGATATTCAATTTAATTTAAGTATGTATGTTTTATTTAATTGTTAAATAGTGATATGCATGATGGATGATCATGGACTATAAAAGACCAATGTGATTGGATTTATTTCTTTTATGTTTCTTTGGGATTGTAAATTAATTAATTTATTTTAATTTATTTTGGGCATGTATTATTAAGTTTGTATTATTAATTTTGTATTATTTTTGGGTTGTAATTTCATTTATTTAAGTTCTTGTAAATTCGCCTTGGTATGCCAAGGATTACAATGTAATATTGGATTGCAAGAAGTTCAAGGAGGTCAAGAGCATTGGTGGGACCAGTGGGAGGAATTCAATATCAAGTGTTGATTATGTACTCCTTCAGCAACTCTTGTAAAATGAATGAATGAAATACACCTAGGAATGCCCTGATTCAATTCTTGGTGGCTCAGAATTGAATCCCTTAGAAAGTCCATGATCATACCATATTTACTGCTTATCCATGAATGCATGAGATGTATGAGAATGTATGCAATTATATGATATATGCATGCTAAATGGATAATGTGCAAAGTGAGACCTTAAAAGTAATTAGGATGGCTATAAAATCTTCCAAACAAATGATTAAGTTGGAAATGGTATAATTAAAGTAATTATAACATAAGCCCTCCATTGGGGCAATTATTTTAAGAAATTTTAAATAGTTGCATGAGATGCAATTAATTTAAGAGATTTTCTTAAGAATAATTGTTAAGCATGAGATGTTGTAAATATGTAAATGGTTTAGTGGCCAATATTGGATGTACCTGAGGACATTAAAATTATTTGCATAATTACTGGCTCAATGGGATCAACTTAACTAATGCAAGATAAGTCAATAATGGATGTACCTGAGATTTTGAGCATTAGGGGCTAGGTAAAGGATTGAACCTCACATGAGATGTGATGGGCAAAGAGTTGCTCACTTATAGTTTATTGTAATTCCAATAATGGATGTACCTGAGGATGATCAATAGAATTATAAGAATTCAATCACCCACTAGAAATCCATCCAACTAGGATTTCCGTTTTCTACTTTGGAAGTGTAGAATTCGCTAAGTTAGTGGGAGGACCAATTTGATTGAAAGACCATAATCATTTTGGTTAATTACATGATACATTTACTAATTAATCTGGTTATTTCTGCAATTAATTTTCTGATAAAAATGAGCACAAAACAACCACCACCATCCAATATCCTTGCAAGCATACTTGATCACAATAGGTTGACAGGACCTAATCTGTCTGATTGGCTAAGAAATTTGAAAACTTGTCCTGAACCTTGAACATATAGGATATGTTCTAGATTCAAATGTTCCTGGTCCCTTACCTCCAGAGGCCACACAAGAGGAACATGAAACTTTGGACAAGTGGAAGGAGCATGATATGAGAGCTAAGTGTTACATGCTTGCTTCCATGAGTAATGAGTTACAGAAGCAACATGAGAACATGCAGAGTGCGAGTGAGATCCTCCTTCACCTACAAGAGTTGTATGGTGAGCACAGCAGGAATGCTAGGTATGAGATATCTAGACAGCTATTCCGTATGAGGATGTCTGAGGGACAGAATGTTGGGGATCATGTCCACAAGATGATTCGGCTGATTGAGCAGTTGGAACATCTTGACTTCAACATGGATTTCCATCTACAGACGGATTTGATCCTTCAGTCCCTTCCTGAGTCTTTTGGAAATTTTGTGACAAATTTCCATATGACTAAACAGGAATGCACCTTAGCTGGTTTACTCAACATGCTGGTTATTGCCCAAAAGAATATGCCATGAAATAAATGAAAAGAGGTAGCTTTGGTTGCATCTTCTTCTACTGGAAAGTCCAACAAGAAGAAGGGCAATAAGAAAAAGAAACTTTAGATTCCTGGTCCTTCCAAGAAAATAGCTAAACAGAAAGGGAAGACCAAAGCTGACAAAGGCAAAGGAAAGTGTTTCCACTGCCAATAGGAAAGTGTTTCCATTGCCAGTAAGAAAGTGTTTCCACTAGCTAGAGTATAGCAATCTAAAAGAATGCAATGCCATGGTGAAAACCAACTCAAGTTCAAAATATATTTGGCACTTAAGGTTATGTCATGTTGCAGAAGATAGGATTGCAAAACTGGAGAAAATGGGGATTCTATGCTCATTGGGCTCTGAGCCTACTCCAACTTATGAATCTTGCCTTCAGGGCAAAATGACTAGATCACCCTTTGTTGGACAGGGGCTAAGAGCTGAAAATATTTTAGAGCTAATACATAGTGATGTATGTGGTCCATTTAAAGAAATGGCTAGAGGGGGTTTTCATTATTTTATTACCTTTACTGATGATAAATCAAGGTTTGGGTATTTGTATTTGATGAAATACAAACATGAATCTTTTGAAAAGTTCAAAGAATTTAAATCTGAAGTAGAAAATCAAACAGGAAAGAATATTAAAGCTCTTCGATCAGATCGTGGAGGTGAATATTTGAGTACTGAATTTGATGAATACTTGAGAGAGCATGGCATTGTTTCTCAGCTGACTCCTCCAGGAACGCCACAGCTGAATGGTATATCTGAAAGGAAAAATCGTACCCTATTGGATATGATACGTAGTATGATGAGCTATACTGATATGCCAATCTCCTTTTGGGGATTTGCATTAGAATCAGCTTTGTATATTCTGAATAGGATTCCATCAAAATCAGTTTCTTCCACACCTTATGAGATATGGCATGGAAGAAAACCAAGTCTTAAGCATGTTAAGATTTGGGGTTGTCCAGCTTATATCAAAAGTCAACACTGATAAATTGGAGACCAGATCAGAAAAAGGTCGATTTGTTGGATATCCAAAAGATAGTTTTGGATATTATTTTTATTTGCCTACTTCACAAAAGGTTGTGATAAGTAAAGATGCCATATTTCTTGAACAACAGTTTGTTCAAGAAAGAGGCAAAGGAAGGCAAATAGAGTTAGAATTGGAGAATTCTGACCAACCAACAGATCAGATGGATATAGATCCATCTAGTCAACCAATACCCGTTGATGAAACATCTACAACTGTTCCTCGTAGAACAACCAGGGTATCTCACCCACCAGTGAGATATGGTTTTCTTCATGAAGAAGAACAAGAGTTGTCTACTCATGAAGAAGTAGATCATGGAGATGATCCACTTACCTATGAAGAAGCTATATCAGATATAGACTCTTCAAAATGGATTGATGCTATGAAATTCAAGATTGATTCCATGTATAACAATCAAGTTTGGGATCTTGTTGACCCACTTAAAGGTATTATACCTATAGGGAACAAATGGGTTTTCAAGAAGAAAATTGGTTCTGATGGAAAGGTAGAGACCTATAAGGCAAGGCTAGTAGCAAAAGGGTTTCGCCAAAGGCAAGGAATCGACTATGAGGAGACTTTCTCGCCTGTTGCCATGCTTAAATCAATTAGGATTTTATTAGCAATAGCTGCGTACTATGATTATGAGATTTGGCAGATGGATGTCAAAACAGCTTTTCTCAATGGATACATTGAAGAAAACATTTTCATGGAACAACCTAAGGGATTTGAATCGCAAGATGGTTCCAAGGTATGCAAGCTAAAGCGATCCATTTATGGGTTGAAACAAGCTTCGAGGAGTTGGAACATTCATTTTGATGAAGCCATTAAATCCTTTGGTTTTATAAAAAATGAGGATGAGCCATGTGTATATAAGAAGGTTAGTGACAGTGCTATCACTTTCCTTGTCTTATATGTGGATGACATACTGTTGATGGGTAATGACACAGGTATGTTGACGACTATAAAGGTATGGTTGTCAAATACATTCTCCATGAAAGACTTAGGGGAGGCAACCTATATTCTTGGGATTCGCATCTATAGAGATAGAGCGAAAAGAATAATTGGTTTATCCCAAAGTCTATACTTGGAAAAGGTGTTAAAGAGGTTTAACATGCTTGATTCCAAGAGAGGATTGTTACCAGTGAGACATGGTATCCATCTTTCTAAAGAGATGTCTCCAAAGACACCAAGAAAGAGATAAGATGGCCAGGATTCCATATGCTTGGCTATTGGAAGTTTAATGTATGCAATGTTGTGTACTAGGCCGATATCGCATATCTTTGTTAGTTTGACTAGCGGTATCAATCCAATCCAGTTTGGAACATCGATAGTCAAAGAGTATCCTTAAGTACTTGAGAAGAACTAAGGATTTATTCTTGATTTATGGAGGTGGAGACTTGCAACTAGATGGTTATACTGATTCTGATTTCCAATCAGATATCGATGATAGAAAGTCTACCTCTGGATATGTGTTCATTTGTAATGGAGGTGCGATCGGTTGGAAGAGTTTCAAGCGAGCACGATTGCAGATTCCACTACGTGAGTATATTCTTTGCATCGATCTTTGCAAAGGAAGTCGCTTTGGATAAAGAAGTTCGTGACAGAACTTACAGTAGTTCCTTCCATTGAGTCAGCAGTTCCACCACACTGTGACAACACTGGAGCAGTCATACAGGCTAAGGAACTAAGGTCTCACCCAAAATCTAAACACATAGAAAGGCACTACCACATTATCAGAGATATAGTTGGGCGAGGCGATATAGCCATGCAGAAAATAGCATCAGCTGAAAATCCAGCTGATCCATTCACTAAGCCTATGTGACAGACTCCGTTAGACTGACATCTTGAGAAGATAGGTCTAAGATATTGTAATGAATGGCTCTAGTGCTAGTGGGAGATTGTTAGTAGTATGCCCTAGAGCATATCATTTAGTATGTATCTTGTACATATTTTTATTAATAAAAGGCATTTCCACTTTTCCGTTTACATAATATATTTATGTGTAATAGAAAAGGTCCATTGATAATTTGTTAGAAATATTATTCTTAAGTTGTTAAGAATATGAGTGACAATATTTCTAGCACAAAGTATCATAAATAGGTTCACAATCGAGGATACTTCATAATAAGGACATGACTTATCCAGAAAGATTGTATTCATGTTTGTTCCCAAGTTATTTATATGAGATATAAATAAGATGGAATGGTGAGTCTCATGCCATATAACAAATATGATAGGCACTTATAAATGATAAGTAGGTCAACAGTGACACTTATGACAAGCACATGGAGTTTACTCTTGTCAATGTTTTGTCATAAATCATATCGATGCATATAATCTTTAGACTGAGATAGCACGCTTATCTTGTATATAGGTAGTTTGAGTTTGATATCGCTTTCATACTTGTACTATGTATGGGTATATGGGCATGTGTTGGCTCTGCTAGTTATATATGGAGGTAGGTGTTGATCAAGAAGGAATCTGTTCCTCTAAGTAAATAGAGATAAAATCCTATGTTCATTTAATTGTTCTTGATGTTTCAAGTTCCTGGCCAGATAGATAGATTTATTCGTAAAAGAGTTTCGATGAGAAAATCTTTTAATCAAGAACTGGAATTAAAAGAGAACATAATATTCATAGCAAATGGAGTTTGACATAAACCATGACTCAAATTGAGTTGGGATTTTGTAATGCAGAGATTCTAGTGCATGGTAACATATGATTATAGGTTCATTTAAGGTAAACCTTATTACTAATTGGGTGGCCATGGCATGCTATGCTAGGTGTTAACCATGGTCTATGAGGTTCATAAAATGATTTAGAGAAATCATTTATGGTAAGAAAGAGTTCTGATGATATTAAGAGTTGATATCATGTCTCATTGCCAATTAGTGATGAGCCTAGTAAGTCACACACATACACAAGTTATCACCTATTTAAATATGATTTAATTAATTAATTAAAGAGTTTAATTGATTAATTAAATAGATTTGGTTTGCAATTAAATTGCAAAGTCCCTAGCATCACTTGAAACCAAATCTAGATTATTAGATGTGTAGTATAAATTGAATTTATATTTAAAGTGTTTAAATATGAATTTAATTGATGAGAAATTAATTAATAGAGATTAATTAATTAATTTATATTTGATATAAATTAATTAGAAGAAGAGAATAATTATTTTGGGTTAAGAACTCAAAATTAAGACACAGGGGCATTTTGGTCATTTCACAGTGTGACACGTGGCACCATGAGATGGTGACACATGGCATAACACATAAGCTTGCCAAATGTTTTTTAATCATGTAAGATGATTAAAATCAAGATTAAATATAGGTTTGACACTTGGCACAATGAGATTGGGTCACTTAAACCTAGAGCTAATCAAAAGGTGACATGTGGCTAGGGTTTAATGTGTTAACCTAGCTATTTAAGTGTGTTTATGAAAAGAAAACATAACCAGCAGCCTCTCCTCTCATATGTCACGCCACTTTGAGCCTCTCCAGCTATTTCTCTTCATCTCTCATCAATTCAAAGAGATTAGCCATCAATCTCTTGAATTAAGAACGCTAGAAATTGTTTCTAGTGTCCTGTTTATATCTCTAATCTCTTAAAAGGCAGAACTTGAATTTCTAATTAATAGAAAAAGGCTTTAGAAGCTGTTCAAGGGCTGCCATAGGTGTTCTTGGTGTGGACAAGCTAGAGGGTCAACATCTGGTGTCCTGAAGACGAATCTCAAAGGCGCAGACACACTGCAGCACATCAAGAGGTTAGTGTAATCATTCTTGATTTAATCTAGGGTTCTAAAATTAATCTGATTAATTTTTAAAATCTTAAATGGCAAATGCAGATCCAAAAACATATTAAAAGAGTTTTAATGTGTTATTTATCATTGAAATCAAATAAATAAAAATAAATCTTGCATGGTGCATGTGACCCTAGGTGAAAATTTTTGAATTCAATGGTATAATCTTGTGTTTTTCACGCTTCCGTTCCTTCAATCATACTATATACCATATCCAATAAGGTACGATTTTTCCTTTTAGATAACCATTTAGTTGTGGCGTTCCTGGAGGAGTCAGCTGGGAAACAATGCCATGCTCTCTCAAGTATTCATCAAATTCAGTACTCAATTATTTACCTCCACGATCTAATCGAAGAGCTTTAACACTCTTTCCTATTTGATTTTCTACTTCAGATTTAAATTCTTTGAACCTTTCAAAGGATTCATGTTTGTATTTCATCAAATACAAATACCCAAACCTTGACTTATCATCAGTAAAGGTAATAAAATAATGAAAGCTCCCTCTAGCCATTTTTTTAAATGGACCACATACATCACTATGTATGAGCTCTAAAATATTTTCAGCTCTTAGCCCTTGTCCAACAAAGGGTGATCTAGTTATTTTGCCCTAAAGGCAAGATTCACAAGTTGGAGTAGGCTCAGAGCCCAATGAGGACAAAATTCCCATTTTCTCCAGTTTTGCAATCCTATCTTCTGCAACATGATATAACCTTAAGTGCCAAATATATTTTGAACTTGAGTTGATTTTCACTATCGCATTACATTCATTTAGATCACTTGCATTCATTTTGTGTTTGTCATTATTATCCAAATAATAAAGACCATCATTCATATAACCCGAACCAACATATTTATTTCCAAAATAAATATTGCAAACATCATTTGTGAACTAAAATTCATAGCCATTTCTAGTCAAACTAGATATAGAAATGATATTCTTAAAAGCATCAGGTACATATAAAATTTTATCCAAATACAAAACATGTCTAAACATGTAAAAAGATTTAGATCCTATGGCTAAAGCTTCAAAAGTTGAGCCATTGCCAATCCAGATTCTAACATCTTGAGAACGCAAGCTGCTACTATTTGCTAGTTCCTGCATATCATTAGAAATATGAGAACTGGCACCAGTATCTAAAACCCAAGCTGTAGATGAACTATGAGTTTCATCAGAATCTAAATAACAAGATATGGACATACCTTCCAAAGGTCTATCCTTCTTGTCCTTCAGAGAAGCAAGATACTCTGGGCAGTTCCTTTTCCAGTGCCCATCCTTCTGGTAGTGGAAACACTTTCCTTTGCCTCCATCAGCTTTAGTCTTCCCTTTCTGTTTAGCTATTTTCTTAGAAGGACTAGGAATCTGAGGTTTCTTTTTGTTATTGCCCTTCTTCTTATTGGACTTTCCAGTAGAAGAAGATGTAATCAAAGCTACCTCTTTTCCTTTATTGCCCGGCATATTCTTTTGGGCAATAACCAGCATGTTGAGTAAACCAGCTAAGGTGCATTCATGTTGAGTCATATGGAAATTTGTCACAAAATTCCCAAAAGACTTAGGAAGGGACTGAAGGATCAAATCCGTCTGTAGTTGGAAATCCACGTTGAAGTCAAGATGTTCCAACTGCTCAATCAGCCGAATCATCTTGTGGACATGATCCCTAACATTCTGTCCCTCAGACATGCTCATGCGGAACAGCTACCTAGATATCTCATACCTAGCATTCCTACTGTGCTCACCATACAACTCTTATAGGTGAAGGAGGATCTCACTCGCACTCTGCATGTTCTCATGCTGCTTCTATAACTCATTACTCATGGAAGCAAGCATGTAACACTTAGCTCTCATATCATGCTCCTTCCACTTATCCAAAATTTCGCGTTCCTCTTGAGTGGCCACTGGAGGTAAGGGACCAGGAACATTTGAATCTAGAACATATCCTTTATGTTCAAGGTTCAGGACAAGTTTCAAATTTCTTAGCCAATCAGAGAGATTAGGTCCTGTCAACCTATTGCGATCAAGTATGCATGCAAAGATATTGGATGGTGGTAGTTGTTCTGTGCTCATTATTATCAGAAAATTAACTGCAGAAAATAATCAGATTAATTATTAAATGTATCAAGTAATTGACCAAAATGATTATGGTCTTTTAATCAAATTGGTGCTCCCACTAACTTAGCGAATCCTACACTTCCAAAGTAGAAAACGGAAATCCTAGTTTGATGGATTTCTAGTGGGTGATTGAATTCTTATAATTCTATTGATCATCCTCAGGTACATCCATTATTGGAATTACAATAAATTATAAGTGAGCAACTCCTTGCCCATCACATCTCATGAGAGGTTCAATCCTTTACCTAGCCCCTAATGCTCAAAATCTCAGGTACATCCATTATTGACTTATCTTGCATTAGTTAAGTTGATCCCATTGAGCCAGTAATTATGCAAATAATTTTAATGTCCTCAGGTACATCCAATATTGGCCACCAAACTATTTACATATTTACAACATCTCATGCTTAACAATTATTCTTAAGAAAATCTCTTAAATTAATTGCATCTTATGCAACTATTTTAAATTTCTTAAAATAATTATCCCAATGGAGGGCCTATGTTATAATTACTTTAATTAGAGCATTTCCAACATAATTATTTGTTTGGAAGATTTTATGGTCATCCTAATTACTATTTTGGTCTCACTTTGCACATTATCCATTTAGCATGCATATATCATATAATTGCATACATTCCCATACATCTCATGCATTCATGGATAAGCATTAAGTATTGTATGATCATGGACTTTCTAAGGGATTCAATTCTGAGCCACCAAGAATTGAATCAGGGCATTCCTAGGTGCATTTCATTCATTCATTTTACAAGAGTTGCTGAAGGAGTACATAATCAACACTTGATATTGAATTCCTCCCACTTGTCCCACCAATGCTCTTGACCTCCTTGAACTTCTTGCAATCCAATTACATAGTAATCCTTGGCACACCAAGGAGAATTTACAAGAACTTAAATAAATGAAATTACAATCCAAAAATTATTACAGACTTAATAATACATGCCCAAAAAAAATTAAAATTAATTAATTAATATACAATACCAAAGAAACATAAAAAATAAATCCAATCACATTGGTCTTTTATAGTCCATAATCATCCATCATGCATATCACTATTTAACAATTAAATAAACTATACATACTTAAAATAAATTGAATATCTCATATTCAACTTAAAAAATCCAGATTTGAATATGATTCAAATAAATTTAAAAATTTAGATTTGAATCTCATTCAAACAAATTTAAGAATTCAGATTTGAATTACATTCAAACAACCTTAAAAATTCATATTTGAATCACATTCAAACAATTTTAAAAAAATCAGATTTGAATCACATTCAAACAATTTTTAAAATTCTGATTTGAATCATAATTTAATTGTGTAATTAAAATTCTAATTAAACAATTTAATTAGACATAGGATGAGCTTTTAAATTATGCAATAATTGTAAATTAAAAAGCAAACCTTGCGCCACCTTGAAGAACCTTTGTTGTCACCACCTATGGTGGCTTCACCATGTGTGTCGCCACACATCTATTGTAACCAGTAATGGATCAATCATCTCATGATCAAATCACACAATTAAATCATATAATCAACAATCTAAATGGCAAATATAGTGGCTCTGATACCAATTGAAGGAATGGAAGCGTGAAAAACACAAGTTTATACCATTGAATTCAAAAATTTTCACCTAGAGTCACATGCATCATGCAAGATTTAATTTTAACTATTTGATTTCAATGATAAACAACATATTAAAACTCTTTTAATATGTTTTTGGATCTGCATTTGTCATTTATGATTTTAAAATTAATCAGATTAATTTTAGAACCCTAAATTAAATCAAGAATGATTACACTAACCTCTTGATGCACTACAGCGTATTTGCGCCTTTGAGATTCGTCTTTAGGACACCAAATGTTGTCCCTCTAGCTTGTCCACACTAAAAATAATTATTTTTCTTCTTTTAATTAATTTATATCAAATATAAATTAATTAATTAATCTCTATTAATTAATTTCTCATTAATTAAATTCATATTTAAACAATTTAAATATAAATTTAACTTATACTATACATCCAATAATCTAGATTTGGTTGCAAGTCATGCTAGGGACTTTGCAATCTAATTGCAAACCAAACCTATTTAATTAATCAATTAAACTCTTTAATTAATTAATTAAATCATATTTAATTAGGTGACTACTTGTGCATGTGTGTGACTTACTAGGCTCATCACTAATTAGCAATGAGACATGATATCAACTCTTAATATCATCAGAACTCTTTCTTACCATAAATGATTTCTCTAAATCATTTTATGCACCTCATAGACCATGGTTAACACCTAGCATAGCATGCCATGGACACCCAATTAGTAATATGGTTTACCTTAAATGAACCTATAAACATATGTTACCATGCACTAGAATCTCTTTGTTACAAAATCCCAACTCAAGCTGGAGTCATGGTTTATGTCAAAATCCATTTGCTATGAATATTATATTCTCTATTAATTCCAGTTCCTGATTAAAAAGATTTTCTCTTCAGAAACTCATTTCTGATTAAATCTATCTGTCCTAGCCAGGAACTTGAAACATCAAGAATAATTAAATGAACATAGGATTTTATCTCTATTTACTTAGAGAAACAGATTCCATCTTGATCAACACCTACCTCCAAATATAACTAGTAGGAGCCAACACATGCCCATATACCCATACACAGTACAAGTATGAAAGCAGTATCAAACTCAAACTACCTATATACAAGATAACTGTGCTATCTCCGGTCTAAAGATTATATGCACTGATATGATTTGTGACAAAACATTGATAAGAGTAAACTCTATGTGCTTGTCATAAGTGTCACTAGTTCGGCCTACTTATCATTTTTAAGTACCTATCATGTTTATCATATGGCATGAGACTCACCATTCCATCTTATTTATATCTCATATAAATAACTTGGGAATAAACATGAATACAATCTTTCTGGATAAGTCATGTCCTTATTATGAACTATCCTCGATTGTGAAACTATTTATGATACTTTGTGTTAGAAATAATGTCACTCATATTCTTAACAACTTAAGAATAATATTTCTAACAAAATATCAATGGACCTTTTCTATTACACATAAATATATTAAGTAAACGAAACAGTGGAAAAGCCTTTTATTAATAAAAATATGTACAAGATACATACTAAATTATATGCTCTAGGGCTTACTACTAACACTTGAAACATCAAGAACAATTAAATGAACATAGGATTTTATCTCTATTTACTTAGAGGTACAGATTCCATCTTGATCAACATCTATCTCCATATATAACTAGTAGAAGCCAACACATGCCCATATACCCATACACAGTACAAGTATGAAAGCAGTATTAAATTTAAACCACCTATAAATAAGATAACTATGCTATCTCAGGTTTAAAGATTTTATCCACTAATATGATTTATGATAATGCATTGACAAGAGTAAACTCCATGTGCTTGTCATAAGTGTCACTGGTTCGGCCTACTTATTATGTATAAGTGCCTATCATGTTTGTTATATGGCATGAGACTCACCATTCCATCTTATCTATATCTCATATAAATAACTTGGGAACAAACATGAATACAATCTTTCTGGATAAGTCATGTCCTTATTGTGAAGTATCCTCGATTGTGAACCTATTCATATACTTTGTACTAGAAATACTGTCACTCATATTCTTAACAACTTAAAAACAGAATTTCTAACAAAATATCAATGGACCTTTTCTATTACACATAAATATATTATGTAAATGGAAAAGTGAAAATGCCTTTTATTAATAAAAACATGTATAAGATACATACTAAATGATATGTTCTGGGGCATACTACTAACAATCTCCCAGTAGCACTAGAGCCATTCATTACAATATCTTAGACCCATCTTCTCAAGATGTCGATCTAGCTGAGTCTGTGGCATAGGCTTAGTGAATGTATCAGTTAGATTTTCAGCTGATGCTATTTTCTGCATGCCTACGTCGCCTCGTCCAACTATTTCTGTGATAATGTGGTAGTGCCTTTCTATGTGTTTGGATTTTTGGTGAGACCTTGGTTCCTTGGCCTGTATGACTGCTCCATTGTTGTCACAGTATAGTGGAACTGCAGACTCAATGGAAGGAACTGCTGACTCAATTGAGGCAACTACTGCAAGTTCTGTCACGAACTTCTTTATCCAAACAGCTTCCTTTGCAGCATCTGATGCAGCAATATACTTAGCCTCGATAGTGGAATCTGCAGTCGTGCTCTATTTGGAACTCTTCCAACTGACTGCGCCTCCATTACAAATGAACACATATCCAGATGTAGACTTTCTATCATCAATATCTAATTGGAAATCAAAATCAGTATAACCATCCAATTGCAAGTCTCCACCTCAATAGATCAAGAATAAATCTTTAGTTCTTCTCAAGTACTTAAGGATATTCTTGACAACTATCTAGTATTCCAAACCTAGATTGGATTGATACCTGCTAGTCAAACTAATAGCATATGCGATATCCGGCCTAGTACACAACATTGCATACATTAAACTTCTAATAGCCGAAGCATATGGAATCCTGGCCATTTTATCTCTTTCTTCAAGTGTCTTTGGAGACATCTCTTTAAAAATTGGATACCATGTCTCACTGGTAACAATCCTCTCTTGGAATCAAGCATGTTAAACCTCTTTAACACCTTTTCTAAGTATAGACTTTGGGATAAAACAATTATTCTTTTCGCTCTATCTCTATAGATGTGAATCCCAAGAATATAGGTTGTCTCCCCTAAGTCTTTCATAAAGAATGTATTTGACAACCATATCTTTACAGTTGTCAACATACTTGTGTCATTACCCATCAATTGTATATCATCCACATATAAGACAAGGAAAGTGATAGCACTGTCACTAACCTTCTTTTCTACACATAGCTCATCCTTATTTTTGATAAAACCAAATGATTTAATGGCTTCATCAAAATGGATGTTCCAACTCCTCGAAGCTTGCTTCAACCCATAAATGGATTGCTTTAGCTTGTATACCTTGGAACCATCTTGGGATTCAAAACCCCTAGGTTGTTCCGTGAAAATGTTTCCTTCAATGTATCCATTGAGAAAAGCTGTTTTGACATCCATCTGCCAAATCTCATAATCATAGTATGCAGCTATTGCTTATAGAATCCTAATTGATTTAAGTATAGCAATAAGCGAGAAAGTCTCCTCATAGTCGATTCCTTGCCTTTGGTGAAACCCTTTTGCCACTAGCCTTGCCTTATAGGTCTTTACCTTTCCATCAGAACCAATTTTCTTCTGGAGAACCCATTTGTTCCCTATAGGTACAATACCTTCAGGTGGGTCAACAAGATCCCAAACTTGATTCTTATACATGGAATCAATCTCGGATTTCATAGCATCAATCCATTTTGAAGAGTCTATATCTGATATAGCTTCTTCATAGCTAAGTAGATAATCTCCATGATCTACTTCTTCAAGAGTAGACAACTCTTGTTATTCTTCATGAAGGAAACCATAACTCACTGGCGGGTGAAATACTGTGGTTGTTCTACGAGGAACAGCTGTAGATGTTTCATCAACGGGTGTAGGTTGACTAGATGGATCTATATTCATCTGATCTATTGGTTGGTCAGAATTCTCCAATTCTAACTCTGTTTGCCTTCTTTTGCCTCCTTCTTGAACAAACTGTTGTTCAAGAAATGTGGCATCTCCACTTATCACAACCTTTTGTGAAGTAGGCAAATAAAAATAATATCCAAAACTATCTTTTGGATATCTAACAAATCGACCTTTTTCTGATCTGGTTTCCAACTTATCAGTGTTCAGTTTTTTGATATAAGCTGGACAACCCCAAATCTTAACATGCTTAAGACTTGGTTTTCTTCCATGCCATATCTCATAAGGTGTGGAAGAAACTGATTTTGATGGAATCCTATTCAGAATATACAAAGCTGATTCTAATGCAAACCCCCAAAAGGAGATTGGCATATTAGTATAGCTCATCATACTACGTACCATGTCCAATAGGGTTCGATTTCTCCTTTCAGATACACCATTCAGCTGTGGCATTCCTGGAGGAGTTAGCTGGGAAATAATGCCATGCTCTCTCAAGTATTCATCAAATTCAGTACTCAAATACTCACCTCCACGATCTGATCGAAGAGCTTTAATGCTCTTTCCTGTTTGATTTTCTACTTCAGATTTAAATTCTTTGAACTTTTCAAAGTATTCATGTTTGTATTTCATCAAATACAAATACCCAAACCTTGATTTATCATCAGTAAAGGTAATAAAATAATGAAAACCGCCTCTAGCCATTTCCTTAAATGGACCACATACATCACTATGTATTAGCTCCAAAATATTTTTAGCCCTTAGCCCTTGTCCAACAAAGGGTAATCTAGTCATTTTGCCCTGAAGGCAAGATTCACAAGTTGGAGTAGGCTCAGAGCCCAATGAGGATAGAATCCCTATTTTCTCCAATTTTGCAATTCTATCTTCTGCAACATGATATAACCTTAAGTGCCAAATATATTTTGAACTTGAGTTTGTTTTCACCATGGCATTGCATTCATTTAGATCACTTGCATTCATTTTGCATTTGTCATTATTATCCAAATAATAAAGATCATCATTCATATAACCCGAACCAACATATTTATTTCCAAAATAAATATTGCAAACATCATCTGTGAATTGAAATTCATAGCCATTTCTAGTCAAACTAGATATAGAAATGATATTCTTAAAAGCATCAGGTACATATAAAATATTATCCAAACGCAAAACATGTCTAGACATGTAAAAAGATTTAGATCCTATGGCTAAAGCTTCAACAGTTGAGCATTGCCAATCTGGACTCTAACATCTTGAAAACGCAAGCTGCTACTATTTGTTAGTTCCTACATATCATTAGAAATGTGAGAGCTGGCACTAGCATCTAAAACCCAAGCTGTAGATGAACTATGAGTATCATCAGAATCTAAATAACAAGATATGGACATACCTTCTGAAAGTGTATCCTTCTTGTCCTTCAGAGAAGCAACATACTCTAGGCAATTCCTTTTCCAGTGCCCATCCTTCTGGCAGTGGAAACACTTTCCTTTGCCTCCATCAGCTTTAGTCTTCCCTTTTTGTTTAGCTATTTTCTTAGAAGGACCAAGAATCTGAGATTTATTTTTCTTATTGCCCTTCTTCTTGTTGGACTTTCTAGTAGAAGAAGATGCAATCAAAGCTACCTCTTTTCCTTTATTGCTCGGCATATTCTTTTGGGCAATAACCAGCATGTTGAGTAAACCAGCTAAGGTGCATTCCTGTTTAGTCATATGGAAATTTGTCACAAAATTCCCAAAAGACTCAGGAAGGGACTGAAGGATCAAATCTGTCTGCAGTTGGAAATCCATGTTAAAGTCAAGATGTTCCAACTGCTCAATTTGCCGAATCATCTTGTGGACATGATCCCTAACATTCTGTCCCTCAAACATCCTCATACGGAATAGTTGTCTACATATTTCATACCTAGCATTCCTGCTGTGCTCACCATATAACTCTTGTAGGTGAAGGAGGATCTCACTCGCACTCTGCATATTCTCATTGTAACACCCCTAAGTTCAGTAGTGCATTCTACTATTCCTGTGACCAGTGTTGTCCGGACCGCTAGGATGCCTAGAACTACACTTCGATATGAGTGAGGAGACATAAAATAATGAAATACAAAAAAAGAAAATATAAGAAAAATAAAGAAAAAAAAATAGTAAAGAAATGAAACCAAGTTAAGCGAGCCGAGAACCCTAACGATGGCTGACTGCACCGGGAAGTCACGGCGTGGAACATTGACTAGCCCTGGACCTCGGGAATCTAGAAAATTATTTTTAGAACCTAAAGAGACATCAATTGAAGCATAAATACCATTAGAAATATCAAACAAAAATTAATTAATTAGTACAAAGAAAAGTGAGAAATCGAAAAATGGACAAAACTCGGTATTACCGAAAAATCGGGAATGCAACCCAAATAGGAGTATTGTGGTCATTTGACACCCCGAGTTGCCTTTTGACCTAAATGTCCATTAAAAATAAATAATATTACATCTGGAAAATATAATGAAAAATTAATTTAGTGGTACCTAATGTAAATAGCAAAAATGGGGTTCAAATTGGGTAATTAACATTTAAAACATATAATATAGTTAAATTAGGGTGAGTGGAGCACTATGGATTAAACTAAACATTATGTGGGCAGGTGTAAACCCACTAAACACCTTCATCTTCTTCATTCACTCACCATTGCTGAAATGAAAAGCTTCCAAAATCCTCCATGGCCGCATTGTTGAAAGCTTCCTATTCTCCTCCATTTCCAACCCAAACACCTAAGTCACTTCACAAATTTTGATCCTCACCTCACAAGGAAGAAGTAGATACTAAATTCAAGAGAGTTTGGTGAAGATTTAACAAGCCCCAATAATAGGTAAGTGTTTAAATTGATTTATTTCTTAAGTAAAGTTTATGGGAAGCTTGAGATCATTGAATTGATGAAGAAATTTTGAGATTTTGGTGAATTGTTATTATGCACTAGTTTAGGCAGCCATGGCAATTTAAGAACTTGAATTATTTTCACATGCATTTGATGGGTATTAGTGCTGATTAAAGTAAATCAAAGTTTAGTAGGTTAATTATTGATGTATGTTAAATTGAACACATAAATTGGAAATTTTTGTTGAATTTGGAATTGTATGCGTGATTGTCTAAATGGACAGCCAGAGAATTGTACACTAAATGAAATATTATTACATGTATTGTGGAGAATTAGCTTTGACTAATGTGATTCAAAGTTTTGGTAAGTTAACTTCATTTATATGGAATGGTGACCAAGTAAAAATTTTGAGTTTGAAGGCAATTATGAAGGTATACCATTGCGGCAGTTTGTTAACTCTTGAAGAATGCTGGAATTCATGCTTGGTTTATGGAATAATAATGTTGAATTGTGATAGTGGTTATGGCAATTTGATTGTATGTATGATGGTGTGAGGTTGGACATGTATAAGTGTTATGGTTAGGTGATTGAATTGTTGTAAATTGGGTTTGAAAAATTCTGTACTAAATGGTGCACATTGAATGTAATTGTAAGCTGCCAAAATGACCTATAATATGTTGTGAATTATGTTTAGGTTATGGTACAACCAGAATTGGCTTGAATATTGAGTTTGGTAAGTGTTAAAAGTGATCCTTGATGTGTATGAAGGAAATGCAATAAGACAGTTTGTGTTTTGGGCCTAGAACTTCAAGTGTGTGGCTCCAATTGGTATGAGACCAATTGGAGGTGAAACTAGGCACAAAATGTGCCAACTTTCATGAAGGAAGCTTGCCAAAATTTTGTCTGTAAGGTAACTTGAAAAGTGACCAAATCCGGATTAGTGTAATTGAGGCCTGAAAATTGACCATTTGGGCAGCAGTTAGTGTTTAGGCCATAACTCACTCAAAACAGGTCCAATTGACCTGAAATTTTAACCATGAAGACATATATCTACAAGTCTTATGAAGACACCAAAGCCCATAAATGACCATAAGCAAGTCAAACAGCTTGCACAAGTTCGGGTCCAAAAACTGGCCGAACCAAAATTGGCCTAAAATGACCTAAAGTGACCAATTTTAATGCATTTTGACCAGCAATAGTAAAATGACCATAACTTGGTCTACATAACTCATAATGACCTGAAATTTTGCCCCGCGTTCAATAAGACATAGATCTACAAGTTTTTAGTTTTGACTGAAACTCGAAAACCGAGGGAACTAGGTCGTCCGGCAAGGTCAAACTAGTATCCCGGAATCCAGCAAATTGCAAGAAAATGCAAGATACAAGGATAAGAATTTGGTAACATGTACCAACCCTAAAAGACTATTGAATGTGACAAATTAGTAACATTAAAACCTATTTTACCTAGAATGCATTTAGGGTCAACATATTAGGTTAACTAAGCAAATAATAGAATTCAGTGAATTAATTATCAAGCATTATCATTAGAGACAGTTTAAATGAATACTGAAACACTTTAAATTGTATTTCTCAATTAGCAAAGACTCGGGAAAAGGGAAGGAAACACTTAGTCAAGGCCAGGAGACAGTTATCAGAGGTTTGTGCACAACAGCTAATTCTTTTGAATTTTTCAATTAAAATGAATTATGACTATTTATACATTATTGTTTTAAATTGTGGAAATGTGTTTGAATGAATATTTATTGCTTAAAAAGCATTGTAAATGGTTTGAAACTGCGAAAAATTGTTTGAATGATATTGATGGATACTTATTGATTGAAAAGCATTGGAAACGATTTGAAACCACAGCTATCATGTATGTTGATTGTATTCCTCGCTAGCTTGTCTAGTGGGACGAATTGAATTCCCTCTCTGGCTGAAGTATTGAGGTGTGTGCCTGTTGAGGACGAATAGAATGAGTACTAATATTTTTGCTAGCTAGCTATGTTATTCCTCATTAGCCATCGGCTTCTGGGACGAATTGAATACCTCATTAGCCATCGGCTTTTGGGACGAATTGAACTTTGGAACATGATTAAGCTGTGTGTGATTTATTGATATGTATTGTAAGATTGTGAAATGGAGTTTAAATTCTTATTGACATTCACTATCTTTTGAATTTAACTATGTTTTGATTTTCTGAGATTTATTGTGATATTATAAAATAGAGTTTAAATTCCTTATGACATTTATTGTCTTGAATCTAACTATGGTTTTACGTATCCACTACTTATATTATTTATGAATTGTGATTTAAAGTTGGATTTGATAAATGTTGTGCACCACTGAGACATTGTCTCAGCGATAGCTTTTCATTGTTGTCGCAGGCAGACAGACGGACAGGGCAACAGACTAGGCTGCTAAAGCATTCAGCGAGAGAGCATCGGGTATATTGAGTATACTCCATTTTGTATTTTGTACTGTAATGTATATTCACTGTATGTATATTTTGTTCTTGGTTTGAGCAGTTGTAAAATAAAATTGTACCTTGAAGCTGTAAAATAAATTATGAGTTATTTTGACTTTTAAAATTTATACTGTATCTCTTTAATCTCAGTCTTTGAAAAATTATTACGAAATTGAGTTGAGGAAAATATTGTGTTTTTTAACTGTTGAAGTTGAGATTGAGAAATATATTGAAGTTTTTTTTTTACAGGTTTCCTAAAGAACTATTTTATCCAAAATACAGATGGCACTTTGCCAAAATTTTTACAGAAATTTCTAATAATTCAAATGTGTTAGTTCTATCACTTCAGTTCAAAAAGTTTTTAACACCTGTAAATAGTGCTCACCACTGTAAAAAAAAAAAGTAAGAAAAGTTTTAAAATCCCTTGTAGTGTATTTAATAGGTTATCAGTAGACGAAGTTGGTAATTCATTAAGTATACTACGGGATCATGTTATGCCTTACAGAGGGGTAGGTGTGACATGTTTTAGTGGTATCAGAGCTAGTTTTTAAATTTTGTTTTCACATATTATTTGAATATTCTTTCTTCATAGTACAACTGCTCAATATCATTGTTTGATACATACAGTACATTACATTATAAATATGCACTAACGGGAGGAAATCTCCTTGTGTTGTTTGTTCAAGAGGTCTAAGATCCTCGCATTACTATGGAAGAGGGTGATCGTTCAGTTGATCAATCTATAGAGGCTGAGGTACAAGGAGATGCCCCAGCCCTCCAAATGTCAGTGGATCAGTAGCACCACTCGCTGCATCTGCAGCTTTCCTACTCGGGCTTCAGCAGATGGCTGCAATGTTCCAACAAATGGCTGGTAATGTGCCTACTCAAGTCCCAATACAGACACCAGTGGTACAACCACAGTCTCCTGCTAGGAAATATGACAAATTTATGAAAAATGGGGCTACAGAGTTCAAGGGGACAGTAGATCCTCTAGAGGCAGAACAGTGGTTAGAGAGGATGGATAGGGTATTCAAGAAACTGCACTGCACAGAGGAGCTCAGATTTGAATACTCAGTATCTTTACTACAGGGGGATGCTTATGACTGGTGGAAAACCATTCCCCAGAGTCTGGTAGAACCTGCAGTGGTAACATGGAATGACTTTCTCAGCGAATTCAGACAAAAATATGTCCCTGATGCTTATGTAGACCAGAAGCTACAAGAGTTCCTAAGTCTAAAATAGGGGAGTAGATCAGTGGCTGAGTATGAAAGAGAATTTTCCCGCCTAAGCCATTATGCAGTAAGTCTACTTTCTACTAGCAGGGAGAGATGTAAGAGGTTTGAAACGAGCTTGAAGCCCAGTATCAGATTACAAGTAGTCGGATTCAAACACACTAACTTTTCTGAACTTGTTTCTCAAGCCCTAGAGTTGGAAAGAATTGAGTCTGAAGCAGCTCCTGAGAAAAAGAAATCAGAGAAGACAGAGAAAGAGGGAAAATCAGTAGAACAGAGTTCCAGTGGTCCTACTGGAAAGAGGAAGAACCATGGGGGATACAGCAGAGGTGGCAAGAAGTCTAGTAGGGGAAGATATTCAGGACAGAAGCCTCCTCTATCTGGTCAGCAGAGTACCAGAGGTTCCTACCCTCCCCTCCAATGCGAAACTTGTAGAAGAAATCATGGTGGGATATGCTATAAGGCTATTGGAGCCTGTTATAACTGTGGAGGCACAGGACACTTTGCCAAGGACTGCACCAGTAGTCGTAGAGTTGGACCACCTCCTATTACTGCGGAAGGGTCAGTTTAGAGCCCTGTCACCAGAAGTTCACAACCACCTAGCAGAGGTAGAGGCAGGGGTAGAGGTAGCCCAGTAGGCAGCCAAGGCACAGTGAAACATTCAGAGCAAGATAGTGCTCCAGTCAGAATCTATGCAATGAGACAGAGAGAAGAGGCCGAGACATCTGATGTTGTGGCTGGTATCTCCTCAACTTTTAATCAAGATGTGTTTGTGTTATTTGATCCGGGTTCTACCCATTCTTATGTGAGTGCTAGCATCATTGATTGCATTGCTGTTCCATGTACAAAAATGGACTTTGAGGTGCTAGTAACAAGTCCGCTAGGACAGGAGGTCAGGGTTAATAGAATGTATAGGGATTGTCCTTTGGTGATCCAAGGACACACTTTTCTATCTGATTTCATTGAAATGCCCTTCAGAGATTATGATATCATCTTGGGCATGGATTGGTTAGCCAGGCATCATGCCATGATTGACTGTAGGCTGAAGACAGTCACTTTTGGTTTCCCTCAGTACAGTGATGTGGTAATACATGGGGAGAGGCAGCTATTGCCATCAAACATCATTTCAGCTGCACTAGCCAGAAAAATGATCAGAAAGGGGTGTGAAGCATACTTGGCACATGTGGTAGACACCCAAGTGGGGAGTCTAGCATTGAAGGACATCCCTATAGTATATGACTTTCCAGATGTGTTTCCTAATGAATTGCCAGGATTACCTCCGGAAAGAGAAGTGCAGTTTGAAATTAATGTTATGCTTGGTGTGGATCCAATCTCCATAGCACCATACAGAATGGCACCAGCAGAGTTGAAGGAGTTGAAGATACAATTGCAAGAACTACTTGAAAAGGGCTTCATCCGCCCTAGTGTGTCACCTTGGGGAGCGCTAGTATTGTTTGTTAAGAAAAAAGATGGCACCCTCCGCTTATGTATTGACTACCGGCAGTTGAATAAGGTGACAGTAAAGAACAGATATCCATTGCCTCGCATTGATGATCTGCTTGATCAGTTGAAGGGTGCAGCTGTATTCTCCAAAATTGATCTGCGATCTGGTTATTATTAGTTAAAGGTGCAAGAGTAGAGTATTCCAAAAACTACTTTCAAAACTCGGTATGGCCACTATGAGTTTCTAGTAATGCCATTCGGGTTAACAAATGCTCCAGCTGCTTTTATGGATCTGATGAACACTATCTTCAGACCATATCTCGACCAATTTGTGGTGGTGTTTATTGATGACATTTTGATATATTCGAGGAATGCAGAGGAGCATGACAAACATCTACGGATTGTACTGCAGACTTTAAGGGAGAAGCAGCTATACGCCAAATTGTCGAAGTGTGAATTTTGGCTGAAAGAAATCTCCTTTTTGGGACATGTTGTGTTAGCTGAAGGGATCAAGGTAGATTCCAGCAAGATAGAAGCTATCCTTAATTGGAAGCCGCCCAGGAACATCACAGAAATTCACAGTTTTCTGGGTTTAGCTGGGTATTACTATCGGTTTGTGAAGGGGTATTCTATGTTATTTTCTCCACTGACCAAACTGCTTCGGAAAGATGTAAAATTTCAGTGGACAGATAAATGTCAGTAGAGTTTTGATGAGTTGAAGAGGTGTTTGACTGAAGCTCCAGTCCTCACTTTACCTACTCTGGGTAACGAATACACAGTTTATAGTGATGCTTCTCAGAATGGGTTAGGCTGTGTACTGATGCAAGATTGGAATGTCATTGCTTATGCGTCACACCAGCTGAAACTGCATGAGCGGAACTACCCAACACATGATTTAGAGCTAGCAGCTATTGTTTTTGCTCTGAAGATCTAGAGACACTATTTGTATGGGGAGAAATGTTACATTTACACAGATCACAAGAGCTTGAAGTATTTGGGCACCCAGAAGGAATTAAATTTGAGGCAGAGGAGATGGTTAGAACTGATTAAAGACTATGATTGCTTAATAGACTATCAGCCAGGGAAAGCAAATGTGGTGGCTGACGCCTTAATTCGCAAGACTATGGCAAGTCTCAGAGTTTCTCCTTTGTCCATGGTATATGAATTGAAAGCACAGCATGCCAATTTAGAGATTGATGATGAGGGATGATGAGTTGCATGGCACATGCATACTAGTGTTGATTGATCAGATCAGAATGGCTACTCAGAGTGATGATAAATATCAGAAGCTACTGAAAGAAGTCTAGCTGAATTCTCTGTGAGAGATGATGGGTTATTACTACATCAGGGCAGAATGTGCGTTCCTAGTGATGTGGAATTGAGACAAATCATTATGAAGGAAGCACATGAGTCTCCTTTTGCTATGCACCCTGGTGGAACTAAAATGTACAGAGGGCTGAAAGAGCATTACTGGTGGATGGGTATGAGGAGGGATATAGCTGAGTTTGTTTCCAAATGCCTAACTTGTCAGCAAGTAAAGGCAGAACATCAAGTTCCAGCTGGTTTGTTACATCCTTTGTCAGTGCCAGAGTGGAAATGGGAACGAATAATTATGGATTTTGTTACAGGACTTTCAAGGACACAGAATAGTCATGATGCAGTATGGGTTATAGTTGACAGATTGACCAAGTCTGCTCACTTTTTGCTAGTTCGGATGGACTATAGCCTGGAAAGATTGGCCAGATTGTACATATATGAGATTGTA
Organism: Hevea brasiliensis; assembly: GCF_030052815.1. Taxonomy (NCBI): domain Eukaryota; kingdom Viridiplantae; phylum Streptophyta; class Magnoliopsida; order Malpighiales; family Euphorbiaceae; genus Hevea; species Hevea brasiliensis. Next base: position 79,329,422 of record NC_079493.1, on the reverse strand, counting down.
AAACTGCATGGAGTGTCAGTATCAATTGTGTCTAACAGAGATCCTAGGTTCACTTCTAGATTCTGGGGTAGTCTTCAGAGAGCCCTAGGAACTAGATTGAACTTCAGCACAACATTCCACCCCTAGACAGATGGCCAGTCTAAGAGGGTTATTCAAATATTGGAGCATATGCTACGGGCTTGTGTGATTGAGTTTGAAGGTAGTTGGGATACACACTTGCCTTTGATTGAGTTTGCTTATAACAATAGCTACCAATCAAGCATTGGGATACCTCCATATGAAGCTTTGTATGGCAGAAAGTGCAGAACTCCCTTATGTTGGGATGAAGTAGGTGAAAGAAAGATGATTGGGCTAGAAATTGTTCAGCAGACAGAGGAAAAGATCAGATTGATCAGAGATAGACTCAAGGCTGCATCAGACCTTCAGAAGTCCTATGTTGATCTAAAGAGAAGGGATATTGAATATGCAGTGGGTGATAAAGTATTCCTCAAAGTTTCTCCTTGGAAGAGGATTATGAGATTTGGTAGAAAGGGGAAACTGAGTCCTCGTTTCATTGGACCATATGAAGTTCTGGAAAGAGTGGGTCCTTTGGCATATCGGTTGGCATTACCTCCAGAGCTAGCAAGGATACACAGTGTCTTCCATGTGTCCATGTTAAGGAGGTACAGATGAGACCCATCTCATGTACTATCAGTTGAAGAGATTGAGGTAAATCCAGACCTCTCATATGAGGAAGAACCCATAGAAATTCTGGCTTATGAGGTGAAGCAGCTGAGGAACAAACAGATACACCTGGTTAAAGTGCTGTGGAACCGTCATTCAGGCCAGGAAGCTACCTGAGAACGTGAAGAGGATATGAGGAGACAACACCCACAGCTGTTCAGAGACTAATGCCAGGTAAAATTTCGAGACGAAATTTATTTTAAGGGGGGGAGAATTGTAACACCCCTAAGATCGGTAGTGCGTTCTACTGTTCCTGTGACCAGTGTTGTCCGGACCGCTAGGATGCCTAGAACTACACTTCGATATGAGTGAGGAGACATAAAATAATGAAATACAAGAAAAGAAAATATAAGAAAAACAAAGGAAAAATAATAGTAAAGAAATGAAACCAAGTTAAGCGAGCCGAGAACCCTAGCGATGGGTGACCGCATCGGGAAGTCACGGCGTGGACCGTTGACTAGCCCTTGACCGCGGGGAATCCTGGAAATTATTTTTGAAACTTAAAGAGACATTAATTGAAGTATAAATACCATTAGAAATATCAAACAAAAATTAATTAATAAGTACAAAGAAAAGTGAGAAATCGAAAAACGGACAAAACCCGGTGTTACCGAAAAATCGGGAATGCAACCCGAACAGGGGCATTGTGGTCATTTGATACCCCGAGTTGCCTTTTGACCTAAATGTCCATTAAAAATAAATAATATTACATCTGGAAAATATAATGAAAAATTAATTTAGTGGTACCTAATGTAAATAGCAAAAATGGGGTTCAAATTGGTAATTAACATTTAAAACATATAATATAGTTAAATTAGGGTGAGTGGAGCACTATGGATTAAACTAAACATTATGTGGGCAGGTGTAAACCCACTAAACACCTTCATCTTCTTCATTCACTCACCATTGCTGAAATGAAAAGCTTCCAAAATCCTCCATGGCCGCATTGTTGAAAGCTTCCTAATCTCCTCCATTTCCAACCCAAACACCTAAGTCACTTCACAAATTTTGATCCCCACCTCACAAGGAAGAAGTAGATAATAAATTCAAGGGAGTTTGGTGAAGATTTAACAAGCCCCAACAATAGGTAAGTGTTTAAATTGATTTATTTCTTAAGTAAAGTTTATGGGAAGCTTGAGATCATTAAATTGATGAAGAAATTTTGAGATTTTGGTGAATTGTTATTATGCACTAGTGTAGGCAGCCATGGCAATTTAAGAACTTGAATTATTTTCACATGCATTTGATGGGTATTAGTGTTGATTAAAGTAAATCAAAGTTTAGTAGGTTAATTATTGATGTATGTTAAATTGAACACTTGAATTGGAAATTTTTGTTGAATTTGGAATTGTATGCGTGATTGTCTAAATGGACAGCCATGGAATTGTACACTAAATGAAATATTATTACATGTATTGTGGAGAATTAACTTTGACTAATGTGATTCAAAGTTTTGGTAAGTTAACTTCACGTATATGGAATGGTGACCATGTGAAAATTTTGAGTTTGAAGGCAATTATGAAGGTATACCATTGCGGCAGTTTGTTAACTCTTGAAGAATGCTGGAATTCATGCTTGGTTTATGGAATAATAATGTTGAATTGTGATAGTGGTTATGGCAGTTTGAGTGTATGTATGATGGTGTGAGGTTGGACATGTATAAGCATTATGGTTAGGTAATTGAATTGTTATAAATTGGGTTTGAAAAATTTTGTACTAAATGGTGCACATTGAATGTAATTGTAAGCTCCCAAAATGACCTATAATATGTTGTGAATTATGTTTAGGTTATGGTACAACCAGAATTGGCTTGAATGTTGAGTTTGGTATGTGTTAAAAGTGATCCTTGATGTGTATGAAAGAAATGAAATAAGACAGTTTGTGTTTTGGGCCTAGAACTTTCAGTGTGTGGCTCCAATTGAAGGTGATACTAGGCACAAAATGTGCCAACTTTCATGAAGGAAGATTGCCAAAATTTTGCTTGTAAGGTAACTTGAAAAGTGACCAAATCCGGATTAGTGCAATTGAGGCCTGAAATTTGACCATTTGGGCAGCAGTTAGTGTTTAGGCCATAACTCACTCAAAACAGGTCCAATTGACATGAAATTTTAACCATAAATAGTTAATACATATATCTACAAGTCTTATGAAGACACCAAAGCCCAGAAATGACCATAAGCAAGTCAAACAGCTTGCACAAATTCGGATCCAAAAACTAGCCGAACCAAAATTGACCTAAAATGACCTAAAGTGACCAATTTTGATGCATTTTGACCAGCAATAGTAAAATGACCATAACTTGGTCTACATAACTCATAATGACCTCAAATTTTTCCCCGCATGCAATAAGACATGGATCTACAAGTTTATAGTTTTGACTGAAACCCAAAAATCGAGGAAACTAGGTCGTCCGGCTATGTCAAACTAGTATCCCGGAATCTAACAAATTGCAAGAAAATGCAATATACAAGGAAATGAATTTGGTAACATGTACCAACCCTAAAAGACTATTGAACGTGACAAATTAGTAACATTAAAACCTAATTTACCTAGAACGCATTTAGGGTCAACATATTAGGTTGACTAAACAAATAATAGAATTCAGTGAATTAATTATCGAGCATTATCGTTAGAGACAGTTTAAATGAATACTGAAACACTTCAATTTGTGTTTCTCAGTTAGCAAAGACTCAGGGAAAGGGAAGGAAACACTTAGTCAAGGCCAGGAGACAGTTATCAGAGGTTTGTGCACAACAGCTAATTCTTTTGAATTTTTCAATTGAAATGAATTATGACTATTTGTACATTATTGTTTTAAATTGTGGAAATGTGTTTGAATGAATATTTATTACTTGAAAAGCATTGTAAATGGTTTGAAACTGCGAAAAATTGTTTGAATGATATTGATGGATACTTATTGATTGAAAAGCATTGGAAATGATTTGAAACCACAGCTATCATGTATATTGATTGTATTCCTCGCTAGCTTGTCTAGTGGGACGAATTGAATTCCCTCTCTAGCTGAAGTGTTGTGGTGTGTGCCTGTTGAGGACGAATAGAATGAGTACTCATATTTTTGCTAGCTAGCTATGTTATTCCTCATTAGCCATCGGCTTCTGGGACGAATTGAATACCTCATTAGCCATCGGCTTTTGGGACGAATTAAACTTTGGAACATGATTAAGTTGTGTGTGATTTATTGATATGTATTGTAAGATTGTGAAATGGAGTTTAAATTCTTATTGACTTTCACTGTCTTTTGAATTTAACTATGTTTTGATTTCTGAGATTTATTGTGATATTATAAAATAGAGTTTAAATTCCTTATGACATTTATTGTCTTGAATCTAACTATGGTTTTACATATCCACTACTTATATGATTTATGAATTGTGATTTAAAGTTGTATTTGGTAAATGTTGTGCACCACTGAGACATTGTCTCAAATGATAGTTTTCATTCTTTGTCATAAGTAGACAGACGGACAGGGCAACAGACTAGGCTGCTAGAGCATTCAGCGAGAGAGCATCGGGTATATTGAGTATACTCCATTTTGCATTTTGTACTGTAATGTATATTCATTGTATGTATATTTTGTTCTTGGTTTGAGCAGTTCTAAAATAAAATTGTACCTTGAGGTTGTAAAATAAATTATGAGTTATTTTGACTTTTAAAATTTGTACTGTATCTCTTTAATCGCAGTATTTGAAAAATTATTACGGAATTGAGTTGAGGAAAATATTGTGTTGTTTAACTGTTGAAGTTGAGATTGAGAAATATTTTGAAGTGTTTTTTTACAGATTTCCTGAAGAACTGTTTTATCCAAAATACAGATGGCACTTTGCCAAAATTTTTACAGAAATTCCTAATAATTCAAATGTGTTAGTTCTATCACTTCAGTTCAAAAAGTTTTTAAAGCCTGTAAATAGTGCTCAGCACTGTAAAAAAAAAAAGTAAGAAAAGTTTTAAAATCTCTTGTAGTGTATTTAATGGGTTATCAGTAGACGAAGTTGGTAATTCATTAGGTATACTACGGGATCATGTTATGCCTTACAGAGGGGTAGGGTGTGACACTCATGCTCTTCTGTAACTCATTACTCATGGAAGCAAGCATATAACACTTAGCTCTCATATCATACTCCTTCCACTTGTCTAAAGTTTCATGTTCCTCTAGAGTGGCCTCTGGAGGTAAGGAACCAGGAACATTTGAGTCTAGAACGTATCCTATATGTTCAAGGTTCATGACAAGTTTCAAATTTCTTAGCCATTCAGAGAGATTAGGTCCTATCAACCTATTGCGATCAAGTATGCTTGCAAGGATATTGGATGGTGGTGGTTATTCTGTGTCCAAAGTAGAAAACAGAAATCCTAATTGGATGGATTTCTAGTGGGTGATTGAATTCTTATAATTCTATTGATCATCCTCAGGTATATCCATTAGTGAAATTACAATAAACTATAAGTGAGCAACTCCTTGCCCATCACATCTCATGTGAGGTTCAATCCTTTACCTAGCCCCTAATGCTCAAAATCTCAGGTACATCCATTATTGACTTATCTTGCATTAGTTAAGTTGATCCCATTGAGCCAATAATTATACAAATAATTTTAATATCCTCAGGTACATTCGATATTGGCCACCAAACCATTTGCATATTTACAACATCTCATGCTTAACAATTATTCTTAAGAAAATCTCTTAAATTAATTGCATCTTATGTAACTATTTAAAATTTCTTAAAATAATTGCCCCAATGGAGGGCCCATGTTATAATTACTTTAATTATAGCATTTCCAACTTAATCATTTGTTTGGAAGATTTCATGGTCATCTTAATTACTGTTAAGGTCTCACTTTGCATATTATCCATTTAGCATGCATATATCATATAATTGCATACATTTCCATACATCTCATGCATTCATGGATAAGCAGTAAATATGGTATGATCGTGGACTTTCTAAGGGATTCAATTCTGAGCCACCAAGAATTGAATCAGGGTATTCCTAGGTGCATTTCATTCATTCATTTTACAAGAGTTGTTGAAGGAGTACATAATCAACACTTGATATTGAATTCCTCCCACTGGTCCCACCAATGCTTTTGAGCTCCTTGATCTTCTTGCAATCCAATATTACATAGTAATCCTTGGCATACCAAGGCGAATTTACAAGAACTAAATAAATAAAATTACAACCCAAAAATTATTACAACCTTAATAATACATGCCCAATATAAATTAAAATAAATTAATTAATTTACAATCCCAAAGAAACATAAAAGAAATAATCCAATCACATTGGTCTTTTATAGTCCATGATCATCTATCATGCATATCACTATTTAACAATTAAATAAAACATGCATAATTAAATTAAATTGAATATCTCATATTCAACTTAAAAATCTAGATTTGAATATGATTCAAATAAATTAAAAAATTCAGATTTGAATTTCATTCAAACAAATTTAAAAATTCATATTTGAATCACATTCAAACAACCTTAAAAATTTAGATTTAAATCACATTCAAACAATTTTTAAAAAATCAGATTTGAATCACATTCAAACAATTTTTTAAAAAAATTCAGATCTGAATATTATTCAAACAACTTTAAAAATTCAGATTTGAATATGATTCAAACAACTTTAAAAATTCATATTTGAATCACATTCAAACAACTTTTAAAATTCAGATTTGAATCACTTTCAAACGATTTTCAAAATTCTGATTTGAATCAAAATTTAATTGTGTGATTAAAACTACTAATTAAACACTCTAATTAGTCATAGGATAGGATTTAGATCATACAACAATTGTAGAATTAAAAAGCCAAACCTTGCACCACCCATGAAGCCACAAACCTTACGCACCATGTTGGTCTTCTTCAAGCATGCCGCCACACATCCATTGCAACCAGCAATGGATAAATCATCTCATGATCAAAACACACAATTAAATCATATAATAAACAATCTAAATGACAAATATAGTGGCTCTGATACCAATTGAAGGAGCGGAAGCATTAAAAACACAAGTTTATACCATTGAATTCAAAAATTTCACCTAGGGTCACATGCATCATGTAAGATTTATTTTTATCTATTTGATTTCAATGATAAACAACATATTAAAACTCTTTTAATATGTTTTTGGATCTATATTAGCCATTTAAGATTTTAAAATTAATCAGATTAATTTTAAAACCCTAGATGAGATCAAGAACAAATACACTAACCTCTTGATGTACTGCAGTGTATTTGTGTCTTTCGGATGTGTCTTTAGGACACTAGATGTTGTCCCTCTATCTTTTCCACACCAAGAACACCTATGGCAGCCCTTGAACAGTTTCTAAAGCTTTTTCTATTAATTAGAAAATCAAGTTTTGCCTTTTAAGAGATTAAAGATGTAAACAGGACACTAGAAACAATTTCTAGTATTTTTAATTTCAGAGATTGTTTGCTAATCTCTTGGAATTGGTGAGAGATGAAGAAAAAGAGAAGGGGAACTTCAAGGTGGCTGCACAAAGGAGGATAGCTGCTGGTTGTATTATTTTCTTTTCATAACAACACTAATATAGCTAGGTCAATACATTAAACCCTTGCCACATGTCACCTTCTGATTGGTTCTAGGTTTAATTGATCCAATCACATTGTGCCAAGTGTCAAACCTATATTTAATCTTAATTTTAACCATCTTACATGATTAAAAGACATTTGGCAAGCTTATGTACAATTCCATGTGTCACCATCTCATGGTGCCACATGTCACCTTGTGAAATGACCAAAATGCCCGTGTCTTAATTTTGAGTTCTCAACCTAAAATAATTACTTCTCTTTTTCTAATCAATTTATATCAAATATAAAACAATTAATTAATCTTTATTAATCAATTTCTCATTAATTAAATTCATATTTAAACACTTTAAATATAAATTTAACTTATACTATACATCCAATAGTCTAGATTTGGTTTCAAGTTATGCTAGAGACTTTGCAATCTAATTGCAAACCAAACATATTTAATTAATCAATTAAACTCTTCAATTAATTAATTAAATCATATTTAATTAGGTGATAACTTATGTATGTGTGTGACTTACTAAGCTCATCACTAATTCGTAATGAGACATGATATCAACTCTTAATATCATCAGAACTCTTTCTTACCATAAATGATTTCTCTAAATCATTTTATGCACCTCATAGACCACGGTTAACACCTAGCATAGCATGCCATGGCCACCTAATCAGTAATAAGGTTTACCTTAAATGAACCTATAATCATATGTTACCATGCACTAGAATCTCTCTCTGTTACAAAATCCCAACTCAAGCTGGAGTTATGGTTTATGTTAAACTCCATTTGCTACGAATATTATGTTCTCTTTTAATTCTAGTTCTTGATTAAAAAGATTTTCTCATCAGAAACTCTTTCTGAATAAATATATCTGTCCTGGCCAGGAACTTGAAACATCAAAAACAATTAAATGAACATAGGATTTTATCTCTATTTACTTATAGGAACAGATTCCATCTTGATCAACACCTACCTCCATATATAACTAGTAGGAGCCAACACATGCTCATATACCCATACACAGTACAAGTATGAAAGCAGTATTAAACTCAAACCACCTATATACAAGATAACTGTGCTATCTCAAGTTTAAAGATTATATGCACTGATATGATTTATGACAATGCATTGACAAGAGTAAACTCCATGTGCTTATCATAAGTGTCACTGGTTCGGCCTACCTATCATGTATAAGTACCCATCATGTTTGTTATATGGCATGAGACTCACCATTCCATCTTATCTATATCTCATACAAATAACTTGGGAACAAACATGAATACAATCTTTCTGGATAAGTCATGTCCTTATTATGAAGTATCCTCGATTGTGAACCTATTCATGATACTTTGTACTAGAAATACTGTCACTCATATTCTTAACAACTTAAAAATAGAATTTCTAACAAAATATCAATGGACCTTTTCTATTACATATAAATATATTATGTAAATGGAAAAGTGAAAATGCCTTTTATTAATAAAAACATGTACAAGATACATACTAAATGATATGCTCTAGGGCATACTACTAACAGAATCATCTAAATTGGAGTTTTCTAGAGAGAGTTATGGCCATGCAAAGTTTGCTATTCACGTGCCTAATTCTGTAGGTTTCAGAATTTTGTCTCCAAGTTCATGCCAAGTTTTAGGCAATTTCTGGGCAGTTTCTGGGTTGGGTCTCTTCATGAAAATTCTAGCCCTATGTCTTAAGTATCATTTCCAATTAGTTTCACACTAATTGGACTTGTGTAGCTTAGTTTATGGGCCATCAAACATACTAAACTCAGTGTGTGAATTCTGCGCTAGGTTCAAATTTTCATTTCTTCAATTATTCCCACTAACCAACCTCAATTCACATTTAATTCACCCAAAATGACTATAATTAGTATTGACACATCAATGGCACTTCCTAGCACAAACCCCATAATTTTCAAACACCAAAGTTTGCAATTTTCCCTAATCCTACCATTTCATTATTTCCATTCATCAACCCAATGTCAATTCAAACTAAATAAACCTCAAATGATCATAATTTAACACTACACACACCAATTTCACTTTCTAGCACCAAAGCTCCAATTTTTCCATGAACTCTTATCTCCCATAATTAAATTTATACACATTTCATACAATTTCTTTGCTTCAATCATGTATACTACTTGAACTAAGCTTAATCTCACCATCAATTTCATTCAAAGACATCAAACCCTAACTTTTCTCTAATTTGGCCAAAACCCTAGTTTAGATTCCATACATGTTTTCTTTCATTTTCTTATGAAATTTCATCATAATCTAACTTAATTTAAGGTTTGTATAACTAAATGAGCATTAAAGAACTTACATCTTGATGACTTCCTTCCAACTCCCCAAATCTTCAATTTTCTTCTAATCTCTTGTTTCCCCTTGCTTTTAATCTCTCAATCAATGATCTCTTTGATGTTTACTATAAGTTAGATGGAAAACTCATGAAAGATAAGTAAGGGATTGAGCTTGGAGGATAGGTGTCTATGGAGGAGGAAGAAAGAAGAAAGAAATAATGAAAGAGGGAGAGGGGAGGTGGGGCGCATGAATGGGAGAGGAAGGTAGGGTTTTGTCTTCTTTTAAACCTATTTTATTTCTTTTAATTAACAATTGAATTTAATTATCAAAAGCCCATAAGTCATAATTTTAAATTTTGTCTTAATGAAAATGAAAATTTAAGTTTTCACTTCTTAAATTTCCCCTTACACATTTTTACTTGAATTTTCCTCAAAAATTTATTCATAATTCAATTTATTATTTTCATTTACGTAAATTGGCATTTTGGTTAAAAATCAACTCTTAAAGTGAATTGACCAAAATGCCCCTTATTGGGTCATAATCCCTCTTTTATAATATACCTGGTGAGTCCTTATATTTTTAGGTCACTTGAATTTTTATTGTATCTATCTCAATTAATTTTCTATTTATTTTTGGTCCTCAAGGTGTCATTGAATAGTACTAGTCACAGACCAAAAATGGTACTATTTATAACTCGGAGGTTCGGGGTGTTACAGATGGAGTATGATCCTTTAGAGCAAGGGTCTTTCAGACCTGAGGACGAGGAGATAGGTAGTCATACAGCTGCTCCTAGTCAGGAGCAAGATAAGAGAGAGGAGTCATCTCATTATGCCATTGGGAGGGCACAATAGGCATTTCTGGAGCAGATGACTCAGATGCTCTACCAAGTTACTGGAGCCATCCCACAGCCAGAGTTGCAGCCACAGCTAGAGCCTGTACAGAGGTCCCCACTAAAGAAGTTGCAAGAGTATGGGGCAGTCAACTTTAAGGGCAAGAAGGAAGATGACCCAGTTGCTGCTGAGCATTGGCTGGAGAGGATAGAGAGGGTGCTGTAGCAGTTACATTGCACCCCAAAGCAGTAGCTAGAGTGTGCTCTATCACTAGTTCAGGAGGACGCGTATCAGTGGTGGTTGACATTGTCCAGAGTTGTGCAGCCAGCTGTAATTACTTGGGATTTCTTTTTGGCTGAGTTCAAAAAGAAGTACATCAGTCATGTGTACCTGGAGGCCAGGAGGAGAGAATTTTTGGCATTGAGGCAGAGGTAGCTCACAGTCTCAGAGTACGAGCAGGAGTTTGTAAGACTTAGTAGATATGCCTGGGAGATGATGCCCACAGAGGCAAACAGATGTCGGAGGTTTGAGGATGGGTTAAACGATAACATCTGACTATTGGTTACATCACACCAGTATACGGATTTCTCCCAGCTAGTGGCATCAGCCCTTAATGTGGAAAGAGTTAGAAATTATGAGTAGTCCATAAGAGAAAGACAATGTAAGAGGGGTCTTGGATAGGGCCAGTTTAGTACACCAGCTACTAATAGTAAGAAGCCTAAGAGTTCACAGGGCTAGACACAAGGCTAGAGGGGCTAGTCCGGAGTATCTGTAGCTAGTTCCCCGGGCACAGTAATAAGGGGATCAACCCCAGTGCCAGAATGCACCCACTATGGTAGAAGACACAGAGGGGAGTGTCAACTGCTAACTGGGGGATGCTTCAGATGTGGATCTATAGATCATTTCTTATGAGATTGTCCGCAGAGGAGTGCTCCCACTTCTCTACCACTAACTGAGAGATCTGCCCCTGCAGCCCGGAGGGGTAGATGACCTGTGAGGCTAGAAGTGATGAGTACACCACAGAAACCTGCTTCTGAGACTATAGAGTGGGCCAAGGCTAGAGTAGCGCCCCATGTATATGTTATAGCTCGGGATATGCCAGATCCAGTAGATGTTATCAGAGGTACTTTTTCTAATTATAATACCTTTGTATATGTATTGATAGACCTTGATTCTACTTATTCCTATATACGTATTGTACTCCCTGTTGATAGAGAGATATGGATAGATGGATTAGAAGAGGACATATTTGTCACTAACCCTTTAGGCCATAAGGTGATGGTAGATTGTCAGCTGAAAAGCATTACATTAAAGATAGTGGATGGAGATGAGAAGGAGACCGTATATGAGATGAAAGAAGATGGGTACAGAATTGCTTAAAGATAGGCATGTAGAGCCAGATCTAGTAAGACAGACTAAGGAGAAAATGAAGTATTATAACACGAAAAAATGGAGAAGTAAGGAGATAGCAGTTCCTGGACTATTTAGATCGGGTAAATTTTGAGGACGAAATTTTTATTTAAAGGGAAAGAATTGTAACGCCCTCATTTTAGGTAGTTCGTACATTCTACTGTTTTAATGACTAACGTCTGTTCGAACAGCCAGGATGTCTGAAACTACACTTAAACTAGGGTGAGGAGACATAAATTGATTGAATAAAGACCAAGAAAAATTAAGGAAAAATAAAAGAAATGAATTACAAATAAGTTAAAGGAGTTGAGGTCCCAGCGATGGGTAACCCTAACGGGAAGCTATTGTGAAGATAGTTGCCAACCCCAGACTCGTGGGGAACCCTATGAAATAATTATTTGGAATGTAATTGTAGGAATCTATAAGGTTTAGATGACAATAAAATGCTATGAAAAATATGAGAAAATTTAGTCAATCAATACAGACTATTACAACTCTATGAACACAATGAAGGGCATTTTGGTCATTTTACCCTCAGTGTTGAATCTTGACCTAAATGTCAATCATAAAGAGTGAGAATAAAACATTCAAAATAAAATAAAAAATCAAGAATTATGCAATGGAAGAAAGAAAAAGAAAGAAAAGAAAATTTAAAGGTATTTATGATGTAAGCATGACATAGGGATGACTTAATTAAAATTTAAGACCAATTAAATTAAGACATGTATATATATAAGAAAATTTCATTTAAATTCTTCTTAACTCATTTTGGTCTTCATCTTCTTCTTTTGGAGCCTTGGCCAAACCTCCTTGGAAGTCTTCTTCCATGTTCTTTCAAGCTTCCAAGCTTGAATTTCCCTTGCATCTCACCATAAAACCCCTAAGTCCCTGTCACACCTTACCCCTCTGTAAGGCATAACATGATCCCTTACAATACCTAATGAACTACCGAACTTCACCTACGATAACTCATTAAGTACCCTACAAGGGATTTTAAAACCATTTTTTTTACTTTTATAAGTGGTGAGCATTTTCTAATAGGTATTAAAACATTTAGTTAGAGTTTGAAAACTAGTTAAGATTTTTATCCAGTTTTATTTTTCTGCAAATTTTATAAAAAGTTCGACAGAGTGCCGTCTGTATTTTAAGAAAACAGTTCTTCAAATACCTAAAAAAAACACTTCCAATAATTTATCTCAACAACTTCATCAATTCTACAACCAATCCCAACAAATTTCAACATTATTTCTCAATTTCCAAAATTCAACAATCATCAAAATACTATTAATCAATTCTATTCAGATTAAAACAAAATACTTTCATTCATATTTCATTAAAGATAAAACAATTTATATACATTATTACAAAAATTTACATTAAGAGAAATCCAAACCAAAACTTATCACAAGCTTTATACAACTTTATACAACTGCTCATAACCAATTTTACATGTCCATACAATTACATACATCAAAATAGTTTTTACAATCAGGGTATAAAATATATCCGATAGAACTTCAGGGTAGGTCGCTCCACAATCCTCAGCAGCTCACTCTGCTGCTTCTCTAGTCTCTATATCTGTGATAGCAACAACAGCTATCGCTGAGTACTATGACTCAGTGGTCCACAACATGCTAAAATAATCTTTATGCAGAATTTAAAACATACTTCTTCAAAAATTAAACTGAACAAGAAATATAAATTCAAAACATGCTTTGCAAGATTTTAATTCAAACAATTTCATTTCAAAAATCTCAAAATAACTTTCATAAAAACTCACAGTTATATCATGCCATTTGAAACAGATATAATCTCAATAGCTGGAGGCTAAGGAGAAGTCACAACACAAGGCTAGCTAGCTCAAATATATGGGAACCCATTCTTTTTCTTCTTATTATACTGGCACTCTTCTCAACACTTCAGCTAGAAAAGGAATCAAAATTTGAAACTGATTTCCCCCACTAGTCATGCTAATGAGGTGTTCAAATATATGGTCATGACACTGTGGTTTTAAAACTTATCTTAACAATTTACTAAACATTTATTGCCATTTCAAATATACACAAATAAACTTTCAACAATTCAAAGCAAAAGCATAATACATATTTCATGCACTTTGTAAATGAATTTTAAAGCTTGTTGATGTTGTGCACAAACCTTAAGCGAGTCACCTTTTGGCCTTGACTCGATCCCTCGGGTTCTTTCCCGGTATTATTTTCCACTGAAACACACAGTTTCATAGTGTTTCAGTATCACAACTCATTATAAATCCAAAAATAAATTCAAATTCACTTGTACCTAGCTTTAATATGCTAAACTTGACGTTTTTTAAATTTTGTATTTTGAGGTTACTATTCATGACACTATTCAAGTCAATTTATTGACTTTCTAAGGCTTAATAGGTATGAGAATTCCAACTTCATCCACATACCACATTTTGGTTGCCTAATTTTTTGGTTTCGGTTGTTTACTCAAATTCTAATTTTTTTAGGCAAATTTGTAAATTTTTAGTTTTGGGTGTCTTATGTTGCACTGTTCCATTGGTCATTTTACTGTTAAAATTTGGCAAAAATTTCTTCATAGAAATTGTTCCTTATTGTCTTAAATTTATTCTCCTTTCTGAATCACTCCAATTGGAGTTTTGCAGCTCAAGTTATAGCCATTTGAATCATGGCTGCCGAATTGGACTTAACCCAGATTTCTGGGCACTAAACTGGTTCTGGCAATTTTAAGTCGCCAATTTTGGGTAGCCAAATGACTTGGTTAAGGGCATAATTTGTGTTTTTGTTCTTCATGAAAGTTTTAGGTCTATATCTTAGCTTTCTACTGGTGAAATTTCAGGTCATTTAGACCTGCCTATCGCAAGTTATGGCCAAATGAACAAATACTGTTCATTTGGTCATTTTTGTACAGGGCAGAACACTCATACCAGATTTGGCCAATTTGTTCACTAGGTTTTAGTCACTTTTTGGGCATGATTCCTAAATAAAAAATGTGCCATTTTGTGTCTAGTTTTATTCTCAATTGGCCTCACACCAATTGGATTTGTAAATTTTTAGTTTTGGTCCCTGATAGGGACCTTGGTCCTGCTACCTGCAGCATGACCCTAAGCAATCCGAATTTGCATTTGGTTCCAACACTTCTAACATACTCCAATTGGTCACAAATGACCATTACTCAGCTCAAACTAGGTCAAACACACCATTTAACACATTCTCACATTTTTTCCTTCCAAACCCTAGGTGCCAAAACCCTAATTACACAATTGTTTCAATTCATGCAATTTCAATACTCTAAACATACATATAAGTTCACTAACCTTAGAATTCATACTCAATTAGGTCAAAGCACACCAAAGCCTAAGCACTCATAGCTGACCAAATTTCTATGGTTCCTGTAACACCCCTCACTCGTCAACAGAATAGTCGAGCAAGGTGTGCTACACAGCGTGCCGGAACACCTAGTCTGTGATTATCTCTTTTCCTGAGCTCAATTTGATTTCAAGAAGACTTTTATGTAATATTCATATGATGCTGATACTATTTTCATACATTAATAAAATCAATGTTTCAAGATTGGTAATAAAAATTTAGCAAGGTGCCATCTGTATTTCGAACAAACTGTCCTTCTAAACCTGTTGAAAACAGTTCAATATGATAATATCAAAATCTCAAATATTTCACAGTCTCTATTTCTCAATAAAGTCAATAGACTTTTATAGCCATTAAATAGTTTCACAATACAGTCCATAATAATTTAAATATATCCAGAAAATCTCCATATTAATTAATATGTATAAGATATTACAAACTTTAGGGCTTTCATAATATTACAAAATACAAGGCCGAATGTCAAAAATACAATAAAAGTACAAAATATAAGATATCCTAAGTCCTACCATGTGTGCAATGCAATGCAGATGACTCTGGACTCCTGTGTAGATCTGATGTCTCACCCGGTCGTAGGTCTGCTGGGCTCCCCAGCTATATCTCCAATACCTACGTATTACAAAAGCAACGCGCTAAGCAATTTTGCTTAGTGGTGCCAAATATAAAGAAATATACACTAAAATAAAGTAAATAGTGTGTTTACAAATTTTTGGTGGTGCTGTATGTCAGTAGACTGGATTTAGCTATTTGAATTTAATAGTAATTGAATTACTGTCCGTGTAGCCTATATACTGACCAGACTGGATAAACGGATATACTAGCACTGGGTACCTAGTACCTCAGGCCGTCAAACCATCGGTCACAAAGTGTCTCCCGGTGTGCAATTAGTGTGGCTAAGAAGCCATATAGTCAATCTGGCGATAAGCCAAGAATAAATACACAATATGTATAGTCGTAGGCTATTAAAGTCACAGTGCGGCATAATAAGCCGTAGAAACACAGTATGGCATGAAGCCATTTACAGAACAGCTGTCAGAATCCTATTGGCTTGCCAACCTATCCATACCAGTCAACTAGGCAAACTAGGGCACATTATAAATTAATTGTTTAATTCTTCAATTTTTGGAGTTTGCTAACTATTATATAATTCACCAGTAAATGCATATGTTAACCTTTTTTAGGTAATATGGATAAGTTGTTTCTAGCATCAATATTTCACAATTTATCTCAATATGCTGCCAATATAGTGCAATTTACCATTTTTACAAGTTGGCATTCAATGCCAAAATGCTTCAAGCATCATTGTATGTAAAATGTCAAATTCTTAATTTTTGTGTGCTTGATTGGTCTAGCTTAAAGTCCTATTTCTCTTGGTTTTTAGCTTCTAGTCAAACAAGCAAAATTGTAGCTCTATGTCTTATTGCACGCGGGGCAAAATTTCAGGACATTCTGAGTTGTATAGACCAAGATATGGTCAATTTACTAAAGCTAGACAGATTGCACCTTTTGTGCAAAATTTGGTCAATTTTAGGTCACTTTTGGTTCAGCAGTTTTTGTTCCCGAAATTGTGCAAGCCATTTGACTTGGTTTTGGCCATTTCTGGGCTTTGGTTTCTTCATAAGAATTGTAGATCTATGTCTAGACTAACCATGGTAAAAATGATAGGTCAATTGGATATGTTTTGAGTGAGTTATGGTCATCCCAAGAACTACTGTTCATATGGTCAAAAATCTGAGTTGCAAGGTTGCTAATCCGCATTTGGTCATTTTTAAGGTTAGTTTCTAGGCAGAATTTTGGCAACATTTCTACATGAAAGTTGGCCTATTTGGTGTCTAGTTTCACCCCTCATTGGCCTCATACCAATTGGGTTCATATTTTGACACTTATGGCCTAATTTAGGTACTGCCTTCAATACATAACCTGCAGAAAGCACATACAATTCGAATTTGATATTCCTTCTCCTCCTCATTACTTCAATATTCAATCAATAAAACTTCCATATATATATTGTACACAATTCCAGCAACAATTTTGGGTAGAATATTCAAGTGCTCAATGCACACAATTCACCATTAAGTTGAACATTCACTTCCACCAAAATTCAACATATCTCAATGTCAATATTACACATACACTTCAACATAATCATACTTTAATATCACTTACTCTTGCTGCCCACAATTTAACATTAGCATATTTCATTAATAACTACATGTTCACACACAAATTCATGGTTTAATAGGCTGCCAAACATGGCAGTTTGCCCAAAGCATTAAGGTTCCATTACACACCCTTAATTCAAGCACTACATGCACATACTTAGATTTTAATTTACTACTTCCTCCATTTAAGTTATTCAACCTTAGTTTCCATCCATTATAGGTAAGAAAAATTCAACCACAACATATATTCATGGCTGCCAAAAATGGACCATTTAATTTCTCAAGATTTTCTTCATTTCTCTTAACCAAAATACTCACCTCAACCTAAACACAAGGTTTACTAAAGCAAGGGAGAGGTTTTGGACACTTACCACTTTTGAAGCTTATCAAAACTTCACCAACTCTTGTTTTTCTTGTTGCCAATATCTTCCCCAAGGTAAGTAGGCAAGCTTTAATGAAGGAATCAAGAGGAAAGGATGGCTTGATCAATGGTGCATGGTGATAGAGGGAGTTTGGCCATGGTGGACTTCCATGGAGGTTTTGGGAGGATCAATTCGGCTGGTCATTTGGGAGGAAGAAGATGGACTGAATTTTTGTCCAAAATGACTTAATTAAGTGTCCCAAGACTTGAGTTTGTGGAGCACTCACTTTAACTTAATGTTTAATTATTCCAATTTTCCTAATTTGCACATTTATCTCATTTCCTTCACTATTTACATAATGTACCACCATTTAATTTTTCATGACATTTATAAAGTGTAATATCATTTATTTTTAATAGACATTGAGGTCAAAAGCCAACTCTAGGTGTCAAATGACCAAAATACCCCACTTCGGGTTATATTCCCAATTTTTCGGTAATATTGATTTTTGTCTGTTTCTCGATTTTTTTCGTTTTTCTTTATACTAATTTATTAATTTTTCTTTGATATTTCTAGTGTCAATTACATTTCAATAAACCTTTATTGATGCCTCAAAATTAAATTCTGAGGGTTCCCCGCAGTCCTAGGGTTGGCATCGGCCTTCCCAGTGCGGTCACCCATCGCTGCGGTGCCGGCTCGTTTAACTTAGCTTCATTTTCTCTCTTTTATTTTTCTTTGATTTTTCTTGTATTTTCTTTTTATTTATTTCATCATTATATGTCTATTCACTATCACCGAAGTATAGTTCCAGACATCCTAACTTGCCTGGATTGTTATTTGGCCACTGGAGCAATAGAACGTACAGAATACGTATAGTGGGAATGTTACAACTCTTCCCCTCTAAATAAAAATTTCGTCCTCGAAATTTACCTGATCTGAAGAGATGAGGGAACTGTTGCCTCATTGTCTCCTTGCTCTCCCATGTTGCCTCTTCCGTGTTGTGGTGTCTCCATAGGATTTTCACTAGTGGAATTGTCTTCTTTCTGATCTCTTTTACCTCTCGTGCCAAGATTTTAATTGGTTCTTCTTCATATGTCAGGTCAGGTTGTACCACAATTTCTTCTGCTAAGATGACATGTGAAGGATCTGATCTGTATCTTCTGAGCATCGAGACATGGAACACATTATGTATCTTATTCAGCTCAGGTGGTAAGGCTAATTGGTAGGCTATTGGTCCCACAAGTTCAATAACTTCATATGGGCCAATGAACCTAGGGCTTAATTTTCCCTTTTTCCCGAATCTCAACACTTTATTCCATGGTGATACTTTGAGAAATACCTTCTTGCCAACTTCATACTCAATGTCATTTCTGTCGGTCTGAGGCAACTTTCAAATTGGCCTTTATCAGTTTCACCTTTTCCTCTGTCTGTTTTATCAGGTCTGGCCCCACTAGCTTATCTTCACCCAATTCAGTCCAACATACAGGTGTTCTGCATTTTCTCCCATACAGTGCTTCATAGGGTGCCATTTGTATGCTAGCTTGATAGCTATTATTATATGCAAATTCTGCCAGTGGAAGGTATCTGTCCCAAGTTCCCTCAAACTCAATAACAGAACTTCTCAGCATATCCTCGAGGACCTATCACACATATTCAGTTATTACTATCATTACTATCAGTTTATTGTTTGCAATAACTCAATGAGTTTCAAAATTTACCTGGATTATTCTTTCTGACTGTCCATCCGTCTGAGGATGAAAAGCCGTACTAAAATGGAGTTGTGTGCCCAAGGATTCTTGTAATTTCTTCCAAAATCTAGATGTAAACCTCGGGTCTCTATCAGATATAATGGAAAGTGGAATTCCATGTAGTCTAACTATCTCACTGATGTACAATTCTGCTAGCTTTTCCAGTGAGTAGTCAGTTTTGACTGGCAGAAAATATGCTGATTTGGTTAACCTATGCACAATCACCCATACTGCATCATGCTTCTTCTAAGTGAGAGGTACAAAGTCCATAGTGACTCGGTCCCATTTCCATTCAGGTATGTTTATGGGCTGTAACAAACCTGATGGAACTTGATGTTCTGCTTTGACTTGCTGACATGTCAAGCATCTAGTTACATAGTCAACTATGTCCTTCTTCATACCTGGCCACCAGTATCGGAGTTTCAGGTCATGGTACATTTTTGTGCTTCCTGGGTGCATAGCATACACACTGTTATGTGCTTCTTTCAGAATACTGGTTTTCAACTCTTTATCATCTGGTACACATACTCTTTCTTTATAGTACAGGCACCCATTTTCTTTCACTTCATATTCAGTTTCCTTCCCCTCAGTGATTTTGCCCATAACAGCCATTAATTTCTCATCTGTCTTTTGCACATCCTGTATCTGTTGTAACAGATTCGGCTTCACTTGCAACTCAGCCAAAATAACTCCATCATGAGTTAAGGACAGTTGGGCATTCAAAGATCTTAATGCTACAATTGATTTTCTACTTAAAGCATCAGCGACTACATTTGCCTTCCCAGGGTGGTAGTCAATCACACAATCATAATCTTTCAGGAATTCAATCCATCGCCTCTATCTCAAATTAAGTTCCTTCTGGGTTGGCAGATACTTCAGACTCTTATGGTCTGTGTATATGTAGCATTTTTCTCCATGCAAGTAATGCCTCCATATCTTCAATGCGAAGATAATTGCTGCTAACTCTAAATCATGAGTAGGGTAATTCTTTTCATGTGGCCTTAACTGCCTGGAAGCATATGCGACCACTTTCCCTTCTTGTATGGGTATACACCCTAACCCATTGTGTGAGGCATCACTGTAGACTACGAAGTCTTTTCCAGACATTGGCTGTGTTAACACTGGTGCCTCTGTCAATATAGCCTTCAGCCTCTCAAAACTGGCTTGACACTTGTCATTCCAGTCAAATTTCATATTCTTGTGTAGTAATTTGGTCATTGGAGCAGCTATCAGGAAAAATCCCTTTACAAATCTTTTATAATATCTAGCTAACCCCAAGACACTTCTGATCTCAGTTGTATTTCTGGGAGGCTTCCATTCCATCACTGCTTCAATCTTCCTGGGATCCACTCTAATCCCTTTAGCTAATACTACATGTCCAAGGAATGCAATCTCATTCAACCAGAACTCACACTTGGACAATTTAGCATACAATTTCTTCTCTTTTAGAGTCTGCAGAACAATTCTCAAATGCTCATCATGTTCTACTTTATCCTTGGAATACACCAGGATGTCATCAATGAAGACCACTACGAACCGATCTAAGTATGGATGGAAGATACGGTTCATAAGGTCCATGAATGCTGCTGGAGCGTTTGTTAACCCAAATGGCATCACCAGGAATTCATAATGCCCATACCGGGTTCTAAATGCAGTTTTAGGCACATCTGCATCCTTAACCCTTAGCTAATGATACCCTGATCTGAGATCAATCTTAGAAAACACACCGGCTCCCTTCAACTGATCAAACAGATCGTTAATTCTAGGCAACAGATGCTTATTCTACACTGTTACTCTATTTAACTGCCGGTAGTCAACACATAACCTCAGTGTCCCATTTTTCTTCTTTACAAATAGTACCGAAGCTCCCCACGGTGACACACTGGGGCGTATGAACCCCTTGTCTAGTAATTCTTGTAGCTGGATTTTTAACTCTTTCAATTCATCAGGTGCCATCCTGTATGGAGCAATTGAAATTGGAGCTGTACCCGGCATAATCTCAATAGCAAATTCAACTTCCCTTTCTGGTGGCAAACTAGGCAATTCCTCAGGAAATACCTCAGAGAAATCCCTTACTATGGGTATGTCAGACAAGTCAAGTTTACCCTGCCTAGTGTTAACCACGTGTGCCAGATAGGCTTCACACCCTTTTCTCAACCATCTCCTTGCAACTGTAGCTGAGATGACATTGGATAAGAAATCTGTCGTTTCACCCACTACAATTATTTCTTCGTTCTCAGCAGTTTTCAGAGAGATTCTCTTCAATTTACAATGTATTATTGCCTGATGATGGGATAACCAATCCATTCCCAAAATCACATCAAACTCATGGAAAGGCAATTCGATTAAGTCTGCTGAGAACTCTTTCCCTTGAATTTTCAATGGATAGCCCTTATACACTTTGTTTACTACCACACTGTGGCCTAGCGGATTTGTGACCAGGATGTCTTGGTCACTTTCCTCTACTGGTATTCCCTTTTCTACGGGCAGCTTGTTACAAATATATGAATGAGTAGATCTAGGATCCACTAATGCATGCACAGAAGTATTATAAAGGAGGAACGTACCCTTGATGACATCTGGAGCATCCTGTTCTTCCTGTGCCCTTATAGCATAGGCTCTGGCTGGTTTTCTACCTTCTGCTCTCTCCACAAATTCTGATACAGGTTTCTATGAAGTATCGGCTGCCTCAGCCTTACCCGGCCTTCTACCCCTTAGAGCTGGAGGGGCAGGCCTATCAGTTGATACTGGAGTGGATGTAGCAGTTCTGCGAGGACAATCTCGGACTAGGTGGTCTGTAGATCCACACCGTAAACAAGCACCTATCATCCTCCAACATTCACCCTTATGCCATTTTTGGCAATGTGGGCAAGCAATAGATACTGTTAGGGCTGGTCCCTTGTACCCTGTCCCTGGAGAGCTAGCCATTGAAGGGGTGGACTGGCCTCTCCTTGGTGCAAACTGAGATTTGGGCCTCTGTGACTGACCCTGACTTGGTGCTCTACTGAAACTCTGAGTAGGCGAACCTCTAAATTTCCTACTAGGGGCAGAAGATGTATCGGTCTGACCCTAACCTCTTTTCTGCTGTTTGTCCCTTCTGTTCTGCTCATTCATTCTAACTTTTTCAACCTTCAGTGTAGCTTCCGCTAATTTGGCAAACTCTGTAATCCCCAAGGCTGTAATCATTACTTTAATGTTATCATTAAGTCCTTCCTCAAATCTCTTGCATCTCTCTGCCTCATTAAGGACTATTTCCCGCCCATAGTAGCTCAGTTTGACAAATTCTCTTTCATATTCAGCCACTGTCAGCTGTCTCTGGCGTAGGGTAATAAACTCCCTTCTCTTCTCTTCCAGGTATACACTGCCCACATACTTCTTTCTGAACTCAGTGAGAAAGAAATCCCAAGTTATCTGTTCTAGTGGCACCTCACTAGTTACTGTATCCCACCACTGGTATGCATCATCTTGCAGTAGTGATACAGCAGTTTCCAAATTCTGCTCTGGAGTACAATGAAGTTATTTCAAGACTCTTCCAGTTCTGTCCAACCAGTTTTCAACTGTGACAGAATCATCTTTCCTTTTGCTTAGAAAGTCTACTGCTCCAAACTTCCTGAGACTCTCCATATGAGATTTTTGATGTGGAGGTGGTGGTGGTGGCATAACTCCTGCCATCTGTCTAAAGAACTCATCCATTTGCTGAAATGTGGCTAGTGCACCTGGTACTAGTGGAGCAGGTTCCCTCCTGTCTCCTAGTTCAATCATAGATGGAGCATGACTTTCCACTTCCTCATTTACCACTCTCTGCGATGTGGAGTCCATATTCTGATCAAAATAACAAAACAAATCAAAAGATCTGCATTACAGTCATCTTAACACTTACAATGCAATGCATGATATGCAATCTATCTAGATCCAGAAACGCCTAAACCGTGCTCTGATACCACTAAATGTAACACCCCTCACTCGTCTACAGAATGGCCGAGCAAGGCGTGCTACACAGCGTGCCGGAACACCTAGTCTGTGATTATCTCTTTTCCATAGCTCAATTTGATTTCAAGAAGACTTTTATGTAATATTCATATGATGCTGATACTATTTTCATACATTAATAAAATCAATGTTTCAAGATTGGTAATAAAAATTTGGTAAGGTGCCGTCTGTATTTCGGACAAACTATCCTTCTAAACCTATTGAAAATAGTTCAATATGATAATATCAAAATCTCAAATATTTCACAGTCTCTATTTCTCAGTAAAGTCAATAGACTTTTACAGTCATTAAACGGTTCCATAATACAGTCTATAATAATTTAAATATATCCAGAAAATCTCCATGTTATTTAATATGTACAAGATATTACAAACTTTAGGGCTTTCATAATATTACAAAATACAAGGCGAATTTCAAAAATACAATACAAGTACAAAATACAAGATATCCTAAGTCCTACCATGTATGCAATGCAGTGCAAATGACTCTGGACTCCTGTGCAGATCTGATGTCTCACCTGGTCGTAGGTCTGCTAGGCTCCCCAACTGTGTCCCAAATACCTACGCGTTTAAAAAGCAACGCGCTAAGCAATTTTGCTTAGTGGTGCCAAATATAAAGAAATATACACTAAAATAAAGTAAATAGAGTGTTTACGAATTTTTGGTGATGCTGTATGTCACTAGACTGGATTTAGCTATTTGAATTTAATAGTGCTTGAATTACTGCCCGTGTAGCCTATATACTAACCAGACTGGATAAATGGATATACTGGCACTGGGTACCTAGTACCTCGGGCCATCACACCATCGGTCACAAAGTGTCTCCTGGTGTGCAATTAGTGTGGCTAAGAAGCCATATAGTCAATCTGGCGATAAGCCAAGAATAAATACACAATATGTATAACCGTAGGCTATTAAAGTTACAATGCGGCATAATAAGCCGTAGAAACACAGTATGGCATGAAGCCATTTACAGAATAGCTATCAAAATCCTATTGGCATGCCAACCTATCCACACTAGTCAACTAGGCAAACTAGGGCACATTATAAATTAATTATTTAATTCTTCAATTTTTGGAGTTTACTAACTATTATATAATTCACCAGTCAATGCATATGTTGACCTTTTTTAGGTAATATGGATAAGTTGTTTCTGGCATCAATATGTCACAATTTATCTCAATATGCTGCCAATATAGTGCAATTTACCATTTTTACAAGTTGGCATTCATTGCCAAAATGCTTCAAGCATCATTGTATGTAAAATGCCAAATTCTTAATTTCTGTGTGCTAGATTGGTCTAGCTTAAAGTCCTATTTCTCTTGGTTTTTAGCTTTTGGTCAAAGAAGAAAAATTGTAGCCTTATGTCTTATTGCACGGGGGCAAAATTTCAGGTCATTCTGAGTTGTATAGACCAAGATATGGTCAATTTACTAAAGCTGGACAGATTGCACCTTTAGTGCAAAATTTGGTCAATTTTAGGTCACTTTTGGTTCGGCAGTTTTTGTACCCAAAATTGTGCAAGCCATTTGACTTGGTTCTGGCCATTTATGGGCTTTGGTGTCTTCATGAGAATTGTATATCTATGTCTAAACTAACCATGGTAAAAATTTCAGGTCAATTGGACCTGTTTTGAGTGAGTTATGGTCATCCCAAGGACTACTGTTCATATGGTCAAAAATATAGGTTGCAAGGTTGCTAATCAGAATTTGGTTATTTTTAAGGTCAGTTTCTAGGCAGAATTTTGGCAACATTTCTACATGAAAGTTTGCCTATTTGGTGTCTAGTTTCACCCCTCATTGTCCTCATACCAATTGGGTTCATATTTTGGCACTTATGGCCTAATTTAGGTACTGCCTTCAATACACAACCTGCACAAAGCACATAGACTTCCAATTTGATATTCCTTCTCCTTCTCATTACTTCAATATTCAATCAATAATACTTCCATATATATATTGTGCACAATTCCAGCAACAATTTTGGGTAGAATATTCAAGTGCTCAATGCACACAATTCACCATTAAGTTGAAATTCACTTCCACCAAAATTCAACATATCTTAATGTCAATATTACACATACACTTCAACATAATCATACTTTAATATCACTTACTCTTGCTGCCCACAATTTAACATTAGCATATTTCATTAATAACTACATGTTCACACACAAATTCATGGTTTAATAGGCTACCAAACATGGCAGTTTGCCTAAAGCATTAAGGTTCTATTACACACCCTTAATTCAAGCACTACATGCACATATTTAGATTTTAACTTACTACTTCCTCCATTTAAGTTATTCAACCTTAGTTTCCATCCATTATAGGTAAGAAAAATTCAACTACAACATATATTCATGGCTTCCAAAAATGGACCATTTCATTTCTCAAGATTTTCTTCATTTCTCTTAAACAAAATACTCACCTCAACCTAAACACAAGGTTTACTAAAGCAAGGGAGAGGTTTTGGACACTTACCACTTTTGAAGCTTATGAAAACTTCACCAAATCTTGTTTTCCTTGTTGCCAATATCTTCCCCAAGGTAAGTAGGCAAGCTTTAATGAAGGAATCAAGAGGAAAGGATGGCTTGATCAATGGTGCATGGTGATGGAGGGAGTTTGGCCACGGTGGACTTCCATGGAGGTTTTGGGAGGATCAATTCGGCTGGTCATTTGGGAGGGAGAAGATGGAGTGAATTTCTGTCCAAAATGACTTAATTAAGTGTCCCAAGACTTGAGTTAGTGGAGCACTCACTTTAACTTAATGTTTAATTATTCCAATTTTCCTAATTTGCACATTTATCTCATTTCCTTCACTATTTACATAATGTACCACCATTTAATTTTTCATGACATTTATAAAGTGTAATATCATTTATTTTTAATGGACATTGAGGTCAAAAGGTAACTCTAGGTGTCAAATGAGCAAAATACGCCACTTCGTGTTATATTCTCAATTTTTCGGTAACCCTGATTTTTGTCTGTTTCTCGATTTTTTTCCGTTTTTCTTTATACTAATTTATTAATTTTTCTTTGATATTTCTAGTGTCAATTACATTTCAATAAACCTTTATTTATGCCTCAAAATTAAATTCTGAGGGTTCCCCACAGCCCTAGGGTTGGCAACGGCCTTCCCAGTGCAGTCACCCATCGCTGCGGTTCCGGCTCATTTAACTTAGCTTCATTTTCTCTCTTTTATTTTTCTTTGATTTTTCTTGTATTTTCTTTTTATTTATTTCATCATTATATGTCTATTCACTATCACCGAAGTGTAGTTCCAGACATCCTAACTTGCCTGGATAGTTATTTGGCCACTGGAGCAATAGAACGTGCAGAATATGTACAGTGGGAATGTTATAGTTCCTTACCTTGTCCATTTGTTTCAATTTTCAACACTTTCTAGCTTAGTTTAATTGCCTAAGCATGAATATAAAGAGAAAATTGCAAAATTCATCACTAACCTTTTTGTTGGATTTTCCAAGTCTTTATTTCTTCAATTTTTCCTTTTCTTTCTTGCTCCAATCTTATTTTCAAGACTCAAAGACAAGGTTTAACATGAGGAACTAGGAAATTTATGGTGTAATTTATGGTTTTAAAAGCTTAAATATAAGCTTTAATGGTGGAAAAATAAAAAGAAAGGGAGAGGAGAGAGGATGGCCACGGCAAGGAAGAAGAAAGAAAGGAAATTATGTTTTTCTTTTAATTTTTTAACTCCTTTATGCCATAATTATCCCACAAATTAAATTATTTAATATTAAATATTATTGCATCATGCTTATCAACTTTGATGATGTCAAAAATTCTAATTTTCTCTATTTTTCTTTTTCTTTTATTTTTCCTTGTTTCTTTAATTTAATTCTCTATTTCAAAATTTTCATTAATCAAATTTTATTGGACAGTTAGGCCATGAATCACCTCAAGGGGTGAATTGACCAAATTGCCCCTCGCCGATTTGACCCGGTTTGCAAATAATTCAATATTTCTTCCGGATCTCTGACCTAATTATTTGACTGGCTTAACAATTCCTTTTTATGATTTTCTCTTTTCCACTGTGTTCGCAATAGTCCTAAGGATCGTGGCGTCACATTTTACGGTTCGAAATTTGAGTTTAAATCGACTTCGCAATCCTTCCGGAGAAGGTCACCCATCGCTGTGACTCTCGGCTCGTTTACCTTCTTATGTTCTATTTTTCTTATTTATACTTAACCAATTGACAATTACTAATTATTTGTGTTTAGGGCTCATCTAGCTGTCTTAGATGTGATTCTAATCCACTTAATTATCCGGACCGACACCGATCACGGGAATAGTAAAATATACCAGGCTATACAAATAGGGGTGTTATAGTCCCTTCATTAAAAATTAATTCCACACCTTAAAGAAGTGATTGGCTGCCAAGAAAGTGAAGGAAATTGAAGTTTAGCAAGTTAAAGAATTGGTCCATTAAGGTTAGTGCAAGATTTCCTCTTTCTCTCTTCTTTAATTATAATAAGCATGTTAAAAGGAGTAGGAATTGTATGAAAATGAGAAAAATATGATGTGTATTTGAAGGACCAAATTTTGGTAGCCATGAGGATATTTAGGGTTTGGCGATTTTTGATGAAATTAATTTGTTTATTAGTGTTGATTGGTATGAGTTGGTATGTATTTGCATGAAAGATGACTATGGAAGTTAGGGTTTTGACCTAAATTTGGGAATTTTGCATTGTGGCTTGAAATTGATATTGTTGAGGTTTCTTGTTGATTATTTGAAGTGCCATGAATGCAATTAAAGTTTGGGAGTTTGGTGGAATTGCGAAATTGGGAGTATTGTTTTCAAGCAAGAAATTTGAACCTTGAGTCTAGTGTACTTTCATGACCATAAGTTGAGCTATGTTGCTCCAATTGGTGTGAGACCAACTGGAGATGAAACCTAGGACAATTTGATACATTTTTTCATGAAGAGACCCTGCCCAAATATTAAACCTAACATGACCTAATATTGGTTTGAATCCTAGTAACTATATGCTAGACTTGGAAAAATGACCATATGAATAATAAATTTTCAAATAGCCATAACTTACTCTAGGAAGGTCAGAATGACCTGATTCTTGAACCATTGGAAAGGTTAGACATAGAAGCACAGTTTTATGAAGAACATAGAACCCAGTTCTGACCCTAACCTAATCAAATTGCTAGAAAAATTTAGGTCAACAATTCTGACCAAAACCAAAACCGACCTAAAATTCTGGACTTAGACCTACTCGACCAGTTTTGGAAAAAATGCCATAACTTGATCCACAAAACTGAGAATATTGTAAAACCAAAGCCAAAATCTCCATAACACCTATAACTACAATTTTGGTGTTTTGACCAAAACCCAGAACCTAATGGAACTTGGCCAAATTGTCAGAAAAATTCAACCACCCAAATCCTAAAATTGGACCAAATAATCACTTGACCCTAGAACAGTATTTAAACCATATCTCCCACTAGGAAACTCCAAATGGGATGAGCTAAACTGTTCTGGAAACCTAAGAGATATGGTTCCACCTTTGATTAGGAACCTTCTTCAAATTTTGAGTATAAAAACCTTAAAATGGGAACCAAACACACTAACCTGAGGGTTCATGAGTCTAGGTCAGTCAATTAGCTATAACTGACCCTACATAACTTGAAAAATTATGATTCTTGAACCTAAGTGACCCTAAGACATAGGAGAATAACTCATATGAAGAACATTAGGCCTAAAATTGATTGTAGCATGCCCAAATGACTATATAAAATTTAACTTCAGAATCAACTTGGTTCTAAAACCAATAAGGGTTAATGAACCAGTTTTTGTAATTTGACCATAACTTGAGTTCTAAAACTCCAAATGACATGAATCAAAAAGGAAAACTAAGATAAGACATAGAGTAACAACTTCCATGAAGGAAGTGTGGCCAAATAGTGATTACATCTTGGCCAATTTGATAGGTAAATTTAAGGCACCAATTTTGAACCTAAAGAAAGGTTCATGAAATCATTTAATACATAAAATGTAAATTACCTACATAGTTTGCTAAACACATAAGTCATATGAAAATACACTTGGGACCTATGTTCCCATTATAATGACATGAAAATGGTATAAAGCATAGATAGTGCATGAAATGAGATAATAACATGATATGAACCCTTAATAGTACATAGTATAAAATAATAAAACGATAAGTGCTTAATAATACTAATTTGCCCAAAGTATACCTAGACTTATGTATATAACTTGGATCGATTGGTATACCAATTAGGGACTACAGATTATAGTACTGCCCACAGTAATAATAATTGATCGATAATATATGTCTGATATAATTGTTCTACAGGCTTTATGCTTGCCCATTGGCCATTGTGCCTATTATGATTTCTGGCTTCATGCCTGCCCACTGGCCTTGTGCTTGACATGACAGACGTATACATGTTAGACATACGGATGTTTAACTAGTATACTTCCGTGTATCCAATCTTTATAGTTTGTTATAGGTTACTTGAGCACAGAAATGAGTAACAAGCTTTAAAATTAAATAATTATATGAAGAGATCACTGATATGAACTTAATAAGACTGAATATAAGATAAATGACCAGAAAAGATTCTAATAATTATAAGTGCTCCCAAAGTTTATTAAATGTGTAAATGCCCCAAATTTTATGAAATTTACATAGAATAATTATTTTTAATTATTAACTTATTTTTACTTTAATTTATGAACCAATAACCATTATGCTTAGCATGATGATTTTATCACGCATAGGTACAGGAGACCACCATCACCACCAGCAGTAGCAACAGTAGTGCCTACATAGGATTTTGGATCAAATCTACCATTTTATGGTTATCACCTCAGCAGTCTAATTGTGGTAGGGCCCATGTGTATTTAGTTTTGTATTTTGTTCATTGTACATAAGTAAATGATGTAAATTATTTTGAGATTGTAAATAACTTGTAAATTATTGTATATGAGTTTTATATGAATGAAATGAAGTATTTATTTTACTTGAAATGATTGTGAACAATAATGTGATGAGAATTATAATGACATGATATGACATATGGAAAAGTGAAATGAATTATTTTTAACTGGTAAATAATGGAACCTGCCATACGTTAAAATAACAGAGGAGACTCTGTCTGGGTCTCCACAAAAATAAGATGTGATAAAAAAAAATTCAGCATATGGGAAAATACAAATACATGAAATTTAAATTAATATGGTATCAGACAACACAAGATAGGGTGCTCCAGCACCAAATGTGGCACACCTTGCTTGGCTACACTGTAGATAGATAAGCGGTGTCATAAAGCATTACTTTCAGCCGTTCAAAATTTGTTTAACATTTATCATCCCACTTAAATTTAACATTCTTGTGCAATAGTTTAGTCAATAGCGATGCTATGAGAGAGAATCCCTTCACAAATCTCCTGTAATAACCAGCCAACCCCAAGAAACTTCTAATATCTGTCATATTCTTCAGTGATTTTCAATTCACAATAGCTTATATCTTTTTGGGATCCACCCTAATCCCATCAGCTGACACAATATGGCCAAGAAAAGAATCTCATGCAGCCAAAATTCACATTTAGACAACTTAGCATATAGTTGCTTCTCCCTTAAGGTCTGTAGTACAATCTCTAAATCCTTTTCATGCTCTTCTCAGTCTCTAGAATACACTAGTATATTGTCAATAAAGACCACCACAAACCAATCTAAATAAGGATGAAATATATTGTTCATCAGGTCCATAAATACTGTTGGTGCATTGGTTTGCCCAAATGGCATAACCAAAAACTTATAATGGGCATACCGAGTTTTTAATACAGTTTTAGGCACATT
The DNA here is from genome assembly GCF_030052815.1 of Hevea brasiliensis. NCBI lineage: Eukaryota > Viridiplantae > Streptophyta > Magnoliopsida > Malpighiales > Euphorbiaceae > Hevea > Hevea brasiliensis. The sequence goes on along the minus strand of NC_079493.1, from coordinate 79,298,048 downwards.
GGACTCCTTTACCCTCAGTTAATGATATCCCGATCTAAATTCTATCTTGGAGAACACACTTGCTCCCTTTAGCTGATCAAACAAGTCATTAATTCTGGGTAAAGAATATCTATTCTTCACAGTCATCTTATTCAACTGTTTATAATCTACACACAATCTAGGTGTCCCATCCTTCTTCTTTACAAATAATACTGATGCTCCCATGGTGACACACTAGGGCGTATAAACCCTTTATCTAGCAACTCCTGCAACTGGATTTTTCACTCCTTTAATTTTGTGGGTGCCATCGTATAAGGAGTAATGGGGACTGATGCTGCACCAGCATAACCTCTATAGCAACTTTCACTTCCCTCTCTGGTAGCAAACTAGGCAATTCCTCAGAGAAGACATCTGGGAAATCACATACAATAGGTATGTCATGAAGGTCAGGCCTAGCCTTCCTAGTATCAACCACATATGACAAATAGGCTTCACACCCCTTCCTTATCAATCTTCTTGCAGTAGTGGCTAATATGACATTAGATAGATAATCCATCCTTTCCCCCCATGATAGTGATCTCCTCATTATTAGCAGTCTTCAATATAATTCTCTTTAAATGGCAATCCACCATAGCTTGGTGATGTGACAACTAGTCCATCCCTAAAATCACATCAAACTCATGAAAAGGCAGCTCAATAAGGTCTGCCAAAAACTCATACTCCTGAATCCTCAAGGGACAACCCCTATAGACCTTGTTCACCATCACACTATAGCCTAAAGGGTTAGTAACTAGGATGTCCTACTCAATAGTTTTAACCTTTAAACCCCTCTATACTAAAATGAAGTGCATATGTAAGAATGAGTTGAGGCTGGGTCTATCAATGTATGCATTACTGCGTAAAAAAGAGATAATATACCAACTATAACATCAGGTGCATCCTACTCCTCTCTAGCCCAAATGGCATATGCACATACTAGCACTCAAGTACCTGGCCTTTTCACTATCTCAAATGTAGGACTTACCATACCCTCTGTTACCTCAGATCTCCCGAGCTTCCTACCCTCTGTGCAGTAGGAGCCAACCTCTCTATCTGTACTAGTGGAATAGTACTCCTAGGACAATCCCATTGGAAATGGTCTATGGCCCCATGTCTATAGCAAGCTCTAGTTAATCCCCAGCATTCACCTCTATGCCCCCTCCCGCAATGTGTGCATGCTACTGGGCAGGACCTCTCACTACTGGTTCTGGTGTGCTAGCCACTAATAATGCTGGTTAGCCTCTCCTAAATGTGGATATGGACCCCTATCCTAGCTTCTGAGTTGGTGCTTAACTATACTACCCTCTATGCCTTTTACTGGCTGTGAATGTGGTGCTAGACTGGCCAAAGCTTCTCTTCTACTATTCACCCCTCCTACTCTAGTCATTAGCTTGAACTCTCTCCACATTCATAGCTGATGCCACAAGCTGGGTGAAATCAATATGCTGTAATGCCATGATATGAAGTCTAATACTGTCATTGAGGCCTTCCTTAAACCTCCTACATCTCTCTGCCTCGGTGGGAACAATCTCCATGGCGTACTTACATAGCCAGATAAACCTCTGCTCATACTCTGCTACTGTCATATGCCTCTGCCTCAGACCAATAAACTCTCTCCTCCTATCCTCTAAATAAATACAGCTGAAATACTTCTTTCTGAACTCCACTAGAAAGAAGTCCCATGTCACCACATCTGGCTACATTACTCTGATTACTGTGTCCCACCATTTCTAAGCATCCTCCTCCAGTAGTGAGACTGCACACTCTAAACTCTGGTCAGGTGTGTAATGCAGTTGTTGGAGAACTCTCTCAGTCCTCTGTAGCAAATATTCTACAACAGTTGGGTCATCTTTCCTCTTTCCTCTAGAATCCATAGCCCTATACTTTTGGAGCTTTTCCAATGGTGATTTCTGTGCCAGTTGCATTTGAGTTCCTGTCACTTGTCTAAGTAGATCAGCCATCTGTTGAAAGAACTGTTGCTGAGGTTCTGTAGGTTGTTCAGCAGCTATCTATGCTGCAGAATCTCTCACCCCTCTTACACTACTACTCTCTGGGGCAGGACTCCCTGCTTCCTCTTCAATAGCCCAAGGAGTATCGGATTCCATTCTATCCGCCTAACATAGACAGGAGAGTAGATCTATATTACTGCCACCTTGACTCTTAATAAATGTAATGCATGACATGCACTCTATGTTTTTTTACCTATCTAGGTCTTGGAATGCCTAAACCTTATTCTAATACCACTAAATGTAATACCCCCTTATCCAATCAACAGTGTAGCCGAGCCAAGGAATGCCACATCCTGCGCCAAAGCACATAATCTTATTTTTCTCAAATTATAATCAGTTTAATTTCATCATAATTTAATTAAGGAAATTTTAAATGGAAACTGCAAGAGTTTTCCCTGTATTTTTAACATTTGACCTGTTACAGATTTGACCTATTACAATATTCATATTATAAAGTCTCAATATATCACATAATCAAATCACAACTCATATTTTCATTTCTAACCACATCCATTTCTGCACATAAGTTTTCCCTTCATTACATTCATTTACAAGATGGGTACAACCATCATACATCTCACAAATTTAATTACAAACTATATGTTTAATTACAATGCATATTATAATGTACTACTGTGGCAAAAAATGATGTGCTGAGGTGACAAAAACTACTACTGTAGATCCAACCATAATCCTTGTCCGACATCTATTAGGTCATATCGCTTGGACCTACGTGAGGAGAAACTGTCGCGCTAAGCATTTTTGCTTAGTTGTGCACTAGAATAGTGAAAATACCATATACCAAACAAAAATAATTTCATGCTTGTATGAAATAAGAAAATGCTCATTTAAATATTCATAAATCATATTAAGAAGAATGTAGAGTCTATAACATTAAATGTTTATAGTCATTTTACAATATTTTATCAAATTTTATTTAGAATTCTTGTCTTTATGATTACAACGGGAAGCTTTACTCCAACACTCACAGTAACCCATGACAAACAGCATATAGATTGGATAGTAGGACTTATGACACTGACCACTCGGTAGCTCTAGTCGGTTTAGCATAGGCTTTCATTCTTAGTATGGACCACTTGGTGGCTCTGACTAATATAACACTAATTTTTATTTTCGGTACTAACTACTAAGTGGCTCTAACCGTTAACATGCCCACTTAGCCAATCCTATACCCATTGTCTAGGCTCACTTGGCTCATCTTTCATAATTTTCAGATTGGTATCTCAAATTCCTTAATAGATTTGGCCAAGGTGTAACAACCCTCACCCGTCTACAGTGTAGCCGAGCAAGGCATATCACACAGAGTGCCGGAACACCTTATCTTTTTTTATTACAATTTCTAGTTCTTATATTATTGATTAAAAATCTTTTAAGTGAAATTTATAACATTTATATCATTCGTTGAAATTTTGATTAATTCGGGATTTTCGCAAATTTTACACAAAATCTGGTAGAGTACCGATTATAAATTGGAAACAGGTCTTCTGAACCTGTTACAAACACTTCAAATATAATCATATCATCAATTCCAGTCAACCCCCAACACAATTTCATAATTTCTCAATAATCTCAATATTTCAAAAATCAATTTATTCCATATCATACTCAAGCTCAATTCATAAAGAAATACTCAGATTTTATTAATTAAAAAAATTTACAGATAACTACATCAACATATAATTACATGAGTTTATAATTTACAAAACAAAATTTATGTCTATTACAAAATGCAAAATACAAAATACAAAAGAAGCCTAAGGATCTTACCAAAGATGCACTGTAATGAAGGTGACTCTGGACTCACTGTAGATCTAAATGATCACCTAGTTTGAGGTCTACTAGGCTCTCTATCTGTGTCTCCAGTACCTACAAGTGGCAAACAGCGACGCACTAAGCAATACAGCTTAGTGGTGCTAATATAAAATAAAAATAAACTAAAATAAATAAATATGCATGTATTTTGTTGATCTTTTATGTAACTTAAAATTTTGGTAATTATTAATGAAATTATCAATTTGGTACTTTTTAATTTAGTTGTCCAAGTAACCTATGCAAATTGACTGGACTGGATAAGCGAGTAAACTGGCATTGGGTACCAAGTACCTCGGGTCGTCACACTGTAACACCCCTACATGCATAGTCCTGTGCAAAAGATTGTTCCAGTGACTGGTGTTGATTCGAACAATTCAGGGGATTAGAACTATATTAAAGTCACCTAGAAAAGCCCTAAATGAAAATTAAAAGTGATTACCAGAAGATAAAATATAAATAAGAAAAATAGAACATAAAAGGTTAAATGAGCCGGGAGCCACAGCGATGGGTGACCGCACCAGAAGTGATTGCAAGATCAGTCAAAACCCTAATTTCGTACGGGGCATTATGACACCATAGTCCTAGGAAAAATTGCAAAGCTAGGGGAAATATGAAAATAAAAAAAAAGGTAGAGAATTAGATCAAATAATTAGGTCAGGATTCCGGAAGAAATACTGAATTATGGGCAAACCAGATCAGACCGGCGAGAGGCAAATTGATCAATTCACCCCTAGAGGTGACTCATGGTCTAACTGTCCAATAAAATGTGAGAAATTAAAATTGTGAAATATATAATTAAATTGAGGAAGTGGGAAAAAAGAAAGGAAAAGAAAAGAAAAGAAAATAAAGAATAATGACTTCATCATAGATGACATCACCTATATGACCTCATAAATAATTTCCAATTAATTATATTTTTTGACCAAGTCAAAAATTAGATAAATACACAACAAAAATAACAAATTAAAAGAAAAATCATTTGGTCTTCTTCTTCCTATCAATGCCGCCACCCTCTCTTTCTTGTCCCTCTCTCAAATTTCCACCATGAAAGCTTACACTTAAGCCTTCTAAACCCCAATTTTCACCCTAAATTCTTTACTTTCCTTGAAGAAAAATTATAATGAAACCTTGTAAAGAAGATTGAAGGAGAAAGAAAGAAGAAAAAGTTGAAAAAATTAAAGATTGAAAAGCTATACAAAGGTTAGTAATTTTCCTTTAAATTCTTTCTATCTTTATGATTTAGATACTTGAATCAAGTAGGAAATAGATGAATTTATGCTAAGAATCATGACAATCATGCACATGAGGGACCCCTTGAATTTTGGCCATGTTTGGGAGAAGGGAAATTTGAGTGATTTTGATGAAGTTAATTACTTAAACATGCTTGAATGAGTGTAGAAATGTGAAGTATGCAATTTAATTGTATGAATTGGAGTTATTGATAAATTAGGGTTCTTGACCCTTAGGGTTTAGAGGGAAAATTTAAGAATTTGTTAAATTGATATACTTTGACCTAAGTGAGGTTTAAAATGGTTAATTGGTGTAATTTAGAATGTGTTTGAATGGTGAGAAGTTTAGTCAAATTAGGATTGGTGAGGGGTCACTACTGGATAGCCTGACCTAGGTCCCTTTCAGGGACCAAAACTGTAATTCTACCACTCTAATTGGTGTGAGGCCAATTGGATATGAAAGTAGACACATAATGCCACAATTTTTGTGCATAAACCCTACCCTGAAAGTGACTCTAAGTTAGTGAACAATTAGGTCAAACCCAAAATTGACACACTACCACTGTACAAAAATGACCAAATAAACAGTGTTTATTCATTTAGCCATAACTTAGTGCATGAAGGTTCAAATGACCTGAATTTTATACCGATAGAAATTTGAGACATAGCACTACAACTTTTATGAAGAATACAGACCCAAATTCTGACCATAACCCATCCGAAAAGTGAGCTATAATTGGCACACCAAAACTGCCAGAACTAGAATTGTGCCCAGAATTCTAGGTTTGGACCAATCCCGCCAGCCTTAGAAAAATAAGCATAACTTAAGCTATAAAACTCCAAATGGAATGATTCAAAAAGAGAATTAAGGCTAAGACAATAAGAAACAACTTTGATGTAGGACACTTTGCCAAATTTTCACACTAACCAGACCAATGGAATAGTAGAACATAGTGACCCAAAATTGAATTTTTGGATTTGCACCTAGGGAAATTAGAAATTGAATTGGCAATCAATGCCAATAAAATTGACACCCAAAATGTGGTATATGAGTGTAATTAGAATTAATAAACCTATTTAGTTGGAAAAAGTCAACATTTTGACTTGAATAGTCACTCAAAATGCAAAATTTAAAAGATACCATTTTAAGCAAATTTAAGGCTACAATTAAGTAGGCATGAAATAAATTAATGAATTAATTATGATATATGGTATTGAAACACTATAAATTATGTGTTTCAGTTGAAAAAGAGACTGGAAAGGGATCTTCGAAGGAGAAACGAAAATTTGAGTAAACTAGTCGACAAAGAGGTTTGTGCACAACTAGTTTTTAATTGATTTTGTTTTGAATATTTCATATGATTAAATGACGTTATTTTCCTTATGTATTATGTTTATCAGGTATTGGATTTATTTCAATGATTATTGAAATTGTTATAGTATGCATGAATTTCTCTTTGTGAAATGGTATTTCAACAATTATTGAGCATTATTGTGGATTGAATAAATTAGTTTTGGAAAAATTGTGATAAAATATATTTTGAATTATGATGAGCATAAAAATTATTGGATATTGGAATTGACATTGAATTGAATTGAATTGTATTGTGATTTATGCTCACAAAAAGGACAAAGAGATTCATGATATTGTTTTATATCTCACTATAGATGCTTGACTAGGTTATTACCCATGTCTCTCATTCGTTGAGAAGACAATAGAGTTAGCTTTGTTTTGATTACCATGGTACGTGCACATGCTTAGATTCTCCTCTTATTAGAGGTTAGATCTAAGTTTTCATTGGCGCTTTCGGAAGTTGCATTATTGTGGTGTGTAATGTGCACGATGATTCGATCTCCTCGACCATAGGGAGTTAGAATCCTGATTCGATCTCCCCGACCATAAGGAGTTAGAATCGACCTGAAGATGGCCCTTACGGATTAGTCTTGCATAGTTAGTGAGATAAAGAATGATTTTTGAATAGTAAAGAATTTTGATTACAAATGGGATTTATGCATAATTTATTTTATTGAAATTAATCTTTATTTCCATAAATTGCTAGAATTACTTTAAATGTCCAGTTGTGATTTGATAAATTGAATTTCTTGATCAAAGTCATTTTAACAAATGATTTATATTATTGGCAATAAATATTTTGATTTTTTTGAACTTGATGAATATCCAGATTTCCAAATTTTGTGCTGTAATTTTGCCAAGGTGTATGGTACTATGTTTTAAATTATAGTTGCACACCACTAAGTTCACCACCCAGTGATAGCTTTGTATGCTGCCGCAGCTGAAAGGAACATAAAGCAGCTGAGTAAGGTTCCTTGAAAATACATTGGGACTAGCTCCGGGTATATCATAGGTATACCCTTGTACATTAAATTTTGATGTATTCATGTAATAATATGTATGAAATTTTCTTTGAGCAGTTGCACAAGAACTTTTGTAATCATTTTTTGGTATGTAATGAAATAAAAATTATTGCAAAATTAATTTGATATTTTATTTTTTGTATATTTTTGCAATATTAATTTTATTACCCTAATGAGTATGATATTCAAATTTCTTCTTGCGTTTTGAAATTCATGTATGGTTTTCCTTATGAAAAGTATGGCTTAAAAATTGAATTGAGTTGATTATGTTAAATTGGGAGATAAAAAAGATTTGTGTTGGAGTTGTGGTTGAGTAAAAATATTGGTAGTGTTTTTTTTTTTTTAGGTTTTGAAGAACTGTTTTCTCAAAATACAGTCGGCAGTCTGTCGAAATTTTCAAAAAAATTTCGTAACACCAGATTTTAATCGAGGATTTGATCCATGACCAACATTCAATTAAAGGCTTTTTAATAAATATTCAATGTTTCCACCACTATAAAAATGATGAAAAATTATTTTAAAATCCCTTTTAGTAAATTTAATAGGTTACCGATAGGCGAAGTACGGTAATTCACTAGGTGTACTATAGGATCATGTTATATCTTACGAGGAGTAGAGTGTGACACACACCATCAGTCATAAAGTGTCTCTAGGTGTGCAACAGAACAGCTAATAAGCTGTAATAATCATCGGGCACAAGGCCCATTAAATCAAGAGTATCAAAATGGCCAAAAGCCATAATATCACAGAATGGCCACAAGAGCCATAAATCACAGAATGGCATAATGCCATGTGCAATACTGCTATCAGAACCCTATTGGTATGCCAACCTATCCAAACCAATCATACTAGGCATACTAGGGCATATTTCAAAGTTAAATGTGTAATTCATTGCATTTGATATTTAGGAGTTACTATTCACCTTGCTAGTTAACCAAAATGTTGACTTTTTTATAATCAATAGGTATGTTATTTCTAATGACACCAACATACCACATTTTGAATTCTACAATTGTTGCCATTTGTTACAAATTTCACTTCAAAGCTCATGAAAGGTTATTTCAAATTTTTAAATTTCATGGCTTATGTTTTCTATTTTATTGGACATTTCTACAGTAGGAATTTGACTACACTCTCTTCATCAAAGTTGTTCCTTATTGTGTCTTCTTTAATTTCCTTTTTGAATCACTCCATTTGGAGTCTTTTAGCTCAAGTTATGCCATTTTTCCCATGGCTGGCCAGATTGACCATTACCCAGAATTTCTGGGCAGAAATTGGTTTTGGTAGTTTTGGTATCCTGAATTTGGTGGACAATTTCATTAGGTTATGGTCAGAATTTGGGTTTATGTTCTTCATAAAAGTTGTTCTAAATTGTCTAAGCTTTCCATTGACATGAAAATCAGGTCAATTGGACATTTCTACTCTGAGTTATGACTATTTGAACAAACACTATTCATTTGGTCATTTTCCAGGGCCAGCATGTTGTTCACCCAGATTGAGGCAGTTTTTAGGTCAACTTAAGTTAGTTTTCTGGGAAGGATTTCTTCATAAAAAATGCGGCATTATGTGTCAAATTATACTTCCAATTGTCCTTGCACCAATTAGAGCTACACAAGTCCAGATATTACAACCCAACCACACTGGACTCAAGTCCATAAATTCTGGCACCATAGGGCAGCATACTAAATCAATTTGCAATGCCACAATCAATTTTATTTTGAGGTCATACCATATCAAATGGCCACTAATTGACCATTAGAACTCCAATTAAGCATCAAAACACAACAACCCCCAATTTATCACAAACCCTAATTGATCAAAGTCTCAATCTCATGCAAACTCATAAAATTTCAACTTCAATTCATATAATCACATCAATTGACATTAATATACAAGCTTAATTGCAACTAAACCATCAAAACCCTCACCCTCTCTTGGCTTCTGAAATTTGAAGTGGCCTTAACATGCATATTTTTCTTCTTTTTCCCCAACTCCTAGTTGAATTTAGTATCCCAACATGAACACAAGAAGAGAGAGAGAGAGAGAGAGAGAGAGAGAGAGAGATGGTACTAACCTTACTTGAAGTTTTCCCAAGCTTGCAAATCTCTTTAATTTCCAATTCTTTTTGCTACCTCTAGCTTGCCCAAAGTAAAAGGTTAAATTTTAATGAAGAGAGGAAGGACTTTTATGGTGGGAAATCAAAGGATTAGGAAAAGAGATCAAAGAAATTTTCTATGGGAGGTGAGAGAGAATTTTCAGCCATGGAAGCAAATGGAAGAAGATGAAATGGTTTTTGGTCTCATTTATCTCTTTTAATGAGTTTGCTTAATTGTGACACCCCTTACCCGTCTATAGTGTAGCCGAGCAAGATATGCCATGCAGTGTACTGGAACACGATATTTTATCTCAATCATTTTTATCCTTCCTTAATTTATTTCTTCATAGATATGAAGTGCAATTTGTGAAATTTAACTCATTTAAGTCATTTATTGAAATTATAAATTCATTTGAGGTTCTAAAAATTTTATATAAAATTCGGCAGAGTACCGGCTAAAAATGAATAAAACAGTTCTTCGGAACTTGTGAAAAATACTTCCAATACATTTTCAATTATTCTCAAACTTTATTTGTACCAACATAATCTCAATATTCTCAATCATTTCTCACAACTTCTTCTATTTGACATTCATTCATTTCTCATGATAATCATGTTCAAATCATCAATAAATACTAAATTTTCATTTATAAACACAAATTATAAATATTTGCATTAATACTAAAATATATTACATGAGTTTCAATTTATACATGAGAAAATAAAAGTTTAATTACAAAATACAAACAGTACAAAATACCAAAATGGGACCTTGTGTCCTACCAATGCACCGTAGTCTGTGAGGTGACACGGATACTATACAGAACTGTGAATGGCCTCACCCAGTCTGTGGTCTACTGGGCTCTTTGTCCAAATCTTCAGTACCTACGAGTTGCAAAAGCGATACGCTAAGCATAAAGCTTAGTGGTGCCAGTAATAAAAGAAAATATAGTATGCAAATAAAAGTAAAAATTTCCTAGTTATTGTGTTTATAAGAGTTGAATAATTACTAACTTATTGTTTAGTCAAAGGCAAATTACATTTTATGATATTAACTCCTTCTAGCATTTTATTAATCATTTTCTTGATGATTTTGAGCTTATTTATTTTATTGTAATCATTCTTGTTCTTTATCTTGATATTTAATTTCCTTATTTTCTTTAATAATCAATTCAATTTCAATCCATTTTGAAGAGTTTATATCTGATATAGCTTCTTCATAAGTAAGTGGATCATCTCCATGATCTAATTCTTCATGAGTAGACAACTCTTGTTCTTCTTCATAAAGGAAACCATATCTTACTGGTGGGTGAGATACCCTGGTTGTTCTACGAGGAACAGCTGTAGATGTTTCATCAATGGGTGTAGGTTGACTAGATGGATCTATATCCATCTGATCTGTTGGTTGGTCAGCATTATCCAATTCTAACTCTATTTGCCTTCCTTTGCCTCCTTCTTGAACAAACTATTGTTCAAGAAATGTGGCATCTCTACTTATCACAACCTTTTGTGAAGTAGGCAAATAAAAATAATATCCAAAACTATCTTTTGGATATCCAACAAATCGACCATTTTCTAGTCTGGTCTCCAATTTATCAGTGTTCAGCTTTTTGATATAAGCTAGACAACCCCAAATCTTAACATGCTTAAGACTTGGCTTTCTTCCATGCCATATCTCATAAGGTGTGGAAGAAACTGATTTTGATGGAATCCTATTCAGAATATACAAAGCTGATTCTAATGCCAATCCCAAAAAGGACATTGGCATATCAGTATAGCTCATCATACTACGTACCATATCCAATAAGGTACAATTTCTCCTTTTAGATACACCATTTAGTTGTGGCGTTCCTGTAGGAGTCAGCTGGGAAACAATGCTGTGCTCTCTCAAGTATTCATCAAATTCAATATTCAAATATTCACCTCCACGATCTGATCGAAGAGCTTTAATACTCTTTCCTGTTTGATTTTCTACTTCAGATTTAAATTCTTTGAACTTTTCAAAGGATTCATGTTTGTATTTCATCAAATACAAATACCCAAACCTTGATTTATCATCAGTAAAGGTAATAAAATAATGAAAGCCCCCTCTAGCCATTTCTTTAAATGGACCACATACATCACTATGTATTAGCTCCAAAATATTTTCAGCTCTTAGCCCTTATCCAACAAAGGTTGATCTAGTCATTTTGCCCTGAAGGCAAGATTCACAAGTTGGAGTAGGCTCAGAGCTCAATGAGGATAGAATCCCCATTTTCTCCAGTTTTGCAATCCTATCTTCTGCAACATGACATAACCTTAAGTGCCAAATATATTTTGAACTTGAGTTGATTTTCACTATGGCATTGCATTCATTTAGATCACTTGCATTCATTTTGTGTTTGTCATTATTATCCATATAATAAAGACCATCATTCATATAACCCAAATCAACATATTTATTTCCAAAATAAATATTGCAAACATCATCTGTGAACTGAAATTCATAGCCATTTCTAGTCAAACTAGATATAGAAAAGATGTTCTTAAAAGCATCTGGTACATATAAAATTTTATCCAAACACAAAACATGTCCAAACATGTAAAAAGATTTAGATCCTATGGCTAAAGCTTCAACAGTTGAGCCATTGCCAATCCAGACTCTAACATCTTGAGAACACAAGCTGCTACTATTTGCTAGTTCCTGCATATCATTAGAAATGTGAGAACTGGCACCAGTATCTAAAACCCAAGCTGTAGATGAACTATAAGTATCATCACAATCTAAATAACAAGATATGGACATACCTTCCAAAGGTCTATCCTTCTTGTCCTTCAAAAAAGCAATATACTCTGGGCAGTTCCTTTTCTAGTGCCCATCCTTTTGGCAGTGGAAACACTTTCCTTTTCCTCCATCAGCTTTAGTCTTCCCTTTCTGTTTAGCTATTTTCTTAGAAGGACCAGGAATTTGAGGTTTCTTTTTCTTATTGCCCTTCTTCTTGTTAAACTTTCCAGTAGAAGAAGATGCAATCAAAGCTACCTCTTTTCCTTTATTACTCGGCATATTCTTTTGGGCAATAACTAGCATGTTGAGTAAACCAGCTAAGGTGCATTCCTGTTGAGTCATATGGAAATTTATCACAAAATTCCCAAAAGACTCAGGAAAGGACTGAAGGATCAAATCCATCTATAGTTGGAAATCTACGTTGAAGTCAAGATGTTCCAACTGCTCAATCAGCCGAATCATCTTGTGGACATGATCCCCAACATTCTGTCCCTCAGACATCCTCATGCGGAACAGCTGCCTAGATATCTCATACCTAGCATTCCTACTGTGCTCACCATACAACTCTTGTAGGTGAAGGAGGATCTTACTCACACTCTGCATGTTCTCATGCTGCTTCTATAACTCATTACTCATGGAAGCAAGCATGTAACACTTAGCTCTCATACCACGCTCTTTCCACTTGTCCAAAGTTTCATGTTCCTCTTGTGTGGCCTCTGGAGGTAAGGGACCAGGAACATTTGAATCTAGAACATATCCTATATGTTCAAGGTTCAACACAAGTTTCAAATTTCTTAGCCAATCAGAGAGATAAGGTCTTGTCAACCTATTGCAATCAAGTATGCTTGCAAGGATATTGGATGGTGGTGGTTGTTCTGTGCTCATTATTATCAGAAAATTAACTGCAGAAAATAACCAGATTAATTAGTAAATGTATCAAGTAATTAACCAAAATGATTATGGTCTTTTAATCAAATTGGTCCTCCCACTAACTTAGCGAATCCTACACTTCCAAAGTAGAAAACGGAAATCCTAGTTGGATGGATTTCTAGTGGGTGATTGAATTCTTATAATTCTATTGATCATCCTTAGGTACATCCATTATTGGAATTACAATAAACTATAAGTGAGCAACTCCTTGACCATCACATCTCATATGAGGTTCAATCCTTTACCTAGCCCCTAATGCTCAAAATCCCAGATACATCCATTATTGACTTATCTTGCATTAGTTAAGTTGATCCCATTGAGCCAGTAATTATGCAAATAATTTTAATGTCCTCAGGTACATCCAATATTGGCCACCAAACCATTTACATATTTACAACATCTCATGCTTAACAATTATTCTTAAGAAAATCTCTTAAATTAATTGAATCTTATGCAACTATTTAAAATTTCTTAAAATAATTGTCCCAATGGAGGGCCTATGTTATAATTACTTTAATTATAGCATTTCCAACTTAATCATTTGTTTGGAAGATTTTATGGTCATCCTAATTACTATTTTGGTCTCACTTTGCACATTATCCATTTAGCATGCATATATCATATAATTGGATACATTCCCATACATCTCATGCATTCATGGATAAGCAGTAAATATGGTATGATCATGGACTTTCTAAGGGATTCAATTCTGAGCTACCAAGAATTGAATCAGGCCATTCCTAGGTGCATTTCATTCAATCATTTTACAAGAGTTACTGAAGGAGTACATAATCAACACTTGATCTTGAATTCCTCTCACTGGTCCCACCAATACTTTTGACCTCCTTGAACTTCTTGCAATCCAATTACATAGTAATCCTTGGCATACCAAGGAGAATTTACAAGAACTTAAATAAATGAAATTACAACCCAAAAATTATTACAAACTTAATAATACATGCCCAAAATAAATTAAAATAAATTAATTAATTTACAATCCTAAAGAAACATAAAAGAAATAAATCCAATCACATTGGTCTTTTATAGTCCATGATCATCCATCATGCATATCACTATTTAACAATTAAATAAAATATAAATACTTAAAATAAATTGAATATCTCATATTCAACTTAAAAAATCCAGATTTGAATATGATTCAAATAAATTTAAAAATCCAGATTTGAATATGATTCAAATAAATTTAAAAATCCAGATTTGAATATGATTCAAACAAATTTAAAAATTCAGATTTGAATCACATTCAAATGACCTTAAAAATTCAGATTTGAATCACATTCAAACAATTTTTAAAAAATCAGATTTGAATCACATTCAAACAATTGTTAAAAATTCAGATCTAAATATTATTCAAATAACTTTAAAAATTCAGATTTGAATCACATTCAAACAACTTTTAAAATTCAAATTTGAATCACATTCAAACAATTTTTTAAATTTTGATTTGAATCATAATTTAATTGTGTAATTAAAATTCTAATTAAACAATTTAATTAGACATAGGATGAGCTTTTAAATCATACAACAATTGTAAATTAAAAAGCAAACCTTACCCCAGCTTGAAGAACCTTTGTTGCCGCCACCTATGGTGGCTTCACCATGTGTGTCGCCACACATCCATTGCAACCAGCAATGGATCAATCATCTCATGATCAAATCACACAATTAAATCATATAATCAACAATCTAAATGGAAAATATAGTGGCTCTGATACCAATTGAAGGAACAGAAGCGTGAAAAACACAAGTTTATACCATTGAATTCAAAAATTCTCACCTAGGGTCACATGCATCATGCAAGATTTATTTTTAACTATTTAATTTCAATGATAAACAACATATTAAAACTCTTTTAATATGTTTTTGGATCTGTATTTTTCATGCTTCCGTTCCTTCAAACCTATCCAAACCAATCACATTAGGCCTACTAGGGCATATTACAAAGTTATTTCTTGAATATTTGTACTTAACATGTAAGGTTACTATTCATTTGGTCATTTAAGTCAAAATATTGACTTTCTCATATATAATAGTTACTTGAGTTTTAATCACATAGATTTACCACATTTGGTTCCCAAAAGTGTTGGCATTAGTTGCCAATCCATACTTCTAACCATTGGAGAATAATTCAAAATTTCAGTTTTTGGGTGCTAGAGTTCACTATTCCATTAGGCCAATCTACAGTGATAATTTAGCCAAATGTTCCTCACCAAAGTTGTTCCTTATTGTGTTTAGTTACATTTTTTTTTGAATCACTCCATTTGGAATTTTGTAGCTCAAGTTATGGCCTAAACACCATAACTGGCCAGATTGTAATTTTTCCAGAATTTCTGGGCAGAATCAATTCTGCAAATTTTGTATACCGATTGCAGGTCAGTTTTTGGATATGTTATGATCAATATTTAGGTTTGTTTTTCTCCATTAAAGTTGTAGGTCTATGTCTCAGCTTTCTACTGGTAAAAATTTAGGTCAATTGGACCTTTCTACACTGAGTTATGAGCAAATGAATGAATACTATTTATTTGGTTATTTTCCAGGGACTACATATTGGTCACCCAGATTAGGTCAATTTTTAGGGCAACTTAGGTTGATTTTCTGGGCCAGGTTTCTTCATCAAAGTTATGTCATTTTATGTCTAGTTTCATTTCCAATTGGCTTTGAACCAATTGGAGTAACATAGCTCATGTTATAACCCTAGGAATACACTAGACTCAAGTCCAGTATTCTGGCATAATGGGGGCAGCATACCACTTTCAATTTCAAGGCCACAATTACTTCTAATTTAGGGTCAAACTTCATCAAATGGTCACTAATTGACCATTGCAACCTCTTTTCATCTATACATAATGAAAAATCCTAATTTGGTGCCCAAACTCTAACTCCAACAATTTTAATTTATGCAACACACTTCATTCAACTTCTAATACACTTAGTATCCTTAATCATCATCACTAAACAAAGTAAAGTCAATCAAAATAATCAAGATCTTATGGTCACCAAGGCTGCTGAAAATTTTAGTCCCCACATACTCCAAATTTTCTTTTAATTTCATAAAATTTATACTTAATTTAGTATGCTTCAACTAGTTAAGAAAGAAAGGAAGAAGTTTTATTGCACTAACCTTTGTGTACAAAATTTTCCCTTAACTAACATCAATTTTTCCTTCACTTTCTTGGCTTTTCTTGGCAGCCAAACACTTGCTCAAGATGTAATATCAAGTTTTTATGAATGAAGTTAGGGATTTTATGGTGTATTTACAAGGAAATCTAGTGAGAAGTATGAGCATTAATGGAGGTGAAAGGAGAAATAAGTTTCGGCACTTTGAAGAAAGAAGATGAAACTGATTTGTTTCTCTTTAATTTCTGCTCATTTTATGCTTTTTAAGTGGTTTATGGATATGTGTCATAATGTGATTGGGTGGGAGTGCTTTAATAACATCATGTGATGTCATAATTCCCAATTTTTTTTTCATTTTTCTGTTCTTTTCTTTACTACTCATTTTCAATTCAATTTTTAGCAATATTTATTCACATTTTATGTCGTAATAATTATTTACTTAACTAGACAAGTTGGTCAAAAATCGTCTTTTGAAGACGAAATGACCAAAATGCCCTCCGTTTGGCTTATTGAGCTAAAATCGTCTGTACCAATCGAAAAATTTTTCTAAGCCTTTTCTTGGCATTCTAATGCCATAGAAACCTCAATAACTCTTCTCTGGAGTCTCAAAAATTATTTTATGAATTTTCTCTCGGGTTCAGGGCTTCTAGTTCCGAAGACCGCAACTTCTCACTGGGTTACCCATCGCTAGGGCACCGACTCATTTTACTTGGTTGTATTTTATTTCTAAAATTTTTTCTTAATTTTTCTTATTAATATTTGAGTTAATTATGACTCCTCACTCTAGTCTAAATATTTTTCCAGACGTTCTAGTTGTCCGGACCGACACTGATCACCAGAACAGTAGAATATACGGAATTGCTATAGTGAGGATGTTACAACTCTCCCCCTCTAAGTTAAATTTCGTCCTCAAAATTTACCTAACTTAAGTAATCGTGGAGTTGCAACCTCCTTGCTTCTTCACTTCCTTGTATCGCCTCATCAATGTCTAGGTTCGGCTCCTCCTGAGCTTCCATAGCATATACCTGTGGTGCCACCCTAACTTTGGGCCTTTCGACTGCCTCAGAAACAATCTTCTGTGAAATGTCAGTTGTCTCTGTTCTACCTAATATTTTTCCCTTTTGAACTATAGGGGCAGGTCTATCAACTTGTACTGGAGTTATTGAACCACTCCTTTGAGGGCAATCTCTTATGAAATGATCCATAGCCCAACACTTGAAGCACTCTCCAGTTAACAGTCGACACTCCCCTCTATGTCTCCTACCACAGTGCATACATTCAAGTACTGGGGCTGATCCCCTTGTTACTGTGCCTAGCGAGCTAGCTACAGATATCCCAATCTGGCCTCTCTGGCCCTATGTCTGATCTTTTGAACCAGAACCTTTAAGCTTCTTACTATCAGTCGGTATACTTGACTGCCCTGGTCCAATTTCCCTCTTACACTGCCTATCTTTCCTATTCTGTTCACTCACTCTAACCCTTTTCCACTTTCAGTGTGGCTTCAACTAATTTCGTGAAGTCTGTAATCCCCAAGGCAGTGATCATTATCTTAATGTTATCATTGAACCCTTCTTTAAACCTTGTACACCTTTCTGCTTCAATGGGGACTATCTCCCTTCTATAGTAGCTTAGCCTGACAAACTCCTTCTCATACTCCACTACTGATAGTTGTCTTTGCCTTAGACTAATAAACTCTCTTCTTCTATCTTCCAGTTATACACTACCCACATACTTCTTCTTAAATTCAGTGAGGAAGAAATCCCAAGTTATCGACTCTAGCCAGACCTCACTAGATACGGTGTCCCACTACTGATAGGCATCATCTTGAAGTAGAGACACAACACCCTCCAAGTTCTGCTCTGGGGTGCAATGTAGTTGCTTCAGTACCCGAATGGTGCGGTCTAACTAGTTTTCAGCTGCTACTGAGTCATCTTCTTTCTTACCCATGAAGTCCATAGCTCCAAATTTTCTCAGTTTTTCCAAATGGGATTTATGTTATGGAGGTGGTGGTGGCGGCATTACTCCTGCCATTTGTCTGAAAAACTTGGCCATTTACTGAAACATGGCCTTTGGAGGCTGTGCAGGCTCTACTGGTGCTGGTGGAACAGGTTCTCCCCTAGCCCCAGTCTCAGCTGCTGCAGGTGGAGCACGACTCTCCACTTCCTCCTCAACTGCCCTTTATGACGTGGGGTCTATATCCTAATCAAAATAAGAAAATTGAGCAGATCTGCATTAGTGTCACCTCGACTCTTACAAATGCAATGCATGGTATGGACTCGATCTAGACCCAGAAATACCTAAACCGTGCTCTGATACCACTAAATGTGACACCCCTTACCCGTCTATAGTGTAGTCGAGCAAGATATGCCACACAGTGTACCGAAACACCATATTTTATCTCAATTATTTTTATCCTTAATTTATTTCTTCATGGATATGAAGTGCAATTTGTGAAGTTTAGCTCATTTAAGTCATATATTGAAATTATAAATTCATTTGAGGTTTTGAAAAATTTATAGAAAATCCAGCAGAGTACCGGCTAAAAATGGCTAAAACAGTTCTTCAGAACCTCTGAAAAACACATCCAATACATTTCCAATCATTCTCAAACTCTATTTGTATCAACATAATCTCAATATTCTCAATCATTTCTTATAACTTCTTCTATTTGACATTCATTTATTACTCATGATAATCATGTTCAAATCATCAATAAATACTAAATTTTCATTTATAAACACAAATTACAAATATTTGCATTAATACTAAAATATATTACATGAGTTTTAATTTATACATGAGAAAATAAAAGTTTAATTACAAAATACAAATAGTACAAAATCCCAAAATGGAACCTAGTGTCCTACCAATTCACTGTAGTCTATGAGGTGACACGGACACTATGCAGAACTATGAATAGCCTCACCCAGTCTGTGGTCTACTGGGCTCTCTATCCAAATCTTCAATACCTATGCATTGCAAAAGCGACGCGCTAAGCATAAATCTTAGTGGTGCTAATAATACAAGAAAATATAGTATGCAAATAAAAGTAAAAATTTCCTAGTTATTGTGTTTATAAGAAATGAATAATTACTAACTTATTGTTTAGTTGAAGGCTAGTTACATTTTATGATATTAACTACTTTTAGTATTTTATTAATTATTTTCTTGATGATTTTGAGCTTCTTTATTTTATTATAATCATTCTTGTTCTTTATCTTGATATTTAATTTCCTTATTTTCTTTAATAATCAATTCAATTTCAATTATACTTTTCCATGCCCAAGTAACCTATACAAATTGACCAGACTGGATAAATGGGTAAATTAGCATTGGGTACCTGGTACCTCGGGCCGTCACACCATTGGTCACAATGTGTCTCTTGGTGTGTAGACAGAATGGCTAATAAGCCATAAAAGCAATAAGGCATAAAGCCAAGTATAACATTATAATCAGTATAGCCATAGGCTATAATATCATAGAATGGCATGAAGCCATACATCATACGCAGTACTGCTATCAGAACCCTATTGGCATGCCAACCTATCCAAACAAATCACATTAAGCCTACTATGACATATTACAAAGTTATTTCTTAAATATTTGTACTTAACATGTAAGGTTACTATTTATTCAGTCATTTAAGTCAAAATATTGACTTTCTCATATATAATAGTTACATGAGTTGTAATCACATAGATTTACCACATTTTGGTTCAGAAAAGTGTTGGCATTAGTTGCCAATCCATACTTCTAATCATTGGAGAATAATTCAAAATTTTTGGTTTTTGGGTGCTAGAGTTTACTATTCCATTAGGCCATTTTACAGTGAGAATTGGTTCAAATATTCTTCATCAAAGTTGTTCATTATTGTGTGTAGTTACATTTATTTTTTTGAATCTCTCCATTTGGAGTTTTGTAGCTCACGTTATAGCCTAAAAACCATAACTGGCCGGATTGCAATTTTTCTAGAATTTCTGGGTAGAATCAACTCTGCAGTTTTTATATACGGATTGCAGGTCAGTTTTTGGATATGTTACGCTCAAAATTTGGGTTTGTTTTCTTCATGAAAGTTGTAGGTCTATATCTCAGATTTCTACTGGTAAATATTTAGGTCAATTGGACCTTTCTACACTGAGTTATGACTAAATGAATGAATACTATTCATTTGGTCATTTTCCAGGGACTGAATACAGGTCACCCAGATTAGGTTAATTTTTAAGGCAACTTAGGTTGGTTTTCTGGGCCAGGTTTCTTCATCAAAGTTATGTCATTTTATGTCTAGTTTTATTTTCAATTGGCCTTGAATAAATTGTAGTAACATAGCTCAAGTTATAACCCTAGGAATACACTAGACTCAAGTCTAGTATTCTGGCACAATGGGGGCAGCATACCACTTTCAATTTCAAGGCCACAATTACTTCCAATTTAGGGTCAAACTTCATCAAATGGTCACTAATTGACCATTACAACCTCTTTTCATCAATACATAAACAAAAATCCAAAATTTTGTGCCAAAACCCTAACTCCAATAATTTTAATTTATGCAACACACTTAATTCAACTTCTAATACACTTAGTATCCTTAATCATCATCACTAAACAAAGTAAAGTCAATCAAAATAATCAAGACCTTATGGTCACCAAGGCTGCTGAAAATTTCAGTCCCCACATACTCCAAATTTTCTTTTAATTTCATAAAAGTTATACTTAATTTAGCATGCTTCAACTAGTTAAGAATGAAAGGAAGAAGGTCTAGTGCACTAACCTTTGTGTGCAAAATTTTCCCTTAACTAACTTCAATTTTTCGTTCACTTTCTTGGCTTTTCTTGGCAGCCAAACATTTGCTCAAGATGTAATATCAAGTTTTTATGAAGGAAGGTAGGGATTTTATGGTGTATTTACAAGGAAATCTAGTGAGAAGGATGAGCATCCATGGAGGTAGAAGGAGAAATGGGTTTTGGCACTTTAAAGAAAGAAGATGAAACTGATTTGTTTCTCTTTAATTTCTGCCCATTTAATGCTTTGTAAGTGGTTTATGGAAATGTGTCGCAATGTGATTGGGTGGGAGTGCTTCAATGACATCACATGATGTCATAATTCCCAATTTCTTTCATTTTTCTTTTCTTTTATTTACTACTCATTTTCAATTCAATTTTTAGCAATATTTATTCACATTTAATGTCATAATAATTATTTACTTAACTGAACAAGTCGGTCAAAAATCATCTCTGAAGACGAAATGACCAAAATGCCCTCCGTTTGGCTTATTGAGCCAAAATTGTCTGTACCAATCGAAAAACTTTTCTAAGCCTTTTCTTGGCATTCTAATGCCATAGAAACCTCAATGACTCTTCTCTGGAGTCCCAAAAATTATTTTATGAATTTTCTCTTGGGTTCAGGGCTTTTATTTGCGAATACTGCAAGTTCCCACTAGGTTACCCATCGCTAGGGCACCGGCTCATTTAACTTGGTTGTATTTTATTTCTAAAATTTTTCCTTAATTTTTCTTATTAATATTTGAGTTAATTATGACTTCTCACTCTAGTCTAAATATTTTTTCAAATGTTCTAGCTGTCTGGACCGACACTGGTCACTGGAACAGTAGAATGTACGGAATTGCTACAGTGAGGATGTTACATTAATTGTAATTGGTGGGGATAATTTTAATTGCATCATCCTAGGTCATGCTTATATCATAATTAAGTTTTATTTCATTTTTTTGTTTTTTTTTTTCTTTCTTTTTTTTTTCTTTACTCATTTTTAATTAAATTTTCATCACTCTTAATTCACATTTTATGTCATAAATCTCACTTACTTTAATGGAAAAGTTCGTCAAAAATCATCTCTAAAGGCGCAATGACAAAAATACCCTCCTTTTAGCTTAATGAGCTAAAATTGTCTGTACCGATTGATTTAATTTTTCTTGAGTTTTCTTAGCAATTTATTATCATCAAAACCCCAATAATCCTTTTCTGGAGTCCTAGAAATTATTTCGTAGGGTTTTTCACAGGTTTAAGATTGCTAGTTGTCTTCACATTAGCTTCCAGTTAGGTCACCCATCACTGTAGCTATAGCTCATTTAACCTTAATGTATTTCATTTCTATAATTTTTCCTTGATTTTTCTTACTATTATTTGGGTGATTTATGACTCCTCACTCTAGTCTAAATATAGTTCCAAACATTCTGACTGTCCAGACTGACATTAATCATCAGAATAGTAGAATGTATGGACTAGCTAAAGTGAGGGCATTACAACTCTTCCCCTCTAATTAAAATTTTGTTCTTGAAATTTACCTGATGCAAACAGTTGAGGGAAATGTTGCCTCATCGTCTCGTCGCTTTCCCAAGTTGCCTCCTTAGTGTTGTGGTGCCTCCAAAGCACTTTCACTAGTGGGATCCACTTGTTCTGCAGTTCCTTCACCTCTCGAGCTAGAATCCTTATTGGTTCTTCTTCATACATCAAATCCAGCTATAATTTAATCTCTTCTATGGAAATGACATGCAAAGGGTCTGAGCGGTATCTTCTCAGCATGGATACATGAAACACATTATGGATTTTGTCCAGCTCTGGCAGTAAGGCTAGCTGATAGGCCACTGGACCCACATGGTCAATAACTTTATATGGGCCAATGAACCTAGGGCTTAACTTACCCTTTCTCCCAAACCTCAATACCTTCTTCCATGGTGTCACACCCTACCCCTCCGTAAGGTATAACATGATCCCCTAGTATACCTAATGAATTACCAACTTCATCTACTGATAGCCCATTAAATACACTACAAGGGATTTTAAAACTTTTCTTACTTCTTTTTACAGTGGTGAGCACTATTGACAGGTGTTAACTTTTTTTTTTTAACTGAAGTGAAACCAAATAACACATTTGAAGTATTAATAATTTCTGTAAAAATTTTAGCAGAGTGCCATCTGTATTTTGAATAAAACAATTCTTCAAAAACCTGAAAAAATCACTTCCAATAAGTTTGTTCAATCCCCAAACTCTAATAAATTTGTTCAACACAATAAATTTCTCAATATTATCAACCCAATTCAACAATTAATTTTCCAGTGTTTCCAAAAGCTGAGATAAGATAAATTTATCACAATACTTTTACAGGCCAAAATAGCTTACAATTTTAGTTTATAACTGCTCAAGACCAAGTACAATATATACATACAGTGCATATACATTACAACAAAAACTACACAATATGGTATACTTGATATACCCGGTGAAATCTCAAAATGTGGTACAAGTAGCCTACCCTTCTGCTCTGTCCGTCTGTCTACCTGCAACAGTAATGAAAAAGCTATCGCTGAGTAAAATTTACTTAGTGGTGTACAATAACAATTTAAAATGCGGTATGTAAATCTTTTGTTGATAATTTACAATCCAAACAATTCATAATTTTTCAAAGCTCATATAACACAAATTTGATCAAACGATTGAATAACACAGTGTTGCTAATCGATAACACAATTTAGGTCACGACACAAATTTTTTCGAACATGCCGTGTGTACATCACGACAAGGCACACTCACCCCACTAATCGAAATCATTGAGGGAGGAAGCTAGCTAGATAATGAGTACTCATCCACACTCATCTCAGACTGACAAGTCAAAGAGGGAGGAATATAATCACACTCACCCCATAAATGGAGGAGGAACATAGTAATATTGTCATGCAAAGTGTGAATTAAAATAATTCCAAATCACAATATTTAAATATTTCATACAAGCCACAAATAATATTTTATCTCAAAATTTCCATTTACAAAGTAGGCAACACAATAATTTCCAAATAAAATTCCTAAAGCTAAAACAATAAAAAATTATTCATAACTCATTTCTCCAAATAAATTTTCTAGTAAAAGCAGTGAATATAAAAAGTATTGTGCACAGACCTCTGATGTACGCCTCTTGGCCCTAACTCAGTGTTCCTTATGCTTCTCAATATCTTTTTCAATTGAAACACACAATTTAAAGTGTTTCAGTACTCAATGAATTCGTTTCTAACAATAAAATCCAATATTTAAATTTTCTTGGTACTATTCCCTTCAATTCATTTCATTAGTCAACCTATAATGTTGACCCTTAATGCACTCTAAGTGAGTCAATTCTAATGTTACCAATATGTAACATTTTATAGCCCTTATGTGTTGGTATATATTACCAAGTTCATTTCCAAGTGTATTGCATTTTATTGCAATTTACTGGATTTCGGTGTACTATTTTGACCTAGCTGGACGACCTAGTTCCTTTGGTTTTTGGGTTTTGGTCCAAACAACAAACTTGTAGGTCTATGTCTTATTGCACACAGGGAAAATTTCAGATCATTCTGAGTTGTGTAGACCAAGATATGGTCAATTTACCAATGTTGGACAGAATGCACTAAAATGGTAGGCTTAGGTCATTTTTAGGTCACTTTTGGTTCGGCCAGTTTTGGTACCTGAATTTGTGCAAGCTATTTGACTTGGTTTTGCCCATTTCTAGGCTTTGTTGTCTTCATAAGAATTGTAGATCTATGTCTAAACTATTCATGATAAAAATTTCAGGTCATTTGGACCTGTTTTGTGTAAGTTATGGTCAATATACTAACTGTTGCTTAAATGGTCATTTTTCAGGCTTTCAAGTCACTAATCCGGATTTGGTCATTTTTCAAGTCGTTTTCTAGGCAGAATTTAGGTAAGCTTCCTTCATGAAAGTTGGCACATTTTGTGCCTAGTTTCACCTCCAATTGGTCTCATACCAATTGGAGTCACACACTTAAGGTTCTAAGCAAAAACACACACTGCCCTACTACACATTCTTCAACACTTACCAATTACATATTCAATACTTACCAATTACACATTCAATACTTACCAAGCTAATCCTTTCATGCCAATTCTGGTTTGTACCATACCATTAACATACATAACAACACATTTTGGTCATTTTGGACAGCTTGTAACCACCCTCAACATGCACATTATAACTCAGAATTTTCAAAGTCCAATTATAACAATTTAACCACATGAACATACCTCATTTACGTGCCCAAACCCAAATAATTATTCACATACACATGCTGCCACCATAAGCAACATAATTCAACAATATTTCATGAACTTAAACACTTCAATCTTCTTCATGAGGCTGCCACAAGTTTATACATACCCATCAACTTCCGTTTTCACTTTTCCAAGCTTACAAATCAAACTTTACACATGGAATTCAACTTCAATACAATTAAACATTTAAATCAACATTCAAACAACCATTTACATGCAAGGACAAGCTGTTCATGGTGAGTTCTCATGGCTGTCGAAATGGTGTACCACTATTAAAACATCAAACTTCAAAAATTCTTCCATAAATCAGCTACCCACAACATCCACTCAAAATTTAATGAAGCAAGATTGAAAAATACACACTTACCTCTTTAGGTCTTCTTCAAAACTCCACCAAAATTTAACTTTCTTGCTCCTAGTATGCTACCCAAGGTGTGTACTTTAACTTTAATGAAGAAATCTTGTGCAAACCATGGCTTGAACATAGGTGGATTTGAGTTTAATGGACGGCCATGGATGGACCTTGGGAGAGCATGGTTTTAGCTGGTTTTCTATGTGAGTTTGAAGATGGATTTTCAACATTCCAAGTGTCCCTTAAGGTGTCCCAAAGTTAAGGTTAGTGGAGCACTAAGGAGATATAATGGTTATTTATTCCAAGTTTCCAATTTTTGTAATTTGGCCACCATACTTTCACTATTTACATAATGTATCTCCTTTTAATTTTTCATGACATTTTCAAAGTGTAATATCATTTATTTTTAATGGACATTTAGGTCAAAAGGAAACTTGGGATGTCAAATGACAACAATGCCCCTATTCGGGTTGCATTCTCGATTTTTCAGTAATACAGAGTTTTGTCGTTTTCTCGATTTCTCATTTTTCATTGTACTAATTAATTAATTTTTCTTTGATATTTCTAATGACATTTATACTTCAATAGATGTTCACTTAAGTCTTAAAAATATTTTCCAGGGTTCCCTGCGGTCCAAGGCTAGTCAATGATCCACGCTGCAACTTCTCGGTGCGGTCACCCATCGCTACGGTTTTTGGCTCGTTTAACTTAGTTACATTTCATTGCTATTATTTTTTCTTTATTTTTCTTGTATTTTCCTTTCTTCTATTTCATTATTTTATGTCTCCTCACTAACATTTAAATATAATTCCAAGCATCCTAGCTGTCCGGACAGACACTGTCACCGGAACAGTAGAACGCACTATCAAATATAGGGGTGTTACACATGATGTTACTTTGAGGAACACCTTGTCGCCAACTTCATATTTAATATCTTTTCTCCTCAAGTCGGCATATGACTTCTGCCTGTCTAAGGCAACTTTCAGATTAGCTTTAATTAACTTCCCCTTCTCCTCAGTCTGTTTTATCAGGTCTGGTCCCACGAGCTTATCTTCACCCAACTCAGTCCAACATACTGGTGTTCTGCATTTTCTCCTATATAGTGCTTCATAGAGAGCCATCTGAATGCTAGCTTGGTAGCTATTATTGTATGTGAATTCTGCCAGTGGGAGGTATCTATCCCAGCTTCCCTCAAACTCAATAACATAACACCTCAACATATCTTCAAGGACCTGAATTACTCGTTCTGACTGTCTATCCGTCTGAGGATGAAAAACCATGCTAAAATGGAGTTTTTTGCCCAAGGATTCTTATAACTTATTCCAAAATCTGGAAGTGAACCTTGGGTCTTTTTCAAATATGATGGAAATTGGGATTTCATAAAGTCTAACTATCTCACTAATATACAATTCTGCTAACTTCTCCAGTGAGTAGTCAGTTTTGACTGGTAGAAAATGAGCTGATTTGGTCAACCTATCCACTATCACCCATACTGCATCATGCTTCTTTTGGGTGAGAGGTAGACCACTAACAAAGTCCATGGTGATCCGATCCCATTTCCATTCAGGTATGTTTATAGGCTGTAACAAACCTTATGGAACTTGATGTTCTGCTTTGACTTGCTGACATGTCAAGCATCTAGTTACATAGTCAGCTATGTCCTTCTTCATACCAGGCCACCAGTAGTGAGGCTTCAGATCGTGATACATTTTTGTACTACCTGGCTGCATAGCATAAACACTGTTGTGTACTTCATTCAGAATACTTGTCTTCAATTCCCTATCATCAGGTACACATTCTTCCTTTGTAGTACAGACACCCATTTTCTTTTATCTCATATTCTGTCTCCTTACCCCTTGAAATTTTACCCATTATAGCTATTAGCTTTTCATATGCCTTTTTTGTATTTTCTTTTATCTCAAATACATTTTTGTATTTGCTGTAGCGGGTTTGGCTTTAATTGCAACTTAGCCAAAATAGCTCTATTCTGAGCTAAGAACAAATGGGCATTCAGTGATCTCAAAGCTGTGATGGATTTTCTGCTCAAAGCATCAGTAACTATATTTGCGTTCCTCGGATGATAGTCATTACACAGTCATAGTCCTTCAGGAACTCAATCCATCTTCTTTATTTAAGGTTGAGCTCCTTCTGGGTTGGCAAATACTTCAGACTTTTGTGGTCTGTGTATATATAGCACTTTTCACCATACAAGTAGTGCCTCCATATCTTCAGTGCAAATATGATCGCTTCTAGCTCTAGATCATGAGTAGGGTAGTTCTGTTCATGTGGCCTTAACAGCCTGGAAGCATAGGCACCCTAGCCCATTATGTGAGGCATCACTGTAGACCACAAAATCCTTCCCAGATACTGGCTGTGTCAACACTGGTGCCTCTATTTGTTAGTAGTATGCCCTAGAGCATATCATTTAGTATGTATCTTGTACATATTTTTAATAATAAAAGGCATTTCCACTTTTCCGTTTACATAATATATTTATGTGTAATAGAAAAGGTCCATTGATATTTTGTTAGAAATATTATTCTTAAGTTGTTAAGAATATGAGTGATAATATTTCTAGCACAAAGTATCATAAATAGGTTCACAATCGAGGATACTTCATAATAAGGACATGACTTATCCAGAAAGATTGTATTCATGTTTGTTCCCAAGTTATTTATATGAGATATAAATAAGATGGAATGGTGAGTCTCATGCCATATAACAAACATGATAGGCACTTATAAATGATAAGTAGGCCGAACCAGTGACACTTATGACAAACACATGGAGTTTACTCTTGTCAATGTTTTGTCATAAATCATATCGATGCATATAATCTTTAGACTGAGATAGCACGATTATCTTGTATATAGGTAGTTTGAGTTTGATCTGCTTTCATACTTGTACTTGTGTATGGGTATATGGGCATCTGTTGGCTCCTACTAGTTATATATGGAGGTAGGTGTTGATCAAGATGGAATCTGTTCCTCTAAGTAAATAGAGATAAAATCCTATGTTCATTTAATTGTTCTTGATGTTTCAAGTTCTGGCCAGACAGATAGATTTATTCGAAAAGAGTTTACGATGAGAAAAATCTTTTAATCAAGAACTGGAATTAAAAGAGAACATAATATTCATAGCAAATGGAGTTTGACATAAACCATGACTCCGGCTTGAGTTGGAATTTTATGTAAGAGAGATTCTAGTGCATGGTAACATATGATTATAGGTTCATTTAAGGTAAATCTTATTACTAATTGGGTGGCCATGGCATGCTATGCTAGGTGTTAACCATGGTCTATGAGGTTCATAAAATGATTTAGAGAAATCATTTATGGTAAGAAAGAGTTCTGATGATATTAAGAGTTGATATCATGTCTCATTGCCAATTAGTGATGAGCCTAGTAAGTCACACACATACACAAGTTATCACCTATTTAAATATGATTTAATTAATTAATTAAAGAGTTTAATTGATTAATTAAATAGATTTGGTTTGCAATAAAATTGCAAAGTCTCTAGCATGACTTGAAACCAAATCTAGATTATTGGATGTGTAGTATAAATTAAATTTATATTTAAAGTGTTTAAATATGAATTTAATTGATGAGAAATTAATTAATAGAGATTAATTAATTAATTTATATTTGATATAATTAATTAGAAGAAGAAAATAATTATTTTGGGTTAAGAACTCAAAATTAAGACACGAGGGCATTTTGGTCATTTTGTACAGTGACACGTGGCACCATGAGATGGTGACACATGGCTTAACACATAAGCTTGCCAAATATTTTTTAATCATGTAAGATGATTAAAATCAAGATTAAATATAGGTTTGACACTTGGCACAATGTGATTGGGTCACTTAAACCTAGAGCTAATCAAAAGGTGACATGTGGCTAGGGTTTAATGTGTTAACCTAGCTATTTAAGTGGGGTTATGAAAAGAAAACACAACCAGCAGCCACACTCCTTTGTCACGCCACTTTGAGGGTTTTCATCTCTTCTTCTTCATCTCTTATCAATTCAAAGAGATTAGCCATCAATCTCTTGAATTAAGAACACTAGAAATTGTTTCTAGTGTCCTGTTTACATCTCTAATCTCTTAAAAGGCAGAACTTGAATTTCTAATTAATAGAAAAGGCTTTAGAAGCTGTTCAAGGGCTGCCATAGGTGTTCTTGGTGTGGACAAGCTAGAGGGACAACATCTGGTGTCCTGAAGACGAATCTCAAAGGCGCAGACACGCTGCAGTGCATCAAGAGGTTAGTGTAATCGTTCTTGATTTAATCTAGGGTTCTAAAATTAATCTGATTAATTTTAAAATCTTAAATGGCAAATACAGATCCAAAAACATATTAAAAGAGTTTTAATATGTTGTTTATCATTGAAATCAAATAGATAAAAATAAATCTTGCATGGTGCATGTGACCCTAGGTGAAAATTTTTGAATTCAATGGTATAAACTTGTGTTTTTCACGCTTCCGTTCCTTCATTTGGTATCAGAGCCACTATATTTGCCATTTAGATTGTTGATTATATAATTTAATTGTGTGTTTGATCATGAGATCAAGAGATTCATTGCTGGTTGGATCATGAGATGTGGCGTCACACATGGAGAAGCCACCATTGGTGGCGGCAACAATGGTTCCATGGGTGATTCAAGGTTTGGCTTTTAATTCTGCAATTGTTGTATGATCTAAGGCCTATTCTTTGACTAATTAAAGTGTTTAATTAGTTGTTTTAATCACACAATTAAATTATGATTCAAATCAGAATTTTAAAAATTGTTTGAATGTGATTCAAATCTGAATTTTAAAAGTTGTTTGAATGTGATTCAAATCTGAATTTTTAAAGTTGTTTGAATCATATTTAAATCTGATTTTTTAAAATTGATTCAATAAAATTCAGATCTGATTTTTAAAAAAATATTTGAATGTGATTCAAATCTGATTTTTTAAAAAATGTTTGAATGTGATTCAAATCTGAATTTTTGAAGTTGTTTGAATGTGATTTAAATCTGAATTTTTAAATTTGTTTGAATGAGATTCAAATCTGAATTTTTAAATTTATTTGAATCATATTCAAATCTGGAATTTTAAGTTGAATATGAGATATTCAATTTAATTTAAGAATGTATGTTTTATTTAATTGTTAAATAGTGATATGCATGATGGATGATCATGGACTATAAAAGACCAATGTGATTGGATTTATTTCTTTTATGTTTCTTTGGGATTGTAAATTAATTAATTTATTTTAATTTATTTTGGGCATGTATTATTAAGTTTGTAATATTTTTGGGTTGTAATTTCATTTATTTAAGTTCTTGTAAATTCGCCTTGGTATGCCAAGGATTACTATGTAATATTGGATTGCAAGAAGTTCAAGGAGGTCAAGAGCATTGGTGGGACTAGTGGGTGGAATTCAAGATCAAGTGTTGATTATGTACTCCTTCAGCAACTCTTGTAAAATGAATGAATGAAATGCACCTAGGAATGCCCTGATTCAATTCTTGGTGGCTCAGAATTGAATCCCTTAGAAAGTCCATGATCATACCATATTTACTGCTTATCCATGAATGCATGAGATGTATGGGAATGTATGCAATTATATGAATGTGCAAAGTGAGACCTTAATAGTAATTAGGATGGCTATAAAATCTTCCAAACAAATGATTAAGTTGGAAATGCTATAATTAAAGTAATTATAACATAAGCCCTCCATTGGGGCAATTATTTTAAGAAATTTTAAATAGTTGCATGAGATGCAATTAATTTAAGAGATTTTCTTAAGAATAATTGTTAAGCATGAGATGTTGTAAATATGTAAATGGTTTGGTGGCCAATATTGGATGTACCTGAGGACATTAAAATTATTTGCATAATTACTGGCTCAATGGGATCAACTTAACTAATGCAAGATAAGTCAATATTGGATGTACCTGAGATTTTGAGCATTAGGGGCTAGCAAAAGGATTGAACCTCACATGAGATGTGATGGGCAAGGAGTTGCTCACTTATAGTTTATTGTAATTCCAATAATGGATGTACCTGAGGATGATCAATAGAATTATAAGAATTCAATCACCCACTAGAAATCCATCCAACTAGGATTTCCGTTTTCTACTTTGGAAGTGTAGGATTCGCTAAGTTAGTGGGAGGACCAATTTGATTAAAAGACCATAATCATTTTGGTTAATTACATGATACATTTACTAATTAATCTGGTTATTTTCTGCATTACTTTTACGATAAAAATGAGCACAAAACAACCACCACCATCCAATATCCTTGCAAGCATACTTGATCACAACAGTTGACAGACCTAATCTGTCTGATTGGCTAAGAAATTTGAAACTTGTCCTGAACCTTGAACATATAGGATATGTTCTAGATTCAAATGTTCCTGGTCCCTTACCTCTAGAGGCCACACAAGAGGAACATGATACTTTGGACAAGTGGAAGGAGCATGATATGAGAGCTAAGTGTTACATGCTTGCTTCCATGAGTAATGAGTTACAGAAGCAACATGAGAACATGCAGAGTGCGAGTGAGATCCTCCTTCACCTACAAGAGTTGTATGGTGAGCACAGCAGGAATGCTAGGTATGAGATATCTAGACAGTTATTCCGTATGAGGATGTCCGAGGGACGAGAATGTTGGGGATCATGTCCACAAGATGATTGGTGATTGAGCGGTTGGAACATCTTGACTTCAACATGGATTTCCAACTACAAACGGATTTGATCCTTGATCCCTTCCGAGTCTTTTGGGAATTTTGTGACAAATTTCCATATGACTAAACAGAATGCACCTTAGCTGAATTACTCAACATGCTGGTTATTGCCCAAAAGAATATGCTGTGCAATAAAGGAAAAGAGGTAGCTTTGGTTGCATCTTCTTCTCACTGGAAAGTCCAACAAGAAGAAGGGCAATAAGAAAAAGAAACCTCGATTCTGGTCCTTCCAAGAAAATAGCTAAACAGAAAGAAAGACTAAAGTCGATGAAGGCAAAGGAAAGTGTTTCCACCGCCAAAAGGATGGGCACTGAAAAGGAACCGCCAGAGTATCTTGCTTCTCTCAAGGACAAGAAGGATACACCTTCTAAGGTATGTCCATATCTTGTTATTTAGATTCTGATGATACTCATAGTTCATCTACAGCTTGGCTTTTAGATATCGGTGCCGCTTCTCACATTTCTAATGATATGCAGGAACTAGCAAACGAGTAGCGACTTGCTCTCAAGATATTAGAGTCCGGATTGGCAATGGCTCAACCTGAAGCTTTAGCCATAGGATCTAAATCTTTTACATGTTTGGACATGTTTTGTGTTTGGATAATATTTTATATGTACTGATGCTTTTAAGAACATCATTTCAATATCTAGTTTGACTAGAAATGGCTATGAATTTCACAGATGATGTTTGCAATATTTATTTTGGAAATAAATATGTTGGTTCGGGTTATATGAAATATGGTCTTTATTATTTGTATAATAATGACAAAAACAAAAAGAATGAAAGTGATATAAAAGAATACAATGCCATGGTGAAAACCAACTCAATTTCAAAATATAATTGGCACATAATGTTATGTCATTTTTCACAACATAGTATAGCAAAATTTGAGAAAAATGGGATTCTATCCTCATTGGGCTCTGAGCCTACTCCA
The DNA here is from genome assembly GCF_030052815.1 of Hevea brasiliensis. Taxonomy (NCBI): domain Eukaryota; kingdom Viridiplantae; phylum Streptophyta; class Magnoliopsida; order Malpighiales; family Euphorbiaceae; genus Hevea; species Hevea brasiliensis. The sequence goes on along the minus strand of NC_079493.1, from coordinate 79,264,575 downwards.
ACTTGTGAATCTTGCCTTCAAGGCAAAATGACTAGATCACCCTTTGTTGGACAAGGGCTAAGAGCTGAAAATATTTTGGAACTAATACATAGTGATGTATGTGGTCCGTTTAAAGAAATGGCTAGAGGGGTTTTCATTATTTTATTACCTTTACTGATGATAAATCAAGGTTTGGGTATTTGTATTTGATGAAATACAAACATGAATCTTTTGAAAAGTTCAAAGAATTTAAATCTGAAGTAGAAAATCAAACAGGAAAGAATATTAAAGCTCTTCGATCAGATCGTGGAGGTGAATATTTGAGTAATCGAATTTGATGAATACTTGAGAGAGCATGGCATTGTTTCTCACCGACTCCTCCAGAACGCCACGGCTAAATGGTGTATCTGAAGGAGAAATCGTACCTATTGGATATGGTGCGTAGTATGATGAGCTATACCGATATGCCAATCTCTTTTGGGGATTTGCATTAGAATCACTTTATATATTCGAATAGGATTCCATCAAAATCGCTTTCTTCCACACCTTATGAGATATGGCATGGAAGAAAACCAAGTCTTAAGCATGTTAAGACTTGGGGTTGTCCAAACTTATATCAAAAAGTCAACACCGATAAATTGGAGACCATATCGTAAAAGGTCGATTTGTTGGATATCCAAAAGATAGTTTTGGATATTATTTTTATTTGCCTACTTCACAAAAGGTTGTGATAAGTAGAGATGCCACATTTCTTGAACAAGTTTGTTCAAGAAGGAGGCAAAGGAACGCAAATAGAGTTAGAATTGGGAATTCGACCAACCAATGCATCGGATGGATATAGATCCATCTAGTCAACCTATACCCATTGATGAAACATCTACACTGTTCCTCGTAGAACAACTGTGGTATCTCACCCACCGGTGAGATATGGTTTTCTTCATGAAGAAGAACAAGAGTTGTCTACTCATGAAGAAGTAGATCATGGAGATGATCCACTTACCTATGAAGAAGCTATATCGATATAGACTCTTCAAAATGGATTGATGCTATGAAATCCGAGATTGATTCCATGTATAAGAATCAAGTTTGGGATCTTGTTGACCCACCAAGGTATTGTACCTATAGGGAACAAATGGGTTTTCAAGAAGAAAATTGGTTCGATGGAAAGGTAGAGACCTATAAGGCAAGGCTAGTAGCGAAAGGGTTTCGCCAAAGGCAAGGAATAGACTATGAGGAGACTTTCTACTTTGTTGCCATGCTTAAATCAATTAGGATTTTATTAGCAATAGTGCATACTATGATTATGAGATTTGGCGGATGGATGTCAAAAAGCGACTTTTCTCAATGGATACATTGAAGAAAACATTTTCATGGAACAACCTAGGGATTTGAATCCCAAGATGGTTCCAAAGTATGCAAGCTAAAGCGATCCATTTATGGGTTGAAACAAGCTTGAGGAGTTGGAACATCCGCTTTGATGAAGCCATTAAATCTTTTGGTTTTATCAAAAATGAGGATGAGCCATGTGTATATAAGAAGGTTAGTGACAGTGCTATCACTTTCCTTGTCTTATATGTGGATGACATCGTTGATGGGTAATGATACGGGTATGTTGTGACTATAAAGGTATGGTTGTCAAATACATTCTCCATGAAAGACTTAGGGAGGCAACCTATATTCTTGGGATTCGCATCTATAGAGATAGAGCGAAAGAATAATTGGTTTATCCCAAAGTCTATACTTGGAAAAGGTGTTAAAAGGTTTAACATGCTTGATTCCAAGAGAGGATTGTTACCAGTGAGACATGGTATCCACCTTTCTAAAGAGATGTCTCCAAAGACACCAAGAAAGAGATAAGATGGCAGGATTCCATATGCTTGGCTATTGGAAGTTTAATGTATGCAATGTTGTGTACTAGGCGGATATCGCATATCTTTGTTAGTTTGACTAGTAGGTATCAATCCAATCCAGTTTGGAACATGGATAGTCAAGAATATCCTTAAGTACTTGAGAAGAACTAAGGATTTATTCTTGATTTATGGAGGTGGAGACTTGCAATTGGATGGTTATCACGATTACGATTTCCAATCGGATATCGATGATAGAAAGTCTACCTCTGGATATGTGTTCATTTGTAATGGAGGTGCGATCGGTTGGAAGAGTTCCAAGCGAGCACATTGCAGATTCCACTCACGAGGTCGAGTATATTCTTTGCATCGAGATCTTGCAAAGGAAAGTCGTTTGGATAAAGAAGTTCGTGTGAGAACTTACGGTAGTTCCTTCCATTGAGTCAGGTTCCATTACCTTTGTGACAACAATGGAGCGATCATACTGACTAAGGAACCAAGGTCTCACGTAAATCCAAACACATAGAAAGGCGCTACCACATTATCGGAGAAATAGTTGGGCGGCGATGTAGCCATGTAGAAAATAGCATCGGTGAAAATCCAGTGATCCATTCACTAAGCCTATGTCACAGACTCGATTAGACCGACATCTTGAGAAGATAGGTCTAAGATATTGTAATGAATGGCTCTAGTGCTAGTGGGAGATTGTTAGTAGTATGCCCTAGAGCATATCATTTAGTATGTATCTTGTACATATTTTTAATAATAAAAGGCATTTCCACTTTTCCGTTTACATAATATATTTATGTGTAATAGAAAAGGTCCATTGATATTTTGTTAGAAATATTATTCTTAAGTTGTTAAGAATATGAGTGACAATATTTCTAGCACAAAGTATCATAAATAGGTTCACAATCGAGGATACTTCATAATAAGGACATGACTTATCCAGAAAGATTGTATTCATGTTTGTTCCCAAGTTATTTATATGAGATATAAATAAGATGGAATGGTGAGTCTCATGCCATATAACAAACATGATAGGCACTTATAAATGATAAGTAGGCCGAACCAGTGACACTTATGACAAACACATGGAGTTTACTCTTGTCAATGTTTTGTCATAAATCATATCAGTGCATATAATCTTTAGACCTGAGATAGCACAGTTATCTTGTATATAGGTAGTTTGAGTTTGATACTACTTTCATACTTGTACTGTGTATGGGTATATGGGCATCTGTTGGCTCCTACTAGTTATATATGGAGGTAGGTGTTGATCAAGATGGAATCTGTTCCTCTAAGTAAATAGAGATAAAATCCTATGTTCATTTAATTGTTCTTGATGTTTCAAGTTCCTGGCCAGGACAGATAGATTTATTCAGAAAAGAGTTTCTGATGAGAAAAATCTTTTAATCAAGAACTGGAATTAAAAGAGAACATAATATTCATAGCAAATGGAGTTTGACATAAACCATGACTCCAGCTTGAGTTGGGATTTTGTAACAGAGAGATTCTAGTGCATGGTAACATATGATTATTACTAATTGGGTGGCCATGGCATGCTATGCTAGGTGTTAACCATGGTCTATGAGGTTCATAAAATGATTTAGAGAAATCATTTATGGTAAGAAAGAGTTCTGATGATATTAAGAGTTGATATCATGTCTCATTGCCAATTAGTGATGAGCCTAGTAAGTCACACACATACACAAGTTATCACCTATTTAAATATGATTTAATTAATTAATTAAAGAGTTTAATTGATTAATTAAATAGATTTGGTTTGCAATAAAATTGCAAAGTCCCTAGCATGACTTGAAACCAAATCTAGATTATTGGATGTGTAGTATAAATTAAATTTATATTTAAAGTGTTTAAATATGAATTTAATTGATGAGAAATTAATTAATAGAGATTAATTAATTAATTTATATTTGATATAATTAATTAGAAGAAGAAAATAATTATTTTGGGTTAAGAACTCAAAATTAAGACACAGGGGCATTTTGGTCATTTTGCAGTGTGACACGTGGCACCATGAGATGGTGACACATGGCTTAACACATAAGCTTGCCAAATATTTTTTAATCATGTAAGATGATTAAAATCAAGATTAAATATAGGTTTGACACTTGGCACAATGTGATTGGGTCACTTAAACCTAGAGCTAATCAAAAGGTGACATGTGGCTAGGGTTTAATGTGTTAACCTAGCTATTTAAGTGGGGTTATGAAAAGAAAACACAACCAGCAGCCACACTCCTTTGTCACGCCACTTTGAGGGTTTTCATCTCTTCTTCTTCATCTCTTATCAATTCAAAGAGATTAGCCATCAATCTCTTGAATTAAGAACACTAGAAATTGTTTCTAGTGTCCTGTTTACATCTCTAATCTCTTAAAAGGCAGAACTTGAATTTCTAATTAATAGAAAAGGCTTTAGAAGCTATTCAAGGGCTGCCATAGGTGTTCTTGGTGTGGACAAGCTAGAGGGACAACATCCGTGTCCTCAAGACGAATCTCAAAGGCGCAGACACGCTGCGATTGCATCAAGAGGTTAGTGTAATCGTTCTTGATTTAATCTAGGGTTCTAAAATTAATCTGATTAATTTTAAAATCTTAAATGGTAAATACAGATCCAAAAACATATTAAAAGAGTTTTAATATGTTGTTTATCATTGAAATCAAATAGATAAAAATAAATCTTGCATGGTGCATGTGACCCTAGGTGAAAATTTTTGAATTCAATGGTATAAACTTGTGTTTTTCACGCTTCCGTTCCTTCACTATTAACATGGCCTTCAACCTTTCAAAACTGGCTTGACACTTGTCATTCCAGTCAAATCTGACATTTTTATGCAGTAACTTGGTCAGTGGAGTAGCTATCATAGAAAACCCCTTCACAAACCTTATGTAATAACTAGCTAGTCCTAAGAAACTTCTGACCTTAATTGCATTTCTAGAAGGCTTCCATTCCATTACTACTTCTATCTTCTTGGGATCCACTCTAATCGCATCAGCTGATACTATGTGTCTAAGAAAGGAGATCTCGCTCAACCATAAGTCACACTTGGACAACTTAGCATACAACTTTTGTCACACCCTACCCCTCTGTAAGGCATAACATGATCCCGTAGTATACCTAATGAATTACCAACTCCGTCTGCTGATAACCCATTAAATACACTACAAGGGATTTTAAAAACTTTTCTTACTTCTTTTACAGTGGTGAGCGCTATTTACAGGTGTTAAAAACCTTTTTTTGAACTGAAGTGATATAACTAACACATTTGGATTATTTGGAATTTCCGTAAAAATTTTGGCAGAGTGCCATCTGTATTTTGGATAAAACAGTTCTTCAGAAAACCTGTAAAAAGCACTTCAATATATTTCCAAATCTCAACTCTAACATTTTTCTCAACACAACATATTTCTCAACTCAAATCCACAGTGATTTTTTTCAAAGACTGAGGTACAAGAAATATAATACAATTTTTACAAGCCAAAATAACTCATAATTATTTTACAACTTCAATGTACATGTAACACCCTCCCGGTAGTAACTCTGTACATTCTACTGTTCCGGTGACCAGGGTCAGTCCGGACAGCTAGAACGTCCGGAAAAATATTTAAACTAAAGAGAGCAACCATAATTAACTCAAATATTAATCAGAAAAATTTAGGAAAAATTTTAGAAATAATATACAACCAAGTTAAATGAGCCGGTGCCCTAGCGATGGGTAACCTAATGAGAAGTTATGATTCTCGCAACTAGGAGCCCTAGACCCAGGGTAAAAATTATAAAATAATTTTTGGAACTCCAGAGAAGGGTCATTGAGGTTTTTATGGCATTAGAATGCCAAGGAAATGCTTAGAAAAAATTTTCAATTGGTACAGACAATTTTGGCCCGGTAAGCCAAATGGAGGGCATTATGGTCATTTCGTCTTCAGAGATGATTTTTGACCAACTTGTCCATTTATGCAAGTGAATTATATGACATAAAATATGAACAAATATTAATGAAAATTTATTTAAAAAATGAATAAGCAATGAAAGAAAAGTAAATGGAAATAATGGGATTTATTACCTCATGCTTATGTAAGCATGAGGTAATTAAAAATGCTATGGCCAATCACATTAAAGCAAGACAATTAAAATTCAATAAAAAGGGATAAATGAGGCAGAATTCTAGAAAATTTCAGCAGCCCTTTCTCTCTTCAAAAACGTCACCCATGCTCTCCCATTGTCCACCATAGCCAAGCTTTACCAAGCTTGATTTTCTTGGTTTTTACCCAACTAAAGCCTAAGTTCCCAACACAAATTCTTGTTTTTTCCTCTTAGTAAAGCTTTTGGGAGCAAAAGGAAATCAAAAGGAAGAGTTCTTACAAGCTTGAGATTAGCTCCATTAGAGGTTAGTGACAATTAATTCTTTAAACTTATATATGCATCATTAGGAGTGTGAATTGATCCATTGATTTTATGTGTTTCAAAAGTTGAAATGGTAGAGCTAGGGTTTGGATCCAAAATTGAGATGTTGATCATGTAATGGTGAAATTAAGTTTTAATGGTCAATTAGTGACCATTTGGTTTGGTTTGAATAAAAAATGAAGTGAATTGGGTTGTGGGATTTGAGGTTGGAGTGGCTGCCTTGTGTGACCTGCAGGTTTGGATGTGAGTCCAGCCTGTTTGGATAGCCATAACTTAAATTGTAGAGGTTCATTTGATGTTTAGCTAATTGGGCATGAAACTAGACACAAAATGGCACAACTTTGGTGAAGAAACCATGCCCATAAGACCAAACTAAGTGAACCAAAACCTTTCTCCAATTCGGGTGACCTGCAATCTGCCTGGGCAAAATGACCAAATGAACAGTATTTGGTCATTTGGCCATAACTCAATCTAGCAAGGTCCAATTGACCTGAAAGTTTACCAGAAACAAGGTGACATATAGACCAACAACTTTCATGAAGAAACTTGACCCAAATTATGACCATAACTTAGTCAAATTGCCAACCAAACTTAGATTACCAAATCTGGCAGAACCAGTTTTGCCCAGATTTTTGGAATCTGCCCAATCCGGCCAATTATGGTTTTTAGGCCATAACTTGAGCTACAAAACTCTAAATGGAGTGATTCAAAAAAGGAAATTCAACTAGACAAAATGAGGAACAACTTTCATGTTTATCATTTTTCCAAATTCCCACTACAACAGTAACTAATGGAAAAGTAAACCCAAGGCTTGAAAATTGAAAATTCTATCCAATTCACATTAAGCTTAGAGATGGTATTGGCAACCAATACCAACAAGTTTAAAATGCAAAATGTGGTATGTTGATGATATTTAAACTAAATTACCTATTGTCAATGTAAAAGTCAACATTTTGGTTGACTAATGAAATGAATTGTGGTCATAAAAATTTCAATTTCAAAGAATTACACAAATTAAAAGTGTTAAATGCCCTAGTAGGCCTAATGTGATTGGTTTGGATAGGTTGGCATGCCAATAGGGTTCTGTTAGCAGTACTGCTTATGGCTTTATGCCATTCTGTATTTCATGGCTTCTCATGCCATTCTGTGACATAATAGCCTTTGGCTATGATAATGAGTTATTATACTAGGGTTTAATCCCCGATAATTATCACAGCTTATTAGCTGTTCTGTTGTGCACCGGGAGACACAATGCGACCAATGGTGTGATGGTCCTAGGTACTTAGTATCCAGTACCAGTTTACCCGTTTATCCAGTCCAGTCAACTAGTGTAGGTTACTCGAGCAGTATTAATAAATTTTACCAAACTTTAATCGAATAATATTGCAATAAATATTTGAAATTTAGTCCACCCCAAAAATGTAAATATACATTTTACACACGTCTTATTTTATTTTATATTATATTATTTTATTTTATTTTATATTGTCACCACTAAGCAGAATTGCTTAGCGCGTCGCTTTTGCCACGCGCAGGTACTGGAGACATAGCTGGGGAGTCCAGCAGACCTCACACAGGGTGAGCCTTCATATCTGCACTCAGAGTTCAGAGTCACCTCACATTGAAATGCATTTGGTAGGACATTAGGCCATTTTGATATTTTGATATTTTGTATTTTGTAACATTCTGTAATGTATATTACAAATTCATGTAATTATGCTTTTGATGTAAATATCTATGAAACATGTTCAGTAATAAATTGAGCTTTTTTTTTTTATTGAGTTGATTGTGGTTTGAATTTAATTGAATTTTGAGATATTGAAGTGAATTGAGAAATTGTTGAGAATATATTGGAGGCTGATTGAGAATAAGGTGATGATATTATTGGGAGTGTTTTTAACAGGTTCAGAAGAACTATTTTTCCAATTTTTAGCCGGCACTCTACCGGATTTTCTATAAAATTTGTGAAAAAATTTAGATTTATCAAAATTATAAATAAATGAATTAAAAGAGATTAATTGAAATTGAAATATGAATTGGTGTTCCGATACACTGAGTGGCATAACTTGCTCAGCTACCCTGTTGACGGGTAAGGGGTGTCACATTTAGTGCTATCAGAGCATCGGTTTAGGCATTTCTAGGTCTAAATAGAGTACATACCATTGCATTGCATTTGTAAGTGTTGAGATGACACTGATGCAGATCTGTTGTTTTCTTATTTTGAATAGGTTATGGATCCTGCTTCGTAAAGAGCAGTTGATGAAGAGATGGAGAGTCATGCTCCACCAAGGGCTGAGTCTGGGGGTAGGGGAGAACCCACTCTACCAGCAGCTGAGGCACCTGCTCAACCTCAGTTTGCGCTATTTCAGCAAATGAGCGAGTTCTACCGGCAAATGATGGGGGCAATTCCACCACCACAACCACAGCCACAACCTCCACCAGCACCACAAAAATCTCATCTGGAGAAATTACGAAAACATGGGGCTGTAGACTTCTTTGGGAAGAGGGAGGATGATCCCATGGCTGCAGAAAATTGGTTGGACAGAACCATCAGAGTACTGAAACAGTTAAACTGCACCCCCGAGCAGAACCTGGTGGGTGCTGTGTCCCTACTTCAGGATGACGCATATCAGTGGTGGGACACAGTAACCAGTGAGGTGCAACCTGAACGGATCACCTGGGAATTCTTCCTTACAGAGTTCAGGAAGAAATATATTAGCAAAGTATATTTAGAAGAGCGAAGAAGGGAATTCATCAGTTTGAGACAAAGACAGTTGTCAGTGGCTGAGTATGAGCGTGAGTTTGTCAGACTGAGCCGGTATGGGAGGGAGATAGTCCCTACCGAGGCGGAGAGGTGCAGACGGTTTGAGGAAGGGCTCAATGACAACATCAAAGTTATGATCACAGCACTGGAGATTACGGATTTTGCTAAACTGGTAGATGCAGCATCAAAAGTGGAAAGGGTTAGAATCAATGAACAAAATAGAAGGGAAAGACAGCAGAAGAGGGGTCCGGGTCAGTCCAGTGCATATTCTGCTCCCAGTAAGAAGAGTAAGGGTCCTCCTGCTCAGAGTTCGGGACCACCACAGGGTCAGGGTCAGTCTCAGGGGCCCAGACCACAGTTCACACCTAGGAGAGGCCAGTCCACACCATCAATGGGCAGCTCTCCAGGGACGGTGTTTAGGGGACCAGCCCCTGCATCTTCTGCTTATCAGTACTGTCAGAAGTGGCATAAGGAGGAGTGTTGGAGAGTGACCGGTGCATGCTTGCAGTGTGGATTGACAGAACATCAGATCAAGAATTGTCCAAAGAGGACTACTACTGTTGCTCCAACACAAACTGACAGACCTACTCCTGTACCACAAAGGGGTAGGAAACCTGGTAAACCTGAGACAACTGGTCCATCACTGACGCCTGCATCTGAGTCAGCTGAGAGGCCAGACACTAGAATACCAGCCAGGGCCTATGCCATCAGAGCTCAGGAGGAGCAAGATGCCCCAGATGTCATCAGGGGTACGTTTTCCCTCTATAACACTTCTGTACATGCATTGGTGGATCCAGGATCCACTCATTCCTACATTTGCATCAAACTACCCGTAGAGAGGGGAGTTCCAGTAGAGGAGAGTGATCAAGACATTCTGGTCACAAATCCACTAGGCCACAGTGTGGTAGTGAATAAGGTGTATAAAGGGTGCCCGTTGAGGATTCAGGGGTATGAATTCTCGGTAGACCTAATTGAATTGCCCTTCCACGAGTTTGACGTGATTTTGGGAATGGACTGGCTGTCACATCATCAGGCAATAGTTGATTGTAAATTGAAGAGAATTTTTCTGAAAACTTCTGAGGGTAATGAGATCACTGTTTTGGGTGAAAGGACAAATTTCCTGTCCAATGTTATCTCAGCTACAGTTGCAAGAAGAATGATGAGAAAAAGCTGTGAAGCTTACCTAGCACACGTGGTTGATACTAGGCAAGCTAAGCCAAACCTGAATGATATACCCACAGTAAGAGACTTCCCAGATGTATTTCCTGAAGAGTTGCCTGGTTTACCACCAGAAAGGGAAATCGAGTTTGCTATTGAGGTAATGCCGAGTACAACACCCATTTCCATTGCTCCTTATAGGATGGCACCCACTGAATTGACGGAGTTGAAAAATCAGTTGCAAGAGTTGCTTGACAAGGGGTTCATATGCCCCAGTGTGTCACCATGGGGAGCTCCGGTGCTGTTTGTGAAGAAAAAGGATGGAACCTTGAGATTGTGTATCGATTACTGGTAGTTGAACAAAGTAACTGTGAAGAATAAATATCCATTGCCACGAATCGACGATCTGTTTGATCAGTTGAAAGGAGCCAGTGTATTTTCAAAAATTGATCTCAGATCAGGATATCATCAGCTGAGGGTAAAGGATGCAGATGTGTCAAAAACTGCATTCAGAACTCGGTATGGGCACTATGAATTTCTATTGATGCCGTTTGGGTTAACAAATGCACCAGCAGCATTTATGGACCTTATGAACCGTATCTTCCATCCATACTTAGATCGGTTTGTAGTGGTCTTTATTGATGATATTCTGGTGTATTCCAAGACCAGAGAAGAACATGATGAACATTTGAGGATTGTTCTGCAAACCCTGCGAGAAAAGAAGCTGTAGGCTAAGTTGTCTAAGTGTGACTTCTGGATGAGTGAAATCTCTTTCCTTGGACACATAGTATCAGTAGAGGGGATTAGAGTGGATCCCAAAAAGATAGAAGCAGTGATGGAATGGAAGCCTCCCAAAAATACAATTGAGGTCAGAAGTTTCTTGGGGCTAGCTGGATACTATAGAAGATTTGTGAAGGGGTTTTCTCTTATAGCTGCTCCAATGACCAAGTTGTTGCACAAGAATGTGAAATTTGGCTGGAACGACAAGTGCCAAGCCAGTTTTGAGAGGCTAAAAGCTATGTTGACAGAAGCACCAGTGTTAACACAGCCAGTGTCGGGAAAGGACTTTGTGGTCTACAGTGATGCCTCTCATAATCGGTTAGGGTGTGTATTGATGCAAGAGGGGAAGGTGGTCGCTTATGCTTCCAGGCAACTAAGGCCACATGAGCAGAATTACCCTACCTATGATCTAAAGCTTGCAGCAATTATCTTCGCACTGAAGATATGGAGGCACTACTTATATGGTGAAAAGTGCTACATTTACACAGACCACAAAAGTCTAAAATATTTGCCAACTCAGAAGGAGCTCAACCTTAGACAGAGGCGATGGATTGAGTTCCTGAAGGACTATGATTGTGTAATTGACTACCATCCTAAGAAGGCAAATGTAGTTGTTGATGCTTTGAGCATAAAATCCATCACAGCTTTGAGATCATTGAATGCCCGTCTATCTTTGGTTCGAGATGGAGCTATTTTGACTGAGTTGCAAGTGAGGCCAAACCTGCTACAGCAGATTTTAGATGGGCAAAAGGCAGATGAAAAGTTAATGGCTATTATGAGCAAAATCTCAGAGGGAAAAACAACTGACTATGAGGTGAAAGCAGATGGGTATCTGTACTACAAAGGAAGAGTATGTGTACCAGATAATGGGGAATTGAAAGCCAGTATTCTGAAAGAGGCACATGCCAGTGTTTATGCTATGCACCCAGGAAGTACAAAACTGTATCATGATCTGAAGCCTCATTATTGGTGGCCTGGTATGAAGAGGGATATAGCTGATTATGTGACTAAGTGCTTGACATGTCAGCAAGTCAAAGTAGAACATCAAGTTCCATCGGGTTTGTTACAGCCTATAAACATACCTGAATGGAAATGGGACTGAGTCACTATGGATTTTGTTAGTGGTCTACCCCTCACCCAAAGGAAGCATGATGTAGTATGGGTGATAGTGGATAGATTGACGGTTGAGACATTTTCTCGCGATTAGACTGACTACTCACTGGAGAAGCTAGCAGAATTGTATATCAGTGAGATAATTAGGCTGCATGGAATCCCACTTTCTATCATATCTGACCGAGACCCAAGGTTTACATCAAGATTCTGGAAGAAGTTGCATGAATCCTTGGGTACACAACTCCACTTCAGCACAGCTTTTCTTCCTCAGACGGATGGGCAATCAGAAAGAGTAATTTAGGTAAACAACTGAAACCAATTGAAATAATGCAAATATTGAACTGAAATGATAATAATAACATGAAATATATGTCAGGTCCTTGAGGATATGCTGAGGAGTTGTGTCATTGAGTTTGGGGGAAGTTGGGATAGATACCTCCCATTGGCAGAATTCGCATACAACAATAGCTACCAAGCTAGCATTCAAATGGCTCCGTATGAAGCACTGTATGGGAGGAAATGTAGAACTCCAGTGTGCTAGACTGAATTAGGTGAAGATAAGCTAGTAAGGCCAGACCTGGTGGAACAGACTGAGGAAAAAGTGAAAATAATCAAAGTTAACCTGAAGATTGCCTCTGATAGACAGAAGTCTTATGCTAACCTGAAGAGAAAAGAGATAGAGTATGCAGTTGGTGATAATATGTTTCTCAAAGTCTCACCATGGAAGAAAATATTGAGGTTTGGAAGAAAGGGTAAGTTAAGCCCTAGGTTCATTGGCCCATATGAAGTCATTGAACGTGTGGGACCAGTAGCCTACAGGCTAGCTTTACCACCAGAGCTGGACAAGATCCACAATGTGTTCCACGTGTCTATGCTAAGAAGATACCGCTCAGATCCTTCACATGTCATCTCCATGGAAGAAATTGAAGTACAACCGGATTTGACATATGAAGAGGAACCCATACAGATCCTGGCTCGGGAAGTAAAAGAGTTGAGGAATAAGCAGATTCCACTGGTGAAAGTGCTTTGGAGGCACCACAACACCGAGAAGGCAACTTGGGAAAGTGAAGAGACAATGAGGCAACAATTCCCTCAACTGTTTGCACCAGGTAAAATTTCGAGGACGAAATTTAAATTAGAGGGGAAGAGTTGTAACACCCTCCCGGTAGCAACTCCGTACATTCTACTGTTCCGGTGACCAGGGTCGGTCCAGACAGCTAGAACATCCGGAAAAATATTTAAACTAAAGAGAGCAACCATAATTAACTCAAATATTAATCAGAAAAATTTAGAAAAAATTTTAAAAATAATATACAACCAAGTTAAATGAGTCGGTGCCCTAGCGATGGGTAACCTAATGAGAAGTTGCGATTCTCGCAACTAGGAGCCCTAGACCCAGCGGAAAAATTATAAAATAATTTTTGGGACTCCAGAGAAGGGTCATTGAGGTTTTTATGGCATTATAATGCCAAGGAAATGCTTAGAAAAATTTTTCAATCGGTACAGACATTTTTGGCCCGGTAAGCCAAATGGAGGGCATTATGGTCATTTCGTCTTCAGAGATAATTTTTGACCAACTTGTCCATTTATGCAAGTGAATTATATGACATAAAATATGAACAAATATTAATGAAAATTTATTTAAAAAATGAATAAGCAATGAAAGAAAAGTAAATAGAAATAATGGGATTTATTACCTCATGCTTATGTAAGCATGAGGTAATTAAAAATGCTATGGCCAATCACATTAAAGCAAGACAATTAAAATTCAATAAAAAGGGATAAATGAGGCAGAATTCTAGAAAATTTCAGCAGCCCTTTCTCTATTCAAAAACATCAGCCATGCTCTCCCATTGTCCACCATAGCCAAGCTTTACCAAGCTTGATTTTCTTGGTTTTTACCCAACTAAAGCCTAAGTTCCCAACACAAATTCTTGTTCTTTCCTCTTAGTAAAGCTTTTGGGAGCAAAAAGAAATCAAAAGGAAGAGTTCTTACAAGCTTGAGATTAGCTCCATTAGAGGTTAGTGACAATTAATTCTTTAAACTTATATATGCATCATTAGGAGTGTGAATTGATCCATTGATTTTATGTGTTTCAAAAGTTGAAATGGTAGAGCTAGGGTTTGGACCCAAAATTGAGATGTTGATCATGTAATGGTGAAATTAAGTTTTAATGGTCAATTAGTGACCATTTGGTTTGGTTTGAATAAAAAATGAAGTGAATTGGGTTGTGGGATTTGAGGTTGGAGTGGCTGCCTTGTGTGACCTGCAGGTTTAGATGTGAGTCCAGTCTGTTTGGACAGCCATAACTTAAATTGTAGAGGTTCATTTGATGTTTGGCCAATCGGAAATGAAACTATACACAAAATGGCACAACTTTGGTGAAGAAACCATGCCCAGAAGACCAAACTAAGTGGACCAAAACCTTGCTCCAATTCGGGTGACCTGCAATCTGCCTGGGCAAAATGACCAAATGAACAGTATTTGGTCATTTGGCCATAACTCAATCTAGCAAGGTCCAATGGACCTGAAAGTTTACCAGCAACAAGGTGACATATAGATCAACAACTTTCATGAAGAAACTTGACCCAAATTATGACCATAACTTTGTCAAATTTCCAACCAAACTTAGATTTCCAAATCTGGCAGAACCAGTTTTGCCCAGATTTTTGGAATCTGCCCAATCCGGCCAGTTATGGTTTTTAGGCCATAACTTGAGATACAAAACTCCAACTAGAGTGATTCAAAAAAGGAAATTCAACTAGACAAAATGAGGAACAACTTTCATGTTTACCATTTTTCCAAATTCCCACTGCAACAGTAGCTAATGGAAAAGTAAACCCAAGGGTTGAAAATTGAAAATTCTGTCCAATTCACATTAAGCTTAGAGATGGTATTGGCAACCAATACCAACAAGTTTAAAATGAAAAATTTGGTATGTTGATGATATTTAAACTAAATTACCTATTGTCAATGTAAAAGTCAACATTTTGGTTGACTAATGAAATGAATAGTGGTCATAAAAATTTCAATTTCAAAGAATTACACAAATTAAAAGTGTTAAATGCCCTAGTAGGCCTAATGTGATTGGTTTGGATAGGTTGGCATGCCAATAGGGTTTTGTTAGCAGTACTGCATATGGCTTCATGCCATTCTGTATTTCATGGCTTCTCATGCCATTCTGTGACATAATAGCCTTTGGCTATGATAATGAGTTATTATACTCGGGTTTAATCCCCGATAATTATCACAGCTTATTAGCTATTCTGTTGTGCACCGGGAGATACAATGTGACCGATGGCGTGATGGTCTGAGGTACTTAGTACCCAGTACCAGTTTACCCGTTTATCTAGTCCAGTCAACTAGTGTAGGTTACTCGAGCAGTATTAATAAATTTTACCAAAATTTAATCGAATAATATTGCCATTAATTTTTGAAATTTAGTCCACCCCAAAAATGTAAATATACATTTTGCACACATGTCTTATTTTATTTTATTTTATATTGTCACCACTAAGCAGAATTGCTTAGCGTGTCGCTTTTGCCACGCGTAGGTACTGGAGACATAGCTGGGGAGTCCAGCAGACCTCACACAGGGTGAGCCTTCATATCTGCACTCAGAGTTCAGAGTCACCTCACATTGCAGTGCATTTGGTAGGACGTTAGGCCATTTTGATATTTTGTATTTTGTAACCTTCTGTAATGTAGATTACAAATTCATGTAATTATGCTTTTGATGTAAATATCTATGAAACATGTTCAGTAATAAATTGAGCTTTTTTTTTTTGAGTTGACTTTGGTTTGAATTTAATTGAATTTTGAGATATTGAAGTGAATTGAGAAATTGTTGAGAATATATTGGAGGCTGATTGAGAATAAGGTGATGATATTATTGGGAGTGTTTTTAACAGGTTCAGAAGAACTATTTTTCCAATTTATAGCCGGCACTCTGTCGGATTATCTATAAAATTTGTGGAAAAATTTAGATTTATCAAAAATTATAAATAAATGAATTAAAAGAGATTAATTGAAATTGAAATATGAATTGGTGTTCCGACACACTGAGTGGCATAACTTGCTCGGCTACACTGTTAACGGGTAAGGGGTGTCACAGTACAATTTGAATTTACAACTGCTCAAAACCAAGAACACTATGTACATACAGTGGTCATACATTACGGTACAAAATGCAAAATGTGGTATACTCATTATACCCGATAATCTCTTGCTGGATGTACTAGCAGCCTAGTCTGCCACGCCTGCAATCTGTCTATCTGCGCGACAAAGAATGAAAGCTATCACGAGACAATGTCTCAGTGGTGCACAACATTAACCAAATACAACTTTAAATCACAGTTCATAAATCATATAAATGATAGATACGTAAAACCATAGTTAAATTCAAGACAATGAATGTCATAAGGAATTTAACACAATATCACAATAAATCTCAGTAATCAAAACGTAGTTAAATTCAAAAGACAGTGAATGTCAATAAGAGTTTAAACTCCATTTCACAAATTATCAAAGCTCATAATAACACAATTTAGTCAAATAATTTACGAACACAGTGTTGCCATTTCATACACAACTTAAGCCATGACACAAAATTTCCGATCAATGCCGCGTTGTACACCACGACAAAGCAATCACAACCCCACTAATCGAAATAAATGAGGAAGGGAGCTAGCTATATAATGAGTACTCATGTGATCACCTCAACTGGTAAACCAGAGAGGGAGAAAAATAAACGATCACGACTCCATAAATGGAGAAGGAAAATAAACGATCACAACCCTATAAATGGAGAAGGAATGATATGATACTGTCATGCTAAGTGTGAACACAAAATCAATTCCAAACATTTTATTCAAATGATTCGTGAGAATCCAATAAATTTCTAAAGTCATAAATTCATTCACAAAATGGCAACACAATTCATAATTAACTTCAAATTTTCACAAATCACACTAAATCAATTTTTTCCACAGTTTCAAACTATTTACAATGCTTTTCAAGCAATAAGTATCCATTCAAACACATTTCTTTACTATTATTTTTCCTTTGTTTTTCTTGTATTTTCTTTTCTTGTATTTCATTATTTTATATCTCCTCACTCATATTGAAGTGTAGTTCGAGGCATCCTAGCTATCCGGACAACATTGGTCACCGGAACAGTAGAACGCACTACCGAACTTAGGGGTGTTACAATTCTCCCCCCCTTAAAATAAATTTCATCCACGAAATTTTACCCAATAGTCATCTTACAATAGTCATACATTTATTTTCTCCTTTCTATACGATCGTATAATCTTCTTTTCCTCAAATTTGTATAAGACTTTTAACAATCTAATACAACGTTTAATTTGTTTGGATAACACCAATCTCCTCTTACTATTGTGCTGTCTAATATTTCAGTTCATGTTCCTTCTTGAATGACCCTTGAGGTCATGTTAGAATCATTTATCTAGTCATTGGTCCTCTGACCATTCTAGTCCATAATCTTCCTCACATTCGTAATATTTCTTTGTTATATATGAATCAACTATTCAAATCTCTACTTCCATAACTTTTTTTATCTGTCAATATTCTATAACTTACTTCTTTTTGTACTAAATTATAACCTTTCGATATTCTAACCTTTGAGTTTTAGATCCCTAAGTAGGATTTTCAAACTTATTCCTAACAATTAAATACTGTCCTGGCATAACTATACCAAAACAGATGTCGTTGGCAACTATTCTCATCTAGGTGTACTATCGGGTAGTATGTATCTCTACACAATAATCTCAAGTTAGTAATCAGTAATCGCACTACAAAGATAAACATCAAGAACATTGCATAGTTACTACAATACATCCCAATAGATCAAACTTTCCTATCCTTTATCCTTTTCGAATTCACTGATATTCGAACTTATTCTGATTACAATATCCATTAGCAATTACTAACAGTAACATCCTTGCCCTCATCTAGAGCAATTCCATTACTGCATCTTACTTTTACGTCCTCTTGCTTTACATTAAGTAGGCTCGCTAATTAGCTTTATAATTTATGGTGTGTCAGAAAATACTTTTCGCCGATAAACTCTTCCAAAACTAATTTCACTTATTATCACAATCCTTATCCTAAAGGACTAATCACTAATGCATCAAAATTTATTCCCCTGTAAAGGAATAACAACAGAACATATAATTCTAACACTAACATAAAAGTATTCAGACTCCTTTAACTCTGCTGGTGTCATTCTGTATGGTGTTATGGAGATTGGATCCACACCAGGCATAACATTAATTTCAAACTGCACTTCTCTTTCTGGAGGTAATCCTGGCAATTCATCAGGAAACACATCTAGAAAGTCATATACTGTAGGGATGTCCCTCAATGCTGGACTCCCCACTTGGATGTCTACCACATGTGCCAAGTATGCTTCACACCCCTTTCTGATCATTTTTTTGGCTAGTGCAGCCGAAATGATGTTTGATGGCAATAACTGCCTCTCCCCAAAAGTGACTGTCTTCAGCCTACAGTTAATCATGGCATGATGCCTAGCTAACCAATCCATGCCCAAGATGATATCATAATCTCTGAAGGGCATTTCAATGAAATCAGATAGAAAAGTGTGTCCTTGGATCACCAAAGGACAATCCCTATACATTTTATTAACCCTGACCTCTTGTCCTAGCGGACTTGTTACTAGCACCTCAAGGTCCATTTTTGTAGATGGAACAACAATGCAATCAATGACGCTAGCACTCACATAAGAATGGGTAGAACCCAGATCAAATAACACAAACAGAGCCTGATTAAAAGTTGAGAAGGTACCAGCCACAACATCAGATGTCTCGGCCTCTTCTCTCTATCTCAATGCATAGACTCTGACTGGAGCACTGTCTTGCTCTGACTGTTTCACTGTGCCTTGGCTGCTTACTGGGCTACCTCTACCCCTGCCTCTACCTCTGCTAGGTGGTTGTGAACTCGTGACAGTGGCTCGAATCGACCCTTCTGTAGTAGTAGGAGGTGGTCCAACTCTGCGACTACTGGTGCAGTCCTTGGCAAAGTGTCCTGTGCCTCCACAGTTATAACAAGCTCCTATGGCCTTGTAGCATACCCCACCATGATTTCTACCACAAGTTTCGCATTGGCAGGGAGGGTAGGAACTTCTAGTTATTCGACGACTGGACCTTGGTGGTCTCTGCCTCGATGATCCACCTCTGTTATATCCCTGAGCTCGGAGCTCCTCATATTCTTTTCTCTTTCTTAAATTACTGCTTGAGCTCTAACCCATAGGTTTCTCCCTCTTCTCTATTTCATGTTGCCCTTGTGGGGGTTGGGTCTGTACTTGGGCTTGGGCTGACAGATTATCAGCCATTTGTTGAAAGAAAGTGGCCATTTGCTGGGCCATTTGTGCAGTAATTTGTACCAGAAATCGTACAATGCCTTCGACACTTTGTGGAGCTGGGGCCTCAACTTGTACCTCAGCCTCTATCAATTGATCGACTGAACGATCACCCTCTTCCATAGTCAATTCGAGGATCTTAGACCTCCTGAATAATTAACACAAGGAGATTTCCTCCTGTTAGTGCATATTTATAATGTAATGTACTGTATGTATCAAACAATGATATTGAGCAGTTGTACTATGAAGAAAGAATATTCAAGTAACAGGTGAAAATAGAATTTAAAAACTAGCTCTGATACTACTAAACATGTCACACCCTACCCCTCTGTAAGGCATAACATGATCCCGTAGTATATCTAATGAATTACCAACTCCATCTACTGATAACCCTTTAAATACACTATAAGGGATTTTAAAAACTTTTCTTACTTCTTTTACAGTAGTGAGCACTATTTACAGGTATTAAAAACCTTTTTTTGAACTGAAGTGATAGAACTAACACATTTGAATTATTTGGAATTTCTATAAAAATTTTGGCAGAGTGCCATCTGTATTTTGGATAAAACAGTTCTTCAGAAAAGCTGTAAAAAGCACTTCAATTTATTTCCAAATCTCAACTCCAACATTTTTCTCAACACAACATATTTCTCAACTCAAATCCACAGTGATTTTTCAAAGACTGAGATACAAGAAATATAATACAATTTTTACAAGCCAAAATAACTCATAATTATTTTACAACTTCAATGTACAATTTGAATTTACAACTGCTCAAAACCAAGAACACTATGTACATACAGTGGTCATACATTACAGTACAAAATGCAAAATGTGGTATACTCATTATACCCGATAATCTCTCGCTGGATGTACTAGCAGCCTAGTCTGCTGCCCTGTCTGTCTGTCTACCTGCGACAGCAATGAAAAGCTATCGCTGAGACAATGTCTCAGTGGTGCACAACATTAACCAAATACAACTTTAAATCACAATTCATAAATCATATAAATGATAGATACGTAAAACCATAGTTAAATTCAAGACAATGAATGTCATAAGGAATTTAACACAATATCACAATAAATCTCAGTAATCAAAACGTAGTTAAATTCAAAAGACAGTGAATGTCAATAAGAATTTAAACTCCATTTCACAAATTATCAAAGCTCATAATAACACAATTTAGTCAAATAATTTACGAACACAGTGTTGCCAATTCATACAGAACTTAAGCCATGACACAAAATTTCCGATCAATGTCGCATTGTAAACCACGACAAAGCAATCACAACCCCACTAATCGAAATCAATGAGGAAGGGAGCTAGCTATATAATGAGTACTCATCCGATCACCTCAACCGGTAAACCAGAGAGGGAGAAAAATAAACGATCACGACTCCATAAATGGAGAAGGAAAATAAACGATCACAACCCCATAAATGGAGAAGGAATGATATGATACTGTCATGCTAAGTGTGAACACAAAATCAATTCTAAACATTTTATTCAAATGATTCGTGAGAATCCAATAAATTTCTAAATTCATAAATTCATTGACAAAATGGCAACACAATTCATAATTAACTTCAAATTTTCACAAATCACACTAAATCAATTTTTCCACAGTTTCAAACTATTTACAATGCTTTTCAAACAATAAGTATCCATTCAAACACATTTCCATAATTGAAAACAATAATATACAAATAGTCATAATTTATTTCAATTGAAAAATTCAAAAGAAATAATTGTTGTGCATAAACACAATTTAAAACAATAACACATAAATAATCATAATTTATTTCAATTGAAAATTTCAAAAGGAATAGCTATTGTGCACAAATACAATTTAAAACAATAACACACAAATAATCATAATTTATTTCAATTGAAAATTTCAAAAGGAATAGCTATTGTGCACAAACACAATTTAAAATAATAATGTATAATAGTCATAATTCATTTCAATTGAAAAATTCAAAAGAAATAGCCGTTGTGCACAAACCTCTATAACTGTCTCCTGGCCTTGACTCAGTGTTTCCTTCTCTTTCCCTGAGTCTTTGCTAATTGAGAAACACAATTTGAAGTGTTTCAGTACTCATTTAAACTGTCTCTAACGATAATGTTTGATAATTAATTCACTGAATTCTAATATTTGCTTAGTCAACCTAATATGTCGACCCTCGATGCATTCTAGGTAAATTAGGTTTTAATGTTATTAATATGTCACATTCGATAGTATTTTAGAGTTGGTACATATTACAAAGTTCATTTCCGTGTATACTGCATTTTCTTGCAATTTGTTGGATTCCGGGATACTAGTTTGACCTAGCCGGATGACCTAGTTCCCTCAATTTTCGGGTTTCGGTCAAAACTACAAACTTGTAGATCTATGTCTTATGGAATGCGGGGCAAAATTTCAGGTCATTCTGAGTTATGTAGACCAAGTTATGGTCATTTTACTATTGCTGGTCAACTTGCATCAAAATTGGTCACTTTAGGTCACTTTAGGTCATTTTAGGTTCGGCCAGTTTTTGGACCCGAACTTGTGCAAGCTGTTTGACTTGCTTATGTTCATTTCTGGGCTTTTCTGTCTTCATAAGACTTGTAGATATGGGTCTTAACTATTCATGGTCAAAATTTCAGGTCAATTGGACCTGTTTTGAGTGAGTTATGGCCTAAACACTAACTGCTGCCCAAATGGTCAATTTTCAGGCCTTATTTGCACTTAATCCGGATTTGGTCATTTTTCAAGCTACCTTGCAAACAGAATTTTGGCAAGCTTCCTTCATGAAAGTTGGCACATTTTGTGCCTATTTTCACCTCCAATTGGTCTTATACCAATTGGAGCCACACACTTAAAGTTATAGGCCTAAAGCACAAACTGCCTTATTGCATTTCTTTCATACACATCAAGGATCACTCCTAACACTTACCAAACTCAATATTCAAGTCAATTCCGGTTGTATCATCACCTAAACATAATTCACAACACATTATAGGTCATTTTGGCAGCTTACAATTGCATTAAACATACACCATAAAGTGCAGAATTTTTTAACTCAATTTATAATAATTCAATCACCTAACCATAACACTTTTTTCATGTCCAACTTCACACCATCATATAAACACTCAAACTCCCCTAACATCCAACAGAATCCAACATTAATATACCATAAACCAAGCATGAATTCCAGCATTTCTCAAGAGTTAACAAACTGCCGCAATGGTACCTTTACATTCCATTAATTTCCAAGCTTCAAATTTCAATTCACATTTACATATACTAAGTATACATCACCCAAACAATTTTCTATACAATATACATTTAATCAATCATTTAATTCACCATTTACAAGCAAAAATAAACTGCCTTCAAAGTGTTTCCATGGCTGCCAAAAGTACACATCCCCATTCAACATCAAACCTCAAATCTCCATAAATCAAACACCCATAACATTCTTACTAACTTTAATGAAGCACTAACCAAAAACACAAACTTACCACTTTGGAAACTCTTCAAAATCTCTCCAAAACTTGGTCTTCTTGCTGCCTATCTACTGCCCAAGTGGTGTAGAACAGTTTTTGTGAAGGAAGCTAGTGAAAAATGTGACTAAATCATGGTTGCATGGCTTGGTTAAGCTTTGGCCATGGAGTATCTTCAATGGAGGTTCACGGCTGAAATTTTGAGAAGTGAGGAAGATGAAAATCTGCTGGTCCAAATTGATGAATAAGTGGTCCACTTTGGTGGGTGAGTAGAG
Organism: Hevea brasiliensis; assembly: GCF_030052815.1. Lineage (NCBI taxonomy): Eukaryota > Viridiplantae > Streptophyta > Magnoliopsida > Malpighiales > Euphorbiaceae > Hevea > Hevea brasiliensis. The sequence continues at coordinate 79,241,341 of NC_079493.1, read as the reverse complement.
CACTAAGGGCCTTTAATATTAGTTTATTCATAAATTTCATTTTCCCACATTTAACTCCCCATTTTTGCTATTTGTATTAGGTACCACTAATTTAATTTTTCATTATATTTTCCAAGCGTAATATTATTTATTTTTAATGGACATTTAGGTCAAAAGACAACTCGGGATGTCAAATGACCACAATGCCCCTGTTCGGGTTGCATTCCCAATTTTTCCGTAATACCGGGTTTTGTCCGTTTTTCGATTTCTCACTTTTCTTTGTACTAATTATTTAATTTTTCTTTGATATTTCTAATTATATTTATACTTCAATAAATATTTATTTGAGTCTTAAAAATATTTTCCAGGGTTCCCCGCAGTCCAGGGCTAGTCAACAGTCCACGCCGTGACTTCCCGGTGCGGTCACCCATCGCTAAGGTTCTCGGCTCGCTTAACTTGATTGCATTTCTTTACTATTATTTTTCATTTGTTTTTCTTGTATTTTATTTTCTTGTATTTCATTATTTTATGTCTCCTCACTCATATTGAAGTGTAGTTCTAGGCATCCTAGCTGTCCCGACAACACTGGTCATCGGAACAGTAGAACGCACTACCGAACTTAAGGGTGTTACAACTTTTTCTCTCTCAGAGTTTTTGCAGAACAATCCTCAAATGCTCATCATGTTCTTCTTTGTTCTTAGAATACACCAGTATATCATCAATGAAGACCACTACAAACTGATCTAAGTATGGATGGAAGATACGGTTCATAAGGTCCATAAAAGCTGTTAGTGCATTTGTCAAACCAAACGTCATCACCAAAAATTCATAGTGCCCATACTGAGTCCTGAATGCAGTCTTAGGCACATCTGCATCCTTTACCCTTAGCTGATGATACCCTGATCTGATATCAATCTTGGAAAATATGCCTGCTCCCTTCAATTGATCAAACATATCATCAATTCTTGACAATGGATTCTTATTCTTCACATTTACTTTATTTAGCTGCCAGTGGTCAATGCATGATCTCAAAGTCTTGTCTTTCTTCTTCACAAACAACACCGGAGCTCCCCATGGTGATACACTAGGGCGTATGAACCCCTTATCCATTAACTCCTGCAACTGGATTTTCAACTCTTTTAACTCAGTAAGTGCCATCCTATAAGGAGCAATAGAGATTGGTGTTGTGCCCAACAGTACCTCAATGGCAAATTCCACTTCCCTTTCTGGTGGAAAACCAGGCAATTCTTTAGGGAAGACATCAGGGAAGTCATTCATAGTGGGAATGTCATGGAGACTAGATCTAGCTTTTCTAGTTTCAACCACATGTGCCAGGTAGGCTTCACAACCCTTCCTGATCAGTCTCCTTACAGTGGTGGCTGAGATGACGTTGGAAAGAAAATCTGTCATTTCCCCCACAATTGTTATCTTTTCATTCTCAGTAGTTTTCAAAGAAATTCTCTTTAGTTTATAGTCAACTATTGCCTGATGATGTGATAGCCAATCCATTCCCAAAATCAGGTCAAATTCATGGAAAGGCAATTTAATCAGGTCTACCGAGAACTCATACCCCTGAATCCTCAATGGGCAACTTTTATGCACCTTATTCACTACCACACTGTGGCCTAATGGATTAGTGACCAAAATGTCTTGATCATTTTCCTCTACTTGGATTCCCCTTTCTGCGGGTAGCTTGATGCATATGTAAAAGTGGGTGGATCCTGGATCCACCAATGCATGCATAGTCAGGTTGTAGAGGGAGAACATACCCCTGATGATGTCCAGAACATCCTGCTCCTCCTGAGCCCTGATGGCATATGCTTTGGCTGATACTCTAGCCTTTGGTCTCTCTACTAAATCTGATGCAGGCCTATGTGAAGTACAGGCTACCTCAGCCTTACTCGGCCTTTTACCCCTTAGAGCTGCAAGGGCAGGTCTGTCAGCTGATGCTGGAGTAGTTGTAGTAGTCCTCCTTGGACAATCTATGATCTGATGCTCTATAGATCCACACCAAAAGTAACCCCTAGTCACCCGCCAGCATTCCCCCTTGTGCCACCTTTGGCTATGTGGGCAGGCTGAAGAGACTACTAGGGCTGGTCTCCTGAACACCATCCCTGGAGAGCTGCCCACTGATGGTGTGGACTAGCCTCTCGTCGGTGTGAACTAGCCTCTCCTCGGTGTGAACTGAGATCTGGGCCTTTGGGACTGGCCCTGACCTTGTGGCTGACTAATACTCTGAGCAGGAGGACCTATAAACTTCTTACTAAGAGCAAAATATGCACTGGTCTGGCCTGGACCTCTCTTCTGCTATCCTCCCTTCTGCTCTGCTCATTAATTCTGTCTCTTTCTACTTTAGTGCAGCTTCAACCAATTTTGCAAAATCAATAATCCCTAAAGCTATTATCATGAGCTTAATGTTATCATTCAGCCCTTCTTCGAACCTTCTGCACCTCTCAGCCTCTGTAAGGATTATCTCCCTTCCATACCGACTCAGTCTAATAAATTCTCACTCATATTCTACCACTAATAGCTATCTCTGCCTTAGACTAATAAATTATCTTCTTTTCTCTTCCAAATACACACTGCTAACATACTTCTTTCTGAATTCTGTAAGGAAGAAGTCCCATGTTATCTGATTTGGCTGCACCTCACTGGATACTGTGTCTCACCACTGATATGCATCATCTTGGAGTAGGGACACAACACCCTTCAGGTTCTGCTCTGGGGTGCAATGGAGTTACTTCAGTACCCTTCCGTTTTTATCCAACCAGTTCTTAGCTGCCACGAGGTCATCTTCTTTCTTTCCCAGAAAGTCCACAGGCCCAAATTTTCTTATCTTCTCCAGATGGGACTTCTACTACGGAGGTGGTATCGGTGGCATAACTCCAGTCATTTGTCTGAAAAATTCGGCCATTTGCTGAAACATGGCCTGCGAAGGCTGTGCAGGTGCCTCTTGTGTTGGTGGAGCAGGTTCCCCCCTTCCTCCAGCTTCAGTCATAGGTGGAGCATAACTCTCCACCTCTTCCACAACTGTCCTCTGCGAAATCGAGTCCATATCCTAACCAAAACAACCAAAATAAATAGATCTGCATTAGTGTCACCTTAACACTTACAAATGCAATGCAATGGTATGCACTCTATCTAAACCCAAAAACACCTAAACCGTGCTCTGATACCACTAAATGTGTAACACCCTTATGTTCGGTAGTGCGTTCTACTGTTCTGGTGACCAGTGTTGTTCGAACAGCTAGGATGCCTAGAACTACACTTAGATATGGATGAGGAGACATAAAATAAAGCAATACAAGAAAAACAAAGGAAAAATAATAGCAATAAAATGTAACCAAGTTAAACGAACCGAGAACCCTAGCGATGGGTGACCACACCGGGAAGTTGCGGCATGGACCGTTGACTAGCCCAAGACTGCGGGGAACCCTGAAAAATATTTTTAGGACTTAAATAAATGTCTATTTAAGTATAAATACTATTATAAATATCAAAGAAAAATTAATTAATTAGTACAAAGAAAATTGAGAAATCGAGAAAACGACAAAACCCGGTGTTATCGAAAAATTGGGAATGCAACCCGAACAGGGGCATTGTGGTCATTTGACACCCCGAGTTGTCTTTTGACCTAAATGTTCATTAAAAATACATGATATTACAATTGGAAAATGTCATGAAAAATTAAATTAGTGGTACATAGTTTAAATAGCAAAAATTGGGAGTTAATGTGGGAATAAAGAAAGTTATGAATAAAGTAACATTAAATTTTCAACAATGCTCCACTAACTCACCAAAGTGGACCACTTAATCTTCATCTTGGATAGATTTCATCTTCTTCCTCACCTCTCAAAGAACCAGCCGAATTGCTCCCAAGAAAGAAATTCCATGGCCGTCCACTTTGGAGCTCCATGCAAGCTTGATCCAACCATGGAAACTTCAAGCTCCCTTCACTAAAAGTTGTCTGTACACCTTGGGCAATAGATAGGAAGCAAGAAGATCAAGTTTTGGTGAAGTTTTGAAGAGTTTCCAAAGTGGTAAGTAGGTATTTTTTATGCTTGCATTATTAAAGTTTGTGTGGATGTTATGGGTACTTGAATTGCGGGAAGATTTTTGGAGTTTGATGTTTGAAGGGAGATGTATATTTTTGGCAACCATGGAAAGGGCAGTTTATCCTTGTATGTAAATGGTAGATTAAAGTGTTGATGAAGTATTTATGTGTGTAGGAATAAATTGGGTGATGTATACTAATTATATGTGAATGTATACTTGAATTTGGAAGCTTGGAAATTAATGGAGAGAGATTTATGAATCGGCAACTTGAATTGTGAACCAATAAAATGTTATTTCATGGTTTGGTTTATGGAATATTAATTTTGAATTGTACATGGCAGCTTGTGTATGTGTATGAGGGTTTGAGTTTGGACATGTAAATGAGCTAGGTTATGTAGTTAAATTGTGTGTAATTTAGACTTGGTAAATTCTGGACTATAATGAGCATATTGAGTGTGGTTATAAGCTGCCAAAATGACCAACAATGTGAAGTAAAATGTGTTTATGTTATGGTACAAAACAAAAATGGCATGAATGTGTAACTTGGTAAGTGTTAAAAGTGTATTTGGTATGTGATGAAGAGTGTTGCAATAGGGCAGTGTATGTTTTGGCTTAGAACCATAAGTGTGTGACTCCAATTAGTATGAGACCAATTGGAGGTGAAACTAGGCACAAAAAGTGCCAACTTTCATGAAGGAAGCTCACCAAAATTCTTCTTGGAAGGCAACTTGAAAAATGACCAAATCCGGATTAGTGCATTTAAGGCCTGAAAGTTTACCATTTGGGCAATAGTTAGTTTTTTTGCCATAACTCACTGAAAATAGGTCCAATTGACCTGAACTTTTTACCATGAATAGTTGAGACATATATCTATAAGTCTTATGAAGACACCAAATCTCAGAAATGACCATAAGCAAGTCAAATAGCTTGCACAATTTCAGGTCCAAAAACTAGCCGAACCAAAATGACCTAAAATGACCTAAAGTGACCAATTTTGGTACATTCTGACCAGCAATAGTAAAATGACCATAACTTGGTCTAGTAAACTCAGAATGACCTGAAATTTTGCCCCGCGTGCAATAAGACATAGATCTACAAGTTTGTAGTTTTGACCGAAACCCGAAAACTAAGGGAACTAGGTCATCCGGCTAGGTCAAATTAGTATACTGAAATCCGACAAATTGCAATAAAACGCAATATACATGGAAATGAATTCGGTAACATGTACCAATACTAAAAGGCTACAAATGTGACATATTAGCAACATTAAAACCTAATTCACCTAGAATGCATCGAGGGTCGACATCTTAGGTCGACTAAGGAAATAATAGAATTCAATAAAGTAAGTATTAAGCCTTATTGTTAGAAATGGTTTAAATGAGTACTGAAACACTTCAAATTGTGTTTCTTAGTTAGCAAAGACTCAGGGAAGGGGAAGGAAACCTAGAGTCAGAGGCAAGGGACAGTTATCAGAGGTTTGTGCACAATACTTATTTCTTTTGAATTTTTTAATTGAAATAAATTATGATTATTTGTATGTTACTGTTTTAAATTGTGTTTGTGCCCAATAATTTTGATTTCTTATTTTCTACTTAAAAATTTATTTGAACATTATACTTTTAAATTGTATTTGTGCACAATAGTTATTTCTTTTAAATTTTTCAATTGAAATAAATTATGATTATTTGTATGTTATTATTTTAAATTGTGTTTGTGCACAATAGTTATTTCTTTTGCATTTTTCAATTGAAATAAATTATGATTATTTATATGTTATTGTTTTAAATTGTGTTTGTGCACAATAGTTACTTTTTTTGAATTTTTCAATTGAAATAAATTATGATTATTTGTATATTATTATTTCGAATTGTGTTTGTGCACAATAGTTATTTCTTTTGAATTTTTCAATTGAAATAAATTATGATTATTTGTATGTTATTGTTTTAAATTGTATTTGTGCACAATAGTTATTTCTTTTGAATTTTTTCAATTGAAATAAATTATAATTATTTGTATGTTATTATTTTAAATTGTGTTTGTACACAATAGTTATTTCTTTTAAAATTTTCAATTGAAATAAATTATAATTATTTGTATGTTATTATTTTAATTGTATTTGTGCACAATAGTTATTTCTTTTGAATTTTTCAATTGAAATAAATTATGATTATTTGTATATTATTGTTTTAAATTGTATTTGTGCACAATAGTTATTTCTTTAAAATTTTCAATTGAAATAAATTATGAATATTTATATTTTATTGTTTTAAATTGTGTTTGTGCACAATAGTTATTTCTTTTGAATTTTTCAATTGAAATAAATTATGATTATTTGTATGTTATTGTTTTAAATTGTGTTTTTGCACAATAATTTTGACTTCTCATTTTCTACTTAAAAATTTAATTGAACATTATAGTTTTAAATTGTGTCCGTGCACAATACTTTTATATTCACTGCTTTTACTAGCAAATTTATTTGGAGAAATGAGTTATGAATAATTTTTGATTGTTTTGGTTTTGGTAATATTATTTGGAAATTATTGTGTTGCCTACTTTGAAAATAGAAATTTTGAGATAAAATGTGTTTAGTGTTATTAGAGCAAAGTAGGGACGGCGATACGTAACGTCTACGATTCTTGGGAACTCTCACGCGTGAACCCAGGAGCTTACAGGGATGGCGATACGTAACGCCTGCAAGTGCTCTGATAGGTACACTATATTCCTCCCTCTTTGACTTGTCAGTCTGAGGTGAGTGTGGATGAGTACTCATTATTTAGCTAGCTTCCTCCCTTGTTGATTTCGATTATTGGGGTAAGTGTGTCTTATCGTGGTGTACAACACTGCATGTGTGGAAAAATTGTGTCATGGCCTTAAATTATGTTATTGATTGGAAAAACTGTATTATTCAGTTATTTGATCAATTATGTTATTGATTGGCAACACTATATTATTCAATTATTTGATCGAATTGTGTTATTGATTGGCAAAACTGTATTATTCAATTATTTGATCAAATTGTGTTATTGATTGGCAAAACTGTATTATTCAGTTATTTGATCAAATTTGTGTTATATGAACTTTGTAAATTGTGAAATGGAATTGTGAATTATTTGATTTGTGAATTATCAATAAAAGATTTATATATCGCATTTCAAATTGTTATTGTGCACCACTGAGTAAATTTTACTCAGCGATAGCTTTTCATTGCTGTCGCAGGTAGACAGACTGACAGGGCAGCAGACTAGGCTGCTAATGCTATATTAAGAGTTTATCGGGTATATTGAGTATACCATATTTTGCATTATGTATTGTAATGTATGTTCACTGTATGTATATAGTGTTCTTGGTCTTGAGCAGTTGTAAATTAAAATTGTACATTGAAGTTGTAAAATAAATTGTAAACTATTTTGGGCTTATAAAATTTGTATTATATTTCTTTTATCTCAGCCTTTGAAAATATTGAAAAATTATTGTGGTTTTGAGTTGAGAAACATATTGTGTTGATTAAATGTTGGAGTTTGAGATTGAGAAATATATTTGAAGTGCTTTTTACAGGTTTTTAAAGAACTGGTTTATTCAAAATACAGATGGCACTCTGCCAAAATTTTTTTAACACCTATAAATAGTGCTCACCACTGTAAAAAGAAGTAAGAAAAGTTTTAAAATCCCTTGTAGTGTATTTAATGGGTTATCAGTAGACGAAATTGGTAATTCATTAGGTATACTGCGGGATCATGTTATGCCTTACGGAGGGATAGGGTGTGACATGTTTTAGTGGTATCAGAGCAAGTTTTTAAATTCTGTTTTCACCTGTAATTTGAATATTCTTTCTTCATAGTACAACTGCTCAATGTCATTGTTTGATATATACAGTACATTACATTATAAATATGCACTAACAGGAGAAAATCTCCTTGTGTTAATTGTTCAGGAGATCTAAGATCCTTGCATTGACTGTGGAAAAGGGTGATCATTCAGTCGATCAATGTATGAGGCTGAGGTGCAAGGGGATGCCCCAGCCTTACACAATGTCGATGGATCACAAAGACCACTTCAAGATCTGTAGTTTCCTCGCTCGCTTAGCAGATGGCTGCAATGTTCCAACAAATGGCTGGTAATATGCCTACTCAAGTCCCACTACAAACACTAGTGGTACAACCATAGTATTCTGCTAGGCAGTATGACAAATTAATGAAATATGGGGCTATTGAGTTCAAGGGGGTAGTAGATCCTCTAGAGGCAGAACAGTGGTTAGAGAGAATGGATAGGGTGTTCAAGAAACTGCACTGCACAGAGGAGCTCAGATTTGAATATTCAGTGTCTCTGCTATAGGGGGATGCATATGACTGGTGGAAAACCATTCCCCATAGTCTGGTAGAACCTTCAGTGCTAACATGGAATGATTTTGTATGGGAGTTCAGACAAAAATATATCCCTGATGCTTATGTGGATCAGAAGCTGCAAGAGTTCCTAAGTCTGAAATAGGGGAGTAGATCAGTGGCTGAATATGAAAGGGAATTTTCCTGCTTAAGCCATTATGCAGTAAGTCTACTTGCTACCAGCAGGGAGAGATGTAAGAGGTTTGAAACCGGCTTGAAGCCTAGTATCAGATTACAAGTGGTCAGATTCAAACATAACAACTTCTTTGAGCTTATTTCTCAAGCACTAGAATTAGAAAGAATTGAATCTGAAGCGGCCCCTGAGAAAAAGAAATCAGAGAAGACAGAAAAAGAGGGAAAGTCAGTAGAATAGAGTTCCAGTGGTCCTACTGGAAAGAGGAAAAATTTTGGGGGACACAACAGAAGTGGTAAGAAGTCCGGTAGAGATAGATCTTCTGGACAGAAACCACCTCGATCCGATCAGCAAATTCAGCAGAAACCCATAAATGCGTTGTCAGATCGACTTTGTGAAACTTATGGTAAACCACATAGTGGGGTATGTTACAGAGCTGTAGGAGCATGTTTTAATTATGGAGAGACTGGTCATTTTGCTAGGGATTGTGTAAATCCATGTCGTTCTGGATCATTTACTGCACCAAAGGGATCAACCCCAGTTTCTACCCCAAAGAGTTCACCATCAGTTAGTAGAGGCAGAGGTAGATGTAGGGGTAGTACACCTAGAAGTCAGAGTACTGTGAATAAGCCAGAACAGGGTGATGTTTCAGTTGGAGTATACACTATACGGTAGAGAAAAGAGACTGAGACTTTTGACATTGTTGCTGGTACTTTCTCAATTAGTAATTAAGATATATATATATGTATTTTTTGACCTGGAGTTTGCATACTTTTATGTCAGTGTTAGAACTATATGTTCTATTGTTATTCCTTTACAGGGGGAATAAATTTTGATGCATTAGTGATTAGTCCTTTAAGATAAGGATTGTGATAATAAGTGAAATTAGTTTTGAAAGAGTTTATCGGCAAAAAGTATTTTCTAAAACACCATAAATTATAAAGCTAAATGGCAAGCATACTTAATGTAAGGCAAGAGGACGTAAAAGTAAGTTACAATAATAGAATTGCTCTAAATGAAGGCAAGGATGTTACTGTTAGTAATTGTTAATGGATATTGTAATCAGAATAAGATTCGAATATCAGTAAATTCGAAAAGGATAAAATATCAAAAAATTTGATCTATTGGGATGTATCGTAGTAACTATGCTATGTTCTTGATGTTTATACTGTAAGCTGCAGATTACAGAACTGACTTGAGATTATTGTGTAGAGCTACGTACTACTCGATAGTACACCAAGATGAGAATAGTTGCCAACGGCATCTGTTTTGGTATAGTTATGCCAGGATAGAATTTAATTGTTAGAAATAAGTTTGAAAATCCTACTTAGCGATTTAAAACTCAAAAGTTAGAAAATCGAAAGGTTATAGTTTAGTGCAAAAGGAAGTAAGTTATAGAATCTTAATAGATAAAAAGAGTTGTGGAAGTAAAAATTTGAACAGTTGGTTTAGATATAACAAAGAAATGTTACGAATGATAGGAAGACTATTGATTAGAATGATCAGAGGACCAATGACTAGATAAATCATTCTAACATGACCTCAAGTGTAATGATCGGGCTCCAACCACTAGAGAAATTGTCCGCTTTGGCCATAAGCCTCACGGTTTTATCCCATAGGTGGAATGGAGAACTTCCCAGGAGGTCACCCATCCTAGGATTTCTCTCAAGCGAGCACGCTTAACCCTGGAGTTCTTCCAACTCTCCAGGCCATTCCACCAAAAGGCGCCTCTAGTAATTAGTTCCCCCATTTTATATATCATTACTTTTTGAACCCAAGACCAACTCCGTGCTTTGCCGATGTGGGATTTGCCTAAGGGACCTTTCTCCCCCCCTTTCGGGACTCAGCGTCCTCGCTGAGGTTTGCCCCACCATCGCCCAAGAGGACACGCGAGCGGCTCTGATACCAATTGTAATGATCGGGAACCAACCACTAGAGGAATTGTCCGCTTTGGCTATAAGCCTCATGGTTTTGTCCCATAGGTGGAGTGGAGAACTTCCCAGGAGGTCACCCATCCTAGGATTTCTCTCAAGCGAGCACGCTTAACCCTGGCGTACAAATCGAGAAATGGTCCAAATTTTTACCTCCTGGGAAGTTCTCCATTCCACCTATGAGATAAAACCGTGAGGCTTATGGCCAAAGCGGACAATTCCTCTAGTGGTTGGTTCCCGATCATTACAGCAAGGGTCATTCAAGAAGGAACATGAACCAAAATATTAGATAGCACAATAGTAAGAGAAGATTGGTGTTATACAAACAAATTAAATGTTGTATTAGATTGTTAAAAGTCTTATACAATTTCGAGGGAAAGAATATTATACGATTATATAGAAAAGAGAAAATAAACGTATGACTATTGTAAGATGGCTATTGGGTAAAATTTCATGGACGAAATTTATTTTAAGGGGGGGAGAATTGTAACACCCTTATATTCGGTAGTGCGTTCTACTGTTCCGGTGACCAGTGTTGTCCGGACAGCTAGGATGCCTAGAACTACACTTAGATATGGATGAGGAGACATAAAATAATGCAATACAAGAAAAGAAAATACAAGAAAAACAAAGCAAAAATAATAGCAATAAAATGTAACCAAGTTAAACGAGCCAAGAACCCTAGCGATGGGTGACCGCACTGGGAAGTTGCGGTGTGGACCATTGACTAGCCCTAGACCACGGGAAACCCTAAAAAATATTTTTAAGACTTAAATAAATGTCTATTGAAGTATAAATACCATTAGAAATATCAAAGAAAAATTAATTAATTAGTACAAAGAAAAGTGAGAAATCGAGAAAACGACAAAACCCGGTATTACCGAAAAATCGAGAATGCAACCCGAACAGGGGCATTGTGGTCATTTGACACTCCGAGTTGTCTTTTGACCTAAATTTTCATTAAAAATACATGATATTACAATTGAAAAATGTCATGAAAAGTTAAATTAGTGGTACATAGTTTAAATAGCAAAAATTGGGAGTTAATGTGGGAATAAAGAAAGTTATGAATAAAGTAACATTAAATTTTCAATAGTGCTCCACTAACTCACCAAAGTGGACCACTTAATCTTCATCTTTGATAGATTTCATCTTCTTCCTCACCTCTCAAAGAACCAGCCGAATTGCTCCTAAGAAAGAAACTCCATGGCTATCCACTTTGGAGCTCCATGCAAGCTTGATCCAACCATGGAAACTTCAAGCTCCCTTCACTAAAAGTTATCCATACACCTTGGGCAGTAGATAGGCAGCAAGAAGATCAAGTTTTGGTGAAGTTTTGAAGAGTTTCCAAAGTGGTAAGTAGGCATTTTTTATGCTTGCTTCATTCAAGTTTGTGTAGATGTTATGGGTACTTGAATTGTGGGAAGATTTTTGGAGTTTGATGTTTGAAGGGAGATGTATATTTTTGGTAGCCATGGAAACTCCTTAAGGGCAGTTTATCCTTGTATGTAAATGGTAAATTAAAGTGTTGATGAAATATTTATGTGGGTAGGAATAAATTGGGTGATGTATACTATGTATATGTGAATATATACTTGAATTTGGAAGCTTGGAAATTAATGGAGAGAGATTTATGAATCGGCAGCATGAATTGTGAACCAAAAAAATATTATTTCATGGTTTGGTTTACGCAATATTAATGTTGAATTGTGGTACTTGTGATGGCAGCTTGTGTATGTGTATGAGGGTTTGAGTTTGGACATGTAAATGAGCTAGGTTATGTAGTTAAATTGTTTGTAATTTGGACTTGGTAAATTCTGGACTATAATGTGCATATTAAGTGTAGTTATAAGCTGCCAAAATGACTAGCAATGTGAAGTAAAATGTTTTTATGTTATGGTACAAAACAAATGTCACACATTATCCCTTGTAAGGCATGACATGTTCCCGTAGCATGCATAATGAATCACCGAACTCCACCTACCGATAACCCATTAGTTATGCTACAAAGGATTTTAAAACAAACCATAGCTTTTTTATCTTATCAATTCTTTTGCGGAAAACTATATGAGAATAGTTAAAATTCCATACAAACATTCATTGGAAATAATGATAGACTAAATATTGCAAAAGTTACATTTTCATAAGTCTCAAAGTAAAATACAAAATAATTACAAACTCAAAATGTGATAGCAATGCAAGGTTTTTAAATACAAACTACTCAACGTCCGTACATCCATGCATATAGGTACAAAATACATCAAAAGGAAATTACAGGGGTATGACTACAATATATACCCACAATCAATACCAAAATGCTGCTTCCAAGTCTCTCACTCGGCAGCCTTCTCCTTTCCCTTACCTGCGACAGCATAAAGAAGCTATCGCTGAGTATATCACTCAGTGGTGCACAACTAATAACTTTAAAACTTAAAGTAAAACATAATTTATCAAAGCATAATAAATCACATTTTTCTTAAGCATGAAAACTTCACAATAGTTCTAAGTTCATAAGAGCCATTTATTGGAATAACATTTCAAATGAGAAATCACACTTCATAAATCACAATTCACAAAGCATTAGTGTTGCCAACATCAACACATAATTCAGGCCATGACACAAAATTTCACGATCAGCGCCGTGTTGTACACCACGACAAAGCAATCTCAACCTTACTAACCGTTATTAATGAGGGAAGGGCTAGCTAGCTAATGAGTACTCATGTAGTCTTACCCCACTAACCATTATTAATGGGAGACAAAATCAATATCAATTATAAAACCCCAAGTAGCCGTTACTACTGGGGAGTTCCGAAGGGACTGTCATGCTAACTGTGGTTTCAAAACAACTTTCAAGAGTTTCTAAATCAATAATCACGTTTGCAAAACAATAGCATATTCAAATCATCATAAAATCCATAAAAGGGGTGGCAACACACAAATTCCTCAAATACAAGAGAAAAACATACCTCATTCAAAATAAACTCATTTCAAATCAAACTCATTCAAATAAACTTATTCAAATCAATTTACGAAGCTAAAACAAAGAAAAATGTTAGTTGTGCACAAACCTTCAATGCTCTCCTTTATTATTACCTACTTCTCCTTGTCCATTCCAACTTCTTTTTCTACTGAAAATACACAAATAGATACCTCAATACCAATCTCAATTGCTGCCAAGAACTCATTATATGCATCTCTAATGCATCCCAAGTTAGCTTTGAAAATTTTAAAATATTTTGGTTTTGGGATAGCTTGGTGCCCCAATTTTTGAACCCAATTTTTACCTAGTTTTGATCATAATTTGGTGAGATGTTCTTCATGAAAATTGTTCATTTAGGTCTTAAATTTATTTTCCTTTTTGAATCACCTAATTCGGAGCTGTGTAGCTCAAGTTATGCCAAAAACACCATTACTGTTCACGTCACTGTTCATGCTGCAGATTTTGTTCTGGCAGATTTATCGATCCAACTTTGTTTAGCAATTTGACCAAGTTAAGTCCATAATTTGGTCTAATGTTCTTCATATGAAATGTTCTACTATGTCTTAGGTTTCCATCAGTTTAAGAATCGCCTAAATCGGAGTTTTCTAGAGAGAGTTATAGCTTTGCAAAATTTACTGTTCATTTGGTCAATTTTAGGTGCCCAGATTCTGGCAGATTCGGTGATCCGAATTCTTTTCGCAATTTGATTGAGTTAAGTTCATAATTTGGCCTAACATTCTTCATATGAAATATTATACTATGTCTTAGGTTTCCATCGGTTTAAGAATCGCCTAAATCGGAGTTTTCCAGAGAGAGTTATAGCCTTGAAAAATTTACTGTTCATTTGGCAATTCTGCAGTTTTGCAGATTCAGTAAGTCAACTTTGCTCAATAATTTGATTGGGTTAATGGCATAATTTGGGTTTGTGTTCTTCATAAAAGTTTTAGGTCTATATCTCATCTAACTACTGGTAAAATTTCAGATCATTTTGACCTGCCTAGCTCGAGTTATGACCCAAACACGATTACTGTTCATGTGTACTGTTCATACTACAATTTTTTAGGTTTGGTCAGTTTGTTCACTAGGTTTTGGTCACTTTTTGGGCATGCTTCCTAAATGAAAATTGTGTCATTTAGTGCCTATTTTCAGTCCCAATTGGTCCCATACCAATTTCACTTGTAAAATTTCATTTTTGGTCCCTCAAAGTTGACTTTTGGTCATGCTTCATACCCAATCCGAATTTGGCTTTGATTTAAATAGTTCTCACACACTTAATTAGGTCACAAATGGCCATTTCTTTCCTTAAACTATGTCAAAGACATCATTTAGCACTTCTTCACATTTTTTGTCTCTAAACCCTAATGTTTAAAACCCTAATTTTTCTCCCATTTGGCCAAAACCATAGTTTAGGTTCCGTAAATGTTTTCTTTCATTTTCTTATGAAATTTCATCATAAATTAACTTCATTCAAAGCTTATACAACTAATCTAAAATGAAAAGAAAATTACCTCTTATTGATTTCTTTCCAACTTTACTTTTCTTCCAATTCTTGTTCTCCTTGCTTTTAATCTCTCAATCAAAGATCTCTTTGATGTTTTCTTTTAGTGGGCTATGGAATTTATGAAGGGAATTTAAGGGAATTAAAACTTGGGAGGGAAAATCAATGAGGGGAAGAAGTGGAAGAAGAAGAGAAAAAGAGAGAGAGAGAAAGAGAGAGGAGAGGGTGGTGGCCTCTTATGAAAAAAAAAGAAATGAAGAAGACATTTGTCTTCTTATATATATATATATATATATATATATATATATATATATATATATATATATATATATATATGTATACATTTATCCCCATAATTAGCTTATTAAAATTATAAATTTTAATTGTGTCATAAGGATAATTAAACTTAAATTTTTATTCCCTTTTTTTTTTTACATTTACACTTAATTTTTCCTTTTAATTAAATAATTAAATTTAACTATCAAAAGCCCATAAGTCTTTCATTTTAATTTTTTCATAATGGAAATGAAAGTTTAAGTTTTCATTTCTTAAATTTTCCCTTACATATTTTTACTTGAATTTTTCTTCAATTTTTACCCCATAATTCAATCCATTAATTTTATTTAATTTAATTGACATTTTGGTCAAAAGTCAACTCTTGAGGTGAATTGACCAAAATGCCCTTCATCGGGTCATAATCCTTCTTTTTATAATACCCGATGAGTCCTTAGCTTTTTTGTTCACTAGAATTTTTATTATGTCTATCTCAATTAATTTTCTATTTATTTTTGGTCCTCAAAGTGTCTTTGAATAGTATTAGTCACGGACCAAAAATGATACTATTCATAACTCGGAGGTTTGGGGTGTTACAACAGAAATGGCATGAATGTGTAACTTGGTAAGTGTTAAAAGTGTATTTGGTATGTGATGAAGAGTGTTGCAATAGGGCAGTGTGTATTTTGGCTTAGAACCTTAAGTGTGTGACTCCAATTGGTATGGGACCAATTGGAGGTGAAACTAGGCACAAAAAGTGCCAACTTGCATGAAGGATGCTTACCAAAATTCTACTTGGAAGGTAACTTGAAAAATGACCAAATCCGAATTAGTGCATTTAAGGCCTGAAAATTTACCATATGGGCAGTAGTTAGTGTTTTGACCATAACTCACTCAAAATAGGTCCAATTGACCTGAAAATTTTTATCATGAATAGTTGAGACATATATCTATAAGTCTTATGAAGTCACCAAATCCCAGAAATGACCATAATCAAGTCAAATAGCTTGCACAATTTCAGGTCCAAAAACTGGCCGAACCAAAATGACCTAAAGTGACCAATTTTGGTACATTCTGACCAGCAATAGTAAAATGACCATAACTTGATCTAGTAAACTCAGAATGACCTGAAATTTTTGCCCCACGTGCAATAAGACATAGATCTACAAGTTTGTAGTTTTGACAGAAACTCAAAAACCGAGTAAACTAGGTCATCCGGCTAGGTCAAATTAGTATACCGAAATCCAGCAAATTGCAATAAAACGCAATATACATGGAAAGGAATTTGGTAACATGTACCAATACTAAAAGGCTACAAATGTGACATATTGGCAACATTAAAACCTAATTCACCTAGAATGCATCGAGAGTCGACATCTTAGGTTGACTAAGGAAATAATAGAATTCAATAAAATAAGTATTAAGCCTTATTGTTAAAAATGGTTTAAATGAGTACTGAAACACTTCAAATTGTGTTTCTCAATTAGCAAAGACTCTGGGAAGGGGAAGGAAACACTGAGTCAGAGGCAAGAGACAGTTATCAGAGGTTTGTGCACAATAGTTATTTCTTTTGAATTTTTCAATTGAAATAAATTATGATTATTTGTATGTTATTGTTTTAAATTGTGTTTGTGCACAATAATTTTGATTTCTTATTTTATACTTAAAAATTTATTTGAACATTATAGTTTTAAATTGTATTTGTGCACAATAGTTATTTCTTTTGAATTTTTCAATTGAAATAAATTATGATTATTTGTATGCTATTGTTTTAAATTGTGTTTGTGCACAATAGTTATTTCTTTTGCATTTTTTAATTGAAATAAATTATGATTATTTGTATGTTATTGTTTTGAATTGTATTTGTGCACAATAGTTATTTCTTTTGAATTTTTTTCAATTGAAATAAATTATAATTATTTGTATGTTAATATTTTAAATTGTGTTTGTGCACAATAGTTATTTCTTTTGAATTTATCAATTGAAATAAATTATGATTATTTGTATGTTATTATTTTAAATTGTGTTTGTCCACAATAGTTATTTCTTTTAAATTTTTCAATTGAAATAAATTATGATTATTTGTATTTTATTGTTTTAAATTGTGTTTGTGCACAATAGTTATTTCTTTTGAATTTTTCAATTGAAATAAATTATGATTATTTGTATGTTATTATTTTAAATTGTGTTTGTACACAATAATTTTGACTTCTCATTTTCTACTTAAAAATTTAATTGAGCATTATAGTTTTAAATTGTGTCCGTGCACAATACTTTTATATTCACTGCTTTTACTAGCTAATTTATTTGGAGAAATGAGTTATGAATAATTTTTTATTGTTTTGGTTTTGGGAATATTATTTGGAAATTATTGTGTTGCCTACTTTGAAAATGGAAATTTTGAGATAAAATGTGTTTAGTGTTATCAGAGCAAAGTAGGGACGGCGATACGTAACGCCTATGATTCTTGAGAACTCTCACGCATGAACCCAGGAGCTTGCAGGGATGGCGATACATAATGCCTGCAAGTGCTCTGATAAGTACATTATATTCCTCCCTCTTTGACTTGTCAGTCTGAGGTGAGTGTGGATGAGTACTCATTTTTTAGCTAGCTTCCTCCCTCATTGATTTTGATTATTGGGGTGAGTGTGTCTTCTTGTGGTGTACAACACGGCATGTGTAAAAAAATTGTGTCATGGCCTTAAATTGTGTTATTGATTGGTAAAACTGTATTATTCAGTTATTTGATCAAATTATGTTATTGATTGGCAACACTATGTTATTCAGTTATTTGATCAAATTGTGTTATTGATTGGCAAAACTGTATTAT
The DNA here is from genome assembly GCF_030052815.1 of Hevea brasiliensis. NCBI lineage: Eukaryota > Viridiplantae > Streptophyta > Magnoliopsida > Malpighiales > Euphorbiaceae > Hevea > Hevea brasiliensis. The sequence continues at coordinate 79,223,279 of NC_079493.1, read as the reverse complement.
TCAGCTATTTGATCAAATTGTGTTAGTGATTGACAAAACTGTATTATTCAGTTATTTGATCAAATTTGGGTTATATGAACTTTGTAAATTGTGAAATGGAATTGTGAATTATTTGATTTGTGAATTATCAATAAAAGATTTATATATCGCATTTCAAATTGTTATTGTGCACCAATGAGTAAATTTTACTCAGCGATAGCTTTTCATTGCTGTCGCAGGTAGATAGACTGACAGAGCAGCAGACTAGGCTGCTAATGCTATATTGAGAATTTATCGGGTATATTGAGTATACCATATTTTGCATAATGTATTGTAATGTATATTCACTGTATGTATATAGTGTTCTTGGTTTTGAGCAGTTGTAAATTAAAATTGTACATTGAAGTTGTAAAATAAATTATAAACTATTTTGGGCTTGTAAAATTTGTACTATATTTCTTTTATCTTAGCATTTGAAAATATTGAAAAATTATTATGGTATTGAGTTGAGAAACATATTGTGTTGATTAAATGTTGGAGTTTGAGATTGAGAAACATATTTGAAGTGCTTTTTACCGGTTTTTGAAGAACTGGTTTATTCAAAATACAGATGATACTCCGCCAAAATTTTTGTAGAAATTACTAATAATTTAAATGTGCTAATTGTTTCACTTCAGTTCAAAAAAAAATTTTAACACCTGTAAATAGTGCTCACCACTATAAAAAGAAGTAAGAAAAGTTTTAAAATCCCTTGTAGTATATTTAATGGTTTATCAGTAGACGAAGTTGGTAATTCATTAGGTATACTATGGGATCATGTTATGCCTTACGGAGGGGTAGGGTGTGACAAAATGCAACAACCCTCATCCATCTACAGTATAGCCAAGCAAGGCATGTCACACAGAGTATTGGAGCACCTTATCTTATTTTATTACAATTTCTAGTTCTTATATTATTGATTAAAAAGCTTTTAAGTAAAATTTATAACATTTATATCATTCATTGAAATTTTGATTAATTCAGGATTTTCGTAAATTTTACAAAAAATTCAACAGAGTACCGACTATAAATTGGAAAAAATAGTTCTTCTGAACCTGTTAAAAACACTTCAAATATAATCATATCATCAATTCCAGTCAACCCCCAACATAATTTCACAAGTTCTCAATAATCTCAATATTTCAAAACTCAATTTATTTCATGTCATACTCTAGCTCAATTCATAAAGAAATACTCATATTTTATTAATTAACAAAATTTACAGATAATTACATCAACATATAATTACATGAATTTATAATTTACAAAACAAAATTTATGTCTATTACAAAATGCAAAATACAAAATACAAAAGAAGCCTAAGGATCCTACCAAAGATGCACTGTAATGGACGTGACTCTGGACTCACCACAGATCTGAATGATCAACTAGTTTGAGGTCAGCTAGGCTCTTTATTCGTTTTTCTAGTACCTACGAGTGGCAAACAGCGACGCGCTAAGCAATACAGCTTAGTGGTGCCAATATAAAATAAAATTAAACTAAAATAAATAAATGTGCAGGTATTTTCTTGATCTTTTATGCAACCTAAAATTTTGGTAATTATTAACAAAATTATCAATTTGGTGCTTTTTAATTTAGTTACCCAAGTAAGCTATGCAAATTGACCGGACTGGATAAATGGGTAAACTGACACTGGGTTGTTAGTAGTATGCCCTAGAGCATATCATTTAGTATGTATCTTGTACATAATTTTATTAATAAAAGGCATTTCACTTTTCCGTTTACATAATATATTTATGTGTAATAGAAAAGGTCCATTGATATTTTGTTAGAAATATTATTCTTAAGTTGTTAAGAATATGAGTGACAATATTTCTAGCACAAAGTATCATAAATAGGTTCACAATCGAGGATACTTCATAATAAGGACATGACTTATCCAGAAAGATTGTATTCATGTTTGTTCCCAAGTTATTTATATGAGATATAAATAAGATGGAATGGTGAGTCTCATGCCATATAACAAACTTGATAGGCACTTATAAATGATAAGTAGGCCGAACCAGTGACACTTATGACAAGCACATGGAGTTTACTCTTGTCAATGTTTTGTCATAAATCATATCAGTGCATATAATCTTTAGACCTGAGATAGCACAGTTATCTTGTATATAGGTAGTTTGAGTTTGATACTGCTTTCATACTTGTACTATGTATGGGTATATGGGCATGTGTTGGCTCCTGCTAGTTATATATGGAGGTAGGTGTTGATCAAGATGGAATCTGTTCCTCTAAGTAAATAGAGTTAAAATCCTATGTTCATTTAATTGTTCTTGATGTTTCAAGTTCTGCCAGACAGATAGATTTATTCGTAAAAGAGTTTCGATGAGAAAAATCTTTTAATCAAGAACTGGAATTAAAAGAGAACATAATATTCATAGCAAATGGAGTTTGACATAAACCATGACTCCAAATTTGAGTTGGGATTTTGTAACAGAGAGATTCTAGTGCATGGTAACATATGATTATAGGTTCATTTAAGGTAAACCTTATTACTAATTGGGTGGCCATGGCATGCTATGCTAGGTGTTAACCATGGTCTATGAGGTTCATAAAATGATTTAGAGAAATCATTTATGGTAAGAAAGAGTTCGATGATATTAAGAGTTGATATCATGTCTCATTGCCAATTAGTGATGAGCCTAGTAAGTCACACACATACACAAGTTATCACCTATTTAAATATGATTTAATTAATTAATTAAAGAGTTTAATTGATTAATTAAATAGATTTGGTTTGCAATTAAATTGCAAAGTCCCTAGCATGACTTGAAACCAAATCTAGATTATTGGATGTGTAGTATAAATTAAATTTATATTTAAAGTGTTTAAATATGAATTTAATTGATGAGAAATTAATTAATAGAGATTAATTAATTAATTTATATTTGATATAAATTAATTAGAAGAAGAAAATAATTATTTTGGGTTAAGAACTCAAAATTAAGACTCGTGGGCATTTTGGTCATTTCATTACAGGACACGTGGCACCCTGAGATGGTGACACATGGCATAACACATAAGCTTGCCAAATATTTTTAATCATGTAAGATGATTAAAATCAAGATTAAATATAGGTTTGACACTTGGCACAATGTGATTGGGTCACTTAAACCTAGAGCTAATCAAAAGGTGACATGTGGCTAGGGTTTAATGTGTTAACCTAGCTATTTAAGTGTGGTTATGAAAAGAAAACATAACCAGCAGCCTCTCCTCTCATATGTCACGCCACTTTGAGCCTCTCCAGCTATTTCTCTTCATCTCTCATCAATTCAAAGAGATTAGCCATCAATCTCTTGAATTAAGAACACTAGAAATTGTTTCTAGTGTCCTGTTTACATCTCTAATCTCTTAAAAGGCAGAACTTGAATTTCTAATTAATAGAAAAGGCTTTAGAAGCTGTTCAAGGGCTGCCATAGGTGTTCTTGGTGTGGACAAGCTAGAGGGACAACATCTGGTGTCCTGAAGACGAATCTCAAAGGCGCAGACACTCTGCAGTGAATCAAGAGGTTAGTGTAATCGTTCTTGATTTAATCTAGGGTTCTAAAATTAATCTGATTAATTTTAAAATCTTAAATGGCAAATACAGATCCAAAAACATATTAAAAGAGTTTTAATATGTTGTTTATCATTGAAATGAAATAGATAAAAATAAATCTTGCATGGTGCATGTGACCCTAGGTGAAAATTTTTGAATTCAATGGTATAATCTTGTGTTTTTCACGCCTGCCTCCTACAATTGGTATCAGAGCCACTATATTTGCCATTTAGATTGTTGATTATATAATTTAATTGTGTGTTTGATCATGAGATCAAGAGATTCATTGCTGGTTGGATCATGAGATGTGGCGTCACACATGGTGAAGCCACCATTGGTGGCGGCAACAATGGTTCCTTGGGTGGTTCAAGGTTTGGCTTTTAATTCTGCAATTGTTGTATGATCTAAGGCCTATTCTTTGACTAATTAAAGTGTTTAATTAGTTGTTTTAATCACACAATTAAATTATGATTCAAATCAGAATTTTAAAAATTGTTTGAATGTGATTCAAATCTGAATTTTAAAAGTTGGTTGAATGTGATTCAAATCTGAATTTTTAAAGTTGTTTGAATCATATTTAAATCTGATTTTTTAAAATTGATTCAATAAAATTCAGATCTGATTTTTTAAGAAATATTTGAATGTGATTCAAATATGATTTTTTAAAAATGTTTGAATGTGATTCAAATCTGAATTTTTGAAGTTGTTTGAATGTGATTCAAATCTGAATTTTTAAATTTGTTTGAATGAGATTCAAATCTGAATTTTTAAATTTATTTGAATCATATTCAAATCTGGATTTTTAAGTTGAATATGAGATATTCAATTTAATTTAAGTATGTATGTTTTATTTAATTGTTAAATAGTGATATGCATGATGGATGATCATGGACTATAAAAGACCAATGTGATTGGATTTATTTCTTTTATGTTTCTTTGGGCTTGTAAATTAATTAATTTATTTTAATTTATTTTGGGCATGTATTATTAAGTTTGTAATAATTTTTGGGTTGTAATTTCATTTATTTAAGTTCTTGTAAATTCGCCTTGGTATGCCAAGGATTACTATGTAATATTGGATTGCAAGAAGTTCAAGGAGGTCAAGAGCATTGGTGGGACCAGTGGGAGGAATTCAATATCAAGTGTTGATTATGTACTCCTTCAGCAACTCTTGTAAAATGAATGAATGAAATGCACCTAGGAATGCCCTGATTCAATTCTTGGTGGCTCAGAATTGAATCCCTTAGAAAGTCCATGATCATACCATATTTATCGCTTATCCATGAATGCATGAGATGTATGGGAATGTATGCAATTATATGATATATGCATGCTAAATGGATAATGTGCAAAGTGAGACCTTAATAGTAATTAGGATGGCTATAAAATCTTCCAAACAAATGATTAAGTTGGAAATGCTATAATTAAAGTAATTATAACATAAGCCCTCCATTGGGGCAATTATTTTAAGAAATTTTAAATAGTTGCATGAGATGCAATTAATTTAATAGATTTTCTTAAGAATAATTGTTAAGCATGAGATGTTGTAAATATGTAAATGGTTTGGTGGCCAATATTGGATGTACCTGAGGACATTAAAATTATTTGCATAATTATCGCTCAATGGGATCAACTTAACTAATGCAAGATAAGTCAATATTGGATGTACCTGAGATTTTGAGCATTAGGGGCTAGCAAAAGGATTGAACCTCACATGAGATGTGATGGGCAAGGAGTTGCTCACTTATAGTTTATTGTAATTCCAATAATGGATGTACCTGAGGATGATCAATAGAATTATAAGAATTCAATCACCCACTAGAAATCCATCCAACTAGGATTTTCGTTTTCTACTTTGGAAGTGTAGGATTCGCTAAGTTAGTGGGAGGACCAATTTGATTAAAAGACCATAATCATATTTGGTTAATTACATGATACATTTACTAATTAATCTGGTTATTTCTGCAATTAATTTTCTGATAATAATGAGCACAGAACAACTACCACCATCCAATATCCTTGCAAGCATACTTGATCACAACAGGTTGACAGGACCTAATCTGTCTGATTAGCTAAGAAATTTGAAACTTGTCTTGAACCTTGAACATATAGGATATGTTCTAGATTCAAATGTTCCTGGTCCCTTACCTCCAGAGGCCACACAAGAGGAACATGATACTTTGGACAAGTGGAAGGAGCATGATATGAGAGCTAAGTGTTACATGCTTGCTTCTATGAGTAATGAGTTACGTAGCAACATGAGAACATGCAGAGTGCGAGTGAGATCCTCCTTCACCTACAAGAGTTGTATGGTGAGCACAAAGCAGAATGCTAGGTATGAGATATCTAGACAACTATTCCGTATGAGGATGTCCGAGGGATGTAATGTTGGGGATCATGTCCACAAGATGATTCGGCTGATTGAGCAGCTTGGAACATCTTGACTTCAACATGGATTTCCAACTACAGACGGATTTGATCCTTCACCCTTCCCGAGTCTTTTGAGAATTTTGTGACAAATTTCCATATGACTAAACAGAATGCACCTTAGCCGAATTACTCAACATGTCTGGTTATTGCCCAAAAGAATATGCCAGCAATAAAGGAAAAGAGGTAGCTTGGTTGCATCTTCTTCTGCTGGAAAGTCCAACAAGAAGAAGGGCAATAAGAAAAAGAAACCTCAGATTCCTGGTCCTTCCAAGAAAATAGCTAAACAGAAAAGGAAGACTAAAGCTGATGAAGGCAAAGGAAAGTGTTTCCACTGCCAACAGAAAGTGTTTCCATTGCCAACAGAAAGTGTTTCCATTGTCGAAGAAAGTGTTTCCACCGCCGAGTAAAGCAATCTAAATGAATGCAATGCCATGGTGAAAACCAACTCATCATCAAAATAAATTAGGCACTTAAGGTTATGTCATGTTGCAGAAGATAGGATTACAAAATTGGAGAAAATGGGGATTTTATCCTCATTGGGCTCTGAGCCTACTCCAACTTGTGAATCTTGCCTTCAAGGCAAAAATGACTAGATTACCCTTTGTTAGACAAGGGCTAAGAGCTAAAAATATTTTGGAACTAATACATAGTGATGTATGTGGTCCGTTTAAAGAAATGGCTAGAAGGGGTTTTCATTATTTTATTACCTTTACTGATGATAAATCAAGGTTTGGGTATTTGTATTTGATCAAATACAAACATGAATCCTTTGAAAAGTTTAAAGAATTTAAATCTGAAGTAGAAAATCAAAAAGGAAAAAATATTAAAGCTCTTCGATCAGATCGTGGAGGTGAATATTTGAGTACTGAATTTGATGAATACTTGAGAGAGCTGAAGGAACGGAAGCGTGAAAAACACAAGATTATACCATTGAATTCAAAAATTTTCACCTAGGGTCACAAGCACCATGCAAGATTTATTTTTATCTATTTGATTTCAATGACAAACAACATATTAAAACTCTTTTAATATGTTTTTGGATCTGTATTTGCCATTTAAGATTTTAAAATTAATCAGATTAATTTTAGAACCCTAGATTAAATCAAGAATGATTACACTAACCTCTTGATGTGCCGCAATGTCTCGCGCTTTGAGATTCGTCTTCAGGACACCAGATGTTGTCCCTCTAGCTTGTCCACACCAAGAACACCTATGGCAGCCCTTGAATAGCTTCTAAAGCTTTTTCTATTAATTAGAAAATCAAGTTCTGCCTTTTAAGAGATTAAAGATGTAAACAGGACACTAGAAACAATTTCTAGTGTTCTTAATTCAAGAGATTGATGGCTAATCTCTTTGAATTGATGAGAGATGAAGAGAAATAGCTGGAGAGGCTCAAAGTGGCGTGACATATGAGAGGAGAGGCTGCTGGTTATGTTTTCTTTCATAACCACACTTAAATAGCTAGGTTAACACATTAAACCCTAGCCACATGTCACCTTTTGATTAGCTCTAGGTTTAAGTGACCCAATCACATTGTGCCAAGTGTCAAACCTATATTTAATCTTGATTTTAATCATCTTACATGATTAGAAAACATTTGGCAAGCTTATGTGTTATGCCATGTGTCACCATCTCATGGTGCCACGTGTCACACTGTGAAATGACCAAAATGCCCCTGTGTCTTAATTTTGAGTTCTTAACCCAAAATAATTATTTTCTTCTTCTAATAATTTATATCAAATATAAATTAATTAATTAATCTCTATTAATTAATTTCTCATCAATTAAATTCATATTTAAACACTTTAAATATAAATTTAATTTATACTACACATCCAATAATCTAGATTTGGTTTCAAGTCATGCTAGGGACTTTGCAATTTAATTGCAAACCAAATCTATTTAATTAATCAATTAAACTCTTTAATTAATTAATTAAATCATATTTAAATAGGTGATAACTTGTGTATGTGTGTGACTTACTAGGCTCATCACTAATTGGCAATGAGACATGATATCAACTCTTAATATGATCAGAACTCTTTCTTACCATAAATGATTTCTCTAAATCATTTTATGAACCTCATAGACCATGGTTAAAACCTAGCATAGCATGCCATGGCCACCCAATTAGTAATAAGATTTACCTTAAATGAACCTATAATCATATGTTACCATGCACTAGAATCTCTCTGTTACAAAATCCCAACTCAAGCTAGAGTCATGGTTTATGTCAAACTCCATTTGCTATGAATATTATGTTCTCTTTTAATTCCAGTTCTTGATTAAAAGATTTTTCTCATCAGAAACTCTTTTCTGAATAAATCTATCTGTCCTTGCCAGTAACTTGAAACATCAAGAACAATTAAATGAACATAGGATTTTATCTCTATTTACTTAGAGGAACAGATTCCTTCTTGATCAACACCTACCTCCATATATAACTAGCAGGAGCCAACACATGCCCATATACCCATACATAGTACAAGTATGAAAGCAGTATCAAACTCAAACTACCTATATACAAGATAACTGTGCTATCTCAAGTCTAAAGATTATATGCACTGATATGATTTATGACAAAACATTGACAAGAGTAAACTCCATGTGCTTGTCATAAGTGTCACTGGTTCGGCCTACTTATCATTTATAAGTGCCTATCATGTTTGTTATATGGCATGAGACTCACCATTCCATCTTATTTATATCTCATATAAATAACTTGGGAACAAACATGAATACAATCTTTCTGGATAAGTCATGTCCTTATTATGAAGTATCCTCGATTGTGAACCTATTTATGATACTTTGTGCTAGAAATATTGTCACTCATATTCTTAACAACTTAAGAATAATATTTCTAACAAAATATCAATGGACCTTTTCTATTACAAATAAATATATTATGTAAACTGAAAGTGGAAATGCCTTTTATTATTAAAAATATGTACAAGATACATACTAAATGATATGCTCTAGGGCATACTACTAATAATCTCCCACTAGCACTAGAGCCATTCATTATAATATCTTAGACCCATCTTCTCAAGATGTCAGTCTAACTGAGCTTATGACAAAGGCTTAGTGAATGGATCACTGAATTTTTCAGTGATGTTATTTTTCTGCATGACTATATCGCCTTGCCCAACTATATCTCCGATAATGTGATAATGCCTTTCTATGTGTTTGGATTTACGGTGAGACCTTGGTTCCTTAGCTCAGATGATCGCTCCATTGTTGTCACAAAGGTAATGGAACCGACTCAATGGAAGGAACTACTGTAAGTTCTCACATGAACTTCTTTATCCAAACGACTTCTTTGCAGATTCGATGCAGAATATACTCACCTTAGTAGTGGAATCTGCAATGTGCTCTGCTTGGAACTCTTCCAACCGATCGCACCTCCATTACAAATGAACACATATCCAGAGGTAGACTTTCTATCATCGATATCTGATTGGAAATCAGAATCAGTATAACCATCCAATTGCAAGCCTCCACCTCCATAAATCAAGAATAAATCCTTAGTTCTTCTCAAGTACTTAAGGATATTCTTGACACTATCGATGTTCCAAACTGGATTGGATTGATACCGCTAGTCAAACTAATAAAGATATGCGATATCCGCCTAGTACACAACATTGCATACATTAAACTTCCAATAGCCGAAGCATATGGAATCCTGGCCATTTCATCTCTTTCTTCAGGTGTCTTTGGAGACATCTCTTTAGAAAGGTGGATACCATGTCTCACTGGTAACAATCCTCTCTTGGAATCAAGTATGTTAAACCTCTTTAACACCTTTTCCAAGTATAGACTTTGGGATAAACCAATTATTCTTTTCGCTCTATCTCTATAGATGCGAATCCCAAGAATATAGGTTGCCTCCCCTAAGTCTTTCATGGAGAATGTATTTGACAACCATACCTTTATAGTCACAACATACCCGTGTCATTACCTATCAACGATGTCATCCACATATAAGACAAGGAAAGTGATAGCATGTCACTAACCTTCTTATATACACATGGCTCATCCTCATTTTTGATAAAACCAACGGATTTAATGGCTTCATCAAAATGGATGTTCCAACTCCTCGAAGCTTGTTTCAACCCATAAATGGATCGCTTTAGCTTGCATACCTTGGAACCATCTTGGGATTCAAATCCCTTAGGTTGTTCCATGAAAATGTTTTCTTCAATGTATCCATTGAGAAAAGCTGTTTTGACATCCATCTGCCAAATCTCATAATCATAGTATGCAGCTATTGCTAATAAAATCCTAATAGAATTAAGCATGTCAACAAAGTAGAAAGTCTCCTCATAGTCTATTCCTTGCCTTTGGCGAAACCCTTTCGCTACTAGCCTTGCCTTATAGGTCTCTACCTTTCCATCGTAACCAATTTTCTTCTTGAAAACCCATTTGTTCCCTATAGGTACAATACCTTCAGTGGGTAAACAAGATCCCAATCTTGATTCTTATACATGGAATCAATCTGTGATTTCATAGCATCAATCCATTTTGAAGAGTCTATATCTGATATAGCTTCTTCATAGGTAAGTGGATCATCTCCATGATCTACTTCTTCATGAGTAGACAACTCTTGTTCTTCTTCATGAAGAAAACCATATCTCAATAGTGGGTGAGATACCCTGGTTGTTCTACGAGGAACAAATTGTAGATGTTTCATCAATGGGTATAGGTTGACTAGATGGATCTATATCCATCCTGATGCTGGTTGGTCGAATTCTCCAATTATAACTCTATTTGCCTTCCTTTGCCTCCTTCTTAGACAAATTGTTGTTCAAGAAATGTGTCATCTCTACTTATAAAAACTTTTGTGAAGTAGGCAAATAAAATAATATCCAAAACTATCTTTTGGATATCCAACAAATCGACCTTTTCTCGATCCGTCTCCAATTTATCGGTGTTCACTTTTGATATAAGTCGACAACCCTAAATCTTAACATGCTTAAGACTTGGTTTTCTTCCATGCCATATCTCATAAGGTGTGGAAGAAACTGATTTTGATGGAATCCTATTCAGAATATATAAAGCTGATTCTAATGCAAATCCCCAAAAGGAGATTGGCATATCAAGATAGCTCATCATACTACGCACCATATCCAATAGGGTACGATTTCTCCTTTCAGATACACCATTCACCGTATGCGTTCGGAGGAGTCACCGAGGAACAATGCCATGCTCTCTCAAGTATTCATCAAATTCAAGACTCAAATATTCACCTCCACGATCCGATCAAGAGCTTTAATACTCTTTCTGTTTGATTTTCTACTTGATTTAAATTCTTTGAACTTTTCAAAAGATTCATGTTTGTATTTCATCAAATACAAATACCCAAACCTTGATTTATCATCAAGAAAGGTAATAAAATAATGAAAGCCCTCTAGCCATTTTATAAATGGACCACATAAATCACTATGTATTAGCTCCAAAATATTTTCAGCTCTTAGCCCTTGTCCAACAAAGGGTGATCTAGTCATTTTGCCTTGAAGGCAAGATTCACAAGTTGGAGTAGGCTCAGAACCCAATGAGGATAAAATCCCCATTTTTCTCTAATTTTGCAATCCTATCTTCTGCAACATGACATAACCTTAAGTGCCAAATATATTTTGAACTTGAGTTGGTTTTCACCATGGCATTGCATTCATTTAGATTGCTATACTCGCCGTTGGAAACACTTTCATCGACAATGGAAACACTTTCCTATTGGTAATGGAAACACTTTCTGTTGGCGGTGGAGACACTTTCCTTTGCCTTTATCGCCTTTAGTCTTCCTTTCTGCTTAGCTATTTTCTTGGAAGGACCAGGAATCGAGGTTTCTTTTTCTTGTTGCCCTTCTTCTTGTTGGACTTTCCAGCAGAAGAAGATGTAACCAAAGCTACCTCTTTTCCTTTATTGCCTGGCATATTCTTTTGGGCAATAACCAGCATGTTGAGTAATTCAGCTAAGGTGCATTCCTGTTTAGTCATATGGAAATTTATCACAAAATTCCCAAAAGACTCAGGAAGGGATCAAGGATCAAATCCGTTTGTAGTTGGAAATCCATGTTGAAGTCAAGATGTTCCAACCGCTCAATCACCGAATCATCTTGTGGACATGATCCCCAACATTCATCACTCAGAGATCTTCATGCGAATACCGCCTAGATATCTCATACCTAGCATTCCTACCGTGCTCACCATACAACTCTTGTAGGTGAAGGAGGATCTCACTCGCACTGCATGTTCTCATGTTGCTTCAGAACTCATTACTCATAGAAGCAAGCATGTAACACTTAGCTCTCATATTATGCTCCTTCCACGTGTCCAAAGTTTCATGTTCCTCTTTTGTGGCCTCTGGAGGTAAGGGACCAGGAACATTTGAATCTATAACATATCCTATATGTTCAAGGTTCAGACAAGTTTCAAATTTCTTAGCCAATTAGACATATTAGGTCCTGTCAACTCAGTGATCAAGTATGCTTGCAAGGATATTGGATGGTGGTGGTTGTTTTGTGCTCATTTTTATCGTAAAATTAATGCAGAAAATAACTACATTAAGTAGTAATTGTATCTTGTAATTAACCAAAATGATTATGGTCTTTAATCAACTTGGTCCTCCCACCACCTTAGCGAATCCTACACTTCCAAAGTAGAAAACGAAAATCCTAGTTGGATGGATTTCTAGTGGGTGATTGAATTCTTATAATTCTATTGATCATCCTCAGTACATCCATTATTGGAATTACAATAAACTATAAGTGAGCAACTCCTTGCCCATCACATCTCATGTGAGGTTCAACTTTTACTAGCCCCTAATGCTCAAAATCTCGTGTACATCCAATATTGACTTATCTTGCATTAGTTAAGTTGATCCCATTGAGCCAAGAATTATGCAAATAATTTTAATGTCCTCAGTACATCCAAGATTGGCCACCAAACCATTTACATATTTACAACATCTCATGCTTAACAATTATTCTTAAGAAAATCTCTTAAATTAATTGCATCTCATGCAACTATTTAAAATTTCTTAAAATAATTGCCCCAATGGAGGGCTTATGTTATAATTACTTTAATTATAGCATTTCCAACTTAATCATTTGTTTGGAAGATTTTATAGCCATCCTAATTACTATTAAGGTCTCACTTTGCACATTATCCATTTAGCATGCATAGAGCATATCATTGCCTCCATTCCCATACATCTCATGCATTCATGGATAAGCGAGAAATATGGTATGATCATGGACTTTCTAAGGGATTCAATTCTGAGCCACCAAGAATTGAATCAGGGCATTCCTAGGTGCATTTCATTCATTCATTCATTTTACAAGAGTTGATGAAGGAGTACATAATCAACACTTGATCTTGAATTCCTCCCACTGGTCCCACCAATGCTCTTGACCTCCTTGAACTTCTTGCAATCCAATATTACATAGTAATCCTTGGCATACCAAGGCGAATTTACAAGAACTTAAATAAATGAAATTACAACCCAAAAATTATTACAAACTTAATAATACATGCCCAAAATAAATTAAAATAAATTAATTAATTTACAATCCCAAAGAAACATAAAAGAAATAAATCCAATCACATTGGTCTTTTATAGTCCATGATCATCCATCATGCATATCACTATTTAACAATTAAATAAAACATACATACTTATATTAAATTGAATATCTCATATTCAACTTAAAAATCCATATTTGAATATGATTCAAATAAATTTAAAAATTCAGATTTGAATCTCATTCAAACAAATTTAAAAATTCAGATTTGAATCACATTCAAACAACTTCAAAAATTCAGATTTGAATCACATTCAAACATTTTTTAAAAAATCATATTTGAATCACATTCAAATATTTTTTAAAAAATCAGATCTGAATTTTATTGAATCAATTTTAAAATTCAGATTTAAATATGATTCAAACAACTTTAAAAATTCAGATTTGAATCACATTCAAACAACTTTTAAAATTCAGATTTGAATCACATTCAAATATTTTTTAAAATTCTGATTTGAATCATAATTTAATTGTGTGATTAAAACAACTAATTAAACACTTTAATTAGTCAAAGAATAGCCTTAGATCATACAACAATTGCAGAATTAAAAGCCAAACCTTGAATCACCTATGGAACCATTGTTGCCGCCACCATTGGTGGCTTCACCATGTGTGACGCCACACCTTGCTTTGCAACCAGCAATAATCTCTTGATCTCATGATCATACACACAATTAAATTATATAATCAACAATCTAAATGGCAAATATAGTGGCTCTGATACCAATTGAAGGAACGGAAGCGTGAAAAACACAAGATTATACCATTGAATTCAAAAATTTTCACCTAGGGTCACAAGCACCATGCAAGATTTATTTTTATCTATTTGATTTCAATGATAAACAACATATTAAAACTCTTTTAATATGTTTTTGGATCTGTATTTTCCATTTAAGATTTTAAAATTAATCAGATTAATTTTAGAACCCTAGATTAAATCAAGAATGATTACACTAACCTCTTGATGTGCTGCAGCGTGTCTGCGCCTTTGAGATTCGTCTTCGTGACACCGGATGTTGTCCTCTAGCTTGTCCACACCAAGAACACCTATGGCAGCCCTTGAATAGCTTCTAAAGCTTTTTCTATTAATTAGAAAATCAAGTTCTGCCTTTTAAGAGATTAAAGATGTAAACAGGACACTAGAAACAATTTCTAGTGTTCTTAATTCAAGAGATTGATGGCTAATCTCTTTGAATTGATGAGAGATGAAGAGAAATAGCTGGAGAGGCTCAAAGTGGCGTGACATATGAGAGGAGAGGCTGCTGGTTATGTTTTCTTTTCATAACCACACTTAAATAGCTAGGTTAACACATTAAACCCTAGCCACATGTCACCTTTTGATTAGCTCTAGGTTTAAGTGACCCAATCACATTGTGCCAAGTGTCAAACCTATATTTAATCTTGATTTTAATCATCTTACATGATTAGAAAACATTTGGCAAGCTTATGTGTTATGCCATGTGTCACCATCTCATGGTGCCACGTGTCACACTGTGAAATGACCAAAATGCCCCTGTGTCTTAATTTTGAGTTCTTAACCCAAAATAATTATTTTCTTCTTCTAATAATTTATATCAAATATAAATTAATTAATTAATCTCTATTAATTAATTTCTCATCAATTAAATTCATATTTAAACACTTTAAATATAAATTTAATTTATACTACACATCCAATAATCTAGATTTGGTTTCAAGTCATGCTAGGGACTTCGCAATTTAATTGCAAACCAAATCTATTTAATTAATCAATTAAACTCTTTAATTAATTAATTAAATCATATTTAAATAGGTGATAACTTGTGTATGTGTGTGACTTACTAGGCTCATCACTAATTGGCAATGAGACATGATATCAACTCTTAATATCATCAGAACTCTTTCTTACCATAAATGATTTCTCTAAATCATTTTATGAACCTCATAGACCATGGTTAAAACCTAGCATAGCATGCCATGGCCACTCAATTAGTAATAAGATTTACCTTAAATGAACCTATAATCATATGTTACCATGCACTAGAATCTCTCTGTTACAAAATCCCAACTCAAGCTAGAGTCATGGTTTATGTCAAACTCCATTTGCTATGAATATTATGTTCTCTTTTAATTCCAGTTCTTGATTAAAAGATTTTTCTCATCGTAAACTCTTTTACTCAATAAATCTATCTGTCTCCGGCCAGAACTTGAAACATCAAGAACAATTAAATGAACATAGGATTTTATCTCTATTTACTTAGAGGAACAGATTCCTTCTTGATCAACACCTACCTCCATATATAACTAGCAGGAGCCAACACATGCCCATATACCCATACATAGTACAAGTATGAAAGCAGATCAAACTCAAACTACCTATATACAAGATAATCGTGCTATCTCAGGTCTAAAGATTATATGCACTGATATGATTTATGACAAAACATTGACAAGAGTAAACTCCATGTGCTTGTCATAAGTGTCACTGGTTCGGCCTACTTATCATTTATAAGTGCCTATCATGTTTGTTATATGGCATGAGACTCACCATTCCATCTTATTTATATCTCATATAAATAACTTGGGAACAAACATGAATACAATCTTTCTGGATAAGTCATGTCCTTATTATGAAGTATCCTCGATTGTGAACCTATTTATGATACTTTGTGCTAGAAATATTGTCACTCATATTCTTAACAACTTAAGAATAATATTTCTAACAAAATATCAATGGACCTTTTCTATTACACATAAATATATTATGTAAACGGAAAAGTGGAAATGCCTTTTATTATTAAAAATATGTACAAGATACATACTAAATGATATGCTCTAGGGCATACTACTAACAAGAGCATGGCATTGTTTCTCAGCTGACTCCTCCAGGAACGCCACAGCTGAATGGTGTATCTGAAATGAGAAATCGTACCTTATTGGATATGGTACGTAGTATGATGAGCTATACTGATATGCCAATCTCCTTTTTGGGGATTTGCATTAGAATCAGCTTTATATATTCTGAATAGGATTCCATCAAAATCAGTTTATTCCACACCTTATGAGATATGGCATGGAAGAAAACCAAGTCTTAAGCATGTTAAGATTTGGGGTTGTCCAGCTTATATCAAAAAGCTGAACACTGATAAATTGGAGACCAGATCAGAAAGAGGTCAATTTGTTGGATATCCAAAAGATAGTTTTGGATATTATTTTTATTTGCCTACTTCACAAAAGGTTGTGATAAGTAGAGATGCCACATTTCTTGAACAACAGTTTGTTCAAGAAGGAGGCAAAGGAAGGCAAATAGAGTTAGAATTGGAGAATTCTGACCAACCAATGCATCGATGGATATAGATCCATCTAGTCAACCTATACCCATTGATGAAACATCTAAAGTCGCTCCTCGTAGAACAACCAGGGTATCTCACCCACCAGTGACATATGGTTTTCTTCATGAAAAAGAACAAGAGTTGTCTACTCATGAAGAAGTAGATCATGGAGATGATCCACTTACCTATGAAGAAGCTATATCAGATATAGACTCTTCAAAATGGATTGATGCTATGAAATCCGAGATTGATTCCATGTATAAGAATCAAGTTTGGGATCTTGTTGACCCACCTGAAGGTATTGTACCTCTAGGGAACAAATGGGTTTTCAAGAAGAAAATTGGTTCTGATGGAAAGGTAGAGACCTATAAGGCAAGGCTAGTAGCGAAAGGGTTTCGCCAAAGGCAAGGAATAGACTATGAGGAGACTTTCTCGCCTGTTACCATGCTTAAATCAATTAGGATTTTATTAGCAATAGCTGCATACTATGATTATGAAATTTGGCAGATGGATGTCAAAACAGCTTTTCTCAATGGATACATTGAAGAAAACATTTTCATGGAACAACCTAAGGGATTTGAATCCCAAGATGGTTCCAAGGAATGCAAGCTAAAGCGATCCATTTATGGGTTGAAACAAGCTTCGAGGAGTTGGAACATCCGTTTTGATGAAGCCATTAAATCTTTTGGTTTTATAAAAAATGAGGATGAGCCATGTGTATATAAGAAGGTTAGTGACAGTGCTATCACTTTCCTTGTCTTATATGTGGATGACATACTGTTGATGGGTAATGATACAGGTATGTTAACGACTATAAAGGTATGGTTGTCAAATACATTCTCCATGAAAGACTTAGGGGAGGCAACCTATATTCTTGGGATTCGCATGTATAGAGATAGAGCGAAAAGAATAATTGGTTTATCCCAAAGTCTATACTTGGAAAAGGTGTTAAAGAGGTTTAACATGCTTGATTCCAAGAGAGGATTGTTACCATGAGACATGGTATTCATCTTTTAAAGAGATGTCTCCAAAGACACCAAGAAAGAGATAAGATGGCCAGGATTCATATGCTTCGCTATTGGAAGTTTAATGTATGCAATGTTGTGTACTAGGCCTGATATCGCATATGTCGTTAGTTTGACTAGCGGTATCAATCCAATCCAGTTTGGAACATCGATAGTCACAAGAATATCCTTAAGTACTTGAGAAGAATTAAGGATTTATTCTTGATTTATGGAGGTGGAGACTTGCAATTGGATGGTTATACTGATTCTGATTTCCAATCAGATATCGATGATAGAAAGTCTACCTCTGGATATGTGTTCATTTGTAATGGAGGTGCAGTCAGTTGGAAGAGTTCCAAATAGAGCACGCATCGCAGATTCCACTCATCGAGGTCGAGTATATTGTCGCATCGATCTTGCAAAAGAAGTCGCTTGGATGAAGAAGTTCGTGATGTAACTTACATGAGTTCCTTCCATTGAGTCGCTAGCCCATTACATCGTGACAACAATGGAGCAATCATACTGAGCTAAGGAACCAAGGTCTCACCCAAAATCCAAACACATAGAAAGGCACTATCACATTATCGTGAGATATAGTTGGGCAAGGCGATATAGCCATGCAGAAAATAACATCACCAAAAATCCAAATTGATCCATTCACTAAGCTTTTGTCACAAGTTCGCTTAGACCGGCATCTTGAGAAGATGGGTCTAAGGTATTGTAATGAATGCCTCTAGTGCTAGTGGGAGATTGTTAGTAGTATGCCCTAGAGCATATCATTTAGTATGTATCTTGTACATAATTTTATTAATAAAAGGCATTTCACTTTTCCGTTTACATAATATATTTATGTGTAATAGAAAAGGTCCATTGATATTTTGTTAGAAATATTATTCTTAAGTTGTTAAGAATATGAGTGACAATATTTCTAGCACAAAGTATCATAAATAGGTTCACAATCGAGGATACTTCATAATAAGGACATGACTTATCCGTAAAGATTGTATTCATGTTTGTTCCCAAGTTATTTATATGAGATATAAATAAGATGGAATGGTGAGTCTCATGCCATATAACAAACTTGATAGGCACTTATAAATGATAAGTAGGTCAACCGGTGACACTTATGACAAGCACATGGAGTTTACTCTTGTCAATGTTTTGTCATAAATCATATCAAGGCATATAATCTTTAGACTGAGATAGCACAGCTTATCTTGTATATAGGTAGTTTGAGTTTGATATCGCTTTCATACTTGTACTATGTATGGGTATATGGGCATGTGTTGGCTCTGCTAGTTATATATGGAGGTAGGTGTTGATCAAGATGGAATCTGTTCTCTAAGTAAATAGAGTTAAAATCCTATGTTCATTTAATTGTTCTTGATGTTTCAAGTTCTGCCAGACAGATAGATTTATTCGTAAAAGAGTTTCGATGAGAAAAATCTTTTAATCAAGAACTGAATTAAAAGAGAACATAATATTCATAGCAAATGGAGTTTGACATAAACCATGACTCAAATTGAGTTGGGATTTTGTAACAGAGATTCTAGTGCATGGTAACATATGATTATAGGTTCATTTAAGGTAAACCTTATTACTAATTGGGTGGCCATGGCATGCTATGCTAGGTGTTAACCATGGTCTATGAGGTTCATAAAATGATTTAGAGAAATCATTTATGGTAAGAAAGAGTTCGATGATATTAAGAGTTGATATCATGTCTCATTGCCAATTAGTGATGAGCCTAGTAAGTCACACACATACACAAGTTATCACCTATTTAAATATGATTTAATTAATTAATTAAAGAGTTTAATTGATTAATTAAATAGATTTGGTTTGCAATTAAATTGCAAAGTCCCTAGCATGACTTGAAACCAAATCTAGATTATTGGATGTGTAGTATAAATTAAATTTATATTTAAAGTGTTTAAATATGAATTTAATTGATGAGAAATTAATTAATAGAGATTAATTAATTAATTTATATTTGATATAAATTAATTAGAAGAAGAAAATAATTATTTTGGGTTAAGAACTCAAAATTAAGACTCAGGGGCATTTTGGTCATTTCACAGTGTGACACGTGGCACCATGAGATGGTGACACATGGCATAACACATAAGCTTGCCAAATATTTTTAATCATGTAAGATGATTAAAATCAAGATTAAATATAGGTTTGACACTTGGCACAATGTGATTGGGTCACTTAAACCTAGAGCTAATCAAAAGGTGACATGTGGCTAGGGTTTAATGTGTTAACCTAGCTATTTAAGTGTGGTTATGAAAAGAAAACATAACCAGCAGCATCTCCTCTCATATGTCACGCCACTTTGAGCCTCTCCAGCTATTTCTCTTCATCTCTCATCAATTCAAAGAGATTAGCCATCAATCTCTTGAATTAAGAACACTAGAAATTGTTTCTAGTGTCCTGTTTACATCTCTAATCTCTTAAAAGGCAGAACTTGAATTTCTAATTAATAGAAAAGGCTTTAGAAGCTGTTCAAGGGCTGCCATAGGTGTTCTTGGTGTGGACAAGCTATAGGGACAACATCTGGTGTCCTGAAGACGAATCTCAAAGGCGGCACACTGCGGCAAGACATCAAGAGGTTAGTGTAATCGTTCTTGATTTAATCTAGGGTTCTAAAATTAATCTGATTAATTTTAAAATCTTAAATGGCAAATACAGATCCAAAAACATATTAAAAGAGTTTTAATATGTTGTTTATCATTGAAATCAAATAGATAAAAATAAATCTTGCATGGTGCATGTGACCCTAGGTGAAAATTTTTGAATTCAATGGTATAATCTTGTGTTTTTCACGCTTCCGTTCCTACATGGGTACCAAGTACCTTAGGCCATCACACCATCGGTCATAAAGTATCTCTAGGTGTGCAACAGAATAGTTAATAAGGCGTAATAATCATTGGGCACAAGGCCCATTAAATCAAGAGTATCAAAATGGCCAAAAGCCATAATATCACACAATGGCCACAAGAGCCATAATTCACGGAATGGCATAATGCCATATGCAGTACTGCTATCGAAACCCTATTATCATGCCAACCTATCCAAACCAATCATACTAGGCATACTAGGGCATATTTCAAAGTTAATTGTATAATTCATTGCATTTGATATTTAGAAGTTACTATTCAACTTATTAGTCAACCAAAATGTTGAATTTTCATAATCAATAGGTGTGTTATTTCTAATGACAACAACATACCACATTTTGAATTCTACAATTGTTGGCATTTATTACAAATTTCATTTCAAAGCTCATGAAAGGTTATTTCAAATTTTCAGATTTCATGGCTTATGTTTACTATTCCATTGGACATTTCTACAGTAGGAATTTGACTACACTATCAAAGTGGTTCCCTATTGTGTCTTATTTAATTTCTTTTTTTGAATCACTCCATTTGGAGTTTTGTAGCTCAAGTTATGCCATTTTTCCCATGGCTGGCCGGATTGACCATTACCCAGAATTTCTGGGCAAAAATTGGTTCTGGCAGTTTTTGTTTCCTGAATTTGGTGGACAATTTTATTAGGTTATGGTCAGAATTTGGGTTTATATTCTTCATAAAAGTTGTTCTAAATTGTCTAAACTTTCCATTGACATAAAAATCAAGTCAACTGGACATTTTTACACTGAGTTATGACCATTTGAACAAAGACTATTCATTTGGTCATTTTCTAGAGCCAGCATGTTGGTCACACAGATTGAGGCAATTTTTAGGTCAACTTAAGGTTTTCTGGGTAGGATTTCTTCATAAAAAATGTGGCATTATGTGTCAAATTACACCTCCAATTAGTGTTGCACCAATTGGAGCTACACAAGTCCATATATTATAACCCAACCACACTGGACTCAAGTCCAGAAATTCTGGCACCATAGGGCAGCATACCAAATCAATTTGCAATGCCACAATCAATTTTATTTTGAGATCATACCACATCAAATGGTCACTAATTGACCATTAAAACTCAAATTAAGCATTAAAACACAATAACCCCCAATTTATCACAAACCCTAATTGATCAAAGTCTCAATCTCATGCAAACTCATAAAATTGCAACTCCAATTCATATATACACATCAATTGACATTAATATACAAGCTTAATTGCAACTAAACCATCAAAACCCTCACCCTCTCTTGGCTGCCGAAATTTGAAGTGGCCTTAACATGCATATTTTTCTTCTTTTTCCCCAATTCCTAGTTGAATTTTATATCCTAACATGAATACAAGAAGAGAGAGAGAGAGAGAGATAGCACTAACCTCACTTGAAGTTTTCCCAAGCTTGCAAATCCCTTTGATTTCCAATTCTTTTTGCTACCTCTAGCTTGCCCAAAGTGAAAGGTTAAATTTTAATGAAGAAAGGAAGGACTTTTATGGTGGGAAATCAAAGGATTAGGAAGAGAGATGAAAGAAATTTTCTATAGGAGGTGAGAGAGAATTTTAAGCCATGGAAGGAAATGGAAGATGTCACACCTGACTCCCCCATAAGATGTAACATGATCCCTTAGTACACCTAATGAATTACTGTTCGCCTACCGACAACCCATTAGATATACTACAAGAGATTTTAAAACAATTTTTGTGAAATTTAAATCATCGATTAAAATCTGGTGTTATAAATTTTTTTTTTAAAATTTCGACAAAGTGCCGGCTATGTTTTAAGAAAACAGTTCTTCAAACCTGAAAAGGAAAACACTCTCAATATGTTTTCTCAAATACAACTCCAATAGCTTCATTTCAACTCATAATTCAAATCTCAATAATCAAATCAATTCATTTTCAAACCAATCTCATCATAAAGAACATTTCATTGATTATAAGACTCAATATTTATATCACAATAATTTACATTTAATTACATACCAAAATATTTTACAAGAGTTTTTATACAACTGCTCAAATAATTTACATACATATTATTACATGCCTACGTCAAAACCTATGTACATGGGTAAACCTGGAGCTGATCTAAATGTGTCTTCAAAGAATCTTACTTAATTGCTCTATGCTCTTTTCACCTGCGACAGCATACAAAGCTATCGCTGAGTGGTGAACTCAGTGGTGCACAACTAAAATTTAGAAGATAGTACAATATACCTTAACAAAAATTACAGTAAATAATTTAAAAATCTGGATACACATCAAATTCCAAAACTCAAAATATTCATTGCCAATAATATAAATCATTTGTATAAAATGACTTTGATCACGGAATTCAATTTATCAAATCATAACTAACCATTTAAGGTAATTCCAACAAAATCAATTATACATAAATCATAATTGAAATCAAATTCTTTACTATTAAAAAACTATTCTTTATCTCAAAAGCCATTCTTTATCTCAAAAACCATTCTTTATCTCAAAAACCATTCTTTATCTCAAAAGCCATTCTTTATCTCAAAAACCATTCTTTATCTCACTAACTATGCAAGACTAATCCAAAAGGGCCATCTTCGAGGTGATTCTAACTCTCTATGGTCGGGGAGGTCGAATCGAATTCTAACTCCCTATGGTCGGGGAGGTCGAATCATCGTGCACAGTACACACTATAATAATGAATCTTCTGAAAGGGCCATAACATAAAAAAACTTAGATCTAACCTCTAATAAGAGAAGAATCTAAGCCTGTGCACGTACCATGGTAATCAAAACACAACTAACACCATTATTTTCTCAACAAATAAGAGAGATGGGTAATAACCTAGTCAAGCATCTATAGTGAGATATAAAACAATATCACAATCCTTTTAGTGAGCATAAATCACAATACAATTCGATTCAAAGTCAATTCCAATATCCAATAATTTTTATGCTCATCACAATTCAAATCATAAATTTGCATTTTTGATGCAAATTGCCCATCACAATTCAAAACATGTTCTATCACAATTTTCCAAAAACATAATTTATTCAATTCACAATAATGCTTAATACTTATGGAAATACCATTTCACAAAGCTAAATTCATACATACTATAATAATTTCAATAATCATTGAATTAAATCCAATGCTTGTTAAACGTAATACATAAGAAAAATATGTCATTTAATCATATTAAAAATTCTAAACAAAATCAGTTAAAAACTAGTTGTGCACAAACCTGATTTGAGTTGCTCCTAAGCCTTGACTCAATGTTCTTTATGCTTCTCAATATCCTTACCAACTGAAACATACAATTTAAAGTGTTTAAGTACTCAATGAATTTGTTTCCAACCATAAAATCCAATATCTAAATTTTCTTGGTACTATTCCCTTTAATTTATTTCATTAGTCAACTTATAATGTTGACTCTTGATGCACTCTAAGTGAGTCAATTCCAGTGTTACCAATATGTCACATTTTAGAGCCCTTTAGTATTGGTATATGTTACCAAATTCATTTTCAAGTGTATTGCATTTTATTGCAATTTACCGGATTTTGGTGTACTATTTTGACCTAGCCGGACAACCTAGTTCCCTTGATTTTTGGGTTTCGGTCCAAACTACAAACTTGTAGGTCTATGTCTTATTGCACGCGGGGAAAAATTTCAGGTCATTTTGAGTTGTGTAGACCATGTTATGGTCAATTTACCAATGCTAGACAGAATGCACCAAAATGGTAACTTTAGGTCATTTTTAGGTCACTTTTGGTTCGGCTAATTTTGGTACCTGAACTTGTGCAAGCTATTTAGCTTGGTTCTAGCCATTTATGGGCTTTGGTGTCTCCATAAGAATTATAGATCTATGTCTAAACTATCCATGGTAAAAATTTCAGGTCAATTGGACCTGTTTTGAGTGAGTTATGGCCAAACCACTAACTACTACCTAAATGGTAAATTTTCAGGCTTTTAAGTCACTAATTCGGATTTGCTCATTTTTCAAGTCACCTTCTAGGCAGAATTTAGGTAAGCTTCCTTCATGAAAGTTGGCACATTTTGTGCCTAGTTTCACCTCCAATTGGTCTCATACCAATTGGACTTACACACATAAGGTTCTAAGCTAAAATGTACACTGCCCTATTACACATTATTTATCCTTACCAATTACGCAACCAACACTTACCAAAGTAATTCTTCCATGCCAATTCTGGTTTGTACCATAACATTAACACACTTTACTTCACATTTTTTGTCATTTTGGCAGCTTGTAACCACTCTCAACAAACACATTATAACTCAGAATTTTTCTAAGTCCAATTACAATAATTAACCACATGACATACCTCATTTACATGTCTAAATTCAAACCCATATCCATGCTGCCATCAATAACAACATCTTAGACAACCATAAACAAGTAAAAACAAGCTACGTATATAGAATTTCCATGGCTGCCAACATGTACATCTCCATTAAAACATCAAACTTCAAAAATTCTTCCATAAATCAACTACCCACAACCTTGGTTACACTTTTAATGAAACAAGAATTGAAAACACTCACTTACCAATTGTTGGGAGCTTGATCAAACCTCAACTAATCCCCTTCAAATTACCATCAATCTCTTCCTTGTGATGTGGGGATTAAAGTAAATGAAGTGAGCCTTAGGTTTTGAGTTGAAAATGGTGGAGTTATGGAAGCTCTTAACATTTGGCCATGGAGGTTTTATGGGAGGAGTAATTCAGCACAATAGAGTGTGGTTGAAGATGAAGTTGAATTGTGTCCACTTTGGCTTATATGTGCCCACTAATATCCCACTTAATGCTCCACTAACTTAGTTTAATATAGTTTAATCGTTAATTTTCAATTATCCCAATTTTCACCCCTTAATTTCCCTTAATCACATTTTATCTTTAATCTCATTTTTCATTCAATTTTCAATATGTAATACTACTTATTTTTCATAGACATTTAGGTCAAAAGTCAACTCGGAATGTTAATTGACCACAATGCCCCTATTCGGGTTACATTCCCGATTTTTCGGTAACACCGAGTTTTGTCGTTTTCTCGATTTCTCATTTTTCTTTGTACTAATTAATTAATTTTTCTTTGATATTTCTAATGACATTTATACTTCAATAGATGTTTATTTAAGTCTTTAAAATATTTTCTAGGGTTCCCCGCGGTCCAGGGCTAGTCAACGGTCCACGCCGCAACTTTCCAGTGCGGTCACCCATCGTTATGGTTCTCGGCTCATTTAACTTGGTTAAATTTCATTACTATTATTTTTCCATTGTTTTTCTTGTATTTTTTTTTCTTGTATTTCATTATTTTATGTCTCCTCACCCATATCTAA
Organism: Hevea brasiliensis; assembly: GCF_030052815.1. Taxonomy (NCBI): domain Eukaryota; kingdom Viridiplantae; phylum Streptophyta; class Magnoliopsida; order Malpighiales; family Euphorbiaceae; genus Hevea; species Hevea brasiliensis. The sequence goes on along the minus strand of NC_079493.1, from coordinate 79,197,130 downwards.
GTGTAGTTCTAGGCATCCTAGCTGTTCGGACAGACACTGTCACCGGAACAATAGAACGCACTACCAAACATAGGGGTGTTACAGAAGAAGATGAAATGGTTTTTGGTCTCATTTATCTCTTTTAATGAGTTTGCTTAATTGTGATTGGTGGAGATAATTTTAATTGCATCATCCTAGGTCATGCTTATGTCATAACTAAGTTTTATTTCATTTTTTTTCTTTCTTTTTTTTTCTTTACTCATTTTTAATTAAATTTTCATCAATATTAATTCACATTTTATGTCATAAATCCCACTTACTTCAATGAACAAGTTGGTGAAAAATCATATCTGAAGGTGAAATGACCAAAATACCCTCCATTTAGCTTAATGAGTTAAAAGTGTCTGTACCGATTGATTTAATTTTTCTTGTATTTTCTTAGCAATTTATTATCATCGAAACCCCAGTAATCCTTCTTTGGAGTCCCAGAAATTATTTCACAGGGTTTTCCACAGGTTTAGGGTTACTATGTAACACCCCTAAGTTCGGTAGTACTTTCTACTGTTCCGATGACAAGTGTTGTCCGGACAGCTAGGATGCCTAGAACTACATTTAAATATTGATGAGGAGACATAAAATAATGAAATACAAGAAAAGAAAATACAAGAAAAACAAAGGAAAAATAATAACAATAAAATATAACCAAGTTAAACGAGACGAGAACCCTAGCGATGGGTAACCGCAGTGGGAAGTTGCGGTGTGGATCGTTGACTAGCCCTGGACTGCAGAGAACCCTAGAAAATATTTGTAAGACTTAAATAAATGTCTATTGAAGTATAAATACCATTAGAAATATAAAAAAAAAATAATTAATTAGTACAAAGAAAAGTGAGAAATCGAGAAAATGACAAAACCCGTGTTATCGAAAAATCAGGAATGCAACCCGAACAGGGCCATTGTGGTCATTTGACACCCCGAGTTGTCTTTTGACCTAAATTTCCATTAAAAATATATTATATTACACTTGGAAAATGTCATGAAAAATTAAATTAGTGGTACCTAATTCAATTAGCAAAAATTAGGAGCTTAATGTGAGAATATGGAAAGTTTAACATTTATTTATTATTAAACTATGTTAGTGGACCATTATACAACATATTATATCATAAGTGGACAGAAATATCCACTAACAATCTACAATCCATCTTTTTCACTTGAAAAGTTCAATTAGCCGAATGGAAGCTCTCAAAACCTCTCCCATGGCCGCCCACCTTTAAGCCATTAAAACTCCATGATCAAGCCATCTTTTCCCACTCTTGTCTTCATTAAAGTTTATCCTCACCTTGCAAGGAAGAGTTTGATAGCAATTATAAGAAGTTTTGATGAGGTTTTGAAGAATTTCCAAAGTGGTAAGCTTGTGTTTTTTATTATTGTTTCATTAAAGTTTGTAAGGATGTTACAGGTACTTGAATTGTGGAGAGATTTTTGAGGTTTGATGTTTAAAGGGAGATGTGTACTTTTGGTAGCCATGGAAACTCCTTAAGGACAGTTTATTCTTGCTTGTAAATGGTAGATTAAAGGGTTGATTAAATGTTTATGTGTGTAGGAATTAATTTGGGTGATGTATACTTAGTATATGTGAATGTGTACTTGAATTTGGAAGCTTGGAAATTAATGGAGGGAGGTGTATGAATCGACAGCTTGATTTGGTGAACCATAAAAATGTTATTTCATATTTGGTTTATGGAATATTAATGTTGAATTGTGATACTTGTCATGGCAGCTTGTGTATATATATGATGGTGTGAGGTTGGACATGTAAATGAGTTAGGTTAGGTGATTGAATTGTTGTAATTTGAGCTTGAAAAATTCTATACTATATGGTGCATATTGAGTGTGATAGTAAGCTGCCAAAATGACCAACAATATGTTGTGAATTGTGTTTAGGTTATGGTACAAACCAGAATTGGCATGAATGTGTAGTTTGGTAAGTGTTAAAAGTGTCCTTTGATGAGTAATGAACAAAATGCAATAGGGCAGTTTATGTTTTGTGCCTAGAACCTTAAGTGTGTGGCTCCAATTAGAGAGACCAATTGGAGGTAAAACTAGGCACAAAATGTTCCAACTTTCATGAAGAAAGCTTACAAAAATTCTTCTTGTAAGGTAACTTGAAAAGTGACCAAATCCGGATTAGTGCATTTAAGGCCTGAAAATTGACCATTTGGGTAGCAGTTAGTTTTTTTGCCATAACTCACTCTAAACAGGTCCAACTGACCTGAAATTTTTACCATGAATAGTTGAGACATATATCTACAAGTCTTATGAAGACACCAAAGCCCAAAAATGACCATAAGCAAGTCAAATAGCTTGCACAAGTTCGGGTCTAAAAACTGGCCGAACCAAAAGTTACCTAAAATGACCTAAAGTGACATATTTTGATGCATTTTGACCAACAATAGTAAAATGACCATAACTTGGCCTAGTAAACTCAGAATGACCTAAAATTTAGCCCCGCGTGCAATAAGACATAGATCTACCAGTTTGTAGTTTTGACTGAAACCCAAAAACTGAGGGAACTAGGTCATCCGGTTAGGTCAAATTAGTATACTGGAATCCGACAAATTGCAATAAAAAGCACTATACATGGAAATGAATTTGGTAACATGTACCAACCCTAAAAGGCTACAAATGTGACACATTGATAACATTAAAACCTAATTCACCTAGACTGCATCGAGGGTCAACATCTTAGGTTGACTAAGGAAATAATACAATTCAATAAACTAAGTGTTAAGCGTTATTCTTAGAGACAGTTTAAATGAGTACTGAAACACTTCAAATTGTGTTTCTCAGTTAGCAAAGACTCAGGGAAAGGGAAGGAAACACTGAGTCAGGGTCAAGAGACAGTTATCAGAGGTTTGTGCACAATAGTTATTTCTTTTGAATTTTTCAATTGAAATAAATTATGACTATTTGTATATTATTGTTTTAAATTGTGGAAATGTGTTTGAATGAATACTTATTGCTTGAAAAGCATTGTAAATGGTTTGAAACTATGAGAAACTGTTTGAATGATATTTGAAACTATGAGAAACTGTTTGAATGATATTTGATGGATACTTATTGATTGAAAAGCATTGTAAATGGTTTGAAACCACAGCTATCATGTATATTGATTGAATTCCTCGCTAGCATGTCTAGTGGGACTGAAGGAACGGAAGCGTAAAAAACACAAGTTTATACCATTGAATTCAAAATTTTTCACCTAGAGTCACATGCATCATGCAAGATTTATTTTTATCTATTTGATTTCAATGATAAACAACATATTAAAACTCTTTTAATATGTTTTTGGATCTGTATTTGCCATTTAAGATTTTAAAATTAATCAGATTAATTTTAGAACCCTAGATTAAATCAAGAATGATTACACTAACCTCTTGATGCACTGCAGCGTATCTGCGCCTTTGAGATTTGTCTTCAGGACCCCAAATGTTGTCCCTCTAGCTTGTCCACACCAAGAACACCTATGGCAGCCCTTGAATAGCTTCTAAAGCTTTTTTTATTAATTAGAAATTCAAGTTCTGCCTTTTAAGAGATTAGCGATGTAAACAGGACACTATAAACAATTTCTAGTGTTCTTAATTCAAGAGATTGATGGCTAATCTCTTTGAATTAATAAGAGATGAAGAAGAATAGATGGAGAACCTCAAAATGGCGTGACAAAGGAGAGGAGTGGCTGCTGGTTGTTTTTCTTTTTCATAACAATACTTATATAGCTAGGTTAACACATTAAACCCTTGCCACATGTCATCCTTTGATTAACTCTAGGTTTAAGTGACCCAATCACATTGTGCCAAGTGTCAAACCTATATTTAATCTTGATTTTAATCATCTTACATGATTAAAAAACATTTGGTAAGCTTATGTGTAATCCCATGTGTCACCATCTCATGGTGCCACGTGTCACACTGTGAAATGACCAAAATGCCCCTGTGTCTTAATTTTGAGTTCTTAACCCAAAATAATTATTTTTCTTCTTCTAATTTATATCAAATATAAATTAATTAATTAATCTCTATAAATTAATTTCTCATTAATTAAATTCATATTTAAACACTTTAAGTATAAATTTGACTTATACTATACATCAAATAATCTATATTTGGTTTCAAGTCATGCTAGGGACTTTGCAATTTAATTGCAAACCAAACCTATTTAATTAATCAATTAAACTTTTTAATTAATTAATAAATCATATTTAAATAGGTGATAACTTGTGTATGTGTGTGACTTACTAGGCTCATCACTAATTGGCAATGAGACATGATATCAACTCTTAATATCATCAGAACTCTTTCTTACCATAAATGATTTCTCTAAATCATTTTATGAACCTCATAGACCATGGTTAACACCTAGCATAGCATGCTATGGCCACCTAATTAGTAATAAGGTTTACCTTAAATGAACCTATAATCATATGTTACCATGCACTAGAATCTCTCTGTTACAAAATTCCAACTCAAGCTGGAGTCGTGGTTTATGTCAAACTCCATTTGCTATGAATATTATGTTCTTTTTTAATTCCAGTTCTTGATTAAAAAGATTTTCTCATCAGAAACTCTTTTCTGAATAAATCTATCTGTCCTGGCCAGGAACTTGAAACATCAAGAACAATTAAATGAACATAGGATTTTATCTCTATTTACTTAGAGGAACAGATTCCATCTTAATCAACACCTACCTCCATATATAACTAGTAGGAGCCAACAGATGCCCATATACCCATACACAGTACAAGTATGAAAGCAGTATCAAACTCAAACTACCTATATACAAGATAACTGTGCTACCTCAGGTTTAAAGATTATATGCACTGATATGATTTATGACAAAACATTGACAAGAGTAAACTCCATGTGCTTGTCATAAGTGTCACTGGTTTGGCCTACGTATCATTTATAAGTGCCTATCATGTTTGTCATATGGCATGAGACTCACCATTCCATCTTATTTATATCTCATATAAATAACTTGGTAACAAACATGAATACAATCTTTCTGGATAAGTCATGTCCTTATTATGAAGTATCCTCGATTGTGAACCTATTTATGATACTTTGTGCTAGAAATATTATCACTCATATTCTTAACAACTTAAGAATAATATTTCTAACAAAATATCAATGGACCTTTCTATTGCACATAAATATATTATGTAAACGGAAAAGTGGAAATGCCTTTTAATAATAAAAATATGTACAAGATACATACTAAATGATATGCTCTAGGGCATACTACTAACAATCTCCCACTAGCACTAGAGCCATTCATTACAATATCTTAGATCTATCTTCTCAAGATGTTGGTCTAACTGAGTCTGTGACATAGGCTTAGTGAATGGATCAGTTGGATTTTCAGCTGATTCTATTTTCTGCATGGCTACATCGCCTCGCACAACTATTTCTCTGATAATGTGGTAGCGCTTTTCTATGTGTTTGGATTTCTGGTGAGACCTTGGTTCCTTAGCCTGTATGACTGCTTCATTGTTGTCATAGTGTAGTGGAACTACTGACTCAATGGAAGGAACTACTGTAAGTTCTGTCACAAACTTCTTTATCCAAACAGCTTCCATTGCAGCATCTGATGCAGCAATATACTCAGCCTCTATAGTGGAATCTGCAGTCATGCTCTATTTGGAACTCTTCCAACTGACTGCACCTCCATTACAAATGAACACATATCCAGAGGTAGACTTTCTATCATCGATATCTGATTGAAAATCAGAATTAGTATAACCATCCAATTGCAAGTCTCCACCTCCATAAATCAAGAATAAATCCTTAGTCCTTCTCAAGTACTTAAGGATATTCTTGACAGATATCTAGTGTTCCAAACCTGGATTGGATTGATACCTGCTAGTCAAACTAACAGCATATGCAATATCCGACCTAGTACACAACATTGCATACATTAAACTTCCAATAGCCGAAGCATATGGAATCCTGACCATCTTATCTCTTTCTTCAGGTGTCTTTGGAGACATCTCTTTAGAAATGTGGATACCATGTGTCACTGGTAACAATCCTCTCTTGGAATTAAGGATGTTAAACCTCTTTAACACCTTTTCCAAGTATAGACTTTGGGATAAACCAATTATTATTTTTGCTCTATCTCTATAGATGCGAATCCCAAGAATATAAGTTGCCTCCCCTAAGTCTTTCATAGAGAATGTATTTGACAACCATACCTTTATAGTTGTCAACATACCTGTGTCATTACCCATCAACAGTAAGTCATCCACATATAAGACAAGGAAAGTGATAGCATTGTCACTAACCTTCTTATATACACATGGCTCATCCTCATTTTTGATAAAACCAAAGGATTTAATGGCTTCATCAAAACAGATGTTCCAACTCCTCGAAGCTTGTTTCAACCCATAAATGGATCGCTTTAGCTTGCATACCTTGGAACCATCTTGGGATTCAAAACCCCTAGGTTGTTCCATGAAAATGTTTTCTTCAATGTATCTATTGAGAAAAGGTGTTTTGACATCCATTTGCCAAATCTCATAATCATAGTATGCAGTTATTGCTAATAAAATCCTAATTGATTTAAGCATGGCAACAGGCAAGAAAGTCTCCTCATAGTCGACTCCTTGCCTTTTGCGAAACCCTTTTGCTACTAGCCTTGCCTTATAGGTCTCTACCTTTCCATTAGAACCAATTTTCTTCTTGAAAATCCATTTGTTCCCTATAGGTACAATACCTTCAAGTGGGTCAACAAGATCCCAAACTTGATTCTTATACATGGAATCAATCTTGGATTTCATAGCATCAATCCATTTTGAAGAGTCTATATCTGATATAGCTTCTTCATAGGTAAGTGGATCATCTCCATGATCTACTTCTTCATGAGTAGACAACTCTTGTTCTTCTTCATGAAGAAAACCATATCTCACTGGTGGGTGAGATACCCTGGTTGTTCTACGAGGAACAGCTGCAGATGTTTCATCAACAGATATAGGTTGACTAGATGGATCTATATCCATCTGATCTGTTGGTTGGTCAGAATTCTCTAATTCTAACTCTATTTGCCTTCCTTTGCCTCCTTCTTGAACAAACTGTTGTTCAAGAAATGTGGTATCTCTACTTATCACAACCTTTTGTGAAGTAGGCAAATAAAAATAATATCCAAAACTATCTTTTGGATATCCAACAAATCGACCTTTTTCTGATCTGGTCTCCAATTTATCAGTGTTCAGCTTTTTAATATAAGCTGGACAACTCCAAATCTTAACATGCTTAAGACTTGGTTTTCTTCCATGCCATATCTCATAAGGTGTGGAAGAAACTGATTTTGATGGAATCCTATTCAGAATATACAAAGCTGATTCTAATGCAAATCCCCAAAAGAAGATTGGCATATCAGTATAGCTCATCATACTACGTACCATATCCAATAGGGTATGATTTCTCCTTTCAGATACACCATTCAGCTGTGGCATTCCTAAAGGAGTCAGCTGAGAAACAATGCCATGCTCTCTCAAGTATTCATCAAATTCAGTATTCAAATATTCACCTCCAGGATCTGATCGAAGAGCTTTAATACTCTTTCCTATTTGATTTTCTACTTCAAATATAAATTCTTTAAACTTTTCAAAGGATTCATGTTTGTATTTCATCAAATACAAATACCCAAATCTTGATTTATCATCAGTAAAGGTAATAAAATAATGAAAGCCCCCTCTAGCCATTTCTTTAAATGGACCACATGCATCACTATGTATTAGCTCCAAAATATTTTCAACTCTTTGCCCTTGTCCAACAAAGGGTGATCTAGTCATTTTGCCCTCAAGGCAAGATTCACAAGTTGGAATAGGCTCAGAGCCCAATGAGGATAGAATTCCCATTTTCTCCAGTTTTGCAATCCTATCTTCTGCAACATGACATAACCTTAAGTGCCAAATATATTTTGAACTTGAGTTGGTTTTCACCATGGCATTGCATTCTTTTAGATCACTTATATTCAATTTGTGTTTGTTACTATTATCCAAATAATAAAGACCATCATTCATATAACCCAAACCAACATATTTATTTCCAAAATAAATATTGCAAACATCATCTGTGAACTGAAATTCATAGCCATTTTTAGTCAAACTAGATATAGAAATGATGTTCTTAAAAGCATCAGGTACATATAAAATATTATCCAAACACAAAACATGTCCAAACATGTAAAAAGATTTAGATCCTATGGCTAAAGCTTCAACAGTTGAGCCATTGCCAATCTGGATTCTAATATCTTGAGAATGCAAGCTGCTACTATTTGCTAGTTCCTACTGAAGGAACGGAAGCGTGAAAAACACAAGTTTATACCATTGAATTCAAAAATTTTCACCTAGGGTCACATGCATCATGCAAGATTTATTTTTATCTATTTGATTTCAATGATAAACAACATATTAAAACTCTTTTAATATGTTTTTGGATCTGTATTTGCCATTTAAGATTTTAAAATTAATCAGATTAATTTTAGAACCCTAGATTAAATCAAGAACGATTACACTAACCTCTTGATGTCTTTGCGTGTCTGCGCCTTTGAGATTCGTCTTCAGGACACCAGATGTTGTCCCTCTAGCTTGTCCACACCAAGAACACCTATGGCAGCCCTTGAACAGCTTCTAAAGCCTTTTCTATTAATTAGAAATTCAAGTTCTGCCTTTTAAGAGATTAGAGATGCAAACAGGACACTAGAAACAATTTCTAGTGTTCTTAATTCAAGAGATTGATGGCTAATCTCTTTGAATTGATGAGAGATGAAGAGAAATAGCTGGAGAGGCTCAAAGTGGCGTGACATATGAGAGGAGAGGCTGCTGGTTGTGTTTTCTTTTCATAACCCCACTTAAATAGCTAGGTTAACACATTAAACCCTAGCCACATGTCACCTTTTGATTAGCTCTAGGTTTAAGTGACCCAATCACATTGTGCCAAGTGTCAAACCTATATTTAATCTTGATTTTAATCATCTTACATGATTAAAATTATTTGGCAACTTATGTGTTATGCCATGTGTCACCATCTCATGGTGCCACGTGTCACCTGTACAAAATGACCAAAATGCCCACTGTGTCTTAAATTTGAGTTCTTAACCCAAAATAATTATTTTCTTCTTCTAATTAATTTATATCAAATATAAATTAATTAATTAATCTCTATTAATTAATTTCTCATCAATTAAATTCATATTTAAACACTTTAAATATAAATTTAATTTATACTACACACCAATAATCTAGATTTGGTTTCAAGTCATGCTAGGGACTTTGCAATTTTATTGCAAACCAAATCTATTTAATTAATCAATTAAACTCTTTAATTAATTAATTAAATCATATTTAAATAGGTGATAACTTGTGTATGTGTGTGACTTACTAGGCTCATCACTAATTGGCAATGAGACATGATATCAACTCTTAATATCATCGAACTCTTTCTTACCATAAATGATTTCTCTAAATCATTTTATGAACCTCATAGACCATGGTTAACACCTAGCATAGCATGCCATGGCCACCCAATTAGTAATAAGATTTACCTTAAATGAACCTATAATCATATGTTACCATGCACTAGAATCTCTCTGTTACAAAATCCCAACTCAAGTTGAGTCATGGTTTATGTCAAACTCCATTTGCTATGAATATTATGTTCTCTTTTAATTCCAGTTCTTGATTAAAAGATTTTCTCATCGAAACTCTTTTACGAATAAATCTATCTGTCTGGCCAGAACTTGAAACATCAAGAACAATTAAATGAACATAGGATTTTATCTCTATTTACTTAGAGGCAGATTCCTTCTTGATCAACACCTACCTCCATATATAACTAGCAGGAGCCAACACATGCCCATATACCCATACATAGTACAAGTATGAAAGCGATTATCAAACTCAAACTACCTATATACAAGATAAGCGTGCTATCTCGGGTCTAAAGATTATATGCTTGATATGATTTATGACAAAACATTGACAAGAGTAAACTCCATGTGCTTGTCATAAGTGTCACTGGTTCGGCCTACTTATCATTTATAAGTGCCTATCATGTTTGTTATATGGCATGAGACTCACCATTCCATCTTATTTATATCTCATATAAATAACTTGGGAACAAACATGAATACAATCTTTCTGGATAAGTCATGTCCTTATTATGAAGTATCCTCAATTGTGAACCTATTTATGATACTTTGTGCTAGAAATATTGTCACTCATATTCTTAACAACTTAAGAATAATATTTCTAACAAAATATCAATGGACCTTTTCTATTACACATAAATATATTATGTAAACGGAAAAGTGGAAATGCCTTTTATTATTAAAAATATGTACAAGAGACTGAAGGAACGGAAGCGTGAAAAACACAAGATTATACCATTGAATTCAAAAATTTTCACCTAGGGTCACATGCACCATGCAAGATTTATTTTTATCTATTTGATTTCAATGATAAATAACATATTAAAACTCTTTTAATATGTTTTTGGATCTGTATTTGCCATTTAAAATTTTAAAATTAATCAGATTAATTTTAGAACCCTAGATTATATCAAGAACGTTTACACTATCCTCTTGATGTCTTTGCGTGTCTGCGCCTTTGAGATTTGTCTTGAGGACACGGATGTTGTCCCTCTAGCTTGTCCACACCAAGAACACCTATGGCAGCCCTTGAACAGCTTCTAAAGCCTTTTCTATTAATTAGAAATTCAAGTTACGCCTTTTAAGATATTAGAGATGTAAGCAGGACACTAGAAACAATTTCTAGTGTTCTTAATTCAAGAGATTGATGGCTAATCTCTTTGAATTGATGAGAGATGAAGAGAAATAGCTGGAGGCTCAAAGTGGCGTGACAATTGAGAGGAGAGGCTGCTGGTTGTGTTTTCTTTTCATAACCCCACTTAAATAGCTAGGTTAACACATTAAACCCTAGCCACATGTCACCTTTTGATTAGCTCTAGGTTTAAGTGACCCAATCACATTGTGCCAAGTGTCAAACCTATATTTAATCTTGATTTTAATCATCTTACATGATTAAAAATATTTGGCAAGCTTATGTGTTATGCCATGTGTCACCATCTCATGGTGCCACGTGTCACTGCAAAATGACCAATTTGCCCATGTGTCTTAATTTTTAGTTCTTAACCCAAAATAATTATTTTCTTCTTCTAATTAATTTATATCAAATATAAATTAATTAATTAATCTCTATTAATTAATTTCTCATCAATTAAATTCATATTTAAACACTTTAAATATAAATTTAATTTATACTACACATCCAATAATCTAGATTTGGTTTCAAGTCATGCTAGGGACTTTGCAATTTTATTGCAAACCAAATCTATTTAATTAATCAATTAAACTCTTTAATTAATTAATTAAATCATATTTAAATAGGTGATAACTTGTGTATGTGTGTGACTTACTAGGCTCATCACTAATTGGCAATGAGACATGATATCAACTCTTAATATCATCGAACTCTTTCTTACCATAAATGATTTCTCTAAATCATTTTATGAACCTCATAGACCATGGTTAACACCTAGCATAGCATGCCATGGCCACCCAATTAGTAATAAGGTTTACCTTAAATGAACCTATAATCATATGTTACCATGCACTAGAATCTCTCTATTACAAAATCGCAACTCAAAGTGAGTCATGGTTTGTGTCAAACTCCATTTGCTATGAATATTATGTTCTCTTTTAATTCCAGTTCTTGATTAAAAGATTTTCTCATCAGAAACTCTTTTATGAATAAATCTATCTGTCCTGGCCAGGAACTTGAAACATCAAGAACAATTAAATGAACATAGGATTTTAACTCTATTTACTTAGAGGAGCAGATTCCATCTTGATCAACACCTACCTCCATATATAACTAGTAGGAGCCAACAGATGCCCATATACCCATACACAGTATAAGTATGAAAGCGATATCAAACTCAAACTACCTATATACAAGATAAGCTGTGCTATCTCGGGTCTAAAGATTATATGCCTTGATATGATTTATGACAAAACATTGACAAGAGTAAACTCCATGTGCTTGTCATAAGTGTCCTTGGTTGACCTACTTATCATGTATAAGTGCCTATCATGTATGTTATATGGCATGAGACTCACCATTCCATCTTATTTATATCTCATATAAATAACTTGGGAACAAACATGAATACAATCTTTACGGATAAGTCATGTCCTTATTATGAAGTATCCTTGATTGTGAACCTATTTATGATACTTTGTGCTAGAAATATTGTCACTCATATTCTTAACAACTTAAGAATAATATTTCTAACAAAATATCAATGGACCTTTTCTATTACACATAAATATATTATGTAAGCGGAAAGTGGAAATGCCTTTTATTAATAAAATATATACAAGATACATACTAAATGATATGCTCTAGGGCATACTACTAACAATCTCCCATTAGCACTAGAGCCATTCATTACAATACCTTAGACCCATCTTCTCAAGATGTCAGTCTAAGCGAGCTTATGACAAAGGCTTAGTGAATGAATCGTAGGATTTTCAGTGATGCTATTTTACTGCATGGCTATATTGCCTTGCCCAACTATATCTCGATAATGTGGTAGTGCCTTTCTATGTGTTTGGATTTTGGGTGAGACCTTGGTTCCTTAGCACGTATGTTGCTCCATTGTTGTCACGGTGTAATGGAACTCTTGACTCAATGGAAGGAACTCTTGTAAGTTACATTACGAACTTCTTCATCCAAGCGACTTCTTTTGCGGCATCGATGCGACAATATACTCGACCTCGATGAGTGGAATCTGCGATCGTGCTCTGTTTGGAACTCTTCCAATTTGCACCTCCATTACAAATGAACACATATCGGTAGACTTTCTATCATCGATATCGATTGGAAATCGAGAATCGGTATAACCATCCAATTGCAAGTCTCCACCTCCATAAATCAAGAATAAATCCTTAGTTCTTCTTAAGTACTTAAGAATATTCTTGTGACTATCGATGTTCCAAACACGGATTGAATTGATACTGCTAGTCAAACTAACGACATATGCGATATCAGGCCTAGTACACAACATTGCATACTTTAAACTTTCAATGGCGAAGCATATGGAATCCTGGCCATCTTATCTCTTTCTTCAAGTGTCTTTAGAGACATCTCTTTAGAAAGGTGGATACCATGTCTCACTGGTAACAATCCTCTCTTGGAATCAAGCATGTTAAACCTATTTAACACATATTCCAAGTATATAATTTGGGAAAAACCAATTATTCATTTAGATATATCTCTATAGATGAGAATCACTAGAATATAGGTTGACTCAACTAAGTCTTTAATGGATAATGTATTTGAAAACCATAACTTTATAGTCGTCAACATACATGTATCATTACCCATCAACGATTATGTCATCCACATATAAGACAAGGAAAGTGATAGATTTTTCACTAACATTCTTATATACACATTGCTCATCCTCATTTTTGATAAAACCAAAAGATTTAATGGCTTCATCAAAACGGATGTTCCAACTCCTCGAAGCTTGTTTCAACCCATAAATGGATCGCTTTAGCTTGCATACCTTGGAACCATCTTGGGATTCAAATCCCTTAGGTTGTTCCATGAAAATGTTTTCTTCAATGTATCCATTGAGAAAGGCATTTTGACATCCATCGCCAAATCTCATAATCATAGTATCAGCTATTGCTAATAAAATCCTAATTGATTTAAGCATGGCAGTGAGAAAGTCTCCTCATAGTCTATTCCTTGCCTTTGGCGAAACCCTTTTCGCTACTAGCCTTGCCTTATAGGTCTCTACCTTTCCATCAGAACCAATTTTCTTCTTGAAAACCCATTTGTTCCCTATAGGTACAATACCTTCAGGTGGGTCAACAAGATCCGAAACTTGATCTTATACATGGAATCAGTTTCGGATTTCATAGCATAAATTCATTTTGAAGAGTCTATATACGATATAGCTTCTTCATAGGTAAGTGGATCATCTCCATGATCTACTTCTTCATGAGTAGACAACTCTTGTTCTTCTTCATGAAGAAAACCATATCTCAACGGTGGGTGAGATACCACAGTTGTTCTACGAGGCAGTTGTAGATGTTTCATCAATGAGTATAGGTTGACTAGATGGATCTATATCCATCGATGCATTGGTTGGTCGAATTCTCCAATTCTAACTCTATTTGCCTTCCTTTGCCTCCTTCTTGAACAAAGCATTTGTTCAAGAAATGTAACATATCACAACCTTTTTTGAATTAGTCAAATAAAAATAATATCAAATACTATCTTTTTTATATCCAACTAATCTACCTTTTTATGATATGGTCTACAATTTTTCAGTGTTGTGATTTTTGATATAAGCTGGACTACACCTAATCTTAACATGCTTAAGACTTGGTTTTCTTCCATGCCATATCTCATAAGGTGTGGAAGAAAGCGATTTTGATGGAATCCTATTCGAGAATATATAAAGTGATTCTAATGCAAATCCCCAAAGGAGATTGGCATATCGGTATAGCTCATCATACTACGTACCATATCCAATAGAGTGCGATTTCTCCTTCGGATACACCATTCATTTGTGGCGTTCTGAAGGAGTCGGTGAGAAACAATGCCATGCTCTCTCAAGTATTCATCAAATTCGATTACTCAAATATTCACCTCCACGATCGATCGAAGAGCTTTAATATTTTTTCTGTTTGATTTTCTACTTGATTTAAATTCTTTGAACTTTTCAAAGGATTCATGTTTGTATTTCATCAAATACAAATACCCAAACCTTGATTTATCATCGATAAAGGTAATAAAATAATGAAAGCCCCCTCTAGCCATTTCTTTAAGCGGACCACATACATCACTATGTATTAGTTCCAAAATATTTTGACTCTTAGCCCTTGTCCAACAAAGGGTGTTCTAGTCATTTGCCTTGAAGGCAAGATTCACAAGTTGGAGTAGGCTCGAGCCCAATGAGGATAGAATCCCCATTTTCTCGATTTTGCAATCCTATCTTACGCAACATGACATAACCTTAAGTGCCAAATATATTTTGAACTTGAGTTGGTTTTCACCATGGCATTGTATTCTTTTAGATCACTTGCATTCATTTTGTGTTTGTCATTATTATCCAAATAATAAAGACCATCATTCATATAACCGAACCAACATATTTATTTCCAAAATAAATATTGCAAACATCATCTGAATGAAATTCATAGCCATTTCTAGTCAAACTAGATATAGAAATGATGTTCTTAAAAGCATCAGTACATATAAAATATTATCCAAACACAAAACATGTCCAAACATGTAAAAGATTTAGATCCTATGGCTAAAGCTTGATTGAGCCATTGCCAATCAGGACTCTAATATCTTGAGAAGCATGACTCTTTTGTTTGCTAGTTCTGCATATCATTAGAAATGTGAAGCGGCACGATATCTAAAACCCAAGCTGTAGATGAACTATGAGTATCATCAAAATCTAAATAACAAGATATGGACATACCTTAGAAGGTGTATCCTTCTTGTCCTTGAGAGAAGCAAGATACTCAGGCGGTTCCTTTTCAGTGCCCATCCTTTTGGCGGTGGAAACACTTTCCTTTGCCTCCATCGACTTTAGTCTTCCTTTTACTGTTTAGCTATTTTCTTGGAAGGACCGGGAATCGAGGTTTCTTTTTCTTATTGCCCTTATTCTTGTTGGACTTTCCAGTGAGAAGAAGATGCAACCAAAGCTACCTCTTTTCCTTTATTGCACTGGCATATTCTTTTGGGCAATAACCAGCATGTTGAGTAATTCGGCTAAGGTGCATTCTGTTTAGTCATATGGAAATTTGTCACAAAATTCCCAAAGACTCGAGGAAGGACTGAAGGATCAAATCCGTTTGTAGTTGGAAATCCATGTTGAAGTCAAGATGTTCCAAGCTGCTCAATCATCGAATCATCTTGTGGACATGATCCCCAACATTACATCCCTCGGACATCCTCATACGGAATAGCTGTCTAGATATCTCATACCTAGCATTCTGCTGTGCTCACCATACAACTCTTGTAGGTGAAGGAGGATTTCACTCGCACTCTGCATGTTCTCATGTTATGTAACTCATTACTCATGGAAGCAAGCATGTAACACTTAGCTCTCATATCATGCTCCTTCCACTTGTCCAAAGTTTCATGTTCCTCATGTGTGGCCTCTGGAGGTAAGGGACCGGGAACATTTGAATCTAGAACATATCCTATATGTTCAAGGTTCAAGACAAGTTTCAAATTTCTTAGCCAATCAGACAGTTAGGTCTGTCAACTGTTGTGATCAAGTATGCTTGCAAGGATATTAGATGGTGGTGGTTGTTTTGTGCTCATTTTTATCGAGAAAATTAAGCTGAGAAAATAACTTGATTAATTAATAAATGTATCATGTATTTAACCAAAATGATTATGGTCTTTTAATCAAATTGGTCCTCCCACTAACTTAGCGAATCCTACACTTCCAAAGTAAGCGGAAATCCTAGTTGGATGGATTTCTAGTGGGTGATTGAATTCTTATAATTCTATTGATCATCCTCGGTACATCCATTATTGGAATTACAATAAACTATAAGTGAGCAACTACTTGCCCATCACATCTCATGTGAGTTCAATCCTTTACTAGCCCCTAATGCTCAAAATCTCGGTACATCCAATATTGACTTATCTTGCATTAGTTAAGTTGATCCCATTGAGCCGATAATTATGCAAATAATTTTAATGTCCTCAGTACATCAATATTGGCCACCAAACCATTTACATATTTACAACATCTCATGCTTAACAATTATTCTTAAGAAAATCTCTTAAATAAATTGCATCTTATGCAACTATTTAAAATTTCTTAAAATAATTGCCCCAATGGAGGGCTTATGTTATAATTACTTTAATTATAGCATTTCCAACAATCATTTGTTTGGAAGATTTTATAGCCATCCTAATTACTATTAAGGTCTCACTTTGCACATTATCCATTTAGCATGCATATATTATATAATTGCATACATTCCCATACATCTCATGCATTCATGGATAAGCGATAAATATGGTATGATCATGGACTTTCTAAGGGATTCAGTGAGCCACCAAGAATTGAATCGGGGCATTCTAGGTGCATTTCATTCATTCATTTTACAAGAGTTGCTGAAGGAGTACATAATCAACACTTGATATTGAATTCCTCCCACTTTGGTCCCACCAATGCTCTTGACCTCCTTGAACTTCTTGCAATCCAATATTACATAGTAATCCTTGGCATACCAAGCGAATTTACAAGAACTTAAATAAATGAAATTACAACCCAAAAATTATTCCAAACTTAAAAATCCATGCCCAAAATAAATTAAAATAAATTTATTAATTTACAATCCCAAAGAAACATAAAAGACATAAATCCAATCACATTGGTCTGTTATAGTCCATGATCATCCATCATGCATCTCACTATGTAACAGTTAAATAAAACCTACCTGCTTAAATTAAATTGAATATCTCATATTCAACTTAAAATTCCAGATTTGAATATGATTCAAATAAATTTAAAAATTCAGATTTGAATCTCATTCAAACAAATTTAAAAATTCAGATTTGAATCACATTCAAACAACTTCAAAAATTCAGATTTGAATCACATTCAAACATTTTTTAAAAAATCAGATTTGAATCACATTCAAATATTTCTTAAAAAATCAGATCTGAATTTTATTGAATCAATTTTAAAAAATCAGATTTAAATATGATTCAAACAACTTTAAAAATTCAGATTTGAATCACATTCAAACAACTTTTAAAATTCAGATTTGAATCACATTCAAACAATTTTTAAAATTCTGATTTGAATCATAATTTAATTGTGTGATTAAAACAACTAATTAAACACTTTAATTAGTCAAAGAATAGGCCTTAGATCATACAACAATTGCAGAATTAAAAGCCAAACCTTGAACCACCCAAGAAACCATTGTTGCCGCCACCAATGGTGGCTCCACCATGTGTGCCGCCACCCCTCATGATCCAACCAGCAATGAATCTCTTGATCTCATGATCAAACACACAATTAAATTATATAATCAACAATCTAAATGGCAAATATAGTGGCTCTGATACCAATTGAAGGCAGGCGTGATAAACACAAGATTATACAATTGAATTCAAAAATTTTCACCTAGGGTCACATGCACCATGAAAGATTTATTTTTATCTATTTGATTTCAATTATAAATAACATATTAAAACTCTTTTAATATTTTTTTGGTTGTTTATTTGCCATTTAAAATTTTAAAATTAATAAGATTATTTTTGGAACCTAGATTAAATCAAGAACGATTACACTAACCTCTTGATGTCTTTGCGGCGTATGCGCCTTTGAATTTGTCTTGAGGACACGGATGTTGTCCCTCTAGCTTGTCCACACCAAGAACACCTATGGCAGCCCTTGAACAGCTTCTAAAGCCTTTTCTATTAATTAGAAATTCAAGTTCTGCCTTTTAAGATATTAGAGATGTAAACAGGACACTAGAAACAATTTCTAGTGTTCTTAATTCAAGAGATTGATGGCTAATCTCTTTGAATTGATGAGAGATGAAGAGAAATAGCTGGAGGCTCAAAGTGGCGTGACAATTGAGAGGAGAGGCTGCTGGTTGTGTTTTCTTTTCATAACCCCACTTAAATAGCTAGGTTAACACATTAAACCCTAGCCACATGTCACCTTTTGATTAGCTCTAGGTTTAAGTGACCCAATCACATTGTGCCAAGTGTCAAACCTATATTTAATCTTGATTTTAATCATCTTACATGATTAAAAATATTTGTAAGCTTATGTGTTATGCCATGTGTCACCATCTCATGGTGCCACGTGTCCTGCTATAAAATGACCAAAATGCCCACTGTGTCTTAATTTTGAGTTCTTAACCCAAAATAATTATTTTCTTCTTCTAATTAATTTATATCAAATATAAATTAATTAATTAATCTCTATTAATTAATTTCTCATCAATTAAATTCATATTTAAACACTTTAAATATAAATTTAATTTATACTACACATCGATAATCTAGATTTGGTTTCAAGTCATGCTAGGGACTTTGCAATTTTATTGCAAACCAAATCTATTTAATTAATCAATTAAACTCTTTAATTAATTAATTAAATCATATTTAAATAGGTGATAACTTGTGTATGTGTGTGACTTACTAGGCTCATCACTAATTGGCAATGAGACATGATATCAACTCTTAATATCATCGAACTCCCTCTTACCCTAAATGATTTCTCTAAATCATTTTATGAACCTCATAGACCATGGTTAACACCTAGCATAGCATGCCATGGCCACCCAATTAGTAATAAGGTTTACCTTAAATGAACCTATAATCATATGTTACCATGCACTAGAATCTCTCTATTACAAAATCCCAACTCAAAAATTTGAGTCATGGTTTGTGTCAAACTCCATTTGCTATGAATATTATGTTCTCTTTTAATTCCAGTTCTTGATTAAAAGATTTTCTCATCGAAACTCTTTTACGAATAAATCTATCTGTCTGGCCGGAACTTGAAACATCAAGAACAATTAAATGAACATAGGATTTTAACTCTATTTACTTAGAGGCAGATTCCATCTTGATCAACACCTACCTCCATATATAACTAGTAGGAGCCAACAGATGCCCATATACCCATACGGTATAAGTATGAAAGCGATATCAAACTCAAACTACCTATATACAAGATAAGCTGTGCTATCTCGGTCTAAAGATTATATGCCTTGATATGATTTATGACAAAACATTGACAGAGTAAACTCCATGTGCTTGTCATAAGTGTCCTTAGTTCGACCTACTTATCATGTATAAGTGCCTATCATGTATGTTATATGGCATGAGACTCACCATTCCATCTTATTTATATCTCATATAAATAACTTGGGAACAAACATGAATACAATCTTTCTGGATAAGTCATGTCCTTATTATGAAGTATCCTTGATTGTGAACCTATTTATGATACTTTGTGCTAGAAATATTGTCACTCATATTCTTAACAACTTAAGAATAATATTTCTAACAAAATATCAATGGACCTTTTCTATTACACATAAATATATTATGTAAACGGAAAAGTGGAAATGCCTTTTATTAATAAAATATATACAAGATACATACTAAATGATATGCTCTAGGGCATACTACTAACAGATACATACTAAATGATATGCTCTAGGGCATACTACTAACAATCTCCCACTAGCACTAGAGCCATTCATTACAATATCTTAGACCTATCCTCTCAAGATGCCGGTCTAGCGAGTGCATGACATAGGCTTAGTGAATGGATCATTTGGATTTTTGGTGATGTTATTTTCTGCATGGCTATATCGCCTTGCCCAACTATATCTCGATAATGTGGTAGTGCCTTTCTATGTGTTTGGATTTTAGGTGAGACCTTAGTTCCTTAGCTTTGTATGGTTGCTCCATTATTGTCACGATGTAATGGGCTGGCGACTCAATGGAAGGAACTCTTGTAAGTTACATCACGAACTTCTTTATCCAAAGCGACTTCCTTTGCGACATCGATGCGACAATATACTCGACCTCTGCGATGGAATCTGCGATCGTGCTCTGTTGGAACTCTTCCAGTATTGCACCTCCATTACAAATGAACACATATCGGTAGACTTTCTATCATCGATATCGATTGGAAATCGAATCGTATAACCATCCAATTGCAAGTCTCCACCTCCATAAATCAAGAATAAATCCTTAGTTCTTCTTAAGTACTTAAGAATATTCTTGTGACTATCGATGTTCCAAACACGGATTGGATTGATACACTAGTCAAACTAACGACATATGCGATATCAGGCCTAGTACACAACATTGCATACATTAAACTTCCAATGGCGAAGCATATGGAATCTGGCCATCTTATCTCTTTCTTCAAGTGTCTTTGGAGACATCTCTTTAGAAAGGTGGATACCATGTCTCACTTGGTAACAATCCTCTCTTGGAATCAAGCATGTTAAACCTCTTTAACACCTTTTCCAAGTATAGACTTTGGGATAAACCAATTATTCTTTTCGCTCTATCTTTATAGATCACGAATCCCAAGAATATAGGTTGCCTCCCTAAGTCTTTCATGGAGAATGTATTTGACAACCATACCTTTATAGTCGTCAACATACGTATCATTACCCATCAACGTATGTCATCCACATATAAGACAAGGAAAGTGATAGCACATCACTAACCTTCTTATATACACATAGCTCATCCTCATTTTTGATAAAACCAAAAGATTTAATGGCTTCATCAAAACGGATGTTCCAACTCCTCGAAGCTTGTTTCAACCCATAAATGGATCGCTTTAGCTTGCATACCTTGGAACCATCTTGGGATTCAAATCCCTTAGGTTGTTCCATGAAAATGTTTTCTTCAATTTATCCATTGAGAAAATCTGTTTTGAAATCCATCTGACAAATATCATAATCATAGTATTAATCTATTTATAATAAAATACTAATTTATTTAAGCATGCAGTGAGAAAGTCTCCTCATAGTCTATTCCTTGCCTTTGGCGAAACCCTTTCGCTACTAGCCTTGCCTTATAGGTCTCTACCTTTCCATCAGAACCAATTTTCTTCTTGAAAACCCATTTGTTCCCTATAGGTACAATACCTTCAGGTGGGTCAACAAGATCCCAAACTTGATTCTTATACATGGAATCAATCTCGGATTTCATAGCATCAATCCATTTTGAAGAGTCTATATCTGATATAGCTTCTTCATAGGTAAGTGGATCATCTCCATGTTCTACTTCTTCATGAGTAGACAACTCTTGTTCTTCTTCATGAAGAAAACCATATCTCAGTGGGTGAGATACCACTGGTTGTTCTACGAGGAGCATTTGTAGATGTTTCATCAATGGGTATAGGTTGACTAGATGGATCTATATCCATCGATGCATTGGTTGGTCGAATTCTCAATTCTAATTCTATTTGCCTTCCTTTGCCTCCTTCTTGAACAAACTGTTGTTCAAGAAATGTAGCATCTCTACTTATCACAACCTTTTGTGAAGTAGGCAAATAAAAATAATATCCAAAACTATCTTTTGGATATCCAACAAATCGACCTTTTACGATCTGGTCTCCAATTTATCGGTGTTGACTTTTGATATAAAATTTGGACAACCCCAAATCTTAACATGCTTAAGACTTGGTTTTCTTCCATGCCATATCTCATAAGGTGTGGAAGAAAGCGATTTTGATGGAATCCTATTCGAACATACAAAGTGATTCTAATGCAAACCCCAAAAGAAGATTGGCATATCGGTATAGCTCATCATACTACGTACCATATCCAATAGGGTACAATTTCTCCTTCGGATACACCATTGGTGTGGCGTTCTGGAGAGTCGGTGAGAAACAATGCCATGCTCTCTCAAGTATTCATCAAATTCGATACTCAAATATTCACCTCCACGATCGATCGAAGAGCTTTAATATTTTTCTGTTTGATTTTCTACTTGATTTAAATTCTTTGAACTTTTCAAAGGATTCATGTTTGTATTTCATCAAATACAAATACCCAAACCTTGATTTATCATCAGTAAAGGTAATAAAATAATGAAAGCCCCCTCTAGCCATTTCTTTAAACGGACCACATACATCACTATGTATTAGTTCCAAAATATTTTCAGCTCTTAGCCCTTGTCCAACAAAGGGTGATCTAGTCATTTTGCCCTGAAGGCAAGATTCACAAGTTGGAGTAGGCTCAGAGCCCAATGAGGATAGAATCCCCATTTTCTCCAATTTTGCAATCCTATCTTCTGCAACATGACATAACCTTAAGTGCCAAATATATTTTGAACTTGAGTTAGTTTTCACCATGGCATTGCATTCATTTAGATTGCTATACTCTGGCCAGTGGAAACACTTTCTTACTGGCAATGGAAACACTTCCCTATTGGCAATGGAAACACTTTCCTGTTGGCAGTGGAAACACTTTCCTTTGCCTTCATCAGCTTTAGTCTTCCTTTTCTGTTTAGCTATTTTCTTAGACCAGGAATCTGAGGTTTCTTTTTCTTATTGCCCTTCTTCTTGTTGGACTTTCCAGCAGAAGAAGATGCAACCAAAGCTACCTCTTTTCCTTTATTGCCTGGCATATTCTTTTGGGCAATAACCAGCATGTTGAGTAAACAAGCTAAGGTGCATTCCTATTGAGTCATATGGAAATTTGTCACAAAATTTCCAAAAGACTCAGGAAGGGACTGAAGGATCAAATCCGTTAGTAGTTGGAAATCCATGTGGAAGTCAACATGTTCCAACTGCTCAATCAGCTGAATCATCTTGTAGACATGATCTCCAACATTCTGTCCCTCAGACATCCTCATGCGGAATAGCTGCCTAGATATCTCATACCTAGCATTTCTGCTGTGCTCACCATACAACTCTTGTAGGTGAAGGAGGATCTCTCTTGCACTCTGTATGTTTCCATGTTGCTTCTGTAACTCATTACTCATGGAAGCAAGCATGTAACACTTAGCTCTCATATTATGCTCCTTCCACTTGTCCAAAGTTTCATGTTCCTCTTGTGTGGCCTCTGGAGGTAAGGGACCAGGAACATTTGAATCTAGAACATATCCTATATGTTCAAGGTTGAGACAAGTTTCAAATTTCTTAGCTAATCTAGCAGTTAGGTCTGTCAACCTATTGTGATCAAGTATGCTTGCAAGGATATTGGATGGTGGTGGTTGTTTTGTGCTCATTATTATCGGAAAATTAATTGCGAGAAAATAACCAGTTAATTAATAAATGTATCATGTAATTAACCAAAATGATTATGGTCTTTTAATCAAATTGGTCCTCCCACTAACTTAGCGAATCCTACACTTCCAAAGTAGAAAACGGAAATTCTAGTTGGATGGATTTCTAGTGGGTGATTGAATTCTTATAATTCTATTGATCATCCTCAGGTACATCCATTATTGGAATTACAATAAACTATAAGTGAGCAACTCCTTGCCCATCACATCTCATGTGAGGTTCAATCCTTTACCTAGCCCTAATGCTCAAAATCTCGGTACATCCATTATTGACTTATCTTGCATTAGTTAAGTTGATCCCATTGAGTCGATAATTATGCAAATAATTTTAATGTCCTCAGTACATCAATATTGGCCACTAAACCATTTACATATTTACAACATCTCATGCTTAACAATTATTCTTAAGAAAATCTCTTAAATAAATTGCATCTTATGCAACTATTTAAAATTTCTTAAAATAATTGCCCCAATGGAGGGCTTATGTTATAATTACTTTAACTATACCATTTCCAACTTAATCATTTGTTTGGAAGATTTTATAGCCATCCTAATTACTATTAAGGTCTCACTTTGCACATTATCCATTTAGCATGCATATATCATATAATTGCATACATTTCCATACATCTCATGCATTCATGGATAAGCAGTAAATATGGTATGATCATGGACTTTCTAAGGGATTCAATTCGAGCCACCAAGAATTGAATCGGGGCATTCTAGGTGCATTTCATTCATTCATTTTACAAGAGTTGCTGAAGGAGTACATAATCAACACTTGATATTGAATTCCTCCCACTGGTCCCACCAATGCTCTTGACCTCCTTGAACTTCTTGCAATCCAATATTACATAGTAATCCTTGGCATACCAAGGCGAATTTACAAGAACTTAAATAAATGAAATTACAACCCAAAATATTATTACAAACTTAATAATACATGCCCAAAATAAATTAAAATAAATTAATTAATTTACAATCCCAAAGAAACATAAAAGAAATAAATCCAATCACATTGGTCTTTTATAGTCCATGATCATCCATCATGCATATCACTATTTAACAATTAAATAAAACATACATACTTAAATTAAATTGAATATCTCATATTCAATTTAAAAATCAGATTTGAATATGATTCAAATAAATTTAAAAATTCAGATTTGAATCTCATTCAAACAAATTTAAAAATTCAGATTTGAATCACATTCAAACAACTTCAAAAATTCAGATTTGAATCACATTCAAATATTTTTAAAAAAATCAGATTTGAATCACATTCAAATATTATTAAAAATCAGATCTGAATTTTATTGAATCAATTTTAAAAAATCAGATTTAAATATGATTCAAACAACTTTAAAAATTCAGATTTGAATCACATTCAAACAACTTTTAAAATTCAGATTTGAATCACATTCAAATAATTTTTTAAAATTCTGATTTGAATCATAATTTAATTGTGTGATTAAAACAACTAATTAAACACTTTAATTAGTCAAAGAATAGGCCTTAGATCATACAACAATTGCAGAATTAAAAGCCAAACCTTGAATCACCCATGGAACCATTGTTGCCGCCACCAATGGTGGCTTCTCCATGTGTGACGCCACATCTCATGATCCAACCAGCAATGAATCTCTTGATCTCATGATCAAACACACAATTAAATTATATAATCAACAATCTAAATGGCAAATATAGTGGCTCGATACCAATTGAAGGCAGGCGTGAAAAACACTAGTTTTTAACATTGAATTCAAAAATTTTCACCTAGGGTCACATGCATCATGCAAGATTTATTTTTATCTATTTGATTTCAATGATAAACAACATATTAAAACTCTTTTAATATGTTTTGGATCTGTATTTTCCATTTAAGATTTTAAAATTAATCAGATTAATTTTAGAACCTAGATTAAATCAAGAGCGATTACACTAACCTCTTGATGTCTTTGCGTGTGTCTGCGCCTTTGAGATCGTCTTGAGGACACGGATGTTGTCCCTCTAGCTTGTCCACACCAAGAACACCTATGGCAGCCCTTGAACAGCTTCTAAAGCCTTTTCTATTAATTAGAAATTCAAGTTCTGCCTTTTAAAGATTAGAGATGCAAGCGGGACACTAGTAACTATTTCTAGTTTTCTTATTTCAAGAGATTGATGGATTATATCTTTGAATTGATGAGAGATTTAGAGATATAGCTGGAGATGCTCAAAGTGGCGTGACATATGAGAGGAGAGGCTGCTGGTTGTGTTTTCTTTTTATAACCCCACTTAAATAGCTAGGTTAACACATTAAACCCTAGCCACATGTCACCTTTTGATTAGCTCTAGGTTTAAGTGACCCAATCACATTGTGCCAAGTGTCAAACCTATATTTAATCTTGATTTTAATCATCTTACATGATTAAAATTATTTGTAAACTTATGTGTTATGCCATGTGTCACCATCTCATGGTGCCACGTGTCCTGTACAAAATGACCAAAATGCCCACTGTGTCTTAATTTTGAGTTCTTAACCCAAAATAATTATTTTCTTCTTCTAATTAATTTATATCAAATATAAATTAATTAATTAATCTCTATTAATTAATTTCTCATCAATTAAATTCATATTTAAACACTTTAAATATAAATTTAATTTATACTACATCGATAATCTAGATGTGGTTTCAAGTCATGCTAGGGACTTTGCAATTTTATTACAAACCAAATCTATTTAATTAATCAATTAAACTCTTTAATTAATTAATTAAATCATATTTAAATAGGTGATAACTTGTGTATGTGTGTGACTTACTAGGCTCATCTCTCATTGGCAATGTGACATGATATCAACTCTTAATATCATCGAACTCTTTCTTACCATAAATGATTTCTCTAAATCATTTTATGAACCTCATAGACCATGGTTAACACCTAGCATAGCATGCCATGGCCACCCAATTAGTAATAAGATTTACCTTAAATGAACCTATAATCATATGTTACCATGCACTAGAATCTCTCTTTTACAAAATCCCAACTCAAAGTGAGTCATGGTTTATGTCAAACTCCATTTGCTATGAATATTATGTTCTCTTTTAATTCCAGTTCTTGATTAAAAGATTTTCTCATCGAAACTCTTTTACGAATAAATCTATCTGTCTGGCCAGGAACTTGAAACATCAAGAACAATTAAATGAACATAGGATTTTATCTCTATTTACTTAGAGAGCAGTTCCTTCTTGATCAACACGTACCTCCATATATAACTAGCGAGAGCCAACACATGCCCATATACCCATACATAGTACAAGTATGAAAGCGATATCAAACTCAAACTACCTATATACAAGATAAGCTGTGCTATCTCGGGTCTAAAGATTATATGCCTTGATATGATTTATGACAAAACATTGACAGAGTAAACTCCATGTGCTTGTCATAAGTGTCCTTAGTTGACCTACTTATCATTTATAAGTGCCTATCATGTTTGTTATATGGCATGAGACTCACCATTCCATCTTATTTATATCTCATATAAATAACTTGGGAACAAACATGAATACAATCTTTCTGGATAAGTCATGTCCTTATTATGAAGTATCCTCAATTGTGAACCTATTTATGATACTTTGTGCTAGAAATATTGTCACTCATATTCTTAACAACTTAAGAATAATATTTCTAACAAAATATCAATGGACCTTTTCTATTACACATAAATATATTATGTAAACGGAAAAGTGGAAATGCCTTTTATTATTAAAAATATGTACAAGATACATACTAAATGATATGCTCTAGGGCATACTACTAACACATACATATCATTAGAAATGTGAGAACTGGCACCAATATCTAAAGCCCAAGCTGTAGATGAACTATGAGTATCATCAGAATCTAAATAACAAGATATGGACATACCTTCCAAATGTGTATCTTTCTTGTTCTTCAGAGAAGCAAGACACTCTGGGCAGTTCCTTTTCCAGCGCCCATCCTTTTGGCAGTGGAAACACTTTCCTTTGCCTCCATCAGCTTTAGTCTTCCTTTTTTGTTTAGCTATTTTCTTGGACGGACCAGGAATCTGAGGTTTCTTTTTCTTATTGCCCTTTTTCTTGTTTGACTTTCTAGCAGAAGAAGATGCAATCAAAGCTACCTCTTTTCCTTTATTGCCCGGCATATTCTTTTGGGCAATAACCAGCATGTTGAGTAAACCAGCTAAGGTGCATTCCTGTTTAGTCATATGGAAATTTGTCACAAAATTCCCAAAAGACTCAGGAAGGGACTGAAGGATCAAATCCGTCTATAGTTGGAAATCCATGTTTAAGTCAAGATGTTCCAACTGCTCAATCAGCCGAATCATCTTGTGGACATGATCCCCAACATTCTGTCTCTCAGATATCCTCATACGGAATAGCTATCTAAATATCTCATACCTAGCATTCCTGCTGTGCTCACCATACAACTCTTGTAGGTGAAGGAGGATCTCACTTGCACTCAACATGTTCTCATGTTGCTTTTGTAACTCATTACTCATGGAAGCAAGCATGTAACACTTAGCTCTCATATCATGCTCCTTCCACTTCTCCAAAGTTTCATGTTCCTCTTGTGTGGCCTTTGGAGGTAAGGGATCAGGAACATTTGAATCTAGAACATATCCTATATGTTCAAGGTTCATGATAAGTTTCAAATTTCTTAGCCAATCAGACAGATTAGGTCCTGTCAACCTATTACGATCAAGTATGCTTGCAAGGATATTGGATGGTGGTAGTTGTTCTGTGCTCATTTTTATCAGAAAATTAATTACAGAAAATAACCAGATTAATTAGTAAAAGTATCATGTAATTAACCAAAATAATTATGGTCTTTTAATCAAATTGGTCCTTCCACTAACTTAGCGAATCCTACACTTCCAAAGTAGAAAATGGAAATCTTGGTTGGATAGATTTCTAGTGGGTGATTGAATTCTTATAATTCTATTAATCATCCTCAGGTACATCCATTATTGGAATTATAATAAACTATAAGTGAGCAACTCCTTGCCCATCACATCTCATGTGAGGTTCAATCCTTTACCTAGCCCCTAATGCTCAAAATCTCAGGTACATCCATTATTGACTTATCTTGCATTAGTTAAGTTGATCCCATTAAGCCAGTAATTATACAAATAATTTTAATATCCTCAGGTACATCTAATATTGGCCACCAAACTATTTACATATTTACAACATCTCATGCTTAACAATTATTCTTAAGAAAATCTCTTAAATTAATTGCATCTTATGCAACTATTTAAAATTTCTTAAAATAATTGCCCTAATGGAGGGCCAATGTTATAATTACTTTAATTATAGCATTTCCAACTTAATCATTTGTTTGGAAGATTTTATGGTCATTCTAATTACTATTAAGGTCTCACTTTGCACATTATCCATTTAGCATGCATATATAATATAATTGCATACATTCCCATACATCTCATGCATTCATTGATAAGCAGTAAATATGGTATGATCATGGACTTTCTAAGGGATTCAATTCTAAGCCACCAAGAATTGAATCAGGGCATTCCTATATGCATTTCATTCATTCATTTTACAAGAGTTGTTGAAGGAGTACATAATCAACACTTGATCTTGAATTCCTCCCACTGGTCCCACCAATGCTCTTGACCTCCTTGAACTTCTTGCAATCCAATATTATATAGTAATCCTTGGCATACCAAGGCTTATTTACAAGAACTTAAATAAATGAAATTACAACCCAAAAATTATTACAAACTTAATAATACATGCCCAAAATAAATTAAAATAAATTAATTAATTTACAATCCCAAGGAAACATAAAAGAAATAAATCCAATCACATTGGTCTTTTATAGTCCATGATCATCCATCATGCATATCACTATTTAACAATTAAATAAAACATACATACTTAAATTAAATTGAATATCTCATATTCAACTTAAAAATCCAGATTTGAATATGATTCAAATAAATTTAAAAATTCAGTTTTGAATCACATTCAAACATTTTTAAAAAAATCAGATTTGAATCACATTCAAACATTTTTTAAAAAATCAGATCTGAATTTTATTCAATCAATTTTAAAAAATCAGATTTAAATATGATTCAAACAACTTTAAAAATTCAGATTTGAATCACATTCAAACAACTTTTAAAATTTAGATTTGAATCACATTTAAACAATTTTTTAAATTGTGTGATAAAAATTCTAATTAAACAATTTAATTAGACATAAAATGGATCTTAGATCATACAACAATTGCACATTCACCATCCATTTACCTTTGCACACCATTGTGGTGCATCAACCATGCGCACCATGGTGTTCATCATTTGTGCCGCCACCTTGGCTTAGCAACCAGCAATGAACTTTTGATCTCATGATCAAACACACACTTAAATCATATAAACATCAATCTAAATGGCAAATATAGTGGCTCTGATACTAATTGAAAGAACAGAAGCGTGAAAAACACAAGTTTATACCATTGAATTCAAAATTTTTCACCTAGGGTCACATGCATCATGCAAGATTTATTTTTATCTATTTGATTTCAATGATAAACAACATATTAAAACTCTTTTAATATGTTTTTGGATCTGTATTTTCCATTTAAGATTTTAAAATTAATTAGATTAATTTTAGAACCCTAGATTAAATCAAGAACGATTACACTAACCTCTTGATGCACTGCAGCGTGTCTGCGCCTTTGAGATTTGTCTTCAGGACACCAAATATTGTCCCTCTAGCTTGTCCACACCAAGAACACCTATGGTAGCCCTTGAATAGCTTCTAAAGCTTTTTCTATTAATTAGAAATTCAAGTTCTGCCTTTTAAGAGATTAGAGATGTAAACAGCACACTAGAAACAATTTCTAGTGTTCTTAATTCAAGAGATTGATGGCTAATCACTTTGAATTAATGAGAGATGAAGAAGAATAGATGGAGAACCTCAAAATGGCATGACAAAGGAGATGAGTGGCTCTTTGGTTGTTTTCCTTTTCATAACAACACTTATATAGCTAGGTTAACACATTAAACCCTTGCCACATGTCACCCTTTGATTAGTGTCGACACCATATTTTGGCCGATCCCCAGAATTAATAAACTTTGAAACCGATCCCCAGTACTAAGTCTCCCTTTGACAGCTAACCACATTTCCGATCTCTCTTTGCTAGATAACCACATTTCCGATCTCTCCTCACAAGGAATTGAATCAATACTAAGTCCTCACATCAGTCAAAGCCTTACCGGTCTATTAAATCACTCACCGATCTCTCAAACCCATTGTCGAATCTCGACCGATCAAGTATATTCACGATCTCTGTTGACAAAGCGAAATTGAAGCGACACTAGATCTTTGTTACCATTTTTGTTGCCGATCTCCCTTTCAAAAGTTTAAGAATAATCAAAGGATCAGTAACGGTTTAATGATGATCCTGATCTTAAATGTTCAAGCCAAATTTCTAATTTTAATCAAGTCCCGTTTAGCGTTGGTTCCCTACCGATCTCATGCTCATTGTGTTTTCCGATCTCTCACACTTAGGTTAATAATCACTTTCAGTTATTTCGACATACTCAGACAATCAAGTGTTTAAATAATTTAGAAATTTTCCGATCACAACCATTTATTGAACAAAAGAGGTATTCCATTTCATTTCATTTCAAAAATTTGTGCAAGTTATTCAGCTGGAGGATCACCCCCAGCCTGATCTACATTTTGTCCGTCTCCCCCTCACCTCGGCCTCCTCACTCTCCTCGCCTTCATCCTCGGGAGCCAGGTTGGCCATCCAGGAGAAGTCCTCCTCAGGGTAACGCTTCTTGAGCTCAGCCAGGAGATCTCTGTGGACATTTACTTAAGCCCGGCCACTCTAGTCACCATCTCTTCCTCTTTCGCCTTGAGCTCCTCAGCAAGGTGATCAAGTTGGCGACTTCATCGGCTGGGCGCTTGCACTTCTTCAAGAGCATGATCCTTGACGAGAAAATGAGATTGCTCGGCGGCTTGTCCTCATAATACTTGATCGCCCCTCAAGTTGAGATATGTAGTCGGCGAATGATAGTTGGGATTGGAGGAAGGCGCTTCATGACCTATCCTCTCAACCTCTTTACCCGGCCGATCGCCTTCTCCGGATCATGTCTTTGATTCACCAAACACTCAACGTTCAAGCTCATAGATCCGGTCAAGATATCATCAAGGCTATCCGGAGACAGCCTATCCCGATCTTCTCGAAGGCAGATAGAGGACGCCAGCACCTTGGCGAAACCAGGATTCTCCCGAACCGTGCGATTTTTCTCCAGTGAATGGACCAAGACCTGGGCACCACGAGAAAGGGGCCTCACCTGTTGTTGGGAAGGACCCCCTTCCGCGCCCGAAACAATTGGAGGAGGTGGAGGCGGCTCTTCCCTCCGAGGAGGAGATCGAATGACTTCCACCTTGGAGATCGGCGGTCCCGAAGGTTGAGACGAGCCTTCTCGTATTTCCCCGGGCTCGTGACGAGGTGTCTGCATCTCCTCGGCCCGCTTCATCTCCCGTACCTTCCGGGAGATCTCCCTCTTTAAACCGGCTCTCCTTGGAGGCTTAGCTTGCCATACTGCACAAAGAAGAGTCGGTGAGATCGCTAAGGTCTGAGATGCGAGATGTAAAAATACCGATGCCGAGTCGGAGAGTGAAACTGCGATCTTTGCCGGTGATCAATTCCATAGTCAATGGTGCGGCTCGGCGATCCAGCATCTAGGCAAGAGAACTTCTCTGCTGCTTTGCTCTTTCAAATCCATCACCATTGCGCCCTCTTCCCTATTCAGGGCAAGGTGCCTCGGAATTAATGGACCCTGGTGCAGCCAACTACGTGGGAAACCCTCAAAACCGTTTGGGATTTTGCTTCTAAGGATAAAAAAGCGGTTCTTCCAATTCTTAAGGGAGGACAGCAGATCGGTAAAAAGCCCACAGTGAGGTTTTGCCTGGAAAAACCAATACTCATCGTCCTTTCGACGAGTTAACCTATGAAGGTCGACAAACACCTTGGCAGTAGGACTAATTCCCTTAGCTCGGTACAGGCCACGGAAGGCCACAAGGATCCGCCACGAGTTCGGGTGAACTTGGGCGATGCATACTTGGCAAAATTTCAGAACTTCTTTGAAGAAGTCGTCTAAAGGGAACCGCAGCCCGGCTTTTAACTGCTATTCATACACCATGATCATGTCATTCCCCTCAAAGAAGTGATCGGCTCGAAGATCGCTGTGACACTTAATGAGTTCGAATAAGTCAGGGTGAATGTTGTATTCTTAATTTGAGCAGTGTAGGTCGGTTTCTTTAGAATGGGCGGTAGCTCGTCCATCGAGAGAGTTTCTCTCCTGAAGAATGTGTTCGTTTGAAGATGTCACACCTGAATTGGGGCGGAGGCCTGCGAGTTCGATTCGAGCGCTCGGTCGACCACCTCTACCTCATCGGATGACCACGAGACACGAGCGGAAGGGGCTTGCGCTCTCGACCCTCGGCACGCTCATTTTCAAAGGAAATAAAGAATTTAAACTAAAGAAAGATCAAAGCCCTTACGAGTCGATGGCGTCGGAAGAACTTGAGAAAGCGAGAGAATTTTGAAGTTGTGGCGAGAGTGAAAATGACAAGCGGGAGCAATTGGCTAACCCCACCCCTATTTATACTCGTCAGAGCATTTAATGCTCCACGATGTTCGAACCTTTGCATCGGTTAGTGGGACTGCTTGGTGTTCGACACATCTCATGAATATTCCAAAATTCCATAGGGAGGGACACGATAGTTAGGGATCGGCTAATTAAAAGCGATGTTTGGAAGTATGGATCGAGATAAAGCATTCGATTGGGAACGGATCGGACAAACACTTGAGAGATCGAAGCAACAATAATAAAATGATAAGCATCAAAATAAAATTTTATTTCCAAAAGCGATTACATCATTTGGCGATCCCAAGAGATCGGATTACATTTCCAAAAGTCGATTACATCATTTGGCGATTTCAAGAGATTGGATTACATTTAATGACGACTACATCAAAAGCGATCTCTAGCGATCGGTGGAACATCCCATCTAAAGGGCCTATGTCAAAGCCGGTGTGGTGATCCAAAGGATGTGTTCGACGGAAGACCGTGGCGACATCGGATAGATGTGCGGCTTAGATGGCGGTGACAACGACTCTCATGAGAATGAGGAGATCGTCACGGTATTACGCTTCGAAGCAGAGCATTGTCGGAACACCCGGTGTGCGGGAAAGTCATTCGAACACCCAATGCGGTGAAGCGAATAAACTTGGAAGGGCAACGCCAAGTCGTGGAACATTAGCAGTTTTCTCGGCCAAAATCGGTTCGCCGGTTATACCGATCGAACAGCTTGAGATCGGCACGATCAAGGTCCTCAACTCGGATCGGTTAGTTAGTCCAGTTCTCTCACCATCATCAGATAAGGTCATCATAATTCCTCGATCATCGGGATCATAAATTTTCAGTCGAGGAATAAAGAGGTCTATCGGAAAAGGATCAAAAGCCACAATCGTTGCAGGAACTTCTGCCGGAGTAGCTAGAACTGGAAAGTAAGAAGGAAGAGAGGAAAATCTAATAAGGAAAGTCTCTTCCATCAGGGGTATATATAGGGGAAAATCGGGCATTTATTGCTAAGCGAGCAAGCGGGCCTTGGGAATCGAGGAATTAATGCTTTGGCGGGCAGGCACGATTAAGGGAAATATTAGAATAATAGAGATCGGAAGAGGGGAGACCGGTATGAAAGATCGGAGAAGGATCATGTTAAGAAGATCGAAAAGGAAGAGAGAGCAGAAAACAAAAAGAATAAGGCGCCTACCGCCGTCACCATGATCAGAGCCGAGGTAGTTAAAGCGTTGCAGGTAAAATCTCAACCGCACGCCCCAGAATCGCCCGCATTACTAATAGGTGCCAAAACATGTCATGACAGCGCTGTACCTCCCAATCTCCACCGTTGATCCAACTTGTAAGCACTAGCCCAGGGCCCTTGGATAAAAGAAGAAGACGACAAAACCAGCGCCTTTCACTCCTAGCCCTTCGATCGCCCCGGACAAGAGAATTTGAGACCGTCAGATTAGAGGAGGAAAAAGACAAATATTCTGAAGTTGATCTCGGCCGTCTATTCTGATTCTCTTTAATTCTTGAGCTTAGGATTATGTCCTTTGAAATCTTGACCCTCCATCTCCCTCAAGATAGATCCTGACCCTTTAAGGGGAACACCCGGTCCCTATAAATACCTGCATGAAAAACTGTTTAAAGGACGGAAAAAAAGGAGGAAGTTACTATAGCGGAAGAACTCTGAAATTTAATTCAGATCGTTACTCTGCTTTCATAAGAATAACTTTTGGAACCAGTTTTCTGAAGTGTTTCCTTAAAAGATTTTGAACACTGAAACTCTCCATTTTCAGCTCGTTCATTATCCCGTAGCGTTCACATTTTTCAGTTCCGTGTTATCTTTATTTTCACTTCCATCGCCCATGCTCAATCTCATTTAAACTCGGGTATAATTTTGACTCAATTGCATTTAGTGAAGCACTCTTTGTTCCAAGGCGAACCTTAGTCTCTCGGCTATCAACTTGCAATCTTATTGCGTTTTGTGATTCTCGGTTAGTTCACTAGAATCGACTCATACAGTCGATATTCATGTTGCCATTTTATTAAGTTTAGTTCTTGTTTCGCATTTCCATTCTTCTTTCTTAACGTATGTTATTTTCTTTAAGTTCATATCACGCTAGAAGATCTGAGAGAAAGGTTGTGCTCAAGTTTATTTTCGTGTCGATACCTTTGTTAATCTTTATTATTTCCAAGCGTAAGTCATCTAGTTCCAAGCGATACATAAGTGGTTGGATGAGATGTGGGTAACGGAAACTTAAGAGTCCTTTTGAAATAATGAAAGGTCTGAATAATAAGCCTGGAAAATGGTAAAGCATAGTCACTAGAATGACTCAGTAGGTCATAGGGTAAGTCGTCATAAGACAGAGTAAAACCAAACCTTGGATAACTAAATGGAATAGATCGGCTACCAAAAAATGCTGGTGAGGCAACCATATAGGAAGGTTGGAGGATTCGGTTTGGCATCCCACCTTGATCCTAAGGTACCAATAAGTTAAAGAAGTCTTGCGCAGACCCCCTGACACCTTTGAACGTCAGAACCCTTAGCCTTAGGCCCTCTCGATAGGTAAAATTTAGAGAGATCGAAAAATCCTTATCCGACTACCATTTAATTAAAAGAGGTCGGAGGATGGTTCTTATCTGATTCTCAATCTAAAATTTTAATAAATATTAAAAGAGATCAGAGGAGAGTTCTTATCCGATTCTCAATCTAAAATTTTAACAAATATTTTAAAGGAGATCGGAGGAGAGTTCTTATCCGGTTTTCAAGCTTAAAAATTTTAATAAATATTAAAAGAGATCGGAGGAGGGTTCTTATCGGATTCTCAATCTAAAATTTTAACAAATATTAGAAGAGATCAGAGGAGAGTTCTTATCTGGTTCTCAACCTAAAATTTAAATGAATATTAAAAGAGAACGGAGGAGAGTTCTTATCCGGTTCTCAACCTAAAATTTAAATGAATATTAAAAGAGCTCGGAGGAGAGTTCTTATCCGGTTCTCAATCTAAAATTTAAATAAATATTTACATTTCCTGTTATCAACCTCTGGTTCCTTGATCTAAGTTGATTTTAATTTCCTGCATTTACATTTCCTGTTACCAACCTCTGGTTCCTTGATCTAAGTTGATTTTAATTTCCTGCAATTTATATTTCCTGTTATCAACCTCTGGTTCCTTGATCAAAGTTGATTTTAATTTCCTGCAATTTACATTTCCTGTTATCAAGCTCTGGTTCCTTGATCTAAGTTGATTTTAATTTCCTGCAATTTACATTTCCTGTTATCAACCTCTGGTTCCTTGATCTGAGTTGATTTTAATTTCCTGCAATTTACATTTCCTGTTATCAACCTCTGGTTCCTTGATCTGAGTTGATTTTAATTTCCTGCAATTTACATTTCCTGTTATCAACCTCTGGTTCCTTGATCTGAGTTGATTTTAATTTCCTGCAATTTACATTTCCTGTTATCAACCTCTGGTTCCTTGATGCGAGTTGATTTTAATTTCTGCAATTTACATTTCTGTTATCAACCTATGCTTCCTTGATGCGAGTTGATTTTAATTTCCTGCAATTTACATTTCCTGTTATCAACCTCTGGTTCCTTGATCTGAGTTGATTTTAATTTCCTGCAATTTACATTTCCTGTTATCAACCTCTGGTTCCTTGATCTAAGTTGATTTTAATTTCCTGCAATTTACATTTCCTGTTATCAACCTCTGGTTCCTTGATCTAAGTTGATTTTAATTTCCTGCATTTACATTTCCTGTTATCAACCTCTGGTTCCATGATCTAAGTTGATTTTAATTTCCTGCAATTTACATTTCCTGTTATCAACCTCTGGTTCCTTGATCTAAGTTGATTTTAATTTCCTGCAATTTACATTTCCTGTTATCAACCTCTGGTTCCTTTATCTAAGTTTATTTTAATTTCCTGCAATTTACATTTCCTGTTATCAACCTCTGGTTCCTTGATCTAAGTTGATTTTAATTTCCTGCAATTTACATTTCCTGTTTTCAACCTCTGGTTCTTTGATCTAAGTTGATTTTAATTTCCTGCAATTTAAATTTTCTGTTATCAACCTCTGGTTCCTTGATCTTAATTTAACTTATGTTGCCGATCTCTAGGTCACTAACTTAAGTATGCTTTAGTTCCCTAACTTCAAACAATATGGGTCTAAATCTTTACATAATTCCTACAAGGGAAAATTTTTCCCTTTAATAGAAATTATGTAAAGAGGGGCAGCTGTCGACACCATATTTTGGCCGATCCCCAGAATTAATAAACTTTGAAACCGATCCCCAGTACTAAGTCTCCCTTTGACAGCTAACCACATTTCCGATCTCTCTTTGCTAGATAACCACATTTTCGATCACTCCTCACAAGGAATTGAATCAATACTAAGTCCTCACATCAGTCAAAGCCTTACCGGTCTATTAAATCACTCATCGATCTCTCAAACCATTGTCGAATCTCGACCCGATCAAGTATATTCACGATCTCTGTTGACAAAGCGAAATTGAGTGACACTAGATCTTTGTTACCATTTTTATTGCGATCTCCCTTTCAAAAGTTTAAGAATAATCAAAGGTTCCGTTAGGTTAAATGATGATCGATCTTAAATGTTCAAGCCAAATTTCTAATTTTAATTAAGTCCGTTTAGCGTTGGTTCGCTATCGATCTCATGCTCATTGTGTTTTCCGATCTCTCACACTTAGGTTAATAATCACTTTTAGTTATTTCAACATACTAAGACAATCAAGTGTTTAAATAATTTAGAAATTTTTCGATCACAACCATTCATCGAACAAAAGAGGTATTCCATTTCAAAAATTTGTACAAGTTATTCAGCTGGAGGATCACCCCCAGCCTGATCTACATTTTGTCAGTCTCCCCCTCACCTCGGCCTCCTCACTCTCCTCACCTTCATCCTCGGGAGCCGGGTTGGCCATCCGGAGAAGTCCTCCTCGAGTAGCAGCTTTTGAGCTCTGCGGGAGATCTCTATGGGCATTTACATAGCGCAGGCCACTCCGGTCACCATCTCTTCCTCTTTCGCCTTGAGCTCCTCGGCCAAGGTGAGCAAGTTGGCGACTTCATCGGCCGGGCGCTTGCACTTCTTCAAGAGCATGATCCGCTCGGCGAGAACATGAGATTACTCGGCGGCTTGTCCTCATAATACTTGATCGCCCCTCAACTTGAGATATATAGTCCGGCGGATGATAGTTGGGATTGGAGGGAAGCTACTTCATGACCTATCCTCTCGAACTCTTTACCAGCGGATGCGCCTTCTCCCGGATCATGTGCTAATTCACCAAACACTCAACGTTCAAGCTCATAGATCTGGTCAAGATATCATCAAGGCTATCCAGGAGACAGCCTATCCGATCTTCTCGAAGCGGATAGAGGACACGGTACCTTGGCGAAACTAGGATTCTCCGAACCATGCGATTTTCTCGGTGAATGGACCAAGACACAGGCACCACGAGAAAGGGCCTCACTGTTGTTGGGAAGGACCCCCTTCGCGCCGGAACAATTGGAGGCGGAGGCGGCTCTTCCCTCGAGAGGAGGAGATCGGATCACTTCCACCTCGGAGATCGGCGGTCTGAAGGTTGAGGCGAGCCTTCTCGTATTTCCCGGGGCTCGTGGCGAGGTGTGCATCTCCTCGGCCGCTTCATCTCCGTACCTTAGGAGATCTCCCTCTTCGCTTAGGCTCTCCTTGGAGGCTTAGTAAACACCATACTGCACAAAGAAGAGGTCGGTGAGATCGCTAAGGTCACGAGATCGAGATGTAGAAAATACCGATGCCGAGTCGAGAGGCTGAAGCGCGATCTTTACGATGATCAATTCCATAGTCAATGGTGCGGCTCGGCGATCACGCATCGAGCAAGAGAACTTCTCTGCTGCTTTGCTCTTTCAAATCCATCACCATTGCGCCCTCTTCCCTATTCAGTGCAAGGTGCCTTGGAATTAATGGACCCTGGTGCAGCCAACTGCGTGGGAAACCCTCAAAACCGTTTGGGATTTTGCTTCTCAGGATAAAAAAGCGGTTCTTCCAATTCTTAAGGGAGGACGGCAGATCGGTAAAAAGCCCGCAGTGGTGTTTTGCCTCGAAAAACCAATACTCGTCGTCCTTTCGACGAGTTAACCTATGAAGGTTGGCGACCACCTTGGCAGTAGGACTAATTCCATTAGCTCGGCACAGGCCACGGAAGGCCACAAGGATCCGCCACGAGTTCGGGTGAACTTGGGCGATGCATACTTGGTGAAATTTCAGAACTTCTTTGAAGAAGTCGTCTAAAGGGAACCGCAGCCCGGCTTTTAACTGCTCTTCGTACACCATGATCATGTCATTCCCCTCAAAGAAGTGATCGGCTCGAAGATCGCCGTGACACTTAATG
Organism: Hevea brasiliensis; assembly: GCF_030052815.1. NCBI lineage: Eukaryota > Viridiplantae > Streptophyta > Magnoliopsida > Malpighiales > Euphorbiaceae > Hevea > Hevea brasiliensis. Next base: position 79,157,196 of record NC_079493.1, on the reverse strand, counting down.
AGTTCGAATAAGTCAGGGTAAATGTTTAATTCTTGGCTGAACGACTGTAGGTCGGTTTCTTTAAGAATGGACAGTAGCTCGTCCATCGGGAGGTTTTCTCTCCCTGAAGAATGTGTTCGTTTCGAAGATGTCGCCTGCCCCTGAATTGGGGTGGAGGCCCTAACAGGTTCAGTCCGAACGCTCGTTTCCGACCACCTCTACCTCATCGGATGACCACGAGACCTGAATGGAAGGGGGGCTTGCCGCTCTCTGACCCTCGACATCGCTCATTTTCAAAGGAAATAAAGAATTTAAACTAAAAGAAAGATCAAAGCCCTTACCGGAGTCTGATCGGCGTCGAAAGAACTTGAGAAAACGAGAGAATTTTGAAGTTGTGAGCGAGAGACTGAAAATGACATACGGGAGCAATTGGCTAACCCCACCCCTATTTATACTCGTTCGAGCATTTAATGCTCACGATGTTCCAAGCATTGCATCGGTTAGTGGGACTTGCCAGCTGTTCTTACACATCTCACGAATATTCAAAAATTCCATAAGGAGGGACCGGATAGTTAGGGATCGGCTAATTAAAAATGATGTTTGGAAGTATGGATCGGATAAAAGCATTGATTGGGAACGGTCGGACAAACACTTCAGAGATCGGAAGCAACAATAATAAAATGATAACTGTCAAAATAAAATTTCATTTCCAAAAGTCAGATTACATCATTTAGGCGATTTCAAGAGATCGGATTACATTTAAGGACCTGATTACATCAAAAGCCGATCTCTAGCGATCAGCGAAACATCCCATCTAAAGGGCCTATGTCAAAGCCCGGTGTGGTGATCAAAGGATGTGTTCGACGGAAGGCGGCGACGACATCGGATAGATGTACAGCTTAGATGGCGGTGACAACGACTCTCATGAGAATGAGAGAGATCGTCACCGGTATTACCGCTCGGAACCGAGCCGCTGTCGGAACAACCAGTGTGGAGGAAAGCCGCTGTCGGAACACCCAATGCGGCAAGAAGTCGAATTGACTTGGAAGGGCAACCGCCAAGGGTCGGCGGAACATTAGCAGTTTTCTCAGCCAAAATCGGTTCGCCGGTTATACCGATCGAACAGCTCGAGATCGGCACGATCAAGGTCCTCGACCCGGATCGGTTAGTTAGTCCAATTCTCTCACCATCATCAGATAAGGTCATCATAATTCCTCGATCACCGGGATCATAAATTTTCAGTCGGGGAATAAAGAGGTCCATCGGAAAAGGATCAAAAGCCACAATCATGGCCGGAACTTCTGTCGAAGCAGCTAGAACTGGAAAGTAAGAAGGAAGAGAGGAAAATCTAATGAGGAAAGTCTCTTCCGTCAGGGGTATATATAGGGGAAAATCGGGCATTTATTGCTAAGCAGAAAATGAAGCGGACGCTTCGAGAATCGATGGGAATTAATGCTTTGACCGGACCGGGCCTGATTAAGGGAAATATTGGAATAATAGAGATCGGAAGAGGGGAGGCCGGTATGAAAGATCGGAGAAGGATCATGTTAAGAAGATCGGAAAGGAAGAGAGAGCAGAAAACAAAAAGAATAAGGCGCTTACCACCATTGCCATGATCAGAGCCGAGGTAGTTAAAGCGTTGCAGGTAAAATCTCAACCGCACGCCCTAGAATCGCCCGCATTACTGACAGGTGCCAGAATATGTCATGATAGCGCTGTACCTCCCAATCTCCACCGTTGATCCAACTTGTAAGGACAAGCCCAGGGCCCTTGGATAAAAGAAGAAGACGACAAAACCAGCGCCTTTCACTCCTAGCCCTTGGATCGCCCCGGATAAGAGAATTTGGGACCGTCAGATTAGAGGAGGAAAAAGACAAATATTCTGAAGTGGATCTCGGCCGTCTATTCTGATTCTCTTTAATTCTTGAGCTTAGGATTATGTCCTTTGAAATCTTGACCCTCCATCTCCCTCAAGATAGATCCTGATCCTTCAAGGGGAACACCCGATCCCTATAAATACCTGCATGAAAAACTGTTTAAAGGATGGACAAAAAGGAGGAAGTTACTATAGCGGAAGAACTCTGAAATTTAATTCAGATCGTTACTGTGCTTTCATAAGAAGAACTTTTGGAACCAGTTTTCTGAAGTGTTTCCTTAAAAGATTTTGAACACTGAAACTCTCCATTTTCAGCTCGTTCATTATCCCGTAGAGTTCACATTTTTCAGTTCCTTGTTATCTTTATTTTCACTTCCATCGCCCATGCTCAATCTCATTTAAACTCGGGTATAATTCTGACTCGATTGCATTTAGTGAAGCACTCTTTGTTCCAAGGCGAACCTTAGACTCTCGGCTATCAACTTGCAATCTTATTGCGTTTTGTGATTCTCGGTTAGTTCACTAGAATCGACTCCTTACAGGTCAGTATTCATGTTGCCATTTTATTAAGTTTAGTTCTTGCTTTACGCATTTCCATTCTTCTTTCTTTACGTATGTTATTTTCTTTAAGTTCATATCACGCTAGAAAGATACAGAGAAAGGTTGTGCTCTAGTTTATTTCCGTGTCGATACCTTTGTTAATCTTTATTATTTATGAGTGTAAGTCATCTAGTTCCAAGCGATACATAAGTGGTTGGATGAGATGTGGGTAACGGCAACTTAAGAGTCCTTTTGAAATAATGAAAGGTCTGAATAATAAGCCTGGAAAATGGTAAAGCTGAGTCACTAGAATGACTCAGTAGGTCATAGGGCAAGACGTCATAAGACAGAGTAAAACCAAACCCTAGATAACTAAATGGAATAGATCGGCTACCAAAAAAATGCTGGTGAGGCGACCATATAGGAAGGTCGGAGGATTCGGTTTGGCATCCCCTGCCCAGTCCTAAGGTACCAATAAGTTAAAGAAGTCTTGTGCAGACCCCCTGACACCTTTGAACGTCAGAACCCTTAGCCTTAGGCCCTCTCGATAGGTAAAATCTAGAGAGATCGGAAAAATCCTTATCCGACTACCATTTAATTAAAAGAGGTCGGAGGAGGGTTCTTATCCGGTTCTCAATCCAAAAATTTTAATAAATATTAAAAGAGATCGAAGGAGAGTTCTTATCCGGTTCTCAACCTAAAATTTAAATGAATATTAAAAGAGATCGGAGGAGAGTTCTTATCCGGTTCTCATCCTAAAATTTAAACGAATATTAAAAGAGATCGGAGGAGAGTTCTTCTCCGGTTCTCAACCTAAAATTTTAACAAATATTAAAAGAGATCGGAGGAGAGTTCTTATCCGGTTCTCAATCTAAAATTTAAATAAATATTTAAAAGAGATCGGAGGAGAGTTCTCATCCAATTTCAAAAATTGGATTCTAACAAAATAGCCCTTCAAACAAAACTAACATACAACAGTAACTCACTAAGGTTATCTCATTTACTTATGTATCTGGGTAATCTGAATTAGTGAAAAATCAAATATTCCTTTTGTCAAAAGGATTAACATTTCCATTCAAGCCCTCCTAACTAATTTATAAAGAGTGTGAAGTTAAATCTACTTACCCTAATTAAGGGACGAGGTGGGGTGCCTAACACCTTCCCCACCTGTTTACGGACTCCGAACTTAGAATCTCTGTTTTGAAGTGGTTTTATTTCAATTTATCTTCACAAATGGTTTTCTTTAGTTTCCCTCAAAACTAAAGTGGCAACTCCTCATTCTTTTCCACTTAGGTGAGGGTTCGTCCAGGCGACCGCAAAACACCTTGCTACAGCTTGGCGACTCCACTGGGGAAGTATTCCAATGCTAATCTCCGAATCATCCTCCTTTCGTTTTTGCTCGCCCCCGAAGGGAATCCTCTGGTTTTGCAGTAAAACAGGATGTCATGATACCAAGGTTTACCATCAGGTTCTTCTTCAATCATGAAGCAATAAGCTGGCTCATTCCTTGTCTTAATCTTTAATATCTGAGTCATCTGCCCTTCTTCGATTTGAGCCATATGACTAGAGTAGCTAAGGCATCGACAAATTGATTCTTGTCTGCTAAGATGAGTGAAAGAGATTTCTTGAATTTCTTAATCGGCTCGATGAAGTATTTACGATAAGGGATCGACCGGATCCTTAGTTTGCCATTCTCCCTTGACCTGATAAATAATCAGGGCTGAGTCTCCGTATACTTCCAACTTCCTGATTTTCATTTTGATGGTAGCCTGTAGACCCATCACACAAGCTTCGTATTTCGCGACGTTGTTAGTGCAGTCAAATCTCAACTTGACAGCTATCGGAAAGTGTTTTCCATCCGGGGATATCAATACGGCTCCAACTCCATTGCCGGAAAAATTGACAGCTCCGTCGAAATACATTTCCCATACATCGGCTGGCCCCTCTTCTTCGCAATCTACTTCATTAATATGCTCATCAGGGAACTCAAAATCCAGAGCTTCATAATCCTGGATAGGATTTTCTGCTAGGAGGTCGGCGATCATGCTAACTTTCACCGCCTTTCAGGTCATATAAACTATGTCATATTGGGAGAGTATGACCTGCCACTTGGCTATCCTGCCTGGCACGAATGAGCTTTCGAATACATATTTGATAGGATCCATCCTGGAGATGAGCCATGTCTTGTGATTCAACATGTAGTGTTTGAGGTGATTTGCCATCCAGGCTAACGCGCAGCAAGTTTTCTGTAGGAAAGAGTACCTCGACTCGCAATCATTGAACTTTTTCCTTAGATAATAAATAGCCCTCTCTTTTCGGCCAGTATCATCATGTTGTCCCAAAACACATCCCATCGAGTTACATTTGGACTGCCATATCTGAGGATCGAGGCCTCCCATGCAGGTGGAACCAATCTGGGTGGGCTTGCGAATCTTTGCTTGATTGTCTCAAAAGCCTCTTGGCAAACTGAATCCCATTAAGTGGTGTTGTTCTTTCGGAGCAGTCTAAAAATAGGCTCGGCCTTAGCAGTGAGATTGGAAATAAACCTTGATATGTAGTTCAATTTTCCCAGGAAACTGCGCACCTCCCTTTACATTCTTGGGGATGGCATTTCTTGAATAGCTCGAACCTTATGCGGATCTACCTCTATTCCCTTCTCACTCACTATGAATCCCAACAATTTCCCACCTAGCTTTGAATATGCATTTGGCGGGGTTGATTTCAAGCGATATTTCTGAGTCTCTCAAATACTTTCCTCATCACTTGCGTGGCTCTCTTCTCCCTAGATTTGATGATCATATCATCCACGTACACCTCTACTTCTTTATGCATCATATCGTGGAATAATGTGACCATAGCAGCGTTGATAGGTATGCAGGCATTCTTCAACCCGAAAGGCATGACCCGATAGCAAAATACTCCCCATTGAGTGATAAAAGCAGTTTTCTCTTTGTCTTCCTCATCCATTGGGATTTGATTGTACCCAGATGCCCCTTCCTAATCCCGCAGCATTGTCTACTGACACATCAATGTGGGGGAGAGGGAAATCATCCTTCAAGCTTGCTCTATTAAGATCCCTGTAATCAATGCACACCCTAACTCTCCCGTCCTTCTTCATTACGATTACAACGTTAGCTATCCATTGGGGATATTTGACTACTTCGGGAACCCGGCATCATCTTGTTTCTTGACTTCATCCGAACTTTGAAGCGGTGTGTCGGGATTCATTCTTCTTAGTTTACGCTTCCACGAGGATTGTCCGGAATAAGAATTTTGTGCATCACTATCTGGGGTCTAAACCAACCATATCATCATAGCTCGGAAAATCGTCCGAGAATTCTCTAAGCAAATTGATCATGTCTCCGATTCTTCACTCTCCACTATCTTAAGCTCCCTTTTTACTTCTTGATTGCCTAAGTTTATGGTGCGTGTTTTGTCTCCACAAGGCACTAGGAAGGTTCATCCTTTTCACCTCTTTCTTACATAAGATCTTCCTCGATTCACTTGAAGTAATGGCGGTCATGCAGTTTCAAAATTAACGGAGGAATTTCTTAGTCTATTGAATTATTAGGTGTTAATTAATGAATAGTCTGAATAAATGAAAATAGAACATATTATAAGGATGGAATTCAAAAGGAACCCTTAGCCTTAGGCCCTCTCGATAGGTAAAATTTAGAGAGATCGAAAAATCCTTATCCGACTACCATTTAATTAAAAGAGGTCGGAGGAGGGTTCTTATCCGATTCTCAATCTAAAATTTTAATAAATATTAAAAGAGATCGGAGGAGAGTTCTTATCCGATTCTCAATCTAAAATTTTAACAAATATTTTAAAGGAGATCGGAGGAGAGTTCTTATCCGGTTCTCAAGCTTAAAAATTTTAATAAATATTAAAAGAGATCGGAGGAGAGTTCTTATCCGGTTCTCAATCTAAAATTTAAATAAATATTTAAAAGAGATCGAAGGAGAGTTCTCATCCAATTTCAAAAATTGGATTCTAATAAAATAGCCCTTCAAACAAAACTAACATACAATAGTAACTCACTAAGGTTGTCTCATTTACTTATGTATCTGGGTAATCCGAATTAGTGAAAAATCAAATATTCCTTTTGTAAAAAGGATTAACATTTCCATTCAAGTCCTCCTAACTAATTTATAAAGAGTGCGAAGTTAAATCTACTTACCCTAATTAAGGGATGAGGTGGGGTGCCTAACACCTTCCCCACCCGTTCTGGACCAGAACTTAGAATCTCTGTTTTGAAGTGGTTTTATTTGATTTATCTTCACAAATGGTTTTCTTTAGTTTCCCTCAAAACTAAAGTGGCGACTCCTCATTCTTTTCCACTTGGTGAGAGTTTGTTGAGCGACCATAAAACACCTTGCGGCGACTTAGCGACTCAGGGATGTGTTTCAACTCAACCCCGGTGTAGAGGTCCAAAAGTAGATTTAATTTTTCAATCAAATTATAGTTAGGTGGGCTCACCCGGTAATATTTTATGTGTTAATTTTTGTTTATTCCTACTAAGCTGTTAAGCTTTTTACTCCTTACGGTGCTCTTAGTTTGAAAAAAAAAGAAAAAAAGGAAAATGGGAAAAATAAAATCCCCTGAATTGGGAAGAGGTAAAGATGTCCCTTCACACCTGAACACTCACACGATGTCCTCACACACTTGACCCTATGCAGGGCTTTCTTACCCTTTTAGGAAAGTAGGAGGGTCATGTAGTGGTACAGTGGGTTCTACCCGTTAGTATCCATGAAGGCTTACGCTCAAATTGAAACTCGTTCTATTCCTTTGTGATATCAGTGGCATTTTCCGACAATATCATGGGGATAGAATGAGGCTCTCTTGTTCTGATGAGGGCAATTTAGGAACACAGTGGCTCTTAGAAAACTAGATCTGAGCTAAACTATCACGATAGCTAGAAGCGTAGTAAGCTACCTTATAAGATAGAACTATCAATTAGGTAGCACTCATCGATATCGAGTCTCCCTATCCTAGGACAAAGGGCATACTTACTCTTACCTATTACATTTATTCTATTGTGTTCTTATTTTTAAGGGTAATCTTGAATCATATTGTTAAGAAAACCTACACATTTTCCTACTTTGATAAATGTGTAGGTACCACTCTACCAACAATATAATACAAAATTACCTGAATTTATCCTGCTAACGAGTTTTTCATGAGCATCACCAAACCAAAAGTTTGTAAAAAGGATAGGCATCATTTTTATCATGGCATCCTCGAGTCAGTCGGCAGAAGAAGTTCAGAATGCTAAACTTTGGTCCAAATCAGCTCATACTCAAGTACCACAGCACAATGATGTTTCCAAGCCACATGGTAGCTTACTACCTTCATTGGATCTGAATAAAATTGAGGTTAGAATGAAACGACCTTGAGTGCATCTAATGGTTGGAGGTCACTTCCGATCAGGTCAAGGCACGATTTGAGAAGAAATGCGGGAGGATTGCAACCTAATGCGAGTCAAGGTCCAAATCCAGGCATTAAAGGCCATCTTTGTCGATGCAGAGTCCTAAGTGCGGAGTATTCTCTTTTAATGATATTGATCTGATTCCCACTATGGAAGAATATCGGACATTATTAGAGATTCCTTACAGCGCAAAATCGGATCTACCTTTATCTCGAGCATAGGCAGGCTTGGAAACGATTGGCACATATGATGGGTACTTCCCCAGAAGAAGTAAAGTGAAAAGAAACTGTCAAAGGAAACACTCATGGTTGGTATTGGACACATCTCAAGAAGTGGTTAGATCAATACATCTAAGAGAAACAGTGGGATCGAGCTTCAGTGACACGTCTTGGGAATCTATGGCCTAATTTTGTTCTTGGGACCATCGGGAATCATAACCTGCAGCACGGTGGAAGTATTCTGGGCAGTAGAAAAGCAGGAGGTCAATCCGATACCGGCAATTCTTGCAGAGACCTTATTAACCCTTACCTACTATAGACAACAGGGCAAAGGGTCCATTAAGTGTTGTTCTCAATTGTTGTACCTCTGGATTATTAGTCACATGTGTCCTGTGGAAAAGGATTGACTTGGTACCTTGACCAGCCTCCCATCGAGAAGATGACCCGGTTGGTAATCAGTCCGAAGAATGAACAGCAGTGGCGGGAACGGATTTTGAGTTTCAATAGCCATGATTACTGTTGGAGGAAACTGTGGGCGTCAGGCCAATCCGTTTTGATCAGCACGGGAGGTAATCAATCGGTATCCCTAATCAGAGTGACCGGATACACAAGTTACACTCAGGCATTGGTAATGAGGTAGTTTGGCTCAACACAGTCCAGAATTAACATTGGAAAATATCACCAAGGTCATTTCTACCATGAGCTCAAAGAAGAGGAAGGGTTGAAAATGGCTCGCAGATCTTGGGAAAACATCTCTCTGATGGAAAGGTCGCCTAAAGGTCCAAGTGCCACATGCGATTATCTTGAATGGAGGGTGACGGGGCGAGAACACTCAGCTGCGGAATTCAAAGGCGACCCTCGCGAAGCGTCCTATTAGAAGAAGGCGTGTCGTGTGGTGACTCACTACAAAGGCAAATCTGAGAACTCACAATTGCAAGAACAAATAAAGCAGTTGGAGGACCAGCGTGAGAACCTTAAAGAAAGGTAGAAGACTCGGGGAAGAGGCAAGGGCTAAAGGATAGGGTTGAAGAGCAAGAGGAAAGATGGGAAAAGGAAAAGACTCTCCCAAGGTGTGGTAAAGAAGTAGAAATACAAAATAGTAAGCTTAGGAAAAAATAAAATACCAAGAAATACTCGTTGAAGAGTATGAACAAGAAAACAAAAAGAAGAAGCTCGAATTGAAAGAACAGGCACTACTCATCAACGATATCTTGAAAGAATGTACTAAGGAAAGGAAGGAGAAAGAAAGACAAAATTGCTCTTTATCAAGAAATTTGAAGAGAATGTTGACCATTTGGAGAGAATGATAGCATAGGAAAACAAGAACTATTACACAGATCAGAGTATGCTCTGAAATCATTCGACCTGCCAAACAAGAAGAAAGGTTATATGAGTATCTCGGAAAATGTCATCTCATTATAAAGAACCTCCCGAGCCTAGGCGATGTAAAGAATCGGTGTACAAATTATTGATTAATAAAATGATTTTTGGACCATTGTTTAGCAAAATTGTGAATGAATAGTATGACTCCGTAGGAACTCCTCGCTAGGGTTATGTGAAAAAATTGAATGCGCTATATGGGCGGGTATCATAAATGCGCATTCAATCGATCATTCACGATCGGACTATCGAGCGATGCCATGATAAAGTTGATGCAATCATCCTTTCGCGATTTCATTACGGCTCACAAATGCCACAGTATCCTTCATCGGACTAGGACTTTTAGTTTTTACAAAATTGAAATTCATTAAAAACCTTTTTGACTCCTTACGAGAAAATCAACATTGCTTCAAACAAGGCAAGTCGACCAAGCACAGTTCAAACCAAGCGAGTGTACTTAACAAGATCTCGAACAAAGAAGATAATGGAAGATCGGGAACAAGTCTGAGAACCTACAAGAGGCGGTGCGAATTGAAGGATCAGTCTCGAGAACTTATGAGACTAATGAGGATATGTCCCGAATAAACCTACTTGAACCTAACACCACTACCTCCTCCACCTCCTACAACAATGGATCCTCACCAAGCTTCAACTTCTTTTACCTTTGATCGCCTATTAGGACAGGCAATCACTTTGTCAATCCAGGCTACCATGAATAATGACCTACCTTACTCTCATTACCCAATTGTTTCAAACACCGACCCATACCCTTCAATTCTAATCCCTCGATTCCTCCACCCCTCATCTCCCAAGCTGGGAGCATTTCATCTGATGGGAAGAAAATAAGATGAGAGAAAAGCGAGAAACTATTTGCTCTAGAAGAGAGATTGAGAGCAATCGAAGGGTGAATATGTATGGTTCGATCGATGTGGCATCGCTCAGTTAGTTCTGATGTGGTGGTGGTACCGCCCAAGTTCAAAGTCACGATTTAGACAAGTACTGCTGGAATTCAGACCCTCGCATTCACTTGGCCACCTATATCACCAAGATGTCCACTCGGCGGATGATGACAATTGCTAGTCCACTTCTTTCATGAGAGCCTCTCAGGCGACCACGAGGTGGTGCATTGATTGGGCGAGAGCAAGCTGCGCTCTGTGGGATTTAGTGATGCCTTCTTAAGGCAGTACAAATTTAGTTGCGATGTGGCCCCTACAAGGAGGACCTCCGAACACAGTGCGAGAAAGGCAGGAAAGCTTCAAGGAGTATGCCCGAGAGATGGAGAGAAAAGGTGGCGATACATCCCCGGTGGCCAAACAATGAGCTATGCTCTCTGTTCATCAAGACTTTAAAAGCTCCTTACTTCAATTTGATGATTGGAAACACTTCCAACAGCTTCTCCGACATCATCCAGGCCGGTGAAAGAATAGAGGCTAACTTAAGAATGGGGCATTGCGGAGTTGGTGAGAACCACTGCAAAGGCGTCAATTTTGGCAAGAAAAAGGAGGGTGATGTGCATTCCATCACCCAACAGAATAATTACTCCCCACTTCCCCAAAATAACTACAGGCCATATCCTTCCCCTCATGGCCAAACCATCGCAAACATTCCGCCTCCTTTCCCGTATTATCCACACTCGCGCCCACAGTATCCCCCACCTACAAATTACCAACCTAGACCACCTCCTCCTCCTGCTCAACCGAGACCACCACAAAATAACCCAAGACCCCCAAGAAACCCTGATCCATCTCTTCCCCTCCCGCTCAGTGAAATATACCGATACCTTGTCGGTATAAACCAGATTGTACCAGTTCCCCTAGACCTAATTCAGGCTCCATATCCCAGGTGGTATGATGCCACTGCCCATTGTGAGTATCATGGAGGGGCACAAGGGCATTCAACTGACAACTGTGGAGCACTCAGGGGGAGAGTACACGCTCTAATCTGGAATGGGTGGCTGAAAATTAAGGGAAATGGTTCCCTCCCCAATGTTACATCAAACCCATTGCCCAACCATAATGCGGGCAATGGTGTAAATATGATAGAGCTGGATGGAGAAAGGTCGACACCGGAGGTAGGCAGTGATTCCTCACTTTGAGAAATATTTGCCGTAGCAATGAAGGAAGGCTACCTTTGCCCTCAGTATCGAGTCGATAAAGGATGCGGGATGTCCTTACCATGGAGAGCGGTGATCATGGCTGCGAGTGTGAGGATTCAAGCAAGAGGTTGAACTTGCTATCCCTCAAAGTTACGAGATGCGGACAAGGTCGAAGGCGGAAGGGAGTGAACACAACTAGATACAGCGGAATGCTTCTACCCTAAACCCAGAATCACCTTCTCACCCCGGTAGCCTCACGCGATGCGTTATCAGAGCTCGCCTTGGCTCCTGTCACCAATACTCACGCTGTGCCTTGGAACTATAATTTCCAAGTTTTCACTCAAGGGCGTCAAGCGGTACATCGACTCCTAATCTTGCCTTGCCTCGGCACCACCAAAACCATGTTTTACTCCTCATGAGCATTTTAAAATGACTTATGCGGACCTACCACCAATACCACTCCCGGGTTAATCTTTGGGCCGTCATTGCCACAAAATCCTCCTCGCTTGAGAAAGAGGTGAGTTCATAACTTTCGAAGTGGGAGGTGTTACGAGAGCGAAGAGAAAGAAAGAGAAAGGGAAAGTAAAAATGGGAGAGTCCTTTGAAGAATACTGAAGAGGAGGTTGAGAAAGCGGAGGAAGTAGAACTGGGACATAAAGAAGAGGAAGAACTCTGCTCCAAATAATGAAAGCAGTGAATACGATGTGGTGGAAGCGATTGAGAAAGACACTGCACGAATTTCACTTTGTTATTGCGATCTGAGCTCGAAGTGCACCAACAAGCCTTACGAGAGAATCTGATCGGGCCTTTGTAAACCAGATATCACTCGGGTGTAACACCCTCCGTAGCAACTCAGTACATTCTCTTTATTCGGTGACGGTGTCGGTCTAGGCAGTAGAACATCAGGAAAAATATTTAAACTAAAGTCGGGAATCATAATTAACTCAAATATTAATAAGAAAAATTTAGTAAAAATTTTTGAAATAAAATACAACCAAGTTAAGCAGTAGGTGCCTAGCAATGGGTAACGAGGAGGAAGTTGCGGTTCTATAGCGAGGAGCCCTAGACTTCGGGGAAAAATTATAAAATAATTTTGGGACTCGAGAGATGGGTTATTGAGGTTTCCATGGCATTAGAATGCCAAGAAAATACCTAGAAAAATTTTCAATCAGTGCAGACAATTTTGACCGTTAAGCCAAACGGAGGGCATTTTGGTCATTTCGCCTTCAGAGGTGATTTTTGGCCGACTTGTCCAGTTGAGTAAATAATTAATATGACATAAAATATGAAGAAACATTACTAGAAATTAAATTGAAATTGAGTAGTGAAGAAAAGAAAAGAAAAATCAAAGAAAATCTCATTTATAACATCTTGATGATGTCATTTATAAATTATGACCAATCACAATTAAGCCATCATTTGACTAACCAATAAAAGAGACTAAAAATGGACTAAAGGAAAAGAAAAACGTGAGCAGCCATCCCTCCCCAAAAAAAAAACAGCCGAAACCCATGTTCCCCTTCCTCCATTGATGAGCTTGGCAAGCTCATGAAGCCCTAAACTCCCACCATATTTCCTCAAGTTCTCAACACAAAAATTTATTCTAGAAGCTTGCTAAGGTGTTTGGGAGCAAAAGGGAGAAGAGAAATTAAAGTTGGCAAGCTTGGAGATTCTTCAAGTTGAGGTTAGTGCATTAGATACCCAAAAATTTTTTTTACTTTCATGATTAGCAATTTGAATTGAGTAAGAACTTGTGACTTAAATGAACAAAAACTAAGTGTATGTGGCCTGTAACACCCCAAAGTTCGGTAGTGCGTTCTGCTGCTCCGGTGACCAGTGTTGTCCGGACAGCTAGGATGCCTAGAACCGTACCTCAATATGAGTGAGGAGACATAAAATAATGAAATACAAGAAAAGAAAAACAAAGGAAAAATCATAGTAAAGAAATGTAGGAGTAAGTGGTAGGAAACCTAGCGATGGGTGGCCCAGGAAGTCACGGCGTGGACCGTTGACTAACCACGACTGCGGGAACCACGGAAAACATTTTTGGACATAAATAGACCCTTATTGAAGTATAAATCTCATTAGAAAGATTAAAGAAAAATTAAATAATTAGTACAAAGAAAAGTGAGAAATCGAAAAAGCAGACAAAACCGGTATCACAGAAAAATCGGGAGCGTAAACGAGCAGGGCATTATGGTCATTTGACATCCCGAATTGTCTTTTGACCTAAATGTCCATTAAAAATAAATAGTATTACACTTAGAAAATGAAATGAAAAATTAATTTGGTGGTACCTAAAATAAGCGATGGAAATCATGGGTTAAATGTGGATTATGGGAAAGTTAACTTAATATATGATTTAATTCTTCTTAGTGGACCACTATAGGATTAATTAAACATTAAGTATGGCAGGTGTAAGTCCACTAAACCCACCAGATAGTTCATCTTCTCCATTCCATCAAATATGCCGAATTGATGGTGAGAGAAAACATCCATGGCCGTTTCACTTAAGCTCTCTTAACTCCCTTCATTCCAACTCAAATCACTTAGTGTTCTTCACTAAAATTTGTCTACACATCACAAGAAAGATATTGATACCAATTTTGGGAAGTTTGGTGAAGGTTTAGCAAGTTACAAATAAAGGTAAGTTTGCATTTTTGAGAAATCCTTTGTTAAAGTTCATGTTTATGTTATGGGTGTTAGTTTGGTGAAGGAAAATTTTGAGTTTGAAGGGTTATTGTTGTTTCCATTTTGGACAGCCATGGGGTCACGTTTTTGATGATTTAATATGCATATAATTGATGAGAAATAATGTTGATCATGGTGATTTAGTAACCTAGTGATTTACTTCATGTTTATATGGTGATTTATGCACTTGGATGGGAACTTGTATATTAGTAAGGCAATGTAATTTTTAAGAATGGTTTGTGGCAGCTTGTGGATACTTGAGTGATGGTGTATATTGAAGGAAGTGTGGGCAGAATATTGACCTAAAAGGATTGATGATATGTATGTAAATTAATGTTGTAAAGTGTATGTAAGGTTTGTAATGTTTAGGTGTGTTTGTAATGGTAATTAGAAATTGTAATTGTGAATGCTATTTGGTGTGTTGAGGTGATTGGAATCTGCCCAAAATAATGTTTATGTAATGTAGAAAATGTTTTTGTTAATGTGCCAAAACATTTTGATAGGGTATGGAAGTAAACCTTGCAAGGTAAATAATGTGTTTGAAGTTGGGGTGTGAATTGCATATTGAGGGCAGTGTATATTTTAGCCTATAACCTTGAATGTGTAACCTCAATTGGTATGAGACCAATTTGAGGTGAAACTAGGCACAAAATGTGCCAACTTTCATTGAGACACCATGCCAAAATTCTGCTTGCACGGTGACCTACACCAAATGACCAATTCGGATTAGGTGCAATTAGGACCTGCAAAATGACCAAGTGGGCAGCCGTGCGTGTTTAGGCCATAACTCACTCAAACCAGGTCCAATTGACCTGAAATTTTGACCAAGAATAGTTAAGACCCATACCTACAAGTCTTATGAAGACACCAAAACCCAGAAATGACCATAAGCAAGTCAAACAACACACAAGTTCGGGTCCAAAAACTGGCCGAACCAGAATTGACCAATTTGACCTAAAATTGACCTAAAATGGTACCACTTGACCAGCAATAGTGTAATGACCATAACTTGGTCTACTTAACTCGGATTGACCTGAAATTTTGCACGCGTGCAATAAGACCTAGATCTACAAGTTTGTAGTTTCGACGAGACCGAAAACCAAGGGAACTAGATCGTCGGTTAGGTCAAACCGGTATTCGAATCGACAATTTGCATTAAAATGCACTAAGCGAGAAATGACTTTGGTAAAACATACCAAACCTAAAACCCTATCGAGTGTGACATATTAGCGACACTAAAACCTAATTTACCTAAAAGCGCGCCGAGGGTCGGTATATTAGGTGATTAAGCGAATAATTGAGTTCTGCATTATTTACCAAACCCCATCGATAGAAACGGTTTAATTTGATGCTGAAACACTTCAAATTGTGTTTCTCGATTAACAAGGACTCGGCAAAGGGAAAGAAATCTTGAGTCAAGACCGGGAGACAAATATCGAGGTTTGTGCACAACAAGCTGTTTCTTTTGAATTATTTTCAATGGAAATAAATATTGATTATTTGTATATCATTATTTTAAATTGTGGAAATGTGTTTGAGAATATTTATTGATTGAAAAATATTGTGAATAGTTTGAAAGCTGTGAAAAATGGTTTGAATGACATTGATGGATACTTATTGATTAAAAGCATTAGAAATGGTTTGAAACCACACTATCATGTATATTGATTGTATTCCTCTCTAGCTTGTCTAGTGGGATGAATTGAATTCCCTCTCTGTTTGAAGTGTTGAGGTGTGTGCTGTTGAGGGCGAATAGAATGAGAACTCATATTTTTGCTAGCTAGCCATGTTATTCCTCATTAGTCATCGACTTTTGGGATGAATTGAATACCTCATTAGCCATCGGCTTTTGGGATGAATTGAATTATGGATCATGATTAAGTGTGTGTGATTTATTGATGTGTATTGTGAGATTGTGAAATGGATTTAAACTCTCATTGACATATCTTGTCTTTTGAATTCAAACTGATCGACTTATGGAAAATTATTGTGATATTGAAATGGAGTTTAAATTCTTGTTGACAATTATTGTCTTGAATTTAATTATGATTTTAAGTATCCACTATTTACATGACTTATGAATTGTGATTTAAATTGGATTTGGTTAATGTTGTGCACCATGAGACATTGTCTCGTGATAGCTTTATTCTTTGTCATTTGGTAGAGAGATAAACGAGGGCGGACTAGGCTGCATATACATCAATGAGGATTACAGTATATTGAGTATACAGCTTTTGCTTTTTGTCTTGTAATGTATGACCTTTGTATGTACATATTGTATTTGGTTTTGGCGTTGTAAATTAAATTGTACTTGAAGTTGTAAATTAATTATGAGTGTTTTGGATTGTAAAAGTTGTATTATATTTCCTTATCTCGGACTTTGAAAAATTCCTATGGAATTGTGTTGATAAATTGTTGTGTTGAGAAATGTATTGGAGTTGAGATTTGGAAAATTATTGAAGTGTTTTTTCTGAGTTTTACAGAAGCTGTTTTATCAAAATCAGATGGCACCTTGCCAAAATTTTCTGAAATTCCAAATAAATCAAATGAGTTAGTTGTTTCACCTCAGTTCACCAAAGTTTTTAACACTGTAAATAGTGCTCACTGCTTGTAAAAGAAGTAAGAAAAGTTTTTAAAATCCCTTGTAGTGTATTTAATGGGTTATCAGTAGACGGAGTTGGTAATTCATTAGGTATACTACGGGATCATGTTATGCCTTACAGAGGGGTAAGGTGTGACATGGCCCATGGATTTCGGCTGCCCCTAAGTAAGGAACAAGATTTAGTGCTTTAATGGACTTGGAGTGCACTAGGGATTATGTTTAAAGTATATAAATATAAGTAAAATGGATTAGTTAGTAAATTCAAGCATGTGGTGAAATGGAGATAGGAATTAGGGTTTTGAGAAGTGAAAAATTGGACTTGGCATTTGAATTGATTAAAGAACATTATAATGGTCAATTAGTGACCATTTTAGGTAAGTTAAGCACAATTTGAACTGAAAAATAGAATTGCAAAGTGAAGAGGTAGGCTGCCCTAGGGCGTGAGAGGGACTGAAAATTCAGTCCACTTGCACTGCCATAACTTGGGCTGTGTTGGTCCAATTGGTGTTTGGCCAATTGGACATGAAACTAGGTTTATAATGGCACATTTTTGCTGAAGAAACCATGTCCAAAAGACCAAAGCAAGAGGACCAAAACTTGGTCCCAATCCGGATACCCTGCAAACAGCCCCTGCAGAATGACCAAATGAACAGTAACTGTTCATTTGCCCATAACTCACTGTAGATTTGGTCAATTGACCTGAAATTTTTACAGCAACAAGTTAAGACATAGACAAACAACTTTGATGAAGAAACCTACCCAAAAGTATGACCAGAACCTAACCCAAATGGCAGTCACAATCACTGTTCAAACCTGCAACTCTGCAGATTTTGATTTGAGCAGTAATGTTTGGATGGCTATAACTCTCTCTAGAAAACTCAGATTTAGGCGATTCTTGAACCGATGGAAACCTAAGGCATAGTAGAACATTTCATATGAAGAAAGCTAGACCAAATTATGAACTTAACTTGGTCAAATTACTGACCAAATTTGGACCAAAATCTGCCAAAACCCAAAAGTGCAGCATGAGCGATTGCGTGAGCGATGAAACTTATTTTGGCCATAACTTGAGCTACAAAACTCGAATGGAGTGATTCAAAAAAAATTCAACTAGACAAAATAAGGAACATTTTCTATGAAGGAAGTTTTGTCAAATTCCAACGATAGATCGACCAATAGAAGCGATTGCAACTTGACACCAAAACCAAAAATTGGCAATTTTGCCAAAATGACCTAAGCTTTGAGAAAGTGACCAAAACCAACAAGTTTTAAATGCAAAATGTGGTACATTGGGAGTGTTAAAACCAATGCACCTATGATCTATGCAAAAGTCAACTTTTTGTTGACTATTGAAGTGAATAGTGACATAAAAACTTGAAATTCAAAAATTGAAGAATTCAAGAGTATCAAATGCCCTAGTAGGCCTAATGTGATTGGTTTGGATAGGTTGGCATGCCAATAGGGTTCTGATAGCAGTACTGCATATGATGTATGGCTTCATTGCCATTCTGTGATGTGAAAGCCTATGGCTATACTGATTATGATGTTTTACTTGGCTTTATGCCTTATTGCTTATATTGCTTATTAGCCATTACATTTACACCAGGAGACACATTGTGACCGATGGTGTGACGGCGAGTACACAGTACCCGGTGCTAGTTTACCGTTTATCGATCCGATCAATTTGTATAGGTTACTTGGGCATGGAAAAGTATAAGCGTAATTGAGCGATTGTTAAAGAAAATACGAAAATTAAATATCAGAAATGATTACGATAGAATACAAAGAAACTCAAGATCATGAAGAAAATAAATAAACAAAATGCATGAAGAAGTTAATATCATAAAACGTAATTAGCCCTCGACTAAACATTAAGTTGGTAATTATTCAGTTCTTATGAACACAATAGCTAAGAAATTATGATTTTTATTTGCATATTATTTCTTTCTATTTTATTATTTGCACCACTAAGCTTTATGCTTAGCGCGCCGCTTTTGCAGCGTGAGTGCGAAGATCTTGATCGAGAGCCGGTAGACCACAGTTAGGTAAGTCCATCCTCTGATTCTTCATAGTGTCAGTGTCACCTCCACGACTCTGATTGCATTGGTAGGACACTAGGTGTCATTTTGATATTTTGTAATTGATCTTATTTTCTCATGTGTAAATGAACTTATGAAATGTAATTTAATGCTCATGTAAATAATGAGAATTGTGTTTGTAAATGAAAAAGTGAATGTTTATCTGTGATATATATATGATTATCACATGAACTGAAAAATATTGAGATTTTGATAAATGGAGTTGAGATGAATGAATAAGAATATAGGAAGTGTTTTTCACATGTTCTGAAGAACGGTTTTCTCCATTTTTAGCCGGTACTCTGCCGGATTTTCTTTAAAATTTTCGGAACCTCAAATAAATTACAATTTCAATAAATGAATTATATTTCATAAATTATTTTCAAAACTATGATAAAAATGAATTAAGATAAAATAGAGTGCTCAAACTGCTTGAGTGGCATAACTTGCTCGGCTACATGTAGTCGGGTAAGAGTGTCACATTTAGTGGTATCGAGCACGGTTTAGGCGTTTACAGGCCTAGATTGAGTCCATACCATGCATTGCATTTGTAAGAGTCGAGGTGACACTAATGCGGATCTGTTTATCTTTCTTATTTTGAATAGGATATGGACCCTTCATCTCGAGCGATCGAGGAAGAAGTGGAAGTCATGCTCCACCGGTGAGGCCCAGGGGCATGAGAGAATGCGCTCACTTGACTCAAGCGAGCACCTCGGCCTCCACGAGCCATGTTTGACAAATGGCGATTTTTTTAGACAAATGGCGGGGTAATGCCGGCACCACCACCACCACCGGCTCACGGAAATCACATGCGGAAAGGCTAAGAAAGTTTGGGCGGTGGATTTCTATGGCAGAGAGAAGATGACTCTGTTGTGGCCGAAAATTGGTTGAGCAGGCAGGCGAGTCTTAAAACAACTCCACTTGCACCCAGGCGAGAACTTAGAAGGCTCTTGTATTCTTGTTACAAGGCGATGCCTACGAATGGTGGGACAACTGTGTCGATGAAGTGCGACGGAAAGGCTGTAAGATGAGACTTCTTTCTTTGAGAATTTAAGAAGATTTATGTGTGTATTGTATACGTAGAAGAGAGAAGAAGAGATTTTATTAACTTTGGCGAGAGACGGTTATCGGTGGCGAATATGAGAAGAATTCGTAAGATTGAGCCGCTATGGAAGGAGATAGTCCCTAATGAAGCCGAAAGGTGCAAGAGATTTGAAGAGGGACTAAATGACAATATCAAGATCCAGCTCACTGCCTTGGGAATCACAGAATTTACCAAGCAAGTGGAAGCTGCAATAAAGGTTGAAAAGGTAAGAATCAGTGAGCAGACCAGAAGGGAGGGACAGCAGAAGAGGGGCCCAAGACAGTCAAGTATACCAACTGATAGTAAGAAGTTTAAGGGTTCTAGTTCACAAGATCGGACACGGGGCCACGGAGGCAGTTGGAATATCTATAGCTAGTTCCCGGGCACAATAACAAGGGGATCAACCCCAAAGCTGAATGTATGCATTGTGGTAGAAGACACGAGAGGAGTGTCATTTGTTAAGCGGAGAGTGTTTCAAATGTGGGGCTACGGATCATTTCATAAGAGATTGCCCTCGGAGGAGTGGTTCAATAGCTCGGTACAAGTTGATAGACCTTCCCTATAGTTCAAAGGGGTAAAAGATCGGGTAGAAGCGGCTTGGTGACATTACAGAAGATTGTTTCTGAGATAGTTGAAAAGCCCGAAGTCAGGGTGGCACCACAAGTATATGCTATGGAAGCTCAGGAAGAGCCAAACCCAGACACTGATGAGGCGATACAAGGAAGTGAAGAAACAAGGAGGTAGCAACTCCTCGATTACTTAAGTCGGAGTAAATTTAGAGGCGAAATTTAAATTAGAGGAAGAGTTGTAACACCCTCCCGTAGCAACCGTACATTCTCTTATTAGGTGGCCGGTGTCGGTCCGGATAGCTAGAATATCCGAAAAAATATTTAAACTAAAGTCGGGAATCATAATTAACTCAAATATTAATAAGAAAAATTTAGTAAAAATTTTTGAAATAAAATACAACCAAGTTAAGCAGTAGGTGCCCTAGCGATGGGTAACGAGAGGAAGTTGCGGTTCTATGAGGAGCCCTAGACTCGGGTGAAAAATTATAAAATAATTTTTGGACTCGAAGAAGGGTTATTGAGGTTCCCATGGCATTAGAATGCCAAGAAAATACCTAGAAAAATTTTCAATCAGTGCAGACAATTTTGACCGTTAAGCCAAGCGGAGGGCATTTTGGTCATTTCTCCTTGAGAGGTGATTTTTGGCGACTTGTCGATTGAGTAAATAATTAATATGACATAAAATATGAAGAAACATTACTAGAAATTAAATTGAAATTGAGTAGTGAAGAAAAGAAAAGAAAAATCAAAGAAAATCTCATTTATGACATCTTGATGATGTCATTTATAAATTATGACCAATCACAATTAAGCCATCATTTGACTAACCAATAAAAGAGACTAAAAATGGACTAAAGGAAAAGAAAAACGTGAGCAGCCATCCCTCCCCAAAAAAACAGCCGAAACCCATGTTCCCCTTCCTCCATTGATGAGCTTGGCAAGCTCATGAAGCCCTAAACTCCCACCATATTTCCTCAAGTTCTCAACACAAAAATTTATTCTAGAAGCTTGCTATGGTGTTTGGGAGCAAAAGGGAGAAGAGAAATTAAAGTTGGCAAGCTTGGAGATTCTTCAAGTTGAGGTTAGTGCATTAGATACCCAAAAATTTTTTTTACTTTCATGATTAGCAACTTGAATTGAGTAAGAACTTGTGACTTAAATGAATAAAAACTAAGTGTATGTGGCCCATGGATTTCGGCTGCCCCTAAGTAAGGAACAAGATTTAGTGCTTTAATGGACTTGGAGTGCACTAGGGATTATGTTTAAAGTATATAAATATAAGTAAAATGGATTAGTTAGTAAATTCAAGCATGTGGTGAAATGGAGATAGGAATTAGGGTTTTGAGAAGTGAAAAATTGGACTTGGCATTTGAATTGATTAAAGAACATTATAATGGTCAATTAGTGACCATTTTAGGTAAGTTAAGCACAATTTGGACTGAAAAATAGAATTGCAAAGTGAAGAGGTAGGCTGCCCTAGGGCAGCGGAGAGGTGAAAATTCAGTCCACTTGCACTGCCATAACTTGGGCTGTGTTGGTCCAATTGGTGTTTGGCCAATTGGACATGAAACTAGGCTTATAATGGCACATTTTTTCTGAAGAAACCATGTCCAAAAGACCAAAGCAAGAGGACCAAAACTTGGCCCCAATCCGGATACCACATAAACAGCCCCTGCAGAATGACCAAATGAACAGTAACTGTTCATTTGGCCATAACTCACTGTAGATTTGGTCAATTGACCTGAAATTTTTACAGCAACAAGTTAAGACATAGACAAACAACTTTCATGAAGAAACCTACCCCAAATTATGACCAGAACCTAACCCAAATGGCAGTCACAATCACTGTTCAAACCTGCAACTCTGCAGATTTTGATTTGAGCAGTAATGTTTGGATGGCTATAACTCTCTCTAGAAAACTCGGATTTAGGCAATTCGTGAACCGATGGAAACCTAAGGCATAGTAGAACATTTCATATGAAGAAAGTTAGACCAAATTATGAACTTAACTTGGTCAAATTACTGACCAAAGTTGGACCAAAATCTGCCAAAACCCAAAAGTGCAGCATGAGCGATTGCGTGAGCAGTAAACTTATTTTGGCCATAACAGGCTACAAAACTCCAAATGGAGTGATTCAAAAAGAAATTCAACTAGACAAAATAAGGAAAATTTTCTATGAAGGAAGTTTTGTCAAATTCCAACAGTAGATCGACCAATAGAACAGTGCAACTTGAGCACCAAAGCGAAAATTGGCAATTTTGCCAAAATGACCTAAGCTTTGAGAAAGTGACCAAAACCAACAAGTTTTTAATGCTAAATGTGGTACATTGGGAGTGTTAAAACCAATGCACCTATGATCTATGCAAAGTCAACTTTTGTTGACTATTGAAGTGAATAGTGACATAAAAACTTGAAATTCAAAAATTGAAGAATTCAAGAGTATCAAATGCCTAGTAGGCCTAATGTGATTGGTTTGGATAGGTTGGCATGCCAATAGGGTTACGATAGCGATCTTGCATATGATGTATGGCTTCATTGCCATTACGTGATGTGAAAGCCTATGGCTATCACGATTATGATGTTTTACTTGGCTTTATGCCTTATTGCTTATATGGCTTATTAGCCATTCTGTTTACTGCACAGGAGACACATTGTGACCGATGGTGTGACGGCGAGTACACAGTACCCGGTGCTAGTTTACCGTTTATCGATCCGATCCAATTTGTATAGGTTACTTGGGCATGGAAAAGTATAAGCGTAATTGAACCGATTGTTAAAGAAAATACGAAAATTAAATATCGAAATGATTACGATAGAATACAAAGAAACTCAAGATCATGAAGAAAATAAATAAACAAAATGCATGAAGAAGTTAATATCATAAAAGCGTAATTAGCCCTCGACTAAACATTAAGTTGGTAATTATTGATTCTTATGAACACAATGGCTAAGAAATTATGATTTTTATTTGCATATTATTTCTTTCTATTTTATTATTTGCACCACTAAGCTTTATGCTTAGCGCGTCGCTTTTGCAGCGCGTGAGTGCGAAGATCTTGATCGAGAGCCGGTAGACCACAGTTAGGTAAGTCCATCTGCGATTCTGCATAGTGTCAGTGTCACCTCACGAGACTCTGATGTATTGGTAGGACACTAGGTGTCATTTTGGTATTTTGTAATTAATCTTATTTTCTCATGTGTAAATGAACTTATGAAATGTAATTTGATGCTCATGTAAATAATGAGAATTGTGTTTGTAAATGAAAAAGTGAATGTTTATCTGTGATATATATATGATTATCACATGAAATGAACGATTGAGAAATGAATGTGAACTGAAAAATATTGAGATTTTGATAAATGGAGTTGAGATGAATGAATAAGAATATAGGAAGTGTTTTTCAGAGGTTCCGAAGAACGATTTTCTCCATTTTTAGCCGGTACTCTGCCGGATTTTCTTTAAAATTTTCGGAACCTCAAATAAATTACAATTTCAATAAATGAATTATATTTCACAAATTATTTTCAAAACTATGATAAAAATGAATTAAGATAAAATAGAGTGCTCAGCACCTTGAGTGTAGCATAACTTGCTCGGCTGCCTTTGGTCGGGTAAGGAGTGTCACTGCAGGCGATTTGAGAAGATAGTGGGACAAATCCAGGCATCCAGTTTTGTTACTTTCTCGGAAGACGAGATAGACCCAGCGGGTTTAAGGCACACTAAAGCTCTGCATGTAACAATGAAATGTAAGGGTTGTATAGTAGCTAAGGTACTTATTGATAACGGATCAGCTCTCAATGTACTGCTCAGTGCTACCTTGGCTAGATTGCCAGTTGACCAATCAGATATACGTCAAAGTGCTATGGTGGTAAGAGCCTTTGGTGGTACGAAAGAAGTGTTGGGAGATATTGATTTACCACTCCAAATTGGCGCATGTACCTTCAACGTCACATTCCAGGTGATGAATATTGAACCGGCCTACACTATGTTGCTGGGGAGGCCGTGGATCCATTCTGTGAACGCCGTTCCCTCAACTCTGTACCAGAAGATAAAATGCATTATAGACGGCAAAATCATCACTGTAAGAGGAGAAGAAGTCATTTTGGTCACCAAGCCACAATCACTCCCTTGTGTGGAAGCGGCTGAGGAGTCGTTGGAAAGCTCCTTCCAGGCCCTTGAGTTACAAGAAACCAGGAATGAAGGGGCTATGGCTATGGTAGCCAAGATAATATCGAGGAGTGGGTACGAAGAAGGCAAAGGCCTAGGAGCCACATTACAGGGAATCGTGGAACCCATACCGGCTATCCAGAAGGTAGGCCGTTGTGGTTTAGGATATGAGGAAGATGCCCTTATGGATGGGCAATTCTGGATGAGGAAAATGCTTCGGGATCAAAGATTTGACCAGAAAATGGGAAAAAGGAAGGTAGTCCCGAGAATCGCAGAGATCTTCACTAAACCGGTCATTGAAAATCCGACAGATGTGGAAGAATCACCTGATGAACCATCCATTGATGTCGTCCACCTGGATTCCTTGTATGAGGCTCTAGTTTCGCCAATAGCTGAGGGGCAAGAGCTAGACAACAGGACAGCAGAGGACATCCCTGTACTCAATCTCGAGTAAAGTACCTTTGGTTATCTACACTTGATCATTTTGTCCATGGTGGCAAGTGTAACTCTGTAAATGGACCTTTTTCTTATGGCATAAATATTAATGAATTAATAGCGCATTTTAAATCCAATTCTCTCTTTCTTTCCTTTTGAATTCCATCCTTATAATATGTTCTATTTTCATTCATTCAGGACCATTCATCAATTAACACCTAATAATTCAATAGACTCAGAAATTCCTCTGGTTAATTTTGAAATCCCCATGACTGCCATTACTTCAAGTGAATCTGAGGAAGATCTTACAGAAGAAAGAGGTGAAAAGGATGAACCTTCCCTAGTGCCTTGTGGAGACAAAACACACACTATAAA